>NC_142516.1:4211250-5622500 GCF_057876585.1 Rhinolophus sinicus | reverse complement strand
CTAGGACAAGAAAAATTACAGACCAATTTCAATGACTATAGATAGACACCAAAGTCTTGAGTAAAATATTAATAAAACAAATTTAGTTACGTATAAAAAAACAACACATCTGACCTAGTTGGAATTGTCCCAGGGATGCTAATTTGGTTCAACAGAAGAAAACTGATGAATGTAATCGCTCGCATTAATGGATGAAAGGGAGCAGAAAAAGTATTTAATGATATTCAATATCAAGTCAAGCTTAATAAAAACCTCTTGGCAAAACAGGAAAAGAAGGGAAATCCCTTCATCGGATAAAGGGTGTATTAAAATCATGCTTAATGGGGAAACATTTGAAGCACTCGCTTTCTAATCAAGGAAAGATAAGGAGTCCACAATTACTGCTTCTACTAGCGTGAGGGAGGTCAACAGAGCGAGATAAGAAAAATAAATAAAAGGCAGAAGGATTGAAAACGAAGAAATAAAACTGTCATTATTTGCTGGTGATTGGACTGTTTCTCCAGAAAACCCACAACAGAAATAAAACGAGAGTTTAGTAAAGCTCTACTGTTAATATATAAAAGTCATGTGTGCTATGCTCCACATGAATTAAGTAAAAAACATCGAATGCAAAAAATGAAGTCAGAAGAAATGAAATGAAAGTATGATTTTGTTTATATAAAGGCAAAAAAGAGGCAAAATTCTAAAACAGACTCTTTGGAGATACATACACATGCCGTAAAGTTATGAAGAATCGCAAGGAAATGTTAACACCAAATTAAGGATGAAGTTTATCTCTAAGGTGGGGGTAAGAAGGAGGCAGGTAGGGAGGGAGAATTCAAAAACACCAATAAGATTTCACTTCTTAAGATAGGTGGGTCTTTATTATTCTTTACACTGTACAGATAGTGTAGTACATATAATTTTTAAAGAAAAGGCTCTGAAGGGTAAAATACCTTGTATTAATAATAGTTGGGTGTTTTAATGTTTTCCTCCTCCTTAGTTGTTTATATTTTCAGATATTTCTACGAGGATGGACAGCTTTTATACTCAGAAAGAGACGTGAAAGTAATTTCCTTTAAAAAGTCTTTAGATAAACAAAAATCACTCTAATTTTACATTTAGGATAATGAAATATTTGATAAAGAATGCATACGTTTGTGCTACATACGTTTCTGGGACACATCTGCTTTTTTATTTATTTATTTATTTATTTATTTTATTAAATTTATTGGGGTGACAATTGTTAGTAAAATTACATAGATTTATGGTGTACAATTCTGTACATCTACTGCTTTTAATCCAATTGTTTTTTGATAAACTTTGGGTCAATCTATTTTAATTGGATAACATTTTAAACAGTTTGGGGAGTTGGCTATTTAATGAGAATTTATGACAAATTTATGGTGACTTTACCAGTATTTTAGTAGATCTTTTAACAGTAAATATCCCCACTCAAAATCAAATATAGACAATGAGATGTGTTTTAATATGTTAGATAATTTTAGAGGAAGACACGCTAATTAATATTTACCTAGGCTTTAAGCAAGGAATTTAAATAATATTTACCTGGGCAAATAACTACATAACTAATTCACACTATTTTTCAACTAATCTCATCTCCAACTAATCTGGCAAAAGTGCAAGAAATCTATGAAAAGACAGGGCTTCCCCCCCACGTGAAGTAGGAGTGTGAAAGCCAAAACAGCCCTGGGCTGTAAGGAATGAATACTGTTATTGAACAGCCTAATTTTCTTTACAGCGTATTGATGACTTTCATAAAAAGAAAATTCCACTTCTAGGGAAAAGACACACATGGAACCCCAGGAAGATACAGTACAAGCTTTATAATATTGCTAATTGCCAATACAAGTCCATTTAGAGGAAAGCTTTTGAAGGACTCACAAAGGCCAGGCTTCAACTACAAGCTGTTATCAACCTGAGTGAATCACTCAGAAGTCAGGCCAACAGTGTCTCTTTATCTTCCTAACGGAAGCATTATGAGCAGCCAAGCTCTTCTAGATGACGCTGAACGGTGTGCCCCAGCTTTCAAGAGGTGGACCTTTTCTCTGAAAAGCCATTAAGAGAAAGCCACAAACTCCAGAAACCACCCGCTATGATGTGTTTATCGTCTACGTCTCCATGTTATCATCCTGGTGACGGAACAAATAAGCAAACCGCTCACTCCTGACACTGAAGAGTCCCCAAGTTTTAGATTCTGGTCCCCTTGACAGTTGGCACAAATTGAAAATGATCCCAAGTGGAGTGGCCTTTTGTGGCCGCGGTCAGAAAGGAGAAGTTCGGGGCCGACACTCTGGGGGGATGTATGACGAACATTAAAAGGGGAAATGAAAGGCTCACTTTCACCTTACCTTTTCAACATCTGCTTTTGTAACGTTTATGTCAGCATCCATTTTCTCAAAGTACTGCTGTGCTCGGTCCGCCTCTTTGCAATCCCGCTCAAACCGTCTTTTGCTCTAAAAGCAGAGAAAAATGGTGGTGGGGAAAGCCATTATTAATGAACCCATGAGATTCCTATGAACAGATACAATTTTACCCAAATCCCCAAAAGACCATTCTTCTCTGAACTGATTTGCTATGTGTCATCATTTCAGGGCGTTATTTTCAAATCTGCATTTCTGTGCACGCAAACTGTCACCCTCCTGTCCCTCCATCCTCTCCAGCCCTCGACAACCACCAATCTGCTTTCTGTCTCTAGTCTTTGTTCTTTCCATATGATTTTTAGAAAAATGCTCTCCTTGAGCTCTTTTGGATCGACATTTTACTACAGATAAAAGCGTCTAGAAATATATTAAATCCAAATTAGGCAAGTCTCTAAAGACATTTCTTTAGTGTTTTCATTGGTTTTGTGCTTACTGATTGATTCCAGCCTGAATTAAATTCAAATGAGAAAGCCTGCTCCTCAGACAGTTCCTGAGCTGTTGGTTTTCCACTTACTGATTCAAGTTGCTTCCAGCAGGTCTCTATGTGTTGCTGTGCCTTCCGTCCGTCATGAAAGTGCTGGAAGCGAGAAATGAACCTCTGATTAGTACACGCTCTTTCTCATACTAACACCAGAGGGAAAAAACCCCTCCATTCAAGTAATAAATATGGAATACCCAGCAGATGTGCTCCCAAGAAATTTACGAGTTAAAAAATAAAGGGGAAAGGAAAACGAGACTAGTCAGAGTTCCCTTTAAGGCTTTAGATATCGTAATATTGAGTTTGAAGACTTATACACACCACTTGTAAAAATGATAGGAATGTTTTATTAAGACAAAAATCACTTACATCTTTATTTTTAATTGCTTTGAGATGCAATTCACATGCCATACAATTCACCCACTCAAACTGGACAATTCTACTCAATGGTTTTGAGTAGTCACAAAATTATGCAGCCATCACTACAATCAATTTTAGAACATTTTTATCACCCCCAAAAGAAACCCTGTACCTCTTAGCTGTCACCCTCCTATCCCCCCATCCTCCCCAGCCCTAGGCAACCACCAATCTGCTTCCTGTCTCTAGATTTGCCCATTCTAGATGTTTTCTATAAACGGAATTATACAATATATATGACTGGCATAATGCTTTCATTATTTTATAATGTTCGCTTAGCATAATGTTTTCAAGGTTCATCTACATTGTCACATGTATCAGAACTTCATTCCTTTTTATTGCCAAGTGACATTCCACTGTATGGATATATACCACAATTAGTTTATCCATTCACCAGCTGATGGACATTTGGGTTGTTCCCAGTTTGGGGCTATTACGAATAATTCTGCTACAAACATTTGTGTAAAAGTATTATATAGACGGATGCTTCCATCACTCAGATCTTTTTAAACTTTAAGGTAAATTTGCCTCCCTGGTATCTGCAAAGGCCCTGAGGCCGGTGTGGGCCTTGTGTTGACCAGTCGGGACACTAGAGGACTAGACCAGGGCGACCCGCAAGAATATTAGGAGATGGGGTCAGAGAAGAAAGGGGCAGACTGTGTGGGGTTGTGTGGGCTTTTCGTCGATGACCTGGGAGCCATGGATGACTCTGAGTACAGAAGCACCATGTTGTGAAGGAAGGTTCCAGGTAGGAAGCCCTTTTCCAACCCTGGAGATGACAGACTTGGACCACGGGGTAGCAGTGCAGGTGGGGATAGAGGGGCAGAGTCTGGGTGTCCTGTGATCAGGAAAGCCACCAGGCTGTGCTGGTGCATCTCATCAGATGTGGGCGGTGACGTACTCAGGTGTCAGGGGGACTCTGAGGTGGTCCTGACCTGCCTGGACCACGTGAACAGACTGCCTTGCCCTCTGGTTCTGTTAGGTTGCACGGAGCGGTTCTGGCATATCAGAGGGCAGGAGTTAATCTGCAGCTTCCTCTAGCGAAGATGCTATAGGTCGGCTGGGTCCCTCGACCAAAGGCCGCGGCTGTGGTCAGGCAGACCCCCAGAGCTGTATGAAGTTCCCATAGTGCCGCCCTGCCCTCTGAGACATGGGGCCACAGCAGCTCCCCACTGTGATCAGCCCCGGCTTACTCAGCGTCCCTTACTGCTTTCCCTGAGCTCTCTCCGCAAAGTTCTAAATGCTCCTTTTAATGAACGACCTTCCTTCAGTTACTAGGTTGAATGTGCTGTTTGTTTTCTGATTGACAGGTAAGCACTGGTGCTGTGGGTGTGCTGTGGAGAAGGCAGGGTGGCAGGGGGACAGACACGAAGAGGGCCCCTCCCTCAGAGCTTTCTCTCCCCCTGTCAGAACCTGTGGCTCAGGGGAGCCACGAAAGATAGCTGACTATTGGGAGACGGGGGAGGAGGAGACAAAATCAGACTTTTTTTTTTTAAAGAACAGTGCTCCTTTATAAGGGAATGTTTCTTGTCTCTCTTTTGAGGTCACGTTTCACTGTTTTAAGTACCTCTTCACAGCACGTTTTAGCCATCCAGCAATGTTTTGCTTTCTATGAACCCAAGAGCAGCGCCAGAGGACTTCATTTTTCAAGTCTCCTAATAGACACAGGGATACAACAGAAAAGAGATGGAGTCTCAGGGTAGGAATAAACAAGCAAGAAGGGATCAGGGCTGTGGGAGAGGGAAGGAGCAGAGCTGAGCACGGAGTTAGGAAAGCCTGGAACTCCGGGGAGTGGGTGGGGGGGCAGACAGTGCAAGCAGGTTTTCTGCAAGCTGCAAACAGCACTTTAAAAACTAGAGGGAGGAAGTGAGGGAGGTGCTCAGGGGAACAGAGAGTGGGGCAGCCTGGGAGGCAGAGGGACAGGCTGGAGGAGGGAGGCCAGGGCTCAGCTGTGCCCTTTCAGTGAGAAGCCTTGGGTCCTGGAGACCCCTGTCCCCTCAGAAATGCGACTTTCTCAAACTGTCAATTTCACAAGCAGAATCACCGTGTCTGTAGTTGGCTGAAAAGATTTCACCATTCCCCCCAATTTCACTTTGAGATTCAAAGACGGCCCCAAAAAGAAAACCTCAGCATCAAATTCAGAGCCCTGCTCTACAGATCTACAGCAACTCTTTTAAAATGAATGTTTTCACACAACAAAAGGTTCCCGAGTACAGACAGGAAATGCACACACAGGAATGTGCAGAAAGGGACAGCTGCTGCCCAGGAAAGGCTTCACTGTCACAGGAATCTTCTCTGAAGACAGTCTATAGTCTTCAAAAAGAAAAAAAAAGTCATATTTTGGAGGGATGATTTTGATAGAAAGCCCACGTAAGAAATTCTCTTGTTGCTCCTTCATTTAACTATTTAATAATAAATATGAATTTATTTTTCAAGGACAGTGTGTCTTTGACTCTACTGGTGAGATTTCACCCAAGAAGAACCCCCCAGCCACAATTCTGCCCGGCTAAATCAATTATCTGAAAGCTACACTTGTGATGGTAACATTTCACGCGACCTAAGGAAAAAAACCTAAGCGTCGGTGATTTTCCTTCCAATCTTTCTTTCACAGGTTGTGTTTCTCTAAACGTATTGGCTACAACACACACACAAATAACGTCGTTGCTGCTGATGCGTTGCTGCTGATTCCTTAGGATGTGAAGGGATGGAACAAAAGACGTCCTCATGGTTCTGAGCATACCGTGACCTAGATAGCGGCTGTCATTTGTATCCAGCTCCGCCTTCCCTCCTGGAATCGGACCAGCTATTTTAACAGTTGCAAAGTTAAACAAACTGGCTTGTCACATGTGTTTGTTGTTTATTAACAAACAATGGCAAAACATGTCTTCCCCAGACAGTGAGCGAGTGTGTATTTAAAAAGTGTGCCTCTAAGCTCTAAATAAAGAGGAATTGTTCTCTAGAAAAAGATAATAAGCACTTTTTTCCCAGCCACAGAGTGAAGTCATTGCAGCTCCTTTCTCCTGTTAGAGGAAAGACAGGAAATGCCATCTCCAGAGACCCAGAGAAACACTCCCGCTTTCTCCTGTAAGAAGATGCTTTAGTTTCTCTTCAAACATAATCAGACTCTTAAAAAAATGCCTGATGGTATCTGGTGGAGAGCTAAATTCACTTATTTTCATTTCAGCATTTTGGTTGACCCTCAAAAACATACAAATAAAATCATCCTTCAAAAGAGGTTTTAGAAATTTGCCAGTGACCAGGGGTAGCTGAGTTAAAATCACAGGGAACCTAAAAGAAGCAAGCATTAACTTAAAGAAAAAGTACAAGGACAAAGCTTTCAAGATTTTACTGCTCTACAAAAAGCCATTTTTAGGCTGAATAGACAAACCGTGAGAAATGTTTATTATTCACACTCTACAATTAGGTACAACAGCTGCTCACTTTTACCATATATATATACTATATATACTAAATATATATAGTATATATCTATATATAGATATAGCTATATATACACATATATAATAGACCATTAATTTAAAAAAACTCCTTAATAAAGCAAGATTGGCACTGATGTGAGAACAGCCACTTCAAAAAAAAGGAAGTGGAAAAAAAAAGAATAAACACTCAATTGAGGACAGTCAACCATCTGGAATTTCAAATAAAACTCAGATTTCACATATGAAAACAAAGGAACACAAAGTCTTGAAAAGGCCAAAGAAAAAAGGAGCTTCCAGAGACTGTGTCTGTGACAAATATTAGAACTTCCTCAGAACCTACAGTGTGGTGGGTTTGAACACTAGCCGTTTCTAAGTCTGATTCGGGATTCATTCATGGAACGATAAATCTCTGCGGTTTAGATATTTATGTGGCCTGCACAGGAAAACTGTGAAACACCTTCAGACTGGCTCAAAGGAGCATTGCACCCTCTCACTTAAATCCCAACCATCAACCCAGACACGTTCCTGACAGGAGCTGCATTCTGCTGTTACTCAGTAAGGCTGATTTCCCCACATTCATTTATAAGAAAAATACCTTCTCCGTGAACTTGTTTAAAGTTCCTAAAATGCCTGCCTCCCACTGTCATGCTCCGTGGCCTGACTTCACCCATAGCGCTGACCATCTGGGCACGGGGCAGGGGACCCCAACCCTGGCCCAGGTCCCATTTCCCTCACTCCCTCTCCTGGAGTCCCTTCCCCACATTTCCTGTCATTCTCATGCTGGCTTCTGCTACCCAGAACTGTCCATAGCCACACTTCACCTGGACTCCAGTAGTCTTTCATCTGTTCTTCCAAATAACCCCTTCTTTCATAGTCCTTAAAATTCTAATTCCTCTAAAGACTGACAGTGAACCCTTAGGATGAAAGGATCTTAACATGACCCATATTATGCAGCAATGACTCATGTCCACTCACTCGATCCTTTCCCGGGGTGTGAAGCTGTTACTTCCAAACCCAAACAAGGAGAATGGCCATTAACAATAGCTTTAGAAAGAGTGCCAGGTCATGGGTGAAACTTTGGGGACAGTATTCCTTCCCTGGGCTCGAGGGTCTTAACCGTTCAGCACATGTTAACTGCAGGCCCACATGGGCAAGGTGCTGTTCTAGGCACCAGGACAGCCCCTGTCCTGGGGAAACAGCGGGCACAGTGGTAAGAAGAAAGAGGGTAGGGAACAGAGAGGGAAGCGTCTGGGTGCAGGTGGATTTTAGATCGGGCGGTCTGGGATGATGTTTGAATGCATCTTTGAATAAAGTGCAGGAATGAACTTGAAAAGGTCTGGGCAAACACCCCTCCAAGCAGCAAATGAAGATACTCTGAGGTGGGGAAGGGCTTGGCGTGTGCAAGGACCAGCGAGACGCCAGTGCAATTAGACTGAAGTGCGGGTAAAGGCAGAAGTCAGCGAGGACTACACCGTGCGTGGAAGGCTTCCCGGCCACAGTGAGCACGATGGAAAGCTACGGGAAGGTTTCAGAAGGGAAGTGACACGGTCTGGTTTGCACTGTCACTAGATTGTGCTGCTGGATGGAGGATGCACTGAGTGGGGGCAGGAGTGGCAGGGGCACCAGGGAAGAGGCTGTTGCATTTGCCTAAAGGAGGGCTGTTAGTGGGCAGGGAGGTAGGGAGCTGGACCACGGACTACGGGGCAAGTCTGGAAGCAGAGGGATGGACTCGGAGGCTGAGTCCCCGGGTGTAGGAGGGAGCGGCCTCGGGGTGGACATGGAGAAGTAGTGAGAGGTGTGCCAATTCACAACACTTCCTGAAGGTACACCTGACAGGACTTGATGTTATTTAGAAGATGGGATGTAAGGGGAAAGACGTCCTAGGTGCCCCATGGTTTTGGCGAGAACAATTAGGTTAAAAGGAAATGCCATTTACTGACTGGAGGAAATGCAGGTTGGAACAGGGCTGATAAAAAAGTTTGGGGGATCCAACGTTTGTTTTCGGGTAGGTTGCAGACCTGCTGCATTGCACAACTGGGGGGCGTCATTCTCACTGCTGCTGGGCTCCAGGGTCTGCTCTGACAATGGTGAGATGGGGGAAACTGGGTACAGGAGAGTCAGGTGAGACGCAAATATGAGTCAAGTAATTCTCACAATTCTTAGAAGAAAAGGAAGGTCTCATTCCCGCTTACAAGGGAGAGAGACAAACCCAAAGTCACATTTCAAATCTATGAAATCAGGACAGAATCTAAGTATCCTGGTAAGTAAGTATGTTATCCCATAAATGATAAAATTTCTTTGGTTCAGCAGACCAGTGGTTTTGCAGGCGACAGAACCACAGTGGTGACGGGACCTTAATGAACAGAACGCTACTACACATGTTCTTTCAAATAAAAAAAGGCATAACAATACAAAATATACCTCCTAGAGATACATTAAACCTGGGGACACTAGTGTGTGTGGTAATCAGTGTGACCCGCGTAATCAACTAACAAATGAAAGATCAAAGGACGCCTTGCTTTCTGATTTATTTAAATAAATGCAATAACACCAATAAGGACGGATGGCTATGAAAACCCACTGCTCCTTTTCCAGATCGTGAAATCTGAAACCTGCCTCGGTTTTCATGTGTTCTTCCCACACATGCTGGCTTTATAACAGAGTCTCCACAGTTGAACCTCAATAGGACTACATACATCAGAAACAGATCTGTAACGAGCTTGAATCATATATACATATATATATATAAACTCCTTTTAGTTTTTGCTTTCTTTCGTGCTAACTTTATCGATTTGCTGCAATCTCTTATAAAAACATGTTCTAAACATACTGGAGTCAGCCCACGCTGCAGAAGCGCCTCGTAGGAAATGAAGTCCTTTCGTGAGGTTCGTAAATACTTGTAGGACTCACCCAACACCTGACTTGAAGAGAAATGTTACAGCCTTTGGCATCAATTTTCAAACATTTCTGAAACCGTGGCGGGGGGAATGTAATGGTTGGTTCTAAATAATGCGGGGTGTTATAAGCACTCTGAAGTTTATAAAAATCTTCGTGAGTCACTGAGGGTACTGCAAACTTGTTTCCTCTGGAACTCTTCAGATAAAAAGTGACTCTGTTCCCGCCCAATATTTTGTAGTGAACCACACTTTCCACCTGTTGGGAGAAGTTTACTTGGAGGTTTCTGTGCATGCTGGTCAGAACCTTCTGATTCCGCTTCACAAACACCCTCCTCTGTGGTTAGTGAGGATCGTTGCGGGTAACCCCAGCCAGGCTCGAAGGCTGGAGCTGATCTGAACAATCTGTCTAAAAGCCTTTAACACCTTGATTCAATGTGCAAACACTGCTGCCAAGAGTGCATTTACAATAGTGCTTATGGAAGAATCTATGACAGCAACTCTGAATTAACCACATCTCAGACAAGACAAGTCACATCCAAGGTGATATGTCAGTGACTGGGGAGTCTCACCTCTACTGGTGTTAAAGACCGTTAATCATGTAATTGATCAAAGCTTCATCAAGAACCATAACTCTCGTATGCTTTGACCTCATAGTCTCATGTCTGGGAATTGATCTTGGAGAAATAAGCTCCATCCCACATACAAAGAAAATAGCTATAATAGTAAAGAGTTCACTGCAGTGTTGTTTTTATAACTAACTAATTAACTAGAAACTGGTAATTGCCTATAGATCAAATAAGGAAGAATTAGTTAAATGGAATTATAACAGTTAGAATTAGACATAGTCACCAAAATACTACTTATTAAAACTATATAGTTCACGTAGAAGCATGGAAAGTACTTATGATATTAAATGGGGAATAAAGAAAATATAAATTATATTTATACTAGGACTAATACTCATAAATATCATGTATAACACCCTGTTTCCCTGAAATAAGACCTTGCTGGACAATCAGCTCTAATGCATCTTTTGGAGCAAAAATTAATATAAGACCCGGTATTATATTATATTACATTATATTATATTATATTAAAGACCCGATATTATTATATATTATATTATATTATATTATATCATATCATATTGTACCTGGCCTTATATTATAGTAAAATAAGACCAGGTCTTATATTAATTTTTGCTCCAAGAGATGCGTTAGAGCTGATGGCCCGGCTAGGTCTATTTTTGTGGAAACATGGTACAGCCACTCAGAACCCCCTCATCTTGGGCTTCTAGAATGTTCACGTTCCCTGATGAGAAGTGTTGCTGGCTCAGACATCAGACAGGGAAAAACCTAAACTTCTCTGCTTTTGTAGATGGCAAGTCAAGGTACTCTTTCAAAGAATTTACTTTTGAAAAGTCAACATATTTTCATAAAAATGAGCCAACAGATTTGTGTGTCAGACAAACACTGGTTATTCATGTTATTGTGTGAGTGAGCTGCATTTTAATATGAGAACACAGCTGATGTGGAAACTGCTGCATAAAAACCATCTTTTCTCCTAAAAACATGAACGGCTAGAACTATTCGATTTTGGAGATTTGAAGACTTAGAGATGAAACAGCTGGCTCATTTTCACGCTACGGCCCCAAGGGCAAGGAGAATGTCCATCTTTCCCACTGTACCCTCCTTTCTTCTACTTGCATTCACATCTATACAAAAAGGGAAGGAAACCTCTTTTTTGCATAGTGAGCTATTTTCACCAGGCTGACTCTTGCTAGAGATTCATCTATTCAAATATGGCAAAATCTAGGTGAAAAGTAATTCTCTACTAGGATTCTGAACTGAATTTACAAATACTCTATATGCAGTAACGAGATCCAGCAGTAATCCTGTGAATTCAACATCGTCCCTTTGGGCAGACAGGATTTTGTCATTGCATCAAATGGCTCAAAAGGTATTACACTGATGGTTAAGAATGGTATTTAAGCAAGACACTGTTTCTAGTCAGCCATCAGAAATGGTAGCGAGATTGAAACATTTTAAAGTAGTTTTTCCAATTCTACCAATTCAACATTTTTAGAAAGGTCATTTTAAATGCAGTGAGTGTCTACTGTTATGCCATATGGTCACGAGAAGGCCTCTGTACACTCCTGTTTTCCGTCAGAAACCCTGATCAAAGAGCTCGGGGTAGGAATGAGGATTTGTATTGGAAACAGGAGGTACTGGATACGCAGTGCCTGTACATCAATCTACCCCAGCACAGTGCTAGGTGCTTGGTACCTGTCTTCTCAAAATCCTCCCTCCAGCTTTGTCAGGTGGTCATCATAATCAGCCTCAGTTACAGACTCAGAATGGGGAGCTCAGAGAGTTTCCGTAAACTGTCTCAGGTAGACGGTGGGGCTACCTGAATCCTGAGCCCATTTGTTGGCTGGAAAGCCCGTGTCCTTTCCTCTTCTTGTCCAACAGCCTCGCAGGGAGCTACGGCTCTGGGGACACACTAATGATCTTGGGTTTCCCTCTTCTAAGATCTGAAGCACGCTGTCGACACTTCATTGCAGACCCACGAAGGGGCACGTGGATTTGACATCAGAAGAGCTGGCCTTGAGGTTCAGCTCTGTCATGTCACTTCCGATAAGAATGTCACCAGAAAGTAGAAATGATGACATTTTGCGGTGATTCTATGAGTCAGCCTTCAGAAAATTAGATCACTTACTAGAAAAGGGGCAGGGTGGTCAAAAGTGAAAGTTCTAAAGGAGAATTATTGGTTAATATGAGTGGCTCTCAAGGTGCTCCTTTGTAAAGCGAACGGCCATTTAATCCACATCCCTGGATGTCAGTTAAAGAAAGTAACTCAATGGAAACCAAAACACGCGTGTGTACATGCACTGCCCTCAGAGGCAGGCGTGTGAAACCCGGCCCCACCACGTGACACAGGCCTGCCTGCTTCCAGGCTCCTCGTCTTGTGTAAAATGTGTAAGATGACAGTCCCCGCCCCCAGGGATATTGTGAAGATGAAATGTAAATGCAACAGATGTCAAATAGTATAATCGATAAAAACACCTAGCATTATCAGAATAATGTGGAAAATCACAGTGTATCAATCAATGTGTAACATAATGCCACATCGTGCAGTCATTCAAAATCATAGTAACTATTATATGGAAAAAAAGCAAAAATGTTCATGATGCATTATATTAAAACACCACAAACATACATTTGCTTACGGATATTCTTTCTCGCATTTTAAAGGGTTTCACAACTTCCTAAAATTTCTTCTTAGTATAATTACAAAATGCTTTAAGAGAGCCTGGTGTTTGCAGCTCCACCCAACAGAACATTTGACTCAGAGATGTGTCCTTGTAATTCTCCTTAAAATAAAAGGTACACTATGTATAGCAAGATATTATTTAACGTGTATCTACATATAATTTACTCTATAAATTACTATAATTTGTGATAGAAAAAGGAACAGATTTCAAAATACAGATATGATGTATTGTAAAAAAGACGTGTGATTAACAGTGAGTAAATAAAACAAAAGAACCCAGTTATAACACAACAAAGAAATACAAGGAGCCTCGACTAGTAAAACAAAGTCTAACTGAGAACTAAGCACATCTAAGCCTACTTCTTCTACTTCTCAATTATTTCTTCCACTCGAGTATTTATCGAGAGCCTGCTTTGTGCCACGCTGGACTCTGTTCCAGGTGTTGGGGACCCAACGGTGGACGAGGGTTCTAAAGGAGCACCCCACACTAGGATGAGGGCAGCTCCTCGTGGAGCTTACAGGAGCTTACATCCTGGTGTGGGGTGAAAGAAAACAAACAAATACATCAAGTGTATGACACTGGTAAGTACTAAGGAAAGCAGGGGAAGGTGGTGAGAAAAAGGAGGGGAGGGACTTTGCATTTTAAGCAAGGTGGATGAGAAAGACCTCAACGAAAAGGTGATATTCCTGAGAAAGAAATCAGGAAGTGAGCACACTGCAGATACCTGGGGGAGAACTTTCCAAGGAGAGGGAAGCCAGTGCAAAGGCCCTGAGGCAGGTCACGTGGGGCATGGAGGAGAAGCAGCAAGGAGGCCATGTGCTTGGAGGAGAGAAAGTCACAGAACAGGAAGCCAGGTTACAGGGGCTTCGCATCTCATGATTCACTCCAGAAATAGAATTCATATTCTCCACTAAGGGAGGTGCTAAACCATATGGGTGGACAGATCATCAAGAGACACAAAGCGCTGACCAAAGTGACAAAGGGGAGGAAGGTTAAAAGTTTGCAAGGTTGAGGCAAGTTCGGGGACCAAGAAAGCAGGTGCTTGTGTTTCCTTCTGAACCGCAGTCTTCTGCTCCACCACGTCCTTTCCATCGTATAAAAGAAAAGCTCTCCTTTGATGAATGGTCTAATAGAAGCTGTCGTCTCATGTGGGACCCTAGTGCCTGGTTTCTCAGCCGGGACACTACGGGCACCTTGGGCCGGTCACTCATTGTCGTGGAGGCTCTTCTGTGCCTTGGAGGGTGTTTACCAGCATCCCTGGCCTCTCCCCCCCCAGATGCCAGTAGCACCCCTGCAGATACAGTCCCCCAGACAACCACACACGTCTCCAGACATTGACAAATGTTGCTGGGGGGGAGCAGAATTGTGCCAGTTGAGAGTCACTGCTCTAATGTGAATAGATGAAAGCTGCATCTCGTTTAGTAACATTTTCTTTGAAACCAATGTGTCGATCGTAAGGCATGTAACTCTTCCTAACTTCTCCATGGAGCCAAAGCCACGTGCTACATATTTATAGTTCGGAAAGAAGTAAACTCCTCAGCTCTTCCCAGCACCTTCCTGCCTCAGGCCCTTTGCACGGGCTGCTCCCTCTGTGGAATGCCGGTCCCAGGCAACTCCTACGCATTCCTCACGTCTTGCTAGAAAGCCTTAACCACTGAGCCCCGTGGGAAGCTTTGCCCCGGTCCTGATCCTGAGCATGTGAGCTCTCCCTAGTCCGAGCTCTCATCTCACAGCTCCTGTACTCGTGCTTTGTGCAACCACCACAACTGCAATTAAATAATTATTTTGGTCATTATTATTTAATGTCTCCTCCAGCTCAGCAGGAACCCTACCTATCTTGGCTCGTGCATCTCTGGAGCACTAAAAGAATGACTGTGGACCCCAATTTATATACAAAAGACTCTCGCTGGCCAACTTTGGGACTTTATTCCTAACGAATTATTATGCACCTCACAAGCGACCAAAGCGATACAGACCATGGCTTAAAAATAAATCTCTTAGGGCAAAATCTTGACTATGAATATACTTTGAGTATCCATGTTTCCTTCTTTTTCACAATATAAGCTAAGAAAAGATTTTAATGGGGTCAAGAGAAGCAAAAAGGTCCTCTTGCTTGGATGGCAATGAACGACCCAAGGAACTAAGTGGACGGGACTGAGGTCATCTTTCTTGCTTTTTTGAACTCCTTATAAGCATTTATTTGAATATGATTTACCCCACACAGCATACACCATGTTACACTGTTTACTCTTTTTGTCTGATGTCCTTAAACACATTTAAATTCCTCAAAGGGTTTAGTGTTCTGGGGCCCACAGAACAGTTTCAGAGTGTCTGAGGGACGGTTGACATTGTATGCAAACACCTAGACACACTTTCTAGGAACTGGGCGCATAACCTTTTTTTTTTTTCACTTGTGGGGGGGTGCATAACTTTTATACGATTCTCAAAGGGGTCAGTTTAAGATTCACCATTTATACGATTCTATTTAATTTTAAAGTTTCTAGGGATATTCCCCTTATCTTTGGTCCATCTCTTAGGGGGAAAAAAATGGATTTTTGGTTACCGATTTCCTCTCCTGTTTCAGTTCCTGGACATAGCGTGCTAACTCCACGGTGATCTGTGACGTCATGTTCTCGGAGATCACTTCATGTTGCCCAGCGTAATCGTTCATCTCATTCAGGGTGGAAAGGAAGGCTTTACAGGCCGTATACCTACGGAACAGAACACACCGCTCCTTTTCAAACAAGGCCACATCCATCCTCACAGTGCTTTACGCGGGCGCAATATTAATTAAAATCGGGTTAATTTGCATCGACTTCCCACAGGATCCTGACAATTCATTACACCTAAGAGTGTTCGCATCAAAACGGCTCAGAATTAATTACAACAGAAACAGTTTTCCTTTTGTGAAACCGAATTGCTCCACGCAAGGCAGTACTTGGCTTTGTTAATACTTAGTCCAAATAAAACACAAAAATACACATATACCAAAAATGCCATATATATTTAGATCTAAATTAGAGACATAATACGTTTGGGCTGTCTTAATTACGGAGTAAAATAGACATATTTCTTGGACGAATGAGTATGAAAAGAGACTCTGGATATCACAAAACCAAATCAAGATTTAAGAATGCATAATCCACACTTCCTGTATCTGCTTAGATTATATTCTAAGCGTTTCCTAATTGCCTTAATTGAAACAATCTAGAATCACCCAAGTAACTCCGCAGAAGAAAACTTAATTGAGTAGGTTTTTATTTTTTCTCTCCCCCAATTTAAAACCTGGCACAAATATGAATGGGAATGCAACTTATTTTTGTAGCATAAAGATATTACGACATGATTGTCAATGAAAAACATACCTGTATTCTTCTTCCTCCTTCGAGTTCTTTTTAGGTTGGTATTTCTTCGAAAGATTCCTACAACAAAAATGCAGACATGTCACTGTATAGAGAAAGGTAACTGAGAAACAAGGGAATGAAAGATGAAGCCAGTTGCTCTTGTTTATAAGTTTAAATAATTACAAAGGGTCCGCAGCTGAAATCCACTGATCTGCTTCCATCTTCCAATACGTGTGATGAAGCTCTTGTTATGGAGGACTCATATAGCTTTGAATCTTTACCTCAAAGACCGAGCAAATAAACGCAGAAATGGTCACTAGCTGGCTACTTACCCGGATGTAAAGACCCCGCTTTATTTAGTTGAGAGTACAGACCATGTGTATAAATGCAGGGGCTTTCATGGAGCACTGAGCTCAGAACAGTGTTTCTTACCAGGCCACCATTCCCTCTGACCATCTTCAGTTGAGCATTATCTAAATCCAAGGAAAGTATGTGGACTATGTCCAAATGTTTAAATTAATAGTCAAAGTGCCAAGGGCACGTTGTCAAGGCCATGTGGCTGGTCCCCAAAGAGCTCATGAAAACCACCTGTGAACAAGTCTTCTTGAGGGCAGTAGACACAATATTTGGGGGATGCTCATGCTAAGACATTTAACTAGGAGAACTTTTAACCTGCCTCACAGGTTTGTACTGCACACGCTCCGATTAGCCCAAATCA
This sequence comes from Rhinolophus sinicus, assembly GCF_057876585.1. Lineage (NCBI taxonomy): Eukaryota > Metazoa > Chordata > Mammalia > Chiroptera > Rhinolophidae > Rhinolophus > Rhinolophus sinicus. The sequence goes on along the minus strand of NC_142516.1, from coordinate 5,605,509 downwards.
CCTTCGTCTCTTTTCCTAATCCCATCTCCAGGTCAAGCATCCATGTGCATTCAGCACACTTAAATTTACACAAAAACTAAGAGGTAATCATGGCAAAACAAACAAACAACAACAACCAAACACCACCTCACTAACACTGGTTCCACTGCCCGATTTCTCGTGGGTCCTGATTTGGTTGCTATAGTTACCGAAACAGCCAGGGGAGGCTGGTTCACAGTGGGACTCTCCATTTGACAGCATCCCAGAATTCACTTCCCTGTTTATGCCATGTTGCTATTCCTCTATTAGAGTAGATACTTTCATTTTTTTCACATTATATTTCTTCCATTTCCCCTGAGTCTATAGATTTGCCTAGGAAAAATGTGCAATAATAAATTTACAATTTTGATTATGGTACACTTTACAAACTGAAATGTGATTTCACCTCTAACAGATGACGCGAGAGGCAGTGGACTTCAGTGAAAAAGGACATTACTCTGGGAATCCAGAGGACAATGTGCCTGGATGATATGACCTTGGACACTGCAAGCAAGTCTGTGCTTTCAGTTCCTCATGTGTAAGTCCAGGGGCGTTGTAGGAAATGACCTCTATTGTCCCCTCAAGGTTGGAAATTCTGAGGGAATATATAATACCCAATAGAATAAATAGTTGGAATAATTAAAAAATGAAGACATGAGGGGTGGCCGGATGGCTCAGTTGGTTAAAACGCGAGCTCTCAACAACAAGGTTACGGGTTCAATTCCCGCAAGGGATGGTAGACTGTGCCCCCTGCAACTAAAGATTGGAAATGGCAAGTGGACTTGGAGCTGAGCTGCGCCCTCCAAAACTAGATTGAAGGACAACGCCTTGGAGCTGATGGGCCCTGGAGAAACACACTGTCCCCCAATATTCCCCCAAAAAACTTTATTTAAAAAAAAATGACGACATGAGTCTATGACAATTTAAATATTATAATTGGACAAGCTGATGAAATAACGTACTAACTTGAAGGTTGCTACACTTAATCGATGTCATATTTTCTCCATTGATCCTCTGGATACAAACCACAGTTTACCTAATAAATCTAGATTTTAAAATGTGAAGAAGCAATTATTTCCTTACAGAATGTGCCTTAGAGAAAAAATAATGCAAAAGAGAGAATCTTGTATGTTGAAAGCACAGTAGAGTTGAGTTGGTTTATCACAACTACTCCTTACAAGGTAGGTTTAGTAAAAATAATACCACGAGTGGCATGAAAGGGGAGCACATGGAAAGCAGATGACAATATGATCAATAAATTCTTTTCCAAATTTACTTAGAGTAGCATACATGGGAGACTGAAGTATTGAAAAAGCCTAGCATGTGAAATATTTTTAGTGCATGGTTTTAAATTTACCCATTTCTTCTGTTAACTATAACTTGCAAATTGAAAATAGCACTTCTCAGTTCAAACCCTACATTAAAATTCTTTCAAAACTTTATTTTAAAGTTTATTTAAATCCTTGTTTTCCTTTAGCTTTCAGTCCTTGGCAGCCATAAAAATAAACTTTACATCTAGTTGAAGAAAACAGCTTGAACAGCTCCAGGTAAAACCAGCCTTCCTTTTTTTAAGGAAGGCACAGCTCACAGTGGCCTATACGGGATCGAACCGGCAACCTTGGTGTTGTCAGCACCACGCTCTAACCAACTGAGCTACCCGGCTGCCCCTACAACCAGCCTTCTTTATAGTTTCTTCTTATCCTCAATTCCTAAAGTGGATTAAAGATCAGTCATGGCCATCGGGTTCTGATGGCTGAGTGTCACTGACAAAGTTAGTGTATAGAGAATTCGAATGCTTCTTAAAAGCACCAATAAATAATTCACTCTATAAATGCCAGCAGAAAACTAAAAGCTTAAGAGGTCTAGAAGTGAATTTCAGATCTAAAGATACATATCTCTCAGGGACCACTCCAAAAAAAAAAAGATCAACTTTCATTTCTGTTCTCTGAGACAGGCTTTCTCACCCTATTTGTATGAGATTATTTTAAAAACAAGCCAACAAATAAACCACAAAAGGCATCTTAAAATTTATGGGATCTTCCTGAAAATTTTTAAGTGTTTTATGTACTTAACTTGCTCTTCAGAGAAGCTAATTAAAAGGTAAGCAAAAAATATACAACCTTTAATAAGGATCCTGGATTTGAACTTGGTTGCTCCTAGGAACCGCAGGGAAGCTTTTAAAAAGGAGACACTTGGGCCTCATTCCAGACCCTCTGAAATGGAAGGTCCAGGGTTGGGTCCAGGAATGTTTTGTTTTTTCTCTCTCTCTTTTATTCTTTTTTAAAGCTTACCACAAGATTTCTGGGAAAAGGTGGCAGAAGAAAATTCGATCAGAGAATTGTGCTTTCTCAACAACAAGAGGTGAAAAATAACAGCCAGGAAATTTTTCAACAGCAGAAATTAAACCGAAAAAGAATGGGGTAGAACCTCAGTCTACACACTTTGAAAAGTGGTGACCAGGGTGAGGGACCAAAGATTCTGAACCAGCATAGAATGGATGCTGGCCCCACCCTCACTGTCACCGGGAATAATAAGTCCTTAAAAGCCCGAGAACTGATGCAGAGAGAAGTACACTGAGGCGTGAGTAAGCACTGAGGAAGACAGCGAGGATGACCACCCAGATTCCAGGGCTCCGGCAGGAGCGGGAGCAGGAGCTGGCCACCTGGATCTCCACTTTCCAGGGCCTCCAAGCTGAATGCCTGCGGGGACATCACCCCAAACTTAGGGATTTCAAAGGAACAGGATATACCTTTGACCTCATGGAGTAAACTCCAAAATAGAAACTCTAACAAAATTTCAGAAGAGACAACAGACTCAAAGTCTTAAAGACAAAATGTACAAAACCAGGGCCTGTCCCACACCTTTATCCTGTAACAGAGCTCAGAGAGACCAGTGGAGCACACAGGCGCACTGGTGTTGCTTATGGTGATAACAAAAGCATGCTTAGGCATTGGCCTGTGAAGTTTACGTGCTTTACCTCATTAAGTGCCTCAACAACCTCAAAGGTGGGAATTGGTATTATTCACGGTTTATAGATGAGAAAAATAAAGCACAGTGTAATTTGCCCAAAGTCAATGAAAAAAACTGAGATTGCATCCTGGGCATTGGGACTCTATAAGTCTGTCCTCTTAACCACATCACTAAAATACCCATGTTAAATACAAGCAACCAAAAAGATATGTTATGTAATACAGGGAGGGAACGACAGAGAAAACCCCAGTCTGGAAGAAAACATGCGAGGAAATGAAACAAAACCAAACTCCACCGGAACATTTTACACTATAGACAAACTTAATAAAACTGCAAAGCCAATAGAGCAAGAATTCCCCCCACCACCACCACCACCCAGACTATAGGATAAAACAGTGGGATGAAAAAGGGAGACTGCAAAGCTAAGGAACAGAATGAAGAACTAAAATGCACGACTACACAACTGGGCTGGATAATTTAATAGAGGGAACATTTGAGAGAATCATCATGTGAAAGCAACTAACATAATCAGAAAAAAAGATGATCTGAAAAAGAAGGAAAGAACATAAGGAAAACTCCTATCTCTGAAGTATATCACCCAAAAAGTAGGGCAGAAAAAATATTTAGATATAATTGAAGAAAGTTCCCCTGAAGTCAATGAAGAATTGAACCTGCAATTGAAAGAGCTCTACAGAAAACAGAATGATCAACAACAAGGCATAGCCTGGTGAAGTTATAAACTGCCAAGTGGAAAAAAAAAAAAAGTCTTCATATGTACCGTCAAAGAAGCAAGTCACCTACAAAGAAAAAGAATCTGGCTGGCCCCAGACTTTTCCCAAAAGACAATGCAACAACAAAGTTAGGAAAGAAGGCAAGTATGACCAGAGAGGAACCAAATCAAATTGTTGTCATGCAGTGGCATTCTCAAACAAGAAAGAACTCGAGGATTATGCCATAAGCTCTCATTAGGGGAAAAATATCCCTATTTTTCTGGATGCCAAGAAACAAGTAGAGAGGCTGTGGTAGAAGGGATGGTGGTGAGCAGAAATCAGTATTTAAATACAGAATTAAGACAAATTAACTGTGGGAATCATGTTATAGACCAAATTATATAACTCAATTAGAACAGGAAGCACAACACAGAAATATTATTTTCTTTCTCTTTCTTAGTAGTGAGTTGAGCCTGTTGAATATTACAACATGGAGTTTGAAGAAAAAAAAACAACAATAAGGACATCCTACAAGTTTTTCATAATCTTTTTGCTAAATCTCATGCATTTGTTTTAATATTTAAAGTTCAGAAAATCCTTCAGTTTCATTTTAATGTCTTTTCTACTGTTAAAGTAAATTTAAATGTAATACCTTGTATATACAATATGCAACATATTTTATAAAATGATTTTTACATAGTTACCTTTTATTTACAACGAGCTCCAATTAAAAAAAAAAAAAATTTGACCAGGACATGAACGGTTCATCAAGAAGAGAGTATAAATGGCTCAAATGTATAAAAACATATTCAACCTCATTCGTACTAAGAGAAACACAAATTGACACTCAGACTTAGCAATTTTTACTTATCAAATTGGCAAAGATAAAGATTGGTGACAAGAAGCATGGAGGGTCAAGATAAGCAGCAGTGCCACACACTATGGTATGAGTGGTAAGGGTCACAGCCTCCAAGAAGGGCTTCTTGGGAAATTCTACCCAACCAGAGAGTTACTTTTAAGAAGTTATACTCTAGCTAGGCTTGCCCAAGTATATTATTCAAGGTTATTGATTGCAACTTTGTTCAGAGTTGCAAACAACTGAAAACAATCAACATATCCACCAATTCAATGCAATACAGTAAAGCTGTAAAAAATAAAACTCTCCAGGATGCAGGAAGGGTACACTGATCTGCCGGGGAAGGGAGGAAGAAAACACACACTTCCTTGCCTGTGTACGTGTAATATCTCTCTGGAAGGATACGTAAGAGACTGATAACCTTTATTGTCCCTGGGGATGAGATAGGAGCAGGGGCACGTCACTGTACATGAATTTTGTACCTCTGGCATTTTAGATCATATGCATTCATTATCTGATCATAACAAATAATTTAGTTGATTTATTTTTAAAAGAAACAGTTGCTGAGAGCAATCAATCGTTGGTGCTCTTATACAGGTCATAGAAGATGCTTTAAAATTATATTAGGAATTTTACCCTACATTGTCTTGAATAAATAATCACTCTAGCAGGGGTTAACCATGTTTTAGCCAGAAAGTAAACATTTTAGACCTGCGAGTACATCACAGTTGTGTGGTCTCTGATACAACTATTCAACTGTCACTGTTTTTGCAAAAGCCGCCGTAGACAATGCATAAATGAGTGGCTGCTGCTGTGTTTCAATAAACCTTTATTTATAAAACCAGGCAGTGGATGGAATTGGCCATGAGCTATAGTTTGCCAACCAGTGACCTACAGAAACCAAAACCCCAATTATTATCATCTTCTATGTTTAACATTAAGTTGGCAATGTTTCCTATAATGCAGAAAAAAATATTTAATGACAAACGTCTCCCTCCAGAAATCATGTTGATTTTTCAACATCATACTAATATTTCAAGCAACTGTTTGTTGAATGTGCTCCAATCACATTGGCCTTTCCATTCTTTGAACACGTTCCCACCTCAGGACCTTTGCACTCGCTGATTCCTCAGCCTGGGAGAGCGACTCCCAGACCCTTCCAGGCCTGCCTTCTCCTTTCTTTCAGTTCTCAAGCAGTGGGTTTTCCCTGACCAGTCTAGCTAAGTAACCCCTGTCCCCCAACATGCTCATTGCATCACTGGTTTTACTTATTTGGGGTGACGAATGCTATCTTTAAATGATTTGCTACGTTCTTTATTTGCATGCAGTCTCTTTTCCATAGCGAGCAGGTGGCCTCTCAGGCTCAGGCACTTCCTGTGTCTCATTCATTAGAATCCCCCAGAATTCTGTTAACACATTGTTATTTGTTCTGTCTGTGGTTAAACCCTCATCAGCTCTGCAGCCTGGGCAAGCACATAAATCTCCTTGAAGGACTGCTGACCAAATATCTTAGACCTGTACCCTGCTGATTCACTGTTTCCACAACTCTTTACTAAGCACCTATTATGTCCCGGCTGTGCCCCTTACTAGCGGGTACATTAGTGAACACAACTGAAAGAGCCCTGCCGTGGCGGGGCTCACATCCTAGCAGGGAAGGGGCGGGAGACAATGAACAATAAATACAAAATACGTAAAAAAGTTATACAGAACGTCAGAAAGTTATCAGTGCTGTGGAAAGACTGAAAAGCACAGCAGGTGACATGTGAGCAAAGGCTTGAGGGAGAGCAGGGAGCTGGCCACGTGCATCGGGGGAAGAGCATACCGGAGCTCTCTACACGGAAAGGCCAGTGCAACGGCCCTGCAGTGAGAACGTGCCTGGCACGTGTCAGAAACAGCACGAGGCCGTGTGGTTACAGCAGAGGTAAGGAGAGAGACAGGAAAGAGATGATGTCCGAAAGGTATGGTGACCCAATCGGGTAGGGCTTTACAGGACATCCACTGCGAGGATTCTGGATTTACTCTGAGTGAAATGGGTAGATGTTTTGAACAGTGAAGTGCCGTGATCTGCTGCTTTGTGGAAACCAGACAGACAAGAGGGGACTAAGGGAATCCAGTTAGGAGCCTAATAATCCAGGCACGGGGTGGCGGGGACTGGACCACAGTGGCAGCAGTGGAGGTGAGGAGAAGTGGTTGGGTCCTGGATACATCTGGAAAGCCAAGTCACCGTTAGGATGAGGAGGGAGGTGTGAGAGGAAGAGGGGAGCCAAAGATGACCCCAGGTTTCTGAGCTAAGCAAAGACGAATGCCCCTGCCCTCGAGTGAGTGGGGGAAAGCTGGGTTGTGGAGATGCAGATTTTGAGCAGAGAGATTGTTTCAAATACGTTACATTTCAGATGTCGTTTCAACACCCAAATGGAGATTTTGAGGAATGTCTTTCTGGCGTTCAGAACAGAGGTCTAGCTGGGAGGCACATATCTGTGAGCCGTTGCCTTGTAGATCAAACTGAAAGCCCTGAAACAGGTGAGCTCACCAAGGGAATATAGACTGAGAGGGCAGAGGACCGGGGACTGGGTACCGGGGCACATCAGGGTAAAGAGGCAGGAGGAACCAGCCAGGGAGGCGGAGAAGGGCCTTCCGGTGAGCGAGGAAAGAAGCCAGGAGACTGGTATTTGAGAAGCCAGGTAAGGAGGAGGGAGCATCCAGCCCATGAAGCTGCCAAGGTCAAGGCTGATGAGGAGGACAGAGGAAGGCGGCTGGGTTGACCCATATGGAGGTCACTGGTCTCCTTGGGGGTGGCGCTGGTGTGCGTGCGCTGAGTTTAAGACAGTGAGAGGAGAGCAACTGGAGACAACCGTAAGGACACGTTTGAGAAGTTGTGCAGCAAAGGGAAGCAAAGAAACGGTGGGCAAAGTGAGCTGAAGAGACTCGTTTTTCAATGATGGGCGACATAATGGCGCATTTGTGTGTCGATGAGAATAATCCAGTAGAGAGCCAAGAATTGACATAGGAGAGAAAGGAGAACCACTGGGCAGAGCTCTGGAGTTGGAAAGAAGGGGTGAGAACTCGTGCACCAGGACGGCCTGGACTGAGACAGGAGCATCTTGGGGGCGGAGCATAGAAGCGTGGGAACAGATGCTGACAGCAGGGTAGAGGGTGTGCGACTCTGAGGACATTTCCTTCTGGCTGCTTCCGTTTTCCCTGTGAAAGAAGAAGCAAGCAGCGAGGATGGGAAAGGGGGTGTTGGCGTTTGATGGAAAAGAAACTGTGATGACTGGCGACCAACTGCGGGGGGCGGGGGGGCCAAGGTTCATAATACCAGGGAGCTGTGTCCTACACAACTAGACTGAGAAACAACGGCTTGAATCGGCGTGTGGGGTGGAGGAAGGCGGAAGAAGGGGAGGAAAAAAGAGTCACTTAGGAGAGTGAGGAAAGCAAGTCGAGATGGAACCAATAGTATGATTTGTATCAGCATCAAGGGTCCAGCTGAGATCTCGGTATAAGAGGTTAGAAGACTAGTCAGAAGGATTAGTCTTCCAATTATTATTTTTATCAACTCCTCCCAGCAAGTACACATTTAGATACTTCTCAGGGACTTAAGGAAACAAATGTTAATATTTGAATCTTAGGAAAAGTACTTCCCCAGAGATGACCATCATAGCGGTAATAGTGATACTTTATTTCAAGTGGTCAAACACCAGTTAAGACGGTCAGTGGAGAGCTATTAAACCTTACTCTAAGCCTATACTGGAATTTGGAACCTTTTCCAATAGTGACCCATTTGGTTACTAAGTCCTCAGTTCCCCCATTCAGGGCCGATAAGAATGGGCAAGGAACCAAGGGGAACTAAGAAAGGACTTCCCCTGCACCACACAGAACGATGTAGAAACTTGTAAGAACCATCTTAATGGCATCGAATAACAAGCTTCCAAAGCAAAAGGAGAGAGTGACTAGGGACCAGCAAGGAGGGGTATGTGCTAATAGAAGAAGCAGAGACAACAAATATAGATACATCCATAGGTGAGAACTTATTTTGGCTAAAACTGTATGGAATCCACTTTCACAGGTAAGACATTTTATGAAAAACTGCAACATTTAAATAATCAACACGAAGCAGCTCCCTCTCTACTATTTACAGTTAGAAAAGCCTCAAAGGACTAATGAGGCTGATATACACACAGGGCACTAAAACCCAGCTGGATTCCGCGAGTTAGAAAAATGATTTCATTCAGCAACATTTCAATCTTATTTACTCAATGGAAACAAAACGTGTCATTCATAAAAATATTCCACAGGTCACAATTAGGTGCTCACTTACAAACACCACCAGCCCTAGAAGGATCCACATTCTTTCAATGACGCACAACACACCCTTTCTGCAGATACTCTCTGGATTAAAACGAAATGTTGCCAAACCAAAAATCCTAGACCTTTAACAAGTCTTAAAACAATCTGCACAAGCCAAACAAGACATCATTAAAGATTCTGCATGCCACTTCAAGTTCAAGCTTAGTTTTACCAACAACTTTTAAACATTCTATATAAAAGCACAAATTTCTCGGATAACTCCATCATTAAAGATGTAAGAGCTCCAAAGTTTTTCTAAAATGCTGCTCACGGGACCTCTCCCACACCGCTGGAGGCCCGGGGCGTAAATCTGTTGAAGCATTTTGGAAAATTGTTTAACCCCCGTCTACTGATGCTAAACATATATGAAGCCTACGACCCTGCAGTTCCACTCCTGGGTATATACTTTATATCCTCAAATAAAAAACAAGCAGTTGCCTAGTGACAGTAGCATGGGTCGACCGTGGCACACTCATACCCCAAAATACTAAAATCCAAAGAAAAGACACAAACCACCACCACATCCAACAACATGAATGCGTCTCACAAACATAATGGAGAACAAAGAAGCCAAGTACAAACACTGCCTAATAAATGAGTACATTCACATAAGGATCACAAAATAGGTAAAACTAATCCATGCTGTCAGAAGTCAGGAGCGTGGTCGCCTGTGTGGGGTGCATGGTGACCTGGAAAGGGTCAGGGGGCCTCTGAGGTGACAATTTTCTGTTTCTTGACCTGGGTGCTTGTTCTATGGGCATGTTTGCTCTGTGAAAATTTCTGGAGCTGTACATTTATGATTTGTTTACTTCCCTGTATGTATGTTATATTTCAATAGTTTTCTGAAAAAACTCAGCTGCTCCAAAATTCAAAAAATATCCTTTTTAAAAAAACAAGCCTGAAAGCTAGAACTTAGTTTTTATATTTACTGTTCTGAGAAAATTACTTTTCTATATTAAAAACAATTGTTTCTATTTTACCTTAATGAAAGGGAAAAAGAACTGTTTGAAGGATTATACATGTATACTATAAAACGAGAATATAAACTATAGTTACATCCATGTGCAGTTAACAAACAAATAACCTTTCTCAATATTAACTTACCTGAGTTGCTTTGCATAGCTGAGTTCAATCTCCGTTCTTTCTTTTACAAATTTGATGTATTTCTCAAGAATATCAATTCCCCACTGGGTGTGTTTTTCTAAGTTGTCAAATTGATCCTGTTTAAAAACAAACAAAGAGAGTTTGTAATCTTTCTCTGTGATTAACATGATTTCAATGGACAGTTCTCTCAACAACATAGTGCTACATAGAGAGCAGGTCTAATATTTTCCATGATTGTACTTGGGCGCTTTTGTGTTGAGCGGTTTTAAATCAACATTACCAAATTTGGTTTGAAAACTGCCTGGGGTACTGAACTCTGACCCATTCGTTCATGTTCCCTAGTCCTATTAGAAACATGTTTCTTGGATATAATTAATGTCCTGGTACAAAGGAAAATCTCTCTCTTTTCCAGATACTAAAAACTGAGGGGTGAAACACACACGCACGTTAACTCAGTCACACTATTGGCACCTTAACTGTTATCTCTCAGTTGTCACTCAAAACAGCTCATTGAAATTGGGGGCAAGGATATGAGTGGGAAGGAGTTACAAAATATGAGCACTGCTTTCTTCAAACAGATGACCAAAACACTGCACATGGCCTTTATTCAAACACATTTATCAAGCCCACACCACGTGCTGGGAATGGTGCTAAGAGCTGGGCAACCAAAATGAACAGAAATAAGGCCCCAGTGCCAAGGCAGGGAGAAGTCCAGGAAGCAGGTGCACTGTCCTGCTGGAGCGCAAGGTGGGGTAGGGGGCAAGGGAATGAGAGGTGGGGGGTGAGGAAACAAGACAACGTCCTGGCTGGCTCACCCAAGGCCTTGAACGCCGAGCTCAGGCTCTCCAGTGGGCACAAGTGAGCCACTGGAGGACTTGCGAGAGCAGTGGCATGGCCATAGATACGTTCCGATTCACTGGAAGATGGAAGTCAGGAGATGGTTCGATAGTAGGAGCAGTGGGAAGGATTTTACTGACATTTAACATGGAATCAACTAGTCCTCGTGACTGAGTGGATGAGGAGACTGGGGAGGGACAGGAGGAGACAGAGGATTCTAGGGCGACTCTGGTTCTGTGTCTGTGACTATGTAGGTGGAAGGGCAGCAGTGTGGGGTGAAGTGACATGATGAAAAAGGGAGTGACATGTCCAGAAGACTTGGAAACACACATCCATTCAGAGCTCAGGGAGGGAGGTCAGTGAGCTGGTGGGTGAAGCGACAGCCAAGGATCAGAGCACCAAGGTGTGCTGCAGCCCGGCTCTGGGCACTGGGCGCTCTCAGGGCAGAGCGCTGACGGGAGGAGCGCCCGAGGGGCTGGCAAGTGACCAGCGCGTCAGCACATCACGAGGAAGACTGGACTGCGGTGAGGCAAGGATGGAAAGTTTGCTGCCGAACCAGAGGTAACACAATAGAGGACGAGGGTTCTTCTCGTTCCAGCTCTGGGACTTCCCAGAGAAAGGCCCTGGAACAATGCAAGGTTTTGGTCATTTGCCTAACTTCATAAATCTCTCATGAGAATCATGTACAACGGGAAAGTGCCAAGTCCAGTATCTAAATGCAAAGCTACAATGAGATCACAGGTGTATGTGGTCTGGCGGGCCAGTGTCATCCTTCAGCTTGTTCGTAAATCTAGCATCTTCGATTTGAAATCTGTCATGGTGCTTTGATTCAATTTTCCAATCAAAGCAGTGCAAACTGCTTAATCAGTAAACATTTCATACAAGGTTAACTTGGGAGGGAGTAGGGGCAGAGTCAAAAACACTTTCTCTCAAACTTGAGAAACCCTCTTCTAAAAAAAAGTAATTTCCTCAACCTCACTCCCACCCAGGCCCACAGAATAGTTCGAGAAACATCAACTTAAGAAATTAAGGTTTTATTTTACTGGAATGTTTTTCTGATTGACAATAATCACTCTAAAATGTTTGTCTTTATGCCTAATAATTTTTAATATTATCATAAAACACAAGGGGCAAATATTTAAGTTTTTCATAGATTCTTGCTCCTCAATAATACATTCCACAAACTCCTAGATTCCATTTCAAGCAAGACTGCTCAGGGAGATTATTTATTTATGTCATCTACAAAGACAAGGGTTGTCAAGCAAATTAATAGTGTAAACAAAACTGCAGGTCTCTTTAAACTACTTGAGAGAATAAATAAACAAACAATTCAAGTACAATATCCCCCCTCATCTGCAGTTTCACTTTCCACAGTTTCAGCTACCCTCGGTCAACGGCCATCTGAAATTATTAAAATGGAAAATTCCACCTCCCTTCATCTTGTCACGTAGGCATTGAGTCATCTCACACCATCACAAGAAAGGTGAGTACAGGATAAGCTATTTGGCGAGGGGGGAGGAAGAGACCATATTCACGTAACTTTTATTACAGTCTATTGTTATAATTATTCCATTTTATTATTAGTTATTGTTGTTAATCTCTTACTATGAGTAATATAAACTTTATCATAGGTGTGTATGTACAGGAAAACACACAGCATATATAGGGTTTGGTATTTACTATCCACGGTTGCAGGCATCCACTGGGGTCTTGGAACATATCCCAGAAGATAAGGGGGGGGGGGTCGACTGTAATGATTACAAATCATTCCTAGCTATTTAGAGAAAAGCTTCTTTAAAGCTCTCTGCTACCGTGTTTCCCCAAAAATAAGACCTAGCTGGACAATCAGCTCTAATGCGTCTTTTGGAGCAAAAATTAATATAAGACGTGGTTTTATATCATAGTAAAATAAGACCACATCTTATATTAATTTTTGCTCCAAAAGACGCATTAGAGCTGATTGTCTGGCTAGGTCTTATTTTCGGGGAAATAGGGTAATTGGCAAACCTTTGCTGATCTAGTTTCATAGCGATCAGATTTATTTAAAAACTCCTTGCCACACGCCTCCCTCCATTTGAAAGCTCCCCTCTGTACAATTTCCCACCATCCCCAAAGCCTTAGCTATTTTTAGCAGTTAAAGGTGTTTCCTTGAAGACTTGCTAAGACCATCTGCTCTTAGATTTCTCTCATCCTGTCAACAATCTAACTCTACATTTTCCCCTATTAAGCTAGTTTGCAATTTTTTTAGCCCTAATGCATACAAATATAAAGCAACAGCTTTTGATACCAAAACCTTTTTTAAAGATCTATATTTGAATTGAGTTCACCTTAAAAATTACTGGCCTCACATCAATAATGTGTTTTTAATAAAATTATCTGTATTCAAGAACATTCTCCAAGCTATAATAAAGCACTTACTAAAATAACAGGGTCCAAATAAGATAGATCTTCCTAATAAAAACCTTAGTCAGAAACAAATAAACAAGTGCCTGCCTGTGAACATGGCGTGGTTCTTTTTATGCTATATGAAAACACCTCTGGCGATGCCACGCTATCGCAGAGATTACCACAGCATGAACTTTTCTGACAGCAGCTTAAAAGAAAATTCAAAACAGATGAAAAACTAATCAACCCACTTACATTCTTGACGAAAATGTGGAAAATTTAATGGAAAAAAATTCCAAAAAGACTCCTTTGTGAGCAAATATTATAAATGGTCCTTTAAAAAATAGCCTTTGCTACTTGGGGACGGTGCCTTATGACAATGTAACCCTGTTTGATGTCACATGCGGGTGGCTCTGAAAAACACTTTGCCATCTTAAAAATCATCAAGGACCCCAAAAGGCTATTGTTTATGTGGGTTGTACCTATCAGTATTTACTCTATCAGAAATTAAAGACAGAGATTTTTTAAATAATTATTAATTCATTAAAAAAGACAATAAATCCATTACATGGTAAAGTAAATCACACACACACACACACACATATATATATATATATACACACACACACACACACACACACATATATGTATATATATATATACATATGTATGTACATATACATATATACATACATATATATATATATGTTTATTTTTAAGAATTTACTTTCCAAAACAAAAATAGTGAAAAGAGTGGCACTGTTTTACATTTTTGCAAATCTCTTTAATGTCTGGCTTAATAGAAGACACGCGGAGTCCCATAGATGCTTCTGTATTCAATTCGTTGTGATTCTTTACTTGGGTTGACATATATGGAAAAATACAATGCACATAGATCTGCAGTTAGAAAACTGAAGAGAATTTCAGTAGCCTTTTTAGGTAATGGGGGCTACCCTTATTTGATACCACACCAAAACTCACCAAATAATGGTTTCTCCAAGGCTAGGTGCAATGTGAAATCTGAAACCACAGCAATGAATTTTTCATACGTGGTACACTAAAATGCACTCGTCTGTCTTGCGCTTTCAGTGGGTCTTTTACCTGTGCATGGTTGTATAACATGAGCGCTGGTCACAGAAAATATTATTTCACTAATACAATGCAGCTCTTCCAAGCGTTGGCACATTTCATTACATAAAATACTTAAAAGTCACATTTGTTTATCTCACCACCTATCTCATCTTCTCTGATGAGTCTTAAAACATTTGGAAGCTGTCAAACTCACAGGGGCAAATACAAATTTTCCAAAATTCCAACTGTCACTTAAAAACTGGAATTTCATCATCAGCAACAAATATTGTCAGTTGTTTCCTTGAAGTGACAGGCTCACTTCATTCATTTTTGGGAAAATGTCTGCCAAATGTTCAAGAGTTTGTTTGCCAACCTTTTTCCGAGGGAAAAATGGAGTCCTGGGGGGAAAAAGTAGCTAGTTTAGCCTGCAACACAATCACTTCAGCATTTTGGCAAGCCCTGAAGTGCTTTAGGCGTACTTCCACCTTGTCACACATACTATTACAACAATGTATGGTCAAGAGTCGAGATTTAATAAAATTAAAAATCTTTACTGTTTCATCAAGGACATTTTAAAATAAAGCTGGTTGTTGTTGTTTTTTTAACAGCTGATGAAGAACGCAGTGGCTGCTAGGACCGTTTGGAGCCACTGCCTCGATTCCTGCCGAGGCGCCGGCTGTCCTCCCCACCACCATCAGTGCAACTATCCACACAGAGAAAAAGACAATGGCTTAGTGTCATCATGGAAATAGCTTTGACCTTGTCGACTCCAGGAAAATGTTTCTAGAACCTCCTGGGTTCCAGGGACCACATTTCAAGAAACACTACCATATGACACATACTCTAAAATTTCTATTTGAAAGCTGCATATTACCAAAGATTTAAAAAGTCAGAGAATATATGCCCTACTGGAAAATAATGTTTAATTTATAAGTGTATACTACCATGTTTCCCCGAAAATAAGACGTAGCGGGACCATCAGTTCTAATGCGTCTTTTGGAGCAAAAAGTAATATAAGACCCGGTATTATATTATATTGTATTATATCATATTATATTATATTAGACTGGATTAATATAATATGATATAATATAATATAATATAATATAATATAATATAATATAATATAATATAATATAATACCGGGTCTTATATTACTTTTTGCTCCAAAAGACGCATTAGAACTGATGGTCCCGCTACGTCTTATTTTCGGGGAAACACGGTATATAGAGACAACAATTAACTGTAAAATTGCCAAGAGAACTGCAAATGGATGTTTCCAAGTAGCTGGTTACAACCTATCAGGTACCTTTCAAGAACCCTGCTAAACCCCCCTCTTGATCCAACCAAAGTTTTCTGCCAGGAGCTTTTTCAGCTATGAGAGGCTGATCAAGCTGAAAAGACAAATGAGGAAAGTACAATTGTCTCAGTTAACATACAATTGCTGTATATCACAATTATTTTCAGGTCTGGGTTGATGAACTATGCTGTGATTAAGCTCCTTTAGACACTGAAGCTTGAACCAGAGTATGTATGAACTATGGCATTTGTTTGGGTCATTGTGTCTTCATCAGAGTTCCTAAAGAATCATGAAGTCCAATAGAAACAAATTTTGCTTTCACATACTTACAGTATAAATCCATCAGTCATTGTTAAGCCTATTCCCAGCTCAGTATAAAAAGATTAGTCTTGATTATTCAGGAAGTCTTCTGAAATCTGATTTTTCAATTCAAATTACACAAACGAGCTGACACACCAACTCCATTCAGAAAAGCTAGTTAGTTACTTAGAGTAAGGAGACCCAAGTCAGCCACAAGTAAGCATAGGCCAACTTTTAATACGAACACTGTACTTCCTCTAACTGTAAAGTGTATTCAGTTGACACTAATTCAAAAAGCCCCGGAATAAGCCAATCTAGCAAGAAACTGAGTTGCTCAAGTTACCTGTGTAAATGGTTCTGACTCAGAGAAAGGGTGTCCTGGGCCAGCTCTCCGCCACAGCGAAACCCTCCCTCTGAGCAAAAACCCTCCCTCTGTGCAAGACACTCAGTGAAGGGACTTATCCCCTTCACATCAGAGGGTCCATTTCTGACTGTGCTATCTAAACCACTGTTTTAGGATACTCTAATTTTGGATACATCTACTTTCTTGAGGACTTGGGCTCTTTGAGAAGCAGACCTTAAATGGCTCTATTTAAACAATCCCTTGGGATGGTATTACTGGTATTAGCTTCCTCTTACCTTTGAAGGAAAAGTTTCAGAAGGTATAAATTTACCGAGAGTAAATGTAACAAAAACCTCCACTTAAAATGGTTTTAAAAAAAATCAATTTGGGTCTGAATATTAAAGTGGCTCAACAACAACAACAAAAGTTTTATAAAACTTTAGAAACAAAAATGGGTCATCACAAACGCCACCTGAAATCCTAGTCCTTTCATTTTTAACAAAGACTTCAATTAATGTCCACGGACAAATTAAGAATTTTTCTCATACATTAAATTTAAAAGCAGAAATGCCCACATATAAATTTTCAACATAAAAGTGTCAAACCTTGAAGCGATGAAAAACCAATTACCCAAAGTGATTTCATTGTTTGCCCAGAAAAAACAGATCAAATATAAAAGGGAGCATTGGAGGGTTTATTCCCAGGAGCACAGACACCCTATGTTTTGACAGTACAGTAGGAGCAAATCCTGTAATATCACACACTCATCTGCTGTTTCTGAAACGGGCTCTGTGAATGTGGGTCATGTGTTCTCTGGGTTGAAAATGCCAACAACAGCAAGAGCCTGTGACAAAACTGACATGACAGAGTCTTCCACATGACAGTATCATGGCTGGATAGTTAACACAATGGATTTTAATAAGAAAGGGAAACGCACACACACACACACAAAAGGTTTTACAGTACTCAGAATCTCTTTCAAATACAAGTCTACAACTTGCCATAAAAACAGGTACAAATTCAGGCATATCTCCTGTAACCAGCCATTCTTATGTGTGTTTCGGTTGTGAAAATGAAAATACTAAGAACTTGTTCTGTGTTCGTGGTTCTTTCCAGCAATTTCACTCTAAACACAAGGGGTAAGAACATAAACCCAAGATGAAAATATATGTATGAGATTAAAAAAAAACCAAAAACCAAAACTTAAAACAAAAATTCAACAGCATATGAAGTTAGTGATATAAAGAATGTGGAATGGCACACAGAATACGAAAAGCTGCATTTTCATATTTTTCTAACAATAATTATATTGTTTAAAAGGGCAATAAAAAGGCTGCTGCTGCATGTGCAACAAAAGGCAGGACCCGAAAGTAGAAGACGTGGGGCTGATGAACACAGGGGTGCCCTCTGCCAAACGTGATGCAATTTTACATTGCATCCTAGAATGAAAAGAGGGTAACAAATATCACTTGCAGAAAAAGCACCAGCATTTTGACTATATCGGAGTCTGCGCAGATGAGATGTGAAGGGGACAATGCTATGGAATGTACCCCTTTAAGGAGCCACAATAACCTTCTGACCTATTTCAATGTACTGAGAACACCCTAGTTACTTTCAGTTCCCCTCTCTGTTCCTCTGGATACAGTAAAATCAGCAAACAAACATCTGAACTGCCCCAAATATGCTGAGTGCAAGAGATCATAAAGAATGAAATTTTGAAGGAAAAAAACACTTTAAAGAGCACCTACTATTTTTCATTAAAAACACAAA
This sequence comes from Rhinolophus sinicus, assembly GCF_057876585.1. Taxonomy (NCBI): domain Eukaryota; kingdom Metazoa; phylum Chordata; class Mammalia; order Chiroptera; family Rhinolophidae; genus Rhinolophus; species Rhinolophus sinicus. Next base: position 5,587,501 of record NC_142516.1, on the reverse strand, counting down.
ACAACACTAATTTTTAAAGTGATTTTAAAGATTACTCCTCCTCCAGAGAGGCATTGTCAAATATCTTAAACAGAAGAGGAAAAGTATTAAGAATGAGGAGGCTATAAAAGCTAGGTTCAGAAAGTTGGGCCTAACTTGTAATTGTGGTGGGATGGACCAAAGCAAATAAAGGATAGAAACTAGCCACAGAAGCAAAATCTTGCTCCTTATAAGAAAAAAACGCTCTGTCTCACGGTGACAGAACAAATGCAAGAGGGGCTAAGTCAAGTTGTGATTGTAAGGTGAACGAATTTAATGCAAACCTTTAGTGTCATTCATATCGGCTTTGACCCGGAAATGGAAATCTCATCTGTTTCCTGGTTTCTGCATCGGCTTCGACAACGAAGGCTGTCTAAATATGAACTGGTGTTTTTCCTGGGCCTGCCCTGTCAGCAGATATGAGAGTTGTCACCTTCCCCTCCTCCAGCTGTCCCACATTCCTTTAAACCATGGAGAACTAACCTCTTACCCATCCCACACTGTTCTCCGCAGGTGATTCTCTCCCTCAGGAAACAAGTTCAAGACCAACCCAAGGGCAGAAGAGAACAGGGAGAGGGAGAAAGGAGGAAACTTCTAAATACCAGGAAGAACTTTGAAGGCCATCCAAAGACTGATAAAGAACAAAATGTAGAAGCTAAATTTTTAATGAGAAGGAAAAGCCAGATTTTTAAAGTCCTGACTTATTTTTAGACTGTAAGTATTTCCAGGTATGTGTGTGCGTGGGGGGGGGGGAGGGGTAGGAGAGTGCAAAATATTACAAAAATATCATAGGAAAAATAATTTTTCAGCTCTGGCACCTGAAACTTAGTTAATACCGATGAAAAAGACTTCCCAAACACTTAGCAATGAACTCATTTACAATTTTAAGCACAGAAGGTTAAGCAAACACACAGGTATTGTCCCTTTTTAACACAAGGAATCCCAATTCTCAATCCCACTGCCATAGTTGAGCATCTGACCCAACGGACGCACACAACAGGCGAGATTGGACCAATAAGAAACTCTCTACTGGTACTGGTACTAGAGCTAAGAAGTAAAAATTGTCCCTGTGCATGGCAAATTAGGAAAACACACTGGTCTGCAGAGACGAAGGATAGAGCAGAGATGCAAGACGACATTACGTTGGACATTCAAAACGGATGTACCTGTGAGCTGTCCACTGGCTGACTCAAGTCTCTGCAAGACTAGACTGTTCTTCCAGGCCCTAGTTTCATAAGCTAGTCTTCGGGACAGAACCTCTTGGCTGAGAATCCAGCAGCTACCCTACACCCATCCTGCGGGTGGAGCATCTCTGCTATTACAAGATCACTTTCCCCGCCTCCCTTGCAGCTAGAACATGGGTCTGTGACATCAACCTGACTAATCAGATGCATGGGATTTCTAAGGGTGGCTACTGAGAAAGGTTATCTGCCCTTGACAAGGTCATAGCTGCCTGTGATGCTTGGAATGGCAGAAACAAAACATGGTAATATGGTGATGAAATTGCTGAACTTCAACACCAATCCTGGGATCTCCCTGCCTTTGGATTCCTTGTGGTGTCAGATACGATGTGTCCTTATCATCTAAGTCACTCTCCTTTGAGTCTTTTGTTACTTTCAGTCTAACCCCTACACTCCTGTCTCTTTTGAATAAGTTGCGATCATTTAACAATTTCTTACTGAGCGTTAATAGTGAGCCAGGCTCAGTGCTAGGCAATGGAATTATAATAGAGAACAGTGGAGTTTTAATGGGGGTTAAAATAAAAGGGCAATGGGAGCATTTAGGTGTGGGACCCAATCTAGATGTAGAAGTAGGGAAAGCCTCCCAGAGGGAGAGATGTTTAAGCTGAAACAGAAGGGTTAGGGAAAGTCAGCAGGCAAATCGGGGAGAAGTGGGGACAGAGATGGGAGAGGGAGAAACATTCCAGGCAGAGGGAAGAGAATATGCAAGGGTCGGAAGAAGGAAACACAGCAAGTGGAAGGAAATGAACCTGGAGTGTAAGATAAAGGGAAAATATACTGTGATGGGGAGACTGGTGGGGCCCCATCAGTCAGGGCTTTGGAGACCACGTCAGGATTTCCTAGTAAGACTGGTGATTTCAGAACTGGTGGTGTTTGTCAACTAATCAATCCTCTCTCTCTCTATGACTTCCTTGTGGCTTACAGCTTGTGTTTTTAAATTATTTAATGAGGTTTAAGGATATCATCTATAATTCTGCAAAGAATTTTTCACTGTATGAGGCCCACTATTCCACTGAAGAAGAGAAATCCAATTTTTGAGATAAATCAAAAGCTTTACTGGTCGATATTCTCTTCTAGTTAGGCCAATAATCCAGACCCAGCAGAAGTTTTACATTTCATCTTTCCAAACATTCCTAAGTGGAGAGTATAATGTTTGTGCAATGAGTACAAGCTTTGGACTTGGAGTCTGGACACCTGGGTTCAAATGCCAACTTGAATAGTTACAAGTCATGTTACTTTGGGCAAGATTCTTTCGCTATCAGGTCTCAGTGCCCTCATCTGTAAAGTGCAGAAATAATTTGCCCCTGCCTGATACAGGTTCTTTAAAAAATCAAATAACATAATGTATGTAAGCATGATAACAATGTAAGCTTTTGTTATTTGCCCTGTTAATATTGTGAAATATAATTTATTTTAGTTCTACTTTCCAAGAACAGTTGATGTCTTGGAATTGACGTTCTCAGAAAAGGAATTAAAATGAGAGAATAGCCTTTATAGGAAGGAATAAAGATTGATACAAAGATTGAATATTAAAATAATTTATTAAGATAAATACTGGGAGAGGAGCCACTATGACCATCTGAATTCACGTCCACAGTCTCTTATTTGCAAACCCCAAATCAAAAAATTCCTGAAAACCAAAAAGCTTTTTCTTAAACTCATCTGGTGACAAACCTTACCCAAGTCTACTTATAATCTCTATTTATCACATTTAGTGTGAGCATTCATATCTTTCATGGCAGGACTACAGTGTTACACAATATATGATATATTTACTGTAGTTCCTTTACAAATTCTTAAAAAATTGTAATTCGAAACACATTTGGCTGCAAACACAAATGAATTATGGACCAAATTTTGGGAAGTTAGTTGCTCAATCAGATAGGAAAAATAAAAGGTATAAGGATTGGAAAGGATAAAATGAAACTGTCATTATTCACAGATGATACGAGTAATAACTGTAACATAGGCCAAAAAACTCACTGATAATTAGACTTAGGAGTTTAACATGATTGCTAGATATAAAACCAACATACAGAATCCAACTGCTTGTCTATACACCAGCAACAAACAGAATGTGACATTTTAGAAACAATATTGTATATAATAGCATGGAAAATTGCATGTAGACAGAAATATACTTAATAAAATATGTGCGAGACCATCATGGAGGACATTAAAAGACACTGAAAGAAGAAGACATTAAAAGACTCTATTAAAAGACATTGAAGAAAACCAGAATGGAGAGAGACAAACCATGTTCGTGGGTTGGAAGGCTACATATTAACTAGAGTGTATCAGTTCTCCCCCAAACTATCTACAGATTCAATGCAGTTTCAATTAAAATCCCAAACAAGTTTTCTGGAGAACGTAATTCAACGATTTAAATGGAGCTGCAAAGGTCACTCAATAGCCAGAACTGTCTTAAAGAAGAACAAGGTGGGGGTACTAGCCACACCGACACTGACTTCTTATAAATTAAGATGTTGTGGAGGATTAGCCAGGGACAGAAAAATAGGTAAATGCAAAGGGCAGAAAGGCCGGGAACAGTGCCCTGCCAAAAAAAGACTCTTGGTATAGAAAAGAGGTAGCCATACAGAAAAGACATCGACACTAACGGCTAAGGACCTGGGGTCTGGAGCTAGACGACTTACTTGGCTCTTTGACGTACTAGCTGTGTCACATGGAGCAAGTTACTTAACCTTTCTGTGTTTCTGTTTCTTATCTTAAAAATGGGGATAAAAGCAGGATTGATTTGTGGGGTTACTATAAGAAATAACTTAAATCCCACGCTTAGAACACTGCTTGGCACTTGGTAAGCTCTCAGTAAGGGCTCATGCAACCATCATCACGATCGTCACCATCAGACCAATGGGGAAAGAAGAGGCCATGCCATAATAGGTGCTGCGACAATTGTATAACTATGGGATACAATGAAATCAAACCTCTATTTCTTACAATATACAAAAACTAATTCCAGGTAGATTAAAGACTTAAATGGAAACAGCAAGGCTATAAAACTTGCAGGAGACAACATAGGAGAATATCTTTCTGCTCTTGAGGTAGGAAAGAAGTTTTAAAGACACAAAAAAGCATGCTCCATAAAGAAAAAAAAGTGATGAACTTGACTATATACAAATAAAAATCCTGTTCATGAAAAGATACCACAAGGAAAGTGATAAAGGACAAAGTGAGAGAAGATATTGTAACACAGAAGATCAACAAAGGATTAGTATCTAGAATAGAAAAAGAATTCCTTTAAATCAATTTTTCCTTTTTTAAAATTGAGGCGTAATAGAATATTATATTAGTTTCAGGGGTACGACATAATTCAGTATTTGTATATACTGCAAAATGATCACCGTTAAGCCTAGTTAACATTCATCATCATCCATAGTTACACATAAAAAGTTTTTGTCTTGTGATCAGGACTAAATCAATTTTCTTAAAAAGGTGGAATAACCCAACAGGAAAAGGGACAAAAATGATAAAAGTTTTAAGCATGAAATGATATTTAGGCTTATCAGACTGGCAAAAATTTAAAGTCAGAGAACACCAAGTATTAACGAGCACGTGTTGCAATGGCACCATTCATACACTATTGGGACCCTGGACCACAGATTGGTTTTACCTGGTAAAGGTGAACCGTGCCCCTGTGCGACCCAGCAATTCCTCTACTGGATACGTATGGATCTTATGGTCTAGGACCCTGCTGCTCACGTTCACCAAGAAGCAAACACAGGAATGTTCCTAGCAGCAGAATACAAACAACCCAGCTGTCCACAGGATTCCATTTATATAAAGTCCCCAAACAGGCAAAACTAAGCAACGTATTAATTACTGATACATTCATTAATTGATGAACAACTACAAAGAAAAACCAAAGAATACTCTTTCGTATAAGATTCTGGCTAATACTCCACTAGGGTGGAGGCGTGGGGGGGGGGGAATGTTGAGGAAGTGGCCACAGGGAGGGTCTGGAGCAGAGTTCATTTTACTGCTGCTTTTGTACACATCGTTCTACGCATACGCACTTTCACACGTGTTTTTGCAATATGCCATAATTAATATTTAATTATGAGTTTATACTTGGATTGATGGGAAAAGCAGTATGAGAGAAACTTAGGAGCCTCGAGCCTCCGCCAACTGGAGATCAAAAATGGAGATAAAACATTTATGGGAGAAAAAAAGAAGTCAATAGAAAAACCTATTACATAAAGTATTGAACTACTACTTTTTCCTCGATTGATGTACTTCCTGTTTTGTTCTCATTAAAAATATAAAATGTTCCTCAGAATATGGGCATCACTAATATCCAAGTATGAATTGATTATTGACTGCAAAAAAGACTTCACACTTAGGGGGGAAAATCTTTTTTTAAAAAATCCAGGACTATTACTGTTTAAAAGCTAAAAGTATTTTTCACACATCATCGCAAGAATATAACAGATAATTTCATGTTTATGAAGGTTAAGAGAGCACAAAATATTGCATTAAGCAACAATGCTGTATATCTACTCTAAGCCAAAATCACAGTCATCCGTTCTTTCATCCATCAGTGTTTTACTGAGCACCTGCTATGTGTCAAACTCAATTCTAGGAACTGAAGACATAGCAGCAAACAGAAGACATGAATTCTCTCTTCTCATGGAGCTTACATACTAGTAGATCTTTACTATACAAAGCTATAAAGGCATTTCAAAAAGATGAATTTAGTTTACATTCCCATGAGAACTACTAGGTCTCAAAGTCTATTGATACCTATTAGCAGGGGTGACAGTCAAAATATTTAACAACAAATTAGCAACAGATTGCCCATCCAATCAGAACAGAGTCCAGCTGTGCTGCGGCATCCTGGCTGAAAAACAGCCAGTTGCCCAATTCCAGAAAAGGTGAACCAATTACATACCCACTAAGAGCACAGAGTCCCTATGTTATGGAACCATGACCACAACTGAGTATTACCACACGTAAAACAAAAAAGAAAAAGAAAGTATGAAGAAGAAGAAAAGGGAAGCTTTGCTTATTTGGTAAGCAAACTGCTGTGTTATGCATTTCTTTGATTATTCATGAAATTACCCTTTTTATACATGTTCATTAGCTTTTGGAATTTCCTTCCATAATTATTCTCTTAATGTTAATTCATTTATCTATCAGAAACTTTACATTTTTCTTATGGTTTTGCATATGTTGTTCACATATTAAGGTTTACCTGTCATATTTGGTATAAATGTTTTGCCTAGTTTGTTGATTTAAAATTTTATATATATATTTTGATGTGCAGACATATAAATGCATGGTTACCTCAGTGGGTTAGAACTATGAGGGTTTCCCCCACCATTTTACATTTCTCCGTGTGCTCCAAACTTTCTTCATTGAGCATTGTTATAATTATCAATATAGTATAATATTTATTTAATTAATAAGTTATTTTAAAGACACCTGAGGAAGTATCTATTCTGGAAGTAAGTTATACCTTCACTTTACAGTGCCATATCCCCTTCTAGGCAGTAATTCATCATATAACAGCATAAATATTGCCATTTCATTCAAGTTTAATGTTTTTACTTAAAAGGGAAAAAAGGTCCCTACTGACATGTAACATTAAATAGAAGTCCAGGGTTCATTTTCAGCTGCCTTTTCCTCTGAATACCTAAAATCTACTGCCAAGTGCTGCTAACTGCATACTAATCCATTCACCAAAGGTTCACTGGGTGGGCACTCTTACCAGTCGTAATACCAGTTACCTCTGTCGCTCAGCACGGTCTCACCTGTGCCGGACTCACCGCATCCTGCACTATGAGTCGAGACTCTGATGGCACCCAGCCTTCAATAAATAGTTGCTGAATAGATGAATGAGTCAATGCAGGCTACTTCAGCCATCACATTCCTTCTAGCCCACAACCGGAGTCAGCTCAGTGCGCGTGTGTAGTTTACTATTATCCTGGATTTCAGGGCTACATGTGCCAGCCTCTCTGCCAAGTGCCGGGATGAGGCTGTGAACAGAAAAATACCCTGCTCTCATGGCACTATTAAAAATGCTATTTATGAAGAGCATGCGATAGCATGAGATTGTCCCAATGTAAGGTGATAATTTTTTTAACGTCCTCTCATGATGTTAGGAACTCTCAAGTCCCTGAGGTCGGGTGTAAAAAAGAAAAACAAGCTAAAAAAAAAACAAAAACAAAAAAACTGAAAAAAAACCCCACAAATCTAGTACACGACTGACTGCCTTCCCTGGACTGCTGCCAAAGAATGAGATGACTAAATGTTTAGACACCTATAATCTTAGCACAAGTGTTTTCGTTTCATGAATTATACATGGGTAGTCAGTTCTCCTAATAGCATAAAGCTATTCAAGTTTTAAAAATAAACATGAATAGATATTTCAAAGGAAACCCACCATGTTTGGCTCTCTTTTTGAGTGTTGTAATTATTTCTGGCTTCATTTGATTACAATGTTTTGAGCTCCTGTTTCTGTGTTACAAATCTCTTGTGAGCAAATGCTAATAGAGCCAACACACTAATATTATGCTTTAAAAACAAACCGAACGTGTAAACTACAAACGTTCAGCACTGCTGGGCATACTAAGCATTTTCTTGCAGAGCAGGGGAGCTTTATGGGTTCAGCCGCATACGGCACTAGAGTTAGACAGGCAGCGCTGGTTCCCACGCTTCACCTCTGTGGCCGTGTGAACTCACTGCGTTCGCATCCTCATCCTTAAGCGAGAATAACAGTACCTCACTTAACGCCCCTGAACTGTACACTTCAAAATGGTTAACATGGCAAATTTCATGTTGTGTCTATATGATCACATTAAAAAAATAAGTTTACGGAAAAGGAAGAGTATTAGGAAAAGTCAGAAAGATCCCGACAGACCCAACCATCCAGGGCCATGCTGGCCATTGAAAGGACGTGTGGAGTGAGCTGGGAAGCCACTGAAATACTTTGAGAATGGTGAAATTGTACTGCTATTGTTTACAGACTCTCAGTATCCCTTTCACCCCTTCTAAGTTTCCACTTTATCATAAAGGCTGAATGGCTTTTAAAAATGACATTTCTCAGACTCTTGGATTTAGGGATTTGGGTTTGGGTTTCACAAGTGAGAGGGACTCTTATGAGATCCAGAAAGCAAAAATATAAGGCAGTGAGAAGCCAAAATAGTACCAACCTGGTAGAGTCATTAGGACATAAAAATGAGTTAATATAGTGTAAGGTGCTTAAAACTGATGCTGAGCAAGTAAGTAGCTAAATAATAGAAAGTCCCGTGTTTCCCCAAAAATAAGACCTAGCCGGACAATCAGCTCTAATGCATGTTTTGGAGCAAAAATTATGTTAAAATAAGACCGGGTCTTATATACTATACTATACTATACTATACTATACTATACTATACTATACTACCAGGTCTTATATTAATTTTTGCTCCAAAAGACGCCTTAGAGCCAATTGTCCGACTAGGTCTTATTTTCGGGGAAACAACGGTAAGTGGCTAAATCATAGCAATATCATAAGACGGGTCAAACAATGAACGTTTGCATCTTAAAGACGAGCTAAAACCATCTTTAACAGTAGCTTCCATTCTGCTTTTCGCACATCAGTTAGTCTCGGCACGAGCTAGGCAGCTACCCCACGCTGCTGGTGGTTGTGACCAGGGCCCGAGTCTAACAGCAAAAATCCTTGTGTCCCAGGGTTTGGGGGCAGGACCGTATAGGAAACGCCTAATTTATAGGGAAGTGCCCATACTTTAGGAATTCTTTAAAGCATTATGCAAATGAAAGGGATTTTATTGTTCCAAGAGGTATTACAACTCAAGGTAATTGACATGGTCAATGTCATTGTCTATGTTTTTTTGGCAGGGGAGTTCATGGTTTAATTCCAACGTATCTTAGTTTGTTATCAATATAAATTGAGATTGTTTTTTTCCTTTTCTTTTTTTGCAATCACAAGTAAAGATTTGGTAATATTCATTTGAAACAGACCTCATCTATCCTGAGCTCCCTCCCAGTCAGAGTATCTAGGTCATGGACAATAATAATAACAGCAGTTACCACGTGTATGGACCTTACGAGGGGCAGGCTCTGCTCCAAGCAGCTGACGTATTTCACTTAATCCTCACAAGCATCCTACGAGGCCAACACTGTTAATATCCACTTCCTTGAGATGGGTAAAATGAGGCACAGAAAGGTTAAAGGACTTGCCCAAGGCCACACATTAACTGGAAGAGATGAGATCTGAACTCAAAGGCCATAGTTTACGTTAGAGTTCACTTTGTGCTGTACAACCTATGGGTGCTGCCAAATGAATCATGTCGTGTGTCCACACGACAGTACCATACAGAATTGTTTCTGCCCTAAGAACCCTCCGTGCTCCCCCTATTCACCCCTCCCGCCCTCCTAACCTCTGAGCATCAGCGTCTGCATACTTTTGCCTTTTCCAGAACGTCACGTAGCTGGAATCAGAGAGCATGTGGCCTTTTCAGACTGGCTCTTTCACTTAGCAGTGTGCATTTCAAGTTCCCCCATGTCTTTCTGTGACTCGACAGTGCATTTCTTGTTATTGCTGAATAATATCCCATTGTCTGGAAGGACCACAGTTTGGTTATCCATTCACCTACTAAAGGGCATCTCCATTGTTTCTGAGTTTTGGCAATTATGAATAAAGCTGCTACGAACATTTGTAGGCAGGTCTACCCTGATATTCTACCTTCAAAAAAAGATTTTTTAAAAGTCTTGGGCTTGTTCTCTTTATTTCTTTATTGTAAAAAACAACACTGATAACAGAATCATTACAGCACTATTTAAAAAGCATGCTGACCCCACAGAAAAGCCAAGATTTCCTCAAAGGAAGAAAACTTTCTCTTGGATGGTTCTCTCAGCACCACTAGACATTTATAATAAATGCTAATGAGCAAAAATGACATGCAGCCTGTAAGAATTATAAATAATTTAAGAATTATGAATAAGAATTATGGTCAATTGTAGACATGCTGAGTAATTTTTTTTCAGGCAGATTTGTAAAAATAGCATGACCAGCAAGACAATGTTCCCCTTTCCAGGGAAGCCTGTGCGAGCTCTCAGCACTTAGCTGTCTCTCCTGTGTGTAGTCTCGTGCCATTTATGTGTCTTTGCTTTGCAGCATCGATCAGACCATAAATCCACCTTTATCTGGGTAATTATTTGATTAGAAGCTCAGTGAGGACAGACACCCTCTGTGCTCATCCTTGTATTTCCCAGGACAGAACAGAAAGAATGAATATCTTAGCAAAAGTACTATTTTAATAATAGCTAAAGAGCCAGTGTTAGTGAGAAATTCCTTAAACTTAAAAGCATATTTCTATTTTTGAGAAAATTCATATGATGTCGTATACATGGCTAATTAAAAATTATTGTAGACAGAAAAGAGAAAGAATTGCTACGGTCACTGACATTGCCACAATCTCAAAATTTGATTTTTAGAATGGGCACATAGCACATAGAGACTATCTGGATTATTTTAAAGGCACTCAAGAGTCCACTTTTACAGACAGTTACTTACCGTTTACTAAAAAATTGGAATATACAGATAAAGATGTGATGGATATACACACACACACACACACACACACACACACACACAATGGAATATTATTCAGCTATGAGAAAGAAGGAAATCTTGCCATTTGTGACAACTTGGATGGACCTTGAGGGCATTATGCTAAGTGCATTAAGCGAGACAGAGAAAGACAAACACTATTTGATCTCACTTATACGTGGAATCTGAAAAAGCCAAACTCAGAGAAACAGAGAGTAGAATGGTGGTTACCAAGGGTAGGAGGTGGGGGTGGGATGGGTAGATGATGGTTAAACGGTCCTTCCAGTTAGAAGACGAGTAAGTTCTGGGGATCTAATGTGTAGCACGGTGACTATAGTTAATAATATTGTATTTTACACTTGGAAGTTGCCAAGAGAGATGGTAAATGTTCTCACCACCAGAAGGAAACGGTAATGGTGGGATATGATGGAGCTGCTAGCTAACAATAGTGTGGTCTTCATTTTGCCATATTTAAGGTGTCAAATCAACATGTACACCTTAAACTATACAATGTTATACGTCAATTATATCGCAAAGCTAGGGGTGGGGGTTTGAGTAAAATGTAGGTAAATTGTACTAGAATTTCTATAAACTCTGAAACTTCTGCCCCTGAAAACCTGAAGTGGGGACTTCATTTCAAGCAAGTAAGAATCATCTTTCATTAGTTAGAAATAGTAAAATAATACATCAAAAAAGACAATCCAATCGTTATATTTTTCCCTAGACAAAAGCCAACATAAACCAGCCACATTGACTTTTTGGGATGAAACTGACAACTAGATCGCCCTGGTTTCATAAAAAGTCTTTGTGGGTTCACCAGGGATTTTGGATGAAAGACACATCCTTGCAGTGATTTACGAATATATTTCAGAATATCCATTTTGTAATTTGCTCTGATGTTTACAAAAATCAATGAGCAAGGCTCCAAAACAGATCATCATGACTGCTCCATCTGGAGTCCAAATCTGCCACATAAATTCATATTTGGCAATAATTAACTGGAAAGAAATAAACAATTCCACCCCTGCTTGTTTGGTTGTTTGTTTGGGTTTTGGGAGTGATGGCTGGCCAGAAAGGAACCTCAGGTTTTTCAAGTGGTCAAATGCACAATGCGGATTTTATCTATATAAACACTGGAGTATTTTCACTGAATCCCATGTGACTAAAAACAAAAAAAGGCTACAGAACTTGAAAGTAACCACCGCTATAAGCCCCCCTTAAAGCCTGTTCTGCCGATTTGCCTTTTAGGCAACAGAACGATGTTTTGATCACATTTCTCAACGTGAATATTAAGAGGGAAGTTCGGTTGGCTGTCAAAACGCTGGCATATAAAATAGCACCAACACCAGTGCCTCTGCCTAGGAGACAATGTGACATATGTTCATTTTCACATCAGCAACATCCATGAACATGAACTTCCTTGGGAATCCTGTGGCAGGCATTTATTTTTCCTTTTCTAAGTGTTGTCTATTTGAGACCAATGGCACGATGACAACTTTACAACTGCTGTTTCTGTAACACAAACTACCTCACATCAACATAAAATCAAAGGTAACCTAGTTCAGTTGGTTAGAGCGCGGTGCTCTTAACAACAAGGTTGCAGGTTCGATCACCACAGGGACCACTGTGAGCTGCGCCCTCCACAAACTAGACTGAAACAACTACTTGACTTGGAGCCGATGGGTCCTGGAAGAACACACTTAAACTAAATTTTAAATACTTAAAAAAAAAAAATCCCCAAAGGTAGTCAGAATTCAGTACCACCACCAAAAGTTACCAACAGGAGCAGAGAATTTAATGTGCTACGCCAACTCAGCAGAGATACCGCCCAGTTCCAACCTTCAGTTTCTGGTACTCTGCTCTGAGTACCGTAACAGATTAGAAGGAGGCCAGCAGTCAAGAACTTTGAAAAGCTGCCATCTTCTCAAGTGGCAGCAGGCAGCTTTCAGCCCTCCATTCCCACGGCAGGAACAACAGAATATAACGTGATGGGTCCCTGTAGATAGATCATGGGTGTCAGGGCACAATCATATTTAGTCCCAACGTCCTCTAGTACTGAGATAATTAAAATCACTATTAAACATATATACATAGATTCCCAGCCCTAGTTCTTTGTGTGTGTTTTTAAGAAACCTCCAAAACAATGTGAAATTGCTGGCTATGTTTTTCAAAGTACTTCTGATAGGAGATAACATAAACCTGGTCATTCAGAACAGATGGGCTTCTAGGTAATGAAAAATTATTATAGCAATTTCTAGAAATCTCACACCTATTAAACTTAAGGACAGCTGTCAAGTCTTTTCATATCCATCCCCCACGGCGGCCAGCTCAGTGCCTTGCATAATATAGGCCTGCGTAAGAGAGTTACAACACAGGTAAAATGAATGGTGTGTATAGTCGAGCTAACTATAGTGGCTTTAAAAAAGAACCAAATAGTTATTTTCAGCCACACTCTATAATTACAGTAAAAGGTGTAAAAAAGTCAAGTTTCACCTCTCACCGTGGACTCCATCCTCTCTCTCCTACTTCAGCTCACTTTGGTCTCCCACACGCTTGGAGCACACCACCAGCCAACTGGACTGAAAGCCACTAACTAAATGCTAGTTTTAGTAGTTAGCATACCAACTGATTTGGTAGAAAGCTCTCTGCAGAGACAACAATCCCCAATTAATTCTTTGAGTTTGGTTCCGTGTTAAGGGGTGCATTTTTAAATAGCACCTAATACACCCTTATAACCTGTTTTGCAACAAGAGTACTTAGACAATCATTAGGGAGACTTCAGGCAAAACACAGCACTCCTTAATTACTTGGGAGGAAACTTATAGAACCCTTCTGAAGAGTTAAAGATCAATTGTTTTACACAGCGTGTACAATGGCTTTTAAATGTCCAAAGACCAAGGAGCTTCCCAGATTAGCTCTTTGCCCTGGTAGAGGTAATAACTAAGATGCCCAGTAACCAATCTGCTTAACCTTTTCCTTTTAAACCGAGGTGACATTCACATAAACTGACATTTGGTGGCATTTAGTACATTTACCAGAAATTTAGTGGCATTTAGTGCATTTACCATGTTGTACAACCACCACTTCTATCTAATTCCAAAATATTTTCATGACCCTAAAGTATAAGGTAAAAACCTGTATTCCCCACTCCTCCCTCCCCGACCCTGGCAAACACCAATTGGTTTTCTGTCTCCATGGATTTGCTTCTTCTGCATATTTTACATAAAATGGAATCACACAATATGTGACCTTTTGTGTCTGGCTTCTCTTCACCAGGCTTAATGTTTTTGAGGTTCATCCAAGTTGTCACATGTATCAGTACTTCATTCCTTTTCATGGGGTGAATAACATTCCACTGTGTGGCTAGACCACGTTTTGTTCAAATCCACTCATCCATCAATGGACAGATGGATGGTTTCCACCTTTTGGCCGCTGTGAATAGTGCTGCTGTGAACATTCCTGGAGAAGTATTTATCTGAACACCTATTTTCAATTATTTTGGGTTTATCCAGAGGACTGGAGCTGCTGAATCAGATGGTAATTCTGTGTTTAATTGTTTAAGGATTTGTCACACGATTTTCCATAGCATGAGCCATTTTACATTTCTACCAACGATAAACAAGGGTTCCACTTGTCATTTTCTACTTTTTTGATTACAGTCATCCTGGTGGGTGTGAAATAGTATTTTATTGTGTCTTTGATTTGCGTTTCCAGAACAACTACTGACGTTCCGCATCTTGTGCTTGCTGGCCGTTGGTATACCTTCTTTGGAAAACCACTCTTTTATTCCCCACTTCCATGACAATCAGTGTAAATAATTTTAATCTTTACTATCACTTTCTTTAAAACGGACCCGTCTTCACTTTTTAAATCTATGTTTGGAAGTCACATGAGTTAGGTAAGAGCCTGCACTGGTTGTCAAAGGGCAAAATCCAAGACTGTTTCCAGTTTGGCAATTGTCTTGTTTATTGAACACCTGCTATGTATAATACAAGGTACTATTCTAGGTACTGGTGACACAGCACCAAACAAAATAAACGAAAACCCTGTTCTCATGGAGTTTATTTCCCACGCAAAGTTTGATAAATACTAAATCTATTACCCTGGAAAAAGGACAGAGTAAAAATAGGTAACAAACACTTTAAAACATAGAACCTATAACTGGGTCATGTAGGGCTCTTGTGTATAGATATTAAATAATGTTGAAAGACTATCTTACTTCTACAGCTAAAAGTACTGCTCGGTATACTAATCAGGCATATTTTACATAATTACAACTAGGAAATGTACATATACTACGCGTTTACAAAGCTTTGGGTCCAAAAGTGCAGAACAACTCACTTTAATATCCTCAAGAATAAAACTGTCAAACAGCAGCTCTGTCCTTTTCCTACGAATAAACCCAAGTTTTACAAACAGAGCTACTATTGTATAGTAAGTTATATGGTAGAGTTTATAAACCATTGCTTGCAAGAGACATTTTAAATAAGCCTGATTGTTTGCTAACAAAACATTCTTGGAAATTAAGTTTAATCAAACTTCTCCTTTCCAAGTTATTTCTATGCCAATACCGAAGATGAAGGCATTTTGCATTAGACATTCAGGAAACTTACTTATTAAACCACAAATTCATATCCCGCATCCCTACCTGATAGAAAATAGAGGATGTGAATAGTTTACACAAAAGAAATGGTTCTTAAACTTCGAAAAGACAAATGAAAATTGAAACAACACCGAAACACCACTTTTCACCTGGTTATCAGACATCGAAATGTTTGACTACATGCTGTTGGGGAGAATGGAGACCATAGGGACTCCGGCATACGGCCGGTGAGGGCACGACCGTAAGGCCTGCTTTGGAGGGTGGTTTGGCGACACCTATCTAAGCTCTTGGTACTTAGTCTCCAAATATACTTACACATATACAAAATAACACATGTAAGTCTATTGATCAGTACCATTTTTAATAGGCAAATATACCGAAAACAACTTAAATGACCGTAACAAATCCCAATACGTCTGCAAAATAGAATTTTGTATAACCGTTAATCGGGAATCAATAGTTATATTAAGAAGAAGGGGGCAGCTAAGGAAAAAAACACTGAGCTATCATAAATGATACAAGTAAGGTACCAAAAAGTGTGACTAGTATGCTGAACGTTTGTATGGGGGAGGGGACATTTATTTATCAACGCTAGATAACTCTGTGGAAGAATTCCCAAGAAACCAGGAACAGTGGTTGCTTCCAGGGAGGAAAAGGGGGTGACTGGGGGCAGGCCTATCATGTGCATGTGTAGCCGATTCAAAAATACATAAACACGTAAGAAATAAATCATGCTTTGAAATCATGCCTTTTCCCCAATTTGGCTTCTTTAACCGAGTCTTCTTCTGTTATAGCTGAACTTGCAGAGTTCATTTAAGTGCACCACTGCATAAAGGATATCACAGGAACAAAACCACACACACGGGTAGGGCTGGTGGGAGGAGGGGAAGAAGCCACCTGGGGCAAGAGCATTCCTAGAAGAGGACAACGCCAGGACAAATCTGTACAGAGCCCTGAGGTAGAACAGGCTGGTGTGCATGGACGCGAAGGCCCACGTGGCTAGGAGATAGTATGTAGGGGGGAAGGCCAGCAAGATAAAGCCTTGTCTAAATTTAGCCTTTGCTCTGAGATGGTAAGTCCTTAAGTTTGCACTCAGGTCTCAACCACTTCACCTTAGGTAACTCAGGTCCCTACATGTTCTCCCTACAGGACCCCTCGGAGCTGCCCACATGATCCAAGGGATGGGCCATCTTTCTGACTTCTATGCATGTTAGCAAATCCTACGTTCCCTCTCATCTTTTTCTTTCCTCCTTCTCTTTACTTTTGCCTCATGTGATTGCCTCATTCCTAGGACTGGCCCACAATTCAAAGCCTACCAAGTAAATAGATAGTGTATAAAACAATTTAATCTTTTAATCTTCCTTTGAGCTACTCTGGTCTCCGCGACACTGAAAAATCAAGATGAGTGTACTCTTCAGCTTGGCTGAAGTTTACAATCATTGAACAGCCAGCCCCCCACATTCTAAGCATGTGATCTAGAGCTACTTATTTTTACTTACCATTATTACTTATTAGTTACTTAGTATTACTGACAAACATTATTTTTAAACAGATCTTTTTTACAGAATACCACCTAATAAACACTGCTGATGGACACTTTCCTTTGCCCGTTTCTGCAGCTGACTTTTAAAGTTTTCCATCTTTTTTACATAATCAAACGACAACTTATTGATCTGCTTGGAGTTGTCAGAAACAGTCTTTACTGCTTCCAGCTTCTCTTGAGGGTTTTCTTCTCATTTAATGGGCTGTTCATTCCACTTTCTCAGACAATTGCTGGCATTTCATACTGCAGAGAAACTTAGAAAGTGAAGAAGAAAGAAGTCATCATCCTGTGTTCTATTTCTATCAGTTGGTTGAATATTTTTGATCTAGAAATGAAGCACTTGACTGCCTCTAGTTTTGCTGGAGTGATATGATGTACCTACCTTACTTGTTGAACTACCAGAGTGACAAAATCAATTAAACAACAAGCCTGTCAGGTTTCTCAGCCAGAAGATTTTGTCCTGTGGAGTCACTCCCGAGACACTCAATCCATGGACAGAGTACCTGACAGCTCCAGGAAGGGGCCGCGTGGTTCTACTTACGTACCGCTGCTTGAACTGCTGTACCTTTTACAAACTGCTGTTCACACGATTAGCATCTGTTTGAGCTACAGCGTGGGAACTATACATAAAATGTCTAAGTAGACTTTCTAGCCTTGGAAGTAGTTGCTCCACAAGAATTGACGTATTCTCCATTTATTATGAATCAGTAATCCTAGGACAACCATTTCAGTGTCAGTTGATCCCGGAACTCAGATTACCCTAGAACACTTGAGTTGAAGGGAGCTGAGGTCATGCAGTCTAGTTAGTTTACACCCAATTCATCGATCATTTCTACAACGCCCCTAACAGCTGAGTGCTCATTTTGGTTTCTTCTCAAGATGGAATTTAAGACACGAACAAAATATCATCACAACCAGCCACCTGTGAAGGTACATAGTGATACCCACTGCTTAGATGGCTTATTGTGTCAGACACTTACTGCTCTGAGAATTCATTAACTCATTTAATATTCTCAATAATCCCGTGAAGTAGGCACTATTATTATCCCCACTTGACAGATGAAGGAACTGAGGTTAGAAGACTTGTCCAACATCACTCAGCTGGTTAGTATCGGGCTACAAACCAAGCTCTTGAACAATATGTCTAAATTGTAGAAATGTTCTAAGAATAAAATAAAAGCATTTAAAAATAAGCAGCCCCTGGAGACTATCCAGCCCAAGGGCTCCATTCCCCGAGCGAAGACACAGTGAGTAGCGGAGACAACTAGATCCATACGTTCAGCGTTCACCTGGCAGACCCACCACCTCCAGAATATGGATTGTATTTCACAACTAAAGCTATAGGAAAGTTTTGGTATTTCTCAAACAACACTTCTGAAGTGGATCAGCGTACATTTCAAAGAAGAGGAGATAAATTTTAGGGAGAAAAACTGGCCAAACCATTTCTTCCAAAAGGCAATTGCAATGAAATGTCCTCTTCTGTGGGTTGATGGCTATGACAATAATGGAAAAACTCGAGATTTTATAAAGAATGATGCAGAATCATCATATTCAACGTGTACGATCTTGTGACAAGAACCTTAGAACAAACTTAGTCTAATGGTTTCTTGTTTCCTATAATAAGTCTTCATGTCAGAGCTTCTCAGGGTTTTATTCCATCATCTTCAGAGAAAATAAGTATAAAAACTTCTTGAATGTTTCTCAACTTTCCAGTTTCATCTGCTAAGGGATTTCTTCAAAGAGAAAGTGATCTAATTTTATTTTTAGACTAGACTAAAAGGATGCACGGTAGCACCAGGCTTGAATAACTAAACAAGGGTAGCGTTATTACTATCTCCTATCACGTCCAAGGATAGTGTCCCTGTTATTACGTACTGTATAACCAATTACTCCCAAAGCTCACTGGGAAAGAACCATTTTATTGTGGGTCAGCAATTTGACAGGGACAACTTGTCTCTGCTCCTCCAAGGCTGGGGCCCCAACTGGAAAGGCCTGAAGGCTGGGGTGACTGCTGGGAGCTAGAATCATCTGGAAGCCTTTCACTCATATGGCTGGCAGCTAATTATGACTGTTAGCCAAGACCTCAGTCGGACTGTCAGCTGGAACCTCTACAGCAGGCTTCTCCATATGGTTTCTCTATGTGGGTTGGTTGGGCTTCCTAACAATATGGCACTGGGTTCTAAGAGTAAGCATCGCCAAAGAGCAAGGCAAAAGTGTACGCCATCTACTATCCTGCCTCGGAACTCATAGGCAGTCACTTTCACCATATTCTGTCGGACAAAGTGTCACAGAGATCTGCTTTGGTTCAAGGGAAGGGACATCAGCCCTCTCCTACCTGTCAATGGAAGGAGTCTCAAGGTCACATTTAAAGAGCATGTGGAATGGGAAAAATTGTTGAGGCCATATTTGCAAAATAGTATCTGTCCCACATATGAAGCTGTTTCCCCCCAAATCTGATCTGATAGGTGATCTAGTATTACCAACGTTAAGCTATCCTGAGAAGAATAAGGAGGAAATGAAATAATATCGGGTACAACAGAGACCTCAGTCAACAAGATGTGACTTAAACAATTCTAAACATTCTCTGCTCATCTCCAAATGTCAGAACAAGCACACAGGAAGCTTTCAAAGAAGCAGAGTAGAAATTATTGGACATTCTGCAAAACCTATTAAAATCGTGCATGTGTGACATTAATTTCTGACTATTACCAAAAACCAAATACCCATCAGTGGCCCACTTATTTCTATCTTTTCCATTTATGAACTGGTACATTGATTTTATTTCTAAGCATATCAAAACTTCATGATCTGTTTACTACGCTCTTTGAACAATTTAGAAAATCAATCACCTCTTAATAGTCTACACCCGTCCTAACCTGCAACAAGTCTCCCATAATGATTCTCAGTAAGGTCAACAGCTCAGCAAATAGCACAGCCGCTGTCCAAAAGGGCAACAGTGCTTGGAAGAATATGACCATGCCAAAAGTGTAGATGTTTACCATTTTAATTCTAGCTTTTCTGATTACCCACACTTATATTGGGCAATCAGACCCAAACAGACCCAAAGAGCCTGGACCTGTTCCCAGAGCTCAACTCAACTCTGGGAACTCAACTGCATGTACTCAACTATCTACTAGATATCTAGTAGGCACCTTGCAAAATAAAAAATGCCCAGCACTACATGTCTCTCTTCATCAACCCTAACCCTTCAGTTCTCAGTCTCTCACACCCTTATTTTTCTCTATAGCATTTATCATGATCACATGTGTTATATAGAGAGAAATCACACAGAAGGGCAACTTGTTTTTACTGTTTGGTTCATTGTCATCTTCCCTTTGCTAGAACAATGCCTGGCATATAGTAGGTGATCAATAATATTTGTTTAGTGAATTAACAGTGACTTATCTGGGTACCTGAGTAAATCACAACTAGAGAAACATAGGATGCCTGTAAATGGCTGACTGCGTAAGGAAGTAGCTCCAAAATGACGCTGGATTTTAAATTTGTGATAAAGAATAAAAATGAGCATAAACTGAGAATGCATGAGAAGGAACCAAGCTGTTAAATAGTGCTACCTAAGCCACATCAGAGTTACCTCGGAGAGCTTCTAAAATTACAGACTGTCAGACTTGCCAGTTTGGGAAATGCTGGAAAGTGAGATGACAAAGACCCACCATCCAATCTGGGTACCTGAATATAATCTCAGGGATGCAAGACAGAACAGAGATAGAATTTAAAAGGTCTAAACATAACTAGTTACCCAACAGTCCATCTAAAGAAAGAACAGGTTAACAGAAAAGGAATTCTCTACATAGCACCTACAAACTAGACTCTAGTCTATCCTTAACAAAGATCTATCCTTCTGGAAAAGACAGATGCCTTAGGCTTCCATAGCTTGGTGTCACAAGCCATTAAATTTATCCAAATCCATTTGATTTTATGCTCTCCAAGGAACTGTGCATAAAATTTAGCTTTCTGCATAGATTAGCCTGCAGGGAGAAAAGGTGCAGATTGGCAAACAGGACTAGCTAGTGTCCTTATACGTATACTGCTCATTATAAATTTCACATCTGCCTTCTGGTTTGTTCATCCATCTTGGGAATTTGGTTAGTGTGAATCACCTCCAGGCAGAATGAAAATACCAAGTCTCTTAGCTTCAGAAAGCCAAAGTGGAGACCTGGACAGATTTATCACAAGTCTGCCTCCTGAGCAGAAGTGAAGAGAGGGCAAGAAAGAAGTGACTGTCGGTTCTGGTTTTGTGCCCAACTGGTGCAAAAAACAAAAAGGACCTGAAGCTGACATACTGCTTGACCCACAAGCCAAAACAATGACTCGGCCTCACCTTCCCTGTGGTCACCACTCAAAATGTACACTGCTAGGTCTTCTTTAGGCATCCAAGGATCCCTAGCTGTTGACTTCAACCTAATTCCACCCATATAAACATGTTGGGGGATGCGCTCTGCTCCAACCCACAAGGTTAATCCAATCAACCAAGCTTGCAGCTGCAGTCAGGAGACTGAGAAACTGGCCCGTAACTATGCGCTTTCGGCAGGTCACGTCCTCAAGGGGATGCCACGGTCCTCACATGGTTTTCAGCTCATCTCTCTTTTCAGGCTCCTCTTGACAAGCTCTGCTCATTCCTGAGCTGTGTCTTCTTACACTTACGGGCCTTCACACATGGCCTCTCCTCCCTCTTCCTGGAAGTCGCTGTCAGGTCGCCCCCCAACCTGACCAGCCCCACTCACCTGCATAAAGTCCTAGTTCTCCAGGGCGCCACATAAATGCCATGCAAGCCCAGCTCACCGTCCATGTTTCCATGTAGTTACCCCACTCAGCCCTTGTCACATGGCACTTACTGTAAGTTCTTGGCCACCCATGTGCCCCCTACGGGTCCTGTAAAGAACCATGTCTTGGTACCAAGTAGTGGACAAAATAGAGAGGTGTCAGTTAGACTCATCGTGTCTGTATCTCTTGTCTGATAGAATTTTTATAATTTCATTTGTTTTCTCTTATGTACTAAAGTCATAATTATTTGCCGCCTACACCACCAATCCTCTTGCCAAGTCGGTAATGACAATTAAGAATTAAATTTATCCCAGGATGACAGGGACACTTCATGTACACCTGAGTATCTTTTGAAAACTGAACAATACAAATAGATCATCTATTTTTAAGGGTGAGTAAAATTTAAATTTAATGTCATGGTGAAAAATACTTTATATATACGTACACGCTCATGAAATCCATATTTCTTTGCCCAAACATTGCTACACATTTCCATTTATACCTGTCCTAATGCAATTATGTTTAAACTCCTTAGTTTTCTTTCCGAAGAAGAAATCAATCTCAACTAAGTTGATATATAGAGTAATTCATTAGATGTCTCAAGCAGCAAATATCCAGCTTTCAGGGGAAATAACGGTGACTTCACTATAACTTGTTAAAAAAGTGGTAATAACAGCCAAAGAGAACTCTTTCTTCCTGAGGGATAACATTAAAATTATATTTTATGTAAACCCAGGTATACTGCTAAAAATTGGTATGGTTAGTGTTTTGTAGTGCATTTTATATTTTTTAAAAAAATCTAAAATCCAGAGTTCTTTTCAAAGCAATGATTTCCAGGCATTGTCCTACGATTGGGTTATTTTATTGTTAACACGTAAACAGAATGTTAAATCAAAGGACAAATATTTCACTGTGGAAACCAGAAGGTCAGGACAGTGAACTGCTCATTTTTCACGAGTCCTGCTTGCAGCAGGAGACTTCTGCGATTTTTTTCCCCAGGAAACAGGCTTCTTTTCCCTTTAATCCTCCCGTGACTGCACTAATTTGTATTTACCCATCATCACCTCATCAGAAGATCTCAAAGCAGTTTACAAACACGCCCGTCTTTCTGCCCCTGGTAGAGAGGAAGGCGAGCACCACGTACCCCTTTATAGGTCAGCACAACGAGGAACAGAGGTGTGAGGGCTTGCCCGACACTAGTAAACGTTAGATCAGGCAAGCAGTGCAGCCAGGCTGAGCGCTTCCAGGCCGGCTCCCTCTCACCCGTGCTATCTCCCCCAAGAATCTGTCTGGTATTTTCATGCATTGCAGGAACCCACTCTCAGTTTTGGTTGTGCAAACAGAAGTGCAAGGGGCCATAGCTTCCTTCTTTTCCTATGGATAGGAGGGGAAATGTTTGGTTTCATGTTCCTTAAGAACCAAAACGTGGAAAGCCCTGCATGGGACAGCTAGAGCACCCCCAAAGTGGTCCATATCTATTATCTTTTTTCTCAATCTAATGAAAAATACTTTTTACCAAGACATATTTTTGTTAGATGCAAAATAAAAAACGTGATACTACTCTTACAATTTAACACCTTTACAAATTAATTCCTTTAAATTAGAAAAGAAGGACTTTGGATTTACAATGAGGGGATCGCCAGACACACATGAATACCTGCTAAAATATAAGCTTCATTCATAACAGCATCTGCTGGGTCCGCACCATGAGTCATGGATTCTCATTGACTCTCAGTACGAGGAACATCAAGGTTTTGGAGAGCAAAACTTAGATCAGTGATCGGGGAAATATGAGTGAGCGATGGGGAGAAAAGGGATTGCGAGCTACTGCCTGACACAGAAGATGCCGTTTTTAAACTACATTTGTTTAGCTAGTGTCAGGAAAAAGAAACGGCATTTCAATTCTAACACTAGCACCCATTGTTTGGGTGAGTCTGGTGAGTAATGCCACCGCTCTGAGACTCACCTATAAAATGGAGATAACGATTAAACTCACAGGGCCATTGTTAGGTTAAAAGGGTGCATTTAAATCCCTACCGACACTTAACAAGTTGGTTTTCTTCCGTTTTCATAGTTTAAAAGATGCGGGGGAGAATTTTGATTCTGTGTGTGATTCCTCAGGAAAGCAGGGTAGCCGAGTGGCATTATAGCGTGAGGCAGAGAAGACAGCGGGCTCTACAAAACCACGTGGGGGCAAACAGATGAAACAAGAATGTCGAAATACTGATGATCTGGAAGCTGGGAGATGAGGACATAGCGGCTCCTAATATTATTTTCTAGAAGTATGTTGGGAAATTTTCTATGATAAAAAGTTGAGGGGCTGGCCCGGTGGCTCAGGCGGTTAGAGCTCCATGTTCCTAACTCCGAAGGCTGCCGGTTCGATTCCCACATGGGCCAGTGGGCTCTCAACCACAAGGTTGCCAGTTTGATTCCTCGAGTCCCGCAAGGGATGGTGGGCAGCGCCCCCCTGCAACTAAGATTGAACACGGCACCTTGAGCTGAGCTGCCTCTCAGATGGCTCAGTTGGTTGGAGAGCATCTTCTCAACCACAAGGTTGCCGTTCAACTCCCACAAGGCATGGTGGGCTGTGCCCCCTGCAACTAGAAACGGCAACTGGACCTGGAGCTGAGCTGCGCCCTCCACAACTAAGACTGAAAGGACAACAACTTGAAGCTGAACAGCACCCTCCACAAGTAAGACTGAAAGGACAACAACTTGACTTGGAAAAAAGGCCTGGAAGTACACACTGTTCCCCAATAAAATCCTGTTCCTTCCCCAATAAAATCCTTAAAAAAAAAAAAGTTGAAACAATAATAATTTTTGAAGGTATTAACTTGAAACAAAAAAGATGAGGAGGTGTGTTCTAGAGTCCCAAAGCCCTGGGACTGAATGAATCTCTCCTTTCTACTCTGTGAAATTGTGCCAGTTACTTTACCCTTCTGAACGTCCATTTCCTCTTTTACAAAAGGGGTGATAACAGTGTGGCCAGTGCATAGATGTGCCACTCAGATCCTCCGCCCAGAAAGGACTCGCTGCCCAATTGCAAGGAGTGTGATTGGCAGACAGCCTCCTTTAGGGTCTGCCTCATCTTTTGAGCCAAGGTCATGGTCTTCTTGTAGCAAACCCCAACCAACTACTGAGCAAGGTGGTAGCCAATGTCACACTGTCCTCAGCCAATGAACGAGCAAGGCAGTGGTACAAGGGCCTGGCCATTTCTGTCCAAGGTGAGATTCCCTGAATGGGTAATTTTTGCTCTAGAGATCCTCACTGGCCTAGTGGAGACTTTGTCAGGCTGCATCGTGGTCTGATGGCTCCTCCATCCATCTCACTTGTTCCCTTTCCCATTCGCAGGTGTTACTTCCAATAAAACTTAGCACTCCTAACTCTATCTAAGAATCTTCTCTGATGCTGGCACTGAATGGTACTTACCTCACTGGATTCTTGTGAAGCATAAATGAAATGATGGATGGAAAAACTCTGCACAGCACCTGGGACGCGACACGCTCTCAATGGGCAATGTCAGTGACAATTATTCAACAGTGTTTAAAGCCACAGGGCATGGTGCATGTGAATATATTACAAGAACTTTAGCGCTTATGTAATTATAAGCTATTTCTATTTTTACAACCCATAAAGAGAGTAGAGAAGGACAAGACAGAGAGGAAACTGCAGTTGTTCAACTATACACACTAAAACCACAGATATTAGTCTAAGAACTAATTCTTATTAAACAAACAAACAAACACCTCATTCTAATTACTAGAATGGCATTCTCTCAATTTAAAAGAATACCACAGTATAGCTAATGTGATACTATAGTTTAAATGTTAACAAGTATTCCGTCTTCTACAACAAGACACATCTTTTTTTGGTGGTGGTGGTGGTTTGAATCTGTTCTAAGCATTAAACAATTGAAGCTGTTGAGGTTCACATAAATTTAGCATAGAATTTACAAAAGTTGGTCCCAATTAGAAGACCATGATGAATCAATACTAAAAACTTGTAGACTCTCAATTAACTCTCTACTACACATAATTTTTAACATTTTAACTAGACACCTCACTAGGCTCAAGCTAGTATGAGGGTACATTTCTAAAACAGGAAGCAAATATTTCATTGTAAACACTAATTCCAGAAGATTTCACACCCCTGTTCTAAAATCTAATTACATTAATTTTTCAGGGCACGCAAATATTTCTGGTAGTTTGCAATTTTTAAGAGTCAAAATAAAGCCTTACTTTTAAATGTGGGTGGTGTTGGTGAAACAAGTATGAGTAATACTTGCAGGAAACACAATATTAGCTTTAGTTAGGAAGTGGGTGATACTTGAATAGTCCTTCAAAGAAGCACTTTCCATGTCACACGAATGTAAAGCAGGAGTTATAATGTGGTCACACTGTGAACGCACTCTTACAAAACTCCCTGTGGTGCTTGAAATCCACATTTACCTTCCAAACCTTCAGTTTCCACAGATGTTCAGGATTAGACCTAGTAACGTATAAAATGAAGGCAACAAGCTGATGTGTAAGTATCTACCACAAAATTGCCAGACCTCCCAGGTTTTGTTTCATATTTACTAACCAGAAAAGACTGTGCAAAGCCTGTTCTGATGAGGAGGTAGGAATGGAACAATTAAATCTGATTTAGCCTCCCTTCTGAGGCCATTCTGCTCTACGGTCACCATAGTTCCAGGAGTGATGTCTCCCTGGTTGGTCTGGCTGTGCTTATCCCACAGAGATCTCTGAAGGGTTAAGAATAAAGAGCAGTAGAAGCTATGAACTGTTGTTAGGACTACACTCCACTTAGTATTCTGCAGCAAGAAGAGGTAGTAAGAGGTAATTCTCTGAAACCTGGAACTGTTCATAGTCAATTACTTCAAGATTAAAAAAGAATCAGTATTGCCTTGTTTAAAATTTCAACGCACTATAAAGTGTTATTGTATAAACACACACACATATCAGGCATAAGCAGCATGAATAACAGAGAAGAAATAAATCTTCAAGCCCTATGTTCAAGGTGAAAAAAGTGCCTAGTCTATGCGTATTTGTGGGCAAGGAGCCCTTGGGAAACCTCAGTACCTTTCGCTCAATTTTGCTGTGAAACTGAAAAAGCTCTGAAAAAAGTCTATTAGAGAAAAAGGTGCTTAGAAATATAAAAAATTGTTTACAACTGCCCAAGTGCAGAAAGGTCTTAAAATTATTCTCCCATTACTTTAAAACAGCAAATGTTAAAACAAAAGGGGCAAAAAAGGATTCCTTTGTTTACTCAATAAATATTTCTCAAACTGCTACTATGAGTCAGGCATTGTTCCCTGTACAGTTGGCAGATAACTCTTTCACTGCTGCCTCTTAAAAATGCACGCCACAATCAACGGTGCCCTAGTCACATTGTTGATTGCACACTGTATGCCTGGCACAGGTTAAAAACAATTACATACAGTCAATACAGGTGGCTTCTGCCTATGTTGCCCAATATGTATTATTCAGGCCTCTTCATTCACTTTCTTGCTTTTGGTATTTATGGACGCCTCCGTTTCTTATTAGCACCAAAGTAAATAAAAATGGCAGAGGACAGTAGGAGACAAAAGTAGATTCTGTCACTGAACAATTTGGTAGCTGCAAATGGTAAAATAATTATGAGGAAAGCTAAAATTTCCAATGGATTTATTCACACTTCCCATTAATGATCAAGGTAACAAAAAGTTGAACTGACACTTCAATAACTTGTCATTTCTTTCTAAATAAGTAGGTAAGGAAAAACATTCCCATGTAAGAAACTCTTGCTTTGCCATTTCTCCAAGGACCAGGCACAATTTCAACAAGTCAGTGCAACCTGTTTACCCGTCATTATTACCTTTTTAACAAAGTCTTGAGTAAATTCATTTGGTTCATCTCACAAAGAACCTTAAATCACTCTCTTGACTTTGATGTTTCAGGCTAGCGTTAAGACCTACGTTATGTCTTCACTGAAATAAGTAGATCTCCTTCAATGTATGTCACGTGACTTAGCTTTAGATCAGTGGCTTGCACATAATAACTGTTCAATAAAAATTTTAGAGGGCCGGCCCGGTTGCTCAGGCGGTTGGAGCTCCATGCTCCTAACTCTGGAGGCTGCCGGTTCGATTCCCACATGGGCCAGTGGGCTCTCAACCACAAGGTTGCCAGTTCAATTCCTTGAGTCCCACAAGGGATGGTGGGCTGCGTCCTCTGCAACTAGCAACAGCAACTGGACCTGGAGCTGAGCTGTGCCCTCCACAACTAAAACTGAAAGGACAACAACTTGAAGCTGAACAGCACCCTCTACAACTAAGATTGAAAGCACAACAACTTGACTTGGGGGGAAAAAAAGGCCTGGAAGTACACACTGTTCCCCAATAAAGTCCTGTTCTCTTCCCCAATAAAATCTTTAAAAAAAAAAAAAAAAAAAAAACCATTTAAAATGGATTAAAGGGCAATGTTATAGAGTTGAAACAATTTTATTATAACTTAATCACTTTAAAACAGCCATTTACAGTTTGTTATGACCTTTTTTTTTTGTTATGACCTTCTGATACGAAATAGGAAGCGCCAATTTAAATACAAACTAATCCAATGAAGTTATGACAAATTATGCGTTTTGAGTCCATTTTTATAGTTGTATAACTTCCTGATTTTGCATGATTTCTAAAAATTTCCTAGAATATGAAAGTTTACTCCCATGCAGGTGTTTAAGAAAAAGAAGACGATGACGAGGAGAAAGGTTTTACTCTCTCTGCAAAGCAGGATGTGGCTTAAGAGTAAGCCTTTAATGTACAGTGCACGTTAGAAACTCGTAATGTTTAAAAACCTATATGGATTTTGACTAAAGTGCTAAAATGTGTGTCCATCTGATGGTATTTGTGAAGGTCCAGGAAGGCTGCAACCACCTGTTACCAATAACTCACGGCCACCAAACCAGAGCTCCATCTCTCTCCATCCAGAAGTGCAATTCTGCCAAGTTAGGCTGGAGCACCCCATCATTATCTCATTACACATGTGCATGGTCCCAAAGCCACCATTCAAGGAAAACCCTCAATCATTGCCGTGTGCTGGGCTGCCCCACACTGCCCAACGCACCACACATGGCTGAGTCTCTCACCACTGGAGAACTGGAGTTTATTTTTCAGAACCCTTCATGAGTCCATTAAAAAAAAAACAAAACTCAAATACTAATAAAATAAGGCAACTGAAAGTAGACATTTTGCTGCCCTCATACTTCTTGGTATTTCACCATAAAATTCAGACTTCGCACTTCTTTTATTAAATAAATAATGTGTTCATTCCTTCCCCTCCATTAAACTATAAGCCACTAACAGGCAAAGGTTGATACTCAGTGAAATGCTTTAAAAAAACACACACAAAAAAACGCTTCACTGACATATATTAGTACATATGCAACTGCTAACTGACTCGAGCTTCCTCATAAACTTACCAAGTGAAAAAATATTTCAAGCAGTTTATACACCTTCTCCCTTGAAAATCTTTTCCAGTTATTTTTATTGTAGAAAATTTCAAGCATACAGTAGAAAGCAGTGTCCTGAGCCCTCCTGCACCCACCACCCAGCTTCAACAATGACCCACTTGTGAGGGCTTATTTCATCAACTACCCACCCCAAAATCTTTTGAAGCAAATCCAAAACTTTGTACCATTCATATATATATTTCAGTTCCCATTTATTTTTCACAACTCCTGTCTTGGCTTTTCCTCCCACCCCTCCACCCCCAGAAAGAAGTGCACAGAATAACGCAGGCAATTGGACCTAGGTTATCATTTCCCTTCTCATAGCCACCTCCCCTCTTCCGGACCACCTTCTGGAACATTCACTGATATCACTGTGAAATGCCCACCAGTGTGTTCAGTGCCTTTAACTACGGCCTATTTTACTTAGAAATATATTGGAGTTCCCCCCATAACCCCTTTCTCTTGTGTGAACAAGTGAAAAAAAAATTGTGCCAAAATTTCTACTTTCTTGATAAAAATTACCTGATTTGTTCCCCTAACCCCAGGTAAGTAAAAAGAACCAGGAGTGGAGCAGGAACAGAAGGGGAAAGAAGTACAACATTTAATATGGTAGATTCTGCCTAATTAGGTGTGTGCAAATATTTCAAACCATCTGTTATTTTATTTTTAAATTGAATATTTGTAAACATAAGCCAAAATCTTGGGTTCCTTTAGACAGAGGATGTTTATAAAATGAATTTATGTAAGGCGGCTATTGCCTTCAGGATCTTGATACTAATAACAGTAGCTGCTTCTGAGCCCAAGAAATGGTTATGTAAAAACAATTAAAGCCAAACAATAATAATAATTAAGGGAGAACGTGCTGTTTCTGTAGCTGCTCAAACCTTGTTGTACTTTGCCGTGAGATTTCTTGGCCTCAGCTCAGATAGCAACCACCACCCCACACTTTCTCCTCCACACCCTTTACAAATGGAATTCCGAAAAGAGGCACTTTGGAGTTCATCATGGCAAATGTTTCATCTTGAGGACATTTCAGTGCAATAATTGAGATTTCATCCACCCCTCCCTCTGGACACTGCACTGCCCATCCCTTGCCCAGTGATTTCCCCAGGAATCCAGAGGAAGGCAGGGAGACCAGCTCCATTCTGCAGCCCACAGCCTCTCCTCGGGGCCGGCCTGTGCACTGCCTCGGCATCCCCAGTGGGTCCGGCGACAGAGGGCTTCCAGACACCAGTCCACCGGCTATCCCACCGCACCCGCAGGTTAAGGATCCGGCTGGAGCGCCCTCTCGCCGCCGACCTTCCCCATTTTCAACTGTTTCCTCTGAGCAGTTAAAGAATTATTACCCTGCCAATGCCTCTTCCTGAAGGTGATAACACAAGCTCTCCCCCTAACTCCGACTACTTTCCCTCCAGGCCAAACGCCGCAGTCCTCGCATCAAAATCAGGATCTGAGCTTCCCCTCGAGAACTACAAGAGCGCCCCAAACCGCCACAGGTCAAAAGTCTTCGCCTCGAGAGGGGAGACACTGCTTCTCGCCCCTGCACCCCGAAATCCAAGACCTGGGACCCAGCCCCGCCGAGGCGCCCCGCCCCCGGGAGCAGCGCCCGATCGGCCCGCACCTCCACGGAGAAAGCAGCGCTAGGAACTCGGCAACGGGCGCCCTAATAAATAGCGTAGCCTCCAAAATCAGAGGGCCTCCACGCCCCCATCGAAGCCGGTTCGCGGCGCATCCGTCCCCCCCCCCCCCGGGATTAAGACTTCTCAGCACACAACGCTGGCCTCTGGCCGCCGGGGGCACCCAGACCCGCGCCCCCTGCTCAGGCCGCCGGGGGGACCCACACCAGCTCCCCTCGCCTCGGAAGAGCGAATCTGGCTCGTACATCCTGCTCGGGCTAAGGCCCACGAGGAGCACCCGGACCCGCGCCTCCGTCAGGCCGCGGGGACCCCGACCCGCGCGCCATTGCCTCCAGCGGGGCAGCCCGGCTGCGCCCCCTGCCCAGGCGCGCCAGGCACCTTCCCCCGCAGCCCGGCGGGCCCAGCCCCTCACTCACCCAGAGCTCGGTGCCCCAGCTCATGGTGCAGGGGGCGGGAAGGGGCGCGCCGCGCGACAGGCGCGGCTCTCCGGTCCCCCTCCCTGGCGATCCCTTCGCCCCTCGAGATCCCCGCGATCGAAGAAGGCCCGGGCCCGCACGGCCTCCGCCTCCTCCGGCTCCCGCTCCTCGCCTTGGGTCTCCTCGGCAGCTCCTCCTCCGGGTCGCTCCTCAGCAAAATGGCCCGAGGAAGCAGCAGCCGCGGCAGCCGCAGCGCCCGCCCGCCCCACACCGGGAGAGCGAGGGGGGAGGGGAGGGCGGGGCGGCGGGGGCGGGGCCGCGCGCCGGGGGCGGGGCCGCCCTGACAGCTCGCGCACGCGCGCCCCGCCCCGCCCCCTGCCCACCCTCCCGCCAGGCGCCCTCCTCCAGGCTCGCGTCGCCTGGGGGTCCGGAAGGACGCGGAAGGAGGCGGGTGGAGCTCCCCAGGCCGATTTTTAAATTACTTATTAGCCACTACGCTCTCTGTTCTTAGGACAACCACTCGCCTTTGAACAGAGCCGGGCCCTGTTATTACCGGTGCTCTGCGCGGCCTGAGGTTGCTCCTGTGCGCCGGGCGCCGCTTTAGCCGTGAGAACAGTACTTTTCCCTGGCAGCCATGCACGCCGACCACAGTTCGCTGGGGATGCGCTTTCCGCACCGCCCGGAAGCCGCGGAGGCCCCGGAGTCCTGCAGCGTTGCGCGGTGGGAGTGGGGCCTGGTGCAGATAGGGACGTCGAGGCCGAGAGCGACCCAGCAGCTTCGAGTGGGTGGGGAGGGCATCCAGGGGCGCACAACCAGTGATTTCTGACCTGCAAAACCGGTGATTTCCAACCTGTTCGGCCAAGAAACGCTCAGACGGGAAATCACGTTCCCGCCTTGTGGGTAAAAATAAAGGCACTGGGTCCACAGATAACGTATTAGGTTCCAAATCCAGCCTCCTGCACGTCCTAGCTGGGTGGCCTGGGACAACGACTCCACCCCTCTACAAGCTCAGAGCCCTCGCCGCCGAACCGAGGTAATGACGCATCCATCTCACCACGTATGAGCATCGAGGAGAGGGGCACCTGTTACCTGGCCTATAATTGGTAAAATGAGAGCTAATTTTTAAGTAGACGCTGACTCCCTCTGTATTCCAAAGGTCTACACAAGTATTTCCTACATGGAGAATTTTTGGAGTCCCAACTTTCCTCTGAATCACAAGGCCCTTTCTCCTCAGTCAATTCTACTGACTTTTCTGAGTAACTGTGGACTCCTAAAATGGGTCCTATAGAAATGTTTCACAATGATGCATTTCTCCAATGCCTACAACCCCCGTCCCCCCGCTTCAATCAGTGTATCATTCTCCACCACGAAAGGGTGGTACTGAAAAACCCTTGCAGATAAACCTCCAGTTCTACTTCCTTTGTTGGACAGTTATATTAAATTTAACCTGTCAAAGCTGTTTTGGTCTGTCTTTTTTCAGTCCCCCCCCCCTCGTTTTAGTGTATGTTTAAATATTTTCCTCTCACAGTTACCAGGTCTGGGAACTCTTTACTCCAGTGACTGTGAGATTTATAACAATCAGAACCGCCAGCCACCTATCTCTCAAGGCAGATCTAACAGCCAGGGTGAGTTGGAGGGGTTAGCAATTCAAACAATGCTGCACAGTTTAGTTTGCTCTCTGGAAATGGTAAGTGAAAAGCAGGTTATCTAACAAGACCCTGCCTTGGTAATCACCTCGACTTCCCTTCCTGCCACGGCTTAAATATTTTTTGAAATTCAATGATCTAATCTCTACTGAGTTCTAGGAGACTTCTCAAAAACAGTGACCACTTGTGAAAATATGCTAATCAGGAGGAAAAACAACCTGCTGATCTAAAGAGGGGAAAAAGAGGAGGGGACAGCAGAAGAAAGAGAGAGACCACATTAAGATGAAACCTTTTAAGATGATGAGTAAGCCGGAAATAGTTATAGGAACCCATTAAAAGCCACAGCAGCAGAACTGCATGGAACTGGCTTAATTATACCACAGTGCAAGTATCTTTAACTTCATTAAGTTTGGATGGTAACTGGAAAAGGTTTGAAAGTGTCAGAATCAAAAGAAAAAAAATACAAAAAAAGTGTCAGAAGCTTTAAAAAAATAAAGGAGGAAGACACAATTGATCTTGAAGCAATGGAAACAAACAGGATTTGGGATTAAAGAGAAATAAACCAGCAGAGAAAAAAAGATAGAGTATAGCACAGTCGTTTTTTTTAAAAAAGAACTAAATCCATTCAGTTTTTCCTAATCGTAAGAGGGAATGATTCTAAGATAAGGAATTCTCACTATTAACAAATTACCATGACCTGACCTACTTAGGAATCAGTGTTCACAAGAAGTATTCTAAACAGTCTGTGTAAATGCTGGAATTACCTAGGGGTCAGCCTGGGTTATGTACACCTGTTTCACTTCAGTAACACCCAGAGAACACTGATTTACAAGGTTGTGATCTTGGTGGGTGACTACATAAATTTGCAGTGAATGATCTTATCACATGGACATTATTAGCATTGAAATAAGGTCTCTAGAAGGTCTCTAGATAGAGAGCCTGTGTAGGTTGATGATGTATATATAGAGGCAAACAATTTCCCCCCTTCTTCTGCTTCCGTACCACACTCTGGTTCAAGCCATTGTTTCTCAGTCTAGTTGTGTAGGACCCAGCTCCCTGGCCCATGCTGGTATTATGAGCCTTGCTTTCCACTGGCTGAGGCAGTCTGTCACCAGTCATAGGTCGGCTGGCTCTTGCTGGCTGCCGGCTACTCATGCTACCTGCGGGCCCCTCCAAGCAGCCCAGCTCCAGGGAGAGCTGTTGTTCACAATCTTAGCTGTAGAGGGCGCAGCTCACTGGCCCATGTGGGAATCAAACCGGTGACCCACCGCGTTAAAAAGCACCGCGCTCTAACCACCTGAGCCACTGGGCCAGCTGGAGGCAAACAATTTTATTAGGGCTTTTTGGCAATTCTAATGGTACTTGCAATTAATAAACATCTAATTCAGGGGCTTAGATGTATAGATGTCTCTATCTTTATTTTAAAGGAGGTAGATTTTTGTATTAATAATTGTTAAATTGGTATCCTAGTGTGCCACTACTTATTAGGTGTGTGGCTTTTGGCAAGTTACTGAAACTCTCTGAGCCTCAGTTTCCTCATTTGTTATACAGGAACTGCATAGATTGTCATGAGGCTGAAATGAGGGAGCAGGGGGGGTGGGGGTCAGGCTTTGGTGTTAGCCAGCTTTGGATAGCTATCCACAGACAGCTGCAGAGCTTCGGTTGATTTCTTTTCCTTCTGTAAGCCAGTTTCCCTCTCTATAAAATGAAATAATGCTACTTATTCCAAAGGTTACTGCAAAGATGAAAAGAAAGAAAACATGTCAAATGCTTAGCACATAAGACACAAGTATTAGTTCCCTTTTCTTTTGCTTTCTGGAGGATTTTTACTTATTGTATCAAGGAAAGCAATCCTTGAAGCACTACTGATGCAGCAAAAGAGCTGGCCTGAACTATAATTGATAAGTAGTCTGTTGGTGAAGTACTATTCCTAATGAAATTCTCAGAATTTTTTTTCTTTAAAATAGCTCCCATCAGTTTCAGCTTAAAATTCCCCCATTTGTTCAGCATTCAAACTACTTACTAAGGACCCAAAAAAGCAGTTAAGTGGAAAAAATTGGAGTGGGATAAAAGTAGGAACTCTCTGAACAGAATCTTGAAACTGCAACTAATTTTTGCATCTGATAATGGAATTCCCCTGAAGGTCTATAAAGATGTGCATAAAATCAGGAAAAACCAGCTGTCATGTGGCTGAGTAAGTTACACATTGTGCCACCAGGAATAGGAGAAGTGAATGTGAAGTTTTTCTCCAATCTGCATGATTCATGGTGTGTCAGGGCCTAGCTTTTCCATGAAGATCGCTCTCTGCAAAAAGACACCAATGGGCTTCCCCTGGGCCCCAAGAAATGACCATTCTAGTCAAAGAATGAAAGTGACATTTGACTTCTGAATGTATTGCCAGGTCCCAACTTGATCTTAAGTTCCTTATACTGTCTTTATAGAGGCTTTTGATTTGATATATGAACTCTTTTGGTAAGAAAAACAGATGGCCATTATACCTTATTACAACTGGAGAGTATTAACCCACTAATCGCCTATAAAAGATTTCTGGAAATTTCTAAACTGATGCCAAATATTAATCACACTAGGTTCAAATTACACATTCTGCTACTGGTGGCAACCTTTAGTGGATCCTGCAAAGTTAGAGGAAATAGAAGATACAAATGCACTTGACTAAGAGAGTAAGGCTAAAAGCCAGGTTTAGGAGATCAGTTTCTTCGGCCCCTCCAGGCCTTTTCAGTCAATACCTTACAGGCTAATGCCCCTTTGAAAATGTTGCCAGGGAGAAGCAGGCATAACTTGTTCTGTTACGCACCTGTCTGTTTCCAGTTACAGTATCATGAGTATGCAAATACTCTTTCCTTGAAACTCTACAATCATGTGCCTAAATATACTTGCCAACTTAGGAGATTGAACAGAATTTGAAAAGCAACTGTCTAAAAAATACTTTAAATCTTTGTAATTAGTGTTCCCTTTCTCATGTCTCTAAATTCCAAACTAATGACTGGCACAATATAGTTTTCAAATACCTGAGGTAAGATATTCCTCTGGACAGATACCACTGGTATGTGACCCTGTGAAGGTCACATAATAATTCCCAAGTGAAAAGAAGCAAGAAATAAGAACCCAGTTTTAAGCCTCTGTAAAATTGTTTTTCAGAAACTAAAAGACAGAGATCTTCTATTTTATAAACTATTTAAATGCTTGATCACTATTGTATTATTAAATTAAGACTATTCCTGATCATTCCGTGTTTAGAAGCCCATTACATTCAAATTAAAAATGAGAGATTCTCAAAAATGGTACCTCACTTTAAAAGAAAACCATACAAAGCATTGCAAACCGCCTTTAAAAGTGAAACTGCATGTAAAAAGCACCTTTCCCTTTAACAACTAGTTTCATGCTGACGTGAGAATTAATGAGCTGTTCTTGGTACCATTTCCCTGAAAATAAGACCTAGCTGGACAATCAGCTCTAATGCGTCTTTTGGAGCAAAAATTAATATAAGATGCAGTATTATAGTATATTGTAAATTTTTAAACTGCTTTCTGAAAATTTCTCTAGCATTTCATTTGGTAACACATTAGTTACTCAGATTTTGGGCTTTCAATTTTTTTGAAAAAATAAAATGATAAGCATTAGAAAGCCATGCATGGTATAGTGCAAGAAGCACAGATCCAATTCTAAAGCAGATGTGGTTCCAGTCCTGGGATTCCTGGCTTTTAATTTTTTCTTGCTTAAATTATTTCACACAAAGAGCATGTATGGCAAGCTAAAAAAAGAATCTAAAAACTAAATAAAACTGGCTAGTCTACTGGCAATCTCAATAAGCATATTCTTCTATGACTCCTTGATAAAAAATGGTGAGAGGAGGGAACCAACTACTGAATCCTTCCATTAAAGATCTCCCCATAAAGTCCACAGATTAGAAGCAAGGAAATTTTCCACACAGAATTAAGAGGAAAATATTGACACTCTGACTGTAGCGGTCGTATGAACGAGCACGAGGCAATAGAACACACGAGTTAAAAGTTGCCGTGTGATTCCCAGCTCAACCTGGAACAAATGACTTAATTTCTCAGAGCCTCAGTTTGCTTGCCTGTAAAGTGGGGATAATGATCATACCCACCTCCTACCTCATTAGATTGTTCCACGGATTAAATGCAGTAATGCACAAGAAAACCTAACCAAGTGCATAATCAGGGCTTGATAAATCGTATTATTGCAACCATTTCGTTTGAAATTTGTGTTAAGCGCCTACACAAAAACAAGGGACCTATGACAAGCCAGGAACTTGGTATTTCCACCGAGGCAACGCCGCTCGTGAAATCAGTCCAATCAACGGCCAGACACGGTGCTGTGGCCAGTGTAACAGATCCCCCCGTCGGAGCCCCTGGGTGCCCCTGCGGTTGGGGTCCCGCAGGCCCAAGGTCGCTTTCAAAGCTCGCGGGGTGTAGGTGTGGCCCGGACTGGTCCGGCCCAACCACTGTTTCCACGACAACAGCCACAGGGTCACCACTGGGGGTTCCACCTCTTTTGGCTAAACCGGAAGTCCGCACAAGGGAGGTCAACTGAACGGCCCCTCGGGGGTCACCTTCGGCCCCTCAGCGACTTCCCGGGCGGCAAGCTCCAGGAGAAGAGCCACAGACACCGCCCCGCGAGGCGCGGAGGCCCCCCCTTCCAGGCCCTTCCGGCGTCCGCCGCTCTTTAACCCCGGAAGTGGGCGGTAGAGGAAGCAGCTGGTGATGCTGGAACGAACATGGCTGCCCCGGCGCCCGTCTGCCCCTCGGGCCCCAGCTGTCCTCGGCTGGTCGCGGGCCTCCGGCTGCTTCCACTGCTGGGGCTGCTGCAGCTGCTGGCCGAGCCCGGCCTGGGCCGCGTCCACCACCTGGCGCTCAAGGTAGGCCGGCCAGAGCCGGCAGGGCTGGGCCGGGCTGGGCAGGGCTGGGCAGGGCTGGGCCGGGGGGCGGAGGTCCAGGCCGCTCCCCCTGGGCCGGGGGCAACTTTGACCCGAGGGGGGTGGCTCTGAGCGATGGCGCCCCTCCCTGGTCCCCCGGCGCAGCCTCTCCGTGAGAGGAGGCTGTGGGGACCTGTGGGGATGGCGGGGGTCCTTGCGCAGCCCGGAAGGGGCAGGAGGATTGTGGCCGACAGAGGGGAAGGGGCTGACCTGCGGCGAAACCCCGAATGACGCGGGAGGCCGCGCTGCAGCCCCTGCTGGCTTCTCCAGGTTCCTCACCGATAGCAACCTGCTCCTCCTCCTCCTCCCTCTTCACCTCCAACTTTTATCGCCGCCTGTGCTTATCCGCGGTCTCCGCTCTTCCATCCGCTCGTGCCTGCCTGGGCGGTTTGAAGACACGCGGAACCTCAGCCTCAGTTTCCCGGTTCGGCTGAGGGCGCTCTCTAGACTGATCAAAATGGGACTCTCCAGGAGGAATTTCGAATCTCGCTTGAAATCCGTGACCGAGAATTTGAAGCCAACATTAAACCTCTGATTCTAATGAAAGGGCCTATTTTTTTTTTTTTAATCCCTCGCTGCTGTCGTTGTCTGTCTAGGGAAGAAATGTATGATAGGCCTAGAATGATCCCTTGGATCTTGCGTTATAACTCCCAACTAAAAGTTATCTAAGGCTAAAACGTGCCTTCAGGCGGTTCAGCAGGTTAATATATCTGGAGAATAGAAAAACAAGTCGTTAGGATCCAAAGCCTTGTCCATTATGTTCATAACAGCAATTTTCTAAGAAGTTGTGGGATTGTAGAAAGTTTCTCTTATTAGAACACATTATTCTAGCATACCATGAAGCATTATATTCGTGTGAAGGTAGAGTGTAAAGAATACAGAATCTGGATTTAAAAGCCTGGTCAGACCCATACACCATAGTTTTGGGTATCAGTTGTTTGTAAATAAAAACTAGCATGATTAAAATGGTTCTCAGCCGCGGGGAGCTAGGTGAGTCCTGACTCCTTTTGAGAATCTGCTGAAAGATATAGAACCTCTCCTGAGAAAAGTGCAGGTAGAAATGTAGACAAAACTTTCTTGGAATTTCTAGAGCTTTATAATCCTGCTAAATCTTAGCTATAGGCCCTAGCCCCCAGGCTTATGACTGCAAGTTCAAAACACCTGATCTTTAAAATTCTTTAATTTTATGGTGTAGGATCCTGAGTCTTAGATTAAGTAATATAATTGAGTTCATATAGTTTGTAAATTAGAGACAAAGCTAATAGTAGGACACACTGGACCATGTCTCTTGACCCCCAATCTAATGCTCTTTGTACATTTCTAGAATTAAAATGTCACGTGGCATCATTAAATACTGGCAATATTGGTAAAGATTAAAAAATAGACTAACCACGGTGGTAGAAGCAAACTGAATGGTATAATTCTGGTGATTGATTTCTTCCTATTGTGCTGAATTATTTAATATTTTTCATCTTTGTAACTTGTTTCTTAAGTACTGTGGCGTTTATTCCATAATCAATATTTTAATTGTTTCTTTTTTCTTAAATTCTAACTTCTTGCTCAAGGAAATGGAAATCACCTGAACGCAGCCTGTAAGAACAGCAGCGTTATTAGATTGTTTGTTTTGCTTGAGACAGAGAGACGTAGGAGATTTGATCAGTTTATAGACCCGGACTGGCAAGAATAACATGTAGAGGTCACTGAGTACCGAAAACATGCATCGATCTTTTAAAAAACTTTTATCAAGGAGAATTTCAAACATATACCAAAGCAGACACTACTATAATGAACTCTGCCGTAGCTGTCACCCAGCTTCAATAACCATCAATCATTGGCCAGTTCTGCCCCGTTCCCACACACCACTTCTCTCTTTGAATTCTTTCTTTCTTTCTTTTTTTAAATGGGAAACAAGTCCTTTCCTTTTTTTTTTATTCACTTTTCTTATGCCATGTTACATTTTCAACATCATTCTTCTGGTTTTCTCAGTCTTCTCAAAATTCTTTTGATCTTTCTCTAGATTCCTTACCTTTCAAAAATAACTTTATTAAGGTATAGTTTACTTAGCATAAAATTCACCCATTTTAAATGTACAAATCAGTGATTGTTAGTAAATTGACTGAGTTGTGCAACTATCACCACAATCCAGGCATGGAACATTTCCATCGGCCCCATAAAATCCCTTTTGCTGGTTTCCAGTTAATTCCTATTCCCATCACTGGTCTCAGGCAATCACTAACCTACTCTCTGTCTCTCTAGATTTATCTTTTTTGGACATTTCGTATAAATGGAATCACATAGTATGCAGTCTTTTGTGTCCGGCTTCTTTTACTTATGTCTTTGGGGTTCATCCATTTGTACCATTTATTAGTAAGTAATTCATTCCTTTTAATGGTCAAATACTATTCCGTTGTATGGATAGACCACATCTTGCTTTGCCGTTCTCCAGATGATGGACATTTGGGTTTCCCTTTTTGGCCATTGTGAATAATGCTACTACAAACATTCCCATGGCAAGTCTTTGTGGGGATACGTTTTCATTTTTGGGGGTGATACCTAGGAGTGGAATAGAATTGCTGGGTCATATGGTGGATTTATATTTAACTTTTTTCTTGAGGTATACTTGACATACAATATATTAGTTTCAGATATATAACATAGTGATTTGACATTTGTATACATTGCAAAATGGCCACCACAGTAAGTCTCGTTTCCATCTGTCACCTCACAAAGTTAATACGGTATTTATTATTGATTATATTCCCCGTGCTGTACATTACATTCCCGTGATTTACTTATTTTATAACTGGAAGTTTGTATTAATACTTCATTCCCTTTACCCATCTCCACCTTCCCTTCTGGCAACCATTAGTCTAGTCTCTGTATCTGTGAGTCTGGGTTTTGGTTTGTTTGTTTTATATATTTAACTTTTTAAGAAAGTGCCAAACAACTTTTCAAAGTGACTCTACCATTTTACATTCCCACCAGCAATTCATGAAGGTTCCCCTTTCTACACATTGTGCCAACATACCCAGGGGCTGTGGGAGCACGTGAGTCCTGAACCCTTTGTAAGAGGAGAGGATAAGAGAAGGAAGGCAGCCTCATGAGCGTGGTGGCAAGAAATAGTCCATTGTGCCGGGTGTTGACGTATAAAGAGTGAAGCACAGAGTAGAGGAGATGTGTAGAGGTAGGCCTTCGTGA
Source organism: Rhinolophus sinicus (assembly GCF_057876585.1). NCBI lineage: Eukaryota > Metazoa > Chordata > Mammalia > Chiroptera > Rhinolophidae > Rhinolophus > Rhinolophus sinicus. The sequence continues at coordinate 5,546,404 of NC_142516.1, read as the reverse complement.
CGTGTGGAGGCATTTGAATCCCTGTCTTCAGCATTGGGGAGCCCTGCAATTTTTTGGGCTGGGAGTGATGGAATAAGATTTACATTTTAGGTAGATACCATGTTTCCCCGAAAATAAGACCGGGTCTTAGGTTAATTTTTGCTCCCAAAGACGCATTTTCAGGGAATGTCTTATTTTTTCACGTACAACAATGTACATTTATTCAAATACAGTCATGTCATCTTCTTCTGGAACATCATCATAACGTACTAAATGCTTCCGTTTGGCTGACAATCTTAACAGGCTTATTTTCGGGGTAGGTCTTATTTTCGGGAAACAAGGTAGGTTTCTCTGGGAGCTTGACTAGGGAGCCGGACTGGAAGCAAGGGACCAGCCAGGGTATAGACATAGTCTAGATGCAAGATTAGGGCCTAAAGTAGGCCCATGGGGGGAGGAGGGAGAAGAGAGTACATGCCCCCCAAATATTTAGAGGGTAAATGATGGACAAATGTGGGGGTGAGGGAGGACGTGACATCTGGGTTGCTGGCAGAGGTTGTGAAGGTGGATGTTGTTGCCACCACTTAGTAGACCAGAGGAAGAAGACGAGATATTACTCTTAATGTGACAATAGTTGGGAAGGGAACAAGAGCAAGATGCCTATTTACCTTTAGATTGTCTACGTGTTCCCACCCACCCACTCACATTCGGAGTGGGAGGATTAAGTCGGGGGATGTGATTGTCTAACTGGCATGTTGGCAGGACGGGAAGGGCAGTTCCTGTGTAGTGACCCCCAGCATAGCTCAGTCACTTCTTTTCCTCATATTAAGCCACGGAATGAGGCCGTGGAGTTGGGCTTGAGCACATCTGCTCTTTGGATAATCGGTGCGGCCAAAAGGCAGCAGGTGTCTGTTTTGGGTGGGCCCCTCCAGTGGGAACGTAGATTGATCTGGGTCTTTTCCATTTTTTTGCCTTTTCCTGCCTACTTTCTTACACCAAAGTGGGAGAGTTGATAGCACTGTGCAGGTTATTGTATCACCAGTACCTGGCCATTTGCACTGGAAAGATTCCTAACCTCAGTATACGCCTCAAATGATCTTTTGCACAGACACTTCAGGGTTGCATCTTTTAAGTATGTATATCTATTAAACATCGTTCTCCTGCATATGTATCTGTAAGCGTACAACAGGCCTTTTCTTAGTGACTGCAGTTCGGTGGCATATATGCCAATTTGCTTTCTTCAAATATTAGTATCAAATAATCAAATATTTGATTGCTGGGGTTTCTTAATGAAACAGCCCTGGAAAATTCCAATGATTGTTTTACCTTTTTCCCACTTTTATTGCCGTCTCCCTTCCATAGCCGGTTACTGATTTTTGCTTTTTTCTCCTTCCCCAATACATAATAGTAAACGTGTGGTTTATTCTATTTTTAACTAATAGAAAAAACATTGGGGTCAAGAAGTATTGTCTGGACTACACAATAGGTTTTCTTTCCCGTCATCTCTTTAGTGGAAGAATGATAACATAAATATGGGCTAGGTAATTACGCACTAGAACACTTAGTGTAAATGATTAAGAAGATGGATGTATGCACGGGCTTGACTAGTGCCCTTGGGAACCTCAGAATGTAGCCTCGTTTGGAAATGGCGTCTTTGCAGATATAAGTAATTAAGATTGGGTCATACTGGATCAGGCTGGGCCCTAATTCCAGTATAACCAGTATCCTTATAAGAAGAGGAGACACACATGGAGGGAACGAGGCCAGGTGAAGACAGAAGCAGATTTGGGAGTGATGGCACCTGCAAACCAAGAACAGGAGGGATTGCCGGCAGCCACCAGAAGCTCAGAAGAGGCAAGGAAGAATTTTTTCCCCAGAGTCTTTAGAGGGAGAACGGCCCTGCCAACATCGCAATTTTGGCCTTCTCAGAACTGTGAGAGCATACATTTCTGTTGTTTTAAGCTACCCCGTATGTGGGTATTTGTTACAGCAACCCCAGGAAACTAACACAACATATACAGGCAACCCCACATAACATGGTTGTTGGGTTCCTAAAATGCCGTGTTATGTGAATCCATGTTATATGAAAACAAAGAACTAATAGAAAAATGGGAGTTAGTTTCCAAAAATAAAAAAAAACATACTATTATATTTTTATAATTAAGAGAAATATCTTTATTAAAGCAATTTTCACCAAAGTATAACATATTAATGTGTGTTAAATAATGTTTTCTTCGTCATCACTGCTAAGCACCATTAACCAAGGGCATTTTCTTTTTGACAAGATAGCTTCATCCTCTGAACTTAATACTCTACGAACAAAATGGATGTAAAACTCTAATACATTTTAAAATTCTGCAGTGAAATCTGATACGACATCCACGCTCGAATGAAAAATTTCAAATGAGGTATCTTTTGCTCTTAAAAGCTCTTATTACTCCGTGTTGTTCGGGGATTTCTCTAATTCTCGAACCGTGTTAGAGTGAACCCGTGTTCTAGGATGCCGTGTTGTACGGGGGTTGCCTGTAATAACTTCGAAGCTCTACTTTCATGGCCACGTGTTACTTGTTTTGAGTACGCACTTTTAGAGAACATCTTTAGCAATGTAGTAAGTAGCTAAACGAAAGCCCTCTTTGCAGGAATCCTCTAGAATCACTGTCAGTTGGTTGGGATCCACCTGGTCGCACTGGCCTTATGTGGTGGCTCTTTCTTACGCCAGTGGCTCAGTCGCTCAGCCCCACGGCACAATCTGCTTTGTGAATTTCACCACCCCCTGCCACCCATCCTCAAAGTATCTGAAAAGTTTTGGGAAATTAAAAGAGGATCCTTTGTCCCTGCGTTGCCTCATCTCAAGCCCATGGACCGTTAGCTGCTCCATCTCGGTAAACCTCAAAGCTTTTCTGGGCATGCCTCCCCAATGGTGATCAATATGTAGCATGAATGCGTGGACTTGCAGTTAGCCGTGTCTGTCGGAATATTGCCCAGCGGCGTGTAGAAAAGGATACAGTGCACTGCTGCAGCAGTATGAGGTCAAGCCCAGCACCTTCCCCTTGTGGGTGTGGACGAGCGTGGCCAGGGCAGCCAGCAACTTAGCCAAGGCAACTCAGAGTGAACATAGGAAGAGAGCTGGGGAGAGTGGCACCAAGGTAGATAGATGCTGTTGACGCATTCAGTATTTAAAAGTTTCAGCCCCCTTAAGTATACTGCCAAAATTCTTGTATGTGAGACTGCTGTGTATACAGAAAGGTTGAGACCACCAGTCTGGTGACAGCTGTTCTGGGCTCATGTGGGAAAAGTGAGGAGTCCTACAGAATCTAGACTTGAAGCAATGGTAATAGCCACCTGTGTGGGGGGCAGCGGCTGGCTCAATTGGTTAGAGCACGAGCTCTGAACAACAGGGTTGCCGGTTCAATTCCCACATGGGCCAGTAAGCTGCACCCTCCACAACTAGACTGAAGGACAATGACTTAGAGCTGATGGGCCCTGGCAAACTGTTCCCCAATATTCCCCAATAAAACTAAAAAAAAAAAAAAAAAGAAGAGGTCTTTAAAAAAAATAGATACTTGTTATTAAAGCATTTATTATAAGCCAGAGACTACGCTAAATATGTGATTTTTTAATTCATGGGCTCCTCCTAGCAGCCCTTTTGAGGTAAATATTATTATCTCTGTTTATAAATTAGGAAAACAGAACTTGGGTTACATAAACAGAAGAGGCAGAATTCGAACCTGCGACTGGCGCTCTTTCCATCCTGGCATGCGTACTGGGTGAGCAGCCTTCAGTGACTGGGAGAGGATAGCCCTGATTGCCAGACTTTGGTGTTTTACATTTTCTTTCAAGCTTTTTGTAGTTTTTCCTCTCTCATACGTTTAGCTGTCATGTTTTGGTCATCTGAGTGAATCTGACCTCATTTTTGTAATGAATTGCTATCTATATGTAGTGAGCCAAGAAGTGGAATATTAAGCTCCCTCGGGAGTGTCTCCCACCATAAATAGTAGGCAGACAATTAATAGTAGGTGGTTTTACTCTTGTTGTTTTTCTCTATTAGCAGAGAACCTGGTCGTGGGAGCCTGCAGGGTCTTCACTTACTTTTTGGATCTGATGTTTGTTTTAATCAGAGGTCACAAACTCAGGTGCTATTAGAAGCTACTTAGATACTTTGTGAGACATTTTGTGAGACGGCGGAGACCGGCCAGCTGAGCACATGCTCGTTCAGCAGCTGCTGCTGCTGCTCCTTGCTTCCAGCGGCTTATGTCTGCATTGGAATGTGGCCTAGACATGCTGCATCCGGCAGTGTCTTCTTAAAGAAAAGCTGGAAATTCATGCTTTTATGTGAAGTTAGCTAGCTGAGAATTCAAATTCACAAAGAGAACAAAACACTGTTAGCCAGCTACAACACATTCAGGGACAGTGTAGTCTGTGGACTGCTGTTGGGTGAACTTGAAAATAAAGACGTGGCCAGTTAGGTGGCCTTCAGCTAGTTAAGTGTGACCGTATTTATTTTCTCAAGTGCAGCTTACGAGAAAAACTAAAGTATCATTACTTCATTTGCAATTTTAAAGCGATTCAACATGAAGTGGTTGAGGAAGTTAAAGCAAAAGCATTTCTTATGTTCTGATATTTAAGCAGAATTGTCAGTGTAAAGCAACTGTTTTTAAAGTGAGGAAAAAAGGAGTAAAAACACCAAAATAGTAGTTGTCTTTAGGGATTATGGACTGGTGGTGTTTTTTTTTAAACTTTATCTCCAGATCAGACCTTTCTTCTGAGCACTAGACAAGTATATGCTGCCTACAACTGCCTACACCCCGTTCCATTTAGGTGTCTCATAAGCACTTCTGTGTGTCAGAAGCCAGCTCATCCTTCCACTCCCTTCACCCGCATCCTACATATTCTTCTTCCAGAGTTTCGTTTCTTAGTAGCAGGGACCACCAGCCATTCATTTTCCCAAGCTGGAAATCTTTTATTCTCAACTTCTCATCACCAAGTTCCATAGACGTGTGTCCTAAATTGCTTGCCCAGTCCGTTCACTGTTCTCTGTCGTCACCACTGTCAGCTGTTTGGTCCAGGCCATCCTTGGACCAGTGCAGTCTCTTCATACTTGGGTCCCGACATTACTCCAGTTCATATTTTGTTTGTAGCTAGAGTGATGTGCCTAAGAGCTGAATCTAGTCATGGCGCTCCCCTTTAAAGCCAACAGAGGCACCCTTTCCCCTGGAGGAGGGAGCTCCCGATCCCTGAGGAGGCTGCCAGTCCGTCTGGGAGCCAGCCTCCTCTGTAGTCGCAGTGCCCTTCCTCTCTTTAGTTTCTTACTTCATAAGTGTGCAGCTTGGTGATTTTTTTTTTCTTACATACCCATGTAACTACTGTGTTTACCTGAAAATAAGACCTTGCTGGACAATCAGCTCTAATGCGTCTTTTGGAGCAAAAATTAATATAAGACCTGGTCTTATTTTACTATAAGTAAATTTTACTATAAGTATATTTTACTATAAGTAAACATATTATATTTTACTTACAGTGAAATTAGACTGGGTCGTATATAATATAATGTAATGTAATATAATATGATATAATATATAATATAATATAATATAATATAATATAATATAATATAATATAATATAATATAATATCTCAGTCTTATTTTACTATAAGACCAGGTATAATATACTATGATATGATATAATATAATACCAGCTCTTATTTTAATTTTTTTCCTTCAAACGACGCATTGGAGCTGATTGTCCGGCTAGGTCTTAATTTGGGGGAAACACGGTAGCACTCAGGTCAAGAAACAGGACATTAAAAAGAAACAAAGAAAAAAAAGAAACAGGACATTACTAGCACCCCAGAAGGCCCCTGGTACTCCCTTCTAGTCACCAAAAGTCCTGGAAGAGCCAACACACATCTAAACGAGGAGGAGGCCTTGCCTTCCGTGGCTTCACATCATAAAGCCATTTGATACTGTAGCGGGAATCAGCAGACTGATGGGACAGAACAGGAGGCACATATAGTGACTTTTGTCTTAATGAGAACTTGATATACAATAGAGGTGGCATCATAGAGCCGTGGAAGTTAGAACAGATTCCTCTGAAGTCGTAGAACACCAACTTTCCACCAGAAGAAAAGAGAAAGAAATGGATACCCACCTCATACCCTACACAAAAAATCTTTGGTGGATTAAAGACCGAAATGTGAAAACCAAACTCTAAAGGTATTAGAAAAACATATTGGTGAATATTTTATGACTTTGGAAGGATATTTTAAAAAATATATTTAAAACCTACTATTAGGAATAAAGATTGATAAATTTTCTTTGAAATTTAAAAAGACTTACATGACAAAAGATACCACATAGTTGTTGTTGTTTTTCCAGAAGGTACTTGCAGCGTAAAAATCAAAGATCAGTAGCCAGAATATATAAAGAAGTTTTTTTAAAAATCCAAAAAGAAAATGGACATAGGATATGAAAAAGGTACTTCACAAATGAAAAATCCAAATGGCTAATAAACAGATGAGGTTCTCAGATTCATGAAGTATCAGGACAGGCAAACTGAGTCAATGTCAGAATTGACTTTTCCCCCAAGACGGGGGAAAACGAAGTCTCTAAGAACATCAAGGTTCAGTGAGGATGTAAGGAAACTCTCCCATACTTTGGAGATCCATTTAAGAGTTTCTAGTAAAATTGAGACTATGCACATCTTTCTGTAGACCCTTGAGCACTGCACAGATACGCAGAGGTGTGGAGAGGGATGTTCATAAAGCATCGCGATAAATCACTGGAAGTAACCTGAATGCACGTGGTTGGCGAAATGGGGATATTGTGATGCGCAGGTGATAAGAGTACAAGCAGATAAAACGAGGAACACATTAAATGTATCAACACAAGTCCTCAAAGAATACAATGTTGTCCGAAAATGCAAGCCACAGAAGTACACATTCATTATGACACAATTTATCCAAATTTTGAAAACAGAATGACACTTTATTATGTTTATGGATTGGCTATCACTAGGAAACGCATTTTAAAAAGAAAAAATAGAAACGCACCTAATCAATTCGTGAGCTTACGGAGGGACGGAGGAGGGGACCTGGGCTGGGCGGAAGGCACTTCACTTTGCCACTGTTTTCTTTCCCTCTCTCCCTCCCTCCTTTCCTGTGGATCTGAAACAACTACAGTGTAGACACTTGATAATTGTGGCCAATGGGTACATGGATATTTGTTGTTATTCCTTTTACTTTTCTACAACTAGGGGGATTGTGAGCCCTGAAGGCAAGTCTCCTTTGTCTTGCTGACCATTGATTGGACAGTGCCTGACACAGTAGGGATTCGGTAAGGGTATGCTGAAGGAGGAATGGATGCGTTTCTGTTTTCCAGTTTTTCTAACATGCGTGCTTATTGCTGGAAAAGGCATTGTTGCCATGTTTATAAAAATAGAAGTTCTCAGAACCTACGTAGTGAGTGCCCAATACATGACTGGTCTTGTTACAGATGCCACCCAATAGCAAAGTTACCAATTATGGCTCTGCTTATAATTTTCTAGCTGATACGATATTTTGTTTGCTTAGTACCACTTAAAAGCTACAGTGACTGAAAAATGTGTTTTAAATTTTATTAGATGTTAAAGGAAAACACCGAACTATTATTATTAGTTATCCCTGAGTGGGAAGGTTACAGGTACTATTCTAGTTATGTTTTCTATGAGCATGCACAAGTTTTATAATTCACAATAAGCAAATGATACTAAAATAGAGATTAGAGGAATGTCTCCAAATTCTGAATGGTGTTTACAGGGTGGTGCAACAGGGCTGACTTTTTTGGCTTTACTTCTTTTTCCCCTAATGTAATTGTCATTTCTAATTTTTAAAGTTAAATTTTATTATGAAAACTATCCTACGTTTCACTCTTAGAAGTCACATAAAAATGGTTTCTGTGTATATAATACTTCATTGTCGGAGATATAGTTTGTAGAAAAACCAAAAAACGTTGTGGTTGGATAAAGTACAGATTAGAACGACACAAATTATAATAACCCTTCATAAAGCATTTGAAGGAGTAAAATAGTGTCTAGTACGTGACACATAACTTTGCTTTTTGGTGACCTGGAAGTCTTTCTCTCGCAGGAGTGTGACAGGTATGTTTGAGAGTTCTCCCTGTACATATATCTTTGTGAATCAGTTCTAGCATTTCTGTGGGGTGAGTTCCTAGGTGTGGGATTGCTTTGAATGGAAGGTACTGAATAGCCCTCTGGAAAGGTTTTATCAGTCCCCTCCTACTAGGAGCGTATGACAGTGTTCAGAGTTCACATATTTCACAACATGGCACGTTATCAGCCTTAATTACTGCCAGCAGGGTAGGAAAATGGTGACATCTTATTTTAAGTTGACTGCTGGGGAAGTTCAGGATCTCAGCATATTTCTTAGCCTCTTATTGTCTTTTTTCATTTTTTTAAATTCCCCCTTCTTCCGCCTTCCCCGCCCACTCCGGTTCAAGCCGTTGTTTCTCAGTCTAGTTGTGTAGGACACAGCTCCCTGGCCGAGGCTGGTATTATGAGCCTTGTGCTTCCCCCGGCTGAGGCAGTCAGTCGCCTGTCATGGGTCAGTTGCTCACAGCAGCCCACGGCAGCTCACGCTGGCTGCCGGCCTCTCATGGCCCAGAGCAGCCCTCGACAGCTCACGGCAGCCCAGCTCCAGGGAGAGCTGTTGTTCACAATCTTTAGAGGGCGCAGCTCACTGGCCCATGTGGGAATCGAACCCGCGACCTCAGCATTAGGAGTTAGGCGTCCAACCACCTGAGCCACTGGGCTGGCCTTCCTGTTGTCTTTTAATTTTAGGTTTTTCTCTATAAGCCAGAAATTTTAGGAAAACTTAGTAAGAATTTACTTCACAGTGTATGTGTGTTCTTAAATATTTGTGATAAAGCATTTATGACGGTAAAGATAAAGTTGCAATAAGAAAACAGGAAGAAGAGGAGGAAGTTGCACTTATAATTAAGACCTGAAACTACATTTTAAGTACACTTTTTGGGTATGAGTTTGGTTAAGAATTTTGACAATCTTAAAATGAAGTGTTTTGTGTGTGTGTGTGTGTGTTTTATTTGGAGAAGGGGAACAGTGTGTACTTCCAGGACTTTTTTCCAAGTCAAGTTGTTGTCCTTTCAATCTTAGTTGTGGAGGAGGGTGCAACTCAGCTCCAGGTCCAGTTGCCATTGTTAGTTGCAGGGGGCGCTGCCCAGCATCCCTTGCGGGAGTCGAGGAATCAAACTGGCAACCTTGTGGTTGAGAGCCTGCTGGCCCATGTGGGAATCAAACCGGCAGCCTTCGGAGTTAGGAGCACGGAGCTCAAACTGCCTGAGCCACTGGGCTGGCCCTTAAAATGAAGTTTTAATTTTACAAAATAGTTGATTGAAAATAAGAGTAAACCTTTCAGAATAATCTGAAATAATCCAGAATAAGCTGGTGCTTCATTTCTCTAATGAGATCCTCTAAGATAAATTAAGTATATAAATTCTGATTTCATCATCATCATCAAAGTAATGCTTATTTCCTTGTTTGGATTAGTTCTTTTGAGTTTATAATTGTGTTAGGGCCAATTGTGTTTCCTGATTTCAGGTAATATAAGTCTGCTAGGAAAGCCAGGAAAAACTACAAGTTTTTACAATAAACCATATAAATGTGTGCGTGGAAACAGTCCTGTATTTCATGTTCCTATAGCCCCGATTTCTCGTGCATGAATGATCTCATTTAATTAACTTGATAAACAGTTCACTGTAATTAGGACAGAGCGTGTTATCATGGTTATGAGTTTTTTAAAAAGCCCTCATCAGATACACACTGAAATATTAATAATGAAATAACTGGGATTTTCTTCTAAATAATTGGTATTGAGGGTGGCGAGGAGTGTAGAGGGACAAAACCGATCACAAGTTAATGGTTTGAAATTTTTCTATAATAAAAAAAAATTAAAACAAACAAAAGATATACCACTCATTTGGTTATAAGAAGTATGAGGTGGTTAAGACCACAGGTTTGGGATTTAAACAAAGCTGGGTTAGAATACTGGCTCTGCTATCTACTCACATGATTTTAAGCAGGTTTTATCACAGCCTCTGTTTCCTCGTCTATAAAATGGGCATCATAACACCTGCTTCAAAGTGTTGTAATAAGAATGAATGGTGATAGGGGCAGCCAGATGGCTCAGTTGGTTAGAGCACAGCTCTGAACAACAGGGTTGCTGGTTCGATTCACACATGGGCCGGTGAAGTGCACCCTCCACAACTAGACTGAAGAAAACAAGCTGCCGCTGAGCTTCTGGAGGGGCGGCTGGATTACTCAATTGGTTTGAGCACGAGCTCTCAACAACAAGGTTGCTGGTTCAATTCCCACATGGGATGGTGGGCTGCACCCCCTGCAACTAAAGATTGAGGACGGCGACTGGACTTGGAGCTGAGCTGCGCCCTCCACAAGTAGATTGAAGGACGATGACTTGGAGCTGATGGGCCCTGGAGAAACACACTGTTCCCCAATATTCCCCAATAAAAAATTAAAAAAGAAAGAAGACATATTTCCTGCCTTAAAAAAAAAAAAAAAAGAATGTGAATGGTGATAAATAAAGCTCTTCCTAGCACAGTACTAGATACAAGGTCAAGTGCTTGCAATCTCTGAAGTTTTGGAGAAACAGACAAACGTTATCGCGTCGGTGCTGGTGGAACTGATAGGGTGGTCATTAAAAAATGTGTGAAATCTGCATTGCTTGTGTCTGATACTGTCACCCTCACCCTACTTTGGCAATTCCTCCTTGCTTGTGTCTCCTTTTGCCTTGCCACTCTGCCATGAAGAGGCTGACATCACTGCTCCTTCTAGGAGAGTTACTCCCATCTGGAAGGAGAGAGGTATGTGAGTGCTGAGGTTTCTGTCTCCTGAAACCTCATCTGGCACTCCATCCCAGATGCTGGCTAAAGTGCTCTGTCACAGGACTTACGGGGCGGGTGGGGTGTTTGTCCCAGAGCACCCAGGGAACTGGCCGCCCCACGGTGGAGACGTGTCCTTGTCCTGGACAGTCAGGCCTGGCTGCTGGAGATTTTTTTCTGGGACTGAGTAGTTTTCACTTCTTGGACCTCAGGCATAAGTGGTGTTTTGTAAATATTGATTTATTTACATTGAATTGAATCAAATAAAGTTGAATGAGTGATTAAGAATGTCTGATCTTCCCGACCCCTTTTAGTCTTAAGATTTCTGTGTCTCTATGATCTATATAGTGAGATATATAAAGTCACTTCCATACATATTTGATATGATGACAGGGTAGAAGTGGAGATGGGGTGAAGTTAGGTGAGGGTCCCACGTATATTACTGGCACGTGGTAATATTTTAAGAAAAAGATGGATTTTTTAAAAAAAAACACACTTTATTTATTTATTTATTTATTTCAAGTGTATTCTTCCAGGACCCATCAGCTCCAAGTCAAGTAGTTGTTTCAATCTAGTTGTGGAGGGCGCAGCTCACAGTGGCCCATGTGGGGGTGGAACCGGCAACCTTGTTGTTAAGAGCACCTCGCTCTAACCAGCTGAGCTAACCGGCCGCCCACAATTGATTTTTTTTTTTTTTTAATATAATTATTTGTTAGAAGTTTAGAAAATATAGAAAAGTATAAAGAAAAAATTGTTACTTGCCATCCCAGTGGTACTAATCTTTTCATAATTTGGGGAATTTCTTTAAAATCTTTTATAAATAAGTGTGACTATTTAGCCTTTTATTTTTTATTATTTTTATTTTTTTAACAATCTTAGCTCTTCCTGTGTATGGTTTGGATTCTGTTCTTTGCATTAATTTTTTTCCAGCTTTATTGAGATATAATTGACAAATAATATGTATTTGTCAATTGTATTTAAGATGCAACAGGATGTTTCAATACACACACACATTGTAAAATGGTTGATGTATCCATCACCTCACATAGATACCTTTTTCTGTGTGTGAGCACAATTCAGATCGACTCTTATCTAAGCAATGTCTAGTATACAGTACAATATCGTTAACTACTAGTGTCAGCGTGCTGCTGTGCATTAGGTCTCAGAACTGACTCATCCTGCATGTCTGAACCTTTGTACCCTTTGGCCAACATCTCCCCATTTCCCTCCACCACCACCACCCCCCGCCAGCCTTTGATAACCACCATTCTGTTCTCTGCCTCTAAGAATTTGACAATTTTACATTCCACATATAAGTGGAATCATGTAGTATTTGCCATTCTATGTCTGGCTTATTTCACTTAGTATAATGTCATACAGTTGCATCCGTGTTGTTGCACATGAGAAAGTTTCCTTCTTTTTTAAGGCTGAATAATAGTCCATGGGGGTGTGTGTGTGTGTGTGTGTGTGTGTGTGTGTGTGTCCGTTCATCCCTTGACAAGCACTTAGGTTGCTTTCATATCTTGGCTATTGTGAAAACTGCTGCAATGCATATGGGAGTACAGTTAGCTTTTTCAGGTAGTAATTTTATTTCTCTTGGATATATGCCCAGAAGTGAGATTGCTGGATCATATGGTGGTTCTATTTTTAATTTTTTGAGGAACCTACAGACTCTTTTCCATACCAGCTGTTCCAATTTACATTCCCGTCAACAGTGTATAATGGTTCCCTTTTCTCAGAGCCTCATCGACACTTGTTGTCTTTTGACTTTTTGATAATAGCTTTTCTAACAGGTGTGAGGTGATACCTCACTGTGGTTCTTATTTGCATTTTCCTCACGATTAGTGATGTTCAGCACCTTTTCATATGCCTGTTGGCCATTTGTATATCTAATTTGGAAAAATGTCTACTCACATCCTTTGTCCATTTTTTAATCAGGTTATTTGTTTTCTTGCTATTGAGTTGTTTGATTCCTTATGTATTTTGGATAGTAGCCCCTTATCAGCTATATGGTTTGCAGATATGTTTTCTCGTTCCCTAGGTTGTCTCTTCACTGTGTTGACTATTTCCTTTGCCGTGCAGAAGCATTTTAGTTTGATGCAATCCCATTTGTCTAATTGTGTTTTTGTTACCTGTGCTTTTGGTTTCTATTTAAAAAAAAGAAATCATGGGTGGCCTGATGGCTCAGGTGGTTAGAGCGCGAGCTCTCAACAACAAGGTTGCCGGTTCAATTCCCACATGAGATGGTGGGCAGTGGCCCCTGCAACTGAAAGATTGAAAATGGCAACTGGATGTGGAGCTGAGCTGCGCCCTCCACAACTAGATTAAAGGACAACGACTTGGAGCTGATGGGCCCTGGAGAAACACACTGTTCCCCAATAAAATTTTAGAGAGAGAAAAAGAAAGAAAATGAATTTAGGAGTGCTCCCTCCTTTTCAGTTGTTTGGAAGAGATTGAGAAGGATTGGAGTTAATTTTTCCGTAACACTCTGATTACTGATTCAACCTCCTTGCTCATTATTGGTCTGTTCAGATGTTCTGTTTCTTCATGATTCAGTTTTGGTAGGTTGTACGTTTCTAGGAATTGATCCCCGTCTTCTGGGTCACCCCACTTGCATTTAAGATTATATCATGCTTACTTTCCCATGGGGGGGGACAGTAGTGTGAAACACATCAGGTCTGTGCTGAAATCCCCGCTTCCCCACTTGTAGTCTGCGTGGTCTCGGGTAGTCGTTCGCCTCTGAACTTCGCCTTTGTCTCTATTGTGGACGTGCTGCTGTTAACCACACTGGGCTGAGTGAGGGAGGAGAGACCTTGGCATATGTGGTCTCTCAGTTCCTGGGAAGTGCTGGAAACATGGGGTTGTGATGCTTATGAGAGTTCAAAAACACTTCAAAACTGTGTTTTTAGTGGCACTGTATTAGTAAGTGAAATGATATATATAAAAGTGAGAAAAAAACAACAGAGGAATGTACAGTTTATATGGAAAAAAGTGACTGTTATAAGGTTGCAATTGAAATATTTATCCCCCAAAACTTAGACAATACACATTGTGGTGGGCTGCATGAGTATAAAAATTGCTTAACAGGATTCCATTTTGCTACACAGCATCTAAATGCTGGAGAAACCAGAACAAATGTTCTATTACAATGTAAACTTTATTGAAGTATAATATACGAGCTGTGATCAAACAGTATGGTGAATGTTTAAATTAAAAAATTCATTACAGTAAAAGACATTGCCATGAATCCCTCTCAAAATACCTCCCCTGCCCCCCCCCCCCCAATAGCTTCGAACACACTTATCCCACTGTTCTTCCACTTTCTGAGGCAGTCCTGGAAGTCCTCTTGTGTGAGTGTCTTTAGTTGTGCTGTTGTGGCTGCCTCGATGTCCTGAATGATTTTGACTTTGGCGAAGAGCCAGAAGTCACACGGTGCCAGATCCTGTGAATAAGGTGGATGCGGACACCGTAATGTTTTTATTTGACAGAAATTTCTGTACCAGAAGCGATGGGTGACACGGAGTGTGGTCATGATGGAGGATGAAACCGTTTGCCCATTTCTCAGGCCATTTTCTACACATTGTTTCTTAAATGCTCCAATACCCTTATAATATTCATATTCAGAATTCACCGTAGTGTTCCTGGGTACAAACTCCGCTCGCACAATTCCATCAAGGTCAGAAAACACAATATCACCTTGCTGTTAGATCTTGATTGATGCACTTTTTTTCACACGAGGAGAACTGGGTGATTCCACTGAGAACTCTGAATCTTGGTCTCAGGATCATAACCACAGACCCAAGTTTCATCTCCCATGATGACATGTCTTAAAAATCTGAAGCGGCGTGAATGCGCAACGCCAATGAAATTGACAAACGCTGTTGCTTCTGTTCCACAGTCAAAACGTGTGAAACAGATTTCACACTCACTTGCCTCATATTCAAATCTGTTTTTAAAATGCTTTGAACAGAACCATAAGAGATGTTCAGATCCTCAGAAATTCCCCTAACAGCCAGTCTCCGGTTTGATTGAATCATTTTGCTTATTACTCTTTCAACATTCTCTTGGGTTTTTGATGTTGAAGGATGTCCCGATCACTCATCTTTTTCAGTCGATTCACAATCATTATGGAATCCCTGGAACCACGTGTAAACCGTCTTCATGGTCACTACAGCATCACCATAAACTAATTTTAAAATTTCGTGTGTTTCTTTAGCACTTTTTTGCAGTTTGAAACAAAATGTCACATTAATGTGTTGTTGGTGATCCATGATTTACAGCAGACTTTAAAACACACCTTCTCTCAACCGTAGCTCACACCCGACTGACTGCACCCAATAAGTTAAAACTTGTCACCCACTGTTACTAAGCTTCATTGCACCACTTCCTGTATTGAAGATCCCTGCCTTTCCGTTGGATGGCTCTTGGCAGCAGCATTCACTGTATTTTTTTTTTTATCACACCTCGCACATGCTAAAAACACTTATTATAAACATACAACACAATGAATTTTTACTATGTAAACACATTTGTGCAACCAGCAATAAACATGATGTACCAAGCACTTCCAGAAGCTCCTTCAGGCCCTTCTCCCCAGGTGACTGAAACATCTGTCCTTCCCGAGAATAATCGAGAATAATCACCGTGCTGACCTCTATCACCACAGGTTATCTCCTCCTGCGTTGGAATTTGTTATTCCGATGTTGAATATGGCTTGTTTTGCTTAGTATATTACATCTGTGAGACTCATCCACGTTGTTGCATATGGCAGGAATTGGTTCGTTTTCCTTTATTTATGTCTGTGCAGCCCTTTTCATCTGGAGATTCTGCCAGAGGATTACACCCTAATGTCTTTCAACCTAAAAATAAAGGCCAAAGTGAGAGGCAACAGCATTTACTTGAGATCCAAAAGAACAGCTATTGGGGAAGCACTGACGCAGGCAGAAGCCCAAACAGTGTTCCAGTAAGGAGGGGAAGGTAGGGGGTATTTGACAAAGGGAAGGGGAAGAATGACATCAGTAGAGGGCATTTCTGTAGGTAAGCTGACATAGTGGTGCTAGTTCTAAAGAAAGTTTTTATTTGTTTTTCAATGAGCAGTGACATACACTATTACATTAGTTTCAGGTATACAACATAGTGATTAGACATCTATAACTTATGAAGTGATCACCCCGATAAACCTAATACCCACCTGACACCATACATAATTATTACGATATCATTGACGATATTCCCTGAGCTGTACTTTACATCCTCGTGACTATTTTGTAACTACTAATTTGTATTTCTTAATCCCTTCATCTTTTTTGCCCATCCCCTCACCCCCTCCTATCTGGCAACCATCAAAATATTCTCTGTATTTATGAGTCTGTTTCTGTTTTGTTTGTTCATTTACCTTGTTCTTTAGAGTCCACATATAAGCAAAATCATACGGCATTTGTCTTTTTCTGTCTGACTTACTCCATTGAGCACAACACCCTCTAGCTCCATCCTTGTTGTCGCAGAGGGCAAGATTTCATTCTTTTTATGGCTGAGTAATACTCCACTGTAGATATGTACTACTTCTTTATCCATTCATCCATCGATGCACACCCAGGCTGCCTCCGCATCTTGACCATTGTAAACAGTGCTGCAGTGAACATATGGGTGCACAGGTTCCCTCAAAGTAGTGTTCTGGGTTTCCTCAGATAAATACCGAGAAGGGAGATTACTAGGTCCTTCTTTGTCTCTTGTTATAGCCTTTGTTTTAAAGTCTGTTTTGTCTGGTATAAGTATTGCTACCCCAGCTTTCTTTCCCCTCCCATTTTCATGGAATATCTTTTTCCATCTCTTTACTTTAGTCTGTGTGTGCCTTTTGATCTGATGTGAATCTTGTAGGCAGCAAGATTTTAGTCTTCAGTCTGGTAGTCGTGATATCTGCTTTCTAAGTTATCTTTGCAAACAGTTGTTTGGGACATAATATTGTTTCAGGCCCAGTCTGAAGGTTAATGTGCCCTGTTTTGACATTACAAAGGTTTGAAGGGTAATATCTGCAAGGCAGTTCCTCTGAAATGGCAGCTCAGAGTCCATTTTAAAGGAGCTCCGTTTATATGTTTTTTTCACATGTCCTAAGACATCCATCATAGGTAGCGGAATTAATTTCTCTCCTGTGCATCTAGGATGGTAGTAGCCTTTAACATCTTTGGGAGAATTGAGAACATAGATCATTTTCTGTAGCGGTGAATCTCCCTTACAATTGTGAGAAAGGCTGTGAGCCTTAGCTTTTCTGGTTTTTATGGTCTAGCAGCTCCCTGATGCCTTCCAAAGGATGACTTGTTACCTTATCTGGCTTTTTTAGTTCTCCCCCGAGTGCCTGTTTGCTGCAAGCTACTCCCTCCCACCAGGAAGTAGAAGTCTGGCCAACATGCTTTAAATGCATAGCTGGGCTCCTAGGAAAAAAAGGGAAATTCCCAGGGGCCAAAACAAAAAAAAGTGGGGTGAGGGGAGAAGTTGCTGAAACTGCAGTGGGTGGCAGGACACGAGCCAGGGCTGCCCTGAGGCATTGCATACACTTGGACCCTAGAGCCTTGGATTTTGATCTGCCTGTGAGGGGAGCAAGCGCCTTAGACCCACGTGGGGAGGGGCTGGGACTGTCTCCCTCTGGCCCCGAATATGGGACTCTATGTGCACCCTGAATGGTGGCACCGGTTAGATAAAACCCTCCTCATGGAAATAAGAAGTGTGTATGGTGGGGTGGGCGGTGGGGTGCAGTTCGTGGTTCTGAGGAAGATCCGATCCACTGCCTCTCCTCCTCGGCATAGCCTGATGCCCCTGGTATCTAATGCGTCCTCGTCTGAAAATGAAACATGCCCACCAGCTGTGAATGTCAGCAGAGACAACAGAGAGCAGAATTAGACCCCAGAGCACCTCAATATGTTGTCAGCTGTATTTACAATTGAAAGAAAGAATGGAATTTAAAAATAGGAGCAAGAAACAAACGCTAGCAAAAATAAATGACTCAGATTTGAGGGAGAACCAAATGAAAGTTCAAGAAAAGTGCTAGGCATAGCGCCTTGCCTTCAGGAGCGATTTAATACCTGTTAGCTTATTGCCAACAGTCCGATTCAGACAATAATTCTCATGGAGCTCGTGACTTTCTTTGTGGAACCTCAGTTTTAGAAGTCGTCACTAAACCGTCGTTCCGTTGGCCTAGTCAACTGAAAAATAATATCAACTAGGTGTTTTGTCACCAAAACGGATTCATTCGGGGAAAAAGAAAGGGTTGCAACCCAGTGCATGCAGACATGGCAAGCCACGTGCAGCCTTGGGCCTGTGTGCCCAGATGGAGGGGTACTTATGGAAAGGAAAGGGAAGAAAAGGGAAGGGGAGGTTAGAACACGGAGCGTTATTATAAACTAAGGGTTCCCGTCGGGGTCTCGCGAGTCCTAGAGTGCGAGAGCTTCCTTAAGCCCCAGCTCCTCCCATAGACCCTCCCAACTGATTATGTTTGCTTCAAGTTCCAGGTAGTTTTGGTCAGCCTTAAAATGTATTGTCTTAGGGTTGTAAACACCACTCGGAGACCGATTCGAGCAGGTAGCTAGGCCTGTGCCTACCTGGTGCAGTTTCAACAAACCTCAGGTTTCTCCTGTGTCCGAAAGAGCCTGTCCACCTGGCTGGTTCCTGGGATTTCTTTTGCCTAAAGCTTTATTTTCTGAAACTCCATCATCTATAACATCATTTTTAGATGCCAATGAGCCTATGTAAAGAGCTGAATTATAGGTGAGGAAAGTAACGTGCGGCTATCCCTCGTCTTCCTGCAGTGGGAGGAGCCAGTGACACACAACTCCTAAGAAGGTTTATATAAATGAGGGTATTCACAGAGAGTTGGGGCCACTCCCCCACCCCCAACATGTTTTCCATGCCTACTGGATGCCAGGCCTTGTAGCAGCGGGAAGGATGCGAGGATGACTGACACATTGTTTTCCTCCTTCCCCGGAATTCGCATTCCAGCTGACCGCCGAGTCGGCCCACGGGACCGCGCCCGGGCCCGTTCCCAGTGCATCAGGATGAATTGCATCTGTTGTGTGCTCCCTTCTCTAAAACTTGATATGTTATGAATTTCTGATGAGTCGTCTTTAGCTTTTGGAACAAGATAAGGTAGCACAGCTGTATATTTTACTGAGTAGATGAAACGTTGGTTAGCTAGCAGGAAACTAGATGCTCTAGCTTTTCAAGCAAACGAATAGGCTAAATAATGAAGTGAGCGTCTCTGTATTACTAACTCCACCACCATAAACCTTTGCAGGACGACGTGAGACATAAGGTTCACCTGAACACCTTTGGCTTCTTCAAGGACGGTTACATGGTGGTTAACGTCAGTAGACTTTCAGTGAAGGATCCTGAGGGAGCCACACACAAGGACACGACTGTAAGTGCCTTTCCGGGAGAGCAGGGCCTGGCCCCGCTTCTGCCGCTTAGCTGAGAGCGTTGCCCGCACTCGATAGGACGCGCCAGAATATCGAGAAAATGAACTTGTGAGCAGGCGTTAGGTAGCTCCACTTTAACACTCACGTTGTCCTTCTTGACTGATTTTAGTAATGAATGAGCCTTCTTACAAAACGAATGGTGAGAAAACCGAGGAGCGCAGGCTTAAAGGGCTTTTTCTGCTCTCTGAGGAGGGACAGGATGGATGCCAGGCCTCGTGTGGTACTCACCTCCGCTCTTTTGACCTCTTTCTTAGATTGGATTCAGCCTAGACCGTACAAAGAATGATGGATTTTCTTCTTACCTGGTGAGCATTAAATGCATGACCTGATCATTCCTTTCACTTGAGCCCAAGACACTGGGGGGAGGGAACCCTGCTTCCGTCACGCTGCTTTCCTGCGGCGGTGGCTGCTTTGACTTCTAGGCATCCCCTAGCGTGCGCAGGTGTTTTGTTTGGAATGGACGTTGGCCCATTTGCCTTAATCCCGAAAGCTGTTCTTGTTCTAGCGTGAGTGAATGAGGTCACGTGTAACTGGGTCTTCCTTTCCTAGGATGAAGATATGCATTACTGCGTTCTACGGCAGCAGTTTGTCTCTGTCACCCTTCTAATCCTAGACGTCTCCAGAAGTGAGTAAGTAATTCCCATGTTCTTGCAGTTCAATCGTAGAGGAAAGTTAAGGGCATTTTGTCGTTAAGCTAACATTGAGTATCTCCCGTGTGCCAGATACCATGCTGAGTGCTGGAGGTGAAAAACAAGCTGAGGGGACAGAGGTCCCACCCCTGAGGAGCTTGTAGATTCAGGAGGGCGGCAGAACAGCACTCCCCGTGATCGCAGTGAAATAGAGAAGTAAGAGGGCAGAGAGACCGACGAGCTGTGGAAGGGGAGCGGAGCTTCAGGAAACCAGCCCTTTAGTGACTAGACTTTACCGACGCATAAGAGACGGAAGAACATTTCAGGCAGAGGGAGCATTTTATACAGTGGCAGAGTAGTGTGGAGTAGCATGGTGTGTTCAGTGAAGTGCGTTCATTGTTCGCATCCAGCTGAGGGAAGGAGAGGAAAGGTTCTTCCCACTCAGTGCTTCCCTTCATCCTGACTTTGCCAGCTTAGGTCACGTGTCCACTCAGACGTGGAGACTCACTGGTCCCTCCTCGTGTGGAGTGGGGTAAACAAAAGTGGGGTTTCTTAAGAAGGGAGGGAGGAAATGCATACCCCATAGACTGTGAATAGTCCCCCCTGCTCCTCACAGGTCCCCAGACTTCCTATCTTAACGACGTTCCGACCCCCTTGTGCACCAGTTTGTTGGACATGCTGCATATACTCTGGGGAAATGTGTGCGTCAGAATTGCGTGGTAGCTAAGAACGTCGGCCTTAGCGTGAGACTGCCTGGGTCCTCGCCCAGCTGCATACAAGGCCACTACCCTTGTACCCTCGGAGCCTCCGTTTCAGCATCTGTAAATGCAGACGTAGGTAGGACATTGTAAGGACGGCGTGAGATGGTGGATTTAGAGCTTGAAGCAATACCTAACCTGCGATGCTTACATGGCCAGAAGTGTTTCTTTGAACCTTTTTCCTTCTGTGTTATTTGAATGTAGAGTGAAAATAAGATCTCCTCCAGAAGTTGGTACCCAGTTACCAGAGATCATCTTCAGCAAGGACGAGAAAGCCCTTGGTCAGGGCCCGGGGGCTGATGGTGGCCCTGTTTCGTCAGGCAGCCAGACTGAGAAAAAGCAAGGTAACCGTCAAGTGGAAACTAGCACTTTCTTCATGCCTGGCTTTGTAGATTCTTTTTTGTTCCGAAGTCAAAACAAATGTGACCTTAGCATTGTTTTCTTTGGGAGGTTATACAAAAATGTATAATCCTTAAAGAAAAATGTGGAAAATACAGAGAAGGTGGGAAAAGAACAGTCATTTCTCCTTCCTCCCATGTTAGAATTTTCGTAATGTATGTTGCCATCTAAGCTTGTTTCTTAAGTGTAGAACATTTGATTTTTACAATTCAGTCATGTTTATCATTTTAAGCATCTCTGGTCTCGTGACCTTAAGATACTTTATACTTATCAGGTATCCCATTAAATAGATACTGTGGTCTGCTCAACCGTTCCCCTTAAGGAGACATAATTTTCATTTTGATGTTATTATAAAGCTGCATTAGACTTCTTTGTTTGTAGAACTTTTTTCATATATAAAACTTTCTTTAGGATGGGTTCCCAGAATTGGAATATCTGGTTCAAAGGATATGAATGCTTTTGAGAATATTGATACCTACTTTCAATTCCTTTCCAAATGAGTTCTGTGAATTTATACTCCCATTGGAAAATGGCAGGACTAGTGCCCCCATCACCATGTCCTAGCCAGTACTGTGTGTGTGTGTGTGTGTGTGTGTGTGTGTGTGTGTGTGTGTGTTTAATCTCAAAGGAAAAGGCAAAAAAGGCATTCTTGTTTTTTGTGTTCACTCTTATTACGAGGCCACACTTTTTCTCTATATGTTGATTAACTAAGTTATATTTATCACCTGTGTCATTAACTGTCACTTCTGTCTAATAATTTATGAGTTCTTGAAAGCATTTATTACGTGTTGTATTATTTACACATTTTTCCACAGGTTGTCAAAACTCTAACCCAATTTAAAGGGCACACAGAGATATTGTATCTGTGTGATGGTGGTGTTTAATGTCTGTGCCCCGTCTCCTGGCCAGGTTTCTCGTCCTCACGTAACCGTTTCCTGGGAGGAAGGATCCTCTTCCTTCTTTATATGCTGAAATGCTGTCCCTTCCTGCAGGGAGTTTAAGATCCTGTCTTCCTCATGAAGAGTATCTTAAGTAAAAATAAAGCACATCTCTGTTCCATGAACAAAGCCATTAGCAATCTTAACACTCCTTGCTGTGGGAAAAAAAAGTATGCATCAGGCTAATATTCATTGCAAATAATTTTTCCATGTGTGTCAATAAATCTCATACATACTTTATTTTATTTTATTTTATTGTTAAAGTGGTGAGAGAGCAGTTTATTAGGAGAGATAGTACACTCCAAAGAAATAGGAGCAGACCCTAATAGGAGCAGTAGAGACTGGCTCAAGGGCCCCCTCAGATACATATTTTAAACAATGATCTGTTTTCAAATGTAATTACTTAGAAAATAAGGAAAGTCACTCCATGTGGCATCTCTGGCCATAACGTCCACCAGATTGTCTAGAGACGAGTTCCCGTTGGTCCTAAATATTCTCATTCATTAGGTAACATTTGTAGTACAGCACGTTCTGATTTGCCACTTCTGCAGCTCAGGAATTGTTTTGGGATCGGAAGAGATGGCAGCATATGGTCTCATCTTTTTGTTTGTTTGAATTATTTGCTGTTAGACAAGCCAGAGTCTCATAAAATGGTACTGTAACATCTGAGCTGGATCCTGCAGTAACGCCTTTTAAATGTTCTGCTTCTAGAGACTGGGAAGTCTAAACGAAGCACAGTGGATGCAAAGGTAAGAACGGCCCGCCCTGTGCTCGGCTTTCCTGGAATGTATGTTCCGTGCGAGTGTTTCTGTGTACACTGTTGACTGAACAGTAATATTGACTAAGTATTGCATCACCAAAAAAGGATTTATTCGGGGAAAAAAGGAAAAACAGGGCGCCACCCAGCACGAGGGTGTGCAGACACGGCAGGCCACGGGCACAGCCTGGCTGTGTGCCAAGATGGAGGGACCAGACGGCAGGGAGACAGGAAGCTAGAACCACAGAGAGAGTTTTATGAAAAGGAGGTTAAGACCATAGACGTCAACTAGGTGGGCCTGTGAACCTCCAGGAGTTCAGCTCCTCCCAGGGACCTGCCGGCCTCATCAGTTTCCTTAAAGTCCCAGTTCATCTTTATCAATACACATACATATACACGTACACATACACAAGCACACCTAATCTGTAAGGAGTTGCCTTCTGTTTGGGGAGATGATATAGACACACAGAGCAATTTCCGAGTAGAATTGAGTGCTGATGTGTACAACACTTGTGTGATAGAGGGTCCCACAGTGAGTGGAGAGGGAAGTGAGCTACCTGGATAGCCCTCTGGAAGGAGGTACCATCAGGGTTTGAAGCCTGGTGGATTTGTTTGGGGAAGAAGAGAAGGAAGGGGATGAAGACAGTCAGAAGCAAAGACTGGAAGTGGAAATGAGCATGACAGGTGCCGGGCACTGGCCTGTTTGAAGTGAAAGGAACACATTTGGGAGCAGAAAGGGAACTGAGATAATGTAGGGCCAGCTGTATCTGCTGCTGGCCTGAGACACTTAGTACGTAGCTGCGTTCAGATCAACTGTCCCGGTATTGCAGTGCTTGTGTTCCAGTCACCCTGTTTTACTTACTAATGACCCCAAAGTACAAGAGTAGTGATGCTGGTGATTCAGATATTCCTCAGGGAAGCCGTAGAGTGCCTTCTTTAAGTCACAAGGTGAAATGTCTTGACTTAATAAGGGAAGAAAACAAATCGTATGGCGAGGTTGCTAGGATCTACGAACAAATCTTCTATCTGTGAAGTTGCCTAATTTGTAAATTAAACTTTATCATAGGTGTGTGTATAGGAAAAAACATGACCATAGCCTGTGTAGAGTTTGGTACTGTCTGCAGTTTCAGGCATCCATTGTGGAACGTATTCCTGTGGATAAGGGGGAACGACTGTGTCTACAAGGACAGTTTGATAAGTTTTGACGTATGTGTACACCCGTGAAGTCACCACCCACCACGATCAAGATAGTGAACATATCTGTCACCCCAAAATTTCCTGTCATTTTGTCATCCTCCGGTCCTCAGGCCACCACTGATCTGTCACTGTAGATTAGTTTTGTGAAAACTTTATACAGATATATTATGCAGTATGTACTCTTTTTTGACTTCTTTCATTCAGCATAATTATTTTGAATTCATCCATGTTGTTGCATATACCAGTAGTTTCTTCTTTTCCTTACTTGGTCCCTTGTACCAATGGCAATGTGTTGATTACTTGAAATAGGGACTCCATTGAGTCCAGGTGATGTGTCAGGATGTGAACTGGGTCAGAGAAGTGTTCCAGGAGGAAGATGGGCAGACCTGGGCGCTAGTGGAGCGGCAGAAGAGATGGCTGAGTAAAGAAAGTGAGAGGAGCAGAATCTCCGCTCTGTGAAGGGGATTTCAAACTTCTTGAAAGGATGGTGAAGTTTATTTTCAGGGAGCTTTTAAAGGTCACCAAATTTAGGGTTTAAGAAAAATGTGTTGGGCCGGCCCGGTGACTCAGGCAGTTGGCGCTCCGTGCTCCTAATGCCAAGGGCTGCCAGTTCGATTCCCACATGGGCCAGTGGGCTCTCAACCACAAGGTTGCCAGTTCAATTCCTCGAGTCCCGCAACGGATGGTGGGCAACGCCCCCTGCAACTAAGATTGAACACAGCTCCTTGAGCTGAGCTGCCGCTGAGCTCCCGGATGGCTCAGTTGTTTGGAGCGCGAGCTCTCAACCACAATGTTGCAGTTTGACTCCCGCAAGGGATGGTGGGCTGTGCCCCCTGCAACTAGCAACGGCAACTGGACCTGCCGCTGCGCTGCGCCCTCCACAACTAAGATTGGAAGGACAACAATTTGACTTGGAAAAAAAAAAGTCCTGGAAGTACACACTGTTCCCCAATAAAGTCCCTGTTCCCTTCTTTTAAAAAAAAAAAAAAAAAAAGAATGTGTTTGGGTGGTTTGTTTTTTTTAAAACCTTTATTTTTATTAGCTTACTTTTCCTGCCAGTATCCTAAAACAGGTTGTTATGTCTTTTTAGGCAATGGAAGAGAAATCCTTCTCTATTCATAATAAAAATGGGACAGTTTCCTTTCAGGTATGTATTAGTTTCTTTGAGTGAAGCTTCATAGAATGTATCTCTACCATGTAAGAAGGTGAATTTTTAAAGGAATTTTGAATGTAGGCATGCTCTGTGTCAGTCACTTGAATGCAGTAGCTCTCTCCATAACAAACCCACAAGGTGGATATTATTACCCCCCACGTATGAAGTCATGAGTCTCAGAATGAATAACTTCATGAATGACCAGTGGAAGTAATAAGGCCCAAATTCCAACCCTGTCCTGCCTGGCTGTTCCACAACTCTGCCTCTCTCATCCCACGCTGACTCCCATTCAGGAGTCTGTACCTGAAAGGACATTGGTGCTCACTTAGGGTGATGTTGTGATTTAGAGATGAGTTCACTGAGACTCAGCGGCCTCCCGGGAGCTGCACAGCTGTCACCATTACTAGCTGCGCGTGAGTGTGGCAGCATCACAGGCTGTGTGTGGGGTAGGACACGGGACTGGATCTCAGCACCCACTAACTAGCTGGTGACCTTGGACAACTCACTTACCTTCTGAACCTCGCTCTTGAATCATCTAAAAATGAGCAATGATGGGACCTATCTCATAGGGTTGTTATGCGTATCGCTTTTAGAAAACAAAAGTGCTCTAAAGCGCTATGCAAATCATCGTCATCGTTAATTTGTAAGAGTCACTGCCTCGTTTCTAACCAGTTTTCCTTAATTGGCATATAATTTGCTTCAAGTGAAATGCACAGGTCTTAAGTGTGTATTTTGATCACTTTTGACAGAGGCACACACGCATGTAACCCACTCTCTGTCAAGATTCTCTGCATTTTTATCACCTTGGGAAGCCCCCCACCCCTCCACCGTTCTGAGTCCTTTCGCCATAAATTATTTTGCCTAACGATTTTTATGTTCTACAAGTTTAGTAGGCATCGGTATTAATAGCTAACTGGAGCTTGTGGGGTGCTCACCTGCTCCGAATCCTCAGCAGCTCCCCGTCTGTCTCAGAGTAAATGCCAAGTCCTTCCCCTGGTCTGCGAGCCCACAGGGTCTAGCTGCTGTCACTCTTGTCAGCTCCCATTTGTCCCCCCTCCTCCCTTCACTCTGCTCCAGGCACACAGGCCACCTTGCTGCTCCTAGAAAAGGTCGCGCCTCAGGCTCTGCTCTGGCTGAACCCACTGGGAGAACGCTTGTCCCTCAGAGTCCTCACGATTAATTCCTACCTCCTTTAGGTCTTTGTTCACGTGTCACCATAACAAAGCTTCCGCCGGTCACCGTAATGTGAACGCAGCCCTCTCCCCTCGTCCGTCCCCCTGCGCTTTGTTTTTCCCTTAGCACGCCTCCTTTCCAGCGTGCCGGGACTGTACTTATTCTGTTCATCATCAGTCTCTCCCTTTAGACGGTAGCCATAAGGGCAGGGATTTTCACCTGTTTTATTACCGATATGTACGGAGTTCCTAACCTTGGGCCTGGCCCATACTAGGCTCTCCCTCAGTCACTACGGAGGTGAATGAATGAACGCCAGGCGCTGTGCTAAGTACTTATGTGTCATCATTGTCTCAGTTCATGCCTCCCAACAACTCCATGAAGTAGGTACTGTTGTTCCCCTTTTGCAGATGAGGAAACTGAGGCTCAGAGGTTAAGTAACTTGCCCAAGGGGAGGATTCAAACCCAGGTTTGTCTGACTCCAAGGCCCATGTGTTTAACAACTTTGCTTTACTGCCTCCTTAAGAAAATACAAAAGGTACTTTTCTCTTTTTCCCCCTCACCTTAAAATGCTTGTCAATAAAATTTTTGAATGCTTTTTTAAAGCCTTAAGGAAGGCGTTAGAAGACACACACCTTTGTTAGTTACGAATGCCTGAGTGTCAAGGGGAAAGCAGCACACAGGCTGATTAAGAACATTGGTTGAAAGAGCCAGTTTGGCGGGTCCTCAGTGCATATGGCAGCCGTTCCCCGGCAGCCTGCCTTTTCTGTGGCTTCCGCTCCTTGTAAAGGAGTCAGGGTCACTCCTTGCTGCTCTGCTACCCAGTGTCCTCCCCAGTTGGGACCGTGCGGTCACACTGAGCCTTTCGGCTCCATCTACGGCCCAGGGATGATCGTGTGTCTACCTAAAGAAGGAAAGGGACTGTCAGGGCTTATTCCAGCTCCAAAGTTTACGTTTTTGCTTTATTTTGTTTGGGTTTTCTCTTGCAGGGTCAGGTGCCTACTCTGACCGACCATAATGATGCTTTAGATTTAAAAAATATATATTTCTTAGAAACTTTATATGCGTCTTAGTTTTGGAACTAAAAGTTACTGATATGTTTAGAAAACTTTTGTTTTTCTGGCTACCTTGCGTGGACTGAAATACACATCTCACGTTTACAGTGATGAGTTTGCAACACGGTTTAACAGGTTAATAATTTCAACCTGAAGGTTCTTGGTCTTTTACTTCCATCCTCTTCTCAGATGTCTCTTTTCCCCATCCTTTTAAATTGTAAAGTATAGTATATGTACAAGAGTGTATAGTACCTACATTGAGTACAAATAGTTATAAATAACCCCCTTTGTAAGCACCACCTGGGACCAGAAACAGCACAGTGCTAGCACCCACAAAGCGCGTGTGTCCCTCACACCCCTTCCCAACTCGGGAGTAATCCCTGTCACGGAAACATCGTAGTCACTTCCTTGCCTTTCTTTACCGTTAGTAACGGAAGTATATGTAGCCCTAAGTATTTTAGGCTGACAGTAAAATGTTCTGTAGAATAGACCAAAGAGTCACTTCTTTGATCTTACATATATGATGTCTTTTGATTTACATTAAACTTCATTTGAACACATGAAATTTATGAACAGCATAGATAAATGTCAAAATTTACAATAACATTTATTACTGTTGTTCGAAATCATAGGTATAAGTTTTAATGAGGGAATGCTGGTCCTTTACCTTTTCAAGTATCAAATGAATGTCCTTTCTTTTTCAGGAGTACTTTTACCTAAAGAGCAAAATAGTGTGTTGGCTCAAAAACGAGATAACTACAGATATCTCTGCAGACTTCTGCCAAAACCCATCACTGATGGATAGATACTTGATAAAGCAAAGATAATACAGCGTTCATTGTAGAATCTAGGTAGTGAGCATATAGGTATTCGCTGTATAATTCTGTCAACTTTTCTGTTAGCTTGAAAGTTGCCGTAATTAAATATTGGGAGGTAATCATAGAATAAGAAAACATCTGTTTAAATGCTGCTCTGGGAGAATTTGGTTTATTTAAGTAGTCTATTTTCTTCTGCTCATAGTATTCATGATTTATTCCTAAGATTTAAAAATGAAGCTGAGGATTTGGGGGCCCTTTAATTTTTTTCTTCTTCTCTTCCAGTTTTTCTTTAACATCAGCACCGATGACCAAGAAGGCCTCTACAGTCTTTATTTTCATAAATGTCTTGGAAATAAAATGTGGTCTAACGACAAGTTTTCATTCAACCTTGATGTGAGTACCATACGGAAACTCTTCCATGTGGATTTTGTCAGCTGTGTAAAATGTGAGCCATTTTATGTCTCTGTAAGAATAGGTGTTAAGAGCACTTAAGCAAAGTAAAAGAAAAATGTGGCCAGAAGAACGTCTCTGCTGGTGGGCAGGACAGAGGATTCCTAAAGAAGAAAACGTAGAGCAATTTAGGATGTTTCCACTTCGGCCTGTGCATTGGAATGTGGTTGTTACCTGTTGCTACTCAATTTCTTAGGCTTCAGTGAAACAGCTAAGGTTACAAATGGCTGAACAGGGAGTGGTCTGTTCTTGAAAAGTAAAACTTAATTTCCTGTTGGTTTCAGATTGACATCACAGAGAAGAACCCGGACAGCTACCTCTCTGCAGGAGAAATCCCTCTCCCTAAATTATACATTTCCATGGCCTTTTTCTTTTTCCTTTCTGGGACTGTCTGGATTCACATCCTTCGAAAACGACGGTAAAGTATTACTCCCTTGAGCCCTTCACCGTGGAGTGGGTTGGGATTTGCACACGCTCCCCTTTCGCTGGCTTCTGCACCGGGGACGAATTGGCACGAGCCTCTCATTCTCTTCAGAGGGCATCTCCCCGAACCACAGGGAGGCTTCAGGAGGTCGCAGTGTGGGAGGCCTTTGGTGCCTTGCTGTTTGCCCACTTCCCACTGCTTCGTTTAAAAGGCAAGTCCAGATATCTCAGTAATACGCAGGCAACACAACATGTAGAAGACAAGTGTTTCCACAGTGAAGACACCTCAGTGCGGGGTCAGCTGGGGCACATTGGTCCCGTTCAGGGGCTGTCTGTTCTTAGGGGGAGGTGAGTGACAGTGACCCGCTGCCTGGTGGGTCACGAGCTCCTGCTCGGCACCCAGGCCTCAGCACAGAGTGGGCTGGGATCGATGCTGACCATTAGGCTGGTCGCTGGCGAAAACCTCTCCATAGCCCGTCTGCCTGGCTGTCGGCCTTTCTTCTGAACCCCCTGTAGCTTGAACTTCCTGTACTTGGCTCATGAGGGGACCAGCTGCATGTAGGTAGAGCTAGTGTTTAATTCTGTCTCCCTCCCCAAAAACTGAGAACGAAAGACTGCTTTTCAGTTAAAGATTAGTGTGAAGTGTTTGTTACAGGATAAGGCTGAGTAAGTGATGGGACGTGAATAACTGAGTAAGTGATGGGATGTGAATGTGGTATTATGGTATGGATTCCATTTAACAATAGTGAGGAACCCAAACACCAACTCCCTCTTTCTCTGGGGCACAGAGGCAGAAATTGAGACCTGTTCCATCTCCGGGGGCCTCTCTTCTCGTGGACGTGCCCTGCTGGGGTGTTGGGCTCGGCCAGGAGCAGTTGCAGGTTCCTATTTGCTGGAACCTCCTTTACACCCACCAGATGGGAAGAGCTGCTTGTTTACCTGTGAAGGACCTTATGGAATCATTTTTGGACTAGATGATCAGGCAGCCATTAATTAGAAAAAGAGAATCCTACAAATTCAGGCCATAAACGGGTGTTTGTGTTTTAGAGAAAGTTTTGCTTTTGCCTTTCTTAGAAAAGTAAGAACCAGGAGTCAGAGACCTGATCTCAAGTGCAAATGCTGACTTCCCGCCTGTGTGCCTTGCTTCACTCTAAGTCGATGTTTCCTCGGCTGTAAAACCGAGGCAGTAATATCTGCCCTGGCTTCCTCTAAGAGCCTTGGATGTTTAGATTCAGGTGATTCCCCCCAAGATAATGTGTCTGAGAGGGTTTTCCACGTCAGGGTGCTATGCAAATATGAGGTACATACAAAACAGCTTATTAACCAGGTGTTCGAATGTCCCTTCATTTAGTGACACAGGTCATTGTCACTGGTTCACTTACGTGGAACTGTGAGCAATTTTAAATCTGTGGCTCCCTGAGGCTGACCTACTTTGTAAAACATGTTTGAAACTTCTCGTTGAAGTGTAGTATACGTACAGAAATGTCTGAGTCAAGCCCTCTGCCCCCTCCCCGTGTTTCTCTGAGTCTTAACAGCCAGTTGTGTGAGGTTGGAAATTCGAGTCATGTAAAGGATGTGACTCCAAGGCATCCTCGTGCATTCCAGAGGCTTGCAGCCCCTTGGAGCTGGAAGGAACTGAAAGTTCTTTGCCTTGTTTTATTGAGACCTCGTTTGGGGAAGTGAGCGCCCTGGCTGGGGTCAGCTGACAGCACCGGGACTGGAACCCAGGGCTCCTTGTGCTGTGTGGCTCCTCTCAGCTGTCATTCAGCCGTGGGCCCCAGAGCTTGGGGCGGGGAAGCCTGGGGAAGTGGAAGAGAAAACAGGCAGCTGCCAGCTTTTGAGTACCAGCTCTCTGCTCAGTCAGGCACTTGATGTTGGTTATTTCAGCTAATCTTCCAGCAGGTAGGTAGGTGCTGCCCCATTGTCAGATCAGGTTACGAGGCTTAGAGAGATTAAGGGCGTCAGGGAGAACCAGTACTCGCCATTTCGCTCTGGCTTCCATCACATCACCGCCCCAGCTGGGGATGTTTTTGCGAGGACTGCCCGTCCTGCTTGCTGGGGTGTCTGAGCGAGCCCCACTCTTGACAGAGGGTGGTTTTGCCCTGTGGGTAAATGTGGTTGCTACTTAGGAGTGACAGACTACCCTGGCCTTCCTGTTTGACTTCAAGTAGGCGGGCGGGCAGGGGGGGGGGGGCAGGAAATTCCCAGGGAGGAAATCAGCCCGGAAGCTGAGCCTGCGTCAGTCAGTGCAGGACACACCCTCCTTGTCAGTCCCCACGAGGCCCGTCTCCATCCTCCCTTCACTTCCTACCTCCCTCTCATCCCTTCCCAGCCACTCACGTATGTTTAGTACGTGTTTGGGGATATTTGTGTATTTTTATAAATTAATAATGTTTATTGATGTTGCATGTATTTTTCATTTACTTACACTCTACTGTCTGTAGATAATTGTTCTGCTCTTTCACGCAGTGATATCTGTTCTATTGTTGGATTTGTCTGATGCCACACCGTTCCACATTTTTCACTGCTGTGACTTTGCAGAATGTCTGAGAGTGTGTGTTTCCTCCGTGCCTCTTACTCAAGTCTTTATGTACTTTATAATAGAGTTTAAAATTGTTCTCCATAACGGTCTCATGTGTCCTATTAGGTTAATTCCTAGGGCGAGGTGGGAAAGGGTAAAAGAATATAGTGCCCGGCAGCCCAAAGGTGGACACGTACCTGTGGGGGCGTGGCGATGGGAGGGCGTGTCTTACCGCACTGGCCTGGTGGGTTTGGCAGGCTCTGGCCATGAAGGGAAGAGAAAAAGGCATGACCATCCCTGCCACATGGCGCTGAAGCTGCCCGTCCTCTGGGCTGCACATTTCCCCTTCAGCTGTGCCTAACCACCTTCGGCTTTCCTGGGCATTTCATATCGTGTTTTTGTAGATCCATCCACCTCCCTCTTCTGTGGCCTTTCCAGGGTGGTTTCCGGGGGGGAAGCCAGCAGCCTCTGTAGATTTGCATCTCATCAGGGCTCAGTTCATCGTGTCTGGCTTCCATTCACAGCATTGACTCTAGTTAGAGGTGACTCTAGGCCTGCGTTCAAGGCCGTTCTTACTGGCAGAAACTACTTTTTAAAAAAGGCTTCATGTTTGTGGTTTTCTTAGATTATATGTACTGCCTCCTTATAAGTATGTCTGATGCCCGGAGCTTTGGCTGTCCTTTGGGAGAATGGAATATTTCTTTCATTCTTTTCTCTCTGTTTTTATAGGAATGATGTATTTAAAATTCACTGGCTGATGGCGGCCCTTCCTTTCACCAAGTCTCTTTCTTTGGTGTTCCATGCAGTATGTATTAGTATTTTGGGGTCATTTATGAAATGATGTACAATGCTTATTTGATCAGGAAAAATCAGTTAGAAGAAGGGGTAGATCAGTGGGAAATAAAAGATGAAAGAATCCCTTTCTCAGAAAGCCTCCTTTGGTTTGGGGGGACTGGTCACGGGGGTAAATAATCCTTACCTCCCTAACACTAGACTTAAGACATCTTCCGAGCTTAGCTACAGACCCAGAGTTTTCCTAGAACACCTTTTTTTATTTCTTTGTTTTTGTTTATTTGTTTGTTTGTTTGTTTGTGGTCATTTCTTGAGATCAGAGTGCCACCTGCTAAATTGTTCCCATGGCTCCCTTTATTTTTCCAAATATTCCTTCATGTCCCCGTTTGATTGGAAGTTCAGTGTTAGCACGCTTATTTGAGAGAAAATTGATGCCCTGCAGATTGAGGCATAAAATTGAACTGAAGCTTTGACTAGTTAGTACTGATGCAAATTGAAATGAGCCCACCCGTGGGAGTAAGATCACAGCTTCCCCAATTTGTAGGCCTACGAGGCACCCATGGGTGACAATGTCCAGACACGTGCTCTCCTACTGCACTTAAGTGATGTCAGAAAACTTTAAAATGTCAGTTACAGTTTCAAGAAATGACAGTTATGTGGGTAGTTTCTTCTTTGGATCTGAGTTAAAGATTTTTTCTGAAACCATATAGATAATGAGTGATAGGATCCTTGAGTCACTTTACTATCTAAATAGTCACTTGTGTTAGAATGAAAGACGTATAAAGAAATTTATATCACCTTTGTGAGTTCTGTCAGGAAGCATTTTGGATACATGACTGTAACTTGCCCCTTTAATTAAAATGAGTTGGTAGCTTCAAGAGGCTCTAAATTTACAGATTTTTTTTCAAAGAAAACATAGTTTTCTAAGCTGGGTGATTCCACGTAGATTTTTTTGACTGACTGACTGACTTATTTACTACTGTAAGCAGCTGGGTGTGCAAGATAAAGTTCCTGGTTGGGACACTGAACGGACCCTGTGTCGTTTGGACCTTGGAGATTTTAAAGAAAAGACTAGGTAGCCATTTGTCAGGGTGAGTCACCTGCCTCAGGAGAGGACCGGGGCTGGGTGTTAGTGCCACTGAAACCTGTGTCGGGTTTCTCAAGCTAGCTGACGTTGTTAGCACACTCCCATGCTCAACTGTGAATTGACAAGTGAGGTACTAGGGAGTGGGGTGGGGCGGGCATCCCCGGCATGAGGTCCTCTGGTGGCATTTCCTGTTCCCTGTGCCCTGAGGTAGGCCATCGGCCTTTCTGAAACGCAGGTGTTTGATTGCAGATTGACTACCACTACATCTCCTCCCAGGGCTTTCCGATCGAAGGCTGGGCTGTCGTGTACTACATCACTCACCTGTGAGTATGCAAGGTGACGCGTGACATACCGATACTGTGACACGTTTAAATACGCATAACTTTCAGAGATGTTGGGGAAGCCAGGGCAGGAAGAGACATGCCCCAGGTTGACTGGCCCCGCCCTCCCATGGCAGCCTGTCTGGGTTCCTGCATGTCAACGGTGTGTCGCGTCCAGACTTGAGAACTCGGGACTGTTGGCGTGCCCCTGGGAGGGGGTGGCCTCCTGTGGGGGTGGGCTGCTCAGGTAATGGGGGGCATAGTGGACTGTCAGTGAGAAGTGTTGCTCACTGAAGGTAAATCTCCGGAATTTGGCCCCCTGTCTTTTGCAAGAAGCACATGAAATCCTAGAGTGAGCAGTAGACTCTCACCCACAGAATGAGAGCCTTTGGTGTCTGTTTCATCTTTTCCTTTTAGTTTGAAAGGGGCCCTCCTGTTCATCACCATCGCACTCATTGGCACTGGCTGGGCTTTCATTAAGCACATCCTTTCCGATAAAGACAAGAAGATCTTCATGATTGTCATCCCACTGCAGGTAAAGGGACGCTGAGCCTGCTCATTCTGGTTCTGCCTTGGCTCTTAGCAGGGTTGCTCCAGGCCTATCTGGGGAGAGGGGCTCGGCCCACCCAGAAACCCCAGCTTCCGCCATCAGGGATTCTGTTTGTGAATTCTGACTGACCTAGACCTCAGGCCCTTGCACTGGGAGGTGTTTGACCATCGTCATCTCTAGACCGGCACGTGGGCACCTGCACTCGAATAGAGAGCTGCAGGAAAGTTAGGGACGTGTGCTGCCTTCTTTTCTGCTCCTGTTTGCCCTGTAACAAAACGGTCCTCATGGCAAAGAAGCTCAAGTACATAGTGAGGTTAACAAATTATTTTAAAACTGTGAATGACACCAGTGAGTTTCTTTTCTTTTTTTTCTCCCGGTTGGAATCATTTTCCATGTTTAAATACAAAAAGTGAGCACTGCCTTTTTTTCTCCTTTAGCCACACACAGGTGACTCCAGAGAGTTTCCACATCTAGAATATTAACGAGACCTCGGGGAGAGACGTTTCTGAAATCCGTCCTGTGTTCGGGGCCCTGGGCTGAGGCCAGCCTGACCGGGTTTGAGCCCCTTGGGACAGGACCTTGTCTTGTAACATATAACAGCCTTACTAGAGGCAGAACCTGGACATAAAGAGCTCAAAATAAACAGAGCAGTCCTAGCAGGGATGCACAGCTACTCTGCTCTGCTCGACCAAACAGTTCGAGAAAGTTGTTCTCGTCAGCCGAACTCCTTGTGGAGCACAATGTAAATGTGGCGGGTGAGGGGAGGAAGGGAACGACTCCTGGGCACCCAGATCACCCCGCTCAGCTCTGGCGATTGGCAATTTGGCAACATTTCTGGCAAAGCCACCCTCACACTCAGTAACACGGGGTCGTGTTGACGCCAGATGATTGGTACAGACACGTTGCTGTCGGCTGCCGAGGACAAACTCCACCCAAATCTGAGCGATCTGGAACGCTTTGTGTATAGATGGGCCTTGCCTAGATGTTTCAGGAAGGAAATAGGACAGAGACAAAGGAGGAGTAGCAGACATGATTCTTCCTACCCGTGAATACAGATGCTGAGGGACGATACAGGTCTTGGCCGGCCCGACAAGGCCTAGAGCTCGTAAGTGATGGGCTGGTCGTCTTCCCGTTGCCATCCTGCTCCATCCTGTCCCCTTTCCATCCCCCCTTCGCCTGAACTGTGACATAATGGGGCACAGTCTTCCCAGCTCCTTCCCAGGAAGGAGCAATACACAGGGTTACGTGGCAAGTCACTCTGAGGAAACAAGGGCATTTTAAAAATTAAATATCAGGAAGTTATGCGTATTTAAACATACGGACTAGTCTGGGAAGGCCTTGAACGTCAGCCCGAAAAGTTGAAACTGCTGCCTGTTGGCCACAGGGAGCCACTGCACATCTCTGAGTAAAGTGAGAGGTACAGAGTGGAGTTTCCAGAACATTATTGCATGCTATGCCACACCATCACCTCTGGGAACGTTGTGTTTCTTGTGTCAAGAGTATGAACTGGGGACACAATGGAAAGCCCTTGTTTTCCACTTTGTTTTCAGAGAGAGCACCGAGATGCAGGTGTTTAGGAGGGACCCCGAGCTGGATGTCGGTGGGAGACTGACCTTTCCAAATAAGTTTGCCATTTGTGTTACGTGAAGTATGGCTTCTGTGATGACTGAACCGATAGATACATCCTAGATCAAAAGAGAAACTGCAACACTTAGAACCTTCCCAATAATAGCACAGAGGCGGTTACTGTAAGGAATTCCCTTTGCAGATGGCAAGTCCGAGGACTTGGGACCACGGCTTCCGCATGGAGGGCAGATGTGGAATTACAATCTCTGCATCCCTCCCTACCGGCAGTCTTCGGAAGAACCCCCATAGATAATGTTTCCCGAGGCTGAGGAGCGTCACAGGGTTTTAAATGTTGCCACCTCAGTTTAGCCAGTGGGTGGACTTTCTATACCACACTAAGTGGGAATAGACACACGAGGCAGACCGCTAACTCTGGGAAGGATGCAAAACACGACATAGGTGAACCTCCTGGGGAGAGCTGAGCCGTGTCCAGTGGCGAGAACCTGGGCTGGAGTTAGTCCTGGGAGGACCCATGTGGCTACTCAGCCACTGGGCCGAAAGCAGCATCCTTGCCACTCTGGTCTCTGGTACATCCTGGCACTGGGAAGGTTATTGTCCCTGAGAAATAGAGGTCCCCACACTGGGAGAACTTGGGCCTGAGGAACTGATATCATGGCCAAACGGGATGTAAAGTGCCACCTGTTCAGCACCCGAGTGACTGCTGAGGCCACCGTGCCTGAAAAGCAGTGTCCTGATTTTTGGTTGCTGTGTAATTGATCACCCTAAAAGTTAGTGATGTAAGACAAGCACAGCCGTTTATTCTCTCTCACGTTTCCTGTGGGTCGGGAGTTCGGGAATGGCCTACCTGGGCAGGCCTGACGTACTGTCTCCTGCAATTATATTCAGACAGTGGCGGGGGCTGGGGTCATGGCAGAGTCTTAACTGACCTCTTTCTCCCGGGCGGGGAAGACTTGACCAGACGGAGCGGGAACAGCTGGGGCTCGTCAGCATCTTTCTCTCTCTCTGCATAGTCTCTCTAGCATATTACCTTCGGGGCAGCCAGACCTCTTACAGGAAGGCTCAGGGCTCCAAAGGTGTGTGCTGAGAGAGAGAGCGAACGAACCAGGCAGAAGCTGTAACCCTGTAACCTTTCTGTGACCTACCTTGCAAATCACATGGCATCACTTCCACCTCACCCCGTTGGTCAGAGTAATGACAAACTCAGGAGGAGGCCACAGAGACCACATCTTGGTAGGAAAGTGGCAACATGGTGCCAGTGGAGTGTAACCCTCTTTCTTGGTCTAAAGAGCGTGTGAGACTGGACGTAAGGCCGTGGCCATGGGTCCTGTTGGGGCTGTTGTTGTGAGACTCTACGCATGCTTTGGGGCCTCAGCAACTTCTCGCGTCCTGTAGGTCCTGGCAAACGTGGCTTACATCATCATAGAGTCCACCGAGGAGGGGACGACTGAGTATGGCTTGTGGAAGGATTCTCTGTTTCTGGTTGACCTGCTGTGCTGTGGAGCCATCCTGTTCCCTGTGGTGTGGTGAGTACTCAAGGAGGGGTCAGGGGGAGGTGGAGAGGCTGCGCGTGCGCCATGAGGCTTGTCTGTCAGACCCGGCAGCTGAGCCAGCCATTTCCAAACTGGTCCAAATCACGCTGGGCATCTGTGTAAAAACTACAGCGTTCTGGGTCCCAGACTGACCTGAACCAGTCTCCAGGGCAGGGCCCTGAACTTGGGTCTTTGTCCCCGGCGGGCGCTAATGGACCTGTTCTGGCACCGTGGCTGGTAGCGCAGTGTAGACACCAGCGAAGGGTCTGGGAGTGAGAACTCAGTAGCAACATAAAGAGCAGCATGAATTTGAGAGGAAGGGAGTTGAAGAAATCCCATAAATGGGCTTTTTGTGCCAAGTTAAATGGAAAATGAGGAAGTACATTAACACCAAGCCCGTGATAGTTCTCAGCACATGAACAGTTTAGATCTCTTCGGCATAGTTTTCCTAATTCCTGGAAATGGCAGACTGCGTACATGTATTGTGCCTCAGTTATGCGTAAAGAAGAGTTATGCCAAGTCAGTGGTTGATGAGAGAGAATATCCTCACTCAGTCTCATGCAAAGTGAAGGAAGTACTTGGTTCGGTGGGAATCAAGTAGAGGGGAGAAGCCTGGCAAAAATAAGACACCCTTATGATCGAGTCTCATGGCTACTTGAAAGCAATTAATTCTTTCGGAATAAAATTTAAGAAAATAGATTTGCCTGCTTTCTTAGAAGTGAGGTGTCCCGTGTTACAGTGCCCCGTGCAGTAAATTGATATTTTTTAGGATCCTGGAATGTATCAGGTTAGTTATTCTAATTGTTTAGAACATGGTACTAGTGAAGTGTAATCCCAGCCAATTAGATTCACTCTTAACCCCAATTCCATCGGACATCACACGTGAACACAGATCAGTTCAGCAGAGAAGAGAGAATACGAATGAGATTTTTAATCTCTGCAACCTCCTCGCATCCTGCCCCAGAAGAAGTAACTCGGGCACCTGTGACAGGATGCCCAGTGATGTCTTCACGTAGAAAGAGCATTTTGTTGTTAAGGAACAGACCCCACGCTGACATCTGTCACTCTTAGCAAAACAAGGGACAGGAGGGGTTGGGAGACTCAGACGCGTGTGGAGCTACGAGTGGCCACTTCCCGCCACTTGGTAATTACAGCAGATGCCGAATGGCAGATTCTTTAAGGTAAATATTCTGAAAATTGCCATAAAATGAAAAAAATCAGGTACTAGGGAAGTGATTTAAGAAACAGTGCAGTATCAATAATTTTTTAAAAACATTCACGTTCAGCCGGTGCTACTTAACTTTCCCATGTTGCTCCATTCACTTGTTACATGTGGGGAAACCACAGAGACTAAAGGAGAAATGACCATTCATGGGGTCAAGCAAAGAGTGGGTGGGCGTGTTAGGACCGCCGCCTGGGCCTGGCCCTCTCCCCGCTGTGCCATGTCTGTGCTCTTCCTTTAGAAGAGTCTCCTTTG
Organism: Rhinolophus sinicus; assembly: GCF_057876585.1. Taxonomy (NCBI): domain Eukaryota; kingdom Metazoa; phylum Chordata; class Mammalia; order Chiroptera; family Rhinolophidae; genus Rhinolophus; species Rhinolophus sinicus. The sequence continues at coordinate 5,507,444 of NC_142516.1, read as the reverse complement.
ATGCCTTTGAACTCGACCTGGAACTCTGATCTAAGTTGCTTTGATAATGTCCATGTTCTCCTGCCTGAACTGTAATGATGGTAATTAGTTACCAGCACACACCAGCTGGAGAAAAGACCCCCTCTCCTACCCTCAACCCCCCCCAAACACACACACACACACACACACACACACACACACACACACACACGGCCAGCATTCTTTAGCCGAGTTATAAATCTCTGGTCAATAAAAGACTGAGTTTGCATGAAACCATGTGCTCACAGCTCCTAGACCCAGACTGTAGACATCGGCCTGTGGCCTTATGGGGTCCCTTCTCTCCAGGTGAGCTCAGTGACCCCGCAGTGCCTTAGTGCTGGGTTGGGGTTGGGGGGTAGCTGTGGGACTGAGAGTAGGTAGAGAGATCAGGAGAGGTAAAGGGCTGTGCTTGGTTTTGTTTTCTGCTCTAGCCCAGGCCCCTGCCAGACTTTTTTCAGTCAGCAGAGGGCGTCTTGAACTCTCAGGCTTGAGCACCACTCATGCCGAAGTGTTGATTCTCAATGATCCCGTGCTTAGGGAGAGTAGCTAAAATCATCTAGTCCAACCCTCTAAGTGTATAATTGAGGAATTCAAGGCCTCAAGTTACTAGCCCTGGAAATAAAGAGGAACGCAAAGTTGTTAGCTAACGTTTTGTTCTCCGAATGTTTATTTTTAGGTCGATCAGGCATTTACAAGAAGCATCAGCAACAGATGGAAAAGGCAAGTTTTGTGTTGCTCAGCCTTCCCTGAAGCCTCATGCCTGGGGGGGCTGAGAGGAAGATGAGGACGCTGGGCCTCAAGGCTCTGCCTTCCTCGGAAGCTGGTTGGGGGGGCCCTGGGGGCTTTGTAAGAGCAGCCAGGCGTTGTTTGGTGGCGAGGCCAGTGGTGAACATTACAGAGACCAGTGGTACAGGGAGGCTTGGGGGTGATCGCTGCTTATTAAGATGATTCATTTCATTTCCACTCATGAGCGTGATTTTCACCTGCTCAGAACTGAGTCAGGAAGAGAAATCTTGTGTTGGAAGGGCCAACAGCCCTTCACTGTGAGAACAGGAGGGGGTATGGATCCGGGTGGCTGTGTGTAAAGCCGCCCTTCCTGCTGATTTAACACGCTTTCAAAATAGAGGTGTCGGTATTAATTTAAAATGAGCCTGATGCCAGAAAGAACCTTTAAAACTTTGATTTTTAAGTGGCTGTGCCATGAATACCCTTTTGCATCTCCTTGATTTTCCAACCGTGCCTCCCAAGTCAGAAAAGAAGCCACAGAGAAAATGTTCTGTGTGTTTCTGGTCTCGTTTGAATAATGCCCACGACCGCAGGCTGCCCTGGCATGAGGGGGCATTGCAGGCCCGGGCCGGGGAGCCGTGCTCTCGAAGGTCGGCGCTGCCTCTGGATCCTGGCGTCGTCCTCAGTGCCGCTAGTAGCGTTCTTTAAGGCAGCTTATTCATTTGCTGTTAATACAAGTTGTGTTGCTGACCTGTTTTCTGATTATCAAAGTAACAAGAACTCATTTTAGAAAATTTGAAAAACAGGTAGTAGGTACGAATCTTGTTTCGCACTTGCTATATAATTAATGTCACTTTGCTGTCCTTAAATTGAATTCAACCTGACCCTAAGGCTTCACACCAGTGTCGGGCAAGATCCCGGGGTTCTTGGAGCACAGTATTCGGGGGGTATCCCCGGTTTGGGCCCACCGTAGTTCCTGTGGCTGTCCCGCTACGTTACAAACACTCTTGCTCGGGGCAGCCTGTGCGTGAGGCTCCTGCCGAGGCTGGGGACCTGCTGAGAGCCCAGGCTCCCACGGCCCATCTGGCTTCTCGAGTGGCCTCAAGCCCCACTCGCAGAATGTGCCAGTCCTTGTTTTCTTTCTGGTCTTGGGAAATAGCTCCTTTTGGTTTTCTCTTCTTTTCCTTCAAGGGCCCTGGGTTCCCTCCTCCCTCTGGAGTGCCCTCCGGATGGATTCTTTTCAGGGAGTTTAAGCGGGAACGTTGTCTGCAGACATCTTCTGATTTTAGCCTGGCTTCATAGCCTTTCTCTGAGCCAAGGAGCTCAGAGAGCCCTCCTGCCTTCCTGGAAGGGAATAAAGGAAAATGGCAAAAATGAATTAGAGTGTTAATAAAGCACCTTGCCACAAACAAAAATCCAAAGTAGAAAATAAAAACCCACCTTCTGGGAATAATCATTGTTTGGGGATATTCTTGTCCTTCTAGCTTTGGTCTTTTGTGCACGTTATGGGATGCTTTTATATTATTTTTTTAACTTATGTATAGGTCTTTCTCTTATTTTAATAAATTGAGATGAGACATTTTCCTTTTTCATCTCTCTACACTTCAATATTTCTGGTTTTGTTTTTCTGACTCTTTGGCTGAAAATGTTTGAGAATCTCAAGGGCAGTGTTTTCTGGTTGATAAGTTTTATCTGTACTTTTCTTCTTGGTTTCAACCTTCCCCCTTCATGAATTCCTCTGGTCTGTCCTCACCTCGGTTATTTTGGTCCCTCTGACTCTGCCTTCTCTACCCTGCTTCTCGAGGCTTGGGGGTAACTGTGACCGTTTATTCCTTGAGAGGTTGATCGTTAGCTGAGGACATACCGGTAATAAAGCTTTGCCTGGGTAGACAGCACATCAGGTGAGCCCAAGATGGGGCCATCAGTGTCCCCCAGCATCTGTGGTAAAGAGAAATTTGATGGAGCAGGAATGCTTTTGTCATCGCCTCGGGCATGTGAGGCAGTTTCTCACTTGCTCCACCAGGTGGCAGCACAGAACCTCTTCAGCAGAGCGCGACTATGAAAACGGGAAGCACAACCGCGGCTCTCGTTCACCCTTCTCAGGATAACACACTGTTAAGAAAGCACCCATTTCTCATCAGCAACTATGACATACCCTTTGAAAGGAGGACAGAGTAGATCAGACTAGGGGTGTCTTTTTTATTCATGTTCTTTCCCTGGATTGGTTTAGGTCATGGGATGCTTTTGAGCTAGTCTGCAAATGCACGTTTCACTCCGTACTTTGAAAAGTGGTTATGCTCGTGACACTTCCAGAGTCGGGGCAGCCTGTTCCCAGGGCTGAAGTCTCCCCTGCAGAGAGCTCGCAAGAACGCCTCTACCCCCACCAGTGCTGGGAAGCCAGCCTCTGGCGTGACTGCAGGGTGGCCCTGCCCTGGCTCGTCCACTCCAGGACAGAAGCGAGGCAGTGCAGGAAAGTCAGGGTGCACCCCGCTCACCCACCGCTGCTTCCGGGATATCGTGGTTGACCCTCTGTGCTCCTCAGTTCACCCCTCCTGAGACCTAGCCCTTCCTCTAGGGAACTGGCAAAGTGAAAGCCATGGGCAGTAATGTCTCCTCCTGGGTTTGGAAGCGTTCTGCTTCATGGAGCCTGACATTCTGGTTCCTGTTCTTAGGCACATTGTCCCACTGACTTACTGCGTGACCTTGACGGTGACTCGGGAAGTGCGGCTCAGGCTGACTGATTGCAGGTGGGGGGGATGCTATGTGGCGCTGTTCTCCCTGCATTTGAGGCTGCACATGGCTATCGGGTGTCTGTGTAGATTTTGTTTACTTGTTTGTCTGTGGATTCCTTTGGACCGAACGTGAGGGAAACATTAAGGATGAAGCTGCCCACTGTTCTTAAGCTGTGTCTTTGTCTCTTCTGTCACACGCTGTGGCCTCTCTCAGGTCCTGTCATTTAGAGTCACCGCTGTGCTGCGTGCGTCCTCTGAGAGGAAGCATAATTGAGTCTCGCACAGGCACACCTCGCTCTGGTTCCGCTGTGTTTATCGCCTGCCAAGATTTACTGGCTGTGACTGCCCTTGAGCCTGCACCCCGTTGGCCTCTCTCTCTCTCTCTCTCTCTCTCTCTCTCTCTCTCTCTCTCTCCCTCTCTCCAGTGTCACTATCTTAGAAGACTGGCTGCGGGAGCTACGCCATACGTTTAATTAACAGTTTCTGTTCCCGGCCATCTTTTTTTTCACCTTGTATTTCTGAGGAAGATTCAGAGTAAGTTTCCTGAGGACTCCCAGCTTTTACATGAGCTTCCAAAGCTGTCGTACATGGTGACTGGCTGGTGCAGGGTTTGTGGAGGAATGGCTTCATTGTGAGCCGCTGCTGTTCGGAAAGTAGCTGTGGCCATGAGAGGTATTTGTCAGGGTGGCAGTTCTCAAGAGGGCCCTTGGGGTCAAAATTATTTTCATGATAAGACATTATCAGCCTCTTTTGCTGTTGACATTTGCACTGGTGGTGCAAAAGCAGAAGTGGGTAAAACAGCTGGCGCCTTGGCATGAGTCAAAGCAGTGGCACCAAACTTTATTAGCGGCCATTGCATTCTTCATCGCCACCTACTTGCAGGGGGTGAAAAGGGCTTGTTTTCCTTAAGAGAGGCCTTGATGAGATGGTAAAAACTATTCTTGTTATCAAACGTCAGTTTTTAATATATGTCTTTTAACGTTCTGTGTGATGAAATGGGAAGTGTGCATAAAGCGCTTCTGTTGTGTCCCCAGGTGTAATGATTATCTTGAGGAAAGCACAGTTGTTTGAGTTACAAGCTGAACTAGACCACTTTCCTCTTGGGACACCATTTGTATTTGGAAGAAGGATGATGGTCAAACTGGGGTTACTCAGGCTTGGGGGTTTTGGGCAGACACTTCCTTGAAAATGAACAAAGTAAGCATGTCACTTCAGGAAAACAACTAAAAGTATTTATTGCCAGTGATCTAATTTTCACTTGGAAGCATAAATTTTAATTTAGGAAAACTTACATCCAGCACCGCAAGCTTTACAGCTTCCCAGTTCTTACAAGACTTCTGATGTGAGTAGGGGTGATATTAGCAAATGTGACTTAAAAAAATAGTTTATGGTAAAAAGTTTAGATATTTTGGAGACAGCAGAACTCAGTGAAACAATATTTTCCACCTGATAAATGCGTGTTACACAGCCATGGGTGAATAAAAAGAGATCCATTCAAAGTACGAGATGGACAGATGGGTTTCATTGTGGCAGGGTATGAAAGTTTATTGATACAGTTTCAGATTCCCCATCTCACTCACCTTGAAGTCGCTACTATTCAGTCAAGTGTTAATGTAGAATAAAGACTAGTCACAGTTACCTGACAAGGCCTACATTTGTATAAGGCCCTAAATTCTTCATATGCTTCAACCAAACACGCCTTCCCAACAGATTGAATGCAGAAGCAAATCTGAGAATCCAGCTGTATTCTATTAAACCAAAAATTAAAGAGATCTACGAAAATGGAAAAATAATTCCACTCATCTCATTACATTTTTTTGAGTAACTTTTTAAGAAAAGTATTATTTATATTACATGTAATGGATTTTGTCACTTTTAAATGAGTTGTCAAATATTTTTGAAATTTGTTGTAATTTTGAATATGGTAAACATTGATAGATTTTACCCACATAAACAAAGTTCTTGAGGGTCCTCAGTAATTTAAAAATGTGAAGGGTCCTGAGACAGAAAATTTGAGAACTATGCGTTAGGGATGAGGTTTCTTGAGTCTCTCATCATGATGACAACTGTGAATGGGAGTGAAAGTCTACCTGGTTCTTTTTCCCTGTGCCTGTTGAGCTCATTTCAGATGCATTTGGCCAGATTGTTGTGACTGTTTAACCTGTCCATTCGTTCTGGGCAACTTGTACCAAAAAAAAAAAGTTTTATTTGCGTGTTGTTATATAAACAGATCTAATGAAAAGCCCACTGATGAGAAAGGAAGTCCTCCGCCTGTTTTTGTAAATAAAGTTTTATTGGAACACAGCCATGCCCATTTGTATACCTGTCGACTCTGGCTGCTTTTTGCCCCAGTGGCAGAGTTGACTAGTTACGGCAGAGACCATCCAGCCCAAGAGACCTAAAACGTTTGCTCTCCAGCCCTTTCTAGAGAAAGTTTGCCAGCTCCTGGCTGTTGTAGACATTTAAGACATACCATTTTTAAAACCACACATATAAACATAGCGAGGTTGGCTGCTGACTTCACTCTGCACTCAGCACTTTGGAAACTATAAAGCTCACACATAGTAAGAAATGAGTGCTTGTAAGTATTTACTGCACTCCAGCTTTGTGTCTAGAGCTGTGTGCTTTGTTATTTGATTGGGGCAGTAGCTTTTGCATCCTTATCTGCTCTGCTATTTTCCCTAAGCTTTTACTCGAGTGGAATCTGTCCTTTTCCTTACTGACTAGGTGGCTTTTAACACGGATTGCCCTCAGTTTACCAGCAGAGCTTTGTGTCACACATTTCCACCTGGGCTGATGTTTATAAGCACTCTCTTCTCTGACTCCTTTGACTCAGTTTCCAAGTAGAAAGTAGCGTAGCCCCAGGCCCACTGGTGCTATAGCAGTGAGGGTTATCATTTAGGTGAAACTTGGAGACTCTGGGTCAGAAGCCATTGGGGGAGGGGGGAGGAGATCAGGAGAAAGAGGGGAGCCTCCCACTGCACACTTTGCTGTGATTCCACCTCCCCAGCATGTGGGGAGGGCTCTCGGCCTGGTGTCGCTGGGCAAGGATGATTTCCCCCAGAGCTGCAGTGTACGGCTGTCTGCGCTGCTGTTGAGGGTTTTCCATTGGGGACCCCCCCCGCCCCCCGCAGCAGTGCCTCATAACAGCAGGGGAGAAGCCAATGCAAAAGAAATGAGATTCCCTTTAGCTGGTCACTCAGAAAGTTCTCATCCTCTGTCCCTGTGTCGCCAGAACATATACTCATAAGTCCAGTCCTGTCCCTGCAGCCGAAAGCCGCAACGTGAGAGCACTGTAAATAGCCCCTGCTCCCGAAAGGTGGCCCGTTGGCAGGCGAGGAACACGCTGTCTCCGGAAGATGTGATGGAAATACTTACAAAACTGCTCTGTCTCTTACAGTGTGAGGTGAGATTGCGTGTGTCAAGCACGCAGGGCCACCTCACATAAGGGTGTCACTGACCCTCTAATTCAGAGGTTTTTTGCAGGGCATCCGTGAATGCATTACACAAGAGGGGGTGTGGGCCCCAGAAAATGTAGGTGAAATTTTGAACATGCGTACAGTTACCTGGGCAGAGGGCTTGTGACTTTCAGCAAATTTGCAGAGGAGTCTGTGACCCTAGAAAAGGATAAAAACCATAGCTAAGCAAACTATCATCAAGGAAGAACAAGAGAGGAAACGTGTAATTTATTAGATTGGCTTAATGCAATGATTTTAAATTTCTTTTAATCATTAAAAATTTTTCAGTACTTTGCCCCCAGCAGATCACTCAAAATTCCTTTATTGTCATCAGCCTAATGGCAGCTTCTGATGAACATTTTGAAATGATCAATTAACCAGCATACCACCCTGAGTTAATGTAATCTACAAGAAGCAGAGAGGGCACTTGTGGCCCCAGCCTGGGAAGGAGCCTCACCATGGACACAGTGCCAGTTTTTGTTAGGCCTTTAAAACACTGGTGACCTAACTACCTTAGCAGTCTGCCTGGTGTGCCCTCCCCAGTTCTGGGCACGATGCTAGCACACATTTGTTTTCCATGAGCCTTGGGACACTCTTTTTTTCCCCAAAGATTTTATTGGGGAAGGGGAACAGTGTATTTTTCCAGGATTTTTTCCAAGTCAAGTTGTTGTCCTTTCAATCTTAGTTGTGCAGGGTGCTGTTCAGCTTCAAGTTGTTGTCCTTTCAGTCTTAGTTGTGGAGGGCGCAGCTCAGCTCCAGGTCCAGTTGCCGTTGCTAGTTGCAGGGGGCACAGCCCAGCATCCCTTGTGGGAGTCAAACCAGCAACCTTGTGGTTGAGAGCCCACTGGCCCATGTGGGAATCGAACAGGCAGCCTTTGGAGTTAGGCGCACGGAGCTCCAACCGCCTGAGCCACCGGGCCGGCCCTTTGGGACACTCTTGAAACCAGCTCTTCTCGGTTGATCACTGCAGGTTCTCTTGGTGAGAAGGTGTCATCTGCTGTTGACCAGGCTGTGTCATCGAGCAGTGGGACATCTGGCTTTCCTCGCCCCTCCCACTGCTGACTGGGAATCTGCCGGGGACATGGGGAGACCGGGGGTAGGGGGTGGGTGTGCAGTGTGCTCCTCAGCTTAGCTCCGCTGTGTTCTGACTGCCATGGCTCCCGGCATTGGGCTGGCTGCTCGCTGCAGGCCGGCCTGGCCCTTAGGCGCCCCCTCCTCTAGCAGGGCCTTTGGTGGCATTCTGGAGCAGAAGGGAGGTTAGAGGCAGAAACTTCCTGGACTTGGCAGCAGAACTCAGGGAGTTAGTCTTCCCTCTGTGATGGGGTGTCAGCCGTGCTCTTGGGTGATTTTTGCCTTTTTCTTCAGTGCTTTCTATTCTATTGTTTATTTAAGAACATTTCGCTTCCAGTGAGAAGCACAACGCTTAACTGTTCAATTTGATGACTTTAGACCTCTCTCGGGCTTTTGTTTTAAATGTATGTTGAAAATGCATTTTGAGCCACTCTTCATGTGACTACCGTTTGAAAATCAAGAAATTTTATTCTCGACGTAATTCTTATGATAGCATTTCCCGTAGTTCCTCTGATACTGTCTTTGTGAGATGGATTAGTGGGATCTCCTCCTGGTGGAGGCCAGAGGGCCCCCCCCCCGTCAGCTAATCACTCCCCAAAGTGGACACTGTCAGAGCAGTGTGGTCCCAGGTCAGCTCTCAGGCCTCTGCTGCCCACGAACGGGGAAGCTGCCCTGTCCCCCGTGAGCCTGGAGCGTAAGGACCTCACGGGCGTGCTCTGGTCGAGTGACTCAGAGCGAATAATACCATTCAGGCTCTGCCATCATCCTTGTTTCTTTCATTTTTGGGTTTGACGCAAAGTTCCCTCTGAAGTACGACAGGGAGGAAGCAGGAGAAAAGGATGATGGGTAGGGGGGGTGTTTTCAAGCCTCTAGGCTTTCCTTTCACTGGGGAAGGATTGTTTGGGAAATTTTTTACCCTTTAAGAGGCTGCTGTGGGCCTTTGCTCTGTGTGTCCCATAAATCACTTGGGATTAACTCCTCAGGACAGGTTGTTGGCAGCTGCTGGGCATCGCCTGGCGTTTTGAACCATGATTGCATCGCCCTGAGCTGCCAGTGGATTACAAAGCTCGGAATTGCCTTTCCCTGAATGCGGAGTATAGGCGTTGAGAGAGAGCCTGGTCCTTGGAGGGAGGTGGACTTGGGCTTGAGCACTGGCTTCTCCACTTGGGAGCTGTGTGACCTTGGTCATTGACTGAACTTCTCCAGGCCTGAGTCCTTCATCCATGAGGCGGTGGTGGCTCTGCCCCTCCCTCATAGAGGCTGGTGTGAGGCTAACATGCCATGAAACATGAAGCCCAGTGCCCGGCACGTGGGTATCACTAAGGAGAGAGTGACAGCCAGAGCTGTCCTTATCATTGTCACGGCTCCAAGACCATCCAGGGAAGTCCGCTGGGGAGGTAGGAGGCGGTCTGTCTTCTTGCCACCTGCTTAGCTACTCTCTGGTTTAAGAAGGAAAGGTGAGTCTAGGGAGGGGGCGGCACATCGTGTAGATGGGGTGCATTTGCTCTTTTGCTGCTGAGTCAGAGAGAGCAGTGACGTGGTGAGCATCTGACAGGGCTGAGCACTTCCTGCCTTGGTGGGCACTTGCCGAAATCGAGTCCTGCCCATTTTCCTGAGAGTGAGTGGGGAGAGGAGGGGGCCCAAAGCAGGAGGTCAGCCTTGTAGGGGCTCTCCTCTCTGCTCCATGGGAGGGTTTTCAAAACTTTTTAGCCCGATTCCATAGACTAGGGGGCAGCCCAGGCATCAGAGCTAAATGAAGGTCTCCGGGAGATTCTGGTACTCACCCCGGTTAAGACCATAGCCATAGAGAATCTCCTCCACGTGAGGATGCCCCGAGAAGGAAGTGGCAGGCCAGCCTCGGGCACACTGAGCTATGATGGCGCCGGGACTGGAATTCAGGTCTCCTGGCGCCCGTCCAAGGCATTTTTCCTCTCCCCATGCTCATTCTTTTACCATATTTGCTGTTCCTCACTCATGGTGGGGTCAGAAATAGCCAGCCCAGACTTGGTGAGCCTCTCCTCCCGTGGGGCCGTCCCTGCCGTGGTCCGGTGAGCAGCAAGCTGTTGGCATTCTTAACTCCAGGGAAAGCTCTTGGGGAAGCAAAAGGGGGGCTTGGGATTCCAGGCTCCAGCCTGCTGTGTCACTGCCTGCGGCATGATGCTGCTGAAACCCCCTCCCGGAGCTGCTTCACCCCCATGCAGCGGGCTGACTCATCGTGTGCATGTGGCAGCTTCCTGGAGAGCTCACGGCCCTCTGGCAGTCCCCAGGTCACCAGTTGTTCCAGTTTTACTTACGAGAGTCTGGATTTCTGCCAGTTGTGGCAGCCACGGTAACATAGTACATGCCACATTTGGTATTTAGTTAATACTATATAATCCTAATATAATCCCGATACTGTAACATCAGACATCACCGAGTGCTTACTGTGTGCTGTGCGCGTCCCGTGGCCTGACTCATTCATTCCCCTAACAACGCTAGTGGTAGGTATTGGCATTTTTATTTTACAGTGAAGAAGCAGACTCAGAGAGGTTAGGAGACTTATCTGAGGTCACACAGCCTGGAAGCAGCAGAGTTGGAATTTGAACCCAAGGTATTCAGATGTGCAGGGGCTGAACTGTTACCCACTCCTATTTCTTGCTGCACTAAGTAAGCTTCCTTCCTACCTTCGCTGCCTCAGCTGGGACCCAGGAGCCTGACGCTGTGAGCAGCAATGTCGTATACAAGTGTCTTGCATGTGACTGGAATGATGTCTGTCGTGACTGGTGGGTTTTGGAAACAGCCTTGAGCTCTGCACTCCTTAGCAACATCACTGTTCTCAAGGTCCGATTGTCAGCCTTGCCATGTGTCCTGGGATGGCCTGACATTGGTGCCCGCGCTGACGATTCTACATGGGGCGCCAATGTGGTGTGCAGGCGCATTTTTAGAGTGGTTCGTGACCTGCCTCACTTCAGAGTATCTTACAGGCAGCCTGGAAGGGTGTGACATGGTGATGCATGATACCAGGGAGACGTCGCGTGCTGTGCCTCCCGCTCCCAGCCCACGCGTGGGTCTTCTCCCACTAAGGCCCCTAACCCCTCTGCTTTCTCTCAGGCAGCTCTCCCCACTCCCATCCCTGGTTTCGTTCCCTGTGACAGGCTGGGGACCCATCAGACCTCCTGAGGAATTCGCTGGTCCTCAGCTTCATCGCCTGTCCTTCCGTCTCCCCGAGCCAGCCCCCAGGGCGGGATCAGCCCCACTCACTGCCGTCCACTGCTCTACACGGAGAGAAACAGCTCCCCACCTTTTCGAGGGACTGCCACAGATTCATGGGTTTCGACTCAATTGGGCTTTTACTCTTGGTCCTCTCCATCCTTTCTCCAGAGAGATTGTTCTACATTGTAGATGTGACCAAGGCACTGCCCTGCTTCAGACCCTTCGGAGGCTCGCTGGGCCCTGGGCATCAGGGAGGAGGCCAGCCAGCCTCCCGCGTCTGGCGGCTCTCGGCCTTCCTCTCAGCCCAGGCCCGCTCCCCAGCCTCTGCGGTCCAATGGTCCAGCCACCGAGCTGCTCGGTGCTGACTCACGTCTGAACCTTTGCACCTGCTCTCCTGGCATCTCCACTTGGTCTCACCGCTCTCTCTGTCACCCCCACTCCCCCACCGCCTCACCCCCGTCTGGGTTCGCAGTGTTCCTTGGGTGCAGTCATGCATATCCCGTCATGACGTCTTGAAATCCGGGAATAAAACCATGATACTTCTCTCGGTCGGGCCCATGGCTGTTGGTGATTCTTCAAGGCCAGGAGTTTCATTTGTCAGGATTTATTTCAGCAAGCAACATTCAGAAGTGACTTTTAAAGCACTTTTGTTATTTAAATGTCTAGTTATTTATTGGTGCTGTTCGTTCTCAGTTCTTCACAAAGAGGAGACTTGAGTGTTCCTGTTGAAGAACTGTTTCGCTTGTCGGGGAGGCTGCGTTTCCCGTGGGCTGGCTTTGTGGGGCAGAGGAGTCCGAGCGGTCGTTTCAGCACCCAGTGCCAGGGGGAGCAGGAGAAGCACACACACAAGAACCCTGCTTCCTACAAATGTGCGCAGCGTTACGTCCATGAAACTTAGTTTTCCGATGCTTGTGACAAGGTTTCATATCTTGTCCTCGGCGAATCCTCCCCCAGCCTCCAGACGAGGAATACCTACCTGGTCGTGTCCCACGTCTCGAATCAGCAAGGTCTGTGTGCACTTAGCATTAAGTGAGTGTGTAGCTCGGGACTCAGTGACTTTCCCCGAGGGGCCAACCGCCCCTGGAGCGAAGGCCACCGCTGCCATCGTCTCTGCTGCGTCCCTGGGCCTGGCCCAGAGTCAGAGTGAACAAAACGGCTGAGAATCAGAGAGCTTTCATTTAAATCACAAGACGACCAGAGAGGTTGCTAGATGAGAAAGCCTTTGCTGGTTGCCTGCCTCAGAAGTTATGTGCATGCACAAGTCCGTTGCAGTCTAGGGGGTAGAATATCCTCTCATTTGGGGGAGTTAGAATTTCCCAGAAAGATTTTTGATCCTTCCTCGTCGATGCATTCTGTCAGAGGGGAATCACATAGATACTGTTAGTTGATAATCACCTTGAAGAAGAATCTAGAATTCCAGGAATTTCTTTTGGAATCCTAAGCTTGATTGCCCACCCACTACTTGAGAGGCAGAGGAGGGAGGAAGAGGAAATTGGAACCTCCACCACCCACAGACCCATTCTTAAATGGAACCAGTAATTGAATGCTATTAAGCAAAATTAATTTGCCTCCTGCAGGAAGGTTTATGATGAATGAAAGGATTGCTGAGGAGGGGGAGCCGACTGCCCTCTGTGGTCATCAATATTTCATGGCCACAGGCTGCCGCGGCAGGAAGTTAGCTCTCCTGGCTCCCTGACCTTGAGCTTTCATCAAGGTGGGACAAAGCCAGGAAGATTGAATTTACAGAGCGTGTTACAGGGCACTTCCTTAGTGAAAATCTAAGTGAAATTCAAATTTGCAAGATGGACCCATGGGTTCATTGAATTTACACCCCCAACTACTGGGCTCAGGGACCCACCAAGACTGGTCCTAGTGGGGGGTGCAGCTCTGTCAGCCACAGTGGCAGAGCTGAAATGTTTAACCATAGCCTTGGGGGGTGAGGGGTGAGGCGGTGATTGGGTCCTGATTGGTGATGTCTGCTGACTTCCGGGGTGCAGCCTGCAGGTGGGAGGTGTGCTGGTCTGCCCGGCGCTGGAGCCGGGAGCCCCAGCCCGTGGCCTCCACTGCCCCGATTCTTGCTGGTGACGGGAGGTCCTGCCCAGTGGCTGCAGCTCCAGAAATACAGATGTGCCCCGGGCAGAACACATGCGTTAGACTTCGCCCCTTGACTGAGAGGGTGTCTGAATGCGATGTGCTTTTTTTGGTTTGTGTTTTTTTTTCATTTGTTTTTTTGAGTGTGACGCATTTTAAAAATGAAAAGTTAATGAGCCTTTCATTTTGTTCTTTTTTCTTCCTAGCTGCTATTAATTTAGCGAAGCTGAAACTTTTCAGACATTATTACGTCTTGGTGAGTAAGAAAATCCTAAATCTGTAAGTAAGACCAGCTCCAGGAGCAGAGCAAATAGACTTGCATCTGCCACTCGTAGCTGTTCCTTTGACTTACAATTTTAAATTAATTTACAAAAATGGGGTCACACCCAAAAACCGGACATGAAATGTTCATATAAGCATCAGCACCCAAAGCAGGACTTGCTATAAATTATTAGGGACACAAGTTCTTGGAAAGTATAAGGTCTGCGTCTCCTAGAGTTCGCTTCCTGAGTCCTAAAAGGTTTCTGAGTCGCCTTCTGTCTGTGGTTTTGGCATAGACTGTCACTTTCGACAGTTGTTTTCCTTCAGGTCGAGCCACCCTAGGCTGGGCCCCACTGGGCAGTCCATGCTCGAGTGGCCGGCAGGCTGACCCCTCGGCCCCTCCCCCCTCCCTCTGAGCATGCTCCTTGAACGTCACAGCACCTGCGAAAGAGACTAAAAGTCAGTATTTTCCCCGCGTGGCTTTATTTTACTATTACTACTGGATAGCATTCTTCAAAGCCTGGGAATAAAAAATATTACCCTTTGGGAATCAAAATCAGTGGGTTACGTTGTGGACAGAGCAAGGCAGGGGTTACTCGGGAGTTAGGAGCGACCATACCAAAATGTTACGTCTTCCCCGTGGTGTGGCTGTTGTCAATACCTGGTCACCTAGAGAGTGAGAAGCGATCCTTTTAAGTGTAACTGGCAGAGTAATCATCTCTGCCCAGTTTATTATTAGCACTGTAAGTGTCCAGTAACTTTCTTTAGGTAATTCTGTTTTCTGCTCTGTAGTTCATTTGGAAGCAAGTTGTTGGAAGAAAGTGGTGCCATCATTTCTAGGCTGATTGTATTTCTTATTTCTTTCCTCTTTGTGCAGATCGTATGTTACATCTACTTCACCAGGATCATCGCATTTCTCCTCAAATTTGCTGTTCCGTTCCAGTGGAAGTGGCTGTACCAGGTGTGCTGCTCCCGGGGACGGGGCCAGAGAATTGATGTCTGAGGATAAAGTCTCGGGCTGTCACTTAAGGTTCTTGCCAATTTATCTGGCAGTGGCCAGTAAGGCCCCCCGTCTCTCCTGGGCTGCAATTAAGATGATCTGTTTGTCCAGGAAAGCTGCCGGATTGCATGAAAAATCTGGAAGTAATTGCATTATCGATTTTACGTTTTGATTTTAAAAGTCTTTGAACAGAAAAGCCTCAGGCAGAGAGAGGAAGATTTACTCTGTGTAATTGAAACCTAGGTGAGATGGGATCTTCTCCATCAGTTATAGGCCTCAGAACAGCCTAGAATCCAGACCTCCCTTTTTCGTTGCCCACTGGTATTGTCTCAATAATAAAGGATCTTTGCAGTATCCTAGAACTAGTTTAAGTACTAGGGTAAGGCACCAAATGCTTAGAGACTTTTTTCTGGAAGTACTCACTTGGTGCCGTAGGCACCGTAGGAATTGTGGGTACATAATGACCCCTAAGATAGCAGTGAAGACTCTAGTCAAAGCAAGGAGTCTTACGTGGCATCGCTAGGCAGACTGCTCCCAGCTGAGGCTTCAGCACACCTTCTAAGGGAAATGCTCTCCAGCAGTCACCTCTGGCATTTGAGCGAGTGACCATTGAGTGGTAGATTGCCGTGGGGGGGGTGTCAGTTTCTCTAGTTCTGCTGCTTTCGGAAGAACAGTGTTGCTAATCCCTTTATCTTGGGGTGGTTTTAAATTTGCAGCTCCTGGATGAAATGGCCACGCTGGTGTTCTTTGTTCTCACGGGGTACAAGTTCCGCCCAGCGTCAGATAACCCCTACCTGCAGCTTTCTCAGGAAGAGGACGACTTGGAAATGGAATCTGTGTAAGAAATCCCCTGTCTGCCCGCTCCTCCTTGGCCCCTTAGCTGCCCAAGCGCAGCACGGTGCGAGTGGGAGCAGCCTGTCCGGACTTGGGTGCTTCCACAGTGGGACCTCTGTTTGTAGCAGAAGGGAATGGGCACCCGAGCCCAGGCCCTCTCACTCTGTTCGAAGCACAGTGTCTGCCACGCGTGGCCCGGTCTTTTCAGGGGACGTAGAATTTGCCATCTTGTGAAGCATCACTGGAGCCTGCTCCCAGCGACTCAGTGGCAAGAACTTGGGGACATACTTGGGCCTGTTCCTAACTGCTGAGGACGGCCACCCCACTTCCTACTGGGCCCCTGCCCTTGGGAGCCTGCATCTGATGTGACTCTCCGAGTCATCTGTAGGTGCGCTAGTTATGGTTCCATGTTCTTTATCATCAGATCACTAAGTGGCTTGTCACAGCTAGCACAATGACGTGACCTACATCTGAGTGTTAAAATGGGCTCCTGTGAGTCATAGGAGAAGTGACTCTAGGGTCCTACGGTATTTCTGGGAAAGGGCGATCATTGTCTAGAAAAGTGAGTGGCGGTTAAGAATAGTTGCTTGTTAACTGTGATGGGCCAAGTCAGTTTGCTCACCGGCCTGAGGCTGAGTTGCAAGTGCACCGCCTCAAGCGCAGTCAGTGGCCTTTGGATTGCTCCCAGTTCAAAGGCTGAGTCTGGCCCCTGCTGGGCTCTGCTAGGCTGTGGGGCAGGTCGGGCGGCGGGGACAGCTGTGCTCAGCGCCACCTCGACACCCGTCAGTGAGGCAGATGGTGCTGACGGACTCCGCATGCCTCCCGTGCAGAGGAAGAGACCCCTTTATAGACAGTGGAGGGGAAAGCAGGAGCTCATCAGCTGTGCCTTTTCTAGAAGGAGCAGACTCTGAGCAAGTAACTGTTGGTTGCAGAGGCACAAATGAGAGTCGATCTGGTAAGCAGCAGTGCCAGGAAGTCCCCTAAGATATGGTGAACTTACCCAGCCCCTGCTGGGAGGCCTCTCGCTTCTTCCATAAACGTACAGCAGGGTTTCCCTGGGGGGGTGAGGGGGGAGGGAGCTGAGTGGTGGAGTACTGGCATCTTCCACTTTCCAAGATGTGCTCTGAGATGGCTGTCAGTTGGCGTCCTCGCCAGTAACGCAGGAGTTTGTGTTCCCACATGTTTTCCATCAGCCATTGCACCTGGACGTGTGGATGCATTGCGAAGGTGTTTTTGTCTCATGGCACAATTTTGGTTTGGTTTTTGTTTCTCTCTGAAAGTATTTGATGATAGTGGTAACCATTTTAGCAAGAGGGTTAAGTTGGGAGGAAAGGGAGAGGGAATAGACAGACCATCAGTCTAGTGGAGACTAGAGAGAGCGTGTTCTTTATTCTGGTAAGATTCAGGAAAGGTTGGCATGGCCTTTGGTTGCCTCAGTTTACAGCCCCATTACAAGGGAAGGTACTCTGATTGCACGGTGTTTTCAGTGGCTTAGTGGGAGCCATCCTGTGATAGTGAAGTAAGTTCTTCTCAGCGGCAGAAAGGCTGCATATGTAACGGCGGGGGCGGGAGACACAGGAAGGTTTTATCTAGTGCTTCCACTTCCAGGGAGTGCTAGCAGCTTAACCTGTGAAGTTTAGGAGCCGACTGAGGCCAAGAGCCTTTAAATCGGCAAGGAAATTACTCTGGGATGTCTCATTGGCTAAGAACTGTACTGCGGAGAGAGTTCTGTGAGATTCTAAGACGTGACAGAGCGGGACAGGCCTGACCCAGCGGCCTCAGCTGTCAGCCTGCCATCCAGCTTCTCAGGGCCACCGCCGCTGTGTCCCCGACTGTCATCTCCCTCCTCTACTTGGAAGTGCCTTTCCTGGATGGCACCCCTGAAATCCTCCAGAAATAAGCCAACCTGAGGCTCCCCTGCAGCGCTTGGGCACCAGGCGTCCTTTTCACCTCCCCATGGTCTGCTGGGAGACAGGATGCCGTGCCCACCCAGCATCGCTGCCAGCAGGTGTCTTCATCTGCGTCAGTTCCCTTGAGCAGCTCCCGCTCCAGGTCACACACTCCACCTCGTCACCTGCTCTGCCTGTGGCACCCTTTTGTGCCAGGGCCCTCCCTTCCTCCATCCTCCCACTTCTCGTTCAGAGTGCTCACCCTCTTCCACGGCTGCCTGGACCATCTGCTCACTGACCACTCCCCAGGCTCATGCTCCAACCCACTTGCCGCTCCTGAGCTTCGGGTCCCTCTGCCCACTGCCCACCGTCATCCCAAGCTCGCCCGTCCCTCCATTCCGTGTGGGCATCGATGCACCGCCATCTACCCAGTGACCACCAGCAGAATGGGGGTGTTGGCCGGGGTGTTGGCCGCATCACCTCCCTCTTGTTTGGCCCATGTGGAGTGAAAGCCCACTTCCTGGAGGCCTATCGTTGTGTCTCCCATCCCTGTCGCCCAGTACCCTGCCCTCCCGTGGCTGATGTCCTGTGTTCTCACCTTCCATCTTGTTCCCTCCCCGTCCATTCTCCTTGGCTGCCAGAGTCACTCAGAGAATGTTTTTGAAGTAGATTGTCTGCCTCTTCCCTGGAGACTTGATTCTGAATGTCTGGGCCTCAGGTACCTCTCCGCTTTGTGAACTCCCAGAGCGTCCTGCTGGAGCCAGGGCGGAGGACGCTGGTGGAAGAGTCAAGTCCCCATACTGGTGACGTGGCAGACAGGCCCTCACAGCCCCGCCCACCACCCTCGCCTCTCCTGCCACTTCCTTCGCCGACATCTGCTTAGTGCTCCCTGACCGTGCTGGGGAACTTTCTGTTGTTTCTTCCATGTTTTTTGTCTGTTACATTTCCTGTTTTCAGGAACTCGCCTGCCCTCCTCCCATCTGTCCATCTTGCCACTGCTCCTCTTTCGATCCAGGCCTCGGAGCTCTCCCCAGCTTCCCCAGCAGAGTGATCTTCTCACTCTGAGCCGTCCATCTGTTTCAAGAGGCTTTGCGTGTAGAAAGACTGTCTAAGGCAGGGCCCTCGGCTCCAGCCCCAAATGCACCGGTTCTAGTTTGTCCCTCTCTGTCCTCGCACCAGCCTTGCAAGAGTGAGCACGGTTTTCTCCGTGGGTCCACCACCTGGAAAGGAATATTTTCCTAAGGAAAGAAAAATGGTAGCCAGTGTTTTCCCCAAGCCACGCTCAGGTCTTGGTGACAGTGCTCTGCTGTCAGTGTCAGCACATGTTGAACTCTTGTCCCTTTTCCACAAGGTGCAGTAGCCACAGAGCAGTTGGCTGTCACCAGGAGTGTTTCTGGAAGACTTCCTTCTCAGATCTCACACATTTGGAGAGGCGGGTGGGTTGCTGTGCTGGAGCTGGGGAGGCTTACGGTTCTCTGGCTCCCGCCCATGGCCTCCCATGTCTGACTCTCGGAAGGCCCCTTCGGAAGCAGGCTTTGCGCACGCATTCCGCCTGGGAAATGTGGTCTCTTCTCAGTGAGGTCAGGCCGGGGGCGAGCCCCCCCAGCAGGTGTGCACGGTTCTTGGCTAAGGCCTTGCCCTGTGTCCGGGGCTGCATTGACCCCACAGCACCTGCAGGAACCTCTCGGTCCCCCCGAGGACTGTGTCCCAGCAGTATTTCTCTTCCTGACATTGCCAGACGTACAGCTAACCCACGAGTCTGAGGGCCTCTTGTTTGAGAAAAGTCCCAACTCGGGGAAGGACTGCATGGCTTCCAGCTTGGTCACAGCAGAAAACGTGGTGGCAGGAATGAAGGAGGGAAAAATAGAGAAACTTCCCTTCCTTACCTCATATAAAATCGCTCATTTACCATGAGGTCCAGCTGGACAAACGCTGGATGTGTCACCTACAGGGCCACTGACTTCCCATTTGTAACTCAGCGACAGGATTTGGTAGTTGGTGCGGGGATTGGTAGAATCTGTTTGCTGACCAGGAAATTCATGTTGGTCCGTGATGAGGCACTTAGGTGCCTCGTTTCCCAGACCACTTAGGGAGAGGCTGGGCCAGGTGTGTTTTGTTTTTAACAGACTTCTTTGGAGCAGTTTTAGGTTCACTGCAAAACTGAGCAGAAAAGACACTGAGATTTCCCCCCTGCCCCACACAGGCACAGCCGCCCCCTTTACCAACACCCCCTTCAGAGTGGCACGTTTGTTACAGTTGATGAACCCAATTGACAGCCATTATCACCTAGAGTCCACAGTTGACATTAGGGCTCCTTCTTGGGGTTGTCCATCCTGTGGTTTGTGTAATGGCACGTGTCCGCCATTACAGTGTCACAAAGAGCAGTTTCACCGCCCCAGAATTCCACTGTGTCCCGCCTGCCCAGGGGAGCTCATTGTCTCCGCCTGGCGTCTCCTGCTGTGGAGCCACCCAGTTCCTTCAGAGACACAGATCCTTAGAGTCTGGCGAGCTCACATTTGGTGAGGCAGGACGTCTTCCCACAGACCCCGCCACTCGAGATGTGGTCACTCTCTGGAAAGGGCTGCTGCGCTCAGCTGCTCATGTGTCCGAGGCTGGCGTGCTTCCAGCTCTCATCCACGCGTGCAGTGAAGGGCTCCGTGGCACCCCCTTAGTGCCAGGCCCCTTCCCTGGGCAAGGCACCTGGTGCAGACGGAGGCACACGCTGGCTGACGGACAGGCTGGCTCAGCCATCGGCACCAGAGCCCGGATTTGCAGGAAGCAGCCAGTTCTCCGTCTCTAGGGCTCAGAGAATGTTTGGGCCCAGCAGGTCCCTCCACTCCTGTGGTTCTGCCCCATGACTCAGAAGTGCCTCATGTGGCTGGTGGTGGTCAGTGTCTCCAGCTGAGTAGCTTTCTTTTCAGAATGTCAGTGACGACACAGATAGTGGGCTCCCAACCACAAGTAGAGTGTGAATACGCAACCTAAACATTCATGGAGGCCATGCCAGAGAGGGAGGTTAATGGTGACGTACTCATAGCTGGGTGGTTTGGTTGGGCGCTTTGGAGAATCTTGGTTTCCCTCGTGACAGTTCTCGGTCCGAATTCGAGCCCAGGTCTGCCTGACTCCGCAGCCAGCGCCCTTCACTCCTAAGCACTCGGCTGTGGTGAAGACGGCCTTTGACCTCACGACTGAGATGCTTCTCTTTGATTCTTTCCTGTTCAGCGTGACGACATCAGGGGTGATGGAGAATATGAAGAAAGTGAAGAAGGTGACCAACGGCTCGGTGGAGCCCCAGGGCGAGTGGGAAGGCACCGCCTGATGCAGCCCCGCTCAGGCTGCACCGTCCAAGGAAACGTTTCAGTGCTGCAAGTCCTTGGGGTGAGCGCGCGCGGTCGGCACCGCCCGGCGGCCACCACGGAGCACGTGGCTGGGAGTGACGTGCCGCGGACGCCTGCTTTTTCACTCTCTTTTATGGAAACCGGACCTGTGGCTGGTCATAGGCAGCTGACATTCTCCTTCAGGTGGGAATGGTGGGGAGGGGGCGTAGCAAGGAGGCGGGTGAAAGGAAGACTTGGTTTTAATTAACATATATATTTTTTTAATTGGGAGCTCTCAAAGTATCTGCAATGTGACCCACGTGTGTAGCTACATCAGAAGGAATGTTGGCAGATGGGGAGGAGGGTGGCCGTGTGTGTCTGATGCCAGTCACGGGGGCATCTGTGTTTGACTCACAGAGAAGAGAAAGGGGGTGGTATCGCTGCATCTCGGGGGGACAAAAACTAGTGCAATTCGGTTAGTTTAGAAAGCAAAGTCAAAGCCTAAGTCAGTATGTGGAGCCTGCCCCAGGATTCCTGGCCCTGAATGTTACCCCAGAAACCAACAGCTCTAGGACCCCTGTCGTTTCTCTAAGAGCCTTGTCACCTGAGGGCTACAATGTCACTGTCAGAGTCCTGGCCCTGGGACACAGCACAGGTGGTAGGAAAGGGTTTTCTCGATCAAAGGGTATTCTGTGTTGCCTGATGGATGGACAGAAATGTATTTTTCAGATCAAAAAGCTTTCTCCTGTAGGATTTCCCTGAATATCTGGCTCCCTGTCTTCCCAGGCCAGTGCGGTCTTGTTTTCCTCTCTTCTCGTGTCTTCTGTCTACTTTGTGTGATCAGAATATGGGGGGACATGGGAAGGAATGTTCCTTAAGGAGCAGCTGGGGTCAGAAAAGGTAGGGTCGAAGCAAATACTTAAGTGCAAGCAGGTCATCCTCATCAAAAAGCGCTTGCTGTCAGCCAGATGGTTTTCTAAGCAGGAATTAAACAGACCTTGTCCCTGTATTCCAGGAGTATGTCTGTGGAGAAAAGTAACGTGATTATACAGTTTTCCTCTCGGGTTGGGGGTGGTGGAGTCTTTCACAGAAACTCAGTGACGTTGCCTTGCAAACTTTCCGAGCTTGGGGATGAACACGAGAACTGCCTAAAGTGAACAGGATTGCACGTGTGTATTTTGAATCATGGAACTAAGCTCAGAAGGTCCGTTGTGACTGAGGGCAGAGAGGGCTTCATGGTGATTTCCCACTGTGGTTCTGGTTGCCTGGGCCTGAGCCAGGAGACCGAAATGTCACTGCATCAGGAAAGTTTCCTCGTGCTTGGAGGGCCAGCTGGTTGGTGGCTTCCAGTGCCCGGGTGTGTCAGGGGTCTCCTGGGTGGGGGACAGTTTCAGTCTCTGGTGGTGGTTTTCTTACCTCCGGCTGGGAAGGGTCAGCCAGAAACCACAAGATCTGAGGGCGGCGCTTAATATCCCAGCTTTGGGAACCGGAAGTCTTTACTCAGAAACGGTTGTTTTCCCTCTCCTGTGCCGTTTTCACTTCCTTAGTGCCCCGTGAAGAAGCGAGCATTCTCTTGATGCACTTTTCTTAGCCCTGTGTGCTGCCTAGCCAGCCCTCCACAGGCCTGGTCCTGGCTTTGCGAGGGGTAGGAGCAGGAATGTTCCCAGCCGCTGCCGCCACCACTGCCTCTGTGGGCATTTTAGGGAAGGGTCCCCATGTCTTCCGTCTCCAGGAGCAGGGAAATCCATGCGAAGTCCTCATTTAAGGGACCTTTTTCTTTTTCTTGCTTTTTTTTTTTTTAACTTGGAGACGGGAAGGAAGTTTCAGGAAGGATGGGCATGTTTTTAAGACTTTGTTTTCCTACATATAAACAATCCCAGCTTCAGAAATGTGTCCTCTCCTGCTGTAGTCAAATCCCCATCAGGGCACTTCCATCAGGGGGATACTTGGGCTGTTTGGCCTGCAAGTGGATATTCTTGACTCGGCCGTAGACTTTTTAGCAAGAACCGAACAAAGCCTGATGAGACATCCTGTGTGTAAGGGAAGCAAGGAAACGCGTGAGTGAAGGCGTGAGGGAGGACACGGACACGCGTGGGCTGGCGCCGCTCTCCCACCCGACCGCTCCCCCCACTGGCGCTAGCCGTCTCTCAGGGTGTGGGCCGGGGCACTGGGCTTCTCTGTGGGATGGGGCGTCTTTAAATCCCGTGCCTCCAGACTCTCTCAGAGCGGCCGAGGGGCTGCACCTTTACAGGGCTGACCCTTCTGGAACAGGAAGGTCCAGGAGAGGTGTGGTGGTTTAGAAGTGAAGGTCGGCCAGGCCCTCCTAGCGAGCAGCTCGTCTGCCCACATCCTGCATGGTGGCTGGCACAGGGTCTGAAATCAGGCCGGTGATTCAGGAAAAGCAAAACCCCAGCCCAGGGTGGGGAAGACAGGTGGTAGTTCAGGTTTTGACATTATTCGAGCTCTCTACCCTGTACTGTAGAAATGTCTTCTCTTTCTCTGTCACGTCATAGCCGCGGCCAGCATTCAGCTGCACTCTTGAGTCAGGACAACTAACCTGACTCCTGCCAGAGTCCTGAAGGGTCACCAGCCCACAGCCCCCTCCCTAAAGCCCGGTTTCCACAGGCCCCTGGGCCCACTGTGATGCGGTGTTCGAAGGTGAAGCCCTTTCCAGATCTCGGGGATCCACAGGAAGCATGGGGCACATCTTAGAGCCATGGAGCCACCGTGGTATTTATAGCCTTGCTTCATGCTGCTCCCTGTTTCTGCCTCCGCAAAATACCTGCTTCCTCAGAGAAGTCTGCTGTGCAGTGAAAGGGCTGCTGGCGTGAAACTTCAGGAAGTGGAGGATCGCTTCCCTTTAATAAAGTCTGTGTGTGTTGTAGAAAATCACTTCTTGGACCACAAGACCAATCACTGATCTCTTAATCCTGGCTCTTAACAGTGGCTGACGATTCCATCAGCCTAGTCCTTGGTCCCTGGATGCTTTAAAATTCCAGTAGCAATGCATTTCATGCTGCTGAATGTGACTGGTGAATTGGTGGCCCGTTCTGCCGGAAGGAGAAGCTCGCTCTAGTGTAAAAGGTGGTTTCTCAGATCATAGCCCGAGTCATCTCAGTTTTCTTTCAAGAAACCACTTTAGAGTGAAATTTCCAGGCGTTCCCCCCGGGCGTGTCCAGCCGGCCAAAGAAGCACTCCGTCTCCTCACAAGTCCACTTCGTGTGACTGTCATGGCAGCATTTCCGCCTTGCGTTACCATCTGATCAGGCTCTCTGCTCTCTGCTCCACAACCTGCCCTCCCCGCCCCCTTTTGATCCTACATCTCTTAATCCCACATAGGCTCAGTCTTGGGAATACGGGCTATAGGCTTTGGTGCATTGCAGCATTTTCTCCCAACAGCTGTGTGAAGGGTGCGTTTTCTGAGCTAAGGGGAATTTCATCATGAGAGCGCCTACTAATGCCGTGTGTTGTTGCCTTGGACCGTGTATGATGTCCATCCCTGCACTAAAATGTATGTCTTGTTTCAGTACTTGAGGAGCCGTCCTTACGGACCAAGGAAGTGTAAAAGGTGCCTGTTTTCACTGCAGGCGTCGTTCTGGTCATCTCCCCCACCCTGAGGGAGGCCTGAGAACATCAGACAGTCTGATGAGGTGGTTGGCCCTGCTCCATACACCCGCAGAGCAGGAGAACCGTTCATGCTTCCTGCTGCCAAGCTGCTGATTTTCAAAGTTGGCAGCAAATCGCAGCCCACCTCCGCCATGGCACACGCCATGCCTCACTCAGCCTTAGCTTTTCTTTGACCCACCCCTCGCCTTCTAACAGGGTCAGATACGTAGAGCCCTTTAGGATTCACTAAATTAATGGCTTCCCCACTGAGGAAGTTAGGCTTTGACTCGGTACCACTTGGTGTATCAGAAAGGTGTTCATCCGGAACCCACCAAGTGTTCTCCGAGATCTGCTCTTTACTCGGCTTTCTCTAGGGTGTTTTCGGCAGGAAGTCTTTAAAACAGACCCACCTGAATGGATGCTAATACTTGTCACCATCTGGAATGTAGTTTTTTTGTTTTTGTTTTTTTAAGGAGGCGCAGCGCACAGCTGCCCGTGTGGGGATCAAACAGGCAACCTTGGTGTTATTAGCATTGCGCTCTAACCAACTGAGCCAACCGGCGACCTGGTCACACTCCAGATTCCCCAGGGGCCTTTGTAGCCTAGCAGTGCATCTGTGCCCTCTCTGCGTGGCTGATGCTTGGGAAGTAGATAACGTTTTTCAGTGGCTCACTGCTAGTGCGTGGGACATGCATGTTCCCTGAGATGCTGTGTGAAGAAAGCACAGAGGGGGAGGGGCGAGCAGGTGGCGGAAGCAGGATTTGGGCCTCTTGCACCAGGGAACTGTTGGGATCGTGGCGGCAGGAAGTCTGCAGCCCAGCCATTTGGGAAGGAGGCAATCTGGACAGTCAGTAAATGTCAAAGCAAAACAGAAGGGCTCACTCACTCCTAAGACAGTCAGCTTCTTGAGAGGCAAGGGGTGAGGTTTTGTAGTGGGCAGCCACACTGGGGGCAGCGGGCAGCCACCTTCTTAGCATGTAAGACGCTTTGTTAACAAAAGGGTCCCAAAGCGCCGACCACACAGGGGTTCTCGATGCCTGGCCCTATGTGCAGAGCATCAGTTGGATTTGCTTAGTCACGTGGCCTAGAAAGACGTCAGACACATCTAATCCAGAAATAAGTTTCATTTGGGGGAGGAGATGTCTGTAAATACCATTTGCTTTCCAGGTTAGATTGGAATGCAGGAGTTTTCAGTATTTTTTTTTAACACTAATGATCACTGAAGAGTATTTATGTAAACATGTACCAGGCGGGGGTTCCGAGCAGGGTGATGTATGGGATGGGTTCTCTTGCTGTGATGCAAACATGTAAAATAAAGATTCTATGATGAAAATCTACGCTTGTAATCCTGGAGAGTCCTGACTCCTGGCTGCCGTCTCTCCTCCACTTCCCTCACAGTGTTTGTCTTTGTGATTTTTGTTCATTAAATTAGTTAACTGCCTCCCACCCGCCCCGCTGACAATAGTGACACCTACTAGAGAAGTTGTGTGTGCCTTAGCAGATTGGTGGCAGCTGCCGTGGGAGCTCAAACGTGACTTCTACCCCAAAGGCTGGGTTTGGAACAGACTGAACATCAGTAGTAGTTTCCTAAGGTGCTGCCTCCACTCGGGGCAGGTCTGCTGTCACTTGTGGGGAGGTGGCAGTAGAGACTCAGGGCAAAGCCCACACAGTGACAGGCTGACATTCACCCTGTCTGACGTCAGTTATCAGATAGCCTTGCGAGTGACTCCACATCAGAATTGGAGATATCTAAGGTTTTAGACTCAAAGCGTTTTTAGAAGTCATCCAATCCCAAACTTCGTACTTTATTAGGAATGTTTTAAACTGAAGTGTAACTTACAAACCATAAGATTCACCCTTGTGAAATGTACAGTTGGGTGAGTTTTGACAGATGCATACTCAGTCTGCAGCCTCCACCGTGATCGAAATGCAACATTTTCTTCGCCCCGTAAAGTTCCCGGGTGCCCTTCTCAGCACAATCCCCGCCTTCCATAACTCCCACGACCCCTGCGGGTTTCCACGCCATTCATTAGATTGTTGTTGTAGAACTTCACGTGAATAGCGTCGTACAGTCTGCCCTCCATGTGTCTGGCTTCTTCCTCACAGCATGCTTTTTGGGGGATTTATCCATCCAAAGCCCTGGCTTTAAAACTACAAATATTGGGGCCTAGAGAAGGTTGTGCCTCCCTCCCCACACAACCACACAGCTAGTCAGTGTCAGCCAAGACGAGAACCCAGGCCTCCTGACTCTGATCTGTTGGGGTGATGAGGATGGAGTCGGGCCTGGCCCAGTGCCTGGCACAGTAAGGGCTCCACTGGTTACTGTTCTTCTGTTTAGAATAATATTCGAATGATCGTCCGTCCTCCATATCAGTTCAGAATGAAAGGGGCCTTAGAAGCCATGTCCCTTGGCCTGGGTTGTCTAGTCAGTGGCTGTGCATCACCCATAGCTCTTGTTCCTGACTCTGGAGGACTTACATTACCGGGGGTGTCTGGAGTGAAGCATGAGGGGGGGGCACTCTAAGGAATCCGGCGAGACTATCCAGGATGGGAGGAGCTGAGGCAACTCAGGAAGGGGACAGCTGAGAAAAGGCGTGGAAAGGGCTTTGGGGACCATCTAATCCAGTGGCTCTCAAACTTGAGCGAGCGTCAGAATGCCCTGGAGTGCCCAGGGTTTCCGTGAGCTTCAGTGGGTCTCCCCTGGGGCCTGGGAAGTTCCCAGATGATGCTGCCTCACCTGGTCGGAATCACACTTAGAGAACCGCTGATGTAACCGGAGCCCCCTCTGTTGGCTGGGCTCAGCTATTCAGCTGGCACCTGTGGGAGCACCCACCTCACACAGCGCTCCCGCTGGACCCATAGCAGCAAGGACCCCTCCCCCACCCCCTGGCTCTGGGCCTGCCCCGTGGGATTGCCAGCAGGGGCTTGGGGGGCCTGGCCAAACTGCCCCCCTTGATCAACACTGGCTCCCTCGTCCCCACAGCCGGGCTAGAGCTTTCCCAGTTAGAAGTGCAGCCGAACAGGTCACCGCATGAGCTGCAGAGCCGCAGTGGCCGCGGAGCCTGCACCCCTGGGCCTGGGCTGGCCTCAGGAAGGCCCCGCGTCTGTGAGTGACCCCTGCTCACTCGCCTTCTGCGTTCTCTGTTCTAATGAAACGGCAGAGCAGGCAAGTCGCGAGCGGACATTGACCCAAATATCCTTTGCTGAGAGCAGCCAACCACCTGCCTCCCCAGCCCAGCACCCTCGTCAGGTCCTCCCAGCGCCCACGCGGGCTCCTTCACGTCACAGCTGCCTTTGGGTGTCGGTCACCTGTCTGTCAGGTCAGCACATTGATAGCTGCTCACCCCCTCAGGCTATGGAGCGATGAGGCTGGGGAGGAGGTTTAAGAAAGTGCTGACTTCTTCCCGCAGAGCTGCGCTGTCTGGGCTCCAGCTGTCAATCCCAGTTCCCCCAGCAAAGGATTCCTGGGAGCCCCTCCCTACTGGCCATCCCCCCACATAAAGAGAAGCTGCCTCAGCAGTTTGGGGACTGGGTTTTTAGGGGTTAGTGTGACCTGCTGTGCCTTACCCCGCTTATGCCCCACTTTGCAAGAGAATGCTGACCTTCATCAAAATGGGGAATCTGCTCATGAAAACATCTGCAGGAACTGAGCTTGAGGCGCCTCGTGAAACTAAACATTCTAGTTCATGCACTTGGAACAGCGCAGCTCAGAGCCAGGGCTGCACATCTTGAGGGTTGAAGTGATTCTCCACACACTCGGGTTTGCGGGGCCACAACTGACGATCAGTGGTGAATCTGGCCCACACCCCATGATGGAGAAAAATATTAGGGGTGCACTGTGGGGGGCAGGAGTCAGCCATGGGGGGAAGAGTTGAGTCTTGCCTCCACTTTCTCCCCTCTTTCCCTCCTATCCTTTCCATTTTAACTGGCCCCTTCCCTTCAGCAGTAGAGCTTGTTCAAGTGTTTTCCATTAAAAACAAGAAAAAAATCTTAGGCTAAGGCGCAGCCCCTCCCCCACTGACAGGCCAGGCCTCTCAGGCCTGCTTCCTTTCCAGGAACCCCAATTTACTGCAGTCTGGTTTCCCCTGGCCAAAGACTTGTAAGCTCTCGGGGCTTGGTTATTACCTGCCATGAGTTGAGCAGCTTGTGACATGGTGAGACTCTTCCCCTCTCTAGACTGAAGCTCACCCTTGGCTCCTGTGACTTTGTGTCCACCACCACCACCTTCCTCGCATTCTGCACCAGCCAGATTAGACTTGGGGTAGTTTTCCTCCTGCCCCCATCCCTGTCCTGTGGTTCAAGTCCACCCACTTCTTTCTCCCCATTGCCACTTTCCAGGCCAGCCACCCTCACCCGCCACCTGGATTACATCCAGTGTTACCGTCCAGCTGGTAGCCTGGCTTCCAGTCTTGCCCCCCTTCCAGCCCTTTGCCATGCTTAAGCAAAGCAACCTTTTGAAAGTGCCAGCCTACTGTGTCAAACATAGAGACACAAAATGGAGCAAAGAGGAAACAAGATCAATGTACAAAAATCAACCTCTTTCTGGGGTGGCTGGTTGGCTCAGTTGGTTGCAGAACGGTGCTAGTGGCACCAGGGTTGCCGGCTCAATCCCCACAAGGGCCAGTGTGAACTGCGCCCTCCTTAAAAAAAAAACACAAAAAAAAACACAACAAATATCCTATTTCTATATACTTGTAGTGAACAATTAAAAAATGAAATTGTTTTAATTTCATTTAAGTAGCATCAAGAAGAATAGAATACATAGGTATAAATTTAAGAGGAAAAGTGTAAAATTTATACTCTGAAAACTAAACCACTGAAAAAAATTAAAGAAGATCTAAATAAATGGAAAGTCATCCTATATTCATGGATCAGAAGACAATATTGCTAAGATGCTAATACTCCCCAAATCTACAAATTCAGTGCAGCTCAAATCTTGGCTGGCCTCTTTGGAGACATTCACTAGCTGATCCTAAAATGCATATGCAAATGCAAGGGATCCAGAAGAGCCCAAACAATCCTGAAAACAAAGAACAAAGTTGATGGACTCACTTCTTATTTTCAAGACTTCCTGCAAAGCCGTCGTCATCAAGAGAGTGTGGTACTAGCATAAGTGTAGGTGTGTAGATCAATGAAATAGAATTGAAAGTCCAAAAGTAAACCCATACATTTATGGTCTGTTGATTTCTGGCAAAGATGCCCAAACAATTCAATGTGGAAAGAATCGTCTTTGTTTTCGACCAGTGGTGCTGGGACAACTGGACATCCACATGCAAAGAGTACATTTGTAGTACATACCTCACACCATATACGACAATTACCTTGAAATGGATCATATACCCACAACTACCAAATTCTTAGAAGAAACACAGGGGTAAATCTTCATGACCTTATATTAGGCAATGGTTTCTTAGGTAGGACACCAAAGCACAAGCAACAAAGGAAGGAAATAGATAAACTGGATTTGATCAAAATTAAAGCTTAGGTGCTTCAAAGGACATCACCAAGAAAGTGAAAAGACAACCCAACTATTTGCAAATCCTAGATCTGATAAGGCTCCCATTTCCAGAAAATATAAAGTCTTAAAATTCAATAAAAAGAGACCTGTTTTTAAAATGGGGAAAGGATCTGAACAGGCATTTCACTTAAGCATAATAATTTCAAGCAAGGTTCATCCATGTTGTAACATGTACCAGAATTTCATTCCTTTTTAAGGTTGTGTAACATTCCATTGCATAGATAGACCACATTTTATTTATGCGTCACCTGTCAATGGACACTTGGGTTGCTTCCACTTTTGGGTCATTGTGAATAATGCTGCTGTGAACATTTGTGTACAAATATCTGTTTAAGCCTCTGCTTTCAATTCTTTGGGGTGTATACCCAGCAGTGGAATTGCTGGATCATATGGTAGTTTGGGGGTTAATTTTTTGAGGAACTACCATACTGTTTCCCACAACAGTTGCACTATTTTACATTCCCACCGACAGTGCACAAGGATTCCCATTTCTCCACAAGTGTTCTTTGCCAACACTTGTTATTGTGTTTTGTTTTGTTTTTGGGTTTCTCGTTTTTTTTTGTTTTTGTTTGTTTTGTTTTTTTGTAGCAATCCTAATGGCTGTGATTTGGTATCTTCTGGTCTTGATTTGCTTTTCCCTAATGATTGCTGATCCTGAACATCTTTTTTGTATGCTTGTTGGCCATTTGTGTCTCTTCTTTGGAGAAATGTCTATTCCTGTCCTTGGCCCATTTTTATTTTGTTTCATTTTTGTTTACTTTTCATGAACCGTCTTGACCATTTTGAAGTGTACAGTGCAGCAGTGTTTGCACAACATTTACATGGTTGTGCAAACATCACCAGAATTCTTTCGTCTTGCAAAACTGAAATGCTCCACTCATTAAACACCAACTCCCCATCGTCCCCCACTCCCCAACCCCTGGCAACCGCCTTTCTACTGTCTGTATCTGTGAATTTGACCACTCTGGATACCTCACATAAATGGGATGATACAGTATTTGTCTTTTTAAATCTGGCCTATTTCACTTAGCATAATGTCCTCAGTGTTCCCTTTGCCCATTTTTGAATTGGTGGTTTTTTGTTTGTTTGTTTGTTTTTTTGGTTTTTTTTTTGTGAGTTATAGGAGTTCTTTATATATTCTGGATATTAATCCCTTATCAGATACATGATTTGCAAATATTGTCTCCCACTCTGTGGATTGCCTTTTCACACTTGATAGTATCCTCTGATGCACAAAAGTTTTTCATTTTGACAAAGTCCAATTTATCTTTTGTTGCTTATGCTTTTGGTGTCATAGACAAGAAATTGCTGCCAAGTCCAACATCATGAAGCTTTTTCTCTGTTTTTCTTTTCCCCTGTGTTTTATAGTTTTAGCTCTTACATTAGGTCTTTGATCCAGTTTGAGTTAATTTTTGTATACGGTGTAAGATAAGGGTCCAACTGCATTCTTTTGCATGTGGAGATCCAGTTTTCCCAGCACTGTCGGTTGAAAAGACTGCCCTTTCCCCATCGAATGGTCTTGGTATCTGAATAGGCATTTCTACAAAGAAGACGTACAGGTGGCCAATAGGCACATGCAAAGATGCTCACCATCATTAGCCATCAGGGAAATGCAAATCAAAATTAGTGCGATACTACTTCACATCCACTAGAGTGGCTGTAAGAAAGAAGACGTAATAACAAGGGTTGGTGACGATATGGAGAAACTGGAACCCTCATACATAGCTGATGGCGATGTGAAATGGTACAGCTGCTTTGGAAAAGTCTGGCCCTTTCTCAAAAGATTAAGCATGGAGTTACATATATGACCCAGAAATTCCACTCCTAAGTACGTAGCCAAGAGGAATGAAAACATGTCCACACAAAAACTTGTATGCAAATGTCCATAGCAACATTATTCCTCATAGCCAAAAACTGGAAATAACGCAAATGTCCCTCACTGATGAATGGATAAATCCAAGTGGTCTATCCATACAAAGGAGTATTATTCAGCCATAAAAAGGAATGATGTATTGACACGCTACAATGTGGCTGAACCTAGAGGACATTATACCAAGAAGCCATAAAAGAAGCCAGACACAAAAGGTCACCTATTGTGTTATTCCATTTATAACAATACATCCAGAATCGGCAAGTCTATATAGAAAGATAAGTGGTTTTGCCAGGCGTTGGGGGGGCGGGCAGTGTGTGTGTGTGCAGAGAGTCTGCTAAAGAGTATGGGATTTCTTTTTGGAAATAATGAAAATGTGCTAAAGTTGTGGTGATGGTTGTACAACTTAATGTATATACTAAAAATCATTAAGTGTACACTTTAAATGGGTGATTGGTATGGTATGTGAATTGTGTCTCACTAAAGTTGTTTAAAAAAATACATTAATCCAATCTGAGCAGCGTCCTTGGGAGCACCAACCCTGGCCAGGTCCAGGAGGGCTTCATGGAAGAAGTGCCATCCTGTGTGTGATGAATTAACTCAGTGACACAGGAGGTGGTAGAAAGGTGTCCGGGCAGGGGGAACAGCACATGCTGAGGCCAGTGGTGAGAGAGCCTGGACATTGGGATGAATCCAGTTGAGATGGAATCATGAGTGGGAAATTGGGAGCAAAGAGAGATGAGACTAGAAAAGTAGGCGTGGGCTGTATCAGGAGGTCCTCTGCTGAGGAGTTTGGCCCCTGCCATGAGAGTGGTAGGAAGGTTTAACAGGGAAGAAACATGCTCGGATTGCATCCTGGTGACACACTGAAAATTACAGCACCAGCGGTGATGTAGGGGACATCTCTTGGGTGCCTGTCTGGCTTTCATCGCGTCTTCTCTATCCCAGACTGGCCTCAGATTTGTCAGGCTTACAGTTTGGGTGAGACTGACCCCACACTCCTAGCTCTAAGCTTGAGCCTTGATTGGTTTAAGCTGATCTGCATATCCCTTGTCTCCCCAAACCCCTATACGGATGGGTTCAAGAATAGACACAGGACCCCTTTCAGGCCATCGGGGCCAATGAGATTCGGTCCTGGAGTCTTGGTTGGCAAGGTGGGCGTGAGGAGGAAGTGGGTCCTTTCAGTGAGATGTGACCAGCAAGGGGGAATCCCTGAGTGGCTGCCTGCAGCCAAATTGGAGCGCCTTCCTGTGAATGGCCCCAGCACTGAGGAAGCAGAGCCAGAAACAGAGAAGAAACCCAGATTCTCTCGGAGCCTGTAAGCCTGGATCAAACCTCGCCTGAAGGCTAACACGCGTCAGTAAGTTCCCTTTTGCTTTAGCCAGTTTGGGGCAGGTTTTCTGCTACCATAAAGTGAAAGTTTATCAGCAGATAAACCCTCTGACAGAAGAGATGCACAAGGCATCAGGGAGCCCCAAGAAACATTTCAGTCTCCCTAGAAGGTCCCCAAAGTCTCTGCGGAAAAGGAGAAGGGGATAGATAGCCAAGGAGGTGGAAGGGCTGTCATGGGAGGGGAGGAGATAATTTATACAAAGTGTGCTTCCTGAGAATCTGCCAATGACATTCGTTCATCATCAGTGCCCCAGGGCAGGCAGCCAGGTGGGATTTCGGCAGCCTGTCAGAGAGCAGGCCCTGACACCAGACCCATCACTGAGTGCGTGAAAGGGGGTCGTTGGGCACGCCCTCAGATTACCTCATCCTCCGGCTTGTTCCACAAGGTGACGCATCCAAGGTGAGGTCCCAGGGGGCAACTGACCTGCCCACGGCCACACAGCAAGTGCTGGGACCTGGGCCCAGGTGTGCTGTCAACCAGGGCCGAGTCCTTTCCACCCACCTCTCTGGGGTTTAACTGGGAAGCCACAAACCTTCCAGGGCTGAGCCTGGGATAAAGCTGATTTTCTTGATGATAAAAACTCCTTTGCCCCACCTGCTTATGGGTGGGCCCGGCTGGACTGTGGCTTCTGTCTTCGCTGTCAGGCCTCATAAAACCCATCAGTGGGTGGCCTCATTGATTTTCAACCATGTTTTACTTTCACGTAATGAGTCTCTCCAGGCCCCTGTGAACTGCACTTAACGGAGCATCCAGAGGCTCCTGCGCCTGGCGGCAGCGATTCAGACAGAATTATTAACAAGGCTGTATTTACCCCTCCTGAGGGGCCTGCTGGGAAACTGGCCATGCAGCAAAGCAGGGAGAATCCAGAGCTGCTCAGGCGGTAGAGGGCCTAGTGTGGCAGGGCCTCCCCCATCCCACAGCCTGCGCTGGCTCCCTGAGCCCAGGCGAAGGACCGGACCTTACCCTCAGAGACAGGGTGGCTTAGGTCACCCCTAGGCAAGCCCCAGCTCCTTTAGGAGGAGCCAAGGCTACTCCTCCCCTTGCCTCTAGTTTGTTATTTGCAGTCCGGCCCCAGCTCCCCCCCCCCCCCCCAGTCGGCAGGTTTCCTTCCAGTGGAGCCCAGTGAAAGCCGCAAGGAGCAGGAGCGGCTGGGTGGGTGGGAAATCGAGAGGCCAACGTCCAGGGACCCTCGGGGTCATTTCTGCCCCCTTCCTGTCCCCAAACTGGGAGCCAGCTGGATACATTGTTGGACAGGGTTCTTGGAGTCACCGTGGGGATGCTCACCTCCCTGGCCCGGGTCCATGTTTAACCTGTTGGGAGGGGCAGCCTAGTGCTGAGTGTATTTCAGAGTCAGAGGGAGCAGAGGCCATTCTTTTACAAATGAAGCCCCAGCGAGATGGGGGTGGGAGTCCAGGGAAGACCCGTCCAGAACTCCACCTCCAAACCCTCAGCCCAGTGCCCCCACCTACGTCCTAATTTACACCCTCTGCTTCTCTGTTCCCAGCATCCACACAAAGCCTGCAGTGGGCAGGTCTTGGAAGGGTGGGCTTGGAGCCTGGGGTCAGGTGTCCTGGCCCGGCCCTGAGCGTGGCCTTGCCTGGGCCAGGGGGTCTGGGGGACTGTTGTCAGCACATCAGTATGTTAAGGATGCCCTGGATGCCATTGAGCTTGAGGACTTTAAAGATCCTGCAGCTGTTGGTCGTGCACTATTTGCTGGACCCAGGAAGGGGGCTGCCAGCCTTCATCCACAAAGCCTCAGGAGCCCAGCAGGGGTGATCCTCCCCGCCACCCCCACCCCCAAGCTGTTTGGAGGAAGAGGCTGTGGGGGAGCGGCTCACTTAACCACACAGCAGTAAGTGCTCCGTAGCCCCAAATCATGTGGACCCCTGCCTTCTACCAGCGTCGGTGAGCTGTGAAACCAAGCAGAGCAGCACCAGTGGAGCTCAGCCAAGCACGCATCTCTGTGCCGGTTCCAGGATGTTTCTGCACCACGATGACAGATGACAGGCTGGGGTCCGAGGAACTTTATCTGAATCCCTATAGCGGGTCAGCAGCTGTGTGACCCAGGCCCGGCTCCTCAACCTCTCTGGGCCTCACTGCCTAATTTACAGGATCCTGCAAAGGCTCAGCGGAGGGGTGGGAAGCACTAGGCACACTGACTGACAGTGAGGGCACCATAAGTGGCAGCTGCCATTGTTACCGCGGGACTTACTGTGAACCAAGGCTATAAGAGAAGCTGAAGGACTCCAAGAGAAGGCAAGTGTCCCGTTTATGTCCTGGTCAGCTCTGATGCTTCAAGATGGGACCCATCTTAGACCTGTGACAGCATGCAGTGTCCCCATTGGAAGGGCCCTTGAAGCCCCTCATTGTATGGATGGGGAAACTGAAGGCGGGAGAGTGAGCGCGACTGTCCCAGCCTGCACCGGAAGCTGGTCCAGGTCAGCAGCGTGGGCATTATCAGATTCGGTGTGCAGCTGACCTCTAGAAGAAGAGTGGACTGATGGTCATGGCCATAGAGGAGCTGGGAGGCTGGAGTGTCGCTGTCCACTCGTTCATCAGTGTTGTCCGAGCTTCCACTCTGGGTGGGGCCTGGGCAGGCAGCAGGGACTTAGCCCCATGCAGGCCTGTCCTCATGGGGCCCTGGATTGGCTCAGACATAACTGATGCACGGGGGCTGGGAGAGCTCTCCCTGAGCGAGCTGGGCCAGGCCCAGAGGCCATCGGGCTCCTAGGAGCCGGCCCTGGGATCTGCCCAGGGGAGTCCGTATCCTGCCTCTGGGCCTGGCTCGAACACCCACAGGCAGCTTGCTGATGAGCTGGGCGCAGGCCAGGTGGTGGGCAGCTCGCTGGCACCCAGGGTGCTGGTGGGTTCCAGGCCTGGGGCCTCCACAAAAACTGCTCTCCTCTTTACTCCTGCTCTGGGCGTGTCTGAGCTTGACCCTGGGAGAGCCCACTGGTTACCGGGAGCTCCACCATGGACCTGGTGGAAGCGATGGACACAGCACTGTCCCTTACAGGATAAGCACATCAGCCCTCCTCCTGCCCGCCCATCGGTGAGATGAGCACATTGGACCTGGTGGTCTTTACAGTACTGGCTCCCAGCTTTAGGGATTCGCAAATTCTGTGGTCGATGGTATTTGGGATATCTGTCCAGCCCCCCTTCCCGGAGGGTGGACCTCTGAAGCCATTACTGAGTGGCCCCAACCCTCCTTGACCAGGGCTCATTGGACCCTGCAGACACCTGACTTCTATCAGATCCTTTCCCAGAACTGGGCTTTGTGACTCATCAGACCCATGGGCAGGTGAGATGGAGGGAACATGGGACCTGGGCTGGGGCAGGAGGCCGAGAGGAAGCCGTCTGCAGAGGTAGACACTGACCCAGACAGGCAGGGTCCTGGGCATTTATTGGATTTTGCACACACACACACACACACACACACACACACACACACCACATTAATTCCCCATTCTTCTGAAAAGCACCCACTTTACTTTTCTGGGAGACACCCCCTCCTTCACTGGAGCAGCCTTGGAGTAACTGACCCGCAAGCTGCATGCCCAGCCAGCCCCATTCATTGGGGTCCTGAGACCCCAGCATGGCCCATCAGACAGTCTCCGCAGGACTGAATTTTGAGCAAAGGGCTGCACAGAGGAGAAAGTGGCAGAGCCGACGCAGCCTAAATTTCTGTTTCGGCCGGTAGAGCCACATCCTGGAGAGTCCTGGGTGCATCCTCTCCTTAGCCGCATTCTCTGGTGGCTCCCTCAGTCCCCTGAGCACTTCCTGTCTGGACACACATTGCCAAGTCTACTGCAGGCATCCCTGGAGCCGGGATTGTCTGAGAGGAACCAGCCCTTCCCAGGAACGTACCTGCAACCGGGCCTGTCTCCTTCCTGCCCTGATAAATCCCCCTTTCTCTTCAGCTGTCTCAGGGACATGCAAGGATTTCCTGACCCTCCCTCAGAGCCTTAGCGGGGTTGGAAATGACAGGCAAAGGCTAGAGAGCACAGCCTGCACCCTTTGCTCCTTGGGGGACACTGAGCTCCGTTCAGCACATCTCCACGCTGGGACAGCTGCCTGACTTCAGACCCTGCTGACAGCTTCACCGGGGAAGGTGAGGTTCAAAGGAGGTGCATCTCCCCGAGCTCGGCGGGCAGTGAGGGACTCTGAGGACTGGAACACTGCTGTCACAGTGGTCCTGCCATGGGGTCGTCCTGGACTCCGGGTGCAAGCCATCCCTTTCGATTTTTAGGACACCTGAGAGAACCGAGGAGGGAGGCCTTTGTCCCCAGGCCAGATGGGCTTTGCACCTGTATCTAATTCACAAATCCACTTGCTCAGCTGCTCCATGTAATAACCGCGCCTTCTGCAGCTGGGGAAGCCCCACTTCAAGGCCCATAAACAGCTCTGCAAGGTGGCAGACTCCCCAGGGCACCGAGATCCCGACTTACAAATGAGAAAACCGAGGCTCAGAGAGACCACGCGCCTGAGCCCAGGTCCCACAGCCAGGACTAGCACTCAGACTCCTCGCTTAGAGTCCTTTCCACAGAAAGTTGAAGTAAATGATCTTTTTTCCTTTGTCAATAATAATTATAGTATTATTATTCGTCAATAATAATACTAATAGCCAATCTTTACTAAGGATTTTACATACATCACCTCACTTAATTCTCATAACAACCCTGTAGGGAGGTGCTGTTTTTATTACACCCACTTTCTAGATAAGAAAACTGAGGCTTAAGAAGTTTTAAGTAACTTACCTAAGGCCGCACAACCAGGAAGTACCATCTAGCTCCAGGTCCTGTGCTAACCACTGTCCCATCCTGCTTCCCTCTGCAGGGAGGAAGCAATTGGCTACTTTCACAGGCCCCGAAAAAACAAGGCTGGCCAGAGGGCCCAGTGACGGTGGAAAGCTCTGATGTGGACAGATGACCAGCTCCCGGTCCTCCTAGCCCAGTTTTGCCAATCCCCATTTGCCCTAAGTGGGTAGTAGTCTACTCGTGGTGAACAAAGGAGCCGCCCCCTAGCAGGCCAGATGCGTGGGGAAGACCAGAGAATTGTTCCTAAGGGAACCCTGAGATATGTGGTGGTGCCCAGGCTGGCTCTTCCTTGCTGGAGACTGTGACCCACAGGGCAGTGGCTCACGCCCTTCTCCCCAGCCGAGCCTGGGCTTGCCTCGGCTTCCTCCTGACACAGTGCTCCAGCAGCCACTGCCCGTGCATGGGCTGGCGTTTGCAGCCTGCCAAAGCATGTTGTGGGCATCACCGGGCAAATTAGCTGGGCTGACCCCAGTGTGCTTATCGAGCGCCCACTGTGGGCCAGGCACCACGGGACGTCCGATACAATGAAGGAGCTGGTCGTGGCTGGGCTCTCTCCAGCACTGCCCGCCCTGTGAATATACTTCCTAAAGGTGAGCCGCTTCACCCCATCCATTTAACCCTCATCAGGCTTCAGGGTGTCCCACTTACCTCGACGAAACACCCCCTTCGCTGCTCTACATCCGTTCTCCCTGAGGAGTGGGACTTGGACACCACTGGGTTCCTCATGGATATTTCTTCCGCAGGACGATGGTTCTTCAAATGCTAACTGGAGTTATGAAAAAAAAGGTTCAATGGCCAAATAAATGTGGAAAATACTTAAATAAAACCGATTTCTTTCTTGCAGGACTTCTCAGAGCCTTTGAGTAAATACAAATGTGCAGGGTGACTCTTGGAGAGCGTGGTTATAGCATGCCACATTCCCCAAAAGCATTTGACCAGGGAACCCTTCTTTCCACAGGACACATGTACCATACAGACTGGTTTTTTTCTCAGGAGCTACTGGATTATGTACTTTCGACAATCTTTTGAATTTGGAGAAAAAATATGATTAAAAACTACTTAATTAAAATACACAGTGACGCCCACAGAGTTTTTCCCTCACACAGTTGGGAGGATCCCGTAGGTTGTGAAACCTTTTTGTGCTTCCTGTGCTGTAAGCAGACCTATACCATGTGACTAGATTTCCAGCTGTGCTATAATTTAACATAGCTGTGCAGGATCCCATGGTCTGATAAGCTAATCCCTCATTCTGGATATGTAGGTCGCTTCCATTTTTGTTGTTGTAAATGCTGCTGCAGTAACATCACCGAGGCTTAACATTTGTACAGATCTCTAATTGTTGGCTTAGGTTGATTTCCTAGAAGTGGAATTGCTGAGTCCGAAAATACAGATATTTATTGGCAAACTGTCCCTCACAAAGGTTGTACCAACTTGCTCCTTGCCTGGCGGTGTCTGGATGCCCATTTTCTCGCTCCTTTGCCGACACTGGATATGATCATTAACTGTAATTTTTTCCCCTAGTTCATTTTGTGCTTCTCTGATGACTTGTAAGGGACGTCTCTTCTGTGGACTAGAGGCTGGCATTTGCTCTTGTTCTTGTCACCTATTCGGGTGCTTTCCCCAACTTTCTATTGAGGGATCATATTTCTCTTATGAGCTTAGCAAGTTCGTAATGGGTTAAAGATATTAACTCTTTGTCCTGTGCTTCTGCGGGTAGTTTTGATCCTCATAAACCCTCCCCCATGAGAAGATGGGAAGCGATGTGCCCAAAGCCACAGGACCAGGACTCAACCTGGGCCGCAGGGCATTGTGCTCCATGCTGGGGGTTCAGTGGGACCCCTCCTCCTCCCCCGCACCCTCCCCACCTCACCTGGATCCCTGTGCCCACCCATCTCCCAGGAACAAACAGGACTTCCTTGGACAGACCGCCTTCAATCACATGAAGTGCTGCAAAAGGACCAGGTGCCATGTGGGTAGGTCTAGGTGTTGGGACTTGAGCTCCCCTGGGGGATCCAGGAAGGCTCCATGGAGGTGGTGTTTAAATGGAGACTTGAAAGGTCATCCAAGACAGTGCTATCGGACAGAAAAATAATGTGAGCCGCATGTGTAACCTAAAATTTTGTAGTAAGGCACTTTAAAACAAAAGAAATAGGTGAAATAAATTTTAATAATATATTTAATTCATTATATCCCAAAAATCAGTTTAATATGTACTCACATTTTAAAAAATATTAATGAGCTATTTTTATTCTTTTTATTTTATATGATCCTTGGAAATCTGGTGTGTGTTTTTTGCTTACAGCACACCTCCATTGGGACTGGCCACATTTCAATGGCCACATGGGTGTGTGTGCGAGGGGTTTCTGTGTAAGATTTTGAAGGTCTAGGCATTCACTACAATGGGGGGGTGAGATCAGCCCAGGGTGCGGGGTGGGGGTGGGGAAAGTGGGAGATAGTGGGGGTCAACTGCTTGTTAGAGGAACCAAGAGATGAGGCAGGAGAGGAGGCCCTGAGTGAGCCTTCTGGTGGCTTTCCCCTTCTTCAGGTCCATGATCAAATATCACCTTCTCAGTGAGTCTTCCCTTACCCTTAAATATCTACCACCTCCCACTCCAGCACTTCCCATCCCCCTTCCCTGCCTTACTTTTGTTTTCACCTCTGGCATTTTACTCATGCCTTTTATTATGATGTTGCTCTCCCCTCACTAAACTGTAAGCTCCATTACAGCACAGGTTTTGCCTATATGCTCTGGGACCTGGCACATAGTAGGTGCTCATAAATATTTGCTGAATGATAGAGTGAATCTGTGAAGCCCCCAGGAAACTCCCTGACTCCCCTCTTCCACAGATGTTTCTGTGCATGGTCCCCCAGCACCCTTGCCATTCCCCTTGTGGTGTTTGTCGCCACTGTGGTTTGGAGACCCCTGTGGGCACGTCGGGGGAGGGGTGGTTTGTGAGGACGTGAACATCGGTCATGGCAGTGTCTCCAATGTCCAGCACAGCGCTTGGCACATGGGCAGCGGGCAAGAAATACAGGAGCATTGGGATTTCTATGGGGCTTTAATGCTACCACTGTCACTGTCCTGACCAGGCCCTGGTCCCCACGCTGGTTCCCCCTCCTCCCAGGCGGGATGCTCAGGCTGGTCTGGCTGATTCAGAGCCCCTCAGGTCCAGGCAAGGCCTTCAGGGGAAAAGCTGGAATGGAGGTGTTTGGGGGTAGGGCGGCATTGGGAGGCTGAGAAGCATGCCTGGCCACAGTCAGGCTTTCTTTCTCTGTCTCCCCAACTCCTCTGTGTTTCCCATCCTGACGTCTGAACACTGCCAAAGTGGAAAGAAAAAGAGACCCTGCCCACATTTCATCCTCGCCTCACCCTCCCCTGCTTTGTCCACCCCCAGGCACCCAGCACCCTCATGCCTTCCTCATGCGAGGTTTGCAGAGCGGGTTTGCAGAGCGGCTACCGGCTACCGGTGCCTTCTAGATGCTGGAGATACACCTACAGATAAGACAAGAATCCTGCACTCCGGGGGTTCATAGTCTAGTGGGGGAGACAGCAGAAACACAATACATAACACACGTTCTCTCTGTGGTAGTTGCTAAGGAGAAAAGCGATAAAGCTGGACCGGGGATGGGAAAAGTGGCAACACATTCACATTGTACATGGGGGAGGGCGGGAAGACTCCCTCGCAGCCTCCCCTCACCCGCATCCACTTGCCTCTGTCCATCCAGGTGGAGTCCTGGCCACTGGCCTGGCCTTAACTCCTGCCCAACACCTTCAGGAAGCGACCTCCACATGGAGGGCAGAGAAGTAGAAAAGGCAGATCTGACCCTGTCACCACCCTGCTGAAATCCTACAGGCCCAGCTCCGTGAAGGAGACGGCTTCCCCTTCTTTCTGGCCTCAGATCATACATGCCCTGCCCCTGGAGCCCCTGGGCCAGGAGGGCTGTCCCTCTGGGCTCAGGCGTCCTTCCCT
The DNA here is from genome assembly GCF_057876585.1 of Rhinolophus sinicus. Lineage (NCBI taxonomy): Eukaryota > Metazoa > Chordata > Mammalia > Chiroptera > Rhinolophidae > Rhinolophus > Rhinolophus sinicus. The sequence continues at coordinate 5,465,680 of NC_142516.1, read as the reverse complement.
CCTCCAGGATTTCAGGGCCTTGATCACTTTGCCAATCACTCCCCCTCCCCATGGGCTTGGAGGTAACCTTCCCCCGGCCGCGGTAGGTGCCCCCACTATAAGACGTGACATCTTGCACCGCAATGCCGGTCCCCTCCCCGTTCTCCCCCGCGCCACCCCGTAAGGGCTGGGGCCGCGCTTGTCCTGTTCACAGCTGTGGCCCCAGCGCCCAACAAATCCGTGTCGAATGAATGAAATTCGCCGAGCAGAGACTTGGCCTCATTCACGTCAGATCTTCCGGGCCCTCCCCAGCCCTGCTCCGCGGTGGGGGGGCACTGGAATGCCCGGGATCGAGTCAAGGCGGATGGCAGCGTGACCCCCCCCCCCGCCCCGGAACGCAATGAGGCAAGGGAGCGCCCCTCTGCCGCCCCAGCTCAGTGTTCAGGGGGCCGCGGATCCGCGGGCGCAGGCCGGGCGGGGCGGGTGCGGGGCGGGAGGTGGTGCCGGGCGCTGAGTGGCGGCTCCGGGTCCACCCCTGGCGCGCGGGTGCGGGCGGGAGGCGGGAGGCGGGAGGCGGGGAGCGCAGGGGCGGCGGCGCAGGGAGCGCAGCAGCGAGCATGTGCCGCGGAGCCCAGTAACCAGGGACGACCGGGCAACACCGCGGCCGCGTCGGCGCCCAACCCAGCGCAGCTCGCGCCGCGGCGCCGGGAGAGGGCGGCGGCCGACGGCCGGGCCTGCCCAGCGGCTGCCCCTCGCCCCCGGGCCCGCGCCGCGTCCAGGGCACTTGAGGCGCCGCCAGACGCGCAGCGCAGCGCGCCGGAGCTCCGCGCCCGGGCCGCGCGGGCACGGCGCAGACAAAGGCGCGGCCCCGGCCCGGCCCAGCTCGGCCCGCCCGCCTCTGTGCGCCCAGCCCCAGCCGCCCCGGCCCGCGCCGGCCGAACCGTTCCCTCTGGGCGCCCCGCCGGGGTCGGGCCCGGGGACAGGGGCCCGCGGCTGCCGAGGATGGGGAAATCCAACAGCAAGTTGAAGCCCGAAGTTGTGGAGGAGCTGACCAGGAAAACCTACTGTGAGTGCGCGCCTGGGACCCCCTCCCAGCGCCCCCGCGCCCCTCCCCCACGCTTGGTCTCTCCACCCAAACCCCTTGTCCCCTCTGCGGGCCCACTCCCCACCCTCTTCAACGCCGCAACCCTCCCTGGGTCATTCCCTGTCCTGCCTCCGACCCGGGCTCCCCCCGAAGGCCCGGGTTGCACCCTCAGTCCCACACCTGGCCCTATTGTTCTAGGGCACCCAGCCCCCCACGCTTGGGACGTGTGCCGCCTGTCAGCGTCTGCGGGGCCACCCCCAGGCCTGGAGGGAAAGCCCCAGCCCACCCTAGGCCCCCTCTCTGCAGAGCTGTCCGAAAGGGCAGGGGTGTGCAAGGGCCAGGGGCGGTGGTCCGGGCAGGGGGCGCCTGGTTTCCAGGTGGCTCTGGCTGCGTGGAGCCGACTGGCACGAGCGCGGCGGGGCGGGTGATTCATGCATCACGATGCCGCTGCCGTTACTGCGAGGTTGGCCTGTCGCCCCCTCCTTGGCCTATAGTGTGTGGGGGGTGGCGAGACTTGTCAGGGAGCTCGTGGCAGCAGCTGCATCCAAGGGTCCTGGGCACCCTGTTGGCTGCAGGATTTACAGGCTGAATTCTCCTCTGGCCCCGAATTCACCTCCCCCCTCCTATCTCTATCTGCTAAACTGGGAAATGGGTTTACACAGCCATGGGTGATCTGCTCGATCTCATCATTTAACAGTCTGGGGCACCCCAAAGCGGTGGGTCTGTCCATTTCCGACTTCTCTAAATCTGTCCGATGTGTGTCTCTCCACTTGCCCAACTTCACAACTCTCCAGTCCCCTCGCATCTCTAATTTCTCCTTACCAGACTTCTCCCTTCCCTGCATGCAGCCTCTTGGGAGATGCGCTGGCGTGCTAGGGGTTAATGGCACTAGGTCCTGACCCATGGGTTTTTCTTTTTGGGAGACAGGGTGGACAACTTCCAGCCTGGTAGGACTTCTGCCTGGATGTCTGACTTGGAAGGGAGCAAGTGTCCCTGGGCTTGGGTTGGAATTCAGAACCCTACCTGGGCACCTGCATGGGTCCAGCCCCTCTGCACCCTCCCTGGAGGCAGCAGACTGACTGCCAGCCTGTGCGTTGATGGAGGCTTGGGAGGCAGGTTCTGGTGGTGCATTGCACAACCTCTGCTCCCTCCCCCCATCGGTCTTCTGGGCACATTTGCAGGTCTGTCCAAGCCCACGCTTCAGCTCCATGTCCCTCGCCCCCACGTGCTTGGAACAAAGGGGGCTTTCCTAAGTGGGCGACTAGTCTGCTGAGAGGTCCTGGCCCTTCTCCAGTGGAATTCTGCAGCAAGGAGCTCACCTCCCAGTAGCTGCTCCTTGAAGGGGGAAGGCTCCGAGGACGAGGGACTCCATCTTTGCTCCCCTTACCCTCTCATCAAGGTGGGTGGGTAGCCCTTCCCAGTTTGGCTGCTGGTTTGTTGAGATTTGCTGGGCCTTCCTTCAGGCTCCATCCAGATATGGTCCATAGCTGTCAGCTGACAGGCTGCAGGCGGGACCTCCTGGGAGGGAGAGGGCACGTGGACTTTGCCATGAGATGTGGCCTTAGGCTGCACTGGTGTGTCTCCATCACGGGGAGCAAGGGAGCCACCTGTGAGCTGAATGAAGTCAGGTTTCCTGCTTATTGGGCACGTCACACGCTGAGCTCTTTGCATCATTAGCACATTGAATCCTTGCAACAGCCCTGTGCATAGTGGGCACTGTTCCTCTGCCCATTTACAGATGAGAAACTAAGGCTCAGAGAGGTGAGTGGCATGCCCACGAGCCCACAGCCAGTCATTAGGCAGTGTCAGGATTTGAACTCAGGTCTGTCCATCTCCAAAGTTATGTCTCTTGAGAGACCGCAGTGCTCATGCCAAGAAGTCAAGAGGGGCCTTTCTTCTGTGTGTCCCTTTCTGGTTTCTGCTATAAGACATGGTGGTGGATTCTGGATGGGTAGCGACTTGGGGCAGCATTTTGTCCAGCCCCCTCTCTCCGGGCAGATCTGTCAACTTGGAGAGAAGTTGAGTCAACAAGGCTCTGTTAGGAACTGGCCTGGTGGTGCTGGGCTGCCTGGGCTATTTTTAAATGCCTTTGGATACATAGAACAGTTTCGATCAAAGAGAGAGTGGCTGTTTTTCCTAGAGCCCTTATTTGGGTGGGCTGGTGGAGGTGGTGGTGGGTTCATTTTCTGATGCCGGCTCCCTCAGCACAGGCCCTTGTCTGTTTGGTTGTGTTGACACTTAGTAGGTCCACAGGTTTGTTGAATGAAAAGTCTTCCAGCAGGAAGAGCAGACAGAGAAAGCCTCCAGCTTGTTCTAAGGCCCCAGATGGGCTTCCTTCTGATGGGGAGTGGAGCCATCTGCTCTTTTTTCAGGGGACTCTGTGTGTGGAGTCAGGAGAGAAGCGCTTAGGAAGGACGCCCAAATGTCAGAATCTCCTGGAGAGCTTGTTCAATAGCAGCAGGCCTGGGCTGGGTGGCCCTCCCAGATTTCTGATTCTTTAGGTCTAGTCTGGGCCCAAGAATTTGACAAGTGTTTGTCATGGAGAGCTAGATTCCCAGGACCCCCAGTTGAAGACTCACAGCTGGTCCTGGGGTCCTGGCATACATAAGCATCAGCTGGTGTCCGAGGCCCCCTTGGGCACAGCACAGCTGGCTACAACGCTGAGTGGGGCCCAGAGGGGAGTCCCGATGGTCACACCTGAGTCAGTGCGAGTACCACTCTTGGGGGTGTGCCTCCTGCTCCCTGGGAAAGACTGTCCTGGGGGTCTGTGTGTCAGGAAGCAGGAGGTCGAAAAGTTCCAGCTGTGTGGCCCCCGCTGGACCAATCCAGATAAAGCTTGGCTACAACCCTCCGTCTTTTAGGCTTGCCACCACAGGGCAGATCTTTTTTCCTCCTCTGCAGATAAGATTTTGTAAATCATAACCCAGTCCTCACCCTTCCTGGCATAGTTCATTTCCAGGGGCAAAAGGAGGTTCCAGAGGGGGAGGTTCCCACCCCGCCGGGACTCACAGAGCAATAGTCAGTGTGGTTAGCAGCCTGGTTTTCTGAAGTCTGGCCCATTTTCTTCCTGCTTGATGGTGAGGCTGTTGTCATCCCTGTGTGCCCAGGCTATGGGACAGGCCAGCCCCTCACCTTACCTAGCTGAGCCTCAGTTTCCGCATCTGCAAAATAGGTATGCCCACGGTGCCTGACTCCTAGGGGGTGTGATGCATCAACAGGAAAATTTACATAACCGTCTAATACGTGGCATATGGTAAGGGGTCTTCTTAGCGCACGACACACACTTGTCAAGGATGCCAGGAGGCTTGTTCGCGACCATTATCAATATTGTTGTTTTTAGTACACAATACAGCTTCATCTTGAACTGGTCTTAAGTGTACTTGTGGGTGAAGCCCCTCTGTCCAGAGCCATCTTCCCACAGTCCTGGTCTTTGTGCCGGGCCCTCGGGAGGCATAGAAAGCCGGGATCTTTGGTTTGTCCGATTCTTAGCAGGTTCTTGTTTCACCTGCAGCCGTCTCCCCCTCCCACCCGCATTTGTTAATTTTTAGCTGCCCTGACCTACCTTTCGTTGAGTGTTCAATCTGTGTGGAGTACAGAGACAGAGACGTGAACGGGAGAGATGTAATGCCTGCCCTCAGGTGGACACCAGCTAGGTAGGCCTTTCGAAAAACAGAGCTCGGAGGGCTCAAGCCATTTGCCGTGGTCTGAGTGGCATTCGTTTAAAGGCTTCTGGGCCCAAGCCAGCTGGGCCCAAGAGGCAGAAACCTCCACCTGCCCGCCCCTCCTTCCCCTCTCCCCATGATGCTCATGGCACTCCCCAGGGACCCTCTGTTCAAGACTCAGGGGAGGCCACCTCTTCCTTCTCGCTCTTGGTCAGCCCAGGCTCTGCCTTGACCTTGCTTGCCAACCTTGAGTCTCCTTGGCCTTTTTCCTAATGCCCAGAATGGTGCCCGGCACATGGCAGCTTGTGGATGAGCAATTGGATGGAAGGTCTGGGTGGCCATCAGCTAACGCCTCTGTGACCCACAGCAGAGAAGGGGATCCCTGGTCTGGGTCGGGAGTCATGTTGAGAGATGCTGGGGGTTGGGCTCTAGGGTTTCTCTGGCTTTGGGAAGGGTCCCATGAGGGTCCCTTCCTGTGTACGATAAGGAATATTCCCTCATCATCGCTTCTTCCACCCAATTCTGCTTGGCCAGAGGCAGTAAGACATTGCCTTGGGGGGGGTAGTATTTGGCACCCATCTTGGGACAAATGGTGGAGGTGGGGTGTGGAGAGCCCCACAGCCAGGCAAGGGACAAGCCACCAGGAGAGGGAAGGCCCAGGGGAGGGAGGTGGCTTCTGCAATCCCTATGTATCTGTGTGCGTGGGGATAAGACCATGGAGGCCACTTCCTGTCTCCAGAAGCACAAATAGAATCGCAGCAAGAGGAATTGAGGTTAGACTCTAACACTAGGTTGGGCACCTGGTGGAGAAACATCAAGTGTGTTGTTAGGAAAGAACTCAATATCCTGGGGAATGGGGCTGGGTCCCACTAAGGCTCTGTGACCTTGGGCAAGTCACTTACCCTCTCTGAGCACCCATTTGTTCATCTGCAGTACCTGCCCACGTGACTCTGTGGATCCAAATGGGAGAATGCTTTGAGGTCCGGGGGCATGGGGCTGCTTGGCAGCACCATTTTAGGGACGGAAGTGGGCTTCAGGGGCCAGATGGGCCGGGGTTCTGGCTCTTTCCTTGGGCAAGCCCTATCTCATGGAGCTTCACATTCCCCCTGTGGAAAATGGGCCTCACGGTGGTCCCAGAGGTGGGGAGGATTTGGGGCACATGAAGGGTTTAGCACAGTGCCTGGTTCCGAGGGGACCCTTTAACCTCTCCTGGTGGCACTGGCCCTAGGATGCAAGTCCTGTGTCCTCCGGAGCAGGGCCGCCTGAGTGGGTCTACGGCCTGGCCAGAGAGGGCCAGGGACGCCTCCTCACGCCTGTTCTGGCTCTTTCCGCCTCTTCCAGCTCCATGTTAAACCCGACTCCTTCCGTCCCCACCCCCACCCGAGAGAGTTCTGACATCGCACATCTCACAGTGTCACGTGAAAGTCCTTTCTCCAGCCATGGCCTTGGGATGGGACCCTGCTTCTTCTGCTCCCAAGGCCAGGCCTGAGCCCCTCTGGGGCAGGTCATGTTCAGTGGGAGACGTCATCCCTCACCAAGGGCCCCGAAAGCCATAGAAAGGGATTTGGACATTTCTAAGATGGGGCAGGCATGGATGGAGGTGGTGGAGACATGTTAGATTTGGGTGTGGAGATTGTTCTTGCCTATTGTCCAAAGAATGGAGTGGAGGGATGGGTTGTAGTCAAGGCCAGGGTGATCACCGTGATGAATTGGGGGTATCAGTGGGGATGACGTGAGGACAGACTCTGAATGTACGTATTTAGGAGAAAGACTCTATAGGTCTTGGTACATGGGTTTCGTTACCTTGTAAATGTGGGGTTATATACTTCTGCTTTTGTAACTTATTAAAACCTGACAGTTGTGAATGGTTGCCTACTTCATTAACTATTCTTCTAAAACATGATTCTTAAATGGTGCATATATAAATGCAACATTTTATTTAGTCTCCTGCCATTTGATAGTTAGGTTGCTTTTTCCCTCATTGTAAACAGTGCTGTCACAAGCATCTTCATACTCAGTCTTTGCATGAGTGTCTTTGTAGTAAATCTTTGCACATGTCTCTTCTTGAAGATAAGTTTCCCAAAGTGAAGTTATGGAATGGAGACATCTTAAAAGGCTTTTGAGTGAAAAACGGTTACATTGCTCTCCAAAAAGTATGTTCCCATTTATATTTTCGGCAAACGTGGACGAGAGAGTGCCCATTTCCCTGCATTCTTGCCAGCACTGAGTCTTATTGTTTTCCTTCATCATTGCCAATTTATGGGGAAGAAAAGAGGAACTCACTGTTTCAATATTCAGTTCCTTGATTACTATTAAATAGAATCCTAGAATCTGGGAGCTAGAGGAGACTTTGGGATCATGTGGTCCAATGCCCTCATTTTGCAAATGGACAAATCGAGTACCAGAGAGGTGATGTCTGTCTCCCAAGTCACATGGCAAATACTGGGCAGGAGTCTAGGACTGTGCCTGCTGTCAGGGTGCCCCCACTGTGCCATGATGGGTTGGCTGATGGGGTGTCTTGCTTTCTTTATGGAAATTTCTTCTGGTATGCTTCATCTTATCCTGACTATCTCTTGCTGTCAGGTAATGAAAAGGAAAACACACACAAACGTAGTATAACTTAAAAACAGCATTCTTTTTTACTGTCATTACAAGATGAAACACTTTGCACATCCCGAGTGTGGTCTATTTACCAGGGCAGAGATTGTCATAAATTAACTGTCAAGTCCCCAGGTAATTTGGTGATTGGGGCCAGGCTCTGGGTCGAGGGCAGGACAGCTGTGTTGAGGGCTGGAGGGCCACCTTGTCGTTTTCTGGCTATTGGACTCTGGCAAGCCCTTCACCATCCTGAGCTCCGGGCGCCTCATGGGAGAGATGGGCACCGACACCAGTGCATTTCCTGCACGTGGACAGGGGACTGGCACATAGTAAGTGCTCAGTAAATGCTTGCACAGGAAGGAGGCTGTGGGGCAGTGTCTCTGCATTGGGCCCCCAGCCCACCCAGCTGGGAAGGAGGGCTTGCTCTGGAATGCTGGGTTTTAGGATCCTGTGCGGTTGTGGGCTCCGAAGGCTGGAGAGACACCTGCCTGGGCTTCAGTCCCAGAACCAGCGTGGCCTGAACAGTGACTTCAGAGTCACTGGCTCCCCCTGGGACTCAGTTTCCCTTTCTGGACAAGGCTCAGGTTGCCAGATGGATGGTGAGACTTTCATGGGGCGTGTGCTGGACTCTGGTGTCAGATGACCGGCTCCTGGGCTCTCTCGGCACAGGCACAGTTTTCAGGGTCTCAATGCCTATTTCCTCATCTGCGACCTGGGGTCCTAATACTTCCATAATGGAGCTGTTGTGTGTGAGGTTAGGAAGAGTGGAGACTGAATTTGGTGGCTCATCTCAGGTGCTCCCATGGTGATAGAGAATCCGTAATGAACAGCGTGGAAAGATCAGAGGCTGTCACCATGGTGAGAGTCTGGCATTAAGCATGTTCACGGGATCCAGGCCCGGCTCTGTGCTCACCTGCATTCATCCTCGACTCTTGCCAGGAGCCCTGTGTGGTCCCCACAGATAAGGAAACTGAGGTCCAGAGGGGATCTATCAGAGCTGCCCAAGGCCACACCTCTGTGAGTGGTGCAACTGGAGTCTGACCCTGGCCGGTGGTTAGGGACCCCATGCAGGTGGGGGCTCTGAGATGCCACTGTGGGGGTGTGCGGGTGAGTGTAAGTGAGTGTGGGTGTCTGGTGTGGGTGTGCGGGGGTGTGGGAGCTGCGGGTCCTGTGTGTAAGCCCTGGCTCCCGTGGGCACGCTCCGAGTGTGTGTGATGGGGTCGTGGCGTGTGTCAGGAGTGGGTGAGCTGGCACGTCTGTGCACGCGCGTGCGCGGTGGTATGTGCGGGCGGTTCCGTGCACATTGTGAATGTAGGTGTGCATGAGTGGGGGTGGGGGGGCAGGAACACTTGGGTGGAAGGCACAGACAGGCCAGGAGCCCGAATCAAAAGCTGATTACTCAGCTGCCTGCTCTGGGACCAGGCGACGTGGCTGCCCCTTTTCAGTCCCCTTCTGTCCAGGCCACTATGATCTCCGGGAGCCATCTGCCCTTGGGCAAGTGGGGAAATATCAGTGGGAGGAATGACAGTGATGGTGAGTCCTGTTTACCAAGTGGGTACTCCGTGCCACGAGTACTGAGTACAGATCTCCCTGCCTTGAAGTCTCACCACAACCCTGGGAGTAGGGACAATATGCCCATTTCACAGATGGAGAAAAGGGGGCCCAGGCAGGTTCAGGGACATGCCTCCCAGCCAGTTAGTGGCCAGGCTGGGGCTCAGGCTCAGGTCTTTGTCTTGACGTAGCCACGCTCTTCCCACCACGTGCCTGCCTCCCATGATCTCGTACCCTTAGAGCTGCCTAGAGGGTAATGAGCGCCCCATCACTGGAGGCATGCAAGCGGCTGCTGGAGCGGCAGACACTGGCCAGGCATCCTGGAGTCTTGGCTATGTGAGGTTGGATGGTAGGTAGGATCCTTCTGGCTGTGAACATACAGCCCTTCTGGTCCAGGATGCTCTGATTCCTCCAGGGGATTTGGAACAGCCTCAGTTTCACTTCCTCAGGAAGTGTCCATGTCCTCATGGGTCAGTGTGGGGCTCAGCGGCACAGTGATAGAGGGGACCTTGGTGTCTGGAGGTCTGGTAGCAGCACCCCAGGCCACTGTAAGCTGCTTCAGAGTTGGGACGCATCTGGTGGGTTTGGTTTTTGTGCAGTGCCTGGCCGGGAGCTGCGCATGGGGCAGGCCTGGGAATGCCTCTGTGTAAGGCTTTAGGATTCCCTGGGTGCTCGACCATGGGTTGCTTTGTTTGCTCCTCAACTGGTCAGGATGGGACCCACCTGTGCCCCTGACCTGCAATCTGATGGATGGGGGGACTTGCCAGGGAGTCAGAGTCTGGGGTCCTGCCAAACATGCTGTGGCCTTTAGCCTCCCGCTCAGGGTCTCAGTTTCCCCATCCACCCCACTCAGTGTGAGATGGCATGTCACCTCCTCTCAGCCCCAGGAAACCCTGAGGGTGCCATCTAGGGGGAGGTGCTCCCTGCCTAGTGAGCCTAGGTTAGGGTGTCCAGGAAGGGGTGTAGGGCAGCTGCTGGCTCTGGCACTCCTGGGCCTACGAAGTGGCCCCAGGAAGCTGGTGGGACGTCCTGGTCGGCATGCTTGGGTTCCCTGGCAGGGGAGAAGGGGGGCTGGCGGAATGTGGCTTTGAGGGATGTTTAGCCCAAGGCAGAAATAGCACTCCGCTTTTTATTTCATTCCTGCGTTTTCAGCTAGGAAGCGGGCTCAGAGTGCCTCTCTCTCCAGCCTCCTCTGGCTCCCCCACTGCTCAGGCCTTTTGGGAACAGAAAGTGGCCTCTTTTTTCAAAAAAAGCTAAGAAGCTACTGTGGGAACCAGAGGGGGCCTTGGATTTGGAGGCAGACAGAACTGAGTTCAAATCCCCCAATCTCCACTTCCCAACCCTGTGACCACTTTGTGCTCTGACGTTCTGCTTTCTCCTATGCAGAATTGAGGGTAGGGGGACTTGAGCTGAGGTGGCTTTTCCGGTGTGTGTGGTGTAGTGTCAGGAGCTCCTGCTCAGGGACCTGCTGGGCCTGGGTGCAAATCCCAGCTCCTCTCATTAGGTCTGGGACCTTGGCCAAGCGCTTTTCCATTGAGCCTCCTTACTTAATCTGTAAAATGGGCAGAGATGATAATGCCGCCTCCCAGGACTGGGGATGGAATGAGTGTGAAAGTATTGGCCAGAGGGCCTGGCACGTCCCAGGCTCTTGAATCCATCCTCCGAGTGCTGGCGGCCCCCACATAAAATGGGAAAACGCCTCCTGTGGGCTTGCTGCTGGGGTGAATAAGGGTCCGCGCCCTGGGCGAGAGGCAGTCGGAGGAAGCTTTTCATCTGACCCTTCCATTTGTCTTGTCCCTCTGACCTAGGGCAGGACCCACCCTGCCCACACTCAGCTGGCGCCAATGCCCAGTCGGTGCACATTTAACTGTCTTCCCCTTCTCGTTTGGCTGTGAGTAGCCGTGAGGTCGGGACCAAATCCCATTGTGTGGTTCACCGCTGTGTGCCAGCTCTTAGAACAGAGCCTGGAGCAATGTGTTGGAACGAATGAAAACACAAATACATAAACGAACAAGCTAATGAATGAAGTTTCTCCTCATCCATCTTGGTGCCTTGCTTTCTGTTCCTCTCCAGCCCCCTCCTGCCTCCTGGGCTGGGGGATGGAGGATTTGCCATGTCCAGGGTCATGCCCGGCCCTGAGAGGTCAGGTGCCGGGAGGCTGGGCCTTAGCAGGGCAGGCTGAGCAAGGACCCCTGGCCACTCTCACCTTCTGGGGCCATAGAGACGAGGGGCCCCAGCCAGCAGCCAGCCAGCACGGCCCCTCCTTCCAGGCCCTTCCCGCTCCTGCCTCTTTGTAGGAACCAAAAGCTTCCTGTTCAAAGGCAGGAGATGGGGCTATTTTTGGCACTGTGGGGGAAAAGCGAACGCTTCCCTTGTGTTCAAAAATATATGGTGTGTGCGCTGGGCAGATGAGGAGCTCAGCGGGCTCAAAGGCCATACCGGCCGGGCTCCTGCCCCTCGGCCCGTGGTCCCGCGTCCTCCATGGCTCAGTCGCCCACATGGCTGCATTGGGTAGGTATTGTTTCCAGACCGCCTGAGATGAGGCTCTTGCTGGGCCTGAGCAGAACGTGATCTTTATTAAAACTGAGAGCAGCCATCACAGTAGAGTCGAGGAGCCCGCTCACGGCCCTCACCCTGACTCACGTTTCCTGCATTTGGGTTCTGTGCAGCTGGGTGGTCGTGGGAAGTTTCTGGGTACACCGCAGGAAGGAGGTCAGGCCCGCTGTGGCAGGAGGGCAGGCGGCGCCAGTGCCCATGCGAAGGCAGCCCCGGGCTGCCTGGCCACCTGGCCACCCCTCATGCCCTGATTCAGGAAGCATTTATGGAACAGCTGTCTCGTGCCAGGTCCTGTGGGCGCCAGGACACAGAGCAGATTGCACGGGTGGCCTTCCGGTCCTGCTGGCATTCACAGTTTGGTGGGGAAGCAGACGTCAGGCCAGGATAAGCATCAAGACAGGGCATTGCACAGCACCGTGGGAGCACCTGGTCTGGGGTGCACCCGAGAGGGCCTGGGTCCACGTCCCTGGTGTGTTCCTCGAATCCAGCGGGCCTGTGTTCAGTGGTCACTGGATGGATGAAGGGTAAAAAATCCGATTTGTTCCTTCTAACCATCCTGCGAGGAAGGTATCACCCCCCCCCATTTTACAGATGAGGAAACTGAGGCTCAGAGAAGTGAATTCAGTTTCTTAAGGGGCTAAAGAAGGACTCCATTCCGAAAAGACCCTCCCTGTTGATCAGGTGTCTCAGTGCCTCCTACCATGTCTGACCTTGGCAACTGTTTGGAAAATGTTCGTGGAATTGACCTGACCCTCGTCCAGGTTTGAGAGGTTCTCCACGGGGAGTCCTGAGCAAACCCCACATGCCAACCTTCCCCCAAGGTCCCAAAGGGAGCTCAGTGTGGTTCACCTCCTTCAGGACCCACTCTTCTGGAAGATTCAGAGGTTGGCAGTAGAGATGGCTTGAATTAGGGAGTAGTGCTTGGAGCCCTACCTTGGTGTGTGTGTGTGTGTGTGTGTGTGTGTGTGTGTGTGTGTGTGTGTGTTTTAGGAAATAAAAGTAACCATGTGTACTTTCTAACTTACCCTCCTCAAACAGGCATAACATCCGCCTTCTTCAAGAACAGAAACATACTGAGCACCTATTATGTGCTAGATGCAGTTCCTTGGCTATGACAGGCAGACACAGATCCTGCCCCGTGGAGCCCCCAGCCATTGGGGAAGGACAAAATTGGAAAATATGGCAGTCACAAAGACGGGAACAAAACCATTTCTCATGCTGCTTCTCTGAGGTTAACATTTCCGCCCAGTTCCTTCCAGCCTTTTTTCTATGTATGTAGCTACAGTAGGTTTTATCATCCCCAATTTTCTGATGAGGAAACCGAGGCTCAGAGAGTGTAACTGACATGTCCCCAGGTCACACAGCTGGAACATGGGAGTGCCCGGCTTTGAACCCACGTCCGTGTGTCTTGGTGTGGGTCACTCAGTCAAAGCAGTCGTCAATAGATCAGCAGATATTGAGGACCTTTGTTTCCTAGCCCTACCAGCCCTTTGTTGGGTCGTCAGAGAAACCAAAGATTCTGTGCTTCTTTGAGGGGACCCAGTGACCCAGTTCAGGAGTCAGGCAGGATGTAAAAATGGTCAATTCCCAGAATGCATTTGTGTGAGGTTTTGAGCACCACATTTCTCTGAGTTCTGGAGTCACACAGACCTTGGCTCCCAGCTCCACTGCAGACTGACTTCAGTCTTTGGGCAAGTAGCTTCACCTCTAGGACCCTCAGTTTCCTAATCTGTATAATGGGGATAATCAAAAGCCTTGCTTCATAGCATCGTTTGGGCGCTGAATGAGATTAATGCATGCAGGGTGTTTAGCCCAGGACTGGCACACAGTAAATGGCAGTTCTTTTCTTCTTGCTGTTCCTAGAAGCCACAGGACAAAGCATATCGTTCTGCAGTTTACTTGAAAAATTACTTGAGAATTTTTTTGAAAGTTTTTTAACTTATACAGAAATTAAAATCAATGTATTTTATAACTTTATTTTTCGAGTAAAACAAACACAGATCAATGATGGAGCAGAATGCAAAATTTGTGGAAATATTTGAGCTAGAACACAGGATTTGGACTAAACCTTGTTTGTGGTGTCCACCTGGGATTCTGCTCCCCACTCCTGGGGGGTCACCGGCCCTCTCCCCTCAGGGGCTCTGTGGAGGGCGCTTTTGGGGAGCCCTTGGCCTCTGGTCCAGGGACGAAGCACTTCCACCTACCTGTGAGGTAGTCAAAGTGAATAGTTTCACCCCATTTGTCAGGATGAGAAAACTGAGGCTTGCGTGGGAAATGAAGCACAAAGGTTCAAGCTGTGTTTCGTAAATCTAAACGTGAGAAGGGTCAAGCATCCAGGAGAAAGTTGGAGCCAAGGGCCTGGCTCTTCAGGGGCAGTGCCACCAACAGGTAGTTTGTTGGGGAGAAGCCAGCTGTTCCCGGCCGGACTGTGTAGCCCAAGTCTCATACCCCGCAATACTTGGCCCACAGCAGGGGCTCAGCTAGTGCTTGCCACGGCCTGGGGGCTCAGTGGGTGGCCCCCTTCCTGGGGAAGACCATCTCCAGGCTAAAGCCTTCTAGAGCCCCAGACTCCAGTACCCTGGGCTCCCGTGTCCTCTCCTCCTCCACTGACCAGAGAGGGCCCTGTCAGACATGCTGTGGCCTTTAGCCTCCTGCTCAGGGTCTCAGTTTCCCCATCCATCCCACTCAGTGTGAGATGGGATGTCACCTCTTCTCAGCCCAGGAAACCTTGAGGGTGCCATCTAGGGGGAGGTGCTCCTAGATGTGACCTCAGATGAGTGCTTTTGCGTTTCTGTGAAGCCTCAGTTTCTTCATCAGCGAAGTGGACTGGCGGGGACCACACCTCTCAGCGCAGGGCCTGGTGTGGCACAAGAATGCGGCCACCATGTGGTCTGGGCTCAGGGGATCCTGAGGGATTTGAACTGGGATTTGAGCAGCTCTGAGCTGCCTCTCACACCCGTGTTTCTCTCCGTGTCCCTGGAATGCTCCCATCTTAGCAGCAGCCCTCACGGCTGGCCCTGCCAGCTGCATCTCCTGCGGCTGCCCTAATGGCAGTGAGACCCTGACGGTTTATCCTAATTCCGTGACTGTCATCAGGATAGTCCATATCTGCACGCTGAGCGCCCGTCCCAGGCTGCGCTAGTGCTTTTTTTTTTTTTTTTTTTAGAGATTTTATTGGGGGGAAGGGGAACAGGACTTTACTGGGGAACAGTGTGTACTTCCAGGCCTTTTTCCAAGTCAAGTTGTTGTCCTTTCAGTCTTAGTTGTGGAGGGCGCAGCTCAGCTCCAGGTCCAGTTGCCAGTTGCCATTTTCTTTTCTTTTCTTTTTTGTTTTCAGTTGCCGTTTTCTAGTTGCAGGGGGCACAGCCCACCATCCCTTGCGGGAGTCGAACCAGCAACCTTGAGGTTGAGAGCCCGCGCTCCAACCAACTGAGACATTCAGGAGGCAGCTCACCTCAAGGTGCCATGTTCAATCTTATTTGCAGGGGGCGCAGCCCACCATCCCTTGCGGGACTCGAGGAGTTGAAATGGTAACCTTGTGGTTGAGAGCCCACTGGCCCGTGTGGGAATCGAACCGGCAGCCCTCGGAGTTAGGAGCATGGAGTTCTAACCGCCTGAGCCACCGGGCTCAGGCCGGCCCTGCGCTAGTGCTTTTGACTTGCGTCCTCTTGCTGGCGCTAACAGCAGCCCCATGATGGAGTTGGAAACCAAGGCTCAGAGAGGGGAGTGTTGTCCAGGCCACACAGCGACCACACGATGGGTGGGCCTGTCTGCACAGAGTCCCACGGTGGTAGAGAACTCGGCTTCTGAGGCTACGGCAGCGCAGCCAGGCCTGAGCTCATGGTGGCGAAAAGCAGGTCCCAGGAGGTGAGGTTCCCAGCAGGGCCCTGCCCCGCGCGTTCCTGCTGCCACTGTGGCCCTGGGCAGCACTCAGCCAACCTGGGTGGAAATAGTGCCCACTAAGGGGTGGGCTGCTTCTCCCTAGTGGGGAGAAGGGGCTGGAGCCCTGCTGGGAGGGCTGAGGGGGTGGCTCAGCTCAGAGTGCCCGGGAGTTCTAGACAGTTCTAGGCAGTTCTAGGCAGGAGGCCAGGCCTTCTTTCTGATGAAATTCAGGCCGCTGGCCCCCCTCCAGCTGGGCATTTATGGAAAACAGGAATGGGGCGGGTGGAGGGCCGTCTGTCTCTCTTTCCACCCTGTCAGAGGCATTGAATGATAATCCCAGCGGCAGTGACCGTGGTACTCGTGGCTTCTGTGCACGTCTCGTGTTAGATCTTATCTTCCTAGCAGCTATGCTGGAGGGCTCCGTGTTACAGATGAGCCTGTCACCCCCGTGCAAGGTCACCCAGTGCTCGTGCATCTGGGACCCGCCCTGGTTGTCTGGCCCAGAGCGCGACCCAACCTCCTGGTCCCACAACGCCCCCTGTGGGTGTTCACGGGAGGCTCCCCGGGACACATGGCCTGTGGGGCTCCTGGTCCTTGACTTGCTGCCTGTAGGTCACTTCCTGGGGTGCGGGAGCTGGGAGGGCCTGGTGACCTCAGGAGTCTGCAGACAAGGGAAGCAGTGTGGCCAGGTGGGTAGCTTGGCGTCCCCTGCCCCTCCCCGTACGCACAGTGCCACACGGCCTATTAGAAACCGCCCAGCTGTGCTGTCTGAGTTCAGGGCTGTGATATACGGGTCTGTTGTAGCTGGGGGCGGAGGGGGAGCCCGAGGTACCTGGAGGATTGGAGTGTGCAGGTGTCTGCTTACCCAGCCCTTGGATGTGGCTGACCCCGTGGGTGGGTGGGAACCTTGCCCCCTCCCCCAATCTTCTGTGTACGGCACTTAACAGTTAACACAGCCAGGTCTGCTATGAGCAGGAGGAGGAGCCATTTCTCCTTGTACAGATAGGGAAACTGAGGCCCAGACCGGGAAGTGACAGGTCCTGCAGCAAGAGAGTGGCAGACCCCTGGAATCGAGGGCTCACGAAACCACCATGCTCTGCTGCCTTCCTTACAGGGAACTGCCCCTCCTGGAGGTGGGGGGCAACCGTCCAGGGGTGGAGGGTGCATGCTGGCTCGCCCAGAGGTCCCCTCCCTTCTCTGAAGAAGCGATGCTAAGAGGGAAGATACATGACCAAATTAGGGATGTTGACAGCTGCTGGGTGGGGAATAGATGGGAGGGAGGGGTGGAGGTGAGAGGCTGAGAAGAGGCTGGTGCACCTGGGGTGGAGTCTGGGGTGGGGTCAGACTGGGGGACTCCAGGCCAGCCCTGGACAGTGGGGGTGTTCTCGTGTTTTCAGGCCGCCAGGATGGGTGGGACTGCCTGGTAGGGCAGGAAGAGGGGTGTTCATGGGATGGGGACCCAGCAGGGGGCAGTCCAGGCTGGGGAGGGGGTCCCTTTGGGCCATGTGGAGTGGGAGGGGCCCCTGGGCTGCCTGAGAGGAGCATAGACAGCCCCTAGAGAGCACAGGAGGAGAGTCGAGAGACCCAACGTTTGGAGGTTGAGCAAAGAAGAGACTTGGGGTCTGGGGAGGAGCTGCCCGAGGGGAGCTGCCCCTGGAAGGTGGAACAGTCAGTGGTCCAGGTGTCCGGACTCAGGGAGTTAGTGACGAGGTACTGTTGGGGATCAGGCCCAAATGGTCTCCATTGTCTCTTTTTGTGTCAATCAAACCCAAGACCCCCTTGCTACCCTTCAGCTTGATGGAGGGTGGGAAGATGTGAGGACACTTGATGTAGCTTGTGTCCCTGGAGATGGAACCGGTGTGGGCTGGCCACAGGAGGGTGACTGAAGAAGCCAGGAGTATTTGCTATCTGCCATGGGTCCCTTGTGCTGCAATCGGCGCCTCTGTGGGGGCCGCCAGCCCTGCTGCTTTCTGTTCCCACCAGGTTTGAGTTGAGCTTCAATCAGGAGAGAGGTATTTTGCTTTAGGGAAATCAAAATCAGACTCAACATTTATCCTGGGCCCCAGGGACTGGCTCTGGATCGTTCCTGGCAGACAAGCTGCGTGGAAGGGAGGCATGGGGAGTGGCCTCAGGAGTGCTGCTCTGGGGTGCACACTGTGGGCGCCCTGCCGCAGCTGAGGGACACGGGCTGGTGTCAACGAGCCCAGGCTGGGCAGCAGGCAGGGGCTGGGCCCCCTCCTGACTCTGAGACCACAGCCGCCTCCCACTCTACTGCCCCTGGTTCTCAGGGAGTCCAGTGGGAGAGGAAGTGGAGTGGGCGCCCAGCCCCTCTCTCCTCCTAGCTCTGTGCCCACTCCAAGCTGGGAATTCTCTTTCCACCTCTCAGGAACTCCTCCCAGTGGCTCTGCTGGGTAGGGATTTATACCCCATCCTTCAGGTGAGGACTCTGAGGCTCAGAGAGGTTAAGTAACTTGTTCAGAGTAACCCAGCCTACAAATGGCCAAACACGACGCCCACCGTTCCAGCCTTGTGGAATGAGGACCATCCGCTAGAGAATGGTCCACATCCAGTTTTAAATCCTGGTTTCCTAACAAGCGTGGGCTCCTCTGGCCTGGAGGCAGGAGCGTGCTGGAGAAAGGCAGCTTGTTTTTAAAACTGGCCAGAGCCAGTTGTAATTGTGAAGGTAAGCATGCTGTGAGAAACGAGTTTTAGGATGTGTTCCAAGCCTGGTTATGGGGCTTGGTGACGATGAAGGAACAAGGGTTTGTTCTCTGCTTCCCGTGTGCAGGACACAGGGCTGGGCTCCGAGGGTGGTGCTAGGACATGTCAGGAGAAGCCCCTGGGCCTCTGGGGCTGTGGCAGGGTCAGGAGGGATTCCTAGAAAAGGAACCTCCCAGTGCATAGGGCAGAGGGAATAGCAGGTACAGAGGTCTGGAGGCAGGGCCAATTAGAGGCGCTTGAGGGGGTCACGAGTTTGGGGTGTGGGCTGGGTAATGGGCTGCTTGCACTGACAATGGTCTTCCTTCCTGCCAGGCCCTGAATCCAAGAGCCACTTGGGTGGACCGCTGTTAATTTCATAGTTGGATGGGGGCTCCAGGAGAAGGGCGGTGGGACCTGGACAGAGAGTGTGAGCCCACGAATATCACTCTGGTTATCTGGGCAGAAGGTGGAGGCACAGGGACCCCATGATTGTCTCCCATCCTTCTCCTTCCTCCTAGTGCCTGTGGTGGTCAGAGCTGCCCAGGTCAGGACCCTGGACAAGACCCCCGGCCCTCCTGGCGCTAGGGTGGGGCACACAGATTTTGGGCTGATTGAGGACACACCTTTCCCCCAACTTTTAATTTCAAACATTCCTCTCCCCACCCTCCACAACTTTGTATTTCAAACACTGCAGTGAGCACCTGTGTAGCCTTCATCTGGAATGGTCACCTGTCAACATTTTGCCACATTTGCTCCCTCTCTCTTTCTAAATATTGATAGATATATTTCTGCACCTCCCAAGAAGCGGCAGGCAGCCGGACCCTCACCCCTGAATAGCTCGGGGCACATCTCCAAGGAGAAAGGACTTTGTCCCACATAACCTCCATGCTGTTAGCTCTCCTAAGAAAATCAACAGTGAGTCCCATCAGGGCACGTCGTCGCCAGCCCTCAGTGCCACTTCCCCAGCTGTCCCCAGACATCCCTTTAGCTGGATTAAATTCCAGATCCAGGACTCAGTCCAGGCATTACGAGTTACATTTGCTGCCTTGTCTCTTTAGTCTCTTTTTCCGGAACAATCCCCTGCCTCGTTTTACCTTTCATGGCCCTGCCTTACTGAAGCATCCTGGCCAGTTGTCTTGTAGAATGTCCCACCGTCAGGACTTGTCTGATTATGTCCTCAAGATTAAATTCAGGTGAAACCTTTTTGGCAGGAGATTTCCATGGGTACCGTCCCCTCACTGAATCACACCAGGAGCACATGCTGTTGGGGTGTCACGATGGGGAGGCCACGTTTGATCAAAGACAATTATCTTTTAATAGTTATATTTTTATTGTGTTTAAAAAAGATACGAAGAGCACATGTCACTGGTAATTCTGTGGATATTATTGCTTAGACTGAAGTTAGATCACGCAAGTAAGTAAAAAGAAAGTGAGCTGATTTGAAGAAACATCCTGAGTGAGTCACTGGACGGATGAGTAGAGATGAGTTGAGAAGGTGGAGAGGGAACGGCTGAGCGTCTGGAGACCCAGCCAGAGTGGTGAGAACACGGTCTCACTCGGTGTGGGACAGACCTGGGCAGGGGTCCTTCCTGGCCTCCTTCTGGCTGTGGCCTTAGGTTCTTTCCTCAGGTGGCTTCCTTCCCCTGGCTCACTGACTCCCCTAGACAGTGAGGGTCACACTTGTCACCTCCAGGTTGGGGTGAGAGCTGGTCAGCAGGCAGCTGGGATTTGGACGCAATCCTGTCTGACCCTGGTGGAGGGGCTGTGGACAGATGGCCAGGCCCCCAGAGAGCTGCCTGCTGCCCACCCCCTTCTAATACCCCCCAAGACTGCAGGCAGTGAAGCCAGGAAGAGCTGCTGGCCCGGGCATGGGGCCGGAGACCTGATGGCCTCCTCTGTTTCTGAAAGGTTAATTCGCTGCTTAAAGCCTGGGTAGAGCTTGTCTCCCCAACCCCAGCTCACATCCCCTGGGGCTTGGCTGCCAGCTGATCACCCAGTGTTGTGTTGGGGACCTTTCTAATGAGGGAGGGGCAGCCAACCATGCCCCTCCCCCCACCTCCCATGGCTGCTGCATCCTGGGAGCTTGGTTGGGTGAGGGGGCCCAGGGGAGCCTGGTGGCTGAGAGACCCTGAGGGACGGCTGCTGGGAGACTGTGAGGGGGTTAGGGAAGGGTGGGGACTCTGAGCTGGGACATTCTGGGGAAACCTCTGCCCCTGTGAGGCCCACTCTAAGGTCAACAGTGGCCCTGCCACCCAAGCCCTTGTCACTCAGCTCCTGTTTATGTTACATGATGCCAAGGTCACCCAAGGTCATGAAGCTCATTGGCTGACTTAAAGTATGAGGGCACCCAATTGGGCATCCATGCTGGGCTCTGGAGGCACTGCTCTGGTAGTGCCATTTCCTGGCAGGGTGACCTTGGGTGACTTCTGGCAAGTTAGCTGACCCATCTGAACATCAATGTCCTCATCAGGAAAACGGGATCACACCTACCTATGGGATTTCTATGCAGGTGAAGAGCACCACACACCTTAAGCTTCACAATGAGCCCATTCTACAGATGAGGAAACTGAGGCTCAGAGGGGAAGTTCTTTGTCCAAGGACACACAGCTCGTAGGCTGTGGAGCTGGCTCCAGAATTTGTACCCCTGAGCTCCTGACTGTGCTGTGATGGGTCTCCTGTGTCTCCAGATTCTGTCTTTGTGCATCAGCCCTTTGGCCCCTCCCACCCTGCACTGCCAGGTGTGAGTGGCATATCCAGGGCAGGGACACCCTTCCCTTTCCACTGCCGTGCCTGATCCCCATCCCACCCTCTATCCTCTGCCAAAACTCTCTTGGAAAATTACATTCTTTTGCACCAGGTCTGGCCATTCCAGTTAATCATCATCTCCCCTCATTGCCGGGCTCTCCTTTGAGCAGCAGCCTTCTGGTGGATCGGCCCCTCCCTCAGTCTCTGATCAGGCTTGTGGGAGGGGAGTGCTGACAAGGAGGGGCCTGGTGGACACTTCTAACCTGTCCCAGGAGTCTGACCACTGACTTCCAGGCTGTGGGTCTGATGGCTGAGCCACAGACCTGAATTCAGACCCTCTCCCTATAACTTCATATCCTGGCTCTTTGTGCCTCAGTCTCCGCATTTGGAACCAGGACAGAGTAATGCTGTCACCCCTCACGGCTGTTGTCAGGGCAGCTGAGCCAAAGCACAGAGGCCCTGGGTGCCCTGGCACAGATCTGGGCTTGCTTGGGCACCTAGTGCTTGGCACTTGTTACGAGCTTGCTTTGAGCAATTTTTGAAAAGAGACCTCAAGTCTGATCAGGTACAAACACTTCAGGGACACCCCCTAGGATCTTCCTTCCCACTTCTCTGGGAAGGGATTCTGGTTCCTTTACTCACCTGACTTCCACCTAACACCTGCCTTCCTGTTTGTTTGTTCGTTCATTCATTCATTCATTTGCTCGTGCATTCATTCCACAAGCCTGTATTGAGCACATTCCCGCCCCTTGCCGGGAATCAGGAGCTTTCTCACCTGTTTTGATTGAATTCCCAGGACAGCTCATGTGACAGGTGCTATTAGCATTATTCCCACTTGACAAATGAGGAAAATGAGGCATGGGGAGCTGGAGCTGCTCTCCCCAGGTCACCCTCACAGAGGGTGAGTGTGGCATTGGAAGTGGTTAGGTCTTGTTCAGTCATTTAGAGAGAACGTTGGTTTGGTTCCAACTTGAACCGATTCAGTACTTTTCAGAAAAATCTTTTTTGTTGTTTGTTTCGTGGTTCAGTACAGGATGACTATTTGGGCCTGGCTAGAGATTGAGCCGCTTTATTTGGCTCATTCCAGCTTTTGGTTCCCAGCTCCGTTCTTGTCTTGCCTGTGAAAGAACACGGGACTGACCACTGGGAGGGGCTAGAGAGACAGGTAAGGCGGGGGGAGGGTGCCAGGGGCTGTGGGGCTGAGAAGGGGGCTCAGCCTTTCTGCTGGCCCCACATGCAGGTGGGGCAGCCGAGTGCCTGGGGAAGCCAGTGCCTTCTCTGAGCCCTGGACCATCCCCAGGACTGAGAGATGGGAAGAAGGTATCTTACATGTTGGACAGTCCTGCCTGCCCACTGCTGGACGGCAGGGAGAAGCCAGCCCCTGCGTGTAAGGCGCTGTTGTTGGCAGCCCTGCCCCCAGCAGTACAGTTGGCACTGGGAGGGGGTTGGCCAGGGCTGCCCCTGTTGGGGTCGCCGAACACAGAGCTCCTGGCTGGGGCTGTTCACCTGGGGGGGGTGGTGTCTTTGTCAGAGTTGGACAGTGCCCTGACATGGACAGGCAGGCCATGGGGTGAGGTGGGGAAGGGAAGGCAGGAAGGAGGCTCCCCAGTCAGTGTTCGCCCATCCCTGGGACACCTCCATGAACTAAAAGGCTGCTTTTCTGTTTTCTCTTTTAGTTACCGAGAAGGAAGTCCAGCAGTGGTGAGTAGCTGCTTTCCCCCAAAATGTTGGTGGGGAGGGGGTGGCGTGTTGGCCTTGTGCTGATGGGACAGCTGTCCCGCTGCCCAGGACGGCCTCTGAGAGTGGCTCATCCTCAAACCAGTCCAAGCAGCCTTTGTTTTCAAATTCCTTTGTTCAGTATGGGCTGCTGTAGCCCCAAATCAACTGGTGGGGAGTTGGGGTGGGGGTTGCCTTGTGTGGCATCTCTAAGGACCACCAGGCCCTGAAGGGTTAAATTCCAGGCCCTGCTCACCAAAGGGAGGGGTTTGGACCAGAAACAAGTGAGGAGGCAAGGTCCCAGGCCTGGCTTTGTCACTACATCATCCAGTGGCCTTGAGAAGTCTCTTCCCCTCTCTGGGGCTTAGGTGCCCCTCCTGTAAAGTGATTAGTTAGACTGGATCAGGGATGGAAATAGCCCTCTTGGACAGCTCTACTCAGTCTGTAGTGACTGCTTGGAGTGACATGCTATGAAGGATTCTGAGGCTGCATGTCATGGAGCAAATGGGAAGTAGCAGTGAGGGATTAATGACATCTGTGATGGATTAGTGATGCCTGCGCTGGGCCAGGAGAGGAGAGTTACATATTGTCTGTCACTGGAATGTAGAGCAGACAGGGTGAACCTGAGTTGGGGGGTGCAGTTAGGGAAGCGAGGAGGGTAGTTCTCTGAGCTTGGAGACCTTCTAGTAAAGTTTGGTGGTTTAGAAATGGACTCCAGAGCCCTGGCTTTGCCTTTCCTACCCAAGTGACCTCAAGTGATCCAACTCTTTTGAGCCTCAGTTTCCGCATGTGTCAGACAGGAATGATGACACACTGGGGAGACATTTCCTGTACAGGTCATTGCACAGCACCCAAGACATGACAGCCATTGCCAGTGGTCTTCCGTTAACTGTTCACATGGGAACCTGAGGCCTGGAGATATGTCCTCCTCTTTTGTTTTGTCCTCACAGTCACCTGGCCCAACATGGCATTTCCTAGACGAGGCCTCTGAGCCCCGGGAGGTGTAGGACCTGTCCATATCTGGGCTTTCCTGCAGTGGCGGGAGGCCACGGGGCCAGGTGGGCTCCAGAGTCAGGGTGCTGGGCTTAAGTCCCGACTCCCCACATCCTGGTTGAGTGACCGTGGACACGTTACTGGACTGCTCAGTGCCTCAGTTTCCCCATCTGGAAAGAGGGTAATAATAGTCAAACTCTGACTGAATATTGTGAGGAATAAATGCGTTCATGTGTATAAAATATTTGGAACAGAGCCTAATAATCTTTCCTTTGTTGGTTTTGTTAAAACAACAACAACCAGACATATCCTCATCAGTACAACCTATGGAGCAATCCTGAGATGGAGGGTCCCTTCCTTATTACCGTGTTTCCCCAAAAATAAGACCTAGCCAGATCATCAGCTCTAATGCGTCTTTTGGAGCAAAAATTAATATAAGACCCGGTATTATATTATATTATATTATATTATATTATATTATATTATATTATATTATATTATATTATATTATTATATTATATTATACCAGGTCTTATGTAAGACCTGGTATTATTTTATATTATGTTATGTTATATTATACCCGATATTATATTATATTATTTCATGTCATGTCATATTATATTAAAGACCCGGTCTTATGTTAATTTTTGCTCCAAAAGACACATTAGAGCTGATGGTCCGGTTAGGTCTTATTTTCGGGGAAATACGGTGTGTAAATAGGGAAACTGAGACCCAGACATGTGGAGTGACTTTCATTAGCTCATCAAGGTGACATTGGAGCTACAGGCTGGAGGAGGAGTCAGCCATGGAAGAGAGTGTTCCAGGCACAGGGAACGAGGACAGAGGCTCAGCGGTGGGAGCAGACTTGGCGTGTTTGAGGAACAACAGGGAGGCCAAGGAGCCAGGCCTGTGGGGAGCAGTTGTTGAGGCTCCCACAACAAAATCAGGGTCCTAGGCCTTGTGACACCCAGTCCTTGCTGTAGGGGAACTCTCTCCAAAAAGCTCATAAAGAAAAGAAATGATCTTTTCTTTGCCAGAAGTTCTGTGGACCTTAAGTAAATGTCCTTTGCTTCATCTTGGTGGTACCCTCAAGGCTAGTAGTTCGTTGAACCAATGCCTTTCTCTGGTCAGCCCACCAGCCACCTCACTGTTGGATTCTAGAATGGCTACATCCCTCAGGGAGAAGCTGGATCTGGGATGGTTAAACAATGACACTCTTAGCACCGTTTTCCCCACCTGTGCCTATGGCAGACATTGGTAATGGATCACAGATTATGGCGCTCTGGATCTTTCTCCTTCAGTGCTCTCAGCAGCTAGTGCAATTGTTGCTAATACACAACATGGACCCATTTGTTATCCCTCAATTGGTCTAAACCTCTCTGGTTCTCCAGGACTATACCATAAGCCTGCTAGGTCAGAGGCCAGATCCATGCACCCCACCATCCCCTTGTCCTTTGCACAGGAGACAAATGGGATGAACACCTGCATCCCAAATGCCCTGGCCCATTTTCAGAGGATCCTTTCCCACCAGTCTCCAGCCAGTGCCTCTTCATGTTCTAACCTGCTCTCAAGGCCCCCAACAGCTGGGGAATGCACGATGTCTGCCCTCCCATGGGAAAACTCAGGGTTCTTGAGCCCAGCCTGTCATGGCGGCAAACAATTTAGGACCAAACTATCTGGGGTGGAGGTGGGGAAACAGTAGGGAGGGCCATGCAGAGAGCAGCAGCTGCAGTGGACAGAATTGTCCTGTCCACCTACTAAGTGCCCACGGAGGTTCATGCAGGGAAGCGACTTCAACTTCCTTGTGTGTGTGTGTTTTCTTTCTTGCTCCCTCTCTCTCATAAAGCCGCTTTGTGGCTTTCCACTGCTCTGAGAAGAAAGCTCCAACCCGCTGCCTGGCCCTCAGGGCTCCCTGAGGTCTCTGACCTCACCTTCTCCGCTTCTCCCTGGGCACCTGCCACAGTGGTATTCCTCACCCACGCCAAACTCATTCCTACCTCAGAGCCTCCATCCTTGCTGTTCCCTTTGCTGTTCCCTCTGTGCCCAGATCGTGGCATCTCCACTTCCCATGTCACCTCCTCAGAGAGGTCTGCACTCACCACCCTGCTGCCATTTCTCCAGAACGGTCAGGATAGTCTTGCTTTGTGCTGACTTTTAGTAGCTACACAGAAGGGGAACCAAGGCCCTATGTGACCATGATTTATCCTGGGCCACACAGCGAGCAGAAGCAGAGCTGGGACTAGAACGCAGGCCTCAGTGCTGGTTGGGTCCCACGTTCCCCGGGACAGCCCAGGCCCCAGGTTGTCAGGAGCTCAGGCCAGGTCACAGCACCAACTGGACACCCACCTCGCACCAGGCTTCACGCTGGAGACCACACAGCATTGTCTCCGCCGCTCCCAGCTCTAGGCTGCTGGTGCAGTTGTCTGCATTTAGCAGACGGAGGAGGCTGTAGGCTTAGAGAGGTGGGGCCAGTGTCAGGTCTGCAGCCAGCCTGGGACCCTGCCCGCCCGACCCCTTGCACTTAACCATCTCAATTACCACCCTGAGCCCGAGTTACAGCAGTGGAAGATCAGGACCCACAATGGGGCCTGATCAGCAGCAGGTCCCAGGCCCCCAGAGGGAACTGTGAAGATTGGTATCACCTGGAGGACGAAGAGAACGGGACCCTGAGTGGAAGCCACAGAGCACACGTGGGACCCACAGCACAATGCTATGATGAAAAATTGCAGCGGCAGTCGTGGGTGTTGGGTGGCGATGCCATCGTGGGCTATGGGTACTTTCTTTCCCACTTATATTTTCTATCTTCCAATTTTTCTGTAATGCTGTTATTACTTTTATAGCAACCAGATAACCTGGTAGTATTGTTACAAAAATAGTGAGTGGAGGCAGGAGGACTCCTGCAGCCGCCTCAACAGGGCCAGCTGTCAGTCTTGGACCATCCTCCGTGGAGGCAGCCGTGGGTAAGGAAGCAGCCGCTCCGTAACATCCACGGGTGTCTCCTGTGGGCCGGGCACTGTGCTAAGACTTAGAACAGGGCTGCTAGGGAAGTCTAGAGGCAGCCCCCATTTTACAGATGAAGAAACTGAGGCTCAGAGGGGCAGGGACACGTGTCCCGGTCACACAGCTCTGTGTGTGTGTGTGTGTGTGTGTGTGTGTGTGTGTGTTCGCGCGTGCGAGCGCCACGGGGAGTCTGAGTCCAGCTTATTCCTCCTCTCTGGCCCAGGCTCTGGCTCTGGGAAACCCCACAAAGCTGAAGGCAGGGGAGTGAGGGGGCGGGGAAAAGAGAAAGGAGGCGGCATCATCTTCCTGGATGTGTTTGGAACCCTCCTCCAGGATCGTCTGAAGTCAGATCTCCAGGGAGCTCTGGTGGGAATGCCACGGAAAGGGAGCTGTTCGCAAAGATAATAGAACAGTTCCAAAGCCTCGCCGAGGCAGTCCCAGCCACATTTGGCTGATGGTAGCTGGCGGTTAAGCTTTCTTATTTATCCATCTACCTATTTAGTGCCCACCTATTACACTGAGGGGAGCACTGAAGAAAATTGGCACGGAAAGTGATGCAAGCTTGCTCCAAGCTGGGTCTCAGAGGAGAGAGTTCTGTGGGAACAGAGGGCAGTGAATTCTGGGAAGTCTAGCAGGCTGGGGCCTTTGGGGAACTGAGAATGAGAAGCTGAGCCAGAATTGGACCCATGTGTCAGTGCGAGCATTTGTTCGTTCATTCATTCATTCATTTACTGTCATTCATTTGTTCATTCACTCATTCTTTTGTTGGTTTGTTAGTTCAGTAAATTTTTACTGAGCATCTACTATGTGCCAGGCCAGTGCCAGGTGCTGGGGGCAGCAGGGATTGAGGAACATGAGATACCTGGAATTTGTTGGGGGACAGAGGCTGGCACAGTGGGGGCAGAAGGGGGCTGGGAGGCCCATGGGGAGGAAGCCCAGTGTCGAGTTGGGAGTGTTTCTTAAGTGGCATTCAGCCTTCAGTGTTTCTGTAAAAT
Organism: Rhinolophus sinicus; assembly: GCF_057876585.1. Classification (NCBI taxonomy): domain Eukaryota; kingdom Metazoa; phylum Chordata; class Mammalia; order Chiroptera; family Rhinolophidae; genus Rhinolophus; species Rhinolophus sinicus. Next base: position 5,438,219 of record NC_142516.1, on the reverse strand, counting down.
GACAGATTTCTTCTTCCCTTCCCTTTTTAAGAAGCGTAAGAATGCAGTTGTCAAGTCCAGGGTTTTCTTTTCTCGTTTCCACTCTGTCACAGAGAGCCAGTCCCCAAAAACAATCAGCCATATCAGAAGCCTGTGCCCATGTGCTGGAAATCATATGGGCGCTGCTCCTGGGCTGTGCCCATGTCCCACGCTCAGTCCTGTAGCTTCTCCAATTGCCCAAGGGGTCTCTGGTCCCCAAAGAGTTAAGACCCCTGCTCTTGAACAGGTTGTGTGAGGGATGGCTGCCCAATCAATGCCTCAGACTGAGGGGTTGGGTGGAGAAGGGGCATTGGGGGTCCTGGCAGACCCCCGAAAAGCCTCCCTGTGTACCAGGAGATGAGATTTTATGAAGGACTCCCTGGGGCCAGAGCTGGGCCTCCGGACGGTGAGCTGGAGCACCCTCCTTGGACTGCTGGCAGGACAGGGCGGCGGGGGTGGGCTGTCCGTGGCGTCTCGGGCTCCAGCACATGGGGGAGGGTAGGTGTGCAGGACACCCTTTGTTGTCCACAGTACTGCTGCCATTTGTCAAGGCTCATGCAGGCCTGAAAGGCAGGTGCCGTGTTGGTTCCCACCTCACAGAGGAGGAAACTGAGGCTCAGAAAGGAAGTCACCTGCCCAGGGTCCCACACAGGTCAAGAATGGTGCTGGCATCAAGCCAGGCGTGATTCAGAAGCTTGAGCCCTTCTATTTCAGGTTTTAAACTTTAAAAAATTAAACCCCTTTTTCATATTGCAGAATTCCTGCACGCTCCATACAGCCAGTGACACAGTAAGCACGGAGACTCATGATGAGAATAACAGTAATATAAATGAGATCCCTTCCCCCCTCCTTTCTACTGCTCACTTGAAGTACTGGTCTGAAGTGGGTGCCCTCCTGGGTGGCTTGTCACAGTGGAGCCCGTGTGGTGGACGCCAGGGCCATTTGTCCTCTGTGGTGCCTGGAGATTCTGGGGCTGGCCCCCGAGACCCCACCCTGAAATCCTGACCATGCTGATCACCCCAGGTTACCAGTTAGCAGTGCAAATTGTGGTAACAGGATTCTTTTTGTGCCTTTCCCCCGCTCCCGGGCCCGACCTGTGCCAGCGACAATGTTGGGACTACTGTCACGTCCACCTTGGGTCTGGAATCAAGTTGAAGGTGCTGCGAAAGCAGGCTCACCAAGGGCTTCAGGCCTCGGCGACTCTGGGCCGCCACAGAGACTGGAGGATGCCCTCTCTCCCCGTCCGGCACCCAGCACAGAGGTGGTGGCAGGGGCTCCAGTTCTGGCCACCGCATTTGCTAGCTGTGTGACTCTGTTTGACATTTACTGAGCACCTACTACGTGCTGTGCGCAGTGGTGGGCCCTGCAGGCTCAGGGGTGAACTGGGAGACGTGGTCTCCACCTCAATGGACCACACATTACACTCACCAATCCATTGTCACACAGTCATTCTCCAGACATAGCTGTACGAGGCACCGCCAAGGCCCGGTCCGCGGACATGGTGCTGTGGGTGTGTGGACTGGAGCGTGACTTTCTCTGGGGGGACCGGGGTCTTCTCTAAGGGAGATGCACTGGGGGCAGGAACGAAAAGGTAAGCAGGAGTCAGCTGGGTGAGAAGGAGGGAAAGAGTGGGCTGAGCAGAAGAAATAGCCGTGTGAGGGCGCTGAGCCAGGAGGGGACTTAAACCATCCTCAGCCTCAGTTTCCCCATCTGTACAATGGGCATAGTAGTCCTTGCCTCCTGGGCTTGGTGCGACAATTTGCTGAAATCATGCTTGGAAAGCACATAGCCCCTGCCTGGCTCTCAGTAGGTCCCTAACAGTAGCTGCTATTCAGAATCACAGACCACTGGAAAGGCAGGCACCTGTGGTAGACACCCCCCCTCCCTGCCCAAGTTTGTGGGGGTCCCCAGAGACCACCTAGTCCAGTGGTTCTCAACTGGAGTGGTTCTGCCCCCAGGGGATATTTGGCAATGTCTGGGGGCACTTTTGGTTGTCACAACTTGGGGGAGCAGTGGTACTGGCATCTAGCAGGTGGAGGCTGGGGTGCTGCTAAACACCCTGCAATGTACAGGTCAGCCCCCCACCCCCCAAGAACCACCCAGGCCCAAATGTCAATGGTGCTAGGGGGAGGGACCCTGATCTAGTCTAAACCACTTATTTTACCAGCTGGGAAATTGAGGGACATTCTGGGTCCCTCTCACAGCAAGACAGGCAGGGCCAGGACTGGAGCACAAGCCTTGTCTCCTGGGCACATCCGCCAGGAGCAGGTTCCCTGGGGCAGCCAGTCTGAAGAAGAGAGGGAGGGGGCCAGCGGAGGACAGGGAGGAGGTCTGGGCCTGTTGGAACCTGAGGCCTGGTGGGGGTGGGGATGCAGTCACATCTCAGCCGTCCTGGGGAAGAAATTTCCGGGTGTGAACTTCATTAGGAGGCAGTAGCTCTCTCAGGTGCCCGAAGTAGGGTGTGTGTCTGGTGTGGGGTGTCCCGACTCAGCCAGCCAGTGGGGGATGGGTTACACCTCAGGAACGGACTGCTCTAGGCATGAAATCCTGGCCTCCGAGCTGTGATGACTTGCAGGGCAAATTAGGGGCCCGGAGGCACTGGGGTGTCTGGGACAGCTCAGACGTCCCCCCTCTGCTCCAGTGAGGCGGGGTGCTACCCACCTTCTGACGATGAACAGCGGGCTACACAATATTTGGGAGCAGGTGCGTTATGCATGTCCTGATGCCAGGACAGTGCGGCCCAGCTCCCAGAGGGGCAGGCGAGGAGCAGGAGCCTGGGAGGCCAGAGCCCTGAGCCTGAGCCCTGTTTCTGCAGCTAACTTGCTGCGTGACCTTGGGCCAGTCTCTCTGCCTCTTCAATCCATGGAGGGGGGAGCACATCAGTGGTTGTCTAATCATCTGCAGGGAGCTCTCAGTTCCGGCCAGGGTCCCTGGGGCTCAGGAAGAAGACATAGCACAGCTGGACTCATGCTCTCTCTGTCCCTGCCTGGAAGTTTGTTCGTTCGTTCATGTGTTCATTCATTCATTCAGCTCCCTGGACAAACATTTACTCAGCCTCTGTTATATACCAGACCCGATGCCAGACCCTGGGGAACCATGGAGTCAGGGAGCTCACATTTAGGTGGGGGACACAGCCTGGAGGCAAACGCGATACAGAGTGGGTCCGTACTGTGCTGGGGATGGACAAGGGCTGTGGGAGTGAGGAGCCATGCGACCTCTGGGTGGCCTGGGACGCGGTGGATGAGTGGCTTAGCCCGACACAGAGGAGGAGATGTGTTTTGCAGGCGGAGGGACCTGCAGGTACAAAGGTCTGGAGGTTAGACATGGCATGGCAAGTTCTAGAAAGTGTGGCTTGTTGTGAACTATGGGGGCGGTTGTCAAGAGGATGGTGAGCCAAGCCCTAATGGGCATTGCCCAGTGGGCGGGGCTTCCCGGGGCCCCTGCTAATGACATTGAAGGGCACCGGGGTCCCACAGTGCCAGTGACAGACTCTGCAGGGCTAACCAGACAGGTGCCCCCCAAGGCTCCCCCTGGGGCTGACTCCCTGCACCTGCGCACCCCCTCTAGCGCTGCAGGGCCCCCACTGCCAGCCCACCGCAGCTGCTCACAGTGCTGCCAGCTCCCGTGGATGCTGAGTGTACCTCTTCCCCTCCCGAGAGACGGCCCCTGTGAGCCGCCCCAGGGATGGTCCCGGAGAAGCCTTTTGGGCATGTTTTGTTTCCTCTTTACTGCTTTGAATAATCTTTTAGAAGCATCAGTCACACACATTCATTGTGGAGAAAGGCGCTCTGGGGAGCACGGAGGAAATAACGGCCCCTATCCTGGCATCCAGAGCCGTCTGCTGACTGTGGAGTTGTCCCCACATGGACCCACCAAATCCTGGTGCCAGGCATGTCCCGCCCTCCTGCCCAGGGACCCAACCTGGCCTGGACGCCTGGGGTCACTGACCAGGTCTTGTCTCCGAAACCCTCCTTCCCTTGGCTCTGTCCTGGCCCAGCTGTGAAGATTTGAGCCGTAGGCACGTAGCTGGGAAGAAGGCTTTAAGGGCAGGACCTAGAGGGGACCTGCTGTGGGAGAGGCACCTGACCTGTGCCTCGTGCCTTCATGTGTGAAATGGGATCCCTGCACCCACTGCCCGGGGTTGAGGTGGCGACTGCATGAGGAACCATCCAGAGGCTTAGCTCAGTGCCTGGCAACGGGCTGTTGTCACTTGGCTGTTTGTCACGAAGGTCCAGACAGAGGGTGAGATCAGCCCGTGACTCTGGTTACCGAGCCAGGACCCGCCTGCCTGGGCTCTGGCCCCTCAAGGTGCCTGGGATCGGGGAGGGCGAAAAGGCGCATGGGCCTGGCCTGTTTCATGACCTCAGGTTGGCTGTGGGCACTGTCAGGACAGCGGTGTGACCCCAGAAGGAAGGTCCACACCCCACTCCATCTTCTCTCCTCCCAGCCTCTCCCTCACCCTGGTACCCCTCAGCCCTAAGGCTCAGCTGACGTGTTAGCAAGGGTCTTGTTTGCTTTTTGACACCTGACTCCATCGTTTAGGCTGCAGAATCCATCAGGTTCCGTCCTTTGGTGCCCTGCATGTCCCTGTGGGTCCTCGTGTATCCAGCACCCATCCCAGGTTCCTAGATTGTTCTCTCATGGGTGGGGAGTGGTGGCTTCTCCAAACCTTCCTCTGTCTGTGGACCCCAGCCGTGGTACCACCGGCAACTTTAGGCGCAACACTCCCAGAATCCTCGCACGCGAGAGGGGAGCGTGGAATCTTCTCATGGGTCTCTGTTAGAGCAGAGGCTGGTGGGACAGGTGGGACAGTCTTCAGCGATCCAGTGTCTCTGAGCATCACGGCTCTTCATCTTCGATCCTCGTGTGGGCTCAGCTCCCGTGCGGGCTGTGGGAACTTGCAAATCTTCCCCCTCTGAGCCTCAGTTTCTTCATCTTGCAGTGGGCTTCGTTGTAGTACCTAGCTGTTAGGTATTATTCCAGTAGAGTGAGGTTTGCAGAGTTCCCAGCACAGAGTGGCCCAGGGAGGTGACAGCTGTCGCTGGTAACAGCTGATCCTTCTCTCTGGTTTCCTTTGTGCTGGGGGTTGTCCTCAGAGGAATGTACATCCCAGTTGGAGATGCTAAGCTACGCACAGGAGCCAACTTGCAAATTGGTTTAAAACAACACACTTAAGTTCCTAACACTAAAGATCCTGCTATTGGTCGTTCTTTATCTCCAGCCTGTGCCAAGTACACTACATGCACCATCTTACGCGATCCCAACTAGTGATAATTGTCCCTCTTTATAAATGAGGCGACTGAGGCTCAGAGAGCTGAGGCCACTTGCCCAAGGTTGCACAGCTAGGAAATGGCAGAGCCAGGGTTTGAGCTGCAAAGCCATGCGGCTGTCAGCTGAGTATCTGGAGGGTCCCAGTGCTGGACACCAGGAATACAGGGTGGAAAAGTCCATTTGGAACCAACCAGGGTTCCTCCAAGTTCACTGCACTGCCCCAGTATCTGTTTACACAGTTCTTGGGAACAGAGGCATATTGGGGGTGAAGGCATGTGGGAGGAGAGCCAGCTGCCGGCCCCATATGGCAGCTCAGTGGAGAAGGTGGGGGAGGCGAAAGTGCTTTGTGTGAGAGTGAGGCTCCGGGGCCGTTGTTGGAGTGCGTTTTGTTTCAGCCCCTCTGTGTGGAGCCTGGGGCCACGGGGCCACGTGTTCTGTGCAGTGTCGGGGTTCATTCTCATGCGACTCCAACCCCCTTGTACAGATGAGGCTCAGAGAGGAACCGTCACCTGCCGCAGGTCCCACAGCTACCGAGAGGCAGAGGTGGGATGGGCCCAAGCCTGTGATGGCCAGGTTTGCGCCCAGACCCCCGTGTGGCACTGTCTGTTTGGACAGCGATTCACAGCCTTCAGGGGGCTGGGCAGGAGCTCCTGGCAGGTGGGTGGTGGTGGCCTCTCGTCTACCCTCCCTCACCTGGTCTGCACCTTAGGTACAAAGGCTTCATCAAGGACTGCCCCAGCGGGCAGCTGGATGCAGCCGGCTTCCAGAAGATCTACAAGCAATTCTTCCCATTTGGAGACCCCACCAAGTTCGCCACGTTCGTTTTCAACGTCTTTGACGAAAACAAGGTAAGCTGGAGATTGACAAGGCCTGTGCCGGCCCAGAGCCCCTCCCTCCTGCAGCAGCCGGCTCAGCTCCTGCCAGCACCCTCAGCATCTCCACACCCACTCTTTCCTGCTGCTGTTCCCTCCTGCAGAAGGAACACACACACGTGTGCACACGCACAAGCACACATTACAGACATGCAAGTGTGTGCACACATGTACCAGGCACACGCACACATAGACACACACGTACACACACACGCACGGTGCACACGAATGCATGTGTGTATGCAATGCACATGCCCACACACATGACACATATATGCACCACACACGTTTATTCACGCATATGTATGCCTTGACCTTTTTCTTATAAGCACCAAATGCAAATTATGATTATAATGGGATTTATGATCGTAACCGGCATTTACTGAACATTTATTGTGTAGTAAGCCCTCTGTGTGGGTTACTTTCAGTGAGGCCTTTCAACCACCTGTGGGGTATGTCCTTTTAATGTCCCCATTTTGCAGAGGAGGAAACTGAGGTTCTGAGAATCAGACAATATGGGATCTTTTGGGCCTGGCTTCTTTCACTGAGCATCACGTATTAAGCCTTACCCATGTTGTCACGTGTATCCCCTCCTTGTGATGGCCACGCCAACAGCTGGCATATGGGCGTCTGTAGTCCTCCGGACTCTGTCCCACGCCAGCATTTTCCTGGCTCCCTTGTGTTCACGGTGGATTTACTGTAACTTGTCTCCACACTCCCTGCTCTTGGGCGCTCAGGTTGTTTCTGTTCTGTCATGGCCTGGCTTTCTCCCCAGGTGCCCCCAGGCTGACAGTTCTACTGCCTGGCCCTGGGGAGAGTTCTGCCCTCTCCGGGCCTTGGTTTCCTTGTTTGCAAAACAGAGTTAAACAGTCTAGAGCCCTGTGCTCTTTAAGAGCCACTGAGCCTGTGGTTCTAGGTCAAGGGGAAAGGGGATTGCTCGGCGGCTCTGGCCCAGAGAGGGAGCATGCGTGTTGGTGGTGCCTTCTGGCTCTTTCTCCCATCAGATGTGGTGCAGGGCTCTCGCTTTAGCCTCACCCGTTCTCCCCCGCTCCTGCCGCACCTGTCCCATTTCTAATCCTACTCCCTTCCCCTGTCCCTCATCCCTTCACTCCCGCCCTTTCCGTTTGGGTGTCTGTCTGCCCTGGTAACCGTCTGCTGCTCCCCACTGCCACCTGCCCAAGGTTTGGCCTGATCAGGTGGCCCAGTGCTGATGGATGCCCCCCCACCCCTCTCTCCTGCCAGGACGGGAGGATTGAGTTCTCTGAATTCATCCAGGCACTGTCGGTGACCTCGAGGGGAACCCTGGACGAGAAGCTACGGTGTAAGTCCTCCCCCCTAGGGGGCAGCTGCTGGGTGGTTCCAGGCCCGAGGGAGGCCACAGAACTGGGCCAGGCCGTCTGTCCAGGGCCGAGAGAGTGGCACAGACGTCTGTGTGCCTTTCCGGGTCAGAGGAGGGTTCCTGGAGGTGGCCATGCAGGAGGAACACGGCTTCCCTAGGTGGGGTAGATGGATGGGACAGGAGCAAAGGGGACGTCCAGCAGGTGTGGACATGGGACCACTGGCAGTGCAGCTGGGAGTGAAAAGACCCATATCCAGGGCTGGGTCACTGCTCAGGAGGCCATTGTTTTGATGACTGACCGCTTTCATTCACTTATTCACTCGTTCACCCAATAGATATTGACCAAACATGGCCACATGTCAGTGCTGGGCAGAAAGCCAGGAGTCCTTGGGGGAATCAGATAGGTACCTGCTGTCATGGCTGTCTAGCATGGGGACATTTTTAAAAACTCCCATGAAACTGCAACTGAGACAGGAAGAAGGAGGGAGGTGTGAGCTGACAGGAGAGGAACCGACCCTGGAATGAGTCGGGAGAGAGCTGGCCGGAGTGGGAAGGTGAGAAGAGGATTCCCGGCAGGGGAACGGCATGTGCGAGGCCCTGAGGCGGGCTGGACGAGAGAAAGCTGCAGAGGGGAGGCCGTGTAGGCCAGTGCCTGCACGAAAGGGGAGCTGGGGAGAAGATGAAGACAGGTGGGCCAGAGCTCGTATTTTCCAAGTTGACCATAGGGATATGGCATAACTGTGGAAAGGGAGTGGGCTGAGAGGAGGCAGACGCTGGAGCATGGGACAGGAGGGGCGGCACTGGGATTCCTCCTGGGCCAGAATCCTCCTTCTCTCAACTCCAGCCTCTGAGGCCCCAGCTCTCGCCAATGCCCTCTCCTTTTTACTTTTAGTTTCTTTTTTTCATAACCCTAGTTGAAATGGTGCATGCACACCCATCCCTGTCTGTCCTCATGTACACACCGTGTTTCCCTGAAAATAAGACCGGGTCTCATAGTGAGTTTTGCTCCAAAAGATACATTAGGGCATATTTTCAGGGGATGTCTTATTTTTTTCATGTACAACAATCTACATTTATTCAAATGCAGTCATGTCATCTTCTTCTGGAACATCGTCATCACGTACTAAATGCATCTGTCTGTCTGACGATCTTAACTGGGGTTTAGTTTTGGGGAAACACGGTTTCTGTTGACCTGATTGATCAGTGATGGGCTGTCGGTTCTGAGTGCGTATTGAGGTACAGAGGGCAGGAGGGGAGTGGCAGAGCCTCCCCTGCCCTGGGCCCAGGCTGAGTCCACCCTGGCTGCTTGATTACAGGGGCCTTCAAGCTCTATGACTTGGATAACGATGGCTACATCACCAGGAACGAGATGCTGGATATTGTGGATGCTATTTACCAGATGGTGGTGAGAGGCCTGGGTCCCATGGGGTAGGGGGTGGCAGGAGCAGCATCCAATTTAGTGACCCAGCCTGGCTGGGAGGAACCACCCCCGCACAGCCACTCTCCTGCCTGGGCTGAGAGTTGGCCAGGTGAGGGTCACTGCTTGGGGTCACTCTGCACATTTCCATCTTGGGAGGCAGGTGGGGCCTGGAGTGATTGTGGGGCTGCAGTGGGTGGATGTTCCAGAGCAGAGTGGCACAGATTGTGAGGCGTTGGGAGGGAGAGGCAGTCTTCATCTGGAACCAGCCCAGACCTGGGGGACAAATTTTTGGCCAAAAACCCAAAGCCAGGAGCCCAGCCCCCACCTTGTCTGTCCCCGGTAGGGGAACACCGTGGAGCTCCCGGAGGAGGAGAACACCCCTGAGAAGAGGGTGGACCGGATCTTTGCCATGATGGACAAGGTGAGACGGAGGGTGAGGCTGGGCCGTAACCAGGGAGGTGAGGTGTGGGGGCCAGGCCCTGGGTCCTAGCAGGCGGGGAGAGGAGACCCCTCCCATAGGCATCACTGATCACCTGTGGGCCTGGCTCAGGCAGGCAGCGCAGCCTGGTGAGATGTCCACGGGTCCAGTTGGCAGCTGTTTCCATCGAACATCCAGAGTTTTAAGTAAGTTTGCCCGACACTTTTTATCAATTAAGATTCTTAACCTTTTTTATTTTTTGCCATGGACCCCCTTGGCATTATTCTCAGAATAATGGTTTTAAGTGTATCAAATAAATCTATAGGGTGACAAAGGAAGCTAATTATTGTGGAATACAGCTATCAAAATGTTTTTTCAAAAGAATTTGTGGTGGAGTATTATGGGAGCCTCTTTATGAACACATTAAAAAATAAGACGTAACACTGGGTGTAACCACCCCATGTTTTCTGAGCGTTGATCTGTGGATGTGATGTATGCAGCAGCCATGATGTGTTACGAAAGTACCCGTGGTCCCCATGGTTGACAAGGTCACGGGCACTGATGGTTCGTTGGGGATTGTCACCTTGTTCATCGGAAGGAAAAGCTAAATTTCAGTTAGAGATTAGTGAAAAGGAAGACCTCATTTTCCCCCCAAGTTCACAAACCTGCTGAATTCTACACAGACCCCAGGTTAAGAAATCCTTTGTATAAAAAAAAAATTTTTTTTAACCTGGAACAACTTTGTTTTAAGTAAAAGAATATAAATTACAGTGCCATCGGGTATTATGAATATTATGTTCTGGCTGGATACAAGCCTGAGGCTGCATTTCCTTAATTAAAAACAGGAGATGTCAGAGGGGCGGTAAAGGCATGTGGGCTCAGACAGCCCTGGTCTCTTGGTAAAAACCAAAAGGTGTGTCCACAGAGTGCCGAACACAGGCCTCACTTCCCCACAAGGTGATTTGATGTAATTTAGTGCCAAGGCCATTCACCCCTTATTTTGTCCCCGGATTCATACCTTCTTTATTTTGGGAAACCAACCCCACCCTGGAGTCAGACTGGGTGTGAATTCTGGCTTCCCCAGTTACCAGTCTTGGGGCCCTGACTGAGCCTCAGTTTCCTCACCAGTAAAATGGGGATAAGAACAGCACTTCTTCTTTGGGAGGCTGTGAGATCCTATGAGCTCAGCACGTGCACTTAGCATGGGGGGGTTCTGGTGGACGAGCCAGGAGGATGGCCTGCTGTGCTGGTTGGGCCCCTTGTCATGCTTCCCCGCTGGGTGCTAGAGGTGGATGGTAGTCCCCAAGGCCTTTTTCTTTGGCTCTCACAGGTCTCCTGGAGAGATGCTCCAAGGGAAGGGATTCTGGCCCAGACCACCCTTCCCCCAAGAGACCAAATAAAGTCCCTTTGTGTGAACTCTGCCCACCTCCTCCCAGGTCTGCCAGGGTCCAGTGTAGACTGCTCCAGGAGCCATTTAAATGCCCTTCCAAAAGTGACCCCAGAGAAATGCATTAGGCTCTTAGCCCTTGGGATTAACCACCACTGAGGGGATTAGTAGCAGTGACAACTCCGGATATATAGGGCGCCTCCAGGGTGCAGAGCACTTTGCATAGCTTGATCTCATAGAGTGCTTACTGCAGTGCCCTGAGGAAGCCATGCAGATTATCTCCAGTCCCCACTTGAGGAAACGGGCCCAGAGAGGGGCGCCACATGCCCAGGTCACCCAGCCAGGAAGTGCCCGGCCCATCTCATGCCTGATTCTTCCTACCTAGTGAGCTGCATTGCCTCCCCCTGACCTAACTTTGGAAGCTCTCTTGGGACCAGCCCTGGGCCAGGATCCAGGCCAGAGGCTCCTGTCCGAGGAGGTTGGTTGTCCCTCCACTTTAAGCCACCTCTCTCTGCTTACAGAATGCTGACGGGAAGCTGACGCTGCAGGAGTTCCAGGAGGGGTCCAAGGCAGACCCTTCCATCGTGCAGGCGCTGTCCCTCTACGATGGGCTGGTATAGTCCAGACCTAGAGATGGGTGAGTCAAGGGGGACTTGGGGTCTGGAGTGGGGGGATGGAGGAAACCCAGCCACAGGACACCTAGGGTTGGCAGCTAAGTACCTATCCAACTCGGAGTCTGCCCAGTGTGGGCATAGCGGTTGGGGGGAGGCTTAGGAGGCAGGGCCTTCAAATCAGCCAGAGCCCCTCTACTTGTGTCATTTCGGTATTCCCAGATTCAGCCTGAGAGTTTGCTTGAAAAGAAGTTTCCCTGGATTGAAAACAGTTTTAAAAAAAAGAAAATCACAATTCTCAGGCAATTTCTGGGAAAGCAGGCGTTCCTCATCCTTTCTCTGAGCGGCCAAAGACCTGAGCTCCTGGCTCACTGAATCAGTAGCTCACCTGCGGCTTCTTTTTTTATCCAGTCGTATTAGCTGTGCGTGCAGCATGGTGGCCCCCGGAGGCCTGTGCTGCTGGTAGGGATCTGGCTGCCTTTTTTCTTTCTTGTCCTCTCCTACTTCTATTCTGCCTCTTCCTTGTTAATGTCCTCTGTGTTGGCTGCGAGGGAAAGGCGTGAATGACCCTGTCCCCTCCAAGGTCCTGTCCAGCCATAAGCACTCTTGTGCATGTCTTCTGGTGGACAGATGGTGCATTCTGCTGGCATTCGCCTGAGAGTAGAATTACTGTGACATAGGATATGTGTCCATTCAGCCTTAGTAGATCTGACCAAAAAGCTTCCAAAGTGCCTGGACTGTTTCAGACTCCCACTAGTGGTGCACGAGAGTTTGAGTTGCTCCACGTCCTTGTCAACACTGGATATTCTCCATCTTTTCAATTTTAGCCATTTTGGTAGGTATGTCATGATCCCATGTTGGCATTTGAAGTTGCATTTCTCTAATGAGCACGAAAGCTGGGCACTAATGTGCATCATCCACTTTAATATCTCCATCAGTGAAGTGCTAGATCAGTGATCTATTGCTGCATCCTGTGGTACCTTGAAACAGCAGCTGAAAAGAATAAACATCAGGGCTCAGCTCAGCCGGGTGCCTTGGCACTAGGTCTCTCATAAGGCTGCAGTCAAGCAGGGGGATCCATCATCCCAGTTTGCCCAGGACTGTCCCAGATTTAGCGCTGAAAGCCCCTGTCCTGGGAAACCCCTCAGTCTTAGGTAAACTGAGATAATCATTAGCTGTTGGCCAGGGCTGCAGTTTCATGTGAAGGCTTGGCTGGGGGTACCCACTTCCATGCTCTCTCATTTGGTTTGACAGCTTCAGTCCCTTGTCACGTGGGCTTCTACATGGGGCTGGTGAGCTTTTCAGGACAGGGAGAGAGAGAGACCCAAAATGAAAGCCACAGTCTTTTTATAACCTAATCTTGGACGCCATGTCCATCATTTCTTTTTCAAGAATGCTTTGACTACTTTAGGCTATCTGCATTTTTATATAAGTTTTAGAGTCAACTTATAAATTTCTATACACATACACATGCTGGGATTTTGATGAATTTTGAATCTACAGTTTAATTTGGGGAAGAACTGGCATCTGTATAATGTTGAGCGTTGCAATCCATGAAAGTGGTATATATCTTTTTATTTAGGTCTTTTAATTTTTTCTCTATAACATTGTAATGCTTTCAGCCAAAAGGTCTTTCATATCTTTTGATAGATTTATTCCTACGTATTCAATATTTTTGATGGTATTATAAACAGTAGTTGTAAAATTGTATTTTTCTTTTTTCTTTTCTTTTTTTTAATTCAATTTATTGGGGTGACAAAAATTGTATTTTTCATTTATTTCTGGCTTATAGAAATTCAGTTGGTTTTTGTTTATTGATTATATATATTCATGATCCTGCTAAATTTATTTATTAAATCTCAGAGTCCGCCTTAGATTCTTTTGGATTGTCTACACTTTATTTCTTCCTTTCCTATCCTTCTGCCCTTTGTTTCTTGTTCCTGATTCCTTCCACGGGTTGGGCCTCGCCAGTGCAATGTCACATAAGATTAATGAAAGTGAACATTCTTGAATGTTTCACTTTTGGTCTTGGAAGAAAGCTTTCAATAATTTACCATTAGTTAGGATGTTTGCAATAGGTGTTCATATATAGATTTTATCAGATTTAGATGGTTTCCTTTTCTAGTTTGCTAGGAGTTATTTGTTTTAAAAAACCATGAATGGTGTTGAATTTCATCAATTTTTTCCTATATCTGTCAAGATGCTCATATGATTTTTCTCCCCTTTTTGTTGATAATGTGATAAATTACACTGATTTTTGAGTGCCAAGCCACCCTTGCATTCCAAAAACTTCACTTTGCCATGATGCATTATCCTTTTTATGTATCATCAGATTTGATTTGCTAATATTTTATTTAGGAGACCTACACTCTATTGAAACTTCCATTATTATTTTACACAATGAATCCTTTTTCATTGAAAGAACATTAGAAAATATGTCTAAAAAACAAAACCTTAATAAAAAGTTTACTTAAAAAAAGCCTTCATATATAATGCAAATATAACCTGTGAACACTTGTGTCCAGAGTGATTCAAAAAGAATTGAACAATGACATAAACTTAACACTCAGTAACTAGGTCACATAGCAACATATAATTGTACCAGTTTGTAAAGGAACAATCACAGGTATTTCTATGTATAATCTTGGAAACAGTGTGCAGCTGAGTCCCACAGTTCATACTGATCCACTGTCTAATTTTTCAGAGTCCCCTTTTGTGAATTACCACCAGTAGTCTCGTTGGCAACTGGCCTGTGATACACTGCTTCCTTTCCTCCAGACTGTGTGAAAAAGTGACACAAACATGGGTTCTTGACGTGTCCACCCCCAAGAAAAAGTTGTAGTGTAATTAATTTACTTAAAGTGTGGAATTATTTTTGAATCACCCTATTTTTTCTCAATTTTCTGTGTGTGTGTGTGTGTGTGTAATTATTTTTTTCTCAGCAACAATGAGCTCATAACCATATATTGTTGGCTTTTTTTTTGAAATGAACAACTTACATATAGGAAACGTTTGTTTTTTTTTTCTTTTGGAGACTCAACACAAAGAAAAGATATTCTTAGTGTGTTTTACCCTAGCTGGCTTAAAGTTCGCATTTTGCCGGGCCTGCACTGGCTTTCCTTATCACGATTTGTGAAGACATATATCTTACCCTTACCAGCAACATGTCAACCAAGAAGGTGCCACTTTATTTCCATGACAAGCTTTTCGGAGTGACAAGATCCACCTGTCTATAGCTCTTCCCCAAAATTGCCCTCCTCTTTTCCTCAGTTGTTTCCTAGAGCTTACTAGAAAGTAATTATATTCCTTTTGCGTGCTATCATTTTTGTGATTTATTTGCCTTCTCAAATTCCTTAGATAAATTACTGTTATAGAATTCACTGAATTATTCAGGAACTGAGATCATTCATATTTTCTACATCAGTAAATGTTGTTTGAGACCATCATTTTTAGTAACCGCATAGGCTTCTGTTATGTAGCTGGGCCATAATTTAACCAGTCCTGTGGTGTTGGGACCCTCAGGTCGTTGGAAATTTGGGGGTGGGTTAAAAAGTTTTTTATCATGGAGTCAGTCGCACATAATGGTAGAGAGCATAGCGTAACACCATGTACCTATCACTCAGCTTCAGAATCAGCAATTCACAGCCAAACTTGTACCATCTCTACCCTCCTACACCCACCCCCACACTGGGTTATTTTGAAGCAAATTCAAGACATCATATCATTTCATACATAAATATTTCAAAATGTGTTTTTAACAGAACGATTCTTTAGAAAAATCATTAGATCCCAAAAACCAATATTAATTCCTTACTATTTTCCAATCTTCCGTTGGTAAATTCCAGTTTCCTGTTATCTCCCTTTTTTTTTTCTTCACTTTGTTTATTGGAATCAGAATCTGAATAAAGTCCACATATTGCAATTGGTTAATAGGTCTCTGAAGTTTACTGTAATCTATAAAATTTCCCCTTCCTTTTTTTTCCTTGATGTTTGCCCAGAAACACATGCTGTAGCATTTCCGTGGTACGGGGTTTGCTGATTATGTCCCATGATGGTGTTTACATGCTCTTCTGTTCCCTGTTCTTCCTGGAAATGGGCAGTTACACCGACAGGCTTGCTCGGCATTCAGTGTGATCCACTTTTGGCAAGAATACCACCAGGCAGCATGTGACATATGTCGATGTCAACAGCCAATGATGGGCACCTCTGCGATTCATTCATTCATTCATGCATTCATTCATTCATTCATTCATTCATTCACAGATGGTGCCAAATGGTGACATCCTGTGCTGTCTTTCCTTCTTCACTGTTAGCGGGATCACTTCTACAAAGGCAGACTTCCCCGTATCAACTATTTGGTTACCCTGAGTCCTAGTTTTTAATAGGAAAGGCAGGGTAGATACTTGATTCTTTCTCAGTTTTCAAAATGAGTTGGCTTTTCTAACATCCTTTAGAGGTGACTAATGAAGCTTGAAAAAAAAGTATATGTATGTATATATGTATTCATATATATATACAATTATATATATACAAATATATATATATATACAAATATATATATATATATAAATTACGAATTTCTGGATTTAAATTCATTCAGTGAGTTTCATCATGTTGGCGGTTTTAACCAGCTGATGCAATACTGCAAATCCCAAGGGTTCACAGGTCGCTGCAGAAGGCTACAAATGTGATTGAAACCTTAGCCAAGCCTCTGGGGTTGGCACGGGGAACCGGATGGCGAGAGGACGCCGGCCTCTCCCTCGGGGGCTCTGGCTTCTCTCTCCTGTCACACCTGCACCATGATGGCCACCCGGCCCTGGTCCTGCGGGGCCTTCTGACTCCTGCAGGGCCACCTCCACATAGGTTCTGATGGCCCCGAGAATGTTTTCAGGTGGCCTCACACACACCAGGAAAATGGCCCCCTTTGGGTCAGACCCTGACACCTGTCCAAAGGGTGGGGACAGGGACATTTGCTTTATTAACACAGGTATGGAGCAGGTTATGGGAAGGATCTGTGGGCAGTGCAGTGGAACTGTCCCGATGCTGCTTTTTAGAAAAAATTTACTGAGGTGAAATTCACAGAACATCCAATGAACCATTTCAGTGAACAATTCAGTGGCGTTTTGTACATTCACAATGTTATGTAACCACCGCCTCTATCTAGTTCTAAAATATTTTCATCACTCCAAAATAAAACTCCATACTCATTAAGCAGTTTTTCCCCATCCCCACCCCCCACGCCCCTGGCAAATACTAATCTGCCTCTTCTGTACAGTTGATGTAAATAGAATCATACAATATGTGGCCTTTGTGTCTGGCTCCTTTCACTCAGCCCAATGTCCTCAAGGTTCTTCCATGTTGTAGCGTGTGTCAGTACTTCATCCCTTTGTCTGGCTGAATAATATTCCATTGTGTGGATAGACCCCATTTTGTTTATCCATCATCCATTGGTGGCCACCTGGGTTGTTTCCCCTTTTTGGCTGTTGTGAATAGCGCTGCTGTGAGCACGGCTGCACATGGATTTGTTTGAGTCCCTATTTTCAATTCTTTTGGGTAGATACCTACGGAGGGAACTGCTGGGTCGTATGGTAACTCTTAAGTTTGACTTTGAGGAACTGCCAAACTCTGTCCCACAGCAGCCGCCTCATTTTAAGTTCCCAGCAGCGATGGACAAGCGTTCTCACTGCTCTACCCCTTTGCCAAAACTTGTTCTCGTCCAGGTTTTTGGTGATAGTCATCCTAGTGGGGTGGTATCTCGTTGTGGTTTTGATTTGCACTCCTGATGGCTAGTGCCGTTGGCATCTCCTTGGCTATTTACACCTTGTTCTTGGTTGCAAACAGTTTCATCTTACAGCGACGTCCTCCTTTATCCAGCCAGGCCCCTGAGTGAGGACACTGAGCTGGTTCCCTCCCTTTCAATCTTGCCGTTACAGTTGATACTATAGGAAACATGTTATTTCCTTCTTACGGGTCAATACGAAGCACAAAATGGGTGGGTCGGAGGGTGTGCAGTTTTATGCTTCCTGACACATCACACCACCACGTCCTCTCGTTGGCTCTCTCTTCAGCTCTGTGTGCGTGTCCCTGGCAACCAGCTCTGAACCCGACTCACCTCCTTGTCTCTTTCAGATGTCTGGGAACTACTCACCTCCTCCCGTGCCATGAGGCCACCTCAGCCCCGACGCCATCCTCCTGTGTCCACCCCGCCTTTCTCCGCATCCACACCCAGCCGGGCTTTCTCCATCCGTGAGGCCCAGCTCTCCTCCCCCTGACCTGCACCCACCCACCGCCTGAAGCCACTGGCTCCAGTTGCCAAAAACCTCTGCTGTCTGGAAAACAACAACACGAAAAGGAAAAGGCTTCAGCCCTCTGCAAAAACCAAGGACTCAGCTGCTTCGCAGGCAGCCTCTCGGTCCCTCCTGCTCTCCTGCGTGTGTGCTTTTGTTTTTTATTTCAAACAGACATTGAAACAGAAAAAAAACAAAAAAAAACAACTACCTTCCATTCTAGAAGATTCGGACTGACAGATGGGGAGAAGGCCTCGGGGACCTCAGAGAACTCTGCCAGAGGTCACAGAAGTCATGGCCTGACCGTGGGTGGGCTCGGGTGTCGGCGGGCTGCCTGATTAATGTCATTTGTCCCGTCCTCGAGCAGCAAACCACCTGCATGGCTGGGGGATTGATTGTGATGATGATTTTTGTGATAACAGTATTGTGCTTTTTGTGGGGAAAGTGAGGTGTTTTTTTTTATATACATATATAACTGATACCTTTTATTTATTGGTCATTAACTGTTGCTGCTGCCTCTGTGTCCAAAGCTTCCAGGGATGTGGGGCCCACCGTTTACATGTGCAGCCCTCGCCCACCTGCCCATGCGCTTGGGACGATGGCGGCCAGCAGTGGCCAAGAAGCCAAAAAAACTATTTTTTCTTTTTTTTAGTTACTGTGCTTAATGTTTGGAAAAGGGTAAGGTGGGTTTCTTAACTGGCTAATGCACTGTTCCCTCCAGCCTAAATGTCTCCTTGAATCCCTTTTCTCTGCTCCCTGTCCACATTCCCTCTGTCCTGTAGCCTCATCTTGGTCCGTAACATCTCTTCTGAGGACGAACGGGACATCTTTTGGTTTCTCAGCTCCTGTGTTGGTAGTTGTAGCAGCATGGAAAATAGAGGGGCTTGTCCTGGGCCTAGGAACCAGGAAGGGAGTTGGGTACATAAGGAAAGAGGGGGAGCCGGAAGGGGGTCTTTGCCAGCAAGTAAGCAAAAGTCATGGCCCCTTCTCCCTCCTTGGGGGTTTTGAAAATCGTCTCTCAGTATTCTCCCACCTGCTTTCCTGCCTTCCTGTCTGCCTGGTCCAGGAGCCACTGGCCTCTTTTTCCCCTGCACCCTCTTAGCCTGAATGCTGGGAGGGCGGGGGAGACAGGGGTACAGGCCATCCCGTTCAGGTAATGGCCATTCCTCGGGCCTGTGGCCTACATGCGCTCACAGGAAGCTTTTTGCTCTGCCTGCTCCTGAGACAGGGTGGCCCCAGAACCACCACCCAGAAAGTCAGCCGATCTTGGACCAGAGGCTAGGAGCCCAAGGCTGGCTCTGGCTCTGAGAATGTGGGCCAGCCCCTGCCCTCTCCGGGCCTCAGCTACCCCGTTGGCAGAGCCAGGGTGCCTGGCTGTTCGATGTGAAAGGCCCCCTCCATGCTGACCCTGTGTAATTCGGAGTCTGAGTTTCCTGCATTTTGTGATCCTGTGGTCTGTGGCTAAGTGTGCCAGACCCCAGAAGACACGGGGAGCGTCTGAATCACTATTTTGTCTCTTGACACAAGTCTTCGGGGACACGGCAGCCACTGGTCGTGGTGTGTGGGCCCAGATGACACTCCTGTCTCTTCCTGCAGTGCTTCCTGGCCCCTCCTGGACTCCTGAGCTGTCTTTTTGGCCCAGAACTAGTCCTCATTCAGGGAAGGCTTCTGGGGTGAGGAGTCTGCCAGACTGTGTAGGGCCAGGCCTGAGTCTAGAATCCCTGCCGCTTCTTTGCAAAAGCCAGCAGCCGATCCTCCCTGCTGTCCCAGCCCTAGGAGCAGAAACGTTGGCCCTTAGTTCCCGCTTTGCATTGTCCTTGGTCTCCACTTTGCACTTTTCCAGGAGGCCAGAGCTTCTGCTAATTAACCCTCAGGCAACAGACCCTCAGCCAGAGGATGCCCTCCACGAGAGCAGTTCTGTGGGGCTGCGGTCTTCCTGTTGGCTGGAATGCTCAGCCACCCCAAAACTCGCCCTTCTTGCATTAGCAGGCCTTTTGGCTACACTGAGCCTCCACTGTAAGCCCCCAGATCTTGTGGGGATGGGAGGAGGAGTTCCATTTTCACAGGTGACTTGGAAGGCTGGGCTCCTTGAGGCCCCTGTGGTCACCTTTTTGCTCAGGCCACTGGCCCAGGGGGTCCAGGACTCACCACCAAATCCTTCACCTGGTTCTGACCTAGGACCTTAGGGAAGGAGATGAACTTGGCGACTTGAGGTTTGAGGGGAGGAGAGTGGGGCCCGTCCCAGGTCAGATTGCTTCTCTGGCCTGTGCCTGAGCCTCGATTGCGTCTGTTGTCCAGTGGGAAGGACGCTATTGTGCAGCCTGTCCTGGAGGCATCACAGGAAATGGACTGTGGCTGAGCTTTACCCAGGGATAAGCATGTGGACCCTTCCAGATGACGCATCCATTCCTAGACAACTAGAGAGCATCAAACCACCATCCTCCCACCTTCTAGGGAGGTGGTTTGGCCTTTTGGTTTGGAGCAATGGCTGTGGCTTTTGGCCTTAGTAAGCGGTGCCATGGACCCATGCCTCAGGCACACCTTCGGTCCATGCCCTGAGACAGCTCAGAGCTGCCAGAAAGGCCACCCTTCTTCCTGGCAGCATGCTGGACACTGGCCATTTGTACCCAAGGTTGCCAGGCAGGGCCAGTTCTGTCCCTTCCTCTCACCAGGCCTCTAGCTGTGGCACCCTGGGAACACAGAGCAGCCCGTGGGCCCCTCTCCCCAGCACCCTTTTCCACCGGAGGCCCAGCTCCGAGAGATGCTGCTCTCAGGACCCCAGCCTAGCTGGAAGCCAGGCTCTTACTCCCCTGCCAGTCCTCGCTTCCGGGCCCAGGAGCAGGGCCCAGCCTCGGGCAGCTGGCTGCAGCAGCCTTGGCCTCTTCTCACAGCAGCTCTCCCCACTCTGTGTTGATGGTACTTAGGAGAATGTCACGAGTTTGCAGTATTTAACCAGTCAACGTTTAGAGAGTGACATCAGTGCAAACATATGCGTTCCTCTCTTCCCCTGAAACGCTTTTCAGTTTGACAGCCAACTTCCTAGATGACAGGCACATTTGGACTTTCGGGGACGTCGTCTCTTCTCGCTCTGTGTGTGAGGGAAGAGATTGGGGTGCCTGGGTTCCCAGAGAAGAGGCAGCCTCTTCCTGAAGAAAGTCCCATGCCTTGGGGTGGAGGGCTACCCAGTTCCCGCCGCAGCTTCGGCTTTTATGGGATCCAAGGAAACGTGGGAGCGCCCCCTGGTGGCCCTGAGCTGCATGGGCATTTGGGGGCCCCCACAGGCCAAAGTGGTGATTCCAGAGGGCAGGAGGCGGTGATCTCACCGAGGCCCTGGGCCTCCAGCCCCACCTTAGTGCCAGCGTGTTTTCCAGATGCCCCTCTTCTAGGTGTCCCCCAGGGATAGCAAGTTAATTAGCATAAGGGCACTGTGATGAGAAGCATTGCCCCCCACTTTTTTTTAATATCTGCAGAATAAACCCAATGGTTGATTTTTGAATGAATAAAAGGCTTTTGTTGAATAAACAGCTGGTCCCCTCTCTGTCTTGGCATCTAGGCTCAGGCTCTGTCTACGCTCTAGGACTGGGACAAGTGCAGCATGCAATCCCCTCTCCCCCAAGCTGTCCATGGTCATTTTCTCCATGTTTGCAGTGGCCCATGACCCCAGGGAGGGCCACTCGCTCCTAGTCTGACTCAGTGACCAGCTTTCCTGGGACTCTGGGAAAGTCACTTCTGCTCGATGGGAGTCGGTTTCTCCACCCCTCAGACGAAAGTGAGTCTGTCAGCCCACCTCACTGGAGCGTTGCGGGGCGCGGACATGAGCACGGTCATCAAAGCACCTCACAGCGGTGAAAGGCTAGTGCAGGGGCCTGAATTGTCCTGATGCCCCCACCACGAGCCTCAACTTTGGAAAGGAATTTGGATAACTTACAAAAAAAAAAAAAAAAAAAAGCAGTCTGTAGTTGTTTTCTTTCTGTTTGCCTCCCCAGCTCCCTCTGAGCCTCTTCTTGGGGTGCTGTCCTGTCTGAATCTGCTGGTGTGTGTCTCCGGGGAAGGGGCAGGCCCTTGCCCTGGTGGTGCAGCAGGGGCAGGGCGAGGCCCGGGGTGGACGGGCCACGTAGCATGCCCAGGCCTCCTCGTGTTGCTCTGTATGTTGTCCACGTCACACCAATTAAACACGCTTCCTGACTTGTCCTTGCCTCCCTTGTGTGGACCTGTTGCTTTGTCTGTTTCTGTTCTTTTTCATTTCATTTTAGGTTTTCCTTCCTCTTGTGACACCCTTTCTCTTGCTTTGGGTGTTGTCTGCCCAGTTTCCCCAAGAAGTAATTTGCAAAGAGAGCCTTTGGCATCATGATTTGACCAGAAAATGTCAAGGAGGGTTCTGGGAGCCCAAGAGTTGAGCAGGGTGAGCCCCCACCCCATGTATCACTCCTAGCATCTCCATTCTTGCCTGCTTCATCTATTCGGAGTCTCAAAAGGGTTTGTCTAAAGGTTTAAAAATGTTTGAAAACAAATTGGTCTGGACCAATGGTTCTCAGATTGAATGTATCAGCATCCCCTGTAGACTTGTTAAAACCCAGCCTGCCAGCCTCACCGCCAGAGCTGCTGGTCTGGGGACCATAGTTTGAGGACATCTGGGGGGCTGTTTGCGCTGCAGGATGCCCAGCTGGGTCCTAACTAGGAGTCCTATCTCTATTTGCCCAGGGTTCAGGCTAACTATTCATTCACCTGGATGTGACTTGCACTCGTGATGCACCAAGCATTGGGGACCCAGAGATTCATTTCTCACCATGTGGAGGGGTGCATTGGGAGAGAGGTGATTAGACAAGTAGCTCCTGTGGGAGCTCTCAGAAAGGCACCCCATGATTCAGCAGTCCATGTGGCTGCCCTCTACCACGGTCCCAGGGGCCTGGAACCTGGGATCTTGGTGGGGCCTCCTCTGTCCCCTGTAGTCAAGTAACCAAGGGTTTGCCCAGTACGTAGGGGCCCTGCCCTGTGCTGGGTGTTTGCAGAGAGGAGGCATGGTCCCTGCTTCCCGGAGCTTGCTGAAGAAACATTAATTTGGAGAACGAGAAAAGGCAATGTCACCTCAAGAGCGTAACTGCCAGTTAGAAATATATTACTCTGTTGACAGACGTGTGAACGTGTAGGTTGATGAGATCAAGCGGCCAACCTTAGAAAGAGCCACCACCTGCACAAACAGTCATGTTTCTGAGTTGGTTTCATGAAAGGCATTGTCAGCCCAACACCACTATCTGTGAGACAAAGCTGGGGAGCCCAACATAACTTCACTTCCGGGCCAAAGCAGCCACTGAAAAAGGGGTGCAAAGATGGCCTCCTCTATGGCCATGCTGGGCACTCACTCTGGCAGGGCTGAGACACACAGAGGCGAATCAAAGGCAATGTGGGACAGTCGTTAGGGGCACAGGGTCCAGAATCAGACTTATTTCCCAGTCAGCAACGCCACCTGACACTGGACATGTGTTCTAACTAACAGGGTTTCCTGGTAAAAACGTGGACCTTAATTAGAGGCAGGAAATGGTCCACCCCTACCCCCTCCCACAACCTTGCCACCAGATGGAAAGTTACAACAAAAGCAGGTCTCATTCTGCCAAATGTCCAAATATTTACTAGCAAGCAGGTATGAAAGCAGTCATACACCTTTACCTGTCTGTCCAAGGAGTGGAGGGACTAGGAACCAGGGGCCCTGCCCCAGAGCACGGCTCCGAACGCCTCAGGCTGCTGAGCTCTATTTCCTGTTGGTGCAAACACACCAAGCTCCCCGGAATCCTTTCAGCCAACCATTTATCTGCATCACCTCACACTTCTATGAAAATGATTTCTACATCCTTTTGCTAATGAACAAACTCTGTAGAGTAGATTTTAATATCTATTTAAAATGCTAAAGTGACCCCTTCGGAGAGCAGATTTGGAGAGCAGATTCCTGAGTAGGTGTGGGGACAGAGCCCCAGAGAGTAGTTTACAGGCTCTCGGCCTCACATGAAGGGGTGCTGGCTCAGGTGGTGAATGGCCGTCGGCTGTGGCTGATTGGCCGTCGGCTGTGGCCGGTTAGCCAATTGGCCGCTGGTATAACTGCTGCGGCTACAAAGGATTGCCGAGGATTGCCAAGGAGCCGAGCAGAACCGAGGAGAGCGGAAGAGGAGAGCCGAGAGAGAGAGAGAGAGAGAGAGAGAGAGAGAGAGAGAGAGAGAGAGAGAGAGAGAGAGAGAGAGAGGAACAGAGTCGAGAGAGTGGAGGAGAGTCGTCGGTCGGTCGGTTGGCGGAAAAGCGGACGGCAGGTCGGCGTCCGGTGGGCCCAGCCTCCAGTGAGACCATATGACTCCCCCACCTATGGCTCTGTGGGTGTTCCTTTTCGGCCTCACCATATCCTGCGTTCTTGTGTGGGGAGCAGGAGCAGAGACCCCGCAGGCCGCCCCGCCTGAAAGATGGCGCAGCGAGCAGGGTCTCCCGCATGACAGTAGGGTATTTCAAATGCTAAGGGACTGTCTCTGAGGTGGAGATTGGAGGTAATATACATGCACACACATTCCATTCCACGAAGCATTGAAAGTAAACGAGTGTTCAGGACATCTCTTCCTGGGAAGACCAGGTTCTGGCTCAAAGGACCCATGTGAAGGTAGCTGAGGCAATGGCTCCACATATGGTGAGCTCACAGCAGCTGTTAGCTATCACTGGAGGTGGCTCAGTCTTTTCCAGACAGCCTTGGGAGGTGTCCGTGGGGGCAAGGCTCAGAGCCCTGCTGCTCTGGGCACATGACGGTCCTAGTCTCTTGCTTTGGGTCAGGCTGAGGTCTGCATTCACCTGGCCCCGCCGACCCTGAGCAACTTACTGTGGGGTGAGCCCCGCACCCATCTGGCCCGCCTGCTTTGCTGGGATGCCTCAGACTGGCTGCTGTTCACTGGGTATGATAGGATGGGTGAACCCCCAGGATGGCCCCGTTTATCCCTGCTGCAAGCCATCCACTCTGTCCCCCCTACCCTCCTAAACCCCAAACTCACATCTGCATGTCAGAAAGTATCTCCCTAAGTGTCATTTCCCAGACCTCTGCTCAGGGCATCACCAGACACAGAGAGGAGGAGAAAAGAGAAGAGTGGGTGCTGGCGATGGGGGTGGGGGTGAGGAACACGATGCAGACCCCTGCTCTGACATCTTCCTGGCGTGGGCCCACTACAGCCTGCCCGGCCCCTTGGTAACAGTGCCCCAGCTCACATCCAGGGACAGAAACTTTATATCCTCCACGGTCCCTGGTCTGGAGGAGCCTGGTCAGGGCGGTGGCATGGGAAGGGGCTTTGAAGGCCACCTGAGTTCAGAAAATGTGAGCTCCCATAGGTATGGTAGAGCCTTCTACTTGTCCCCATCTCTTTACCCCTTTTTAGCCACGCACCTGGCTGCCTGGAATAAGGACTACATTTCCCATCCTCCCATGTAGCTGAGCATGGCCACGTGACTCAGTTCTGACCAATGGAATGAGAGCAATAAGAACAACTTCCCTTCCTCTTCCCCCTTCCCGGCGACAGAACCAAGGATTCCAAAACAAGCCTTCCTGGAACCTGGGTCCTTGACCTCGTGGAGCCGCCACACCAGCCCTGGGCCATTTACACTGGTACTGTTAGGAGGGAGAGAAACACCCCTGACTTGATTAAGCCGTCCTGGGTCTTTGTGCCAACAGCTAAATTATATTCTACCTAATATACTGAGTGGTCCACTGGGTCATTTTAAATAACCAGGTGCCACCTATATATGTTTCACCTAAACTCTCAATGTTTGCCAAAGGGACATAGTAAAAACCTGTAGAATGTGACGTGCCCCCCGTGTTGCCTCTTCTCACTCACACCTTCCCCTCTCCCTCTTCCTTTCCCACTGTGCCCTCGTCCACGGGCTCAGGGGACTGTGGGTCCCCGTGGTAAGGACTCCTGGGGGCGGGCTTCTTTTGCTGAAGGACTAGGGACCTAAAGGCTGGGGCAGAGGCCCCGGATAAGCTGGGAGGTGCCCGGAGACAAGGCCAGAGGGTTTCCCTGGGAAACCACAGTGAGGGTCCTGGGCAGGCTGGCCTCACGCAGGGCTCAGGAAGGGCTTTGCCAGGGACCTTGGGACAGAGGGACCAGAACTCCTCATGGGCTCTTCAAACTCCCGCCTCAGAAACTGTGCCCTTTCCCCAGAGACCTGAAATAAGCCACCACACAAACAGATCTTAGAGGTAACAAATGTGATGAAGAGTAAAACAGCATTGTTCAGAGAGTGGGGGGAATGGCAGGGAAGAGTCACCTTGTACCATTGTCATCTGACCGAGGGTGGGTCCTATTCTAGTCACTGAGCTCTTGGTTCCCTCAGAGGTGAGGGGAAGTCTTTGATATTGTGAGGGGCCCACTTTCATTTTTTAGGATTCTGAAAACCCAAATTAATATATGTGTCAAATGGCCTTCTTGCTCTAGAAGGAGCAGGTTTGTGCAATGTCAGACAGAGGCCAGAATGGGGCCTGGGGGTGAGGGTGCAGTGGGCCAGCCTGGGAGGAGAAGGGGAGGGGGTCCCTGTCACTGGGAGGGAATCAGAGTGAGGGAAAATCTCCAGCCCACTCTGAGATTTAGATTCTACACCAGAGCTCATGCAGCAAATCAACTAACCCAACGCTGGATTTTTTGTCTAAGTGATTTCTTTTTTTTAAAGATTTTATTGGGGAAGGGGTACAGGACTTTATTGGGGAACAGTGTGTACTCCCAGGCCTTTTTTCCAAGTCAAGTTGTTGTCCTTTCAATCTTAGTTGTGGAGGGCGCAGCTCAGCGGCAGGTCCAGTTGCCATTGCTAGTTGCAGGGGGCACAGCCCACCATCCCTTGCGGGAGTCGAACCAGCAACCTTGTGGTTGAGAGGACGCACTCCAACCAACTGAGCCATCCGGGAGCTCAGCGGCAGCTCAGCTCAAGGTGCCCAGTTCAATCTTAGTTGCAGGGGGCGCTGCCCACCATCCCTTGAGGGACTCGAGGAATTGAACCGGCAACCTTGTGGTTGAGAGCCCACTGGCCCATGTGGGAATCGAACTGGCAGTTTTCGGAGTTAGGAGCATGGAGCTCCAACCACCTGAGCCACCGGGCCGGCCCTCTAAGTGATTTCTAGCTAACCAGAGTCCTTCACCAGCTTCTGCAGGGATGAATGAGTCTGGTATATGAGCTGCAGAGGAAGAAAAATGGTCTCTGCTACACTTCTAGGTTTTGTAGCTGGTCTAAGAATTAAATTGACATAACACAGATAACCAGGAGGGAAAAAAATATGTCTGCTTGAATGGGAGCTACAATAAGATATGAGACTCAAAAGGCAGCCAGATGATTGCTTGACTTATGTACCATCCTGATCTAAGGAAAGAGGCAGGGACTTGGGGCTTCTCGGTAGGGAGGAGGCCATGTAGGGAAGTTGAGTGGAAGAAATGTATGGGAAACAAAGGTTGCCTTGCTTTGTAGCTACGTGTCTCAGGGGAAAGAAAAAAGTTATCTCTGGTAGTAGCTGTCTTCCTGGTACAGGTACCCTTTTTAATGGAAATTTCCTTTATAAATGTAGATTTCCCTCCTACTCTGTTTTGAGAGCTTCTCTTGTGTCTCCTCTTTCTCAAAAACAACCAGCTCTGAATAATCCCTATGCCGAAGAGGTATGTTTTGGGGTGGCACATTCAGCTCCCCTTCAATATGCTGGGTAGTCAGGCCTTTAATGAATGTGCTGGTGGCTCCAGAAGCAGGACACCCCCCCCAGAAACACCAGCCACAGGTGGGCAATGCCAACCGAGTCACTTAGTACAGGGCGGTGTTGAGCCATTCTCCCCACCTGTAGTCGCCAGAGGCCTCCTGGATGAAGAGGCATCTGGGCTGGCCTTAAAGAATGACAGAGTCTAGATGGGTGAGGAGGACAGGGAAGGGCATTGCAGGCAGGGAACAGCAGGTGCAACGGTGCAGAGGTAGTATTGTAGGAAGTAGACAAACTGGGGGAAGAAGGGAATGCAAATGGAGCTAATGGCAGGTGCCTCTAAGTTAATGACACATCAGACTTTTCTAGGATATGAAACCATAAAGAAGAGACACCGGCCATCTTCCAAGAGTTGGCACCAACTCAGGCCTGAGCTTTCTCCCTGAGGCCCTCCTTCTGTGCTTTTCGGAAAGCCTTCCCTAATGGCACTTCTCTGTAACTTGTCCGTTTTAACTATTAGCCAAATGATCACAGCATCGTAGAGCATGATAATAATACCTAACATGCCCCCTGTGTGCAAGGTTCACCAGCACCATCTCGTGGAATCCTTATGGCAGCGCCCCCTTGAGGCTGGTCCCACTATTATCATCCCACAGCTTATAGACGAGGCTACTGAGGCCCAGAGGGGAAGTGGCCTGTCCAATCTGAGTCTGTCAGGGGCTTCCAGGCTCCAATAAAACTGTCTTTGGCCAGAGGCAGGGGGTCGTGAAGGTAGCTTCTGTTAAGTCCAGATCGGGGCTGCGGCCGGTCGCCACTGGTCTCCCAGACGCCTGGTGCATGGGGAGGTGAAGTCTGCAGGGGAGGGGGCCTGCGCAGCTGGGGCCCATCAGCTGGGGTCCCTGTGTCTGGAGGGAGAAGATCAGAGGCAGGATGGGGGATGAAAGGAACAGAGACAGGGTCAGGGGCTGGGCCCTGGGAGGAGGGTCCTGCCTGAAAGTGGGGACTTACGGGTGCAGAAATGGAGGTGGCAAGCCTGGGCAGAGGCCCAGGCCCCTCCTGGGCAGGCCTGGAGCTGTAACGTGGAGTTGATTGTGGGGCTCACCTTGCAGAACGCTGTGGTAGCGTCACGTGACTGTGGACAGGAAGGTGCGTGGCTGGCACTGGGTTCTCAGGAAGTGCCCACATACAGATGCCGCTGCTGTTGTGACGATGGCTAGTGCCCTGGCTCGCTCTCAGCTCCTCCTCACCTGGGGCTCTGTCACCACTGCACCTGTGTGCTGTCCTCTGACACCCAATGAGGTAGCTACTGTCATTATCCCCATTTTCAGATGAGGAAACTGAGTCCCAGAGAGGTTCAGTGACTTGCCTGGGGTCACACAGCTACTAAATGGAAGAGCCAGGATTCCAGGCCAGTCCTACTGGACCCAGCACGGTAGCTACCACTGTGATCCATCACCTGTGGCGTGGTGTACCCCTCTCAGGTCACCAGAACTGGCACTTCGCAGAGTCTGGAATTTTCCACCAGGCCACAGCACTACGCCCTCATGTGAAGAAATGTCATCCTCTTGATGTAAAGACAGGTCAGACCCTCGGTTGCCTGGAACCGCTGGCCCCCGGGTGAGTGCCCTTGGCTGCTTGAGTCATTCTCCCTACCCTGGAAGCAAAGGAGGCAATGAGCCAGCCACCCCAGGACCCCCGTCCTTTCCCTCCCGCCAGTCTTGGGATGGGAGAAGGGTTCTTCCCACAGGAGGGATCTGATTCACCACGGGGTGGCCTGGGAAGACCTGGAAGTCCAGGGACAGGGCGAGGCCTGGGAAAGCCTGCTCTCTTAGGCGTTTTTGGCTGGTTTCACAGTATCTCCAAGCCACCCCACTTGCTGTGCCATCTGGCTGTAAATTAAATACCACGGAGGGGGTGGGATTCCCTTCTCCCAAAGTTTCCCATCTCACCAGCATAACACAGTTACGTTTGAACCTGGGTTCCAGTCCTTGCTGCACCCTGACCAGCTGTGGGATCTGTGGTGATACTGAATATGACCCTGTCTGAGCCTCAGTTTCCTCATCTGCAAAGTGGGAATAATACGAGCACATTTCTCAGAGGAGTGTCAGCAAGCATCAGTGAAATACGTCTGAAGGCCTTTCGTAAATGGACGCCGTTCATATTACTGTTATTACCCAGTTCTCCCCGCCCCAAAGTCACTGCCCTTTCATTTGGTCCAATTTTGCTCCAGCGCTATGGCTCTGAGCTTTTATTTCTCACCACTTTGGCCATTGGCAAGACTGAACGCAAGGTCTTAGGCTGAATCCAAGACAGAAATACTGGAGTTCAGAGCCCCTGCTGAACCAGTCAGTAGCGGAGGGAGGCTCTTCTGTGCTAACATGGCTCCTGCCCTGCCTACAGGTGCCACTCGAGGTGCCAAGAGGACACTGCACATCCTTTTACCGTGGTGCCAGGGCATTTTCTAACAAGCCTGCCTGAGGGTCATCTGATTCCCAGAGGAGTTGTAACTTCCTCTGACTTTCTAATCCCCATCAGTTAGGTATCAAAATGGTTCTGTGAAGGTGGAGGCTAATTTGTAGATGACTGACAAGGCACAAAGATTTTCTTTTCTGCCAGGTAGAAAGTAACCTCAAAAATAATCCCAGTGTCGCATGTACTTCAGCGATCCATGTTGACAGTCCTTTCACGACGACATACAACGCCAGTCTTCTTCATATGCTCTTTGAGCCAACTTTGTCACTCTGCTGAGTCCCTTGCTCATGAGCTTGGCCACGTAACACTATTTATTGGTAGGAGAAGTAAGCTTTTATCATCTTGAACATTTTGTTCTCGTATATGTAATCTGAAAGATAGGACAGAACCCAAATGTCTGGTTACATAGGGCGTTAACTAAATGGATAATGGTGTGCTGCACATCGTACAATGGCTTATAAAGTGGCCACTAAAAATCAGGTCATAGCAAACCCTTTAATGACATTTGTAAGTAAAAAAGCAGACTCCAAAGCTGTAGGCTCAGGATGATGTCATTTGTGCTAAAAACAAGGTGCTATGAACTGAATATTTGTGTCTCCCCTAAATTAATGTATTGAAACCTAACCCCCAAGGGAATGGTATTAGGAGGCGAGGCGTTTGGGAGGTGATTAGGTCATGAGGGAGGGGCCCTCGTGAATGGGATTAGTGCCCTTATAAAGAGCCTCCAGAGAGCTCCCTCGGCCCTTCTGCCAGGTGCAGACACAGTGCGACGAAGACTGTCTCTGAACCAGGAAGCAGCCCTTTCCAGACACCGAGTCTCCTGGGAGCGTGACCTTGGACTTCCAGCCTCGAGAACTGTGAGAAATAAACGTCTGTTGTTTATAAGCCGCACAGTTTATGGTGTTTTTGTTATAGCAGCCCGAACAGACTAAGACACAAGGCAAAAGCAGAGGCCTGAAGTTTTATAGTCACCAAGATAGTAACAGTGGTCACCCTGGGAAACTGGCTTGAAGAATATTCACATTTTTATCATGTGTTCTAAGTTTCTGTAATGAACATGTCTTGTTCTGATGGCAAGAAAAATATTTTTGTTTAAAAACGTGTATGTTAAGTTCTTTTCAGAACTGTATATCAATAGCCCTTACTATTCTACATTACTCTTTTCAGGTTTCTGTGTTTTTTAATTTCATGGTTTTGAATTTAAATACAGCAAAACTGACTATCTGGGGGGTAAAGAATTTTAACCTATGTATAAATGTGTTCAACCACCATTACCCTCAGTGGACAGTCCCATCGCCTCAGAAAAATCCCTGTCTGCTATTCCTTCCTAGTCACACTTTCCCCTCCGAACCCGCAGCAGCCACTCATCTGTTCTTGTCACTAGATCACTATGGTTTTCCTTTTGAGAATGTCACATAAATGGAAGCATTCAGTGTTGGGGGAAACCACTGAGAGGATGTGACCACCAGTTGACCCTCGAGCTGGGCCCAGGCCTTTGGAGCCTCCTCACCTCTCCTGTCCTTGAAGGTTTGCTCTGCCCACCATTCCCACAGTGGGAGCCGTTGTCAAGTTCGCAGCCCCGAGAGAGCTCTGTGGTGTGAGACCATCTGGACTGAACACGTGACTGCGCCCCATGAAGGCCTCTATAAACTAAGACTCTGGCGGGAGCATGTGGAGACCTACTCGTCTTGTAGCGCCCAAGACAAGCCCCTAAGGAAGTTCCCTCTGTGGCTTATTAAACCTGCCACCTGCCAATCTGGAGTGGCTGCCTCTTTCTTCGGTCTCCCCTTGCTCTCCGTGTACAGGGGCCAGTTTGCGAACCAACACAGACAGTGGACAGGGCTGTGACGGAAGGGGGGCTTTGTGGGGTGGGGGTGGTGTCAAAGCCACAAGGGAGGCAGGGAGGCTATACTGGGCCACTTTCAGATTTCACTTGGCAAGCTCTCAGGTGTGCTAACCATCACGCAGAGTGCAACTTTCTGAGGCTGGCTTTCAGCCTAACGCCTTTAAAAGCCCTGTAGGTTGTTGCTCGTATCAGTGGTCATTCCTCTCTGTCGTAGCGTGGCATGGCCGCACCGTGGTTTGTTTCTCCACTCACCTGTTGAAGGACATTTGGGTTCATTTCCAGTTTGGGGTGCTCATGAATAGAGCTGCTGTCAACATTTACGTGAAGTTCTTGTCTGGACATACATGTTCATCTCCCTAAGGTAAATACCGAGGAGTGGGACGGTTGGGTCATATGGCAAGTGTATATTTAACTTCATAAAGAACCGCCGAACTGTTTTTCTGAGTGGCCATACCTGCCGTTTTGCGTTTCCACCCACACTGAGTGAGAGTTCCGGTTCCTCCACGTCCTCACAGTGTCGAGTATTATCAGGTGTTTTCTCCACCTTGTGGTAGGTAATGCATCTCACGGTGGCTCATGTGTGCATTTCTCTGATGGCTAATGACACAGGACACACTGCACACTGGCCTTCCACACTTCCTCATGGGAGTGTTTGTTTTCTCACTGTTGGGTTTGGACAGTTCTGTATCTGTTCTGGATACAAGGCCTTTGTCGAATGGGTGATTTGCCAAGATTTTCTCAGTCTGTAGCTTGTCTTTTCATTCTCTTTACAATGTCTTTCACGAAGCAAACATTTTTAATTTGGATGAGGTTCAGTTTGTCAGTTTTTTCTTTTATGAGTTGTGTTTTGGGTGGCACGGCTAAGGACTTGTTGCCTATCCCCAGATCATGAATATCTTCTACTTTTTTTTTCTAAAAGTTTCGTAGTTTGATGTTTTTTCATATTTAGATCTGTGACCCATTTGAGTTGATTTTTATATAAGGTGTGAGGTTTAGGTCAAGGTTCCTTTTTAATTGTTGTTGGTTTTTGCATATGTATATCCACTTGTTCCAAGACCATTAGTTGAAAAGATGATCCTTTCCCCATTGAATTGCCTTTGCACCTTTGTCAAAAATCAACTGGTCATAATTATTTGTGTCTACGTATTTCTGGACTTTCTGTTCTGTTCCATTGATCTATGTAGCTGTTTCTACACCAGTACCACACTGTCTTGATTGAAAACTGATGCTATATAGTAAGTCTTAAAATTCAGTAGCATGATTTCTCCCACTTTATTCTTTTTTTTTTTTTTTTTTTTTTTTTTTTTTTTTTTACCAAATTGTGTCGGCTATTGTAAGCTCCTTTGCCTCTCAGTATAAATTTTAGGATCGGTTTGTTTATACCTTAAAGCCCGCTGGGATTCGGATTGGAATTGCATTAAATTCTCAGATCAATCTAGGAGAATTGACATCTTTACTTTGTTGTGTTTTCCAATCTGTAAACCAGCATATCTTTCCATTTCTTTAGGTTTTCTTTGTTTCCTGTCAGCAGCACTTTGTAGTTTTTCCGTGTACGGAGCCTGAGGGTGTTTTGTTAGATTTATACCTAAGTACCTCATTTTGGGGAGCTACTGTAAAATGGTGTTATTAATATTAATTTTTTTTTTATTTCCAATTGTTCATTACTATGTAGGAATAAAATGGATTTTTGTGTGTTGACCTAGATCCGGCCACCTTGGTAAACTCACTTACTAGTTCTGAGATTTTGGGGGGTAAATTCATTGGAACTTTCTATTGTGCCAATGAGCTCATCTGAAAAAGAGAGACCGTTTTATTTCTTCCTTTCCAATCAGTGTGGCCCCCTTTCTTCTTGTCTTATTTCACTGACTAGGGCTTCTGATAAGACGTTGCAAAGGGGTGGACATCTTTTCCTTGTTCCCAGACTCAGGGGGAAAGTATTCAGTTTCTCACCATTAAGTACAATGTTTGCTGTCACTTTTTTTTGTAGATGCCGTTTATGAGGTTGAATGCATTTCCCTCCGTTCCTATTTGCTGAGGGTTTTTTCGTGAACGCATATTGAATTCTCCCAAATTGCTCTCTCTGAATCAATTGCTACGATCATGTGGCTTTTCTTTAGGCCATTCACATGGTGGATCCCACTGATTACTTTCCAGTATTGAAATAGCCTTGCATTCCTGGGACAAGCCCCACTTGGTCTTGGTGTATTATTCCTTTTATATGTTTCTAAATTTGGGTTGCTACTATTTTGTTGAGGATTTTT
The DNA here is from genome assembly GCF_057876585.1 of Rhinolophus sinicus. Taxonomy (NCBI): domain Eukaryota; kingdom Metazoa; phylum Chordata; class Mammalia; order Chiroptera; family Rhinolophidae; genus Rhinolophus; species Rhinolophus sinicus. The sequence goes on along the minus strand of NC_142516.1, from coordinate 5,404,332 downwards.
TGCATCTATGTTTATGAGAAATATTGGTCTGTGGCTTTCTTTCATTGTATGTCTTTATCTGGTTTTGGTATCAGGGTAATTAATATTGGTCTCATAAAATGAGTACAGAGTGTTCCCTTCTTTTTATGGGGTAGAATTTTGTCCCCCTTTAAATATTTGGTATAATTCACCAGTAAATTGTCTGGGCCAAGCGGTCTTCCTTTTTGGAATGTTTTAAACTATAAATTCAATTTCTTATTATATAGGAAGAGTTAGGTTATCTATTTCGTCTTGGGTGAGTTTTGGTACTTTGTAGTTTTTGGAGGCATTTGTCCATTTCTCAGAAATATTGGGTTTATGTGCATAGAGTTGTTCTGACCATTCCCCTGCTATTCCTTTATTGTCTATGTGGTCTGTAGTGTTATCCTTTTCATTCCTGATATTGGCAATTTTTCTCTGCCAGTCTTGCTAACAGTTTATTAATTTTAATTATATTTTCAAAGAACCAGCTTTTGGTTTCACTGATTTTCTCTATATTTTTTCTGATTTCAACTTCATTGATTTCAGCTCTTATCTTTGTTTTCTTCCATATGGTTTGGATTTTATTTTTATCTTCTTTTTCTATTTTCTTAAAGTAGAAGCCTAGGTTATTAACGTGAGACCTTTCTTCTTTTCTAATACGAGCATTAATTGCTATAAACTTTCTCCTAAGCACCACTTTACCTGCATCCCAAATATTTTGATACATTGTCTTTGTATCTTCCTTATTGATTTCTAGTTGAATTCCACTGTGGTCAGAGAACATACTTAGTATATTTTAATTTTTAAAAATCTGTTAAGATTTGTTATAACCCAGGTATGGTCTGTCTTGGTGACTGTTCCAGTTGCAATAGAAAAGAATGTGTATTCTGATATTGTTGAGTGGAATGTTCTGTAAATGTCAGGTGGTTGATGATATGTTTGGTTATTCTGTATCCTTGCTGATGCTCTATTATTGACTAGTTTTGTTAATGACCGAGAGAAGCTGAATCACCATGCTGTAGGAGTTGGTCAAAGAGGAGACAAAATGCCACTGGTGAAGGACAAGATGTCTTCGTCAGCAAGAGGCTGAGCCTCACAGCTGCACTGGTGTCATTCTTGCACCATCTTGGGATGCAGACACATAAGGGTTTGAATCTCACCAGTCCCCCTGCTCCCTCAGGGGCAGTTCATGGTTAAAGGTTGAGTTTCAGACACCACCAATGTACATCCAAACACATAGAAGCCTGGAACTTATTTAGCATTCTAAGAAGGGCTCATTGCAGGTGGAAGGAGAAAGTAATCGATGTGGAAGGGAGAGGAGAGCTGGAGTGAAAAATGCAGAGGCGGCTGTGAGGGTGAGAGGCTTTCGGGGGAGACCTGTTGAAAGGGAATATTAGGAAATTGAATGGAGCATTGTGAGGTGTAATTCCCCCCTTGCCAATACCCCAAGAGTCTTCAGTGGAGACCGACTTGACACTGATGCCTTTGAGTCACTCTTGTGTTTCTTTAGCTGTGACGTCTTGCCGAGCTGGGCCTGAAGGCAGGACAGAGGCCAAGCTGTCATGTTCAGTGCATTAATGTGGGGGACACCCTTCAGGAACTGGGGGGAATAGGTTTTCTCTCTTTCAAGTCCCTAAGGCACAGAGCTGCTCCCCATGCCAGCCCGGGAGACTTGGCAAAAAAGCTGCAAGTTGGATTTCAGAAAACTCCTTAATTACGAAAGTACTGTATTTAAAGTGAATCGCTTTCTCCAAGACCAGGTCGTCAACTCCCTCGCTGAGCACAGTTTTCTGGCTATAATCAAAAGATGTATTTTTCCCTTTTTCAAGTTCATAGAGCTAGGAGGAACCACTTGGGGTGGGGCCTTAATCGGAGATGCTTGGAAAAAAGGGGGAACGACCTACCCCAAATCCTGATAGCTCTTCTCCCATCCCTCCTCTCCCCACCCCCCTGAGCTGTAAATGGGAAGGAGATATTAGGACCAAGATAATAACAGCTTGTCGCACCCACCAATTATTGAGTGCTGGCTAGATGCCAGATCATTTCACATACAGTGAAAGTGCCTAGGCCAGGACCTGGCATTTAAACAATGCTCATAAGTGTTTGTTGACTGACTAATACAGACCTGCTCTGCCGATGGTATTTCAATGCTCAGGGATTTTGCTCCTTTTAACCATTAGTCAGTCCCCATCTCAAGAGAAAGGCCCATGAAGCCATTTCCTGAATAAAGCAACATTTCTCCACCTTCAGTATTTAGGACTTTTGGTATAAATGGTGAAAACCTAACCCCAATGAGCCTAAATAAGAAAAGGAAATTACCAATTCATGTAATCACACCACAGAAAGTATGGGGGGAGAAGGGTCTCAAAGGATGTTAGGTTTCTCTCTCTCTGCTTCTTGTCTCGTCTCTGCTGGCTTCGTACTTGCCTACTGCAGATGGTCTCCTCCTTGGGGTGGGAGACGTGGCTGCTGGTATCCCCCTATTCATAGCCTTTGGGTCCCATCACCCCACAAGCAAGACAGACTCTTCCCCAGTAAAAACATGCCAGGGAAGGACGTTTGGCTCTGCTTGGGTCACATGACCATTCTTTGGATGGAGGAAGTCTTGTTGGAATCCATTACCAGAAGGAACAGAGCAGCATTCTTAATCGTAGGCAGCAGAAGCTACCTTTTGCAGATTTAAGCAGCTCTCCTGGGTGCTCATGCGTGAGCTTGAGAATTATGCTTGGTGACAATCAGGTGGAAACAAGCCCCCAAAGCCATCGCAGCCCTAGTCTGATGACAAGAGGCTGTGGCTGGCACCATAGCCCCTGCCACGCCAGAACTTGATCTTTCTGCTACTGCCACCAAGGGGCCACCATCTTCTTTGTGTCAGGTGTTGGACCCAAAGGCAGCACAAGTGTATTGATGAGCAGAGCCCAGGACACACCCGTGCCTCAGCTGCAAGGGGGCACAGGAAATTGGGTAACTGGCACTTTAGCATTTTGGGTGGCCCAAACTCAGCAAATGTACACGACAGAGTATATATTGTACAATTTGTACAACAACCACTAACTGCTATGTTTCTGCGATGTAGGCCTGTTTCTATTAAATGTCAAATGAGAAGTAATCAGATCTCTTATAATGGAGTCCGCCCCATAAATCTTGGCGTTTGGCAAGCAGCGCCTCTTTATGTTAAGAAGGTCACGGCCTGATGGCTGGGTTGGGGAGCATCATTTTTCTCTTTCAGATTTTCCAAATGGGGTTTCTTGGGAAGCAGCTCCAAGCACCATTAATTTAAACATCTTTAATTCCTTTTGCAATTCTCTGCTTTAATCAAAGTTCAGCCGTCACGATGCTGTTGTCAGGCTCGATTTGTTTCCTTGATTCACGTCCTCTTGGTGGCACTGGATCCTTCTGTGGAGATTTCCTGAGAGGAAATTGCATTGGCAGGAAGTTAAAGGAAACTAGGGGGTGGAAGACTCCATCGCCCCCACTGCAGGGGGGGCTCAGCCTCACTCAGAGGCAGAGGGAGGCTCCAGCTGGCCTCCCCAGATCCCTTGGTCATTGGGAATGCCTTACTCTGGTTTTGCACCCACCCTCCTCGGGCAGCCGCGTCTTGCCTTTTTGTAGTGAAATACACATAACATAATATCCACCATTTAAATTATTTTAACCTGTACAATTCAATGACGTTTAGTACATTCACAATGTTGTGCAACCATCATCTCTATCTAGTTCCAGAACATTTTTATCACCCAAAAGGAAACCCGGTACCCACTAAGCACTCACACCCCACTCCCTCCTACCCCCCAGCCCTAAACAACCACTAATCTGCTTTCTATCTCTATGGATTTGCCTGTTTCATATTCTGGGTCTTTCCAGATCCATTCTATGGCCTTTTGTGTCTGGCTTCTTTCCTTAGCACAATGCTTTTAAGGTTCATCCATGTTGTCGCAGGTGTCATTCCTTTCTATGGCTGAATAATATTCTATTGTATGGATGGACCACGGTTTGTTTATCCATCATCTGTGATGGACATTTAGGTTGTTTCCTCCTTTTAGCCGTTGTGAATAATGCTGCTGTGATCCGTGGTGTAAAAGTTTTTGTTTGAATACCTGTTTTCAATTCTTGGGGGTATATACCTGGGAGTGGAATTGCTGGGCTGTACAGTAATTCTGTTTAATTTTTGAGGAACCACCAAGCTATTGTTCACGGCAGCTGCCCCATCTTCTGTTCCCACTGCCCTACTCTTCTTTTTTTTTTTTAAAGATTTTATTGGGGAAGGGGAACAGGACTTTATTGGGGATCACTGTGTACTTCCAGGCCTTTTATTTATTTTTTCCCCCAAGACAAGTTGTTGTCCTTTCAGTCTTAGTTGTGGAGGGCGCAGCTCAGCTCCAGATCCATTTGCCGTTTTTCTAGTTGCAGGGGGCACAGCCCACCATCCCTTGCGGGAGTTGAACCGGCAACCTTGTGGTTGAGAGGACGCGCTCCAACCAACTGAGCCATCCGGGAGGCAGCTCAGCTCAAGGTGCTGTGTTTAATCTCAGTTGCAGGGTCGCTGCCCACCATCCATCCCGCAACTCGAGGAATTGAACTAGCAACCTTGTGGTTGAGAGCCCACTGGCCCATGTGGGAATCGAACCTGCAGCCTTTGGAGTTAGGAGCATGGAGCTCTAACCGCCTGAGCCACCGGGCCGGCCCTGCCTTACTCTTCTTGACCTGGCTTCTCTAAATGCTTCATGGTGGTTTTTCTTGGCTGTCATGCTTCCCTTCCATTTCCTTGGAGACAGGCTCTCAGAATCCTCTGGTTAACAAGAGCCAGTCTGCTGAACAGTCCAAGCTAATGTACTGATGGGAAAGGGTTAGGGACGTCTTACCTGCATCTCAGGGGCTTCTGGAGTGAGTCCTTTCATCTTTGCCACTTAACACAGAGGAAGTGGTGCCCTATAGGAGGGGAACCAGAGCTGGGACAGGAGGGGTGCTGATTTGGGGGCACATGGGCCTTCTATTCGAGGACACTGGCTCTAATGACCCTGTCCCCAAGACAAAGACTGTCCAGTTCTGACCATGTTCTTCAAACACCTGGGGGAAATTATTTAGGTAGCAGGAGAGTGTAAATTAAGCTGAATTACTGAAGGAACTAGGACAGTACTTGTGGTATTTTAATTGTACTGATTACATTTGTGGGTTTACAAAACAATGACTAAACAAACTTGGATTTTCTTGTTCTGTCCATCCATTCACACAACGCTTAGTTACTGAGCTCCTACTATGTGCCAGGTGCTGGGCTAGGGCGTGGGGATATGAACAAGACTGAGTCAAGTGTGGTCTCTGTCCTTTGGGGACTCTTTCTCATGGCTCACTTTCTGCAGTGGACAATCACAGCTCTTTCCTCAGGTACCTCGGCATCTGCCTTGGGAGTTGGATTCCAAAGTCAACACATAAGAAATCTAGGTATAGAAAAAAATGTTTGATAATCTCTTCAACTACACATGAGGAGAGCTGTGCTTGGTTTTTTGTTTGCTGCCTGAGTAGAAACAGGTGTGTAAAGCTGTACACCTATTGAGGGAAACACAAAAGGATAGGCATGTCTTGCCGAGAATGCTTTTGGCTGCAAGTGACAGAGAACGCAATGCACCTGGCTACAGTATGAAGGAAAATGCATTATCGCGCATGACGAGAAAGCCATCGTAGGGCAGCTCCAAAAGCCCTCTTCTCTTTCAGCTTCTCTCCTCGTCAGGCTGGCTTTGTCACGGTTTGGGGCTGCAAAGTTCCAGAGATCCTATGCAGCCACATCAAGTGAAAGAAGAAGAGCTCTTTCTTCCTTGTGCCTCTTTTTCTAGAGGCTTTAGAGTTTAGCCTTTAGACTTAGGCCTCTGAATGAATCCTCCCACATTAACTTCTGGGTATGGTGTGAGGTAGGGATCCAGGTTCACTGTTTTTCCATATAGGTAGCCAGTTGTTCCAACACCATTAGCTGAAAAAGACTTTTCTTTCCCCATTGGTACCTCTGTCAAGAATCAATTGCTCATGTATGTGCAGATCTATTTCTAGACTCTCCTTCCTGTTCTAGAAGCCTGTTCATCTTTCTTTATGCCTTTACCACACCGTTATAGTTACTGTTGCTTTAGAGTAAGACTTCAAATCCGGGCACGGAAGTCCTGTGACTCTGTTCTTTTGTGTCTCTTCGGGAGCTACACTAACACACCTTCCTTCATGTCCCATGGGCCAGAACTGCATCAAGGGCCCATTCCCCACCCACAAGTATCACCTGGCCCATCAGGACTAACCTTGGAGAGGGGTAAGAGTCACCCTTCCTCAAGTCATATGGAACAAGAGTGATACCTGAACCAGAAAGCGGGGGCAAAGCCATGCTCTCCAGGAAGCAGGGGGGAAATTCTTTAGGGTAAGAAGCCACCAAGGTCTGCCAAAATGTACAAAGTGGTTCAGTGGAAGTTTTAATGAGAGACAGAGAGAGAGAGAACAGACAGTAAACTTGGATATTCTTGTCAGTCACTGGTAACAATGATAAAGGTGACATTGTGGCGATAAATGACAACAAGCCTTAGTATACAGCACAGTGAGCTATGACCCCTGCTAATGAGGTCGGCCCCTTCTCCACCGAACACAGCCTCAGGGGCTCAGTGACACAAGAGCTCCGTCGGAGGTTGAGGTGCAATGGGCCAGGTCTGGGGGCAGGGAGAGAGTCTTAGCTGCTGGATCTGGTTGAGCTCATTTAAGTGTTTGTTTTCGAAAACATGGGATGGGCAGCCGTTCCTGTGTCTCTTGAGCTGGTCAACTATTCCTTGGCATGGTCTCAAACCATTCCTTATGGTACATGTGATTTGGAGGCTGGTCCCATCGAGGGATTGGCTTCAGCAGTAAATCACTCAAGTTCCTGGCTGCTCGGCGCTCTGGCAGTTATGCTAACTTCTGGCCCCTCCCCATCATCCTCAGTAGCTTCAGCCTCCAGAGTTGTTTGTCAGTTCCTTTGACTCCCTGCTCTTCCCGTCCCCCAGGGCTCTTACTTAATTCTTCAATTCCTTCCTAGAGGAGAGAAACAGGCTGTGAGACTGGTTCTACTTCTCAGGCCCTGGTGTGTGCCCATGGATTGATGGGCAGACTCACCTGCTGCCTACGTGGTTGTCTGTCTCTCTCTCCTCTCATTTCTCGGCAGTTTGGTTAAATACGGGTAGGAGATGAGTTTTCAGCATTTCAAAGGTGCTAAATGTCTGAAAGTTGAATCTGAGTCCAGCCTAAGGTGCTGCTCTCCAAGCTCCACGTTTGTTCTAGAAGGTTCTGCTGCTGGGAAGCCGGTACCCACCTCCGCCCGACGTGTCTGAGGCAGCATGGCGTGGTGGAGCGGATCACAGGCTCTGCAGAAAGGCAGTTGCAGAGTCCAGCCTGTCCACAGGACTGCACTTCTCTGCCTCAGTTTCCTCGCCTGTCATGTGAAGAGTGACTATTGACCTTAGCGGCTGTTCGAGGGGAGCAAATGAGAAAGTGTTCAGCAGTGAGGCTGGTGCTCAGGAAGGACTGGGCAGATGCTCTCCACCATCAGTATTTTCACTCTTTCCGAGGAACCGAGCGCGTTCTCTCAGGAAGAGGGCTGGGTGGCACGAGGTGGGGGATGTTTGTTAAAGCGCAGAGGGTCCAATATGGCTGAGACCAGGATGCGTTTAGGGAGTGGGGCATAAGGAACGGTAAGAAAGGCCCACTGGCTGGGAGGTGCCCCCTTTTCTTTGACCAGCCAAGTATCCAGAGCCCTGGGTCCTGATCCAGCTCCTCAGCTGGTCTCAGATCCCCAGTGTAGACACAGCAGACAGGCGGGATTTCCAAGCCAAGGCTGTGAGCGGTGGTGTGAACAATAACACGGCATGACCCGCCAGGCCCACGGTGTTCTTTATAGCAAACATGTGGCACGTTAGGAAACAAACAACTCCACTGAGACTGCTCCTTCTGGAAATAGCGAAGCAATGTGAATTATTTTGAATTAAAAAAATGTGGCTCCCAGGAGGCCTGGAAAGTCAAGGTGGTGGGATGGAGATTGACTGATGAGGTTTGGTTGTGTTTTCTCTGTGCCTTCTGCGCTCGTGCTCGGTGCTACCACGGTTACATTCTTGGGGAGCACTGAGCACCAGGAGAGGCCCACACTTGGGGCAGCACCCCGGCCACACTGGATGGGATGAGGGTGCCCTTCCATGCAGCTGGGGGAGGCTTTGTCATGATGAGCTCAGATGGTCTGTCACATCCTGACTGTGTCTCCAAGGGACCTCTGATCGTGATTCTAGAGATGCGGCTGCAAGAACTATCGGTGTTCATCTTGTTAGCCCCCCTCATCTCTAATAATTCTACAAACGGGGTAACTAAGGGCCAGAGAGGAGAGGGCTTTGCTCAAGCTCACAAGGCCAGTTCAGGACTCAAATCCATGATCACCTGCCTTCAGGATCAACTCAAGGAGAAGCATCCGCTTTCTTTGGGGCCAGCTCTGCTCTTCCGTCCTCAGGTAGTAGGTTTGTGGCTTCTTGGTGTCTACAAGATTTACCCTCTGAACTTCTGCCACTGTGACCTTTCTGAAATTCAACAGCTCCTCGGTGTTTTTTGAGAAATCCCACACCTTTCACAAGACATTTATGGTCCTTCAAGATCTGGCTTATGCCCTCTCCTGTGCCATCACCCTCCATTTGCACGGCGCTAGTAGTAGGTCACTGGTGTCTCTGTGCCTTTGCACATGCTGTTCCTGCTCCTCACATGCCCTTCCCCTCTCATTTGTGAAGGTTTCTCAGGCTCACTCCATGGCCTCCTCTGACCCGTTAGGCTCAGACACTCCTTCCTCTGAGCTCCCAGAGCTCTTGGTAATTCCTCTATTAGCACTTATGTCATTGACTTAGAATTGTTTGTTTACGTGGGTCTTCTCCCCAGGGTAGAAAGCATTTCTTGCACATCTGTATGCCCTCGTCCCCCAACATTGCCTAGCAGAGTGCCTGACACCCAGCTTAAGCTCCGCTAAGGTTTGTGGAGTGAATGACTGAAGGACTTGTTTGTCCCTGAAGGTCCCCTGTACTGTGCCTGAAATGTCACCGTCTGTGACCTCTGCCTGGTTCCTGGCTCCTGTTCACCCTTGCATTCCACAGCTGGAGCTTCTCTTCTCTCTCCAACAGCTGGCCCAGCCCTGCCCAAGCCCTGGGGCCAATCACAGCCTTAGCCCAGGGAGATTTAAAGAGCCAGTGTCCATAAGTGCAGGTGACTGAACTTTGCATGAGATTGGCCATGAGTTCTACTCTCACCTGGCTGAGTACTTGGCTTTCTCCTTATCCCAGGAGACAGGCAGTTCCGCAGACCATTTCCTCCAGATCCCAGCCCTCCTTCTACACGAACCTTGCCCTGGTCTAGAACAGAATCCCTGAGGATGTGTGTGACCCCTGTCCCCTGCCCAAATGCCCAATGCCTAGCTACCAGGCCTCTTGGACACCTGCTGACCCATTCATGTGGCAATCCTTCCTTGGGCACCTACCATGTGCCAAACACCAGGTCTCTGCTGCCCCAGAGCCTACAGTTGGGGTTGGAGTGGGAGCCCTAAAGAGATGACAGTGGTGATCAGCGCGAGGACGAGGGGTCAGAAAAGAGGCTGTGGGGTCACAGGGTAAGGCGGCGAAGCTGCCCCAGAGGTGAGGTGTGAGCTGAGACTGAAGGGGAGGGAAGAGGTATGAGGTGGGGACCTTCTTCCTGGTTGGGGCTCTGGAGGGCCAAGGGCTGGAGAAGTCTCCTCCCTCACTTCCAATCACAGACCCAGAGTCCACAGCTATGTTCGTGGGGTCCTGGGAGCCTGGTGTTCTCAGAGGAGGGACTGACAAGGTGGGGCAAGCTGCCCTCCCTCCCATGGTTCTCCAAACCATGCGGACCCACAAAAGCTTCTTTATTCATGCAGGCATCATTTGGTGAAGTCCCCACCATGTGCCAGGGCCTGGGCTGGGAACTGGGGGCTGATTTGGGGAACCAAGACAAAGTCCTGTCCTCAAGGGGCTCATAGCCAATGGTGAGAGAGGCCTATGTAGAAATAAGCCGTGAGAGCACAGCCTGAGATGAGCAATGATGGCGGAAGGGAGCCAGGCAGCATCAACAGAATCTTCCCACACAGTTCATGGGACCTAATGAGGTAGGTGGGCAGAGGGGCATTCCCCATCTTCTGGAGTCATCGGATGACCTGTGACAATGTCTTACAGCACTTAGGGGAGGCAGCAGAGGCCAGAGGCTTTGGGATCTTTCTAGATCTGGCTTCTATTCCTGTCTCCATCACTTGAGAGCTGAGTGACTTTAGGCAAATGACTTTCCCTGTTTGTAAATGACAGCCTCAGTTTGCTCACCTGTAAAATGGGTTTAGTGTTAGTGACTCCTTCTAGGGCTGCAGCGAGTATTGGAGGAAATGACAACGATGTGAAAACGCTTAGCACATAGGTGCTCAACATAACAGTGCTTGATTTAGTAACAGTAATAAGTACAACTGGGAAGCACAGATTCCCGTGGAAAGAAAAGGAGTTGGAATTCGTGTGTGTGGTGAGGCTGGCGTTTAGGGAGCTGGTGGAGGCAGCAACAAAAGCCAGGGCCCCACTGTGGCCAAGCCTCAGGGTCAGTGGCCAACGCATTTCCCGCTCCCTCTCCCGCCCCAGCTGCAGTGCGCGCGCGCGCCGAGCAGGCACAGGTGTCCGCTGCATCCCGTGCGTCCCCGTGCCTCGCCGCCTTGGCCGCGGCCTCAGCTCCCTTCTGCCGGCCGCCCCGCGTCCTCCCCTAACCTCGGGTCTGGACGGGCGAGCCGCGGGGCCAGAAAAGTTTGAGTCACAGTGGGGGGGAGCGGAGGAGGCGGGGCCCGTGACCCTGAACGGGGTGGGCTCTAGGACCCGCCTCGGGCTCCCAGCAGGGGGACCCCGCCGCGAGCCCCTGTCCGGAGCGCGCCGGCCGCTGCCCGACGGAGCGAAGCGCGGCGCTGCAGCTGCGTGCTGGGTGGCTGCTGGCGCTCGGGACGGTCGCGCACGCCACGACCTGCGCCTGCACCGCAGCCGCTGAAGCCAGTCGGCGGCGCTCAGCATGATGTCCCGGGAGCTGCTCCTGCGGTTGCTGCTGGCGGTCTCCACCGCGGCGGCGGCCGGCGAGCCGGACACGGCGCTGCCCCAGACCGCGGGGGACGCCACCCTGGCCATCGTCTTCGACGTCACCGGCTCCATGTGGGACGACCTGATGCAGGTGATGGACGGCGCCTCGCGCATTCTGGAGCGCAGCCTGAGCCGCCGCGGCCAGGCCATCGTCAACTACGCGCTCGTGCCCTTCCACGACCCAGGTAGCGTCCCGCGCGGCCCCGCTGGGCGCCCCGTCGCAGCGCTCACTGGCCCGGCCGCCCGCGATTGCGCCCCGGGCTCATCTGGACGCCCGAGGGCTGCGCGGCGGCCGGGCGGGGGCGCCTTCTCGACGCGGTAGCGCTGCCCGACCCCAGACACCTGGGGCAGGCCTGGCGGCCGCCCTTCCCTCCCCGGGCACCTGCTCTCCTCCTGTCCCGCGCCGCTCGCCTTGCCTTGTCAGGCGAGAGACGGAGAGTTGGATTCAAATGCCGTGCAGTCACCTCCTGGCTGTGCGACTTCAGCAAACGACCTCACCTTCCTAAGTCTCCCTTTCCCAGGTTATGAAATGGGCTGAGAACTGCCTCCCAAACTTGCTGAGACGTTGACATGAGGCATCGTGTCCAGGGCCTGACACGCATGAGCCTTTGAGGGGTTCGCATTTTTACTTCTTCTTAATTCTTAGAACTCGCTCTCAGCCTGGGCTTCAGAGGCCGAAAGAGCCCGCAAAGGCGGACGAACTCACCCCTGCCGCGTCTTGGCCCCTCACTTCTTCTCTCTAGGAAAACAGCAGATCCCGGTGGCAGCCAGGTTGCCTCCGCATTCTCTGTTCTCACTGCCGCCCCCCCACCCCACCCCCCCGCGCCCCCAGCCTCACACTTCTCCCCAGCAGGCAGCACCTGCTCCCCTGCAACCCCTAACTTTTCAGCTCTGTATTAGAGGCATACGCTTGAAAAGGGTTCCTGGGAGACCCCATTGTGGGGAGTTGCGGACAAACAGCTGCTGAGTACGATTCCTAAGCTTCTGAGTAGCAGCACATTTTCTCTAACGTTTTCTAATGACAAAATTCAGTTATAGCACAATGAACACCTTGTGGTCTATTTCTGTCCGTGGTCTAGAACCTATGATTACTATTTTACTCGGCTTTATCACATACCTTGCCATCTCTCCACCTTTCTATCCAGAAGGATAGCTTTATAAAGCCAAATAAGGAAATGAAAATGGCAGATTCCTTGCCGAATCGTACAGACAGGTGTTCTTTGCTGAGGAAATGCAGCGGCCCCAGGCTGTACGAGATGGTCAGTCCTTTTAGAGGAATTTGTCTTTATTCATCACGACTGCATCACAGATGTTTCAAAGTGGGCATCGGTGGGTGTGACACTCCCAGGCGGTCCTCAAGCTGAGTCTGGGGGTCCTTCAGCTTCCAGGAGGTCTGGGTTCCTTAGGGCTCTGCAGCTCAAAGCCCAGAAGCCGGGGGTCTACAAAAAGATTTCTGGTAAAGTCAAAAAGACAGCTCCCACCTCAGGGTCGGGGGTCAGCGAGGTTGGGGGAGTTGTGAAGTCAGGGGGTGTGAGGTCTGCCCCAGGGCTTCAGCTGAAACACCAGCATCCCTTTTTTCTCTCCAACTCTCTCCGTTTCTGGATGATTCTTGGACTTCCGGTGACATCACACTGAGAGAGCCTAGAAACCATCTAATCTACCCCCTCCTCTTACAACTGGAGAAACTGAGGCTCAGGACATGGATGGGACTTACCCAGGGCCACCTGCCAGGGTGATGTAATTTCTGATTCATAACCCGTATTTGTTTCTAAAAGCTTGGCTGCAGTTGCAGGGCAGCACAGCAGCCTGTTGGAACCAGACGTCGTGTCCTGGGGCCCAGGCTGGGGCACCTGAGGCTAGTCTCATTGTCCCCTTTCTGGCCATCAGCTTCCAAAAGCCTTTCCAGCCCCCAACCTCTCCTGTCCTCTCTGGGCGCTGAACGAGTGTGCCTAACTTTCACTCCATCCTCTAGGAAACAAAAACCCTGACCCTCCACCCCATTTCCCTACAGACACCCCCAGGTCCGGGCATGGAGGGGACCCCAGCATTAATTGAGCTCCTGCTGTGTGCACAGCCCTGTGAGGCTCTCAGTGTGAAGGGGGCAGGGTTCACACCCAGGAGCTGGCCGCCTGCTGGGGCCAGGCCAGGGGAGAGTAGAAAGTGTCACCTGCTGGCTCAGGTACCAGCTCCTGACAGCGGTCAGCGAGGGAGGGGCTAACTGAAGGCTTTCAGAGGAAGCAACCTCGGAGCAGGGCTTGAAGAACTGGAGTGAATGTTTATCAGCCCACGACCTTTTGGGGTGGAGGTCTCCCTGTGCTCCCTGGGTGGTGGCTGATATGTAGGGACAGGTGTGTGTGGGAGCCAGGGCGGAGGAAGAGTGACATGGGAAAGTAGGGAGGGGCCAGATGGGTCCAGGCTACGAGGCTTTAGAACACTCAGATTTCCTTCTATGGGCTGTGAGCGGGGACTGGAGCTGTGGTTTAGCTTTGGCTGCGTCTTTTGAATCAGCCAATGGAATTCCCTTTACTGGAAGAGGAGCCTGAGAAACAGGGGTTCCAGCTGATGGTTAAGGCCCCCCAGGACTGCCTGCCGGGAGGGCCCTCTTAAAGGAAACCCCCATCCTGCACCCCAAGGACCAATTTTTGCCGGGCAAATATCCGGGGTTCTGAACAACACATGCTTGGAGATAAACCAGGACCTGTGCTTTGGAAATAGTTTTTAAAGTGTTTAAATAAAAAAAGTGGAATATTCCCAAACTGGAAATTAGAATTTTGCTAATGGTTTTATTTTGGCCAAAAATTTAGGTTGTTTTCAGTTTTTCTCTATTAAAATGTTACAAAAGGCACCCTTGTGTGTAAATCTTTGCGTCTTTGATTGGTTTTTCCGTAGGATTAAGTTTCCCAAAGTGGAATTCCTAGGACATTTTTAATACACGGAGTGGGGTAGGCGACTCTTCAAATTACTTTTCAAAATGTTTTGGGAGTTTAATCTTCTACTAGAGGCATCTGAGGGGCTCATTTCAGAGCAGCTGCTCCTAACACTGCGAATTAGGATAAAAACACTCCCCCTGCCACACACTCAGATGGAAAATGTATCTTCTTGTTTTAATTGCTAATGAGGTTCAGTACATTTTCTAGTGTCAGTAGATTTTTTTTTTTTGGGGGGGGCTGTGAATTTCTTCTTTGTAAATTGTCAGTTAATTTGCTCATTTTTCCACTGTGGTTGTAATTGTTTTCTTATCAGTCAGTATGAGGACTTTATATTGATGGTATTAACTGGGTTTTGTTATTTGGTTAGTATTTTTCCTGGTTGTTTGCTTTTTAGTATTGTTTGTGATTCCTGGTATTCTGAAGTTTTAAAGGTTTTTGACTTTCTCCCTTTGTAATTTCTTCACTTTCATGCTTAGATTCTTTTTTTTTCTATCACAAAATCAGTTAAGTACATACATGTTCTAGGTTTTCCCTTTTTTCCCCTCTTTTTAACCTGGAAACTTTTTTAAAAAATTGGTGCATGAGGTAAAAAATCATCTAATGTGATTCTTCTAGAATGGGAAAATTAATCGTTCCGGTGCATTTTATTGAGTAATTCTTTTTTATTCATTTGGATCCTGCGTCATCCCAAATTACTTTGCTAAGAATTTATCTGGGCTTTCTATTTTGTCCCCCTGTCTGACAATTCTTCCCCCAGGAGCACATTATATTTTATTATTTGTCTTTAGCATACGTACTAATAAGGCAAACCCTTCCTCATATTCTTTTTCCTTAAAAAAAAATTTCCCAGTTGTATTAAGATGTGATTGACACATACTGTTGGGTTTGTTTAAGTTTGTAAGTGCTGGCTTGATAGACTTATAAAATGTAATATGATTACCACCATAGTGTTAATTAACCCCTTCATCACATCACATAATTAATATTTCCTTTTTGTGGTGAGAATATTTAAGATGGACTCTCTTGGCCACATTTAAGTTTCTGATGCAGTATTACTAATGATAATCAGATAATTACTATTCTGTATGTTAGATTCCCCAGGATTTATTTATCTTATAATTAGAAGCTTGTACCCTTTAACCAAATCTCCCCATTTCTCCTAAGCCTTGGTAACCACCATTCTACTCACTGTTTCTCTGAGTTTGGTTTTTTTTAGACTCCACATATAAGTGAGATCATACAGTATTTGTCTTTCTCTGTCTGACGTATTTCACTGAGCGTAATGCCCTCAAGGTCCACCCGAGTTGTAAACAGCAGGATGTCCTTTCTTCTGGCTGAATAATGTTCCATTGTGTATATGTACCGCCTCTTCTTTATCCATGCATCAGTCGATGGTTAAATTTTTAAAAAATAAACTTAATTTTAAACCAGCTTTAGATTTACAGAATTATTGCAAAGATAGCACAGAAAGTTCCCATATCCCCAACACCCAGTTTTCCCTGTTACCAACATCTTACATCATTATGGTACATTTATCACAAACAACCAATATAGATATGTTTTTACTAACTAAAGTCCGTAACCTATTCACATTTCCTCAGTTTTTCCTTAATACCCTGTTTCCCCAAAAGTAAGACCGAGAGGGACAATCAGCTCTAATGCGTCTTTTTGGAGCAAAAATTAATATAAGACCCCATGTTAGATTAGATTAGATTAGATTGTACCCAGTTTTATATTATAGGAAAATAATACCAGGTCTTATATTAATTTTTGCTCCGAAAGACGCATTGGAGCTGATTGTCCGGCAAGGTCTTATTTTCAGGGAAACACGGTGTCCTTTTTGTGTTCCAGGATCCCATCCGTAATCTCACATTACATTTAATTCTCATGTCCCCTTGGGCTACTCTTGGTTGTGACAGTTTTTCAGACTTTGTTTTTGATGACTTTGACAGTTTTGCCCAGTATTGCTGAGATATTTTTTCCCTCTCTTGTGATTTGTCTGATGTTTTCCTCCAGTGGGTTGGTAATGGGAGGAAGACCAGAGAGGAACGATGCCATTCTCATGTCCTGTCGAGGGTACATGCCATCAGTGGGACTTCCCACTGTGATGTTGACCTTGATCACCTGGCTGAGATGGTCAGGTGTCTCTACTCTGAGGTGATTCTACTTTCTCCCTTTCCACACCGTCCTCTGTGGAAGAACGCCACTCTGTGCAGCCCACACGTAAGAAGTGTGTTCCATTTATTGAGGGTAGAGTATCTCTACAACTTTTTTAGAATTCTTTTGCCCGAGAAACTTGTCTCTTCTCCCATTTATTTATTTATTCAATCCTTTTTTTATATGTATATTACTATGGACTCGTGGACATTTATTGTATACTTTGGGTTATAATTCAATACCACTTTATTTTGTTGCTCAAAATTTTCCATCTTTGGTCTTTGGAAGCTCTTTCAGTTGGCTCCTGTGTGCCTTTGACGCACCTTCATTGTAGTGTATTTTTAAAAAAACACTCTCTTATTTTCTGACATGACTCGATGTTCCAGATTCATCTATTTCCTGCCCTAGTCCTAGAATTAGCAATTCCTCTAAGGAGCCCTGGTTCCTTTTATTGAAAAATGGTATTAGAAACCAGGATCTGAGTGCTAGATATTCTTGTTGCTACTCAGATGTTAGAGTTTCTAGAGTCTTGGCTGGCAGAGCAAGGAGATATATGTGGTATGTATAACCTGTGTATACTCATGTATCTATATCTAAAAATATTTCCATATGTAACCATCTGTATTAAGCTGAACATGAATTTACACTGTTGTCTCTAATTGATTAACATGTGGATCATTCTCCCCTCCTACCCTGGCTTATCGATAACTTTCCAATTTAACGGTGACAAACCTGGCTTCCACCATCCACCATCCCTTCATGTAATGGTTCCGTTCCAGCACACACATATATGGCTTTGGCATTGTTAGCTCACACCGCCTGAGAAACAACGTTTTAACTGGAGTATAGTTCTTTCGCCTTGCATCTTACAGACTCTGCTCATTTCCAGAGTTACTTAGGCCAGAACTTTATTCATATTCTATTTATTCAACTTCTTCATTTTCAAAACACTCTTGAACATTTCTTGTTTCCAATGACAAACAGAAAAATGTCATCAAATTCCAGAAAAAATTTCCTACCATGATTTTGCTTGGAGTTGTGTTAAGTCTTGATTTTGGGAAAAACTATCATTAAAAAAATTTCAATTGTTTCCACCTAGGACCCATGCTTCTTCCTTTGTTCATATATTTATTTCCTTCAGTAAAGATTTATAGATGTGGTGTTTTTTTTCTCTGCTCCTTTCTTTTTAAAATCATTTCTAAATATTTTGGTTTTTTGTTACTATTTTGACCAGGAATTTCTTTTCCATTACATTTTTTGCAAATGACTATTGCTAGTATGTTGGAAAGCAATTCAGTTTCATATATTTATTTTGCTTCCAACTTTCCTACTGAAGTTTATTATTTTTTTAACTAGTTCTAATTTTGGGGGTAATGTCTTGAGTTTTCTCGACAAGCTCAGCCTGTCCAAATTATAATGTGGAGAGTGCCAAAAATAATGTATACACATTTTAAGAAAGGAAAAGACTATATTAAAATTGTAATACGTACTATATACCGATAACAAAAGATGAATATAAGTCATGTGTATACATTTTTTTTGGCATCCCCGGTATTGTCTCCTCTTTCAAAGATTTCACTGGTTTGAAAGGGGACATGGTGTTCATGAGCTAGTATTTCCCGGAAACTGCTAATCTGTGGTGGCTGCAGCCATTCTTGTCTTGCTTCTGATTGGACACTGTTGGGCGATGTGGGCTCTTATTTGTGTGTTTCTTCATCAGGTGAAGGAAGATGCTTTCATTCTTCATTTACTAAAGGTTGGGGGGAAAAAACCCCCGAAATCCAAAAACATAACAAACCCAAACAGGGATGGGTGCTGAATTTTAGCCATTGACTTTCTGGCTTTGTTGAGATGTTCCTAAGATCTTTCTCCTGTTGACCCATTGGCGGGATTCCTTCGTGCTGAACTCTTTCCACATTCCTTGCATAAGCCCTGCTGGGTCTCCATGGATGTTTCTTTCAGATACAGCTGGACTCTATTTGCTAGTGTGTTGTTTAGGAGTTTTGCAGTATGTATGATCAGTAAGTGACTCTTGCTTTGTACTTTTTTGTAAGTTTTAGCATCCGGGCTTAGCTCTTTCAGTTAATAAATTATTGTTTCCTCCCAAACTTGCAAAATTAATACATGCCTATAAAATACTCTAATAATACTACTCTCAAGAGATGCAAACACTTTTAATAATTTTGTGTCCTTCCAGACCGTGTGTGTGATTCCCTCATATACATTTATACACATACTTTTGTATTATGTAAAAAATGGGATTATGCTATGAACACTGCTTGCAACTTGCTTCCCCCCCTGCCCCCGCCACACAATATACTGTAGATCTGTTTCCATGTCGGGAAATACAGGTCCACCTCACTACTTTTAATCACTACATAAGATGCTACAAGAGGAATCTCAATTTATCTTATCTTGATTTATCCAGCCATTCCCATATTGTGGAAAATAGGTTGCTTTCAGTTTCTTTACAATAATAAATAGGTCTTCAGTTTTCTGTACATTTGCAAACATACAGAGGGTGCCAAAAAATGTATACACATTTTAAGAAAGGAAAAAAGAAAAAACTATTAAAATTATAATACTCAATATATGCCGATAACAAAAGATGGATACAAGAGATGTTTGACTTCTTCAATTACACATTGCTACTGTAATTCAATTCAACTTCGAAAAGTAATGCATAGCTAACACCTCTTAAAATGTATATGCACTTTTTTGGTGCCGCCGGTCCTTACAGGCTAGGCTCTCAGAGATGTAATTGCCTTATTAAAGCATAAGAGCATCTTCAATTTTGGTAGCTATCACCAACTGTCCTCCAAGAATGCTGTACCATCTCACCCTCCACCAACAGAGTATGAGATGGCATTTTCCTCACACTCTTGCGGGCATCTGGGGACATCACTCTTCCCTTTTTTGCTCAACTGATCAGTGAGAAATGATGACCGTTTTAATTTGCATATGTTTGATCGTGGGTGAGTTTGAGCATCCTGTCTGGGATCAGCTTTCCTCAGGTAACAGGTGCTTTTAGTCGGTCAGGAGTGACGATGCAGGCAGGAATCCCCTGTGAGCTAGGGTGGCTCTGCCTCCAGCTGCGTTCTTTGCTGTGTGTGCGTTTACTGTCACCCTGGAGTGGCATTGGCAGGAACCAGCCTCTCATCATGAACTAGGTACAATCGATCTTGCTCTGAGGGGCAAATGCAGCCCTTTGGCCGGGCCCCAGTGCTTCTCTCCTTGGAGGCCGGGAGGTCTGAGCCATGAGCTGGATTAGGCACCTCTGTCACTGTAATGGCAGCTCATCAAAGGGCAACATTCCTGCCTGGGCTTTACAGGCATGAGTTTGTGCAGGGCAGGGGTGTGAGGGGAGACAGCCTGGGGTGCCTTTGAGAAGAGCAGCAAGGTAAGGACACAGTGGCTTGGAGGGTGGAGGCTGCCCGAAGAGGCTGGGGTGGGCTGAGTGTGTTGGGTCGTCTTTACGTCATGAATCTATCCATCATGGTAGACCCCATTATTGACTCACTCAATAGGCACCTCTTGAGAGATTACCATGGCCGGGCAGGGTGCCAGCCTGCCATGGCCCCTTCAGTAGCCAGGCCACAGGCAAGGGCCAAGTTCATTAGCCACAGTGTGGTCGCATGCTGCTCTGAGAGGTGGGGAGAAAGAAGTGGCATTTGAGTTGAGCTGGAGAGAAATTGGGTGTGTGGGAGAGGGTCTGTACAAGACGGGGAGGTGGGCAGAGGGAACAGCAGAAGCGGTGGCTCTGAGGCTGGCAGGAATGTGGGTGGGAACATGTTCTTGGAGAAAGGGAGGAATGGCTGACATGGACATTCTAGGCAGAGCCAGAGTCCACTGGATGTTCAGGGCAAGTGGCCCTTATGAGGAGGTGCTCAGAGACATGGGTTCTGCACTCCTGGGCTCCAAGGAGGAGGCTGAAGAAGGTTCTGGGGCCATCGTGGCTCTTTGGACAGAGCCACTTGCGCGGTTGGTTTTCCTGCCCTACCATGTCTGCCCTCGGGAGTGTCTTCAGGGGACTCCCCCAGACCTGTGCTGGGAACTGGCTGGACGTCATTTTCTCCAGCCCCTGTCTTTTAGAAATGGGAGAACTGAGTTCTGGAGAGGGGATGCAGTTTGCCCACAATGGTGGCAGATTGAGGGACCAGTGCCGCTGGAGGAGCATGTATGCATGTATCCAAAGGTGGCCCCGGGATCCAAGCCCCATTTCTGAGAAGGAGAAGGAAGGGCAGGCCCTGGGAACAGTCCTCGATGTGAGGTCTTTCCAAGACTGGACCCCTAGTTCCTGGCTGTGGTCTTGACCAACTCCATCGGGCCACGTGAGGCTGGGTGAGGGGCTGGAGCGCCACCTGGGTGAGGGGCAGGGTGGTGCCACGTATGTGTAGTTCTCATATGTCCCTGAGGCTCCATCTCCATCTTCCTTTCGTTGAGTGGAAAAAATCTGCCTCTGAAAGATGATTTCAGGCCAGGCTTCTGGAGCTCATATGCTCGAGGGTGGCAGAAATAGAGTCAAGGTCATGGGTTTAGTCATTGCTGTGGCCAGCGGGCTCTGCGCTGAGGGACTGCACGCTACATCTGCCCAGCTGTTTGGCAAATGCCCTCCTCCAGTCACGAAGCCCCCTCCCCTCCAGGATCTGGAATGAGGGACAGGGGTACAAGTTCTGAGCAGCTGCAGCTTCATGGTGGTGGAGAGCTTGGATCTGGGGTCAGACGGACCCAGTTTTGAATCCCATCTCTGCTGCTTCCTTGTCATAAGACCTTGGGCAGGTCACTTTACCTCCCTGGGCCTCAAATTCTCATCTATAAAATGGGGGTAATAAATAATAGACTTCATAGGTTGCTGTAAGGTTTTTCTGAGTGAATGTATGCCAGGTGCATAGAACAGAATCTGGCACTTAGTAAATATTAAAATAATGGTAGCTGCCATCATCATCATCACCACCACCGTCATTGTCACCATTGTGTTTAGAAGCAGTGTAGCTAGTGGCAAAGGGCACAAGCTTTGGAGCCAAGCATGTACATTTGGACATTGTTCTAGGTTGCGTGGCGTCCTCACAAAATTCACGTCCTTCCTGGAGTCTCAGAATGGGACCGTATTTGGAAATAGGGCCATTGAAGCAGTAATTAATTAAGATGAGGTTATACTGGAGTGGGGTGGGCCGATACGACTGGTGTTCTCCTGAGAAGAGAAGAAACAGAGACAGGCCCAGGGCGAGGGCCCTGTGACAGCCAGCAGACTTGGAGTGATGATGTGTGTACAAGTCAAGGAACGTTTTATCTTGCCAGCCAGAACCGTGACCAGAAGCAACTCCCTTTGACTATTCTTGTCCTCTCCTGAAACAAAGCACCACCCTCAATCCCCACTTCCCCAAGTAGAAAGCACCTAGGTCGTAGAAGAAGGACAGTCTTCCAACTGCAGCACCTTTCATTTATGATAACCTGTTTCACCAACTTCATTTTCTGCTGTTGCTGTGAGGGGGATGACACATGGTTAGCGTAGCACTGGTCCAGCCTTGGGAACTATCGGGGTTGGCTGACATCGCTGACAGATCATGACGTGGGGGGACAGATTCACAACTGGGCACTGTGGACGCCTCCCTCAGTTTCCAGGCCACAAGCCGTCACTGTTGATTCTTGAGTAGGGGCCACATGAGCAAAAGCAGGCTCGAGGGGCTGCGGCTCCCCATTGGCACGTAGTCGGATTAGAGACAGGAACATCTGGGGATAGAAGGATAGTTATGGAGTCACTGATTTTGCATCCAAAGTCTTTACAAATGGCTTTGCCTTTGACCCAGCTATTCTGCTTATGGGAATGTATCCAAGGAAATGAAGTAGTGCTTACATCTAATGGATATAAAGACGTTCTTAGTAACATTGTTCATTATAAAAATTGGAAACAACACAAGATGGGATTGGGCAAGTCCATTATTAGAGATTTATACAAAGGCGATACTTTGTAGCCATTAAAAATGATTTCAAATGGAGTATTTGACCTTCTGGAGAGACGTTCACAGTATGTTGTTCAGTGAAAAGAATCAAGTCAAAAATAGTATTTATTTATATTTAATAGAAATCCTGCTTATAATATTTTGCATTTATGTAAGAGATATGTTTACAAACACACATAAAAGCTTTGAAGGTTATATATAGAAATTAAAATGACCATTTTGGTTGGTAGAATCCCCTTCTGTTTCTGCCCGTCAGGCATTTCTGTGTACAGTTCATGGGGAGCAGTTCTCAAGAGCTCAGATTCTGGAGTTGTACAGACCTAGGCTCTGCTGGTTACTGGCTGTGTGTCTTTGGGCAAGTTACTTAACCTATCTGGGCTTCCATTATCTCCTCTGTAAAATGTTCCCAAGACTTGGACCCACCAGTGCCAGGGAGGATTCAGTGAGCTAATAACAATACTCAGGAAGCATCTCAGCACATGGCCTGGTACTTAGTAAGTGCTTAGTAAATGTATCTCTACCAAAAAATCTGCCAAAAAAATGTACACAAGTGGACACTTTGGTCAACGTTGCTCAAGCAGTAGTTTGCCATAATCAGAAGTGTCTGGACGCTGATGGTAACCACTTTGAGCACCTCTTGTAATTGCAGAAGTCAGACGTGACTTGTATTCGTCGTTTGTTATCGGTATATACTGAGTATTACAATTTTAATATTTTTTCCTTTCTTAAAATGTGTATACATTTTTTTGGGCACACTCTGTATATGTTTTTACAATGAACATGTATTATTATGTAATAAACAAATAACAAACGTTGAATGAAATTATTGCTCTTCTCAGTCAAACCAGAATCTGAGGCCCTCATACTGGAGCAAGGCTGTCTTTGCCTGTCTGTGTCGTGTGAGACCGCTGGTTGGAGCACAGACAATGCGTGTTCATATCAGCAGTGCTGGCTCCCATTCGCTGAGCCTTCGCTCGGTGCCAAGCTCCCTGCGAGGTATTTCCCTGCCTGGCTTCACTGAATTCTCCCAGTGATGGTTCTCGGCTAGGAGAGCTGGTGCTGTATGCCTCGTATGACAGATGGAGAAACTGAAGGTCGGGACAGTGAAGTAAGCTCTGAGAGGCCCATGGCTGGTGAAGGATGGAGCCAGGATTCCAAACAGATCTGTCTGAGGTCAAAGGCTGAGAGTTTGGCTGAATTCATTGCTGCAGAGTTCAGAGAAAGGGGGGCCATGAGGAAGGCTTGCTAGAGTCCAGAGCAGGCAAGGAAGGGGGTGTAGGATGTGATAAATAAATACAGAACAGAGAGGCTGGGGTCTCCAGCAGGTGACTTTTAAAGCGCATGGCAGAAAAACTGGTGTCGAGACTCTATTCCTTGATAGTTGTGGATGATTGCTGAAGAATTCCACGGGTGCCCTTTCTGAGAAGGATCCAGGCCTGCTGACCAGTTGCCGAGTATGGGAATTTCTTTTAGGGTGACTGGAATTTAGAATTCTCGAACTAAAAATAGTCCATTACTAGATAGAGTTCACCATAGACTGAAATGAACTATTTTCCTAAGCAACCTGATGTCCACACAATCTTGCAAACCCCCCATTAAGCACATGTCCACATGGTGAGTTGGAAATCTAGCCCCGTTTTCAGTCTTGTGTTACATAGCTGTGGCTTTCAATTACTGCTATTAAAAAAAAAAAAAGCTTTTTACTAGAAAACATTTCAAATATATACAAAGTAAGCAGAATGGTATAATGAATTCCCACATACCCATCACCCGGCAAAAAGAATGCTGCCATTGCTCTTTCATCTATACCTCCTCCTACCTGCCACCCCCCACTCATTTTTATAGTTCTTTTCTTATGAGGTAAAATTTACATACATTGAAATGCACAAATCTTCACATTTCTGACAAACGGATACACCCGTGGAACCCACATTCGTATCACAATACAGAACACCTCTGCTGTCTCAGACGGTTCCTTTGCATCTCCCTGTCCTCCAGACAACCTCTGCTCTGGTTTTTTTCACCTTCGGGGAATTCTGCCTGTTCCAGAACTTCCTATAAATGGAACCACATAGCGTGCGCTCTGGTGTCTGGCTTCTCTCTTGCAGCGTGACGTCTGTGAGATTCGTCCATGCGGTTGCCTGTATTGGTAGCTTGTTCTGTTTCCTTGTGAGTAGTATTTGATTATATGAGTATACCAGAGTTTATTTATTCATTCACCAGTGATGGACAGCTGGCTTCTTTCCAGCTCTGGGCTATTATGAATACAACTGTTGAACATTTGAGCACAAGTCTTAGTGTGGACATATGTTTTCATTTCTCTTGGGTAAATACCTAGGAGTGGAAGGACTGGATCATATGGTAGATGCACGTTTAACTTTTTGGAAATTTACATTTGTCTTCCGAAGTCGTTGAACCAGTTTGCATTCCCACAAGCAGTGGATGAAGGTTCCAGTTGCTCTGTATCCTCGCCAACTTTTGGTGTAGTCAACCTTGGTCATTTAATTCTACTCTTTTTAAATGAGCTAATACATGGGGGGAGTTTCTGGAAGATTTTACTCTTCTTGATCAATCAGTCTGGTGTCCCACAGTTGCTGTGAGGTCCAAAACATTATTTGCTTGATTATCTGTTTGTCTTCCCAGAATTCTCTTCCCAGGGAGGTTCCTCAGGGAGCCATGGTCACAAAAGATGGGGAACTTCAGTGCTAAGGGTGGAACCGGGACTTTGCCCTCTGGCTCATCGCTGCACTGCCCTGGAGCGCTGGGTTCCTTAGGAGCAGGGTAGGGGCCGAGTGGCCTGACCCTGGCAGGCCTGGAAGCTGCTCCCTAACCACGTCCTGTTTTGTGGGGTTCTCTGGGCCCAGGCTTCAGCTCCTCTCACTTCTGGTGGCAGGCACATCGTATAGCTGCTGCCCCAGCCCGTGGAGGCCATGCACCTGGGAGTCCAAACCCACCTGGACCCGTCTGTCTCCCCTACAGATATTGGCCCAGTGACCCTCACGGCGGACCCAGCGGTGTTTCAGAGGGAGCTGAGAGAACTCTTCGTGCAGGTGGGCTGTCCTGCCCCAGGCTGCTGGCCCTCTGGGCCGTTCTTCCCAGTCCCTGCCAGAGGCCAAGGTCTTTGCTCCACCAGAGACCAAGGTGGTGGCTTCCTGCCACTGCCAGTACCTGTTGCCCAGCTCTGCCTGTGGCCTGCATCCCAGCTGGGGGGTCCCGGAGATTCTGTACTTCCTGGGGTTCCCTCCTTTATTCAGTAAACCAAGTACCTACAGGAGCCCCTGTGACTGGCACATAGTAGGTGCTTATGATTTAGTGAACGGATGGGGGCAGAAGGAGCATGTGGTGGCTGAGAGAGGTGCGAGAGGGTTTAGTAGTTCAGACCCCGAAAACGAGGCCTGAGACTGGGTCAGACACCCCATGGCCACACTGACCACCCTGGTTCAGCATCCTTCCCCCGGGTCCTTCGGCCACTGAGACCAGCGGCTTCTTGAAGGCAAAGACCCCACCTGTTGGTCTAGTTCACTGCCAGGTCCCCCAAGGCCCAGAATGGGGCCCAGCACAGACAAGGTGAGTGTGGGGGCGTGAGTGATCCCAGGACAGAGGCGTTTACTGAAAAGGTACCACGTGTAGGTCCTGCTGCAGGGGCTGAGATACAAGCCTGGGTGAGACGGGCAGGCTCCCTGCTCGCAGAGACTCCCCGCTGCTGGGCAGAGAGGGGGATGTGTGTGTTTATTTGGGATCCGCTCCCAGGCAGGTTACAAAGGGGATTTGGGGAGATGGTGGCTTTGGATGCTTTCCTCTGCCCAGAGTCCACTTTTCCTTCTCCTGGCCGCCCCTTGACCCCCAATCCTCCGCGCCTTGGCCGACACGTGGCTTCTTTGGGGCGTGTGTTACATATCCCCGTGGCTCCCACCCCTCCTCCCCCACTTGTGACACTCATCGCAATGGTAATTAAATCATCGCGCTGTACTTGCTAATGGAGAGTCCGCCTCCCATACCAGACCCCATGGGAGGCGCTGTCAGTCGGGATGGGTGAGTGACGGGATGGTGCGGCTCGTCTAAAGCTAAAGTAGGTTGGATGCTGCATCGTGTCTCAGGGGAGGCTGTGGCTGGGCCCTGGATGGGCAGGACAGGGGCAGCGCAAGGAGATTGCCTCCTTCCTGTGGGTTTTGGCGGGATCCCTGGGTGGGCGCCCCCTGCCCGAGGTGGGCCGCAGCCACTGACACGCCCCTGTTCTCCAGGGAGGCGGTGACTGCCCCGAGATGAGTGTGGGGGCCGTCAAGGCCGCCGTGGAGGTTGCCAACCCGGGCTCCTTCATCTACGTCTTCTCGGATGCCCGCGCCAAGGATTTCAACAAGAAGGAGGAGGTGCTGCGGCTCCTACAGCTTAAACAGTCGCAGGTGAGCGAACCCACCTGGGGTCTTAGTGCGGGGGGGCCGCCAGGGGGCTCTGAGGAAGCTGGGGTTCCCAGCACAGGCAGCCCTGAGCCCCTACCTGGGGAGCGGAGGCTGGGTGCTTCTCATTCCGCCTCCTGGGGGCCAGCCCTCAGCCGCCAGCTGGTCTAGTGAATTCCAAATGTGTCCTCATGCTCTAGGGCCCCACCGACCAGGGCTCTCTCCTCCCTGGGGAGGCTGTTTTGATACCGACCACACCATCCTCGCCTTTCTTACCTTGTCAGCGTCCGTGCAATTTATCTTCCTCCTGGCATCACCTCTGCTCCCCGTCTCTGCTGCAGACACACGTCACCCTTTTTCTGTTGTCTCAGGAAGACGCGCTGGGGCTTTTGCTTTCCTGGGAGGGGTGGGGGAGGGGATGTGCATGGGGAAGGGAGAAGAGCTGTCCGTTGGGCATCCTATGATCAGATCTCAAGGGCTGGCATAGCTTCTCTGTTCTCCCGTCTAGAACAAACTCAGTTCTTTTCACTCTGCAGCCTCCAGGGGCCACTCGGAGCAGGGCTGATTTCCACCCCCTTCTTGAAGATTTAACAAAAGCTCCATTTTTTGAGCACCTACTGTATTCCTGGTCCTCTGCTGACCCTTTGACCTGCACCAGTCCTGATCCGCGCGGGGTGGATCTTCTTACTCCCGTTTTACAGATGTGTCAGCTGAGCCCAGAGGGAGGAAAGGGCTCGTCACGGTCACTCTTCCTTGGTTTCGTCCTTGCTACTCACACCTGGCTCGTAGCCGGGAAGCCCTGAGCCAGGCTGCATATCCTTTTTCCAGGTGGTCTTTGTGCTGACGGGGGACTGTGGTGACCGCACGCATCCTGGCTACCTGGCCTACGAGGAGATCGCTGCCACCAGCTCTGGGCAGGTGTTCCACCTGGACAAGCAGCAGGTGACCGAGGTGAGCCTTAACCGACCCAACCGTTCTGCATCTCATGGTGACGGGGTCGCTGTGATAGAGGAGCAGTGCTGACTGGTCACCCCGGAGCAGACGCAGGAAGTGTTGTGCTCAAGGCTTTATGTCACTATCTCACCAAACCGTCCTACCCTCCTACCCACCCCAAAGGCAGGTGCTACGGGTTTCTTGATTTTGCAGGCAAAGAGGCTGGGGCTTGAAGAAGCACCCTGGGTTTTAGCCTGGTACCCCTGCTGGTCTGGCTGGCAGGATGGACCTAGCAAATTTGGCAGAACTGGGGTGTGGGATGAGCTTCTCCGCAGAGTCAGGGAAGCCAGGCGTGGGTGGAGGAGCGCTGGCAGCCGCCAGCTTCAGGCTGTGTTGCTGGGACAGGAAATCCTGCTTAGGGACTTGCAGGCTGGGGCTTGCTTGGCCCTGTGGCCCAGCGTGCAGGGCTGGGGATGGTCTGCATTTGCTCAGCCGGCGCTCACCACGTGTTTGCATCCTTCCCTTGTTCTTGGACCAGGCCCTGCCCTTCCTCTCCTCCAGGCTCCATTGGCCGCTCCCTCAGGGCTCTGCCCACTTTCTCTCTGCCCTACATGTCCTTTCCTTCTCAGGAGCTACAGGCATCCTTCCAGGGAAGGGCTAGTAAAGGTTTCACAGCCATCTCCCTAGAAAGAACAACATCGCTCATTTCCATGGCGTAAATACTCCTGCCTGGGCTGATTTCAAGCTGCCATCATGAGCTCACTGAGCAGAGTCGGGAAGCCGACTTTCTTGAGCCCGAATGAGCTGACACCAGCATCCCACTGGATCCTCCTGAAACAAGTGGGACCGTGTCCCTCCCATCACCCCATGGAGAAGGTCCAGACCCTGACCTGACCTCTGCCTCTCTGGTGCCATGGCCTGTGTCCTCCCCTTGCACACTGCTGCCACTCTGTTGGCCTCTTTGCTGTGTCTTCCGTGTCCCATGCCTTTCCTACCCCAGGGCCTTTGCTCATGCGGCTTGTTTTCCCGCCCCGCCTCCCCTGGCTGCTTCTCATCTTCCCAGTCTTAGCTGAAATGCACCTCCTTAGGGTCACCTTCCTTGATTTCCCATGAGGACTGAGTCTCCTTTTATATCCTCTCCCAGCTCCTCTACATAATGGTAATTTTACAATTGTGCAATTATTTAATGTCACTAGGCTGTGAGCTCCCTCAGTGCCCGGCCGTTATGGTTCCCATTTGCTACTGTATCCCCACAACTCTCACAGCCACCAGCACATAGCAGGTGCTCGGTAAATAACCAGTGAGTGGACAACACAGGGCCCCTTGCGCCTAAGTCCCTGGGAAGAGGAAGGCAAGAGAGGGCCCGGCCGGGAGCCAGCCCTGCTCTTACCTCCTGAAGAGAGTTTCGTGAGTTGTATATTTATGGACTGAAGAGAACGGTCCAGGCCATGTTTAGATTAGCGTGCCTTAACTCCCTGTTGACAGATGGCGTTTATGGTTCTCTGTGACACATTAGGCTTTACTTTTTGGCATGTCTGCCTATCTGGCCCTGAGCCGGCCAAGTGAGCGTAGAAAGCATTTCAGAGCACAGGGATGGCTTAATCCTGTGTGTGTGTGTGTGTGTGTGTGTGTGTGTGTGTGTGTGTGTGTGTGACCTATTTGGGCAATTGCATAGGAACTGGGTTCCTGGCAGGGGCAAATCAGATGGCAGGGCCGCTGGGCGAGTCGGCGGAGGACGGCTTGCCCAGGTGTGGGGCTGGGCTCCCCTGTTCTCTCCCTTGAGGCAGGGAAAGTGGGGGCATGCACTGGCTCCTGGCCCTGGTGGCAGCCTTCTGCCCTGGGAGCCTGGCTGGACATATGTGTCTGACTCAGTGGGACCTCCACCGGCCAGGATTGGCCGCCTCTGGGTAAGGGGCTGGATCCGTTTCCTTCCTGGACACAGCTCTGTCATTTGTTAGCTTAATGCCTTGGACCTGGCCCCTTCCAGATGTTCCCAGACATTCGACATGCCTGGGAAAGTGGCCCGGGTAGCCGGGGCTGTGGTCATCCTTCCAGGAGAGGAAACGGTACCGCTGCCCCAGCCGAGGGACTTCAGCTGGAGGAGCCCTCAGAAGTTGCAGAAGTCCCCAGACCATGCCTGTGTGGTTACTCCTTTTACCTGCCGTCCTGTTGTTTATTGAGCACCAGCGGTGCCAGGCAGCAGAGGGACCATCCATCAAGCTCAGGCCCCAGTGCTTTTGCGTATTGTGCTTCTTCTAGTTGTGGGGTTGGCCTCATTGGTTCCAGGGTAACTCAAGGAAAATAAAGACCCCCTCTCCCTGGGGGGGGGGGGGTAATTTGGAGCCTTTGCCATCATCCTTCAGCAGATGGGGGGGGGGGCAGGCGACACAGTCCCTGAGGCCTGTCCCGAGGTGTGCAGTTTTGATTAAGACTTAGCTAGGTCCCAGAACCCCCTTGCCCCAGCACAGCTGTTCCACGGGCTTCTTCCAAGCTCAGTGTATTGTCACCAGCCCCAGTGGAATGGGTCAGAATTGCTGGGCAAACCCCCTCACCCTGCAGCCTTTCTGGGTCCTGGGAAGTCCTGTTCTGGGATCTCAGACCCTTTGCCTATCTAGCACCAGCAGGTACAAATATGGCAAATTGCCCAGATTTTGTGCATCAACTAGGGGAAAGGTGAACCGCCTTCTAAGACAGTAAGGGGGAGGGAGGTCCGACCAGGTGGTTCTCATTAACAGACCAGGCGGCACAGGCTCGGGAGATGACCTCATCCTGGACCCTTCCCAGAGGAGGAGGTGTGGGAAGGGTTAGGGCCACATGCCGGCTTCAGATCCCAGCCCTGCCACCTGCCTGCTGTGTGACCTTGAGCTCAGTGTCGACCTCTCTGGGCGCCCGCTTCCTCGTGTGCACAGTTGGGTTATGAGAGCCCCTGCCTAGTGAGACGGCAGTGAGGGTGAAGGGAAACAGTGTGTGGGAAGCCCTCAGTGTAAGGCTGGGCCCTGGGAACCCCTGGTGAGGGTGGGCTGTGGCCGTGACTCCAGCCTCAGCTTTGGTGTGGAGCCCAGAATACACCCTGTGGCTCCAGTGAAGCCCCCAAAGGGTAAGAGCTGTGTGTGGGAAAGGTTCTCAGGAGGGTAGAGCCTGGGACCAGTGCCTGGGTTGCCCAGCTGGCAGGGCTACTGTTCTCTGTCTATCAGCGCCCATGAGCTTCCTGACACAGCACCTGGGATCCGGCCCTCAGTTTTCTGATCTGCGGTTCTGAGGCCCATTTGGGCCCTGGCTTCGCCTCTGTGCTTCCTCAGCCTCCCTGGCTGTCAAGTGTCCTGGGAGGAGCCTCATGGAATGATTTATCTTCCGCGAGCGGCTGAGTGGCAGCCATCTGGCTGGGACAGCAGCGCCAGATTCTTTCATTCTTTCCCCACCAGCGACAGAGAGATAAGCCTCAATGCGTTGCTGGCTCCCAGCGCAGCCCCCACCCCCGTCCCGGTCCCGGCTAACATCTGGAAGTCATTGCTTTCACCAAATAAACACTAAGCTTGCTTGATGAAGGCTCGCTTTTCGAAAAGCTCCCTGGATTCCACTCTGAGCCCTGGGGGCATTGCAGGGGCTGGAAGGCCTTGCCCCCAAGCCTGGGATTATAGGGGCCTGGTTCCTATACGGGTCAGCCCCCCCCCCCCCCCCCCGCCTCCAAGTGGTGATGTGTTCACAGGGACAGGCCCCATGGGCAGGCCACCTTCTGGTGAGGTCACTGGCATTTTGTCCCATCTTAGCCCTCCCCATGTTCAGTAGCCTAAACTCTTGGGCCTGTTCCCTCCATCACAGCATTGTAGAATGAGCTTATGACAGTTGTAACACAGTAGCGGTGTAATTTGTCTGGGTAATTGTCAACTGGTGTTGCCACCACCTCTTGGCAGCTTTGCTCAGTTATGATTTCCTCCTGACCCCTGACAAGGCCTGGCCCCGGGGGAAGAGGACAGTGGTCACAGAGCTGTTGCTTTGCAGTTGGGGGACTTGCTTCTCTTATTTTGTGAGCTGCTGTCCAGCTAGGAGCCTTGGCTACTGATTCCACTCCACGCCGCATGGAGGAAGAATCTTGTTCCCATTCCTTGGTGAAGACAGGTGGGACATTTTCAGGAAAAACATTACTTAGAAAGCCAGGCAAAACAGAAGAGTGAAGTAGCTCCAAGTATAAAAACAGATGAGTTTTCAGAACACAGAATTCTTATCCTGCGATGACTGAAACCCAGCTACAAAATCTAGGCACATGTGTTCCAGCTCAGTCTGAACAAAACATATACATTTTCTAAATTTTGGGCAATTCTTCCAATTCCCTTCTTTTCCTTTCCCTTCCATGGAAGATCGCATGGTAGGCAGAGCTGAAGGACAATGATTTAGAGCAAGAATGTCCAAAATGTAGCATTCAATACACCACATTCTAATCCCATATCCGTGGCAGACATTGCTAATCAATCACAGACTGTTTTCTAATTGAGATGGAACGTGGCTTCTCATTTCTGCCTCAAACAGTATTCCAGGAAGCCACTTCCAGTTGGTTAGTTGCCAAGCAACAGGATACCACTATGATCACTGAGGTATATATTAAAGTCATGTGCATGTTCTTTTTAAGTGACTTTTACTTAAAAAATTACTATGAAAAATGTCAAAGACATAGAAAAGTAAAAAGCACGTATGTACCAGCTAGATTTAGCAATTTATAGTTTTGCTCCATCTCTCTCTTTTTATCCTTTTTGCTGAATCATGACATCTTATCCATAAATAATTCAGCATGGGATTTTTTTAAAGGTAGTTTCCAACATAACCTACAGTATCATCTCAGTAATAGTACTTTGCTAGTATCATCTGATGCTGAGTTCATATTCAAATTTTTCTCATTGTCCTTGGAATGTCTTTTATAACCGTTTTTTGTCAAATCGGGATTTAATCAAAGGAGGTATATTTTATTTGGTTGTTATGAATATTAAATCTTTTTAATGCATCTGGAGCCATCTACCCTTTTTTATATGCCACTAATTTGTTGAAGAGGCATTGATTATACAGTATCCCATGTTCCAGATTCATCAGATTGTTTCCTTATGGTGTTTTTAACTTGTTGCTCTGTCCCCCATATTTCCCCTAAACTGGGAATTAACTCTAAATGACTGATTAGATGGAAGCCAAGATTTTTGGCAGGAATATTTCATAGTTGGTGCTGTGTCTATTTTCTATTACATCACACCAGGAGGCGAATAATGTCTGATTGTCTTACTATTACTGATGATTGTTTGATTACTGGGTTAAGCTGATGACAGCCAGCCGTCTGCATTGGAAAGTCATGTATGTGGACCTCCAGTTCCCCATTAACTTTTCATGTAACGATTTTAGCATCCACTGAGGATGCTTGCCTGAAACACTTATTTCATTGGAAGTTGCAAAATGATGATTTCCTAATTGCATCATTCCTTCCACATTTATCAGTGGGCATTCTTCTGTGGAGAAAAGCTTTTGCTCATCAAAAAAGGGGTGAAGCACAATTCCTATTGAAAAGGCAGGGATCACACTTCATTCTTTTCTCTTTAATTAAGACGTTGCCTTCCTTGGTAGCAAATGAGGTTTTATTGCTGTGTATTTTGCATTTCTTTTTTGAGTATTATTATGAGCACATGGATTGCACAATTCAACGTGATTCAATTGACTAGAGTCACTATTCTATTTTGGGCTCACATTGTGCCAAATTTAGCCAATAGGAGCTTTTCCAACCTGGTTTCTGTGTCCTTTGGATATGTCCCCATTAGTCTTTGAGAACTTCCTTACTTTATGGAATTACCAGTTGTCTTAGGCGTACCTGCCTCAGACCTGGAATAAGCCATTTCGCCAAGGAGCCCTACTGGGGAGTGGTATTAAGAAACCACTGGGTTCTAAATTCACTTGGAGTGAATTTATACATAAATAAAATACCAGTAGCTCTCCCTTACGTGGCCGTAAGAGAAAATCTTGGTTCAGAAAACATTCCCATCCTCACTTCTTTGCTTTATCCTACAAGATACGTAAAACAGTTTCATAATCACAATACCAATAATTTTCCCAACTTCAAACTACTGAGTGAAGGTTTCCTTGTTGTTCTTTGTGTCCTCAGGGTGCCGCCCACTGAGAAAGTACAGTTGAAACCCTGGGTTTTCAATTCACCAGGAGTTATTCTTTTCTCTCTGTGGTTATGGTACCAATTTGTCGTACAGTCAGGTTCATGCTTCATTTTGTTTCAGTTTCCGGGTTTGCACAAGATGCTTCCTGAAGTAACTTGGCCTGGAAAGAGAGGTTCCGACTGGAGTGGCCCACTCCTCTCCCTCTTTCCTGGTTTTCATGCTGGAACCTGAGAGGCTTGGCTGTTGTCAAGGAGAAGCGTGCGCTGGGGCTGGGGGCTGGTGGAATTGAGTGAGGCGTCTGTGTGTGAGACGAGCCTTGTGACTGTGTTCAGCAGGTATGTATCCTGCTGTATCACACACAGGGAACAAATGCTTCCTGAAGACCCACTGTGCGCCAGCCACTGATCTGGGGCTCAGCATAGAGTCTCGGCCTACACGGGGCTCCCAGGCTAATAGAGCAGACAGGCCTGCATCTAGTAAATATGAATAATCAGGGTACAGATTGCTTCAAGACGTGTAGGCGTATACCAGGGAACCGCACCTGTTTGGGACTGGAGAAACCTCTTCAAGCTGAGAGGTGAAGAATAACCAGGATTTGGTTGATGGGGGTAGGGGGTGGGGCATTTCTGCAAAGGGAACATGTGTGTGATGATGGCTTCCCAGGGAGGCGTGAGGGTCCAGCCCAGCAAGCAGAGGACAGTCAGGACCACAGTGGCCTTGGGTCAGGCTGGACAGGTGAACCACAGAACACAGGCTTTTAGAGGCCATGGTAAGGATTTGGAGAAACTAAATAATTTTGTACTTAATGACACATCATCTTAGACTGGATCCAGGATTGTAAACATGAGGTCCATGCACTCATGGGGGACCGTCTTTGAGGGAGTTGGAGAACCCCCTAAAATCATACTCTAAACGTGTATCTAAGTGGTATAGTAGTCTGCAGAGAGTTCTTACCTGTTACCTTGTTTTCAATGGGATCCACCCAAACCATGTAAGATTTTAGAATGAATAAGCAATTATAGAAACCAAGGATTTATGATTTCTCAATATTGTGAAAAGGATCAGGAGAAGTGATCCTTTTCACAATACTGGGGTGATGGTGGACTACACTGGTCCGGGGGAGATTCCAGATCTCCAGGGTTTGTCCATGTGTAGGAAGCACAGGAGGGCTTCCTGGAGGAAATGGTTGGTTCCATAGAAGCTGACCAGGTGAAGAAGGAGGGAAGCCTTTCCAGCACAAGGGCACTCCTTGCTCCTTCCCTCTGAGCTGAGTCTTCTGGATGCCTCAATTCAGGTGTCACAGCTCCGAGCCCACAGGCCAGGAGGGTAAAAATGTGTGAATTGGGCCTGCTGTGGCCCAGGGGGGTGTGGGGTGACCTCAGGTGACCCGGACAGCCTATATGCTGCCTAAAACCCATGGTGGGGGGAGGGCAGATTCTGCATGCAGCTGGCAGCCTGTTAGGGACCTGCCTTGGGTGGCCCAGACACAAGCAAGACATCACGGGCACCTGTTGGCATCAGCTTCTCACACGTCCCTCTCAGGTGCTAAAGTGGGTAGAGTCAGCGATCCAGGCCTCCAAAGTGCACCTGCTGTCCACGGACCACGGGGAGGAGGGCGAGCACACATGGAGGATCCCCTTCGACTCCAGCCTGAAGGAGGTCACCATCTCCCTGAGCGGTCCCGGGCCTGAGATCGAAGTCCGAGACCCGCTGGGTATGTGCACCCCAGGCTTGGCCTCTTCTTTGGCCCTGAGACTGAGCTGGAAGTCAGGATGGGACAAGGAGAGAGGCTCGGGCAGCAAGGAGGGTGGCGGAGGCCTGTGGTGGGTGAGGTAGCTGGGGGCCCTGTAGAAGCTGAGTGGGGGGAAATAAAATAAGGACAATCCCTGGGATGCGAGGCTCCCGTGCTGTCTCCCCCCACACTCTCAGAGGGTCCCGACAGTGGCCTGGCGGGTCAGTTAGGGCAGGAATTAGCGGTGTACTGTACAGATGGGAAGCTGGGGTTCTGGGAGGTGGAGTGACTTGTCAGGGTCACCCAGGGTCAGTGTGCCTTGGACCTGACCACCTGGCTCCATGGTGCTCCGAGGATGTCATGAGTACCCCAGTTTAGAGGCCAGGTGTACAGCCCACACCTGGGGTGGGAGTGCAGAATGAGGTGGAGGCCTGAGCACTGCCAAAGGCGTCTTGTCAGTTTCTCTGACAAGCCTGAGACTGGTGTTGGAAGAGCCATGGATTCCTGGGGGGCAGGGTGGGGCCTCTGTCACCCCCAGGAAGGGCTCAGGGGCTGAGCAGTCCTTGGGGCTTCCACAGGGAGGATCCTGCAGAAGGACGAGGGCCTCAACGTGCTTCTCAACATCCCCGACTCGGCTAAGGTCGTGGCCTTCAAGCCTGAGCATCCTGGGCTGTGGTCCATCAAGGTGGGGGCCCTGGGTTCCCCGGCGGTGGGGAGGCCAGTTTCTGGTCGCTGAGATGCCATCTCCCTCCTGCCTGCCCTGGGCAGCCGAGGGCTGGCGCATGGGTGGTGGTGTGGGCATAGCAATAGAAGCAAAGGGTCAAGAACAGAGGGGAAGTATGCTGCTTTGCACGAGTAAGAGGAGGTACAATGGTTTGGGGTTAGTTAGGGAACTTTCAAGAAGGACTTGGAGAAACAATCTGAGTGTCCAGCGGTGGGTGACCGAGCCAGCTTGTGGTTCAGAACCCTGTCCAGTGAAGAAGGTAAAAAAGAAGCAAGGATGACCCTGGGGGGTCAGGGGGCTCAGGGGGATAGAGCCGGCAGGGGGAGGGGGGCCTGCTCTGATACGCAAGGTGCTGGAGGCAGGCTGGACTCCGACAGAGTGTCCTGGGACGGGGCACGCCGCTGCTTTGGAAGGATGTGAGCTCCTACTAATCGGCACACACTGAGGGAACACCTACAGGGTGCCAGGCTCTGTGCTCGGTGCCACAGGGGAAGTGGCAGCATCGCTCCCTGCCCTTCATTGAGCCAAGATCTGTAATGCCAGTGGGGGAGGCAAAGCAGGGGTTAGATGAGAATGGGGGACAGACAGGCCTTGCAAATGTTGGGGGTGGAGCTGGAAAGGCAGGATGGCCTCACGAGTCCTACTCAGAACAGTGCTGTAGCTGGGCCTTCTTTTACTTCATTTGGGGAGCGTCTGGCTGGGCCCCCAAGGAGTAGTAGGTAAGTGGCCCACATATCTGCAAAAGTGGGAAAAATCCAGGCTCTGACGGGGCCGGGTCAGGCTGGCCGCCTCCTGTCCTGACCTGGGACACTGGGGTGGAACGCCGCAGTGATGTGGGCCCGGGCCTGTGCTAGGTCTATAGCAGCGGCCGCCACTCGGTGAGGATCACGGGAGTGAGCAACATCAACTTCCGAGCCGGCTTCTCCACTCAACCCTCCCTGGACCTCAACCACACCATTGAGTGGCCCCTGCAAGGTACCGTGCTCCTGGAGCTGCCTTCTGGGGGGACGGGCTCTCCTCTGGGAAATGGTGGGAGCCCTGGGGACCCAACCGTGAGTGTGGGTGCAGCCATTCTCCCACAGCACAGTGAACTGAGCCCCAGAGCCAGCACGCTGTCCCTTGGCCTCAGCCCAGGTGACACTGGGACCACTACCTTTAGAACAGGGATCCCTGCCTCCGAAGGCCTTCAGGACCTTATGCTGTCCCCGTTACTACTGAGTTCACACCTTCCCCTTTCTCTTTATCAAAGCTCGTTTGTCTATAACCCCACTTCTTCAGTTTTCCAGCGAACATCAGTCTCGTCCAATAAACTAGTAGGTACAAGTGAGTTGATAACTTCCGGGAACAGGAGAACAGGGTCTTACTCTGAGAAAGGAATGTCCTGGTGGACGTTTCGATGCCCTAGAGGCTGACGAGGGTTGGTAGCCTGGGGGCATGTTGACCCTGGAGGCACAGGGTCAGTTTTCCGACCGGAGGTGGCTGTCATGCCTCATGACGGCTCCATCTGGACCAGGCAGGGGCGCTGGCTCAGGCGGCCAGAGCTCCAGGTCAGAAAATACCATCTGCTGGCCAGGTCAGAGGTCCTAACGTATAGTTTGCAAAATATGTTCCCTCATCATGCGGCTATTCAGAGGGTTTTGCTGTGACCAGCTCAGAAGAGAGATGGAGAGGGCTCTAGAGCAGCTCGGGCAAGTGCTGGACCGCTGAATAGTGACCAAACATGGTGCGTGCCAGACGCTTAGAGCTTTTGGCGAGTCGGTATCTCCTCTCCTGTTTGTCATTCTTCACAGCGCTTGTGGGTTTCCCTGACAGGATCTTAAAAGAGCAGCTGCTCACTCATTTTGTGTTTGTTTTTGTCAGTAGCAGGAAGGGGGACAGGCGGGGAAATTCAGTTCCTATTTTAAAGCCAGGTGAGAAAAGAAATCCTTAACGGAGTGCTAGACAGGGGGCTGAAAACTAAATGATCACCAGGGCTAGTCCCCCTGGTGACATGGCAAAGGGGAAGGGCATCACAAGTGACCCTCTTGGGTTTCTGCTTTTGATAAAGAAGTGAGTCCAAGACAGTTTTTTTTTAAGAGAAAGATCAAGCAATTGCAAATGATAAATAGTGTTTGGTACCTGGTCCCAGTGCCAGGAGCTTCAGGGAGGGGGCGGGGAGGAGGCTGTGGCTAACTGGACAGTGGGTGCCTGAACCCCAGGGAGAGCCGCTACCAGGCCTTTGGCTGATTGTGGGGACCCCGCATTGACACGCTTGATTTTTGAGAGGAATCTGGACTTCTAGATTTTTATGTGCCCTTTCCAGAGTGTTCCATGTTTCTTCAAAAATGTCAAGGCATTTTATGGATCACACCAATCACACCCATTGGTCCCCAGTTCATGATGTCGGAGAGAAAAAAACATTAATAACTGTCTAAAAAGGAAGAGACCAGACAGAACTTCACAATTTAACTAAGACAATTATGAAACCCAAGTCCAGTTCTATGTTCTCTGGGATAGTGTGAAAAGTCCATTTCCAACAAGATAGAAAAGAAAACCAAAGAAAAGCTGAGCACGGGGAGCGGGGCTGAGGGCGGAGTCAGAGAGTCAGAATTCCCTAACTAGGGCCTGTAGGTCGAGCCCACAGCCTGCCTGATGATGGCCCACACCAGAGTTAATGGGTGGGGGTGGAGGGAGTGCCTCTTCCCAGTTCTACTCCATGAGAGTCCAAGGCTGCTGAACGGAGCTGATGCCCCATGGGAAGCCGTGGGTTAGATGGACAGTGGTGTTTCAGGACCATGGACAGTAACAAGCTCCCCCATCCCCTTTCCTAATCCCACCCCCAGCATTAACTGTCACAGGGAAAAGAAGGTGAGGGAGCTGGAGTGGGTGAAGGAGAGCCAAGCAGGCTGGTCCTGACCTGTGCTCCTAGGGTCCCTTCTTGGGGAGGATCATGGAGCGCGGATGCTGGGCACTGACACCAGTATCTCCTTCCTCGCCCTTCCGTCTGCAGGGGTGCCCATCTCCCTGGTGATCAACTCCACGGGCCTGCAGGCCCCTGGCCGCGTGGAATCGGTGGAGCTCTCACACAGCTCAGGGCGGCCCCTCCTGACTCTGCCCACGCAGCCCCTCTCCAACGGATCCACCCATCAGCTGTGGAGCGGACCGCCCTTCCATGCCCCCCAGGAGCGCTTCTACCTCAAGGTGAAGGGCAAGGACCATGAGGGGAACCCCCTCCTCCGT
The DNA here is from genome assembly GCF_057876585.1 of Rhinolophus sinicus. NCBI lineage: Eukaryota > Metazoa > Chordata > Mammalia > Chiroptera > Rhinolophidae > Rhinolophus > Rhinolophus sinicus. The sequence goes on along the minus strand of NC_142516.1, from coordinate 5,365,014 downwards.
GTCTCTGGAGTTGCCTATAGTGGGGTGGCCCCAGGTGAGTGATTGGCTCGTACAATCCCCAGATTTCTAGCTCACTTGGAGACCCATTTCTGCCAGGAAGCCTTCCAGATTAGATTAGAGTAGAGTAGATTAGGAATGTTTTTCATTAAACTTCTGTGGGCAGCAAGCTCTGCAAGGTATTATGCTAAGTATTGAGATGCTTCAGATGTAGCCCTCAGCTCAAAGATTTAGTACAAAGTCATCGATCCATCCATCCATCCACCTACTCATGCATCCATCCATTTATTCACCCATCCATCCACCCCCCAATTCACCCATTCATCCATCCATCCATCCATCATCCATCCATCTATCCATCCATCCATCCATCATCCATCCATCCATCCGTCCATCATCCATCCATCCATCCATCCATCCATCCACCCATCTATCCATCTATCCATTTATCCACCCCCCCACCCACCCCCCCACCTATCTAAATATCCATCCACCTGTTCATCCAACATTTATTTTGTGTCAGTCATAGTGCTAGGCACTGTAGACACAGCAGCGGGCAGGCAGCGGGTATGGGTATGGTCTTCCGTTATCATAATCAGCATCATAATTATAATCATGGTGATACTAATCTCGCCATCGCTCCCCATGGGACAGTCCTGGGCCAAGCACTTGCCATGCCTTAGCTAACTGAATGCTTATAGCAGTTCTGAGGTGAGTCCCCATTTTATAGGTGAAGAAACTGAGGCCACCCACCTCACCAGGTTGCTTTGCGCATAATAAAACAGCTCCCAGGCTATGCCCTGGGTGTAGGAATTATGGACCAGGGCCCTCCACAGGTGGCAGCTACTGTTACTGTTATGCCATGTGGGCACAGGTTATTTTGTCGTCCCATCTTTGGTTCCCACATGTGGTGGCTTTTTGCTGGTTTCTCGTGTGTCCCTGAAGTCTCACGTCCAGGCCAGAAGCTCCCAGAGGGGAGGGCGGAGTCTCTGGCTTTCCAGCTCTGCCTCTGGTCCTAGCAGGGGTGTCTGAGTTCACTGGTGGTTGGGCTCCATTCTCTCCTCCTGCTCCCTCCCCCCCTTTGCCATGGTGGTGGCCTGGGAGGAGCTCACAGAGGTGGATGTCACTGACATGGGGATCTCAGCAAGGGGCAGACGATACTGTCCACTTCAGTCGGGGTGCAAGGATGGCACCGAGGTGCCAAAGAAGGACTTGAGGACCCTTCTTTCCAGCCTCCTGCCCTCCACTCCCCCATCGCCATGGTCCCCCCTTGTTGGCCTTTGCAGCTTTGAGAGGAATTTTCAGGAAAGAATTTCCTCAGGAGAATAACAGCCTCTTTCTCTCTCCCCTGTGCGTTCAGATGGATCCAAGAGTTTGGAGTGTAGCTCTGGCTTTTGGTCTCCATCTCAGCTCTCGATTAAAGTGTATGTGCGGAGTGGGGGAGGGGTGTAGTTTGGGTTTTTGCTTCCTCTCCCACCTTCCAGGTTCGGGAAGCTGGGAGCTTGGCTGAGAACAGGAGGCCCTAGGTTTGGAGACATGGGGGGCGGTGAGGGCTGGGCCTGGGGTCCCAGGGCCCTTTCAGCTCATGGAAGAGAGCCTGAGCGGGCCTTGCAAAGGCTTTTAGTGTGTGGGAGAGTGAGTGGTGGCTGCTTTGCACACGGCTGAGGACGTGATTGGATGGTCCAACATCCCTGTCCCCTGGGAGGTGGCGGGAAGCCTATAGCATGATGTCACCCGCCACCCTCCCACCCTCAGCTCTGTGCTCAGAGGAGGTCTGGCACGTTGTCTCACCCTCAGAGAATCTCTGGTGGGGATGAGGGAGAGGGCAATACAGGGCTGAGGACACTCCCACGATCACCCAGCGAGACACTGACGTGCTGCCACTGACCCTGGGGGGCAGTTCTCAGACATTTCCATTGAAGTAACTCCTATAGCCAAGGAGAGAATGTGTCACCCAAAGACCAGGGTCAGGAGAGGGAGGGGCAGTGTCATCTGATGGAGGCCCCAAGGGGCTCATCACAAGCTGTGAGATTTCATTGAAGTCTCTTATTTTATCTCAAAAATTCGTGTGAATTTTACACTGATGACAGCCATGCTCCAACTATGCTTATTTTTAAATAAAAAAGGCTTCCCTCCAACATCTTTGGGTAGAACTGACCCTCCAAGCAGACCCACCCCCACCCCCGGCAAGCCCAGTCTGGGGAGCATTTCATCAGATTTCAGGACTGGTCCAACTTCTCTGATACAATTGCTAAAATGGTGGCACAGACTGGACCATGGGGGCAGTCTTCACACAAACCGTAAAGAGAACACGAGCTTTAATTGATGGGCTTGCGGTGCCCTGTTCGCATGCCACATGCTTTCCACAGCACCACCTCTCATCAGCTCCTCACGACAACACAATGAAGTCAGTACTGCGATTAACCCCACTTTACAGAGGTGGAAACTGAGGCTTGGAGAAGTGACGCCACCTGCTCTCAGTGACCAGCGACGGTGGAGCAAGGGGTTGAATCTGGCCTTCTGGCTCCTGGCTCATCCCTATGGGTCTCTGTGTTGCTGGGTGTGGCTAGGGCAGGCTGTGGCGGCGACAGGGCAGGCTCCTGAGTGCTGGTCCTTGCCTCCAGGTGCCCCCCTTGTCAGCATGCCCCCCAGGATCCATGGCTACCTGCACCAGCCCCTGCTCATCTCCTGCTCTGTGCACAGCGCCCTCCCCTTCCGGCTACAGCTGCGGCGGAAAGGAGCCAAGCTGGGCGAGGAGAGGCACTTTCAGTGAGTGGCCGATGGCCAGCCTTTGTCCCCAGCCACAGGGCTCTTGGGGTCCTGATGCCCTGGAGGGATGTGAGGGGAGTACGTGGCAGAAGAGAGACCTTGGTCTCAGTTATACTGTCTTCCAGGGCAGCCCAGCCTGGGCACCTCCCAGTGTGGCCAGGGATAGGGAAGGGTGGTCCCCATAGGCTCCCACCACTGCTGGGTAAGCACCCGTGACGGAGCTGTGAGCCTTCCTTAGTTTCCAAAAAACTCAACCTGTGCAGGGAGTCATGGCAGGCAAGACCCTCTGAGATCCTCCTCCTTAATGGATGGGTTCATAAGTCCAGAGCTCAGAGAGGTGAAGGAACTTGCTCAGAGTCACACAGCATAACATGGAATTGCATGTCCTTGGCTGCCTGCCTCTTCTTACCAAGACTCCAAGAGGATTTGGGGCCTCCCCTCTGGGCAGGATTCGGGACAGTGAGCCCCCTGAGGGCCCGATGAGGCTGGGGGACCCTGAGTGGGGTCAGTGTGATTGTGTATCTCCAACTGTTATGTGTTGACAGGGAGTCAGGAAACAGCAGCTGGGAAATCCCACAGGCCTCCAAGGCTGAGGAAGGCACGTACGAGTGCACAGCGGTCAGCAGGGCTGGGACCGGACGAGCAGAATCCCAGATTGTCGTCACAGGTCTGACCCCCTTCCTGACTTTTCCCTCTAGGATTTCCTCCCAGGGTATCTCCTTCTGTGGGGGACCATGCCAGCCAGCAGGGCTGGAAACTGTCCATCATCCAGAGTCTGGCTGCCCACGCCGCCACCTGCCTGCTGGCCCCCTGTTTGGGCTGTCTCACCCAGGATGGCCTGTGGGTCTCCGCTGGAGGCAGGTTGAGAACCTTGACTCAGGCCACCATGCTGCCCCTCCCAGCCTTGGCCCCACTCCTGGCGTCTCGGCCTGGCCTTCAGAGCTTGACCAGCCCCCAGGCCCTTCCAGGGGCCACTGTCCATCTCGCAGTCCCAATCCCTCATGCCTCCACCATCCAGCTCAAGAAGGTCGGAAATGCTACCGACTGTCTCAAAATGAAATTGGCTTTCTTTTTTAAACTCTGAAACTCCTCTGTCTTGAAGAGAAGAAAAGAAGCCCAGCAAGCACGTGAAGATTAGGCTCTCTGCATTCTCTAATCGTACACAAAAGCACAATGCTTCCCGTCGGCAGACTGGGACACACGAACAAGCAAAGACGATAGAGAGACCTTACTCCCTCCACCGTGAAGATGACCGCGAGGGCTCTTTGATTTCTTTACTTCCTCTCAGACCCTTTTCTCTGTGTGCGTTTTTAACAAAAATGGGAGGAGGCTATACAAACATATAGCAACCTGATTTTTTATCATCTGACAATAGAGCGTGTCAGCAAATAGGCTTATGGCATGAATGAACAAAAGCTTACTTTTTATAAACCACAGAGAAGTAGTACAGTGTGAGGAAACGTGTCCGTCCATTCCTTAGACATAACAGTTGCCAATCATTTACCGTCTCTTCTTTTTCACTTTTGGGCTAAACTCTTTTAAACTCAAAAGTTTTGGGCTAAACTCTTTTAAACTCAAACTCAGAGCTTCAGAGTCCAAATCCTGTCATCGTCTAATGTACCACAATCAGCTTCGACTACAGGTCTCCCCCCAACACACCGCTACCCCAATATGCATGCTGGCATATGCTGGCATATTGGGGTACATTGGGGTAAATGTATTTAAAGAGATAAATATATTTCAGGATTTTTCTCAATATTTTTTTAATTTATTGGGGTGACAATTGTTAGTGAAATTTATCTCAATTTTAAAAAGTAGATTTTCCTGTATAACAAAAGATCTATGATCACACCTAATAAAACGGAGCGATGCCTTAGTGCTATTTAATTTTGTCCACAGTCACATTTCCCCATTTGCCCCAGAGTGGCATTTCCGGTTGGTTTCTGTGTTGTCCTCAGAGGCCGCGGAGGTCAGATGCTCTTCTTGAGCACGCATGTGCCTGCGTGTCACAGCCACGGGCACGTGCAGCCTCTGTGGCTCCAGCTTTCCCCCTGCGGGTTTTCAGGCCCACGTCCCTGGTTAGACCGTCTCTGATCTTGTCACTTCTTGTGGCTTTTTCTGGTCGAGATTGCAGTTTTCTTTGCTTTTCCCTCTTTTGGGGCAGAGGCCCTAGTTCTCCATTTGGAAGTTATAAGAGGCCTGTTGTTTGTGCAGAGAATAGCTCTGTACTCTTTACTCTTTCCCTCTTGAGGGTTATTTTAAAATCTGGGCTTTATTCCCCAGGGTGGAAATATGGGCTCAAAGGGTGTGAAGAGTGATGTAGCTCTTGTTAAATACTGCAGTTGGCTGTTGTGTGCAAAGTACGCAGACAGCACACAGTCGTTGGCAGCTGTATGTGATGGCGGTGGGAGAATGGCCCCAGGTGGCACCGTTCTGGGATGGTGAGCTGGTTAACCGCTCTGCTGGCCAAAGTGTCCTGAGGGACCCACTGCTGGGTTCTGGCATCTAGACACCACCGGGTCTATAGGATGGGGCCCTCTCCCGTGACACCCCCTCAGCGCCTCCTGTGCTCATGTCCCCGCAGACCCCCCGCCGCAGCTGATTCCTGCCCCCAACGTGACCGTGTCGCCGGGGGAGACCGCTGTCCTATCCTGCCAGGTCCTGGGAGAGGCCCCCTACAACCTGACGTGGGTGCGGGACTGGCGAGTCCTATCAACCTCGACAGGCAGAGTCGCGCAGCTGGCCGACCTGTCCCTGGAGGTCAGAGACATCGTCCCCAGTGACGGCGGGCGGTACCAATGCATGGCCAGCAATGCCAACGGGGTCACAAGGGCGTCCGTCTGGCTCCTGGTGCGAGGTGAGGTACTTCCTGCCACTGCTGTCCCCCCAATTCCATGTACTACTTGGTGTTTACCCCCAAAGCCCATCGATCCATCCCCCTGATGTCTGGCATCACCTCTGCCAGGCAGCATCAGCCCTTGCAGTGTTTCTGAACCTTCAGAGAAAGAGGAGTCTATAGCCTGCTGGCCTGAGTCCAGTGGTTCTCACTGTTGGGAAGTCCATCCTCATAGCTAACCTAAATTTCTACTGCTGTAGGCCAAGCCCATTTCATTGTGTCCTGTCCTTTTCCTGTGCCATTGAGCACCTCCATTGTCTACCCCCTGCCATTACGTAGGACAGGGATGGAGTACTGGAAACTTCCAAAAGCCCAGACATCAGATGTGCTTGTCAGGGGTTGGGCAGCAATGACTAGATGGGAATGCCTCCATCTGACAGTGGGAAGAGACCCACCTGGGAGTTTGAGGACCTAGACGTGGCCTCAGGTCCACCAGGATTTAGACAGATGTACCCCCCGAGCTGCTATGGCCCCAAGTGTAAAAGTGAGTGTATTGAGACAAGCGTTCTCCCCTGACTGGCTGCCTGGGGTGTGTTGAGAAGGATTCTGAGGCCATATCTAGGCCACTGGGATGGAAGGGGCACGTTTACCGTTTCTAGATGAGGTGGCCCGTAAGGTCTGTCTGAGCCTTACAAGTCTGTTGCACTGTGAGCTTTCTGAGGGCCAGGACGGAACCTAAGTTTGGGGCCAATACTTGTGCAGGCCTTGGGGTCCTCTCACAGTCATGGCCCCTGGCATCTGCCTGACATCTCCCTACGCCTCTCTGAGGTGCTCAGCCCAGAGCTGAACTCCAGGGAACTTGAGGCTCCCGCTGGGGGCTTTGGGGAATCAGCTCCCCATGTGCTCTGGGGATGTGGCTGAGCAGCCGCCTGGTCAACCCAACCCCCAAGGAAGCCCCTTCTGGGGATTCAGCCTCTTCAGGGCCTTTGGTTTCTATGTCTCTGGCATCTGTTGCTATGGGAGGGGATGGGGGTCCAAGGCTGGGGGCCTGGGGCACACGGCTGCTCTGACAGGCTCTTTGCCTGTCCATTGTTTGAACTACAGAGGCCCCTCAGGTCAGCATCCACACCAGGTCCCAACGCTTCTCCCAAGGCATGGAAGTGAGGGTCAGCTGCTCAGCCTCTGGGTACCCTGCACCCCGCATCTCCTGGAGCCGTGACGGTCATGCTGTGCAAGAGGACGACAGGTGAGGGGCCCAGGGCTTGGGGCTCTGGGACGGGGAGCGAGTGGACAAGAACTCCCAGGGGACGGTTCCCTGACTGGGTCTTCTTACCCGTCAGTGGGGAAGTAGCACGTGCCCCGCCTTCCTCCTGGGATCATGTGAGACTCAGGAGTGCGGTCACTTTGGAAATGTAATGCTACCACAGTGTGGCTCTGGGGTCAGGAGCTACAGCTACAGAATCCAGCAGACTTGTGGTTGAATCCCGCCTCTGCCATTCAGGCCATGTGACTTTTGGCAAGTCACCTTGCTTTTGTCTGAGCCTCATGAATGAGAAAAGACCATGCAAAGTGCTGAGCACACAGCCCAGCACAGAGCAAGCAGTCAGTGTAGGATGGTGGTCACTAGTGGTGCTGTTAATTCATTTGTTATTACTGATGACTGGAGCTACCCTTGTGTGCCCCGACCCAACCAGCCCCTTGTTGTTGAATGTATTGTTTTATGGCACGACTGCAGAATCCATGTGGACGCCCAGGGAACCCTGGTCATTCAGGAAGTGGCCCCAGAGGATACTGGGAATTACAGCTGCCAGGCTGCTAATGAGGTCGGCACAGACGAGGAGACGGTCACCCTCTACTATACAGGTACTCGGGCCACAGGCATCTCAGGAGAGGGACCTCCCTCCCTCTCTCCCATCCACAAATACTAACTGAGCGTCTGCTATGGGCCAGGTGTTGGGGACGCAGCAGCGATTGCATGCTGCCTGTCCCGGTGGGGCTTATATTCCAGTGGGAGGCACAAAACAAACATGCAAGCAGACTAATGAAGCACGTTTGGATGGCGAGGGTGGTATGATGGGTAATGTTCAGGTGGGGCGAGAGGGCAGTGGCTGCCATACACAGGGCCAGCCAAGGCCTCCGTGACAGACGGGAATGGGACAGCACTACAGGCAGAGAGAGGGACTGGTGGGACAATGGCCCTGGGGCCGGAATGAGCCTGGGGTGCTCAAGGGACTGCCAGGAGGCCTCGTGGAGGAGTGGGGTAGAGGGAGGGGCAGGGGAGGGGCGGGCAGCCCACGTAGGGCATTTCAGGACCTTGTCCGGTTTCCATTTTTATGGCAAGTTCAATGCGGAACAATAAGGAAGCTTTAGTCCCAGGAGTGACTGGATGGGAAGTTTCTTAAAAACCAGCTATGGCCAGATCTTTCTGGGTGACTGTCCCCGATTGGTGGGGGATAGGAGGAGCGGGGTACTCAGCTCCACCTGTATCCCCCCCGACCCCGTCCCCAGCTGTGGAAAGCCACTTTCTCATCCTAGGGAGTCTGTGGGTTGGTCCCAACTTCCCCACCTGTTCCCCACACAGACCCACCGTCGGTCTCCGCCGTCAGTGCCGTGGTGCTCGCTGCCGTCGGGGAGGAGGCCGTGCTGGTGTGTGAGGTGTCGGGGGTGCCCCCGCCCCGGGTCATCTGGTATAGAGGTACGTGGGTGCAGAGGGGCCTGGGGAACTGTCCCGCTGGGGCCTGGAGGGTCGGCTTCCCAGAATGGTTACTGGGCGCACACTCTGAATGGGGTGTCGGAGAAATGGCCCACTTCAGCAGCACCCCTTCTCCCCCACCCGAGTCCACACAGCTGATGCAGGACGGCTCAGGAGTTAGGAGCAGGATTGAAAACCGGCTCCCCTGGGTGACCTTGGGCAAGTGAGCTGGCATCTCTGAGCCGGCTTCCTTATCTGGAAAATGGGGAAAATCAAAGTTGGTTGAGTGAGAATTAACTGAGTCCACATAGGTGCGGTGTCTAGAACGAGCCCGGCACATGGGCTGGGCTCCGCGTTCTTAGTGGTGCTGAACGCAGTGATGTGATTACCTGAGAATCGGGACTAATTAGCAATAGGGTTGTCCAGAGGCGCTTTTTGTCCTTAATACATGAATATTTCACCCATTCTTACATTTTCACTTTTTTTTATGGGGAATACTGGGGGACAGTGTGTTTCTCCAGGGCCCATCAGCTCCAAGTCATTGTCCTTCAGTCTAGTTGTGGAGGGCACAGCTCAGCTCCAAGTCCAGTCGCTGTTTTCAATCTTAGCTGTAAGGGGCAGGGGGCGCAGCCCACCATCCCCTGCGGGAATCGAACCAGCAACCTTGTTGTTGAGAGCTCTTGCTCTAACCAACTGAGCCATCCGGCCGCCCCTGAGGTGCGTTTGAGTTAACGAATATAGAGTGTTTTCTCTGTGCTGATCACCGAGGTGGAGTTTGATTGGCCAGAGTTGTTCTTGCGCCCACACCGGTGGACGTGGGTGCTGGGGCTGTCGCCCAAGTTTTTCTAGGAGCAGAATGCGGGGCTCCTTGTCATGTATCAGCCAGGGTCACCACTATGGCTCCCTCCCACCTAGATGTACTCCATCCTTTGCAATACCTGTCTGCGATCTTTTCAGAGCCTCACCTTGACTTTGAGAAAGGCAGGTATTAACTCAGAATGCTAGCAGGCAGTATTAGCTCCAAGTTTGAGTATTTTGTCCAAGGACACAAGCTAGTGGGTGGCAGAAGTCTTGGGACCCCTTATTCAGTGCTTGTGTCACTGCATCTTCTGGCTGAGAACCCTACCAGCCCAGCCCTGAACCCCTTTTTATAAAAGGTACCTCACAATAGAATATTATTTACCCTTGGAAAAGAATGCAATTTAAGTTGTACGAAATGTGAATATACTTAACACCACTGAACTGTACACTTAAAAGTGGTTAGGATGGTAAATGTTGTTATATGTTTTTTATCACAATAAATTCTTAATTTGAAAAAAAGGAATGAAATTCTGATACAACATGGATGAACTTTGAAAACATGACGCTAAGTGAAATAAGCCAGACACAGAAGGACAAATACTATACGATTCCACCCGTAGGAAATACCTAGAATGTGCAAATTCATAGAGACAGGAAGGAGAATGGTGGGTGCGGGGCTGGGGGAGAGGAAGGGGGCATTCGTGTTTCATGGGGGCAGAGTTTCAGTTTGAAAAAATAAAAATATTCTGTGACTGACTCCCCTGATTCTGAACTCCTTTTTAAATTTTAGTTTAATTTTTTTACTTGTGATAAAATGCACATAACATAAAATTTACCGTCTGAACTATTTTTAGGTGCACAGTTCAGTGATATTAGGTACATTCACATTGTTGTGCAACCATTCCCACCAGCCATCTCCAGAGCTGTTTTCCCCCACTGCCCCCAGGAACCTTCCCGCACCACCGCCAGGCTCCAGCCTTGTGAGTTGCAGGAGCCCAGGGTCAGGAGGCAGCCTGAGCCCCGAGCTTCCCATGGCGACCATGCGCACCTGCCTGATGTCTCTTATCTTTGATCCAGGAGGTCTTGAAATGATTCTGGCCCCTGAGGCCTCCAGCTCTGGGACACTGAGGATCCCAGCCACTCAGGAGAGGGATGCTGGCATCTACACGTGCCAAGCTGTCAATGAGTTGGGTGACGCCTCTGCGGAAATCCTCCTGGAGGTTGGACGTGAGTATACCCCTGTCGCCACCTGCCCCGCCCCACCCTTTGCCCATCTCTGAGCAGAGATGAAAGAACTCTACCAGGTAGCTGGCCACTGTGGAGTTTATGTCACGTGGGTGCCGCACTGGGGACAACGGAGGGCAAAGGGAGATGGTGTATGCATTGCCTCTTGCCGTGTCACAAATTGCCCCCAAACGCTAAGCATTTGCTATTATTGAAGAAATAGGCATTTATTATCCCTCAGTTCTGGAGCGTTAGGATTCTGGGAGTGGCTCGGCTGGGTGGTTCTGGCTCAGTGTCTCACGGGATTACAGGTTGTATGTTGGCTGGGGCTGCATGATCGGAAGGCCTGACTGGGGCGAGGGGGCCACTCTAAGCTCATTCACGTGGCTGCTGGCAGGAGGCCTCACTTCCTCACCATGTGGGCTTCTCGTGACTGCAAGGGAGCCGAGAGAGAGAGAGAGAGAGAGAGAGAGAGAGAGAGAGAGAGAGAGAGAGAGAGAGAATATGAGTCTTTACAACCAGCTGCAGTCTTGGAAGTGAGATGCCATCACTTCTGCCAGTTATGTTCAATTGGTCACAGACCAGTCCTGGTTCATGAGGATGGAGGTGGCTACAGCAGTCTGTAACTACTAGGAGGCAGGAGTCATTGGGACCATCCTGGAGACTACCTGCCCCAAGGACAAGTTTGGGCATTGTCATCCTGAGACTCAAGCTCCCGTCTTGTCTCCATCACTTACCATCTGTGTGCTTTGCTCAAATGATTGACCTTCAGTTTCCCCAACTGTGAAATGGGGCTAACCATGCCACTTTCTTCATTAGGCAGCTGTGAGGGCTCAGTGACATCAGACACATAATGCTTAGCACAGGGTCTGACCCATCATGAGTGCTTAGCAAACGAGGGGCGACAGTCCCCCTCACAGACAGGGAGCCAGGATTCTTCTGCGCGCAGTATGTGGCCTTGGCTGTGAGTCCCCTGACGTCTAAGTTCCAGGCCTGGATCCCGGGCACTGGGAACTGCTCGGACGTTGTGGGCACAGCTTCTTGGCACACTGAGCTGGGACAGATTGGGCTCGGAGGGTTTGCTGCAGCCTCAGCTGGAGAGACAGGTGCTGGGCTTCTGGGGAAGTGCAGAGAATCGAGAATGTGCTTGTCTGGTCTGGGTGGGATGGCCCTGGGGCTCCCCAAGGAGGCGAGCCCTAGGTGGAGAAGGCCCAGTGAGGAGGGTCTGGCCCTGGGGCGACGGCACCATCTCAGGGTTGGGATCCTCCCAGGCTTGGGGTGCCCTCAGCCTTCATTCATTTATTCCATTAGCCATTCCTCCAACTCGTGGTGACTGGGTGACCAGGCCCTGTGCTCCAGGCCAGGCCCTGTGTTAGGGACACAATGGCAGGCAAGAACTTGGCATCTGCCTTTGTGTTGCTGGTGGGGTCACTGAGAATACTCAGTGTGCCGGGTATTTGGAAGTGGCATCCTCGGGGGCTGTGGGTGCCCAGGGAAGGAGCCTAACCCAACGCTGGGGGTTCGGGAAAGCTCCTTGGAGGAAGTGACGTCCAAGCTGAATCCAGAAAGAGTCAGTCAGATGACAAGCTGGGGATGAGTGTTCAGGAAAGGGAACAGCATGTGCACATCCCCCGGTGGCAAGAGAAGTGAGGCAGCGAGCGAGACATAGAGAGGGTGGGGAGAAGGGTGCCGAGGTGGCTGCTACCTGCTCTGGGTCACTCCTGGCCTGGCCTCGGGAGCTGGACCGAGTCTGGGCTTTGTCCTGCGGGGTGGTGAGAGGTTCTAAGGAGGTGTGAGTGTGCTCAGACTTTCCCTATAGGGAGTGCAGAGCGTGGCTGGCCTCTTGAGTGGGGCTGGGTGGGCGTGGAAAGCCATGGGCTTAGAGCCTGGTAATGAAAACAAGCTAACACTTCTGTGAAGTTGCCAAGTGCCAGGCCAGCTGTAAGCAGGGTTCACGTGCTCACATGTAATCCTCACAACGCTTTGGGCGGTGATCCCCTTTATAGCTGGGGAAAACGAGGCACAGAGAGGTGAAGTGACTTGCCCAAGGTCACACAGCTGGCAAGTGGGCAGAGCTGAGATCTGAACCCAGAGTCCTGGCCTTTAGCCCCTGGACTTGATCCTATCGCTCACCAGCAGGATGAGCTGGGACGTTCCTTGTCCACTCTGAGCCTCAGGCTCCTCAGCTAAGATGTGTGAGTGGGACATAAAAAAGGCCTGGAACCCTGGGCGGCGCTCAGTGCCTCTGTCGGTAGGTTCTGGGTGAGCAGAGGATGCCCGGGGCGGGCTGTATTCTCACGGGCTGTCGTCCTTTGCTCCACATCTGATTTATTTTCAGTGAAGCCTTATTTCCGTGGGCCCAGGCTGAGGGGCTACCTGGTCCTGTTTCTTCACCTGTCAGGCGTTGGTCTTGGGGCCATCTCCTCATGTCAGAGGGTAGAGGTGCCTCACATCCTAAAGGTGGGCATCTGGGGTCACTGGGCCACCGTGGCCTCTGGCTTTTAGGTCACGGGAGGGGTGGACAATGGCCCAGCACCTGTGTGTCTGGGGCAAGTCGGCCTGGCAGCAGTGGTGGGAAATTGAATTTCCTGCCCATCTGGGTGGCAGCTGTGGCCCAGCCTTCCTGGCCAGGCTGGCAGAGTTTTCCAGAGCCAGGAAAGGATGGGTGCCGTGCCCCTTCCTGCAGTTGAGCTGAGAACTGGCTTCCTGGTGGCATTTGGGGGGCATCTGAAGGAGAACAGCCTCCTCCTGTAGGACAGCGTTTGTAGACCAGCCTGCAAGGGGCTTTTGTGTCAGCTCTGGACCTGGCATTTGGCAGCTGAGTCCTGGATCATTGTCCAGGTCCTGCAGCTTATTCAGCCAAGTTATTTACGTCTCTGGGCCTCACTTTCCTCATCTGTGAAATGGGGACGGTAATAATAGAGATTTGCTCATAGGGTCCTTGAGAGATATAATGAGATAATGTGTTTCATTCAGGCCTCGCATGGGCTCAGTACTCAATACACCTGCAGCCAGAAGGCGGGGCCAGGCTGACAAGGGCCCGTTGAGGCTGAGGGAGGTGGAGTGATTTGTCCCACGGCTGGTGACTGGGCTCTGTGGCAGGCACCCCTCCCCAAGTTCTGTGCCATTTCTATTAAAAAAATGGCCCTGAGCACCCTGCTGGATTTCTGGTTAAATGGATGTGCGCCCGTCCCTCTTTCTGCTCTCATTTCAGTCCCTGCTTCCTATTCCCAGCCTGGAAGCCCCGGGTTGCTGAGTGAACAACAGGGGAGCAGGGGGAATGCTTTTGTGGGTACAAAGACCCTCTGGCCAGCCTGGGGGAGCAGGAGAGAAGCAGAACTGGGCTCTGATGGTATGAGGGGGCCTTCCCCACCAGGTACAGCGGGCCCAGGGCCTGCAGTCCTTTTAGGGCCCGGGATAAGCTCTGATTTTGATATCTTTTAAAATCAGAATAAAAGAATAAAAGACAATGATTAGATAAAAGTGAATCCAGCCGGATTCTGTTAGTTTTTATACCAATGCAGTCATAAAATATAATTTTTAATATTTTTTTTCTGAAGAAGAGACCCATGAAAGTCATCCTGCAGCCCTGGCCAGTGGACTGAGGCTCCGGGCCCAATTGCAGCATCTTTATATGGAGAAAGGAGTCCTTGGGGTGCAGAAGCCCTTCTCCCCCAGCCTGACTCAGTCTCAGTCACCCTGGGGTTCCCTCTGAATGTAGGTTTGGGCCTGTGGCCGGCCTGTCCTGTGGTCACCTTGCCCACCCACACGGTATTTGGTCTGAGACTCCTTCCCTGCTCCTGGCTAAACTGAGTCAAGGCTGACCGAGCTCTCCTTCCTGAGCTGGCTCATCCCCAACGGCCCTGCCTCAGGGCTCTGGGCCACAGGAACGGCACGCGCTGGGGTGGGGGTGTGGCAGAGGAGACTGGGGGGCTGCTGGGTTTGGAACCTTAAGGTATTGGAACCAGGGTGAATAGAGTTACCTCTCTGGATAAGGAAACTGAGGCCCAGAGTAGTGAAGGGGTTCATCCGGGGGTGCCCAGTGGGGCAGAGGCAGAGTGGGAACCCCTGCCCAGGCTGTGGGCCTTGAGGCTGGTGCCCCTGGCCGTAGGTGCCAAGTAGGTGGAAGGGAAGCTGGTACCTCTGTTATGGCCACTTGGCTGCGGCTGTTAGCATCCATGGGGGCCTTGGGGTTGGGGGGAGTATGGCTCAATCTGCTGGATCCAGTTCACCCCATCCCCAGCTCCTCTGATGACAGGGGCATGGGGGAAGGCAGAAGCAGCCTCCAAGGTGGCCAGACGCTCCTGTCCTGCCCCTTCCAGGCTGGTGGCCAGCATGCTTCGGAGGGGCCAGTTTTCTGGGTACTCCAGATTCCCCACAAACAACGTCGCTGCAGCCTCACCTGATGAGACCTGGGCCTCTCCAGGGAGCCCTGGCAGCTGCTGTGACATCCAGCTGTCTGTGGGCATTTGCAGTTTCTGCCCCAGGAAACTGCCCGCAGCCAAGATGAAAGGGCTGTTCCTGGGAAAAGCAGACAGGCAGAGCCAGCTCGTGGTCCCTCCTGGGGTTACTGCAGAAGGTCACCTGGGAGACTGTGAGGGGGGCTGAAAGCAGAAGTGGCTGAGCCCCGTGGATGGGGCTCTAGGAAGAACACTGTGCTGGGAGCCCAGCCCCCCACCCCCCATGTGCTGCAGCCCTCAGGACTGTCCCACCCCCTCTTCTGGCCAACAAAGGGACCAGAGAACCGTCAACTCTGGCATGTGAGGGTTCTGGGGTCCCACATTATCTGGGGACTCCAGGTGAGGGGGGTGGATGGCTACAGAGGAGGCTGAGGCAGTGTTCTGGGCAGGGTCTGAGTCTGGAATCTGGCTGCTGTGGGATTCACCCTGAGACAGGATGGAAGAGCTGGGTGTGGCTCTGGCTGGGGCGAGTACATAGGGGGACGCAGGGGTGCAGTGGTGGAGAGCCTGGGCCTTAGCAGCAGCCAGACATGGCCTCTGAGTCCAGCTCTGCCATTGACTTTGAGCTGTGCCCTTGGGCAGGTTCCTTAATTACCCTGACTCTCAGTTTCCTCATCTGTATTACTAGCAATACAATAGGATTGTAATACTATCACTTCATGAGTTTATGGAGACCATTCATGAAATCATGCTCCTAAAAGCACCGTCTCCACGCCCATCACTTAGTAGGCATTCCAGATGCCACCCTTTATACTTATTATTTGCTTATTATTGTAAGGGTCCTTCTCTTCTCAGGGGGAAGTTCAGGCCGGGGAGGATGATGGGGCAAGAGACTGTGCTTTGCGATGGCCCAGAGTCAGGGACCAAAGCTGGGCTGTTTGGGGGCTAAGGAGGGAGGGGGTCAGGAAGCAATCTGAGAGAGACAGTGGAGGGGAGGCCTGCCTGGAGGAGGGAGGTGTGAGCTGGGCCCTGCAGGTGGGCTGGGTGGAGTGGGGAAGGCAGATGTTGAGGGTACCTGGCCCTGGTGTTGAGCCACAGCTCTGCCCAGGGTGGGGGTGATGGCAGCGCTGTGTCCCGGGGCCAGGGCTCTGCAGGACCAGTAACCCCGTCTGAGGCGAGCCAGGAGCAGAGGCTTTCTGGGATTCTGAACCGCGGCAGCTGCCAGGCCCCGATGAAAAAGAAAAGAGGCGTGCGGGTGGTGTCTGAGGTCGGGTCCAAGACTGCCTTCCTCTGTGTAGTGATTTTCCAAGTTCTGTTTATATCTCCCTGGAACTTCCCTAATCCCTGAAGCCTGGAGGGAAATTTGATGTCATGATTTGGATGGACGGGGGTTGATTTCTGGAGAGAGATGGAAAGAACAAAGAGGAGGATTTTCCATGGAACTGGATGCGAAGTGTTAATAAAGGCAGGGGGACCTTCCTGGCCATGGGTCTGGGATGGGGACCTGAGCACGGCGTCCAGAGGTGCAGAGGACAGGGTCTGGGCCTGTCTGGAGGCTGACCTGCTCCTGGCCTGCCGAAGGACTGAAACGATCATGAGAGTCTGTCTGGGGAAATAACTTATCTTTCCTCCCTGGTTATAAAAGTAAGACAATACTAACAAGAGAAGTTTGGAAGAAACACTACAAACCATTAGCTGGGGTTACCTTGGACAGGGGCATGAGGTCTGGAGATGTGTGCAGCAAAAATTAGGGAAATACACTATTGTGCGTGTTTCATTTTTTTATAACTCAGGTGAGCAGGGCAGCCTTTTTCAGGCTTATTGTCCTGGTGTAATTATTAACATGGCCCGTTTCACTCTCCAGTGTCCCTGTTTGGACCATAAAGTGTAAGGTCACATTCTGTATAATAAGCATGCTTTGATTTTGTAATAGTACTTTATATGCTCATTACAAAAAGTTCAGCAACAGAGAAAGATGTAGAGAAGAGATTAAAGATGGCCTGTCAACTCCCCATGAACTTGGCTTTCTGGGGTGGTGTATGCAGAAGGGGCCGTGGAAATGGTTGCCCAAATGCAGGACACCTGCACGAGGAAGCATCCTGTGACCCAGGAGAAGGGCGAGGGGGCCAGAGCGTGACTTGCAGCCCGTCAGAGTGGGCTCTAGAAAGTCCCTGCCAGGAGCATGTGTGTGGCTCCCCTACACGTCGGGCAGAGCGAGGTCCCCGTGACCCTAAGGCCTATAAGGCGTGTCGGCAGCTTCATGCCGCCAAAAGCTGTTCCCTCCGCCTCATCCCTGAGAGTTCTCCAGGGGTGGACCCCGCAAAGCTCAGGTTGACCTCAGAGCCCTGGATATGAGTCAGCTCCCAGGTTCACGAGGGCCAGGCTGGAAGAGGGGGAACCACCCAGTAATGGGAGGGGAGGCAGGCGTTGGGAACAGTCCCCTGGGGGCTGGGTGGGTCAAGCCGCTAGGCGTGGCTGACTGGTCACCTTCTGCAGATGCGCCCCAGCTGATGGAGCTGCCCCGGGATGTCACTGTGGAGCTGGGCAGGAGTGCCCTCCTGGCATGTCGGGCTGTGGGCCGCCCGCCCCCGACAGTCACCTGGCGCCGCGGAGACGGCCAGCTGCTGGAGCCCAGGCGGGGCAGCAGGACCGGGCAGCCCCATTCAGGAGTGCTGTTTTTTGAAAGTAGGAGATTGGGGCTGGGGGGAAGGTGGGCAGGGGAGACAGGATGGCTTCCAACACCCTGAGCCTGTAGGCTGGGTGGCTGGGAGCAGGACCGAACCCCAGCACTGACCATGGGTGATGCAGAGTCATGTTTAGCTGGGTGACTCTTGTCAAGTCATTTCAGTAAATTGAACAGGCCGTAATAATGATAACAGCAGTACTATTACCTGGGTTCAATAATAGGTTACCTTAAGGGGTTGTCATGTGGGTAATACACCTGAAGTGCTTAGCACAGTTCCTGACACGTATGTGTTAGCCATCGTCATCCCCATCGTCATCCCCATCATCACTACTACTAAAGCTACTATTCCTATTTATAATGTGCTACGCTGGATGCTGGGCAGTAGTCACATCATCTTATTGATCCCCTCAATCACACTATAAGATACAGGTATTGATAGATTATGCCCATTCTACAGATGAGCAGACTGAGGCCTTCTCACCCTCACAGGTCCCGGCTGCATGCCCCTTCCCTCTCCTCTCTGCCATCCCAGCTCTCCCACCTAACCTCTGCAGGGCCAGGCTGTGCTGAGGGCTCCCTCTGCACTGGGGAGTGGAGCCGGTGGGGCCTGGCGCCCTGGCGTGCCCCGGCAGTCAGGCATCCTTCTTTTCTGCCCCTCAGGTGTGGTCCCTGAAGACCAGGCCCTGTATGTCTGTGAAGCTCAAAATATCTTTGGGAAGGTCCAGGTGGAGGCCCGGCTCGTGGTGACTGGACATGGTTCGCTGGTGGACCTGGAGAGGCGGGGGAGGTGGGGAGGCGGGGGCACCCCCAGGGAGGCCCCCCCATGGCCACCCATCCTTTGGACAGATATGTCCACAGCCAGGTTCTCCGAGAGGAGCATCTGGGTTCCTGCTTGCTAGGCAGTGTGCCCCAGGAAATGTGCCCTTTGACCTCTTGGGGTTCCCTTGGGGAAAAGCAGGGGCCTCTGTCCCCCAGATAACTACCCACAGGAATCTAGTGTGCTCAGCACCGTCTCCTCTCCCCACAGCTCCCCCGCAGATCGCCAGCAGTGCCTCCACCGTCCGGGTGCTGGAGAGGCAGCCTGTGTCCCTGCCCTGTGTCATCCTGGCCGGGAGACCCCTCCCAGAGAGGCGCTGGCTCAAGGCCGGTCTGCCGGTGAGTGCTGGGCTCCTCTGGGCATGGTGGGCAGTGGCTCCTGGGGACTGTCACATTCACACCTTGGTCTCTACGTTGCTGTTCCCCTATTTTGGAATGTTCTCTTCTTTCCTCCCTCTCTTTGCTGCCTCTTTCCAGAACCTTCTTTGGTAACTTGCTGTAGCATCATCACCCTCTAAAGTCCTGCCAAGGTTCGATGTGGCTGCTGGCCTCCTTGGAGCTTAGCAGGAGGGTCTGGCCTCCATTAGTGCAGAGGGCTGGGGAGCAGGAATTTGGTGGAGGCACAGACACGATACACTGGTCACCCCCGTTCTGAGGGATCCAGAGCAGAGATGTGACCTGTGTAGTTGAATCTGTGCCTGACTACCTAGCCCCGTGCTGGGCACGCAGTGGCCACTCTATCCGCTCTTATGGATTTGGTTTTCTCATTGTCTTCTATTCCCCTCTCCTGTTCCTACCTTAGCGTCCCTCCCCCTCAATTCTTCTGCCCTGTCCTCAGACATACTGGGTTCCTTATGCCCTTGAGGCTATAAAGAGGGGCCCTCACCCCCCATTTGACTTCAAAGCACCAGCAGATGGGTGGACGCTGGACACCTAAAGAGGTAGTGACCGCGTGGTCATCTGTTCCCGCCGTCCCTGCCCCTCACACAAGGCAGACAGCGTGCCTCTCGCCGAGTGTGCAGGCTTTGCAGAGGCTGATATGACGTGACTCACTGTCAGCCTGTGTACTTGGACATGACCCGAGGGGGACCCTGTCGGGAGCGTGGGCTGGGTGGTGAGGAGCCTTCCTGAGTAGAGTCCGATGGGCATGGGGGAAGGAGTGGCTGTGGGCCTCGCTGATGCCAGGTCAGGGAGTGGCTGGAGATGAAGGGACACCGAGGGGAGCCCTGCCTGCTCAGCTGCCGAGTGCAAGGAGCAGAAATCCCCTTAAGCTTGCTCAGCCTGAAAGGGCCTGGTACTGAGTCATCCAGGAGCGTCTCCTGAACTTGAGAACAGGATGTGCATTCAGGTTCATGAGACAGGCTGACAGAGGGGCCAGGCCAGGTGGAAAGGTTTTAGGCCCCTCACCAAGGATGGACTGACTGGCTGGACATCTTTATGGAGGGCCCATTCTGGACCAGCACTCCTCTCCTGGTGCTGGTGACGGCCTGGCAGCCACCAGGAGCCACTGTCCCTGCCTCTCTCTGGGACCACCTCTGCTCTGCCCTGCATGGCTCTGTTCTCTCCCTGAAGACAGGTTGTCCCTCCTCTCTGTGGCCTCAGAGTGGAAGGGAAGGGCCCTGGAGCCCCAGCCTCTACTCAGTAAAGGCTCTGGTCCCAACCCCACACTCCCAGGAGGGGCCTCCATCAGCCCGGCTTGGGTCAGGCGTCTTGCCCTGATCCAGTTGGCCATGGGAGCGTGGGGTCAGAATTATGCCGGGGATCCGGCCCACCAATCCTTGCAGGTCTGTGGGGGTGGACGAGTTTCAGGGGAGGGGGCTTGGGGCTGGGCAGTCATGGCATCACCCCCTGCCAGCTCCCCCACCTTCTCAGTCCAACCTGCTCCCTGCTTGCCTGGCGGGCAGTGCGGTCTCTGTAGGCTCTCTCTTAGCTGGCTTGGAATGGGCCTGTGGTCCAATCTGGTGCTTCCTCACCCTTACCAGCTCCCATCTGGCAGCCGGCATTCCGTCCGAGCCGACGGCAGTCTCCACCTTGACCGGGCCCTGCAGGAAGATGCAGGGAGGTACAGCTGTGTGGTCACCAACACAGCTGGCTCTCAGCAAAGGCATGTGGAGCTGGTTGTCCAGGGTGAGTCCTGGGGCCCCAAGGTGGTGGGGGTGGGGCTGGGGACTGGACAGGATGGAGGAAGCCTGGTGAGGGAACTTGATCTTGAATACCTTTGTTTAAAAACATTGCGAAAATAGTACATATTCATTGTAGGAAATGTAGAGATTGGACAAGTAAGAAAAAAAATACTCCTGTAGTACTAATAGCTGAGAAGAACCCGAATCATTTTACATTTTGGTGTGTATCTTTCATACTGTATGCACACACGAGCTCCCATTTGCACACACACCTCCTATATATATCTATAATAAACTGTATATAATATAAATTATATATATGCTTTACATAAGTTGTATATAAATTATATTTATACAATATACTCTTTATGTATTATATATGTATCTATATTTCTATCCATCTATCTATAAATTCTTTATAAACACAGATAAATATTTTAAAACCAAGCTGGGAACATTCTATTACGGTCTTGCAACCTGAGTGTTTCTCATGACAATATGTGATGACTGTTTCTGTCAGTACATTCCCAGAAGCATCGGTTTAAGATGGCGTGTCCCTGCATGGATGCGCCACAAGCACCTAACCTGTCCCCTCGTGTCCAGTTTCTCACCAGCATGAAGACCCTGGGCAGAAATGTCCTGTGGCAACTTTGCCCATGTCATGGATTCCTTCCTTAGCATAAACCCCTTCATGTGGAATTGAGTAGGGGTCATGGAGAGTGACAGTTTGAGGACTTTTCATGTATTTTGCCCAGTTACTCTCCCACCCACAGCGTTGGAGAATCCCTGTTTCCCTTCACCCACCCAGCCAGGTACTGCCCTTCTTTCTAATGTAAGACTGAGAAGTTTAAAGGAAGTTTGGTAACATTTTGCAATTTACCAAGCATGTTAATATCCTTTTTGCTTTTAAATTTATTTTATAAAATCCCCCAAGGGATGAGCGGGAAGAACACATTGTTCCCCATTTTTTAGGGGAAAACCAAAGTCCAAGAGGAGGCTGGGTCTAGAGCCCAGGTGTCTTGCTTCCCCATAATTCCCATGAACCATAGCGACCGAAGGTTGGAGACCTCTATGGGGTTCTGTGTATGTTTCACTTCATTGTCGTAACTACTCCAAGAGCCGGGTATTTAAAGAGCCCCCGTCCTGAAGTGAAGGAAGCTGGGGCTCAGAGAGGAGAGTAACTCGACGAAGCCACAGGGTCAGCAAACCAGGCTGCCTCCGCAGAGTGTGTCGCCCCTGATTTCCCACTGTGCCGGCACAGCGTCTCCTGCGGGGGTGGCGTGAACAGGCTGTTGTTCTGCTTCCCCTCCTGACTTGTCCACACCCAGTTCCCCCCACCCCCACCCTCCTGGAGACTGCAAAGCTGAATGGTACCTAGAATGGGTTTGGCACTTGTTTGCAAGTTCACTGTGTTCTGTGAGTACTGTTTTCTGCCATTTCTCATCTCTCCATCCACAGAGATTGGGGAACGGATTGAGGTGAATTCGGCCTTTTTGCTGATCAAGGAATCTGGGTGGCAAAAGATTAAGTGGTTTAAAGTCTCAGAGCAAAGAAATGGCACAGTGGGTTCTCAGGCACAGGCTGCCCTTTGTCTGGGCCCTGAATTTATAGCAGTGATGGCTGTGGATACTACGCCATTTGTATTCTGTTGAAATTGTTTTTTTGTGTGTGGTAAAATACACATGACATTAAAATCACCATTTTAACCATTTTTAAGTGCACAATCCAGGGGCAAATCACATTGTTGTGTCAGCATCTCCACCATCCATCTCAGCTTCCCAAACTGAAACTCTGTCCCCGTCAAACCCAAACTCCCCCTCCCCTCCCCCAGCCCCCGGCACCCACCATTCTACTTCCTGTCTCTATAAACTTGACTACTCCAGGGACCTCATATACGTGGAATCATTCAGTATTTGTCCTTCTGTGTCTGGCTTGTTTCATTGAGTGTGTTTGCGTGTTTTCACGTTGAGCAAGTTGCAGCATCCATCAGACTTTTATTCCTTTTCAGGGCTGAATAATATTCTACATCTACACACCACATTTTGTGTATCCATCATCCTTGATGGATATTTGGATTGTTTCCACCTTTTGGCTATTGTGAATAATGTTGCTATGAACTTTGGTTTATGAAATTGGTTTGTTTTTAAAAGTGCCACCTAGAATCCAGTCCACTGCCACCCACCATGTCACCAATGAAGGGGTTCCAGCCTCTCTCCCCTGTGTGGCGTCAGGAGTTCCCACCCCCACCATCACGTGGACCAAGGTCAGTGGAGCCTGTTACCATGAGGGTAACCAGAGGGCCAGGCCCAGTGCATCATGGGGAGGGGAATGACGCATGTTGCCACGGGGTGTGGGCTCTGCTGATGTCACCTGTGACTCTCACAGGAAACCAATGCCCTGGCTTCCAGTGGTCCCCACTACAATGTGAGCAAGGATGGCACCTTGGTCATTGCCCAGCCATCCACCCGGGATGCAGGGGCCTATGTCTGCACGGCCACCAACGCCGTGGGCTTCTCCAGCCAGGAGATGCGGCTTTCTGTCAACAGTGAGTGATGGCCGCCCCTGTCCTGGGAGTGGGCTTGGCAGGCATGGAGGCAGGGGCATGGACAATCTGACCTTCCTGCATCTTCCCTGTACCCTGCCTCGAAATTCTTCCCATGTGAAGGACATGTAGGCCAAAGCTGTTCTCTCTCAGATCACTGTCCCCAGTAGTGTGGACGTGTTCTACTGGTTCCAACTCAGTCCTTTGTAACAAATTAACAAGCCTTGGAAAGACACACGACCCTACACTGGACCTCCTCGCCTTGGCAGCCCCTTGCCCACCTCCCTCTCTGATTCTTTGTGCCCCAGATCCTTTGATTTCCTTTCAATTTCTTGAATGGTTCCTCCTGCCTCAGGGCCTTTGCACGTGCAGTTTCTTCTATTTAAAATGCCCTTCCCTCAGCTCTTGGCCCAAATGACTTCTCCCATCCATCAGCTCTCAGCTCTCCTTGATCCCTTGGGTTGGGTCAAGTCACCTTGCTAGGGAAGGTGGAATATCCCCTCCGTAGCACGCATCACAACTGTGAGTAAATAATTAGCTGTGTATGAGCTGTCTGGTACCACTGTCCTCTGTGGGCCCTATGTGCTGTGAGGATGGGGCAGGACCTGTTTCCCAGCAGTCACCACAGAGCTGGGCACTCAGTCGATGTCTGGGTGAGTGAGGAGATGCCCAGCCAATCTTCTGTCTTATACTTCGAGCCAATATTTTCATATTGGAAACATTTTTTTTTTTTTTGTAAGTGGGGACTTCTGTCTGACTCGTGATACATCAGGTGTCCCCATGAGGGCTACATGGGTCTTGATGTCCCTGGCTGGTGGGCTTGTTTAGTTGTGGGTGCCTTCAGTGTATGTGTACCTGGCTGGAAATGTAGGGGGGCATCAGGAAGGTGGAGTCTGGGGTAATCTCTGCCATCAGGAGCCTTTGGCTTAACAGGAGAGTGAGGTCTTGTGCACAGATTAATATAAACCCTGATGGGGTTTGAGAAAGCGGAGGGAGATCAGCCGCACGGTGACCTGGGAATAGTGGAATGTCCACGGGAAGCAGGTAGAGAGAGAAGAGGAGGAGGGCAAAACCTGCCCAAATGTCCCCAGGATGGAAAGGAGCTAGAGGAGCAGCCATCAGTGTCATCGCAGGAGCACGAGCTTCCAGAGGGAGAGTGGTGCTGGAGAGAGGGGGGCGGGTCCTGGGGAAATCATCAGATCTGAGCCCATCCCAACACCTGCCTTCTCCCATTTTGAGAGCCACACCTACCTTTGGCACCACCCAGGTGGCAGTACCACCTCTGCTTCCTGGGGGTGCCATCCTCACCAGCGCCTGGGGGCGCCGGGTCCCCTCCGGGACCTGCTTACTGACCTGCTTACAGTTTCTAACTGCTTCCACCAACAGCCAAGCCCAGAATCCATGTGAACGGCTCCCATGATACAGACAAGCCTCTGAGCATCACAGCCAAGGCCGGTGACGAGGTGACTCTGGACTGTGAGGCCCAGGGGTCCCCACCCCCACTGGTCACCTGGATGAAGGACTCCCGCCCTGCGCTGCCTGTCACTGACAGGTAACCCCACCTGCATGGCCTTGACGTGGGGAAGAGGCAGAGCCGATGTTTAGGGAAAATTGGCCTCCAAGTGGCCAGTGGCCCAGAGGGTGTGAGGGGCCCTGTGAACACTCCCAGCTGGCTGTGCATTCTCTTCTGCACACAGCACTTTTGTCCTGGGTCCCCTGAAGCCTCTCAGCAGACCTCTAAAAAGTCCATGGACGCCCAGGGTGAGACCCCTCTAAAATAACACACACCCAGCCTTTCACTCAGCAGCCACTGGGAGCTGGTGCAGACTCTCCTGTAATCTGCACAGCAGCCCTCGGTATCTGAGCTGAACTGAGGCTCAGAGAAGTGGGGTGAGTGCGGGTGGTCATGGCAAGCAATGCCATGGTCAGGACGGCGTCCTGACTGGGACATGCACATGTACGTCCTTGCCTGCTCTACAGAGCATGTGTCTGGCGGCCGGGCTTTCTGACTTAGCTTCTCTCCAACCCGCAGGTATCTTGGGAGTGGGAGGAGGCTGGATTGGGTGTCCTTCAAAGCCAGGCTGTACCCCGCCCCCGCCCCCTCCACCCCTACCGCAGGGGTGTGGGGGATGGTGGTTCCAGACAAGAGGGCCTCGAAACTCCTGGGGTCCTTGACCCTTGGGGGTGGGGGGATGGCTGCATCTCTGGCCAATGACATCAGTCCTGGCAACGTCTTTGAGAAGTTCCAGACTGAGAAGGTCTCTGAGCAGTCTGCTGTACCGCTCCCACCCCCCTGACACCCACACGTGAGTCTGCATCTCAGAACATCTGTTTGGTGAGAACTTCCAAACCATGAAGGCTGCACATCTGAACGGGCTGGGGTCCTGTGCCTGGGCTGGGTCTACAGCGCCCCCACCCCCTGCCCTGCTGGTGTCTGTGCAGCTCCGTGTCGTGGGTGGGGGTGGGGGCGTGGGAGCCTGCGTCTCTCCCCAGAAAGCCCGTTCATTGCAACTCATTGACTGGGCGGTGGCCGGCAGCCACGTGCTTATTTATTTATGACTTGTTACCGAAGTGGGGCACCACAATTCCCACAGGCTCACCCCTTCTTGTTGTGATGCTTGAAGAGATCAACCGGGAGCCATAAATCTGTGAGAGCCGCTTTTGCAATCCTAGAGTTTTGTTCTCGCCCTCTCCGCTTCTTGCTGGCTTCTAGCTTTCTCTGGAGATTTATGCGATTCCGGGAGTTTATCTAAATGAGGAGGAAGCTAGGCCTGAGGCTGGGACCGGGGTGAAGTGCTCAGACCCTGGAGCCCGTCAGACGTGAGTGCAGGTCCCAGCTGGTTCCATCTTCCTTGTGTGTCGTGTGGCCTCAGGGGCCCACTGGCTCCTCTTTGGCCTGTTGCTCCGTCTGTAGCGTGGACATTGTTTAAATAATGCTTATGTGACACAGTGATGGATGTGCCATGCCGAGTGCGTCGTAAGCGCCTGAAAATTGCTCCCCTTCACATCATTTGTTTGCTGCTCTTCACGAACTGAAGCATCATTTCCAGCTTTTGAACAATATCACATCTGTTATCCCATTTCATTCTCACCCGCTTTTTTGATATGAAAGTTTTATTGAGATATCATTCACATGCTGTACAAGTCTAGGGTTTTTTTTAGTGTATTCAGAGTCGTCACCACAACCGACTTTGGAACATTTCCGAACTGCCTCCCAAAATCCTGTCCTCATTCCTGCCCCACCCCACCCCGGCCCCTGGCACCACCAGTCTCCTTTCTGTCTTTGGATCTCTCTCTTCTGGACATTTCGTATAAATGGAATCACACTGTATGTGGCTGTATATGTCTGGCTCCTTTCACTTAGCATCCAGTTCGTTGTAACGTGGGTCAGAACTCCATTCCTTTTGGTGGCTGAATAATAGTCCACCGTGTGGATAGACCTCCTTTTGTTTCTCCATTCACCAGCTGATGCCATTTGGGTTGTTGCCCCTTGCCGGCAATTGTGGGTAACCTCTCCGACTTTGAATTGTATTTAAACTGTATTCAAACTTCATCCGCAGGCTCTGGGTCCCGGGTTTTCAGGGCCTCCCTGGCGCGTTCTGACAGCTTCCCCACACAGAGCAAAGCTCAGCTTTCTCACAGACACACAGCTCCTGCCGTCCCAGGATCATTCAGCCAGAAAGTGGAGATTTGAGAAACCCCACAGAGAACACACACTGAGGGGGGGGGGGTGTGTGTGCTATGGTGGGGGGGGCAGGGCTGTCTGCCTGCTCCTCTGCCTCGCAAGGCTCAGCTTCAAAGCTGCCATTCTGGAAGCTTGAGAACTTACTCCAATAAGTCAGTGAGTCTTAGATGTTTGTCCACCCTCCAGGATACCGCTCACTCCCTCTCGATGGGAGGTGCCAGCTGCCGACCACACTTCCCCTTCTTTTTCCCTTAGTCTGGGCCTTATGCTCCTTCCACCTGATTGAGCTGCCCCCTTCTCTGTGGTGGCCCCTTCCTACTGTCCCCGGTAACTCTGTGGTGTAGTCAGGTTAATAATAACTGTAACGTGGCTGAGATACACACAGATACACACAGATGTACACGGACATGCACACAGAGATACGGATACACACAGACACACACAGACATAAGCACACACAGCCACACACACTTCAGGCTTCTGGGCCACCGCTCTCTCTGGAGGGTCTAGAGTCTTCGGAGCTCTCAAGGACCCTTGACCCCCGAGTCAAAAAGTCCTAGTAGAAAGAAAACATAGTGGGAGTTTGAGTAGCCGTGACATATAAACCACCTCTTGTGTCCACGACCCCTTCCAATTGGGTCCTGTAGATGCTTTCGTAGAATTAAGCTGAGTGCATCTTCTATTCTGCCCTCATCAGGGATATTTTTTCCCCATTTACCTATTTTCTTGATTCATCCTGACCCATGTTACTTGCTTTTCATTTAAAGGACAAAATAACATTCCAGGGCGTTCATCTGTCATTGTTGCTAAGCGGTTCCTCTGTTTGGGGCATGAGCTCTGTTGCCAGTTTTCAGCAGTAATAAATGGGACTGTTGGAAATCTTTACACAAATGCTTCTCTTTATCTTCTGATCGTTTCCTTGAGGGATAGTCCCGAAAGCAAACGACTGTGTCCAAGGCTGGGAATGGTCACTGAGTGCTTCTGACGCGGAGGGATAGATGTTTGTGAAAAGCCCCCAGGGACTGTGAATTCACAATTGAAGGCAGCAGCATTCCTTGAGCAACTTGTGTGCCCAGGACGGTGCAGAAACCACACTGGGGAGAGAAGACACAAGCTCTGCTGTGCGTGAGATCAGGGGCAATGACCTGCGTGAACTTGAGCAAGACGCTTGCTGACTCTGTGAGCCTCAGTCTTCCTGTCTGAGAAATGAAAGGGTTGCACAGGCGATGGTGGCCAGCGAGCGCCTCCGGCTCTGGTCCCATGATTCCACCCGCCCGGGAATGCTGGGGCGAGGCGGTGTTTCTAGGCAACAATGTTTGTTTGTGGTTCTGATGTGTGGCTGGGACAGCTGCGAGTGCTCCTGGCCCAGCTGAGGCTCCCGGGGGGCAGCTGGCCAGGGTCCCACATGGGGCCAAATCCAGCCGCATCAGGGGGGTAAGGAGGGGGCAGCTGGCGAGGAGAGGACAGTGAAAGGATGAGCAGTCGGCACCCCACCCACTCTCTGGTCCAGTTACCCCACGGTGCAGAGATGGGGGCCTCAGCTGGGGTACTGGTGACCCAGGAGACAAGCTGCTCCCTCAGCAGCATGGCTTGGACTGTCTAGAGGCCCCTGGTGGGGTCTTCATCTTGTTGGGTCTCATATCTCATGCTGCTTCCTGGCCTGATGGCTCCAAGGTCTGGTTATGTCAGCCTACAGCCAGCAGCTCTCTCTGGAGAACCTTCAATGAACTAAACTTCTGAGCTGGACGTTTCGATCACCACAATGGTTGGCAGTGCCATAGCAGAGTCTGCAGGGCGCGTCCTAGGTCTGCCCTGACCAGCTGGGTGGGCTTGGACAGCAGGCCTCCATCTCTCTGGTCTCAGTTTTCTCCTCTGCAAAATGGGGTGATGACCGTGGGGCCTGCCTGCTGTGCTCCCCCCAGGGAGGGCACTCAGCTGTGTGGCGGCACACAGGAAGCGCTCAATAGTTGACAGCCACCCGTTAGCATGGCTGGGTGTATGTTTTACGGGTCCACAGGGATGGCACCTTCTCCCTCTCTGTCATATATTGTGCTTGGCCCTTTGGTGGGTATTGGGTCCCTCTTCCGGAATTCTCCTGCTTGGTTTTTCATGTGGGGCTTCCTTACAAGGGTCTGTGTTGTGGGTGAGGCCCCAGCAAGGAGATGAGGTTCAGAGCAGCCATTGGTGGGTGAAGGTCCCAGCTGACTGGTGCTAGTGGGTGGGCCCTTGCCCTGCCCAGGCTCAGACCCCGCTCTGGCCCCAGGACACATGGGCCTGGCATACACTGGCACACAGTGGGCGTCTGTGGGTGAGGGTCAGCCCTCTGGCGGGTTGGGTAACTGCAGGAAGGGCTTTGCAGCCACAACCATTGATCCCCCCCAGTGTTTGCGCAGTGAGGTTGCAGATGGGTCCTTTAAAAATGGGGGCAGCAGGACAGACAACATGGGTTACAGCCAGAGGGACTGGGCGCAGACAGACCACCTGGGCTTGGAGCAATCTGAGGACAGGAGCGTGTCTTCAACCCCTGTGGCAGCCGGCCCTCCCAAGGGCTCTTTGTCAAGTGAGTGAGTGAGTGAATGAATGAATGAATGAATGAATGAATAGATGGATGGATGAGCAATTGGCTGAACTGGCCTGCCTGGATTTGTAAGGGAAAAGCCAGTGAAGGGGGTCTGGAGGGCAGGAGAGTGGCCTTGAGATGGGGTCACGGGCAGGAAGCAGTGTGAACGCAAGTGAGAAGGGGGGTGTGTGTCCGTGGACTGCTGGGATTTGCCGTCAACTATTTATTGAGTAACTACTGTGAGTCAGGACCTATGCTAAGGGCTGAGACACAGCAGGAACCGCGCACACCTGGCCTCTCCTGTCATGGAGCCATCTGACAGTGACAAGTGGTCACAGGTGTGATAAATGCCATAATGACTCCAGGTGCGTGTAACCGGGAGCAGGGCATTATCTGGGGCAGCCGCAGTGGCTTCCCTGAGCCACAAAGGATGAGGGGGGGCCAAAAAGGTGACCTCTGGGTGGGGGGGGTGGCAGCAAAGGTGTGTACTAGGAATGAGGGGGACGGTGTGGCCTGGGGATTTGCGTGATTCTGAGCTCTTTCTGTTGGGAGCCCTTTGGTCTCTCGAGGACGGTAGGTCCCCCTTGGAGCTCACAGGATCCCTCTCAGACCCACACCCCGCCATCTGCATGGCTTTGTGAATCTTGAAGCCGACCACGAAGGCTCAAGCCCGATGGATGTCATAAACAGGAAATTCCCCGCAAAGCTTCCCCTGTTCTCATCTGGGCGCCACACGGAGCCATCTGGCCACTCGCACTACCATGGAGTGGCTGCCACTGGTTACGCCATATGCACACAGTGACAGTGTGCTCCCTACTTCCTCCCACCTCTCTCCTCCCCTGAACCTACCCCTGGGCTGCAGTCTCCAAATCTGCTGAAGCTGCTGGGAAAGAGGAGGGAGAGCTGGGTCACAAGACAGTGTGGTGAGGGCTGCGATGGGGGAAGCCCAGGCAGCTGTGGGAGTCCGTAGGCTATACCTACCAGCCTTGGAGCATCAAGGCAGCCTTCCTGGAGGAGGTGATATCTAAGTATCGAGGTTTGAGCAGGTGTTGTCCAGGTGAACTTGCAGTTGGGGCCAGCCAGGGCCAGTGGCTGCAGCTCCCCTCTCTGTTTTATGGGGGCAGAGGCTGCGAGGAGCCAAAACATATGGGCAGTGACATCATGCTGCGGGGGCCCCTGGGGTCCAGCCCAGCTGCAGAAGGCTGGCTGGGGGTTCCGGATCCCTGTGGGATGGAGCCAGGTGATTTCAGCAAGGTGGGCCAAACTGGGGAGGACAGTGATGGGAGCCTCCACAGCTTCCTCCTAGGGGCCCAACCCAGTGCTGGGCAACAGAACATTGCAAAGTGCTGGATTCAGAGTCTGGCCGGCCCTGGCACTTAGATGCAGAGGGCCTCTGGGCTGGCAGCTTCTCCCCGACATGGAAGGGCTTCCAAATAGAACCCCTCCCACACACTCACTTCCTCTGAGCCAGGGCAAGGAATGGCAGATGTGTCCGAGGAAGGGGAGTTGGCAGGTATCCAGTCTGGACAAGTGCCGGGCCCTGGGCTCAGCCCACGAGGACTCTGCTCACCAGCTCCAGACACAGGCCGTCTTCGTAAGCCCATTTTGCAGATGAGGAAATGGAGGCTCCAAGAGGTGAAGTGACTTGCTTCACTAAACTAGGAAGAGTTCAGAGTTTGGACTTGAACCCAAGCTGGCTGACTCCTAATCCAGTGCTCTCTCTGTTTCACCAGTTGGCCTAGAGGTCTGGGGAAGTGGAGATGGAGCAGGGGACAGGGATAAAGTGTGGGTGGTGGGCACTGCGTCAGTCCTGGCAGGCTTCCTGGGGGAGATGGCTGGTCTGAGTTGGGTCTTGAGGCGTTTCCTGCAGGCAGGGGTCGATTGGGATCTCACTAGTGCCCCTCATTCCTATAGACATCACCTCCTCCCGTCGGGGTCCCTGCGTCTGGCCCAGGCCCAGGCCAGTGACAGCGGTCTCTACGAATGCACAGCCAGTAATCCTGCGGGGTCTGCCTCTCGGCACTACATTCTTGGGGTACAAGGTAGGGCCAAGCTGTGGCTTCTGTCATACCTATTGTCCTGCCCTTCCTTCTGTTTTTCTCAGTGTCCTCCCCAGTCTCCACATGCCAACTCTGTCACCTCTTCATGGCTCCAGCACTTCCTCCATCACCCCGACTTCCTGTCTTCCTCAAGCTGGATCTCCTTCCCCCCTTTTCTCCCACTCTCTTATACCCCTTGTTTGGGGAGACACTTCAGTGGCCCCCTGAGCACAGAGGGCTGAGCCGGCAGGGGCCTAGGGCAGTGGGGGGACTTGAGGGTCAGAAAGGGGACCCCAGCCCGTCTGGGGACTTAGATCCCATTTACAGAAGCCAGCGGTGGAGTCACGCCACCAAAGACACAGGGAGCTTGTCATCTCCAAGAGCCCCGAGGAATCAGGTTAGGGTTAGTCAAATATGGCCATCAGGCCACATCTGGCCCACCTCCTGTTTTCATATGGCCCATGAGTAAAGAATGGTGTCCACATTTTTAAATGATTGGGGGGGGGGGATGGGGAAGACAAATAACATCTTGTGACATGTGAAAATTATATGAAATTTAAGATTCCGTGTCCGTAAATACAAGTTGTATTGGAACACAGCTACACACATTCATTTATGTTTCATCTGCTTACACGCCGTATTGACAGTGTTGGGTAGTTGAGACAGACCATCTGGCCTGCAAAGCCTAAAGTATTTACTATCTGGCCCTTTACAGAAAAATCTGACCCCTGATCTAAGTTGACTCCCCATTTTACAGGTGGACAGGCTGAGGCTCCGAGAGGAAGGGGGCTCAAAGGTTTGCTGAGATTTGCATGAGCACATGAGAGAGACACAGCAACCGGGGAAAGGGTGATGAGCAGGGCTGGGTTGAATCCTGCCACCC
Source organism: Rhinolophus sinicus (assembly GCF_057876585.1). NCBI lineage: Eukaryota > Metazoa > Chordata > Mammalia > Chiroptera > Rhinolophidae > Rhinolophus > Rhinolophus sinicus. The sequence continues at coordinate 5,332,961 of NC_142516.1, read as the reverse complement.
GCTGGCTGTGTGACCTTAGGCCAGCCGCCTGCCCTCTCTGAGTCTTAGATTCCTCCTCTGTAAAGTGAGGACCACAAAAATGCCTATCCCATAGTTGTAGAGGGGATATTGCTGACACCAGGCGCTCAGCACAGTGCAAGCTGTTAATGTTTTCAGCGTGTGTGTGTTTGGGGGTGGGGGGGAGTAGAGGGCATGTGCCCTGGGCCAAGAGGCCAACCTCTGCCCAGGTGCCAGGTTCCCATGCATGGTCTTTTCTCGGGCTCCTCCAAAGCTAGGAAGGGAGTGGGTGTTTCTCAGCTTCCCCTGAGGGGCCAGGATATTTGTCCCAGTGTCCCGTGCAGCCCCGGAGTCGGATGGCCCGTGGGGTCCATGAATTTTCCTGGGCCCACGTGGTCCAAATCCCCAGGAGGCCACCTAGACTCCTGGTCACACAGACCCAGGTTTGGGGCTGGTTCCAGCTCCAATCCGCCAAGGGAGTGAGTGACTCTGGCCAAGTCACATAACCTTTGAGAGCCTCAGTGTGTTCATGCGCCCAGTGGGCATGGCGTCACCTCCCCAGAGGAAAGACCAAATGAGATGGAAGGTGGGAAAGCGACTTAAAAACACTGAGAAAGAAATGAACACCACCGTCCTCCCAGAGCCCAGGGTAGGGAGAGATGGAGATGGAGTGACGAGAGTGATTCCAGCCATGACACCATGAGTCTGGGCTCTGACACTCCCCACCCCAGGCCCCCACCTTGACAGCCCTCCCCGTGGCCCTGTCAGTCCCCCCCCAGGTGCAGCCAGGCCCACGGGTCCTGAAGGTCCTGGCGGGCGAAGCTCTGGACCTGAACTGCGTGGCCGAAGGCACCCCAGAGCCCAAGTTGACCTGGTCCAAGGACGGGGTGACCCTGCATGGTGGGGAGCCTGATGGCTCTATCCACTTCACAGCCATCCAAACCTCTGATGCTGGCATGTACCGCTGTGAGGCCTCCAGTAACGCTGGGGAGGACAGCTGGGAGCTGGAGCTCAAGGTGCTGGGTGAGTCCCTGAACCCCAGAACTCACCACTCCCCACCTCCCCAACAGCAACCTGGGCTTCTGAGATACTCGTCTGCCCTCTGGGCTCGGGGCCTGCTTGACCACTGCCTTCCTCCTGGGCCCCCAGCCCTGAGATGTCAGGAAGACTCTGTCCTGTGGGTACTCTGTCCTCTGGGGTGGACAGAAGGCAGTGTGGGTAGTGATTGAAGAGCAGGGCGTGGGCTCCAGTCCAGCTTCTTCACTTACCAGCTGGACAACTGTAGGCCAGTTATGTACACTCTCTGACCCTCAGTTTTCTCACCTGTAAAATGGGTCCAATAATATGTGAGGGAGGGTCAGCGAGAGAATGTGTGTGAAGCACCTGGTGCATAGAAAGTTCTGGACTAATAGCACTAGCATTTTCACTATTATGAATTTAATTAAAACAAACTTGGAAAGATGCTGCTGGAAGGGAGGTGCAGGGCAGGACGAAGCTTGGCCCCAAGTCATTGAGATCCCAAGCTCAGCCTCTCGAGCCTATGGAGTCATGTAGCCCTGCCGGCTGCTCTGACTCGCTTGCCCTGAGGCTGAGGATGGGAGCACAGGACTTGTACCCCCTTATGCCTGACTAGAGCTCTGGTGGGGGGCACCCTCCTCGCTGGCCCTGGGTCCCTGGGCTCTGGGGGTGTGAGTGAGGCCAATCTTTGGGCTCTGGGGGTGTGAGTGTGGCCAATCTTTGGGCTCTGGGGTGTGAGTGTGGCCACATCGCCTCCCACCAGAGCCACCACACTGGGGGACCGATGAGACCAACGGCTTGCTGGAGAGAGTGGCGGGAGAGAATGCCAGCCTGCCGTGCCCTGCCAGAGGTGAGGCTGGACTGGGGGTGGGCCAGGCTGGGGAGGAACCCCCCGCCCACATTCCAGTGCCCTGGGTCACACACTGTGGGCAGTGCCATGGGTTATGCATGGTTATGGGGTCCTGACTTCTATCCAGGGCCATGCCAAGTACTTCATCCCATCGACACCCTAGAGGCTGGGTATTAGCATTAGCTCTTTTTTATCAGGGGCAATCCAGGCATAGTTAAGCAGCTTGCTGGGAAGGTGACTCACGAAGTGGGGTGTGGTTTGACCTCAGCCCCAAGAGCCTGTTAAACCCTGGGCCCCTCTGGGCCTGGGCACTGTAACAGCTGGGTCCGGGGAAGGCCCAACGGTCCTTATGGATTGGAGCTCAGTGGCCCCTGCCTTTTCCCCACACCCCAGACTTTCTCATGGAGGATGGATTCACGTGGTCCTGGGCAAACCAGCCTTCTGAGGACCCCTTAGGGGTGGCAGCGTTCTGTGGGGCCGAGATAGCTACCCTATGGTCAGCTGTCCAGCATTGAACCCTGCTTTGGCGCTCCCAGGCTGGGGCACTTGATGCCTCCTTCCTGAGCCTCCGTTTTCTTGCCTGTAGAGTGGTGTCACCCCAGTCCCTCCACTCAGGGCTGCTGTGAGGGCTCAGTGGGACCGGAGTTTTAGGTCCCAGCACTGTGCCTGGCACATAGCAGGGGGCTCGGGGAAATGGGCGGAGTCAATGAATGTTGAGTGAATGAATGATTTACCCTGCCACGCCTGGCGGATCCACTCCCCTCTGAGTGGCTTCTTTTGGCTTTGGGCTCTTCTGTGACTGCTGAGAGAATGCGCTGTGTGCCCTGTGTGTGGATGGCGCTCTCTAGAAGGCCGGGTATCTGGGCGTCTGAGGAATCAGGGACAGCTTAAGGCCGGGTGTCTGGGCGTCTGAGGAATCAGGGACAGCTTAAGGCCGGGTGTCTGGGCCTCTGAGCAGTCAGGGGCTGCTTGCCAAAAGCCTCAGAGGAACTGAGTAGCTGGTTCCAGTCGCAGCTGTGCTTGCTGGGGCCACAGGGCCCAGGGAATTCCCTGGACCAGGGCTGAAGGAGAGGCAGGTAGGAGGCAGGCACTGGCTGGGAGCTGTGGGAGCCTGTGGGGTCCAGTCTGCAGAACTGCCCACCTGGAGGGGCCTGAAGCCTTGGCCCTTGACCATGGCGCCACCTTGTGTCGGTCTCTGGTGACAGCAAGCAGCGGTTCCGCGCTCTCAGGAGGTGGGACCCACGCAGCCCTGCCTCCTGCCCTTGATGTCTCAGGGCTGCCCACATTCAGGGGCCAGTCCTCTGGGCCAGACTTCAGCCTCGCCAGCATAAGCCAAGCCCCTCCAATAAACACTGCCTTGCCCTGGCCAGCGCCTGACCCTGGCTGCCCTTGGCCTTCTTTCTCAAGCAGGTGGCTGTCTGATGGGCAATGTTGGGCCCTGGCATTCACCAGCCACGTGACCTTGGGCTTGGTGAGTTCAGAGGGTGAAAGGAGAAAGTGTCCAGCCTGGCGCTGGAATGTGGGAGTCCTGGTACCATGGGTGACACCATCTGCCTCCTCCTTGTGGCGTGGGACTGTGCCCACAAGCCTGGCCACCGACTTGCTGGTGATGCTGAGACCTCATTGCTCCTCTCTTGGCCCCTGTGAAATGGGAGTGGGGAGGTGAGGTGAGGTATTTTCAGGGACAGCTCTGAGTCCCCCAGATCTTCCCCCTGCAGAGCTGCAGTGCTGCTCTGTGGTTAGAGCTCTCTTACAGGTTAGACTTTTTGTATTAAGAACAAAGCTCTTCTTCCCCACCCTCTCACCTCCATCCTCTAACCGCCCGTCCCTCTAGCTCTCCAAAGGCTGCCTTTCTGGTGTGCTCCAGGGGTCCTCTAGCCTCTGTAAGACTGGATCAAAAAAATAAATACAAATAAATCAATAACTAAATTAATGAGAAAAAAAAGTTCCAGAGCTCAAAACCCAGTGCCCCTCCAGGCCAGCAGCTCTGAAGTCCTGGGCGGTGAGGGGATGGGAGTGGGTCGGGCTCTCAGAGAAGCTGGAGGAGCTTGGGGGGCTTGTGGTGCATCTGTGTGTGTCCTATGTGGTGTGTGTGCGTGTGTGTGTGTGTGTGTGTGTGTGCGTGTTCATGCATATGTCCCCACAGTAGAGGAGCAGGCCCTGGCAGTGGGACACTAGGACAGGAAGCCGCAGAGGATTCCATGAGGAAACAGCCCTTGGGGTGGGATTAAGTAGCTTGCCCAGAGGTACACAGAGGGGGCAGCCGGCAGAGGGCACTTCCTTTCTGTCACGGCCAGCAGGCAAGGTCCCCAGCACTTTAAGAAGTGACCAGTACAAGGTAGAATGGGGCCAGGGACCCTCCTGAAAGATGACACCTAGGGTGCCTTGGGCGTCCCACATGGTGATCCCACCCCCCAAGCCCACCCACATGGGGCGGCCCACCCTGCCCTCCGACAGCGCTTCCTATATACAGAGCGAGTGTGTTTCCAAAGGGAACCCACCCTGCCAGGGGGTGGCAGATAAAGCAGGCGGCGTTGTTGAAGATAGTATTAGCAATGATAGAATTAGCAATGGTCGCGAGTCCCAATGAGTAGTGGTGGCAGAGGATATGGATGGTGATGCAGGGTGCTGACCTACTATGTGCCAGGTACTGGGTTTGCAGCTGGGGGTGCATCAGGGAACAAAGCAAAGACCCCGGCTCTTGTGGGAAGACAGACAATAGACAAAGAAACCTAAACTATTGTGTTTACATCAATGAGAAAGTTGGAGGTGATGGCACAAATGAAAACTCAGGGCAGGCCAGGGTCTTGGGAGTGCCAGTGGGGTACAATTCCATATGAGGTGGGGCCTCCGAGAAGGACCCAGAAAGGAGCTCTTAGCCCCTGTGCCTGTGGCCCCCAAGTGTGGACACGCAGCATTGGGTGGCCAGGGTCAGCGACATGACCACAGGGGACAGGGTAGGTGTGGGGGGTATTCATGCTGATGACTGATGTGCCCGGCCAGGGAACCCCAAGCCACAGGTCACGTGGCGGAAGGGTCCGTCCTCGGAGCCCCTGCGTGACCGGCCAGGCCTGGCAGTGCTGGACGGAGGCGCTCTGTTCCTGGCTTCAGTGTCTCCCACCGATGGCGGAGACTACGAGTGCCAGGCCACCAACGAGGCGGGCTCCGCCTCCAGGAGAGTCAAGCTGGTGGTCTATGGTGAGCAGGGGCCCCCCGAGCTTGGGCAGCTGGTGCCCCAGGATGCCCAGGGCCCGAGGGCTCCGCGGGGGAGTCTGCAGGCTACTCTGTGCTTAGGGTGGGGGTGGGGGGCCTAAAGGTGTCATTGGGAGAGCGGCAGGGTACACGGGCACCCCGTTCCTCAGACCCCATGCAGACTGTGAGGGGAGGAAGCTGGAACTCCATCAGTGGCTTTAAAATGCTCTCGTAGGTGACTTCATTTTAAAGTGAGGACAGATGGCCTGCCTCCACTGAAAGCTGGTTAAAGTGCCCCGAGCTCCTATCTTTCCTGTCAGCTCCCTTGAGCTCCTCAGCCCCCTATCCACGGTGCTATGTGCAGAGGGAGGGGGCCCTTCCCCTCCACTTGGCCATCCTGGAGGTGGATGGGAGAAGTGGTTTTATCTGCCACTAATGGGCCGCCTCCCACCTCCCTGTGACCAGCCACCTTGGCTTGCCATGTCATGACTTGCCTGGCAAGTTTGTTCCAAAGACAACCCAGGCCCCACTTCAGAGATTCTGACTCGAGACCCTCGCAGGTGACCATGACAGCAGGTTGAGTGTAGAACTGGATGGATCTGGAGCTCTGGCATCTTGCGAAGCTAATTGTCAAAGAGCAGCATCTGTGCCCGGGCATGCCCCGGGGGTGCGGGTCCCAAGCGGGGGGCTGGGACCCCAGAATCTGGGGCTGCCTGTCCAGGCCAGGCAGAGCGGCCAGACGAGCCCAGGCAGCTGTGGCCCTCCAGGAGGGGGGGAAGCTCCTCTGCCTCTTCTTTCTCCCAGTGCCCCCCAACATCCGGGAGGATGGATACAGGGCCAACGTGTCAGGCATGGCGGGGCAGTCCCTGACACTGGAGTGTGACGCGAACGGCTTTCCAGCCCCTGAGATCGTGTGGCTCAAGGACGGGCAGCCGGTGGGTGTCCTCTGGGGCGGCCCGGCTGCTGGTGGGATGTAGAGAGAATACAGGCCTTCTGGACAGCTTCCTGCATGTGCCAAGGTGTGGCAGGGAGATGTGACAGGTGTCTTTAGGGATGCACTGGGGCTTGGGGCACGTGAGGACTTGGTCCCATGATGAAGCCTGGGGGACTGCATGGTGGAGAGGGCACGGGACTGGTTGGGGAGTCAGAAGCCCCAGGTTCCTGTCACCACCAGCTAGCTCCCTGGGCCTCAGTTTCCTTGTTGCTGATGCTAGGAAGTGGCCAGACCCTACTCACCACCTCCATCTGGCCTCTTCTGCCCAGATGCCCAAGGTGGGTAGCCACCGGCTCCTGGACGGGGCCCGGGCCCTCCACTTCCCCAGGATCCAGGAGGACGATTCTGGCCTCTACTCCTGCCGGGCGGAGAACCAGGCGGGGACTGCCCAGAAGGATTTCAATCTCCTCGTCCTCAGTGAGTGAGGCTGGAGCCTGCACAGCTCTTAAGTGTGTCTGGCCCTGCAGCCCCTACCCTTTGGGGTAGGTGAGGGGAAACAGGAGACTCTGTCTGCTGAGAGCAGGGCCACAGAGGGGCCCACACCAGACCCAATGGTCGTCCCCACGGAGCTATCAAGGCAGACATTAGACAATCACATAATTACCCAAGTAATGACTGTTGTGTCATAGGCTGCAAGAAAGTAGTGCAGGCTGCAGAGGAAGCAAAACCGGGGCCCAGTCCAGCCAGGGTCATGGGGGAGCTTCCCAGGACTGATGGCAGAAGGGAAGGGTGCAGCAGGCAGGGGGACCTGCCCAGGCAAAGGCCCTGCAGTATGCAGGGTTTGCAGGGTTCGAGCAGTCTCACCGCTACCCCTTCTCGCCCCAGTACCACCTTCCCTGCTCGGAGCTGGGGCTGCCCAGGAGGTGCTGGGCCTGCTTGGTGCTGAGGTGGAGCTGCAGTGCCGGACCTCAGGGGTCCCCACACCCCAGGTGGAGTGGACCAAGGACAGGCAGTGAGTGGCAACCCTGGCAAATGGTGTGGGGGTAGTGCCCAGACCTGGGCCGAGTAGATGGGGGGCTCTGTGGGGCTTTGACAGGCATTGCACGTGCTACCAGGGCCCAGGCAGAGGGCAGTGTGGGCCCCTCCCACCCAGCCTGGGACCCCCCAGCTGAGATACTTCTCTCACCCAGCAGGATTTTCTCATCACTCAGCCTTCCTTTTCCTTTTTTTTAAAATATATATTTTTGAGGTAAAATCCACATAACCTGAAATTAACCATTCTAAAGTACACAATTCCGTGGCATTTAGCACACCTACAGTGTTGTACAACCATCGCCTCTGTCTAGTTCCGGAACATTTCATCACCCCAAAGGAGACCCCATACTCATCAGCCGTCACTCCCTCGGCTCCTTTCCCCCCAGCCCCTGGCAACCACCAGTCTGCTTTTTGTCTCTGTAGATTTACCTGTATTTCATGTACATTTCATGCACTCACACAATCTGTGGCCTTTTGTGTCTGGCTTCTTTCACTTAGCACAGTTTCCGAGGTTCACCTGTGCTGTAGCGTATGTCAGTACTTCCTCTAAACGGCTGAATAATATTCCACTGTAGGGACCACTTGGTTTATCCATTCACTGTTGATGGGCACGTGGACTGTCTGCAGCTTTCGGCGACTGAATCTCTCAGCCCTGCTTGTCCTGAGAGCAGCCGGCCCCTGCCACCACCTCGGCCTGACTGGCGCTGTTCTCCTGACCATCTTTGCAGGCCTGTCCTTCCGGGAGACCCTCATATCCAGCTCCAGGAGGATGGCCAGGTTCTCAGAATCACCAGCAGTCACCTGGGGGACGAGGGGCGGTACCAGTGCGTGGCCTTCAGCCCAGCGGGCCAGCAGGCGAAGGACTTCCAGCTCAGAATCCACTGTGAGCCCGGCCTCTGCCCAGCGCCCACCCTGGGCCCTCACCAAGCTTCGCTCTGCTGCCCACTGCATGGAGGGAGAACGAGGACAGAATGGGGACCCCGAGGAGTGAGCCCCCAGTCCATAAAGCTGGAGGGAGGGACAGAGGGAACCTGCCAACATCTTCCAAATCCCATGGTCCTTATCTCAGCTTCGCAAGCTTTACATTTCTGATGCCACTGGGGTGATTGCTTCGTTAACTTTTTCTTTATACTGAAACACATTTATTTAAAAGGATATTTAATATCCCAACTGTAAGTGGCCCTCATGGGAGGAAGCTGTGAGATCAAATGCAATGAAAGAAAGCCCGGTGGGAAATGCTCAGGAGTGAGCTGCCTGCCAGGGTGCTGAGCTGTGTCTGCTCTCTGTGGGAAAGGGCTGAGGAGAAAGTGCGGGAAAGGTTGAGTACATAGCCACACAAACAGAGCCTTTCCTTTATCGTAATCAGGATGGAGGAGATTTGGAAGGGGCATAGCTGTTCCGCTGTGAGATGCAGTTATTTCATACCGTGTGCCCAGACCCCCCGAGTGTCACCTTGGTACCACTGGCAGTGTGTGACCTGCCCCGTGGGGACCCTGATCTAGTTCAGCCCTTCATTTTATAGATGGGGCGATGGGCCCAGAGAGAGGAGGTGACCTACCTGGGTCATGCAGCCGGTCAGAGGCAGAGTGGGGTCCAGAGCCCCAGCTGTGACCACCCCCACCTTCTGTACCTCTTCAGATGACCTGGCTTTCTTTCCATGTCAACATGTCCCAAGCTGGTCTCTCCCGTCTGTCCCAGACTCTCCACCTCTCCCCTGCAGTGGAAGCGTGTGACACGTGAAGTGCTTGTGGCTCACAGGCATGTGTATGCCACTCTGAGGGTTGGAACACTGGCTGCTTTGGGGGGGCTCCCTGTAACCTCCCCCCCCCATTGTCCTCAGCACCTCCCACCATCTGGGGCTCCAACGAGACGACCGAGGTGGCCGTCATGGAGGGCCACCCGGTGTGGTTCCTGTGTGAGGCCCGAGGAGTGCCGGCTCCGGACATCACCTGGTTCAAGGACGGGGCCCTGGTCCAGCCCAGCCCTGAGGCTGTCTACACCAGGGGTGGCCGGCAGCTGCAGCTGGGGAGGGCCCAGGTCTCGGATGCTGGCGTCTACACCTGCAAGGCCAGCAACCCTGTGGGGGTCATGGAGAAGGCCACGAGGCTGGAGGTTTACGGTGAGTGGCTGGGGTTACAGCAGCGAGCAGTGGTCAGCGGGATGGGCAGAGGGAGGGACTCTGGGCAAGATGGCCTCTGCCTGTCTCCACAGGTCAGTGAGGCGAGTGGCCAGAGGCCCAGGACAATGGGACTAAGGAGTTAGCCAGGGAAAAGGGTCATCTCATCTTGTCTAACTTCCCTCCTACAGGCGAGAAAACAGGCCAGGAGTGGAAGGGCCTATCTAGGGGCCCAGGCAGGGCCGAGTAGAACAGGTTTCCTCTCATGACTTAGGGCTTTTTACGAAACCACACCCAGACCCCCATGACCACTGCTAAGAACTAACTACTCTTACTCACCATGAGCCAGACCCCCGGGGGCCCTTCGCAGCTCAGCCCCTTTAATCGGCTGGAGGGCCTTGGGCCTTGGTGTCCGCACTTACAGATGAGCATAGTGGGCTCTGGGGCTGCAGAGGCTGCCCGGGGCACCCTGCTGGGAGGTGATGGGACCCGGGGCTTTCACCATCAGTCTTGCCCTGTTAACCTTGGCGTTGGCTGTCACCAGGGGCTTGGCTGTGAGGCCCTGCAGAGAACTCGGAGGAAAATGTGTGTGTAGGTGGCAGGGATGGGGTCTGAGCAGGGCCTAGTGAGGTTTGGAGGGCAGAATGCAGGCTACTGGGGTCCTCCTGGCCCTTAAAGCTGAGTCGGCTCAGGAGCTCTGACCCCCAAAGATGCAGAGGGCTTGGGTGCTGGAGCCCCAAGACCCCAAAGGGAAGTTGGGCTGTGAGGCGTCTGTGGGCAGCTTCTGAGGATGAGCCCAGCTGCCAGCTTGGGGCCTCTGACCCAGACAAGCTGTTGTTTTGCCTGTGACGAGCCCACAGGGGTGGCAGGAGATGGAGAGAAAATGCAAGCGGTGCTGAGGAGGGGGAGAGTACTTCCAACCAGGGGCCTGGGTCAGGCTTCCTGGAGGAGCTGATATTTGAACAGGGTTTCAGCTAGTAGAGGTCAGGGAAGAGGCTGTCACGTGTTGTGAGGTTGGCCAGGGGCCTAACCAGGGCCGGGTGTCACACTCTGGTCCCTGAGCAGCCCCGTGCCTCTCCCGCAGTCCCACCCACCATCGAGGGCGCTGGCGCAGGGCCTCACTTGGTAAAAGCCGTGGCTGGGAGGCCCTTGGCGCTGGAGTGTGTGGCCAGAGGCTACCCACCCCCCACCCTCTCCTGGCACCATGAGGGACTGCCCATGGCGGAGAGCAACGGGACATGGCTGGAGGCAAGCGGTGGCGTACTGAGCCTGGAGAGTGTGGGGGAGGCATCTGGAGGCCTGTACAGCTGCGTGGCCAGCAGCCCTGCTGGGGAGGCCATGCTGCAATACGCCGTGGACGTGCAGGGTGAGCCCAGGCCCGTCCCACCTGAGTCACCAGGACTGTGGAGCCCTCCTCCGACACCTACTTTGTGCCAGCCCCCACAGCCCTCTGCCCTTCAGGAGTCGCTTCCCATCAATAGGATGGACGTTTATCGAGAACTCCCTGAGGCCCAAAACCGGGTTGTGGGCAGTAGTCCTCGGGATGGTGGGGTGGGGCCTTCCCCTGCTCTCTCCCATTGGGCAGACATTTCTCAGTCATTAATTCTGGCCCGTGTGGTGTTGGAGATAAGGCAGGGAACAAAGCAGGCAGGACTCTGGAGCCCTGGGTCTGGTGGGGAGACAGATATTGAATAAACAGGACAAGCCAGAGGGGAGGCCAGGGGGTCCAGGCCTTGGGTGGTCCTGGAAGGCCTCCCGGAGGAGGGACCATTTATGGGGGAACTTGAAGGGTGAGGTGAGGCTTGGGCCTTGCTCTGGGGGCATTGGAGACTTGGGAGGGCTTTCGGCCGGGATTTGCTTACCTCTAAACACTCAATGGGGGGCTCCTGCCTGCAGTGCCCCCACAACTCCTGGTGGCTGAAGGCTTGGGCCAGGTGACCACCCTCGTGGGACAGCGGCTGGAACTTCCCTGCCAGGCCTCAGGCTCCCCAGTGCCCACTATCCAGTGCGTATGGGGTGGTAGAGACCAGGGCTGGAGCTGGAGGTTGTGGGCAGAGAGCACATGCTTTGGGGGTGCGTGGGGACAGAAGACACTGCCCCTTCTCAGGAGTATGACAAAGGCCAGGACCGTGTGAGCAGGCAGGAGGAGCTGCCAGGCCTCCTGGCTTGTCCTGCCGACCCTGCCTTCCCTGGGCTCAGGCCGACCTGTCCCCCTCCCCACCCACCTTAGATGGCTGCAGAATGGCCGCCCAGCTGAGGAGCTGTCGGGGGTGCAGGTAGCCTCCCAGGGGACCACACTGCACATTGACCATGTGGAGCCAGGCCATGCGGGCCTCTTCTCCTGCCAGGCCACCAATGAAGCAGGCACTGCTGGGGCCGAGGTGGAGCTGTCAGTGCACGGTGAGGGGCATGGGCAGCCTGACAGGCCAGGGTGGGTAGAGCCAGAGGGCCGTGTGCATCTGTGCCTCTGGCAGGCCTGGTGGACCTGGGAAGGACAGGGGGCTAGTCTTCTCGGAACAGTGCTTCTGGGCTGGACTTCCCAGCTCCCCAAAGAGATGTAGGATGACAGGCTGGTCTTACCTGTTTACCACACTTGTTATCTGTCCAGCCCTCATTTTCCTCCCCAGTCTTTCCTCTCTCCATGTTGACCACAACAAACTTCATTCAGCTCTTTCAGTACATTAGCTCTCTCACCTCCAAGCCTACAAATGCTGTTTCCCTGCGTGGAACAGTCTCCCTCTTTGCCTGCTAGCTCCTCCCTGTCTTTCAGGTCGGTCCTAAACCACCCCTTCCTCCAGGAAGCCCTCCTGGATTCCACTATGGTTCTAATCCACACTGCGTATCCTCTGCTGGCTATAGCTCACCATCTACTGTATTGAGAGTGCTTGTTTGGTTGTCCATCTCTGCGGCCCGGCTCTGGGAGCTCTAAGAAGGATATACAGTGGCCACCATACAGTTCGAGGCACAGAGTAGAAGCTCGATGGATGGATGGATGGATGGATGGATGGATGGATGGATGGATGGATGGATGGATGGGAGAGTTTTTAAAGAAAGGAAAGACCTGCCCTACTGGCTCCCAGTCTGGCACTCTTCCCTGAAGCCAGGTGTCTAGGGGCTTGATTGGGGGACCTTAGAGGGCAGCCTGCAAGGCCACTCCCTCCTCCCCAGGCAATGAGGGGGTTGCTGGGTGCCCACTGCACCCCTCCTGATCTTGACTCGGCCCTCCCTGCCTCTCCCCTGCCCAGAGCTCCCATCTGTGGTCATCATTGGGGGTGAGAACATCACAGCCCCTTTCCTGCAGCCTGTGACCCTCCGATGTGAAGGGACTGGGGTGCCTACCCCAAGCCTCCGCTGGTGGAAGGATGGGGTGGCCCTGGCATCCTCGGGGGGGAACCTGCAGGTACGTGCAGGGGTCCTAGGGCTGGTGGGGCAACCTTGCACAGGGGGAGGGGCCGCTTTTTAGGGGCCCTGGAGACCCCAGTGGGGCCCTGGCGGCCTGGAGGCAGGACGAGTACTCAGCCTGGGAAAATGGTCAGGGGACCTGTGTGCTGAGCCTGAAGAGGGGAGGGAGCCCTTAGCCTAGTCAGGTCCCAGAGCAGCAGCGTCAGAGGGAGACACTGGAGGGAAGGGGAGTATCCCCATGATCAGGGGATTTTCTGGAATCTGCATGCATGGCTCAAAACTTCACCCCCAGAGCCAAACTTGTCCCCGTGTCTCACTTCTCCTGCCCCTGGGGCCAGCAGCAGCCCCTCGCCGTGTCGCCGTGTCCTAGCATCTCTCTGACTGCCCTCCAGTTCCGGGCCCCGTGTCCCCACCCCCCAGGTCCCCATGATACACTGCCCTTCCTCCTCCCGGCCCTAGATTGAGAAGGTGGACCTGAGGGACGAAGGTGTCTACACTTGCGCTGCCACAAACCTGGCTGGGGAGAGCAAGAGGGACGTGCTGCTCAAGGTTATGGGTGAGGACACAGGCGCTGGATGGGGGTGGTCCCTTCAGGGCCCTCGGGACTGCCGTGGGGAGCCGTGGTGGGGAGATGGGGTTGTAAACTCAGTCATGCACCCGGTGGCCAGTTAGCTCAGTTGGTTGGAGCTGATGGCACCGTGGTTGCCGGTTCAACCCCAACACGGGCCACTGGGAGCTGCGCCCTCCTTAAAAAAAAAAAAAAATCAGTCACGTACTTGACTTTAGAAGTAGAAACTCATTTGCCCTGTGGCCCCTTTTGGATATTTTCTGCAGGATTTGTAGAGGACGCCCTTGTCTGCAATCATATTTGCCTTTGCTTATTTTATTTGTTTTGGGGGTTCCCTCACGTCTTTGCAGTGTGGGCAAATCCCAGTGCTTGGCACTTTTCGTGGCTGTCTGGGGTTCTGCCTCCCTGCCATGCTGGGTGTCGGCTGCTCCTGGGGGTGGGCGCTGGGGGGTCCTTGTTGTTCGTTTGCAATGAAGATTGCAGCCCAATGCCTTTGTTCTTGCCCTCGGTTCAGGAGTGGGGTTCCTCGGTCGGAGGGCATGAGCCGTGTGGGGGCTCTTGTTGCCCAGGACCCTTTGGGAAGCCTGGGGAGGGGCATCTGGGATGACTGAGATTTGAGCTACTGGAGCCCATACCCACCAAACCAGGGTGCTGCTTATGTCCCTTAGTGCCCCCCAACATTGAGCCTGGCCCAGCCAACAAGGCAGTGCTGGAAAATGCCTCAGTGACCTTGGAGTGTCTGGCTTCGGGCGTGCCCCCTCCCGGTAAGACCCCTCTCTTGGCTGAAGCTGCCTCCCGCTGGCCCCAGTTCCCCATCAGTGAGGCTGGTCAGTGCTCTAGGTACCGCTCTGGCCATGGACAAAGCAGGATGAAGTCAGCAGGCTCTTCTCCCTGCTTCGTGCATTTCCTCTCCCTTCTCAACAGCTGTTTACCCAGTGCCTGTTATGTCCAGTCACCTCCAGGGCCCAGAGCCTTTGTACTGGCGTCAGAAGCAAACCTGCGGGGCTTCTGTTCAGAGCTTAAGTTCACAGGGCTGCCCTGGGGCTGGGGGCGAGGACCAGGCCCTCTAAGCAACTATCCATCTGGGCCTCTTCTCTAGACCGGCAACTGAGGAAAAGGCTGGGAGCTTGGGGCTAGGTGTGTGTTCGCAGTCAGGATGAGCCCAGGAGGGGGGTCCATCTCCTGTCCCCCATCTGAACCAGGTCCACCCAGCTTTGCTGGGGTAGTAAGCCCTGGAGGCACTTGCTGCCTCCCACTGAGGGGGACCCTGTTCTGGGATGGGCCCTGGCCGGATATAAGGAAACTGAAGTTCCAATTGGTCCATACTCACGAGGCTGCTGTTTTGGGGTACACCAGGCTCTTCTCTAATGCTCTCCCTCATGAGTAGTCTCTTGGCAGGGGCCAGGCTGGCTTTAAGTCTGCTTGGTCCTGGCTGCCACAACCTCCACTCCCTGAGGCGTCCTCTCTGCCCTTAGTTCTGCCTCCGCCCCCTTTCTGAAGAACTCTGGCTTTCTCCAGTGCCTGAAATTAAGGCACACCATGTGGCTACCCTGACAGCCTCTCTTAGAGGCCCGTTACACAGGCACTCTCTGAAAGGCTGGCAGGACCCCTGTATCTCTCTTCTGTCTCCTAGCTATCTCCTGGTTCAAGGGCCGCCAGCCTGTCCCTGCTCGCAAGGGAGTGACGGTGTCCGCTGATGGGAGAGTTCTCCTCATTGAGCGAGCCCGGCTTTCTGACGCTGGGAGCTACCGCTGTGTGGCATCCAATGAGGCAGGTGATACAGAGCTGCAGTATGGCCTACGGGTCAACGGTGAGCTGCCTTGGAACTAAAGTTCCGAAAGTTGTCTTTCATCAGTTTGTCTGGCAGTCTATTCATCCATCATCCATCCATCCATCTGTCCTTCCTTCCTTCCTTCCTTCCTTCCTTCCTTCCTTCCTTCCTTCCTTCCTTCCATTTATCAGCATCCCTCCTTCCATCTATGCATGGGAACAGCCAAATGTCCATCCATTGACCTAACCATCCATCTAATGCTCTGCCCATTCACCTTCCCATCTAACTATCCTTCTGTCCACCCACCCACCTATCCATCCATTCAACCATCTATTCCTTCATCTATCCAACCATGTTTATTGAGGACGTGCTCTGGGGCAGACCCTGGGGCTGCAGTCCTGTGCAAGACAGACCCAGGAGCTTTCTGTAGGAAACAGACAATTACCCAAAGTACTGTTTCCTGACAATTGGGATAAGAGCTGGTAAAGGTGAGGTACAATTGAGTGCCTGGAACCGGGCACTGGCCTGGCCTGGGGACTCTGGGAGGCGTCTTTGAGAGCTGGATGCCTTAATAGAGACCACCTGCCAAGGCCTGAGGCTGCAGAGACCTGGTGAATTTGAGGAATGGAAAGGAGGCTGGGGGCCTGGAGTTCACAGAACAAGGGGAGGAGGGCCCAGGTGGGCTGTGGCCAGAGGGAAGCTGGAGGGTCGGGTCTTTACCCTAAGAACAGAGGGTAGCTGTGCAGGAGGCGGGAGCCCTGGGCACTGTGGCTCATGTCTCGCAGAAACGATGGACTCTTCTGGTGATTTTCTGTCCACAAGGGGCTGCCTGCAGGATAGTGTTTCATCTGATACCTCTGAGGTGGAACACAAAACCTGCCCAGGGGTCCTCAACTCTTCTTAGCCCTCACCACCCCCATGGTAATGACCTCATGCTGACCAGAAGGCCCAAGTTCAAGTGCTGCTTCTGTCACTGCCTAGCTGCTCAACCTTGGGCATGTGACTTGCCCTCTCTGGGCCTGTTTCCCCATCTGCAGACGCCTCAGGATGGTCTTGAAAGGAGGAGATGAGCAGCCTTGAGAACAGTGGAGTGCAATGCCATGTTGAGAGTGGCTGACCCTGTGCTTTTGTTGGTGGCCTGTGGGGCTGCCCAGCCAGGGCCCCTCCCTGTTTCACCCTCAGTGGGGCTCAGCCTGTGTTCTTTTGTCCCCACCCTCAGTGCCTCCACGCATCACGCTGCCACCCAACCTGCCAGGCCCCGTGCTGCTCAACGCCCCCGTCCGGCTGACCTGTAATGCCACTGGAACCCCCAGCCCCACACTGATGTGGCTGAAGGATGGAAACCCCGTGTCCACTGCAGGGGCCTCTGGCCTCCAGGTCAGTGATTGGGTGGCCCCTGCTCACCTCCCTGGTGCCTCAGGGGGTGCTGGGAGCCGAGGTCAGGCCCTGGGAGTTCCACGGTGAGGAAGAAGCAGAGAACGCCAAGGGCAGTGGGTAGGAGAGCTGCAGAGTGGAGAGTCTAGAGCACATGGTCTCCAGAAACATAATGCATGCCTCAAATGTGAGCCATATAAATGATATCAAATTTTCAAGTAGCTGCATTAAAATGAGTAAAAAGAAACCAATTTCTTTTTTTTTAAAAGACGAACTCTTTTTTTTAAATATTTTTTATTTATAAATTTTATTGGGGAATATTGGGGAGCAGTGTGTTTCTCCAGGGCCCATCAGCTCCAAGTAGTTGTCCTTCAATCTAGTTGTGGAGGACGCAGCTCATTGGCCCACGTGGGAATCGAACCGGCAACCCTGTTGTTTAGAACTTGCACTCTAACCAACCAAGCCATCCGGATGCTCTAAGAAACCAATTCCAATAATAAATTTTACCCAATATATCCAACAATACATTAACCCAGTATATCCAAAAAGTATCATTTTTTTTTGTACTAACTCTCTGAAATCTGTTGTGTATTTTACACTTGGAGACCAGCCCCATTTCAGCGGCTCACTAGCCACAGCAAAGCTCTAGAGGACCTTTCAGGAGAACCGATGTAATTGCCCTCCAGCTGTCAGAGGTCCCGAGGTCTGGGTACCACTCCCAGTTGCCCTGCATTGGGCGGCCCTGGGGTCTGGAGCAGACTGCCCTCACGTGCCTGGCAGCAGGGCCAGCTTGGGAAGGTGTGGGTGCTGACCCTTGAGGTGCATCAGCTCATGTGGGCTTCCTTCTGGGGGCACAGGTCTTCCCTGGGGGCCGGGTTCTCATGCTGGCCAGTGCCCGGGCCTCCGATTCTGGCCGCTACTCCTGCGTGGCCGTGAGTGCAGTGGGTGAGGACCGCAGGGACGTCATCCTCCACGTCCACAGTGAGTCTCAGGCTGGGGAGGCCACCTGGGCCAGGCCAGTGGCTCAAGGAGATGGGGCTGGGGGCATCCCCGGCCATATCCAGAGGGAGAGGGGGTGATTGGATGTTGAGACTGTGGCCACCTTCATGTGGGGGTCAGTGGGAGTGTCAGCCCCCACATCGGGAAGAGGTGGGCAGGCGGGCGGCTCCACACAGCCAGGAGCTCCAAGTTCAGGGAACAGGTGGAAGGAGCATAATATGCTGGGCCAAAGGCAATAGTCCATTTGGGAAAGGTGGTGTGGGGTAGTGGTCAGGAACACCGGCTCCGGAGTGTCACCGACCTGGAGTTCAAATCCTGCCTGCACCACTTCCTATCTCCGTGACCTTGGGCTAGTCACGTTGCCGCAATTTCTTTATTTGTGAAATGGACAAAGATGGCATTAGGTTGTCATGACATTCACTACACTCAGGAAGCTCGTTCCTCGTGTGGGATTTTGTGGGGATCTCTGGAGGTGGAGTCTCAGGTAGGAGAAGTGAGGAAGCGTTCGCTCCCAGCTCTTTCCCGATGAGGGAGTCGATAATAGTTAACAAGTATGTGCCCAAGCACGCACCTGTGTCATTGCATTTAATCTCCCAGCAGCCCAACAAGGTGGGTACTTTCGTCACCCCCAGAAAGGCCGAGTAACGTCCCCAGGGCCTCACACGGTGACCGTATGGTGGAACACAGGGCTCCACCCCACAGCTCTGACTCTGGGCCCTGCCTCTTCACCCCCTGCTGCATGGGTTATTTTTGTCTCAGGGGAAACGGTGGCTGGGGGAACCAGCTTTTTAAAAACCTTTTAAAAAATTAAAATATTAGTAATTTTTAATAGATGCTGAGATAATTGCATATTATCTCAGAGGTCGCTGAGGGGAGGATTAGAGCTGCAGCTCAGGGCGCAGCCCCCTTCCCTCGCCATCCCCTGGGTTGGCTCCCGCTGCTGGGTGTGGCTGGCCCAGCCCCACGTCACCTGCTGAGACAGCCTCTCCTGTCCCCTCCTCAGTGCCTCCCAGCATCCTCGGAGAAGAGCTGAACGTGTCCGTGGTGGCCAATGCGTCGGTGGCCCTGGAGTGCCGGAGCCAAGCTGTGCCCCCTCCTGTGTTGAGCTGGCGGAAGGATGGCCGCCCCCTGGAGCCGCGGCCTGGAGTCCACCTCTCTGCAGACAAGGCTGTGCTGGAGGTGTGCAGCCTCTGGGCCTCCCCGGAGCAGAGCTGAGCCCCAGGCAGCAGGGCAGCAGCAGTGTGCTCAGTGCAGTCCCTTCACCAGGGCACGTCCTCCTGGCCTGCTCAGGGTCGGAGCTGCTTCCAGCCAAGTGGGGACGGAGGGTGCAGCCCCAGAAGTGAGCCCTCAGTGCCTCCCTCAGGGCCCCCCCCCCATGAAGCTGAGCTGTTCTCTTTCTCAGAACAAGTGCTTTTCACTCCTTGTTCCGAAGCCTCCTTGCCCTTGGCCGTTTAAGGCCCTTTATCGGGCCTCTGGCCCAGGAAGGCCCAGTGACTAGGGCCAGGGATTGTGGGTTAAGCCTGGATTTAAGTTTTAGCTCGGCCTCCTCTGCTGTGCCACCTCAGGCAATGTCCTGACCGCACTGGCCTCAGGTCTCTCCCCGTCAACACATTGGCACCTTTCCTCTGGGGTGGCTGGGAGAATTCTTGGAGAGAATGCCTGTGAGGTGCCTCTCCAGCTGTTGGGGAGAGCCTTTCCCTCCAGCCTGCCCCTTCTCCCACCCTTCTGCACCTTGTGATAAGATCATTCTCAACTCTGGGCACCTCCGCTTGGTTCCCTCCGCCCGGAATGCCTGCCTCTTCTTCCCTTTACTCTTCAAAGCCGCCGCCCGGCTCCATTAGCCACCATGTCGGGCTGACCCCTGGGGACAGGGCCCCTTGCACCCACCCTCTTCATTCTGCACTTTGCCTTCTGGGCTGTTCTGTCAGAGCAGAGCTGGGCTGTGGATGTGAAGCGGGGTGAGGTTGGCAGGGCTGCCATTTGGGGAGCCCGTTCCAGGTCCCTGGCCCGTGTCAGGCCACCACAGGCACGGGCTTCTGGAGACTTCACGGTGTAGGAAGTCCGGAAGGTGCTACCATTGCCCCCAGGCTCCAGGTGGGGAGGTTGGGAGCCAGCAAGGTGAAGTGACACGCCCACGGTCACACAGTCTGTCCAGGGGTAACCACATCTGTGCCGCCCCTGCTGATGGCTTGTCTTGCTCTCTGTAGGTGAGCAGAGCCGAGGTGCGAGACGCAGGTCGCTATACCTGTGAGGCACTGAACCGGGCAGGCCACTCGGAGAAGCACTACAACCTGAATGTCTGGGGTGAGGGTCTCCTGGGCTGGTCTGGGGCCCCTCCGTCTGCGCCTCCAGGCTGGCTGTCACGCCCCGGGCGGGGGGGGGGGGGGGGGGGCGGGGGCGGGGTGCTGCCTTGATTGGATCCCAGGGTACCGGCCTCCTCCACCCGTCCTTGCTGCTCCCAGCCCACCACTCACTTCACACTCTCTCTTCTCTTACTCAGTCCCTCCAGGATTCCCCTCTCCGGAGCCCCGTACCCTGACTGTGATCCAGGGGCACCCCACCAGGCTGTCCTGCGAATGTCGGGGTGTCCCTTTCCCCAAGATCTCCTGGAGGAAGGACGGTAGGGTTGTGGGCTGGGAAGGGACTGGGGCGCCCAGCAGTCTTGGGAGCTGAGCAGAGAAGGGCCATAAGCCCACCCATCTCCATCTCCGCTAGGCTCTGGGGTGGGGACACCCAGCGAGGGCAGGGAGCAGCCTCCTTGTGTGGGGCAATGTGGGTGGGGCTGGGCAGGATTTCCTGAGGGGTGGAGAGGGGACTGGGAAGGAGAGGGAGCAGAGCTGACGTGGGGTCTGGGCCTGACAGTCGGACGAGTGGTACTGCCATCTCCGAAATGGAGAGGCTGTGGGGGAGGGGGCAGGTTGGAGGGCAGACTCAGAGTTTGGGGCATGTTCATTTCAAGATGACTGTTAGACACCCCCTGAGATGCCTAGTGGGCAGTCAGAGGTGGGTGATGGAACTCAGAGGAGAGGTCTGGTGGGCAGGGCAGGACAGGCTGAGACCACCAAGGGAGAAAGCAGAGAAGAGAACGTGACAGGGCGGAAACTTGTGGCCACAGGGCTCCCCTTTGCTGGGATACTAGTTGATGGATTGACTGCCCCACAGGACTGGTCCTCTATACACAGGTACAAGACGACAGGCTAGTGTTGAACCCATGCCCTGAGTCTCACAAAATGCTTCTCCTGCATCAGGGTCTTCTTGCTGCTAGGGGCACCCACTGCTAGTTTTCCTCCCCAGGCCACTGTAGCTAGATGGATGGGTCGTTCAGTAGCCTTCATTGAGCCCTACTCTGTGTCAGGCCCTGAGCCTCCTAAGGATCCTGGGGGAAAGTGAGGCAGGCTCTGGTCTCCCAGAGGCCCAGTGTGGGGTGGGATTCAGATGGGACACCTGCAGGCAAACCTGTGGATGGGGAGAAGCTCAGGGTGGTGAGAGCTCAGAAGAGTGCCAGCATCAGATGTGGTGCTCAGGGAAGCTTCCTGGCAGAGGTGATGTCTCCGTGGCAGGGTGAGTAGGAGTTGGCCAGGATGGTGGGAGAACACACGTTCCAAATGGAAAGACAGGGAACCAAGGGCTTTTTTTGCTGCTTCCAGGTCAGCCAGTGCCCGGGGAGGGGGCCGGCCTCGAGCAGGTGTCGGCTGTGGGGCGGCTGCTGTACCTGGGACAGGCCCAGCCAGCCCAGGAGGGAACGTACACCTGTGAGTGCAGCAACGTGGCAGGAAATAGCAGCCAGGACCAGCAGCTGGAGGTGCATGGTGAGCTGGGCTGGGATGACCTGAGCCAGGCGGAAGGGGCCAGAAGGGTGGGCAACCAGGCACCCTGGCAGGGCAGACCTCACCCCCCAGAATCTGAGCCAAGACAGAAACAGGAATATGAGAACACTTCCACGGTGCCTCTTGGATTTCCGGCGTTTTATTAACTGTCCCTCCCAGTCAGCTTCCTGCGGCTCCTGACCCAAGCACGACTATGTGTGTGTGTGTGTGTGGTGTGTGTGTGTGTGTGTGTGTGTGTGTGTGTGTGATGTGATCCCAAGTAACCCCCAATGGCCCAGAGGGTAAAAAACACATCTTGAAGCAGTTGGAAACTGAAAGAAATATAAACTTTCTATGAAGCTCCTATATATAATAGAAACCTAAGTCTCCTGCAGTGATGAAATATCCCAGCCTTATAAAAATCATTCTAGAAAATAAAACCAAGAAAAGCATTTTTGGGGAGAAGAACCCCTCACCCCAGCCAGTCCCAGTGGCTGTCTAAGCTCCAGGAAACCTCTGGCTTCTGAGGAAGAAAACCCCTCACAAATCTTAAGGACTGTACCGTGAGCTTGTTCTCCAAAGAGCAGGCCCCCACCACGGGATTCCCAGGTTGGGGGGGAGGGGGCCGTGGGGGTACTGTTATGACCCCATTATAGGGATGGAAAATGGAGGCCCAGAGAGGTGAGGTCACCTGACCAAGGGGAACAAGTGGGAGCCAGCCTGGAGCCTGGCATGAGTGCTTGGTGCCCTGCAGCTGCAGCAGCTTTCCTTAACGTGCTTTCCCCCCCACCCCAGTTCCCCCTCAGATCACTGGCCCCCAGGAGCCCCACACACAGGTCTCCGTGGTCCAGGACAGGGAGGCCACTCTGGAATGCAACGTCACAGGGAAACCCCCACCCAGGGTGACGTGGGAGCGGGACGGCCAGCCAGTGGGAGCGGAGCCTGGCCTGCGGCTGCAGAACCAGGATCAAAGCCTGTACGTGGAACAGGCACAGGCTGCCCACGCCGGACGCTACAGCTGTGTGGCCGAGAATGTGGCCGGGAGGGCCGAGAGGAGGTTTGCGCTCTCCGTGTTGGGTGAGGACCGGAGGCCTGCTGGAGGAGAGCAGGGAGGGGGGCCAGATTGGAGAAGGCAAGGCCAGTTCAATCTCCAGGCACAGCTCTGGGCTGTGCTCCTGGTGTCACACCTTGTTCTTCCAGGAGTAAGGTCTTGGTGAGGGCTGCTGTTGGGGGAAGCGTCCAACGCTGCTCTCAAATCAGGACTGGCTTCACACAGCCCTGCTGCCCTCCCTTTGTTCCTCCCGCTCTCCATTGTTTTCTGTTCCCTCCTCTGTTCCAGCCTCTGGGATTAGTGTCTCTCCTGCATGAGTTATACATGATGGGGCAGTTCCGGGGCCCGAGAGACCAGGACGACCCCAAACACTGTTGTGGGAAGTCAGGGCAGGGCAGTCCCCTGTAGGAGGTGACCTTTTAGCTGAAATGTAAAAGCTGAGCAGGGGTTAACGAGGTGCTGAGGTGAGGGAAGGAGTGTGCCAGGCCGAAGGAACAGACTCCCCGGAGGCCTGGAGGGGTGACACAGCCTCGTGATTTCAATCTTTTATTGAGCTCCTACTGTATGCTTCAGGGTGGAGGCAGGGAGTGGTAAGAGGCAAGGTGGGAGAAGTGGGCAGGGGTCACTGGAAGGAGGCCCCTCTCCTCGTGCCTCCAGTGTGGCTGGACCCCTACTCACCCCTGCCTGATGGAATATGGCGACGTTTGTGACTGGATCCTTTAGAAACTGCAGGATAGCCCTTACCTCTGATGTGTGGGTTTCGGGAACACGTCTGTGTTCACTTTTGCTCTAATTCCATTCTCGCTCGCTCAACAGCGGCTCCATACCGGGCACTGTACTAAGCGCTTTACACACGTGCTTGTTGAATCCTGGCATCCCTGTGAAGGGTTGGGGAAACTGAGGCCCAAAGTGTCTGCCGGATGCCAAAGCCCGGCCTGTGGCCGCCACTCACTCCCTTCAGCGGGAGCAGCTCTGCTCCTCAGACTCTCCTGACAGGAGTGGGGGTCCTCGGGGAGGGCAGTCGGTGAGGGGTCGAGGAAGGGGCATACAGCCCCTTGCATCCTGAATGAGGGTTTTCTCTGTGTTCAGTGCCCCCAGAGCTTGTGGGAGACTTGAACCCACTGACCAACGTCACCGCTGCCTTACACAGCCCCTTGACGCTGCTCTGTGAAGCGACAGGCATCCCTCCTCCGGAGGTCCGCTGGTTCCGAGGGGAGGAGCCCATTGGCTCCGGGGAGGACACCTACCTCTTAGCAGGTAAGGTGCCAGCCAGGGGAGTATCTGGTCATCAGGCCTGGCCCTCGGCCTCTGCCTCTGTCCATCACATGCCCATAACCTCTGTCCCTGAGCTTCCAGGCCTGGTTGGGATAACCATTTCAGCTGTTGGTTTCCCCAAGAGTGCACCTCCAAACACTGGTCAGGTGATGTACTCCAGAAAAAAAAAATGGATTTAATTAAGTCTGGAAAAGGCTTCCTGCTCTGCTCTCCTCCTAGAGAGTCACAGTGACCATTTGCATGGTCAAGGTTCTGATAAGTCCTGCAGCTGAAATTCTCATGGCACTTACATGTCATCTCACAGAATGGGAACACGCTTTTGGAAATACTGATCTAAGCACCTTCTCCTCTGGATCTTTATCTTCCTCACAAAGTTGGTTTGTGATGGTTCTTGCTGGCATACAAATGGGGAAACAGAGGCCCAAGAAGCGGTGTCCCATCCAAACCTTGCAAGTACTTCAAAGTGCCTTGAAGCTCAGTCTCTGACCCATGAGTCGTTCCTCACATGGATGTTTCAGTTGTTCCAAAGCTGGGATGGAAAATAAGCTTCCACTTGTGTATCACTTCTGAGTGCTCAGTAGGGGCTCCAGGTGCATCGTGATGATGTGGACTCAGGGACTGCATGTGGGCCCAGCAGAAAGAAGAATGGCGCTCAATTAGCGATGTCTGCCCTGGCTGCAGGAGCAGCAGTAATGACTTACGTCCTGTGTATGTGCCTTCTCTGAGCCCGTCTCAAAGATCCTTGGGTTTGTCTGAGAGGAGCTGGTTTGCCTCGGAGAGGTCCCTGGGAGGAAGTGGCCTTTTACAGGGTCCATCAAAGTAGTACCGGGCAGTCTGACCTGGGCCAGAACTGCATAGCCCATTGCTGTCCTTTTAGCCCCAGCCAGGTGACAGATCCTTCTTATCAGAACAGGGTCTCAAGCTCACCCTAATGTCCAGGGGGCTCCATCCATTTACCCTCCTGGGCCTCAGTTTTCCCATCTATGAAATGGAACGCTGGGACAGACCGACACGTACCATCTAATTATGACTCCTGGTGTGCAGCCTGGGCTCAGTTTGGGACAGAAGGCTGCTCCTAGCTGTGCTTGGAGCCCACTCCCCTCCCATCCCAGGTGGCTGGATGCTGAAGGTGACCCGGACACAGGAGCGAGACAGAGGCCTCTACTCGTGCGTGGCAAGCAACGAGGCTGGGGTGGCGTGGAGGAACTTCAGTGTGGAGGTCCTGGGTATGTCACAGCCCCATTCTCATGGGCAGCCCACGAATCCTTTTCCTCCCACCTGGGAGCTTCCAGGGGTGAGGTCCGAGGCTAAGGGCTGGGGCTGTGGCAGGGGCCCAGCCCAGGAAGGAGGGAGAAGCCCAGGCTTGTTTTCTTTGCCACATCAGCAATCTCTGCTCTGAGGCCGCCATGGACCTTTCCAGAAATAGCAAGGACTGACCCAAAGAGGAAGGGGACAAATATGTTCAACACCACCCAATAGCACTGGTGCTTCCCTCCGCCAGCAGCAAATGTTTACTAAGCTCACTGCCCTGTGGAAGCAAGCTTGAGGGGTTGGGGAAAACAAGGCACAGGAAACTGAAGGTGCTGTGGGCTCTTGGTTTCCTGCTCAGTCGTTGTTCAGCCAACGTGGGCCAACCTCATTCAGTAACCGTCTGTCTCCCTGCTTCTCCCAGTTCCTCCCAGTATCGAGAGCGAGGACCTGGAGGAGGCATTTAAGGTCCCTGAGGGACAGACAGCCCACTTGACGTGCAATGCCACAGGTAAGGGCCACACATGGTGGGGCTGGGAGAAGGGTGAGAAGGCAGCTCGAAGGAGGGGGGCTGGGGCTCCGGCCTGCCGACTCCCAGCCCCGCTGCTCCCCACAGAGCATCTCTACATCTTAACTCGGCACCACGTTCCTGCTCGTCTTCGCACTCGCTGGCCCTGCCCCAAGCCCTCCTCCCCACTCCTCACCTGACTCCAGCTCTCAGCCCCCAGGACTCTCCACAAGGAGTCCTTGGCTGACTCCTCGGCCTGGCTGGCGACCTTCACTGGTCTCCCGCAGGCCCCAGTGCTTCTTCATGCCAGCACTGAGCACACTGGACCATAGACGCCTTGTGACATCTGTGTACCCCAGCTAGGCTCTGAGCTCCTTGAGGACCCAAGGGCTACCTTGTCACTATGGTTCCCCCAGTGCCTGGCACAGTAGGCTCCCATTAATGCCTGTGGGCTGGGCTGGATGGATGAGTGGGTGGGTGGATGGATGGACGGACAGACGGATGGATAGGTGGATGGATGGGTGGATAGAAAGAATAATTTGCTTTTCTTCTTGCCTGTCTGTACCAAGCCATCTCTGCCCACTCCTCGGTAAGGAAAAGGCAATCAAACCACTTAGGAAAGGGCCCAGGACAGGCTTGGGGCTTGCTTCTGTGTCTTGCCCTGGTGTATGGGCCTCTGGACTGAGATGGAGGATCCATGTCCCCTGCCCCTTCCTGGAGCAGCCTCCAACCTCTAGGCCAACCTGGTCAAACCCTGCTGAACTCTCACCTGCTGCTTCCTCTGCTTACAGGCCACCCACAGCCCAAGGTCACGTGGTTCAAAGATGGCCGGCCGCTGGCTGGTGGAGGGGCCTACCACATTTCTCCAGATGGAGCCCTGCTGCAGGTCCTCCAGGCCAACCTGTCCAGTGCCGGCCACTACTCCTGCATTGCAGCCAACGCCGTGGGGGAGAAGACCAAACACTTCCAGCTGAGCGTCCTGGGTAAGTGCTGGGCGTCTCTGTCTACACGGGATGCTGGCAGGAGAAAGAAGCAAGGTGACCAGCTCCTGACATACAGCTTCCTGCAAAGCACTCTACTGTATTTCCTTCCACTTCTCCAAGTTCAACAACAACAACAAAAATGATAAGAGTGGCTATATTGGTTGAACATTTATCATAAGCCAGGCATTTGGACAGGCCTGATTGGTTGGCATCTTCACAACGACTCTAGGAGATGGATAATGTGCTTGTCCCCATGTCACTGATGAAGCTCTGAGGCTTAGAGAGGTGATGAGATGCCTTCCAGGCCGCCCATCTCCCGAGGGCGATGCAGCACCAACTGTGGTATTAGGCTGGAGAAACAGGGATCTAGCAAGTGAGAGGGACAGACTGGTTTAGTAAAATCTGTTTCTAAAAGTGCTGATGGTAAAAGGGACAGTCGCCTGAAGGGGCTGAAAGAGGACATTTTAGGACCAATTAAAACAGTTATTCTCAGCAGGAAACAAAACTCCACCGCCCATTCTGCCCGCCACTACAAATTGGAAACACAAACAATTGAGAAGGCTCTGGTTACATTAGTAGATAATCTAGATGTTAAGAGGCTATTGGGGAGGGTGGCCAGATGGCTCCCTTGGTTAGAGCGCGAGCTCTCAACAACAAGATTGCCGGTTCAATTCCCACATGGTATGGTGGGTTCTGCCCCCTGCAACTAAAGATTGAAAACGGCGACTGGACTTGGAGCTGAGCTGCGCCCTCCACAACTCGATTGAAGGACAATGACTTGGAGCCGATGGGCCCTGGAGAAACACACTGTTCCCCAATATTCCCCAATAAAATTTTTTTAAAAAGAGGCTATTGGGGAAATTGAGGCAGAAATTGTCCAGCTTCCCCCTATGGTATTGCTTAGTGGTGGAGAGTCGGGGCTCTGGGTTACCCAGGCCTGAATTCACACCTGACTGCACTGTGCCTGGGCCCCTCTGAGCCTGTTTCCCATCTGTGTAATGCAAATAGCAAAGCACCACAGCTAAACATCAGGGTCTCAGACTTTCCTGGATCCTCAGGCTGGGGTTGGGGATCTCTGTTCACAAGTACCCTCCCTACCCCCCACCACAGTGGTTCCCACCATCCTGGGGGTGACCAAGGACACTGCAGATGAGGAGGTGACCGTCACCATCAACAACCCCATTTCTCTGATCTGTGAGGCACTGGCCTTCCCCTCCCCCACCATCACCTGGATGAAGGACGGGACCCCATTTGAGGCCTCGAACAACATCCAGCTGCTCCCAGGTGATGCCCTCTGTGGGGAGGAGGGAGGGAAGAGGTGACACGTTATGGACTGGGTCAGAGGAAGGGACTGGTGAGCCTGAGCTCATGCCTGGGGGTGACCCTGGCCCTGCCCCTCAAGCAGGCACCCACGGGCTGCAGATCCTGAATGCCCAAAAGGAAGACGCGGGCCAGTACACTTGCGTGGTCACCAATGAGCTCGGGGAGGCCATGAAGAACTACCACGTGGAAGTCCTCAGTGAGTGGAGACCTGTGGGGTACTGGCCGGGTGGGCAGCCGGACCTCTGGAGCCCTGGCACCTGGGCCACACTGGGCACCCCGGGCGCCTTTATGTGACTTGTCTCCTTTGACAGTCAGCAGGCAGCTGGGCCGGCTGGGTCAGTCCCCATTTTAGGGCCAAGGACACCAGGAGGAGGGGCCAGTGAGTTAGGACTTGGGCCACGTGGATGCCCAGGCCCACACCCATCCTGGCTTCCTTCTGCCACTTGTTCTGTGGTGCAACCAGAGGCTCCACAACTTAAGACCTGGGACCCCCGAAGGGCCCCAGAGGTCACCCCAGGAATTCCCCTGCCTCAGATCTGCGATGTCCCGTAACCATCGCTGACAAACGCTCTTGCCCCTAGGGGAACAGCCCCAGGAGTAGATTGGTCTCCAGGTCTCTACCCTCCAGAGCCGGCACCCCATTCCTGGGACTGCCATGGGACCGGGTGAGCGCAGGGTCTCAGCACCCGCTCCCCAGACCTGCTCCTCAGACCCCCT
This sequence comes from Rhinolophus sinicus, assembly GCF_057876585.1. Lineage (NCBI taxonomy): Eukaryota > Metazoa > Chordata > Mammalia > Chiroptera > Rhinolophidae > Rhinolophus > Rhinolophus sinicus. Next base: position 5,304,795 of record NC_142516.1, on the reverse strand, counting down.
TGTGGTTTTCAGTCCCCCCTTCCATCTCCAAGGACGAGCCAGCAGGGGAGGTTGGTGTGAAGGAAGTAAAGACCAAGGTCAACAGTACCTTGAGCCTGGAGTGTGAGTGCTGGGCCACGCCCCCGCCCACCATCAGCTGGTACAAGGACGGACGGGTGAGTGCAGGACCCCCTGGGCGACCTCTGGGTCCCCCGGTTCTGCTTGGAATCTTCCAGAAAAGACAGTCAAAGCACCTGGCCCCAGAGCTGGCCGGGCCCTGTCTCACCCTTTACATTTTAATCCGAAATCCTACTCTTTTAGGGAATAGGGAACAAATGTCATCAACAGTGAACCCTGTATCCACGCATTCAAGTCTCTTCCCATTTTTAAGTTAAATGGACTTGGTTTTACTAAGTTATCAGGGTGCCCTGCCATTTTGTTGCCTTTTTAAAACTTTATTAAAATCTAAGTACACTTGTCTGGGTGCTTTCTGCCCCTCATTGTGATCCCTGTGTCCCCTCTTTCCTGCCCCCAGCCTGTGACCCCCAATGAGCGGCTCTACATCCTGGGTGAAGGGCGGCTGCTTCAGATCCAGCCCACGCAGGTCTCAGATTCGGGGCGATACCTGTGCGTGGCCAGCAATGTGGCCGGAGAGGATGACCAGGACTTTACCGTGCTCATCCAGGGTGTGTGGGGCCAACAGGGCCCAGTGGGGTGTGGGACTGGGGTGGCACGGCGGCGCTGGGGAGTGTCGGTGCTTCTGGAGTGGCCTGGCAGGGCGATTCTGTTCCGGGCTGCCTGTACCCCTTCTCACCGCCGTCTGGCGGGTATGGCCCTCAGGCCCCTGGCCTGGGCTCTTTCATTAACTGACTTCGTGACCCGGGAACATCTTTGCCCCGTAGGCCTTGGTTTTGCCTTTGTAAAATGGGGGTGATCAAGTCTGGCGGTCTTGAGGGGCCCCTCCAGTTCTAAAAGCTGATCATTTTGTGCCTCTATGCTCCCGTAAACAAAGCAGCTAAAGCTTAGCATCTGCCTTCCTCCCCTGAAAAATAACGCCATGTCACAAGAAGTCTTTTGAGCCCATTAGCCTTGAGTAGAGCGCAGGGACCTTATCCCAGTTCCAAGCACAGTAATTGCTCCGTAAACACTGGTTGAACGAGTGAGTGAATTTTAAAAACACCTTGACCTAAGGAATTGGCTCCAGCGGTGGGATTTCTAGTCTTGGGGGGTGGCTGGGTGTGGCTCCTCAAACAGACATGTTTCCCCATCCCTCAGTTGTGTGTCCTAATGGCTTTGTACCCCCACAGTGCCCCCCATGTTCCAGAAGGTGGGTGATGCCAGTGCAGCCCCCGAGTTCCTGTCCCAGGAGGAGGAGGTCCAGGGTAGGGTGACGGAATACCGCGAGATTGTGGAGAACAACTCTGCATACCTGCACTGTGACACAAATGCCGTGCCGCCCCCCGAGTTCACCTGGTACAGGGAGGACCAGCCCCTCTCCGCCATGGACGGGGTGTCTGTTCTGCAAGGTAGGCCAGGGCTGCTCAGAGAAGGGGGGGCATTTGCAGGCAGGGACCAGGGGCACACTCACCTCAGAGCCGGTCCCACAGCCGCCTTCCTACAAGCCTTCTGAGCTCTCCTGTGTGCTGCGTGCTGTGGGACCTTGGGCAGGGCCCGTGACTACGTTGGACCTGAGCTGCTTTTTGTAAACCGGGCCTAGAGTTCTCTGGTTTTAGAGCAGAAGTTCTTACCTGGGCTGTGCCCACTTGGGGGCTTCAAGATCTGTGATGTCCTGAAACAACTGGCCAAAACTAGAGTCTTTCTCCAGAGGGGGAGCCATTCCCCTTATTTGCATCTGACCCTAATGTGAAAGAACCTCTCACTCAGCCCAGGACCACACTGGGGTCCAAGCTCATGGCTCATGTGACTTTTTTTTAAACTGCTTTAAATATTTGTTTCTTTCAGTATTTTAGCTTTTTATAACCATCCTTTTTAGAATAGATTTTTGTGGACAATTTTGAATTAAAAGGCTCTGGCGTAGGGCTTAGCAACGTCTGGCTTCCATGGGTGCTGGTTCCGCCCCCTGGGTAGACCAGAACTGGGAAGAATTCCAGGCACGGAGCCCTGTTGTGGGGGATTCGGTGGTCTCACGGCTCAGGATTCCCCCGTGTCCTGCCAGGCTTGGGCCAATGGTGGGGCCGTCGGGGGCAGGGGTGGAGGAGGGGAGCTAAGGTGGGTTGTACAGGCCAGTGAAGGAGCAGGGTCATCCCAGGGTTTGTACTTTGGAGCTTGCAAAAGAAGGTGGCCTCTTGGAGATCTGAGAGAAGCAACATTTACTAAAGGCTGTTTGCTCCTGTCAGGAGCCCCTGGACTGATGCCTTAAACTGCCCTCTGATGTGGACGTTGACCCAAATCCCGGGTACACAGTGATCTCAGTCACGTGCTGACCCCTGGTTCAAACGCTGACCGCAGATTAATCCCAGCCATCAACTGAACCCTGGCCACAGCCACTGACCCCCAGGCCTAGCCATTAACCCCCAACCCTACCATGGACCTCTGACCCTGGCCATGGACTCCTAATCCTGAGCACATAGATTAGCCTCACCCATCAAGTGACCCTCAGCCGCGGCCACTCCCTCCTTAATCCCGACCACTGTCCCCTGGTTCTGCACGTAATGGGCCCCTGGTTCTAACCCTGGTCACAAGCCCACCACAGCCTGGGCCAACAATCTCCCACCCCAGAATGTAAGTACATCGCGACTCTAACCTGGCCCCTGCTTGAGACCAACTCCAGCCCCTAGAAATACGAGGGTCTGGCCCTGGCTGACTCTGGATCACAGAGGGTCCCAAGTGACACCCCCCCACCCCCAACCACCACAGCCCGGAGCTGCCTCTTTGCCTCCTAAGAGCCCCTGCCCAGCTCTCTGGCCTTCCCTCTGCCCTCATCAGGGAGCTGGGCTCAGCACTGCTGGATACCCTTGGGAAACCTCAGTTTTCCCATCTGTAACATGGGAGTGTTTACAGCACACAGTCAGAGAGCAGGAAATGCTCAGCCAGGCCTGGCACACAGCAGCCTTCCTGTGCTTTATTTGACCCCCTCGCCCCGTGACCTGGGCAGAGCAGGCTGATTCTCTCTATTTCACAGGTGGGGGGCAGTGCTATGTCCCAGGTCCTCTCCTGGCCCTTGCTCAGGCCGCGGTGCCCCTGTCCCCACAGGAGGCCGGGTCCTGCAGATCCCCCTGGTACGTGCGGAAGATGCCGGGAGGTACTCGTGCAAGGCCTCCAATGAGGTGGGAGAGGATTGGCTGCACTATGAGCTGGTGGTGCTGAGTGAGTGGCCGGCCTGGGGACAGGGGGCTCGGGTCTGCAGGTGCCATGAGAGCCTCCCCTGAAAGGGGTCACGGTGGAGAGCATGTTCAGTCTGGCTGTACTTGGATGTTGATAATGTGGGAGTTGTGAGCTTGAGCTCTGAAACCAGACAGGAATAGGGTCGAATCCCAGTGAGCTGCTTCCTAGCTGTGTGACCTTGAGCAATTCACAGCCCTCTCTGTGCCCCAGAATCCTTAGCTGCATCAGAGTCTGGGAGGGGGTGGTGAGTAGGGCACAAGGAGCCCCAGCAGCGCCTGGCACCAAGTGCTACTCTCGCCTCCATGCCCACGCCCTTCCCCAGGGACCTTTCCCAGCGAGGCTGCCTGTTCCTCACTCTCCTCTCCCCGACCCCAGCCCCACCTGTGATCCTGGGTGACACGGAGGAGCTGGTAGAAGAGGTGACCGTCAATGCCAGCAGCACTGTCAGCCTACAGTGTCCAGCCCTGGGCAACCCCGTGCCCACCATCTCGTGGCTCCAGAACGGGCTGCCTGTCTCCCCAAGCCCACAGCTACAGGTCCTGGAGGACGGACAGGTCTTGCAGGTGAGGGCATTCTGCGGTGCAGGTGAAAGGCAGCAGCTGAGTACTGCTCGTCTGGGAACCAAGGAGCTGCCATTATCTGTGCCACATGAGGTTCTTTGCCTCTGTGGAGGCCCTGGGATGTAATTCAGCCTACCATAGTATGCCTAGCTGGCAGGCACAGGGCTTCACAGAAACACCTAGAAATTCTGGTGATGCCTGAAAAGGACGTGCCTGCAGGCCACACCTACAGCCCAATGCCACACAGACAGCGTTCTGTGGGAGCGACATCTGTGGGACACAGCCGTGCCCAGCACCTAGGCCCTCAGGCAGCACCCTCGGCCACCCGGTGTCCAAACATAGCTGCACGGGACCCCTGGAGCCCAACACAGCACAGAGCAGCCCTCCTTGGGGCTGGGGGACACGTTGTCGCCATCTAGTTTGCTACAGGGAATCACTCAGCATCAACCCCACACCCCCAAATGTCACAGAAAGCCCTAGATGGATGTGGGGTGTGCGTGCCCATCAGTGGCGCCCCTAAGCGCTGCTCTCTGTAGACAAAGGTGGCCTTCTGAGGGGGTCCCCCTGGTGCCTGGTGTGGTAGGAGGGAGCCTTCCCAGCAGTTCCTGTGGGGGGGGGGCAGAGCCGTCAGGCCTGTGACGTGGCCCAGACACCCCCTCCCTACACCCACAGGTTTCCACGGCAGAGGTGGCCGACGCTGCCAGCTACATGTGTGTGGCCGAGAACGCGGCAGGCTCTGCGGAGAAGCTCTTCACCCTCAGGGTGCAAGGTGAGTTGGGCCGAGCAGGCAGCCCCCAGGGCTCCCCAGCCGAGAAGGAGCTCCGCACACTCCATGAGTTAACCGTGCAGGCAGACACAGCACCTGGTCCCTCCCAGACAGGCACCACCCGGTGCTTCCACCCGTACCCCCACCGAGGCTCCAGGGCTGCACCTAGAGTTCTGAGATCCTGGCCTGGACAGAGAGCTTTTGGGGAACCCTGATCACTAAGGGTTAACCCCACTAGGGGGCAGTCAGGGAACGGCTCTTCTGAGGCCGTACATCACCATTATAAAGCACTTACTGTGTACCTGGCATGGGGCTGACTCCTTCCAGCAGAGGTAGGAGGTTAGCCCGATCTACAGCTGTGGAAACAAACTCAGAGGGGACACCCAGTGGGGGTCTCACCGCCCCAAAGGCGGCCTTCTCCACCTCTGCTCTCTTGTGAAAAATGTACCGCAGTGGCCGTGAGCTCTGCCTCCAGATGTGGGGCAGCTGTGGCCTCAGGAATGAAGGTCTAAGACTCAAATATGAATTGATATTTTGGCTCTGCCACTGAGCAGCTGAGTGGCCTTGGAGAAGTGATTCTACCTCTCTGATCTCCAAGCCCCTGCCTTCTCATCTGTGGCATAGTTATGACAAATAGAGGCTGCTGCACAGAGGTGTTTGCAGCTGCATCTGTGAAGAGCCAGGAGACCGCAAAGGCCTTGGGCTTCACTCTGTAGCTCTCTGCTCCTCTGCCAGGACGCATTCTCAAAGGTCTTTCTTTATCCTGGTGGCCATGGGGACAGTGCCACCACGAATCGCAGGCCTGAACTCAGAACAGGTCACAGCCATCCTCAACAGCAGCGTCTCCCTCCCCTGTGATGTCCTTGCTCACCCGAGCCCTGAGGTCACTTGGTACAAGGGCAGCCGCGCCCTCACCCTGGGAGAAGAGGTCTTCTTCCTGCCTGGTGGGTAAACTGAGGCTTGGGACCCAGCTCTGTGGGGAGCCAGAGTTGCTTCCCCAAGCCTGGGACCGGGCAGTGAGTCTGGGAGGGCGTGGACCTGGGGGCTGGCGCATTTGCTGGTGCAAGGGGCTGGCTCCCCACCCCCCTACGGCAGGCACCCACACACTGCAGCTGGCACGGGCACAGCCCTCGGACTCTGGGATCTACATGTGTGAGGCCCTCAATGCTGCCGGCCGAGACCAGAAGCTGGTGCAGCTTAGCGTGCTGGGTACGTCCTGTCTGTACCCCCCCCTCCACTGCCCCCTGCCCCTTCATTCAGCCCCTCAGCCCCACAGCCCTCAGGCAGCACAGCCAAGGGAGGCCCCGGGGGAGCCTGGATGCCCCACGCCCTCCCGCAGCTACGGTGTCCAGGCAGTGTGGTGGCCTATGTCATGGTCTATAGAGTTGGACGCACTTGGGTTTGAAACTCAGCTGTGCACTTCCTTGCTCTGTGACCTTTAGCAAGTCACTCCCCCTCTCTGAGCCTCAGGTCTCTCAACTGTGGGTGACAGTTGGTATAAGGATTAAATGATGGTATAGGAGCGCTTAGCTCAGTGCCTGGTGGGTAGCGAGCTCTGAAGCTGAAGAAGGGAAGGCCCCTTCCCAAGCCTGATTGCTCACGTGGTTCTCTGCATGGAGCCTGTTTCGGGGCCCTTGGTCTTCAGAGTCCTCTTGAGGAAGAGCTGGCCTAAGATGTCATGAGCCAGGACTCACTGGAAGATTCTTTCTAGCCTGGGGCTGGTTCATTCGTTTGTGTGTGTTCATCTACTGTGTGATGGATCCTGTGCCAGATCCTGTGGGTTCACAGCTGAGGGGGAGGGTGCTTCTAAATTGGTTTACTGGGAGGACAGGGGGCTGTGCAGACCCCATGGAGGGTTCTAACCCTGTGGGGCCTGCCCTGTATAGGAAACAGCCCAGGAGGGTCAGAGCACCTCCCTTCTCGAGGAGGTAGAGGCCCAGAGAGGGCGGGAGGCTTTTCCCAGGTCACCCAGCAGGTCCTTGGCAAGCTGGCCTGGATTCTCTTCCTCTAACCCCCTGGGTCTGTGCCATCCTCCAGGTGGGGGTGCACTGTGGGACCCCCGTGGGCCTCTGGAGGCTGTTTACCTGTGACTGGGGCTGGGGAGGACATGGGAAAGGCTATAGCACCTCACGCTGCTTGTCCCCTGCCCCAGTTCCCCCCACCTTCAGGCAAGCTCCCGGTGGCCCCCAGGCTGCATTCCTGGTGAGGGCAGGGGACAAGGCCGTCCTTAGCTGTGAGACAGACTCGCTCCCGGAGCCGACCGTGACCTGGTACAAGGATGGGCAACCTCTGGTCCTGGCACAGCGGACCCAGGCTCTTCAGGGCGGGCAGAGGCTGGAGATCCTGGACACCCAGGCGAGTGATCCAGCGGCCATGTAAGGCCATGGGAATGTCACCTCCTGGCCCTGGTGAACCTGCGGGAGGTGGGTGGCTGTTTGGCAAGGTGTAGGGGCTGCTGCCTTCTCAGCCTGCGAGACCCCAAACCTCTGGGGCGGGAGAACAGGAAGAGCACAGGGCTCCAGATCGGGCTCCATACGGACTCATGGAACGACCTTGAACAGGTCCTTTGTCTGTCACCTGCCTCGATTTCCCCAGGATCTAGAAGCTTATTCTAGGCCCTTCTAGTAGTGACTGCCTGGGAGTCAGTTCTGCCCTCCCTCCCTGGTCTGGGTTAGACACTTGCAAGTATCTGTTGGATATTTGCTGCTCCTCTGGAAACGCATCCTTGGCCCATCCCTCCTGGCTCAGCTCCATCCCATCAGCGAGGGGGCCTCCCCTCCAGGCTCAGCTGCCACGCAGCCCAGGGGAGGGTGGGGGCCTGGAGCCTGTGCACTCACTTTTCAAGAAGCCCTCCTGCTTCTTGAGGCTCTTGGGAAAGGCCAGAGGGTTGGGTCTCCCCTTGGTTCCCAGCAGGACCAGCATATTTGGGGAGTCACTGCTCTGGAAGGTTCTGGTACCTGGATACCTGGATGTTTTGGGGGAGCCCTAGGTACCCCAGCCACATGTACACTGTCACTGTGTCTTTTCTTTCCCAGGTGTCAGATAAAGGTCTATACAGCTGTAAAGTCAACAATGCGGCCGGGGAAGCCATGAGGACATTCGTCCTCCTTATCCAGGGTAAGCCAGGGACCAGCCTGCGAACATTGCCATGGGACACCTAGCAGCACCCAAGGCTGCCAGGGATGGGAAGGGCAGTGGCTGGAAAGAGGCGGGGTCGCACAAGATCTGGAATGAAAAAGACCAGGATTTGAATAGGACTCGCTATGTGGGGCTCAGAATGACTTTGTTCCTTTGAGCCACAAGTTTATCTTCCATAAAAGATGCTGGAAGCAGTACCTGCCTGCTAGGCACACAGGAAGCCCTCAATCAATGCACTGTCATGACTGTGTCCCTGAAGGGCTGGGCACAGGGCATGGCATGTGAGCACTAGGATGGGAGCCCAGAGAGACCAGGCACTTGGGCAGCCTAGGGCCATGTCACCTCGGTCGTGAGTCCTGAGGAGCCAGTCCCATCAGCCCAAGGATGGAACATAGATGGCATTTGATTGGGTGTGGCTCAGGCTGAGGGTTGGGGGGAGCCTGTTGGAGCTGCCTAGGGAACCAAAGGATGAAGCCTTGGCTGGATTTTCTTGGGGTCAGATGTTGTCTCATTTAGGGCATAGACTTAGCTGTATAATAAAGAGACCCCAAGACATAGTAGATTAAATGAGAGAGAAGTTTATCTCTCTCATCCATAAACCCAGAGGTGAGTGTCTAGGCTGGCGGATAGCTCGGCTCCATGTGGAAATTCAGGGACCCGGGATCCTTCCATCTTGCTGAGCTCCCATCCCCTAGAGTGTTGTCCCTGCTCACGTGGTTGAAGTGGGGGCACGATACATCCTGTCCCAGCCCACAGAAAGCAGAAAAGAGCGGAAGTAGAAGGCAAGCATTTTAATTTTAAATGAGTGATGCAGAAGTTGTATTGCCCCTTCTGCTTGTATCCCATTTAGTGAGAACTTGGGCAATTGACCACAGCAGGCTGCAAGGGAAACTGGGAAATGTAATTTCTACATAAGTCACTGGGTGTACAACTAAAATTGCTGTGCAAGCTGGGGGGGGGACAGGTTGGAGGGATACCAGCTGTTGGCCACAAATGGCAAAGCAGTAGCCTCCCCACCAGGCGAACAGTGGAAGGATCCAACCCTGGGCCATATTGAGTACCATTGCCTGGGGTGCATGACTTCATCCTGGTGGGGCAGGAGAGAGTGTTGGGGATTGATTAGTGATGTCTGTTCTGGAGTAGGCTAAGAACTGCTGGTGCCTGAGGCATGCATTTACCTTCCTTGGGCTAAGTAGACCTCTCCTTGACTCTGCTCTGTAGATATTTTGAAACAGCCAGCTGCCGGTTCTATTTGTAAATAAAGCAATACATATCTTCATCAATGGCAAAGCATAAAATGTCAACTCTTAGCCATCAGGAAGGGTTTTCTCAAATATTCCTGATCTGCCTGAGATGAAGGAAGTGGGAGCAGTTTAAGATTCTGGGAATCTGGCTTCTCTCCTGCAGTGCCCCCAACATTTGAGAACCCCAAGACGGAGACAGTGAGCCAGGTGGCTGGGAGCCCCCTGGTCCTGACCTGTGATGTGACCGGGGTCCCTGCACCCACTGTCACTTGGATGAAGGATAGAATGCCCGTTGGTGAGTGCATCAGTCCTTCTTATTTTTTCAGTGCTAAATATTCCTTATTTAATGAAATGACAATGGGAGTTGTTGGTTGTTAACTGTTCTTACTTGGCAAAATCAAAGGCTGGCAGGGCCACATTGGTCCCACCCCCTATTTGTCTTTCAACATTATTGGCCCTTGAAATCCCAGCATTGGGAAGTGCTTCCATGGGCCCAAAGTTCCTTGTGTTTGTACCCTTAGCTCCCTCAGGTCAGAAATGCAGCATGGGTGCTGAGAGCCCAAGCGGCCCACCTCTGGGCCGGGCATTGTCCCTCAATGCTGCTCCTTCTCCAGTCACTCAGCTCCGTGCCGGTCGGGCCCTTGGTCCCCCATTCAGGCCTTCACCCTTACCCCTCTCTCTTCCTGATGGTCGGTCAGCAGATCTCTTGTCTCATCAGCTGCTAAACGCCTCTGGTCCCAGCCCACTGCTCTCCACCCACAACCTTTCCCGTACCGCCACCACTGTCAGCCCCTGGATGAGGGCAGCAGCCCCCACACTGGTCCCCTGGGCCCATTCCGTGCCTCCAGTGCAGGCCCCACACAGGGCGGAAGAGACCTCAAAGTGCAGCTCTGAGTGCGTCATTTGTGTGTTGAGAATCCTTTTGTGGCTGTTGTCCTCAGAACCACAGTCTGAGGGGCCAGGGGCCAGCCCACCTCTCCCTGCCCACTCCACGCGTGCTGCAGTCAGACCCAGCTGTTCCTGGCTCCCCATGCATGTGTCTGCACCCCCGCCCCTGCCCCCATCAATACGACTTTATTGAGAATATAATTCATTTAAATCGTATAATTCAGTTATTTTTAGTATATTCACAGACCATCCCCACAATCAATTCTAGAACATCTTTATCACCCAAAGGACACCCCATACCCACTACCCTTTACTCCCCATTTCCCCCCAAACCTTGACCCCCGCACCTCAGCCCTAGGCAGCCACTAGCCTACTTTCTGTCTCTATGGATTTGCTTCTTCTGCACATTTCATATAAATGGAGTCACACACTATGTGGCCTTTTGTGACTGGCTCCTTCCACTTAACATCATGTTTTCAAGGTCCATCCACGTTGTAGCGTGTGTCAGTGCTTCATTCCTTTTTTAAGTTAAATTCTTTCTTTCCAGTCTTTTTTATGGCCGAGTATTCCATTTTGTGGCTATATCACATTTTCTTTATCCCTTCGTCAGTTAATGGGCCTCTGGGCTGTTTCTACCTTTGGCCTTGATGAGCAATGTGCTGTGAACATCTGTGCACAAGGTCCATGCGGGCATCTGCTTTTCTTTCTCTCTGGTTTACACCTGGGAGTGGAGTTGCCCTGGGCCCGGTTCTCTCCAGCCTCCAGCTCTTGGCACACACTGTTTCCTCCTTGAAACACCCAGCCCGGACTCCCCTGACCACCTCCACTTTCACCTGGCTGATTCATACTCACCTGTGAGTCTCAGGTGAGACTCACCTCCTCCGGAAGTCTTGCCCAATCACCCCTGGCTCCGTCAGGGGCTTCCCGGGGCTCATCTCACAGGATCGTGCCTGTTTCAGTCTCTGACGAGTTTGGAACTCCTTGAGGACAGGCACTGTGTTTTCACTCATCTTTCATATCCGAGCTCATGGGAAGATGTGTAGTAGTTACTCAATTTTGTGTTGAAGGGCTGGATGGACGGATGAGCATCCGGGTGAGGGCAGAGCAGCCTGGGCTGCTACAGGTAGAGAAGGCTTCGGAGCAGCAGTGCAGCTGCAAAGAGTGAAGGGGGAGGTATTATAGGCTGGAGGTGGGCGTGCAGCCTGAGCAATGCCCCGGGCGAGCCCCTGGCTGACCTGCCTCAGGGTCAGTAAGTGGCTGGTTCACCTTGATCTGTGGGAGGGGGTGGAGTGGAAGGGGGGGGGGATGAGGTCAGCCTGAGAGGTGACAGAAAGAGGACCAAGTCCTAGATACTAAAGGGAGTGGGGTCCCTTGGGAAGAAATGTCCCAGTGGAAGGAAATAGAGAAGGGTTGTAAGGAACAGAACAAAGACTAGGCTGAGGAAGGTCGTGATGTAGATGGGAAGAGGCCCTGCCTCTGCCTGGGCCTCAGTTTCCCTACGAGCATCAGAAGGGGGTGCATGATTCAAGGTTCCTGGCGTCTTTCCAGCTTTGTGTGTGGGGAAGGTCCTCCTCAGGGAGTCCCAGGACTTTTGTGTCTCGGCCCAGTGGTGGCCCCTTGGGCAGTGGGTCTGTACCGGTGACGTCCTGGCACGCCCATCCATCCCACAGAGAGCAGTGTGGCCCATGGCGTGGTCTCCCGGGGGGGTCGCCTCCAGCTAAGTCACCTGCAGCCAGCCCAGGCTGGCACTTACACTTGCGTGGCTGAGAACGCCCAGGCCGAGGCCCGAAAGGACTTCACGGTGGCTGTTCTGGGTACGTCTGTGCCCTGCGCCCTCCCCTGTGTACCCCCCACGCCGGCCCCTGTCACTGCCCTGGGCCTCACCACAGCCCCTGCCACAGTGGCCCCCAGGATCCGGAGCTCGGGTGCCACGCAGGAGCACAGTGTCCTGGAGGGGCAGGATGTGCGGCTGGACTGCGAGGCCGATGGACAGCCACCACCCGAGGTGGCCTGGCTGAAGGACGGTGGCCCACTGGGCCAGGGCGTGGGCCCCCACCTCAGGTAAGGCCTGGCCTGTGCCCTCTCCAGCCCAGGAGCAGGGCCTACCTGGCCCTCACGCACCTGCTCTTGGCTCTCCCTCCCTGCGGCAGGTTCTACGTGGACGGCAGCTCGCTGGTGCTGAAGGGCCTGACGGCCTCGGACTCGGGCGCATATACCTGCATGGCCCAGAACGTGGCCGGGGAGGACGCCAGGCTGCACACTGTGAATGTGCTGGGTGAGCTGCCAGGGACGAGGAGAAGCAAGTGGCCTCACCGTCCCAGGACTGCAGCAGCCTGGCCCTCGTAGGGCCTCCCCTGGGGAATCTGGAGGGCGATGAGAGGGCGGGTGCGGGAGGCCTGGTTCAAGACCCAGCCATGCCCACACTGGGCCTGGCCACGGGGTGACCTCTCTGGGCCTCTGCTCCATCCTCAGACTAGAGGCACCACCACTGCAGCCCAGGGGTGCAGCGGGAGAGTCAGAGATAAAGGAGATGAGGAAGGAGCCAGGGGGAGGCTGTGCTCCCCATGCAGTGACTTTCGTTCCCAGGCAGCTGCCTCCTGGAACTTCCCTCAGAGAAGACTCCTTCCCTCCTCAGGGCCCTTCCCCAGACCCTCTCACTGTTCCTTTTTTTTCTCTATTCCCACCACCAGTGCCTCCCACCATTGAGCAAAGGTCAGAGGGCACAGGGACCCTGCTGCACAGGTCTGGGGAGCTGGTGAGCATGGCGTGCCCTGTCCGGGGCTCTCCACCCATCCACATGAGCTGGCTCAAGGACGGCCTGCCCCTTGCACTCTCCCAGCGCACCCACCTCCATGGCTCTGGCCGCATCCTCAGGTAAGGGAGTAGCTCCCTGGCCCGCTGGCCAGCGGCTCACACACCCCAGACAGACTCTTCAGGCAGCGTGGGCTTGTTAACCTAAAAATAAAAGGCTTTCCGAGAGAGAGGCAACAAGCATTTATTGAGATCAGTAAGAACAGCTATTTGGGAATCAGCAATTCAGGCAGAAGCCCAAATAGTGTTTCAATTAGAAGACAAAGGCAAGGGGCATTTATGAGAAAGGAAAGGGGAACAATTACATCCTAGAAGGAAGGGGTTTCTATTGGCACAGATAACATAATATAGTGATGTTAATCCTAAACGATGTTTTTACTTTCGGTCCAATAGTCATAATAACTGCTTTCTGGTTATGGTTGCAAACTGTTCTTTGGGACACAATGTTGCCCTAGGCCCAGAACAAAGGTCCTTTGCCCTGTTTTAACATTCCGAAAATATGAGACGTAAGATGTACAAGGTTGTTCCGCTGGGATGGCAGCTCCAACTCCATTTTAAAGTGGCTCCATCTGGGGTGGCCAGTTAGCTCAGTTGGTTCGAGCATGGTGCTAATAACACCAAGGTTGCCGGTTCGATCCACACATGGGCCACTGTGAGCTGCACCCTCCTAAATAAATAAATAAGTAAAATAAAATAAAATACATCACTTTGCCATATACCAGATACTTCTGGGGACTAGCCCCCACCCCTTCATAAAGCAATTAAAAAGAATTTTTTAAGTGGCTCCGTTTATATTATTGCTTACAGGCTTAAAAATAGTTCTGAATGGTTTTTAGAATAAAAATAATATAAACATACAGAGGTTTATGATGGAGAAAGTTCCACCCCCAAATGGAACTCCAGAGGTGAAAGGGGCTTTTGCCCTTAGGCTCTCACAGTCCAATGGAGGAGGCACAGATCCAGGGGATAACATCTGGTTGCGCCTGATTCAGCCTGACCTGGGGTAGAGGAAATCCGGGAAGGCTTCCTGGAAGAAGGTGCATGAGCAAAGTCTACATGCGTTCAGCAACACTTTTGGGTGCTTACTGTTCCAGCTGCAGTTCCAAACACTAAGATAGAGAAGTGAGCGAGATGAAGCCTCTGCCCCTGCAGCTGCAGGGAGGGAGGGGGATGGAAAATAAACAGATATAAAAATGAAATTTCACAAGGGATATGTGCTCTGAAAAATAAAGTAGGATGAGGGATGGGTGGTGGTAGTAGAGAGTGCTATCGTGTTTCTCCAAAAATAAGACCTAGCCGGACAATCAGCTCTAATGCATCTTTTGGAGCAAAAATTAATATAAGAACCAGTATGATATGATATGATATGATATGATATGATATGATATGATATGATATGATATGATATGATATGATATGATATATGATATAGTAAAGTAAGACCAGGTCTTATATTAAGTTTTGCTCCAAAAGATGCATTAGAGCTAATTGTACAGCTAGGTCTTATTTTTGGGGAAACACAGTATTTTAGAGTGGTCAGTAATAGGCACTCAGATAAGGTTGCATGAGCAGATACTGAAAGAGGTGAGAAGGTAAGGTGAGTGGGTTCTGTGGGGGAGAGCGTCCAGGCAGAGGGAACAGCAGGTTCAAAGGCCCTGAGGTTGCTATATGGCTGTGTATGCAAGGAATAGAGTGAGGAAGGGAGGTGTGTGTGTGTGTGTGTGTGTGTGTGTGTGTGTGTGTGTGTTGTGGGGTGGGGTGGGTGTCAGATGACATAGGACCTTGTAAGTCCTTGGAAAGACTTGGGTTTTCCTAAACAGAGATAGAACACCCTAGGAGAGTTTTCAGCAAAGAAGCGTTATGATGTGACTTACATTTTTTTCTTATCACCGTAAAATACACATAATATAAAATTTACCATTTTAACCATTTTTAATGTTAACAGTTTTAAACAATTTTAAATATAGAGTGGCATTAAGAACATTCACACTGTTGTGCAATCATCACCATCCATCTCCAGGACGTTTTCATCTTCCTAAACTGAAACTCTGTCCCCATTAAACACGAACTCCCCATCCCCTCCCCCAGCCCCCAGCACCCGCAGTTCTACTTCCTGTTTCTATGGATTTGTCTATTCTAGGGACCTCATATAAATGGGATCATACAGTGTTTGTCCTTTTGTGTCTGGCTTATTTCACTCAGCGTAATGTCCTCATGGTCCATCCATGTTGGGTCAGGGTGTCCTTCCTTTTTAGGGCTGAATACTAGTCCATCGTGTGGAGGGACCAGTTTGCTTATCCATCCTCTGCTGATGGAGAGCTGGACTGCTTCCACCTTTTGGTCACTGTGAATAGTGCTGCTGTGAATTTGGTGTACAAATACCTGTTTGAGTCTTTGTTTTTAATCCTTTGTCCAGGCACCTGGAAGGCTGAGGTCCTCGTTTTCTGACATGAGTCCCCTGTGGGAGGGACAAGTTGACAGGAGAGACCCGAGTTCTGTTTGAACACGTGGGGTTTCAGAGGTTCTCAGACATCCAGACAAGATGGCTCCCAGGCATTTGTTACTCCGCTCGGGAGTGCAGGAGATGGACGTTTGGGGATTGTCAGCAAACGGCTGGTATTGGGGGCGAGGACAGGCTGCAGCCCCCGGCCTCTAGTGCTAGAGCTGTGTAAAATACGGTTCAGGGTCACTGCGGCCATTGACAAAGGCAGCCCAGGAGGAGTGGTTGAGGTGAAAGTGGGGACAGACAGTGGAGACAGTGAGTGGAGATGACTCTGCTGAGTCCTGAAAACAAGGAAGAATTGTCTAGAAGAATGGGAGGGCGGGGAACATAGGCAGGCTGTCCTCGGATGGGACAGTGGAGCTTCCAGAATTGGGGAAGCAGAAAGTCTGGCTGCGGTTTGAGATGGGTCAGAGAAAGCAGCAGGGCAGGGACAGGGAGTCTGGGGCTTTATTCTGGGGGCACTGGGGAGCCAGGAAAGGGGGTTAAGCAGAGGCTGCATTTGTTCAAGTTTGCATTTCAGAGCTGCCCCTCTGGCCGGCCAGCCTTTGAGAAACAGGATGGAAAAGGGGAGGGACCTTTTCCACTGAGCCCGTCTCCCTCTCTCTCCTCTGTCTATCCCTTCTCTTGAGGGGTTCAGGATTTCCCAGGTGCAGGTGGCAGATTCTGGCATCTTCACCTGTGTGGCTGCAAGCCCAGCTGGTGTGGCTGACAGAAACTTCACCTTGCAGGTACAAGGTAAAAAGCCGGGGCCGGGCCGGGTGGGGGGTTATGAATGGAAGGGCGGGGGATGGGGGGGATAATCCTGCCCTTTGGCCTTAGGGTGTGAAAATCAAGGCCCTTTGGGTGAACATGGCGGCTCAGTCTGATTTATTCAGTTGCTTATTTGTTCATCTCACAAGTAGTCGTTGGAGTCTGGTGTCCCAGGGCCTTGCCAGGCACCAGGATAGGTCAGGAAGCAGAGATGGCCCCTGCCACCAGGAGGTCAGTGCAGAAAACAGCTCTGTAAAGAGGCAAACACAATTCCAGGTGACTAGTGCTACCAGAAGAAGGAGAGGGTGCCTCACCTGGCCTTGGGGGATTGGGTTGAGGCTTGCTGGAGGAGGTGGTGAGGGCTCAGCTGAGGATTCCACAGGAGAAGGAAATGTCCAGGTACAAAGGGCCGGGGGTGAGGCCTGCCTGCATGGAACGACGTGACTTGTGCCCACTCTTTGGCCCTGCACAGTACCCCCGGTCCTGGAGCCCGTGGAGTTCCAGAATGACGTGGCAGTGGTCCGTGGCTCCCCCGTGGTCCTCCCCTGTGACGCCCGGGGCAGCCCCCTGCCCCTCGTGTCATGGATGAAGAATGGGGAGCCCTTGTTGCCCCAGAGCCTTGAACATGGGCCAGGCCTGAAGCTGGAGACAGCAGGAGCTGGGGACTCGGGGACCTACTCTTGCGTGGCCAGGAGCGAGGCAGGGGAAGCGAGGAGGCATTTTCAGCTGACAGTGATGGGTGGGTCATCTGCCCCCACACCAGCTCCCTGGGCCCTGGAGGGGAGGGGTGTCTCTGGGGGGGGGCACTGTGGAAGACTTTGAGGGAGGTGAGTGCCCTGGAAGCCTGGGCTGGGGAACTTGCAGCTGGGGTGTTTCATTCTCCTGGGGCTGTACCCCGCAGTCTTGTCTCCCAAACCATGGGACAAGAGCCACTGAAATCTGGGAGCAGAGCCCTAAGTCTTGACCACAAGATTTTGCAAGCGTTGTACATATCAGAAAGATTTGTGTCAATTGTGCCCCTCCTCTGTAGTGTGTCCTTGTTGGTTTAAAAGCAGAAATCATTTTCCCAGGCAGATGGGCCCCCAGTTTCTCTTGTTTGGGGCCCTCCCACACAACCCTCACCTGCCTATTTGTCGCCCTGCCGCTGTCAGCATTTGGATGGTGGAGGAGGGGAGAACCCCAGCTCCCAGTGCTCTGGGCACAGCCCCCACAGCTGACTCAGGGTGGGGTGTTTCGCAGATCCTCCCCACATCGAGGACTCAGGCCAGCCTACAGAGCTGTCGCTGACCCCTGGCGCCCCCTTGGAGCTCCACTGTGATGCCCGAGGCACCCCCTCGCCCAACATCACCTGGCATAAGGACGGGCAGGCCCTGAGCAGCCAGGAGGACAGCAGAGAGGCTGGGCGGCGGCTCCAGGTGGAGGCCGTGCAGGTACTGCTGTCTAGCCCACTGTGGGATGAGTCTGGGGGAGTGGAGGGAAGGGCTTTGCAACACCTGGCAAGGTTTGGCCAATCTCCTCCTTTGTGTAGGGTAAGGATGTGGAAATGACCCACCTGGGAAATGCCCTTGGGAACTCCCAGCCAGGTCAGAGCCAAGGCTGATGCAGAAACCAGATAACTTTCCTACCCTGCCAGAGAAGAGCTGGTGCAGTGGGGGGTGGGGGGGGTGGGGACTTCCTGGAGGAGGCAGGCTTTGCCCTATCCCTAAAGCAAGGGTGAGACAGAGGTAGAGAAGAAACATCCCACAGAAGGGATGGTTAGAAAATCAGGATGGCAGACTCAGCAGGGTCCTTAGTTGTGAAGTGAGGAAACCAGGTCAGGAGGTGGGCAGGTTGGGGCCAGAGGCAGCTGCTCACCCTGCTCCATCCCCAGGTGGGCGATGCTGGGCTATACACTTGCCTGGCCCAGAGCCCTGCTGGCGAAGTTGAGAAGAGCTTCCGGGTCAGGGTTCAAGGTAGGGATGTCAGGGTGGGGGAGGAGAGGGAGACAGGATGGGACCTGCAGGGGTGAGTGCATCTCTCATGCCCTCTCTGTCCTCCCCACCCCCAGCCCCTCCAAACATTATTGGGCCCCGAGGCCCCCGCTCTGTGGTTGGCCTGGCCCCAGGGCAGCTGGTTCTGGAGTGCTCGGTGCAAGCAGATCCAGCCCCCGAGATTGAGTGGCACCGAGATGGCATCCTGCTGCAGGTAGGTGCCAGGCTGGGGACCCAGGGACATCTCCTTCTGTCCCTGTCAGGGCCCAGACCCTGACCAGACGATCCCAGCTGCTGAGGGCCTGCTCTGTGTCAGCACTTTACACACCTGCTCTCCTGGTGTTCTGCACCCCTATTGTTACCACCCCATATAATGGATGGGGACACTGAGACAAGGCTGAGATTTGCACGGAGGACTTCTGATGCATACCTGTGTTCTTCGCATTATTACTTCGAGTTACACTTAGTGGCTGTGACCCGGGGCCGGTGACTGGGGTTCTCTGTGCTCACCCTGAAATGGGAAGTTTGCTGCCGTGGACCGAGGACTGTAGACCTTCTAGTGGAAGCTGCAGTTCCTGATCTGAGCATAAGGCCCCTCTGCAGCCTCCCCGACAGGCAGAGCTCCAGGGAGGGTGCTCCCTCCCTCCCACAGGGACCTATTCCCTGGGAGGGTCCTCAATCCAGTGGGGGCTGCCAGCCAGCCGCAATGGGTCAGAGGCCACTGTCCGGCCCCACGAGTTCCTCGGTCCTCCTCGGCTGGTGCCTGGGGACTGGCCTGGCCCAGCCTGGTGCTGATGAGGGTCTCTCCAACCTGGGGAGCTCTACAGGCAGATGCCCACACCCAGTTCCCAGAGCAAGGCAGGTTCCTCCAGCTGCAGGCCCTGAGCACGGCTGATGGCGGCGACTACAGCTGCACAGCCCGCAACGCCGCGGGCAGCACCAGTATGGCCTTCCACGTGGAGATCCACAGTGAGTGGGCCCCCTCCCACTCACCCTGCCCACCCCCCTCAGAGCGACAGCCTCCCAACACCCACTCCCTCTGTGCCCTTCTTTCAGCGGTGCCCACCATCCAGTCGGGACCACCCACAGTAAATGCCTCTGTGAACCAGACCGCCTTGCTGCCCTGCCAGGTGGATGGTTCACCCCCGCCCCTGGTGAGCTGGCGGAAGGACGGGGTCCCCCTGTATCCTGGGAGCCCCAGGTAAGACCTGGAAGGGGAGGGCATTGGGGAGGGCCTCAGGTACCTCTTTGCAGGTTGTAAACAGAAACACCTGGGCAGTTGGAGCAGAAGGTGACTATTATCTGGACGTGGGCCTTCTCAGTCCCCAACGGCAGGCATGCCTACCTGATAAGGCCATTGAGAAGCCCTGGTGGCTGGCTGGCTGTCTTGTCTGTCTGTCTGTCTGGTTTGACTCTTGGCTGCTAATCTGTGTTTCTGTGTGTATGGGCTTTCTCTCTCTCTCTCTCTCTCTCTCTCTCTCTCTCTCTCTCTCTCTCTCTCTCTCTCTCTCTCTCCCTCTCCCCCCGTCTCTCTCTCTCTCATCAATTTTCTGTACCTTCTTTCTCTGTGGCAGAGATGCCCCACCACCACCTCTGGCACCCCAAGTCAGAGCTCCTCAGTTCACACAACCTGCAGAACCTAGACAGCTGTCTGTGAACCCCAGTCCCAAATTCCCAGGTCAGAGAATTCCATTGGCCCAGCCTGAGTGACGTGTTCCTCCCCAGTCCAATCGGCTGTGGCTGGGGGTGAGGTTACACAGAACAGACATGACCTTTGGAAAGGCGCAGTTCTCAGATCTAGGGGCCATTCTCAGAAAGGTAGGGGCGCTGCTGCCTCCTGGGGAGAGGCTGGGCCCAGGCAGGAACATGGGAGGCCCGAAGCAGCCCCTCTTGCCCTTTCTGATGCTGGGTTGGGGTGTGGGTTGCTGCCCATGGCTGTGACCTCGCTGACCTCTGCCTCATGGATACAGGACTCCTGAGTTAGCACCCTCTTGCTGGGAAAGCCAGAAGCAGAGGGGAGGGTCTTGCTGGAGACACCACCAGGGGCCCAGCCCCCTTGCAAGGTTTTCCTGGTCTGCAGTCTCCATGGCAAACCCTCCCTTCATTCCAGGTTGCAGATGCTGCCCGAGGGTTCCCTGAGGATCCAGCCAGTTCTCGCCCAGGACGCTGGACACTACCTCTGCCTGGCTTCCAACTCTGCGGGCTCCGATCGGCAAGGCCGTGACCTCCGGGTCTTCGGTAGGTGAATGAGGGAAGGTATTTTCCTTGCTTTCAGCATCTACCCCCTGTCTGGACAGGGCGCTGCTTAGTTTCTGGGTCATTCTAGTTACCAGGAGCCAAGAACAATGGTCTCCAAATGGTTTTGACCAGGAAGCCCATTAGTAAAACGTTTTCAACATCACACTCAAAAGATGCATGTTTATTTTTTATGCAAACATTACATCTACTTACTACTGCACTGGTATATTGAGTGAATGATAAAACACGCAAACAATGTGAAATGCTTGAAAGGAGGACAAGCGTCAAAATCACTGAGCCAAGCACTCCAGTCTGCTTTTCCCACTCCAACCCATTACCTGGGTGGAGGCGGCCTGGGGAGCCCTGGCCTCGGGCAGCTTGAGGGGAGTTCTGCCCTGGAGACTTCATTCCAGGAGAGGTGCTTAGGGGGACACCAGCCTCAGGGGTGAGCAGAGGCCCCAGTGCCCCACATTTGGGAGCCTGTGGGGATCCCCTTGGGAAGTTTCTTCTGCCTCCTCTCCTCTGCTTCTTTGGGGGTGGGTTAAAGGTGGTGGGAGTATCCCTGGCCTGGCCCCCATCCCACATGCTGTCTCCTTACCTCTGGTGTCTCCCCAGAGCCTCCCACCATTGCCCCCAGCCCCTCCAACCTGACGCTGACCGCCCACACTGCTGCCTCACTGCCCTGTGAGGCCAGCGGCTCCCCCAAGCCCCTCGTGGTCTGGTGGAAGGACGGACAGAAGCTGGACTTCCGCCTGCAGCAGGGCGCCTACCGGTACTGAGCTGGTCCTTCCAGTACTATTATGAGACACCTGGGGTGGGGAAGGGCACGCCCATCTCACAGAGGGGGACCCAGGTCAGAAACAAGGCAGGAACGTACTTGGGGCTGTCAGCAAAGCCAGCACCAGAACTTGCATCCCGACCTCGGTGGGCCACTGAGATGCCTGGCAGGGGGTGGGGACATTTGGGACACACAGCCAAACAGAAAATGTATGGTCTTGAAAACCATTACAGTCACTGTTTAAAAACATACGTGGAAGCTCAAGTTCATGCTGGCTGAGCCGGGACCCCTGGCCCCTGCAGGAGACTCTGTCTCCCTGCTTCTCAAATGCAGCTGATCATGGAACGGTCACTGGGGAGCAATAACGGAGTCAGTTCACCAGTGAAGTCACCACATATTTGCTGTGTCGGGTGCCAGGTCATCGTGGAGTTTTATGGCTAAAGCACATATCCAGTGGACGCAATGGGTTCTGATTAGGGATTTGGATGTGGTTGCCGTTAGCAAAGTTGTCGTAGATGGTGAGTAAAGGACACATGCAGGGTCGTAGAGAAACAGGGATGAAAATGCAAATCGCCCTCAAACTCCACAGCTAGACCTTTGGAGGTGGAAACTTCTAGAAGAAGCATCTAGAGTCAGGGCTGGGGGCCAGATACAGGAAAGAGAAGTAGTCATGAGACACCCGCCGCCTTCCAGATTCCCCAGGCAAGGAGGCCATGGCTGGCTGGTCTCAGGTCAGCCAGGCCAGACACTTAATAACCGGCCGTCTGTCTGTCCGCCCCAGGTTCCTGCCCTCCAATGCCCTGCTTCTTGCAGCCCCCAGCCCCCAGGACTCAGCCCAGTTTGAGTGCGTGGTGAGCAATGAGGTGGGCGAGGCCCGCAGGCTCTACCACGTGACCATCCACGGTGAGTTGGGGCGGGAGACAGAGGAGGAAGCTGGGATGTGGGCAGCACCCTCCTTTCCTGGGCTGTCTCCACCCGTAAGGACTTGAGCTGGTTCCTTCTCAGCCTTCCTGTGTTGCGTGGACCACCTCCTCCAAGAGGCCCTCTCTGATCCTGCCCCACCCACGCAGACATAGCCCAGGCTCCCGGACGGTTCCTGGCACATAGGAACTTGAAAGAGAGGCCCCTTCCCAATCCAGAATGTTCTAAACCCAAATCTGACCTTGTTGTCGCCCTGGTTGAAATCCCTCCCTCCGCTACCCACTGCCCTCAGGATAGAATGCAGGGTGTCACGTGGGCCCACAAGGTAGCCTGGGGGCTGGCTGCACTGACCCCCACCCAGGTTCAGCTCAGCCCATGGCCTGCCTCGCTCTGGAATCCAGTCGCGCTGCTTAGCTTTTTGTTCTTCACCTTTGGGCCTTCACACATGCTGTTCCTTCTGCCATGAACACTCTTCCTTCACCCTTCACCCAGCCAATGACCTGCTTCTTCCGATCTCCAGTTAAATGCCCCTCTCCCACTCTGAGTTCCCACCAGCTCCCTTTGCAGTGAAACGCTCCCTGCGGTGCCTGGCAGGATCTCTACAGACAGCAGTTCACAACTATCCCCATGCCCAGCAAAAACCGTTTCCTGAGTGAATGAATGTGACTTCTGTTTCTGTGGCACCTCCCTCCCTGGCCCTTTGTCACTAATGTCACCTTGGGTCTCAGTCACTGTTTATGGTTTTCATCTGCCTGGCCCGTGGCCCTGTGTTCCCCAGAGGACCTCGGCGGGGCCTCAGCCTGGTCTTGCGTTTCAGTGCCTCCCACCATTGCCGATGACCAGACAGACTTCACTGTGACCAAGATGGCACCTGTGGTCCTCACATGCCATAGCATGGGCGTGCCGGCCCCGGTGGTGTCCTGGAGCAAGGCGGGCACCCAGCTGGGGATGCGGGGGAATGGCTATCGTGTCTCACCTTCTGGTAAGTAAGGGGGAACCACGGAGAGCTGCTGCTGAGGGCAGACTAAGGGAACTGGGCAGACGGGTGAAAGCAGCCCACTGGGGCCACGTGGTAGAGCAAGAGGAAAGTTCAGGCCTGGCTCCGCCATTCCCTCGCTGTGTGACCTGGGAGCACCCCCTTGCCCTCTCTGGGCCACAGTACCCCCATCCAGGCACTAGAATGTTGATACCCTTTAGTGGTTCCCTGATGCTAGTTGGCAAATCAGTGCTGCTTTGTGGCAAAGTGAGAGAAATAGTAGCTGTGTGGGGATTTCCATGAAGCTAGTTTTATCTCATTAGAAGGATTGTCCTTTGTGTTGAAATTGTGCTTTTCTTAATGTTTTGATGTTGAAAGTTTCTTTTACGAAATTAAGGTGATAGTAGATGATGACTTTTAAAATGTCTTTGTTTATCAAAACAAAAGCTGGCAACTTCATGGGGAGTCAAATTGAATTTATTTTTTGGTTAGTTAGTGAAATCCTAATGTCTGACGACCACGGACCAGACTTACATTTTTCAAATGCTTCTGAAGCAGTAGAAACCTTCCTTCTGACAAGTGGTTATGGGGAGTCCCAACATGTAAAACAGCTGAGGTTCCAGATGGATCTGGGGCTGGGGTGGGGACTGTGGGATGGTCCAGAGTCCAGTGGGCCTCCCTCCTCTTGCCCACCTAGCAGGCCCTCAGAGCTCCCCGGAGGACAGTTCAGAAACCACTTCACTTAACTGCTCAGTAGCAGCCCGTGGTCTGGGAAGGCTAAAATGGTGTTCTTTGAGCACCCAAGGCCAAAGGACAGAGGGCAAAAGGAGCACAGAGGCAGCAGTAATCCAGGGGGCTTCCTGGAGGAGGCGAGTTTTGAGCAGAGCACGGCAAGAATAGCAGGGTGAGGCCTGGGGAGTGGTGGGTGGGCCAGGGATTCCAGGTGGGGCAGTGGCAGATCGGGGAACATCACAGCTAGAAGGGTCTAAAGACAATCCTGTCTGATTCCTCATTATGCACATGGGGAACTGAGGCCCTCGGAGTGGATGGGTCCTGCCCACAGTTATGCTCTGGGCAGGGAGCAGAGGCAGGCCTAGTACCCAGCTTTCGCCATGCTGCTTACAAATGGGCAGGGAGGCAGACTGAGTGGCCTGGACCAGAGGCACCAGGGTGTAAGAGCCCTGCCAGCGTCATCACTGAGGACGTCTGTCCCTGGTCCCTTTACCCCTCTTCATGCCCCTTTCTCACCCACAGGTGCTCTGGAGATCAGGCAGGCCCTCCCCATCCACGCCGGCCGCTACACCTGCACAGCCCGCAACTCTGCAGGCATGGCCCGAAAGCACGTGGTCCTCACCGTTCAAGGTAAGGGTCCCCAGGTCCTCTGGTCCAGACAGCCATGGCCCTTGGGGCAGGGCAGCGGGTGGAGTGCCAGAGGCAGGTGGGGCTGGGGAGCGAGGTGAAGACTGGGGTTCCAGATGCCCAGCCTGCCTCTGAGCTCACTCCCTGATGGGACTCTGGAAGAGAAGAGTCAGCCCACCTGCATCTTCTGTGCCTAGGTTTCCAGAAGCCCCATTCTCTTTAGCGCTTTTAGGCCCCCTGGTTCAAGTAGCCTGGGTGCTAAGGCGTGCCCAGGAACCTCTGCAGCCCCGTTCCTTTGTAGCCTCCCCCATGGTGAAGCCACTGCCCAGCGTGGTGCGGACCTTGGCGGAAGAAGAGGTGGTGCTGCCTTGTGAGGCCTCAGGTGTCCCCCGGCCAAGCATCACCTGGCAGAAGGAGGGGCTCAGCATCCCCACGGGTGAGTCTCTGATGAGCCAGTGCCTGAGGGCCTGGGGGCCTCCTCCTGCTGGGAGGTCAAGGAAGCCCCTGCGCCCTCTTCACCTTCTGCCTCCTTTCACCACCCAGAGCCCGAGTCTACCTGAGCACTCGGTGGTTGGATTCGGTCGGGGAGGGGACAACCTGGCTGGGCTCTGAGTCCAGCTTTTGCGCTCACTCTGTTCCCTCAACACCCTGTGACCACAGCGAGTCACCTGCTGTCCGATCAGACAGAATAGCCCAAGCTGCCCCCCTGCCCTTCTCGGGGGTCCTGTGGTCCCAGCCACTGGCTCCCGGTTTCCTTCCACCCAATCCAGGAGCCAGTGCCCAGGTCCTACCCAGCGGACAGCTGCGGATTCTCCATGCCAGCCCAGAGGATGCTGGAAACTACTTCTGCATCGCCCAGAACAGCGCAGGCAACGCCGTGGGCAAAACTCGGCTGGTGGTACAAGGTGGGCTGGGGGGAGAGGGGGACTGAGGCAGACCCAGTGAGCCAGGGGCTTTGAGGCTCCCGAGAGCCTGTCTCTTCTCTGCCTGACTCTGTGCCCAGGTGGGGCATGTCCCTGCGTCTTCCCCTCCCCCAGCACTGCTTGTGGTTCGGGAAGGAATTGAGGGACAATTATCGTCTCCCATTCTGTGCAGAGGTCTGGCTTTAGACAACAACTCCAGCCCCTCTGCCTCCCCCAGCCCCTTGTGGGACACGAGTCTGGTAATCCTGCCTTCATTTCGGCGTTCCAGTAGCAATAGCCATTTCTGTCCCTTCTGCACACACGCATAGTTAAATGTGAACTTCCTTAGTTTGACCAATCATTATCCCCAGAGAAAAAGGAGACTGGCCCCAAATCTGCAAGGTATCCTGGAATATTCAGACCTGCTTTGACCCCAGGGCCTGCTCTGGTGCGTATCTCAGTGGCCGTCCCTGCAGGTGGCTGTGTACGGCAGGGTTGGACTTGGGCTACGAGTCCAGAAGGGCTCCTGGCTCCATGCCTCCTCCCGGGCCTCCTTGTCCAGTGGGCGCCTCTTCCCTGTGGCCAGATCATCACTGCTGGTCACCAAGTCTGTCCCTCCAGTGACCTGCGCTCTGCCTCCGTGGAGCTCATCCCCTGAGCAGGGAAGCACACGGGCTTTGTGGTCTAGAGGCTGCGCAACAGGAGCCTGGTTAGGGAGGGCTCTCCCGAAGCTTTAGCCGTGTGCGTGTATGTGTGTGTGTGTACACATGTGTGCAGTGATGTCACCCTGTCACAGCTGCACCAAACTCAGGAGTCCCCCAATTGTCCAGATCACGGCCAATGGCTTATGTCCAGGGAGTTGGTGGGAGCAGCAGACAGGGGTGGAAGAAGAGGCTGAAGGGCGTGCCAAGTGCCAAGGGCATGGGAGTGGGGGCAGCCCACCCCACGCCAGCCCCAATCCCTGAGTGGACCTCCCTGTCCCCACAGTCCCTCCCATGATCAAGGCTGGTCTCCCCGACCTGTCCGCCACCGAAGGCTCCCACGCCCTCTTGCCCTGCATGGCCAGTGGCAGTCCCAAGCCTGACATCACCTGGGAAAAAGACGGCCAGCCTGTGTCGGGAGCTGAGGGCAAGTTCGCCATCCAGCCTTCCGGGGAGCTGCTGGTGAAGAACTCGGAGGTGAGGCCCCAGCCCCACAGAGCACAGAGGGGAATCATACGAGTAGTAACACAGCAAACATCTACTGAGCAGCCCGTTTGTCATGCTCTGTGCCGAGTGCTTTTAATCCCAGGAACCTGGGGAAATAGGTGTTATTGTCCCAAAGCACAGATGAGGAAACTGAGCCTTAGAGTAAACCCAGTGTTCCCAAGACACGCTGTTCCCAAGAGGCAGACCCAAGATTTGAACCTGCACTTCCATGACCAGTGCCAGGGGGAGGGAGGGAGCTGGACCGGGCGGGGGTGTGGCAACAGCCTTGTGTTCCCAAATTGCACCTGGCTGTTCTCAACTTCCTGTTGATGTTGACCTGAGCCAGGGGTCTGGGTGGGCCCCCAATCCCCTTCCCCGTCAGCACTGATCAGATTCTAGAATTACAAAACGGGCCACTCTCTAGACAGACATGCGGCAGCTCAGTGGGCTCACCTGGAGGGGGTCACAGGGACCTGGGACCCTGCCGCACAGGAGGCCAGGTAGTGGAGTGGTGAGTGCAGTGGCCCTGCTGGAAAGCACCATGGAACTTCTCCTCTCAGAGAAGGCACCAGAAGCGGGAGCTGCCTCCAGGCTGCTGTGAGCATGGATGAGCTGGTGCAGGGCCGGGCACACAGTAGGTGCTCGGTCAATGGTCACTGTTACAGTGGCCACTGTGGTCAGGGCTGAGATTATGATGCTGCAGAGCCACAGGAAGGCTGTGGGAGGTGCAGTGGTACAGTGGTGAAGCCAGGCTGTATGCTAGCTGTGTGACCTTGGGCGAGTCGCTTCACCTCCCTGGGCTGGCTGCTCCATGGGAACCTACAGGAGAGTGGGTCCCCGGGAGCATTCTGGTCCATGCTGGGGGTAGGGGCAATTCTCAGGCTGACCCCTCCCTTTGCTTGCAGAGCCAGGATGCTGGTACCTACACCTGCACAGCCGAGAACCC
Source organism: Rhinolophus sinicus (assembly GCF_057876585.1). NCBI lineage: Eukaryota > Metazoa > Chordata > Mammalia > Chiroptera > Rhinolophidae > Rhinolophus > Rhinolophus sinicus. The sequence goes on along the minus strand of NC_142516.1, from coordinate 5,277,534 downwards.
TGTGGGCCGCGCCCGCCGCCGTGTACACCTCACCATCCTGGCACTGCCCGTCTTCACCACCCTGCCTGGGGACCGCAGCCTGAGCCTCGGGGACAGGCTGTGGCTTCGCTGTGCCGCTCGGGGCAGCCCTACCCCCCGCATTGGCTGGACTGTCAATGACTGGCCAGTCACAGGTGTGGGACTGCTGGAGGGCCGGTGGAAGGGAACCTGGGTTCCTGAGAGGTAGAGGACAGTAGGCCGGTGGGAACCCCCCCAACATGGTAGAAAGCAAGTGGGTTTTAGTCGGTGCTCTGGGTTCTGGGTCTCCAGGCTTGGCCCTGTGTAAACCCACATGTGGCCATAATGTGACCAGTCATATATCAGACCAGGTAAGAAGCCACCTGCAAAAAAAACTCAACCCTGGAGACATCAGGACCAGGAGAGGGGCCTGAATTCCGGCCCAGCCCTGCTGTTCCCATTGTGGTCTCCTCAGCAAACTCCTTTCCTGGGGGCTCTGTCTCTCCACCTGGCCCCCAGATAATATTTAGGGAGGCACAGGACCTGCAGGGTATATAGTAGATGCTCAATAAATGTCTGCTGAATCACTAAACTAAAAAATCACTGCAAAATGATCTTTTCAGGCCCTCCTGAAGCCATGAGAAGGCTTTCCCCCAGCATTCCGTGGGGAGGGAGTGTGGGTGAATGACAGCTTCTCTGAGCCCAGCTTCTTCATCTTAAAATGGAGATAATAGGGGTCCTGTGGGCAGGATGCTTTACTTAGGACGTGCGTGTTAACAGGCCCCCCAATCCAACCCTTGTCCTCTCATCAGACACCCGATGTGGACCTGAAAATGAAAAAGGACAGGATCTTCAACCACGCCCTCCAATGTGGCCTGTGCCTCCCCTGGGTCAGGCTTTCACTAGGGGGAAGAGCCACCTGTTTTCTGTGTCTTTGTTAAACACCTGCTGGGTACTCAGGTCTGAGTACTCAGCACCTGAGTACTTAGCACCTGCTATGTACTCCGGGCAGGAGGTCCCTGGCACTCTGGGCTCAGAGCCCCCTGGGATGTCTCTGTCTCTGCCACAGACGGGGTGTCTGAACAGGACGGGGGCAGCACGCTGCAGCGGGAGTCAGTCACCAGAGAAGACAGTGGGACCTACGCCTGCTGGGCCGAGAACAGAGTGGGCCGCGTGCAGGCCATCAGCTTTGTCCATGTGAAGGGTAGGGCGTGAGCCATGTGGCCTTTCTCTTGTGAACTCAATCTATTGGGTTTTCTTTGAAAGTCTGTGAAACTGGCCTCCTGATCTCTGAACCAGTACTTCTCCACCCTGGCTTTGCGTTAGAATCTTCTGGGACTTTCTAAAATACTGAGGCCCAGGTTCTACCCTGACTCAGTAAACCTGCTTCTCTGAGGTGGAGCCCCAGCATCAGTATTTTTTACACTCCCCACATGACCCAGCGACAGGTAGAATTGAGATCTGACAGATCAGCTTACAGCTCTACTGTCTTCTGGACGGTGCCAGTGTGGGAGGTGGGCATGAGGGCCAGGGCACTCTGGCAGAAAAATGTATGAAGCTTGCCAGCCTACCCATTGTCCCCTGCTCAGCCAGGAGCAGCACAGTAACCCTCGATGGATGACACCATGACTGAGTTTGCTCGACTTCAGGATGGGTGGGGTGGGGTTTGATGGAGGGCAATGAGCAGCCAAAGGCACCAGGACACCACTGCAGCTGTTGGTAGAGTCAGCCTCAGGAAAGCGGGAAGGCTAGAAACTGGTATAGGCATCCAAGAGTGTTTAAGCTTTGCATGATGTGAGGATCAGGGACATCTTAGGGTTGCTGTGTACAACAGACGTGTTCTAATGATCATGTATTCCTTGTTATCCAAAGTCCCCAGCAAGTACTCTGCAGCTAGATAATCTATGAGAGCGGGTGTATGACAGTCAGAACAAAGCTTTCCCGCCTGTGCCTGTCTCAGGCATCACTAATCAATCACAGCACTATTCCCACTCAGCTTCAAATCCTTCTCAACACAGTATTCCTGGCAGCTGCTGCCAGTCTGTTTCACTTGACCCACAACATGACAGCTATTTGCCATCCATGATGCATTGACTATACACAGCCATGCTGGGCCAGCAGGAGCCTCTGTAGGCCCCTGGGGTCTGGCAGGCAGGCCTTTGGTGACAGGATTATGGGAGGCTGAGCCTGAAGGGAACTTCCTTTCTGACCCCTTATCTGATGTCACCTTGTACAGAGGCTCCTGTCCTACAAGGAGAAGCCTTCTCCTACCTGGTGGGACCTGTGGGGGGCACCATCCGACTGGACTGTGTGGTCCATGGAGACCCAGTTCCCAACATCCGCTGGATCAAAGATGGCCTCCCACTGCAGGGCAGCCGTCTCCGGCACCGGCTGCAGAATGGCTCGCTGACCATCCGCAGGACAGAGGCAAGGAGGGGCCTGGCACCTTGGGTGGGGCCATCTGGGACAACCTTAGGCTTCTTGTGATTGCTCAAGAGGGTTCTTTAGGTTGGCACCACCCTCTACAGTCTGCAGAGCACTTTCCTGCCTGTTACCCAGAGACTCCCTGCACTAACTAGGGTGACCTCCAGCCAGTGACCTAACTTCTCTCTGCCTCAATTACACCATGCATTCAGTGAGGCTACTAATTGTTTCTACCTCACTAGTTTACAGTGAGAAATCAGTGAGATGACCCCATACCAGGTATTTAAGAGTATATGGCCCCTGGGTAATGCCAATCAATGTTTTTAATAACAATCCCAAGGGCAAGGTGGACAGGTAAGAGTGCCCCATTTTATAGAGGAAGACACTGACGCTCAGAGAGGCCCACAACCAGTAAGCATCCCAGGCAGGACTGCACCCCAGCTCTCCTGACTCCCACTTCATGCTCTTTCCTTGGGCACTGCGGCAGCCCCCACTCACCTGCCTTTCTATGTCCCAAGTCCCACTGGTCATACAGACATCCACAATTTGGTGCTATCAAGCTCGTGTTAGGGGTCCTTGACCTTGCCCGTTTGGGAGCCTGTCTCTAGATAGTAAGAATCACAGGACTGGTAGGAATAGCAGCAATAATAATGGCAGCTGTGACCTGAGGATTTACCGTGGACCAGCCTCTGGGCCTCGCACTTAATGAGTATGATTTCATGTGATGCTTACAACAATCCTAGCAGTTATTATCCCCATTTTAGAGATGGGGAAACTGAGGCTCCAGAAACATGATGATGTCCTAGTAATGGGTTCAGTACGGTAAACAGTGGAGCCGAGATTCAGTGTTATATCAGTCTGACCCCCAAATCTGTACTCTTAATGGCATGCTGCTGCCCCCTGAGGGTCCCTTGGGATCGGCTTCCAGGATGTGATCTGGGTGTGGATGGTGGTGGCCGCAGGCTGCCCCCAGCTCCAGCTCATGGCAGTGCTGCCCCTCAGAAGTGAGTCTGAGCCAGTGTTCCTCCTGAGACCTGTGACTGTCCACGTCGTGGATAGCCTGGGGAAACAGCTTGCCTCTCACTAGGCTGGAGAAATGCTGCAAACCGCCTCCCCTCCGGAGACTGGCGGTGCACACAGGCCCAGTAAAAGGCCTGAGAAAGCGTGCCATTCAGATACCTGCTGTCTACCTCGGTGTTTCTCACGCATTTCAATCAAGAACGCTTATTTCAAGGACTCCCAAACAAGGTGCCTTGGAGCGATAACAACTCAATGTGCACAGTTCGGAAGAGCCAGGTCTAAATAATGGTTTAGCAGTGTACAACTCCACGTAGGGCAGCGAGTCCATGCCCTTAGTCGCCCCCACCTCCAGGTTCCTGGTGTGAAAGGGGCTGAATTCTCTCTGGACGTGTGCTGACAAGTGGCCATGGAGGCCCTTCTGATGAGCCCTGTGAGGAGGCCACGAGCCCCCAGCTGCTTTAGGCTCTGAGCACTTCCTGTGAATTGGGTCTTGCTCCAGCCGCCCTTCTGTCCAGCTGTCCCGAGCTGCTCCCTTCCCCTTCGTTCTCCTCTCCTGAGCACTGAGTTCCCCCTCCTATGCCTACCTGCAGATGGACGATGCGGGACAGTACCAGTGCCTGGCAGAGAATGAGCTGGGCACAGTGGAAAAAGTGCTGGTGGTCATGCTGCAGAGTAAGTCTCCCTCCCCTCTCCCTGGTCCTGCGTGGGGACAGTGTGAAGTGGGCCCTTAGGGGAGAGCTGTGGCTGCAGCCACCCAGGCTATCTGATAAGAACAGAGGGCAGTGAGGCAGGGCGGGGTGGGGACTTGGAATCCTTTTGCAAATACATATTCAGAACACAGAATTGAAGTCCTGTGCAATGTTTCCTAGGGTATAAGGGGAGTCAGCTCGGGGCTAATGACCACCTGGGAGCCAACAGCCAGGCCTGGGGGGACCATTTATTCAAAACTCAAACCTATCCTTGGGATCATAGTAACAGCTCTTGGATCTGCCCAGCAGCTTATAGTTTACAAAGCACTCTCTGAGACTCAGACTAGCCAAATATTTCACAAAAGACATAAGCCTACAAATTCAAGAAGCTGAGCAAAACTGAAACAGCTGAGATAAACTGCAAGAAGTCTGCACCCAGACACATCACAATGAAACTCGCTGAAAATTAAAGACAAAGAAAACAAGGTTCCATCCTTGCCTCTCAGTGTGGCTGTGGAGTAATTCACAGTTCAGGCAATTTTGGGGGTGATCAGGAAAGGCCTTGCTGATGGGGTGACATTTAAGTTGAGGTCTGACTGATGAGAAGGAGGCATCCGGGTGACAATCTGGGTGAATTTGTTTGAAGCAGGAAGAATAGCAAATGCAAAGGCTCTGACACAGCAAGGAGCCACACTTGCTTCAATCCTTGTGGTTAAGGGGGCAGGTTCCGGACTCAGTCCACTTGGGACTGTTATTGCATCGGCCATCTGCTCTGTGAACTTAGGCAAATCATTTAATTCTTTTCTGTAGTACTTAAGTTTTCTTATCTTTATCATAGGCCTAATGATAGAACAGGCATCATAAGAAGTTGTGAGGCTTAAATGCTTAGCACACGGTGCCTGGCACATACCGTGTTTCCCCGAAAATAAGACCTAGCCGGACAATCAGCTCTAATGCGTCTTTTGGAGCAAAAATTAATGTAAGACCCGGTCTTATATTATGTTATGTTATATTATATTATATTATATTATATTACATTATATTATAAGACCCGATCTTATAGTAAAATAAGGGAAACACGGTAGTAAGCAATCAATAAATGCCACCAATTATTATTGTTTTCAAACTTTTAATATTCATTAAGATTGGCTTTTCAAACCACTTTTTTGAGGTATGCTCGATGTTAAAAAAAAAAAAAAAAAGTTCAGGCAATTTTCAGGTCGTGCACAGCTCCCTCATTTTCAGGTTCTCATTCAGTTTCTGGGGGGCCCCCTGGTCTCCTCAGCCAGGGCCACCCCCTCAAGCCGGCAGAGGTGCCAGTTCCCCGTGTGCTTCCAACTGGTCCTGCTCCTTTCCCTGACAACACCCTGGTTTCTCAGAGTACACACTTCCATCCGCTCCTGCAAATCCAGTCGGTCCCTTGTGAGAGCAAAACTGCTGTGATGACCAAGGTGGGGTGGGGTGGGCGAGGGGAGCAGCCCACGCAGGAAGACCCCACTCTTACCCAAATTTCCAGAAGTCTTCATGGTTAAATGGTTCTCAATTTGTTTCCCTTTAGTTGATTTCTAGAGCCCTGGCACTGTTGGTTTTGACAATGTTGTCAATTGTCGTGCTTGTTTTTTGATGGAAGCTGCCTTGCTGACTCTTGACTCACTCAGCATGGCCGAATGATCTTTGACTTGGACTTAAATGGAATCCTGTCATACGTGCTCTGTGTCAGGCTCCTGGTGCATGTCATTGTTTGGGAGAGTGTACGTGGAATTCATTTACTCATGCGTGTGGCCATGTGCTTTTCCACTATGCGGATTATACCAAAATGTATTTATATATTCCGCTGTAGGTTAGTCTCCAGTGAGGGGAAGGTATGCGGTGACAGTCTTATGCATGTCTGTTGGTGAACATGCATACATATCTTCTATCTGCCTCTATATTTTGTAATTTGTCTAAGTGAATATGTACCACTTAAATATACAAAAATAATAAAATGTTCCTAAAAACTGCCCTGGGGCTTCCCACAGGTGGCCCAGTGTTCCAGGTGAAGCCCCAGGATGTGACCGTGAGATCCGGGGATGACGTGTCCCTGCGGTGCCAGGCCACTGGACGGCCAGTGCCCACGGTGGAATGGTTGCGTGCGGGCCAGCCCTTGCAGGCCAGCCGGCGGCTCCAGACCCTGCCAGATGGGAGCCTGTGGCTACAGCGAGTGGAGACTAGGGACGCAGGCACATATGAATGCGTCGCTCACAACCTCCTGGGCTCTGCCACAGCCCGGGCTTTCCTGGCTGTGAGAGGTACGGGGCAGCCCTGCCCAGACCTTTCTGGACGGAGGCGGGATCATTTGCAAAATGGGGATTTGTGTGTTGTTTGTGTGGGACCTGGCCCACTGCCCTGCCAGCTCCTTGAGTCTTCTCTTTACTTAGAGTTGCAAACTTCAAATGAACGAGCTGGGAGGGCCTTATTCATCATCATCTTATTAACCCTGCTCTATACCACTGGGAATCTGAGGCTCTGAGATGCTAAGTGTTTGCAGCTTGTGTTGGACAGGGGACCCTGGCTCTTCCAGCTTACCTGGCACAGATATGTGTCCTCCCTTTGGACACTCCACAGCCCTGTGAAGTAGGCAGAGTGAAACAGGGGACTCCATGAGGTTGCTATGAAAAGTCTGTGGCTTAGTGCTTGTCCCAAGCTTTCCTGGCTGTGGTGGGTGCTAATTACTGTTACTAACCCCTGTCATCTCGGGTCTCCTCAATCAATTCCCTTCTCCCTTGGGTCAAACCGAACATTAAATTGAGAAAACGATTATCCTGAGAAACCACAGTAAAGTGACTCACACTGACTAATGGAAAGTCACTGAATATTATTTCTGTGCCTCTATGAAGTAAATATTCCATATTTGTGGCTTTGTGTCTCCATCCCTGTCCACGGCAGACGTCACTAATCTATCACCGCACACATCAGATTCCTTCTCCATAGAACCCTTTTCCAGGCAGCAGCTTGAGACTAATTAGAACTGGGACTTGACACTCTGCCACTTGAAACCCCATTTGAAATGCACTGCCAACCAACTGTGGGTCCCTTTCTGGCCCCTCGTCTCCTCCTGTCCTGTAGGCAGGGCTAGAACACGAACACATGCAACTCTGGAACTTCAGTGGTCCTCTGACACCCACCACAGATGCTGTCTCTGGAGCAGGTCTGAGTAGACCCTCCCTTCATTGCAGAGCTTGGCACCACTTCTTACCCTCTTCCATTGAAAAGCCCCCAACCCAAACCACAGAGCTCTGAACATGGCCGCTGTGTTCATTTCCTGTGGCTGCCATAACAAGTACCACAGACTGGGTGGCTTAAGCAACAGCAATTTATTGTCTCATGGTTCTGGAGGCTGGAAATCTAAGATCAAGGTGTCGGCAGGGTCGGTTCCTTCTGAGGTCTGTGGTAGAGAATCGATTCCATGCTTCTCCCCTCGCTTTTGGTGGTTTGCTGTTTGGTGTTCCTTGGCTTACAAAGTCATCTCTCATCTCTGTCTTCATGTTCATGTGGCATTCCCTGTGTGCATGTGTGTGTCCAAACTCCCCCCTTTTTAGGACACCCATCATATTAGCTTAGGGCCCACCCTCCTGACCTCACGTACCTTAGTTACCTCTGTACAGACCCAATCTTCAAATAAGATCATATTCTGTGGTCCAGGGATTAGGGCTTCTGCATCTCTTTTTAGGGGGACACCTCTAAAAACATTAGCGGCCTTCTTACTTTTTAAATGGAAATAATTATTTTTTACTTCATGCATGTTAATTGTAGAAAGGCCAGATCATTTAGAAAAATCTGTGAAGAAAAACTAATTATCAATTATTTCCCATGATTCAATTATCAGAAATAGCTTTGGCAATTATGATTTGTGGTATATCTTTCTACACTTTTTTTTTTTAGTGTAAAGAGGTACACATTTTTCTTTTTACAAATGAGATCGAATGTATAGGTTGTCTTTACAACCTGCCATTCTTACTTACTCTGTCTCAGACAACATTCCATGACAATAAACCTAGTCCATACTTCTTTAATGGTTTCATATCACTCCATAGGAACATTTTTAAAACTTAATTGTTGTTGGATTTGTAAAATATGCAACAGGGTTTTTTCCACTTCCCGCTCCAAAACCATGCTGTAGCACATATCTTTGTGTGCTGGCCTGAATATTTCTGTAGGGTAAATTCCTTCCAGGTGCACTGCCAGGTAGAAGGTGTGTAAAGGTTTTGAGGCCCCCTAACTATGGACTTATCTCTTGCCCTTCTTTACCTTCAGCCTTGGTGGTGGGGCATCCTGACCTGGTGGGAAACAAGTCACCCCATGTCTGAGAAAGTCAACAGTAGCTTGTCATTCCTGGCCTCCAATTTTTTGTCCCCTTCTTAAGTTGCCAGGGGCCATGCTGCTGCCTTCTTATCTGCAGCTCCCAATTCCTTTCTCATTCCTTTATTACAAAGCCAGGGGCAGGTTCAGTGGCCTTTTCCTGTCCCTGCCATAAACCCAGAGCATCAGATATTGACAAGAGACATCCCAGATGGGCATCAAATTTCATCACACCCCAGTTATGGGCTGCAGGAAATGACATTGCTTCCTGGAATCCAAAATTAACCAGCCCCCTGATTTACCCACTTAGGGTCCTGGCAGTACAATGTTTTATGTTATTTTTCTCAACAGATCCTGGGCAGTTTGTTGCTAATTTCCCCTGAGAGCCAGTGAACGGAGAGGCAGGCTAGCTTCTGTCTCTTGCCCCCTGGAATGCCATCTGTCCAAATGAGACAGCTGGCCCATTAGCCAGAGGAAGCAACCCCCAAGCCCATGCCCTCCATTTGATTAGTGCCCAAGAGCATGTGCTTGCAGACTGCCTGGCGGCTCCTGGAAATCCAGCCCACCCCAGCCAGGACAGCTGCAGGGCGGCGGGACCCAGGGCCACTGCTGGAAAGGGGGTCGTTCAGGTGGTGGCATTCAATTCCTGGCTTGGTGCCCTGCCCCTCAACCCTCATCCTCCCAGCAGCCCCCGCCATCATGGGCTCCTGGTGTCTTAGAACGCAACAGGTTTTTGGCGTACCTGTGATCCCACCTCTTTGTTTTATAGATAAGCCAACTCAAGTGTGGCTTGGGGGCCTGACTCGCCCAAGTTTCCAAGAAGGCGATGGCAGGGCCAGAATTAGAAGCTGGTGCCATCACCCATTAGCTGTGTGCCCTTGGGCAAGTTACTTCGCCTTTCTGAGCCTCAGATTACTCCTTTGTGAAATGGGTGACAGTACCTGCTTCTACTGAGGGCAAGGAGGTGGATAGTATCACTGTTGTTCTCTTCCTTCCTCCCAGAGGAGCCCCGGGGGAGCCGGGGGAGCGTGATTGGGGTCATCAATGGCCAGGAACTTGGCATGGCCACCCTCAACACCAGTGTGCAACAGGAGGCACGTTCTGGGGTCACCACCATCGAAAGCAGTATCAGCCACATCCCTGCGAGCGTGGGTAAGTGGACCAGAGTCTCCTGTCTCTGGAGACCCTCCGACCCGTGCTAGAGCCAGGAGGAGACAAAACCTGTGTTCTGAGGCTTGCTCCTGGCCTGATTCCCAGAGGAAATCCGACCGCCTCTAAGAGCAAAGTCCAAGCCAAAGTGAATTTGGGGACAGGCCACTTCCTCCCCATCCCACACCCCCTAACAAAGCAAAATGACTGCATGAAAGTCAGACCAAGAGCATGTGAAATGATCAGACTGTGTGAACGCAGGTCAGGTCATGAACTTGAAGCCACAGGCTGCTATGTGAGGTTTTCTTCCACCGTTAGAAAAGTGAAGGCATCACCAGTAATGATTAAGGGATGTGGGCACGAGGGGACGGAAGGGAGAGACAGAGAAAGTAAAATGAGCTGCAAGGCCCAGAGAACCAAGAAATGTCCGCTTGCAGACAGATTCACAAAATAGCATGTCCTAAGCAGATGGAATGTTCTGGAGGGACGTTGCAGACCCTGTCGTAATGGAGCCTGCTGCCTCATCATTCCCAAGACACCCTGCTTCCTTTGGTGGGGGTCCAGAGCAGGGAGAGGGCAGTGCTGACAGGGTCTTTCCTAAAAGCAGCTCCTCCAAGGCTGTCCTGGACCACAGACCTGTGTGAAGAGTGTGGGGTCTTTGGCTGGGGCTGGGGGGTCACTCAGAGCTGGCTGTCAGCAGAGAGTGAATGAAGCAAGAAGCTGCCCAGATGTGGCCCTCTCTTCCAGCGGCAGGAGCTGAAGCCGTGGACAAATGTCTGGCCCCAAGCCAGGTGGGCCAGGCTGTGTCTAGTGGAAACAGGTGCGGAGAGGTTGAGAAGGTTCTGCTGCCATGTGTGGGGCCCAGCTGGCTCCCCTGAACCTCAGTTCTCTGACATCTCTCTTCTGAGAGCCCGCAGTTGAGCTGAGAAGCTCAACTGTCAGGACCCCAAGCGAGTGGGGTTTCCCTTTCCCTAGTCCAATGCCCCACCCGCCCCAGGAGGAGGGCTGGGCATTGTGTGACATTCTGAAAATCCATGTCCAAGGCAACTTGGAGTTCTGTATTTCAAAGTCAGTGTTTTAGAACAATCCTCCTTCTCCCATGCTCTTCTGGAAGGGGTCTGCAAGGCAGGAGACTTGGTTAATTTTCAACTCGGTCCAGCATATGAGTATATAGTGACAGTCTTTGCGTCCCAGGCTCTGTAGTGGCCCAGTAGCCCGCAATATTTGTGGAATTGAGTTGAATATCAACAAGTTACATGCATTTCTTTGTATAAACATATTTTGCTAATTTTCACAACTCCTCCAAGAAGTAGATAGTGGCCTTTACCACTTCGCAGGTTCTGATCCAATAGCCGGTCCAGGTAATCTCGGCACTGAGTATGGGTGAGGAGGGAAAGGGCTGAGCTCTCCTGGGGGTAACAGGGAGCCACAGAGGGACCTTCAGCAGGAGACTGGCGGCCTCAGCGTCCAGCCCTCACCTGGCCTCTGTGCCCCGCCCTCTCCTCTGTGCCCCGCCCTCTCCTCTGTGCCCCGCCCTCTCCTCTGTGCCCCGCCCTCTCCAGGGCCTCTCATGCGGGTCCTTGTGGTCACCATCGCCCCAATCTACTGGGCACTGGCCGGAGAGAGTGGAGACGCCTTGAACGGCTACTCGCTGACGGGTGGCAGCTTCCGGCAGGAGTCACACATGGAGTTTGCCACAGGTGAGTGGGGTCTCCCCCAAGGTGGGCCAGGTGGGGCGGGCCTGAGCCCAGGGCCTCTCCCTGGTGGTGACTCCAGGCTGGACGGGGATGGATTGCAGGGGAGCTGCTCACGATGACCCAGGTGGCCCAGGGCCTGGATCCCAATGGCCTCCTGCTCCTCGACGTGGAGATCAATGGCGCCGTCCCCGAGAGCCTCGCTGAGGCAGATCTTCAAGTGCAGGTGTGGGGTGAGCCCTGGGGTGACAGAGACTGGGACGTCCTGCTCACAACGATCCCTTAGGAGCCAGGCCCACTTTCCTTCCTGGCACCCCAGCAGGGGCTGGGGCAGGCTTGTCCTTGGACTTAGGGGAGAATTAGTGGGAAGATCCTCTGGGCCCAGCCTCTCGGGGACACCTGTCCTCCGCACTCCATAGGTGAGAACGCCAAAGGGCAGTGACCCGTCCAAGGCCGCCCAGCTGGCTGGAGGAAGAGCTGAGAGGCCCCCCAGGTCTCCCTCCGCACCCCCCAGCATCCTATGGGTGAGGGTCCCAAGTCCCAGGTCACTGGGAAGTTGACATCCCCGATGTTCTCCCCTCCTCCTCGTCCTCTAGGATTTCCAGGAGCGCTATGTGCAGACAGGGCCCGGCCGGCTCTTTGTGGGCTCCACGCAGCGCTTCCTGCAAGACGGCCTTCCGGTGTCCCTGCGCTGCAACCACAGCATCCAGTACGATGCAGCCCGGGGCCCCCAGCCCCAGCTGGTGCAGCACCTGCGGGCCTCCGCTATCAGCTCGGCCTTCGACCCCGAGGCTGAGGCCCTGCGCTTCCAGCTCACCACAGCCCTGCAAGCCGGTGAGGGCCCCCTCCTGTCTCCACCCCGCCCTGCCCCCGCTGAAAGCCCAGGTGACAGCCCACCCCTGCATCCCCTGATCATGGATCAGAGACTCGGGACTGAGACAGCTCACCTCCTTGCTCCCGTCCGTGCATCCATACCCCAAGTGGGACATGGCTCTTTGGGCCACTCCTCTTCAAACCCTCCAGAGCTTTTCCGCAGGTTCCCAAAGGGAGGTTCAACCCCTGTCCCCCAGGCTGATGTTCAAGATGACTCAGACCCCACCCTCTTCCCAAGGTTACCTGCACCAGAGCCCCCACCTAGGGGGATGGCAGCCACTCTTGGAACCCCTAGAGACTCGCATGAACAAGCCATATATTTTCAACCAATGGGTGCTAAAAATATGCCTGTTATCGTTATTTGAGGTGCCAACATGTTTTTAACATTGAACATGGGACAGTGGTAAAAGCACAGCTTTGCAGTCAGGCAGACCCTGGTTCAAACCCAGCTGCCCCACTTCCTGGCCGTGAGACCTTGGGGGCAAAGCCCTGGCCCTCTCGAGCCTCCATGTGCCCATCTGATATGGGCATGGCATGGCCTGCCTTACAGGGTGTTATGAGTAGGGTGCTGTCTTTGAAACCCTCAACCTGCACCCAGTGACTGCTTTATTAAGGGTGCCATCCTTCCGATAATTCAGGCAGTCTGACTACCTTTCTGTCTCCAGAACAGTCTGCCCCCACCCTGGCTTGGGCTTGCTGCCCCCGTCAGATGCCCTCACTTTACCCATAGCTGGTGGCCACGTTTACTTCTCTGGATCCTCAGGAGCACAGTTTTACATGTGTGGTCCCCCTGCTTTGTACTTGTCACTATGATTTCTCCTGTCTACCATCCATGGTCTGGCTAGCCCACCAGGAGCCCCTCCTGGCGTGACCCACAGCCAATGCCTCTGGCACACTGGGCTGGGTGGGAATGGGCTCACTGACTCACTGGGCACCAGCCAGGCTCAGGACAGGGGCTGCGCACGTGGTGGAGGGGACCTCAGCCTGGCCAAGCTGGCGGGAAGGAGCGATGAGCCTGGGTGATGGCCAGGGCTGCTCTTCGTCCCCGGGCGTCTTCTGTCCTTAGGGCCTGTCTTTGCCTTGCAGAAGAGAATGAAGGCAGCTGCCCGGAAGGCTTCGAGCTGGACGCCCAGGGAGAGTTTTGTTTGGGTGAGCACCCTCTCCCCACCCTGGCATAGACAAGGGAGGCCTCTCAGCCTGGGATGGACGAGCTGTCAGACCAGCTGGCAGGGTCCTGTGCATGCAGACCACCAGCTCTCCCCACCCCCCAGACAGGGACGAGTGCTCGGGCGGCCCCGGCCCCTGCTCCCACTCCTGCCATAACACACCTGTCCGCTTCTGCTCCTGTCCAGCTGGCTTTGTCCTGGCCAGGGACAACAGGAACTGCGGGGGGCAGGGGAGGGCCCAGTGGAGGGGACACATTGGCCTGGCCCAGGTGTGTGCAGGACCCTGGATGGGGGACATACACTCAGGGAACGGTCTGTTCCTGAGGGCACTGGATGCCAGCCTGGGGGTTCCGATGCCCTGTTCCCACTGGGAACTTCCTGTTACGAGGGCCACAGATGGGAAAGGTCAAGTACTGATAGGTGATAGGTACCTCCAAAGACATACGCGTGACCATCATGTACTCATGGCACACGTAGCCGCCGAGCCCAGGCACAGCCTCAGAAGCTTTCCCTACACTCAGCGGCCATTTCTAGTCAACTGGGGTTGGAAGTGAGCTGACACCCATGTGCCCCCACTGGTCTACACGTCCCCTCAGTGGAGTTGCTAGACAACAAATCTGGCCCTGGGGCACTGTCCGGACACTGACCACCCCTCCCCGTCAGCGTCCCTCCACTCCCACCAGTGGGACCTGGTGCTGCCACGCCTGTTGGGAGCCCATGGGTCATTGTCTGCAACCTCACATTAGATACCACCCTCGGCTCCCTTGGGGTGGACTCTGTGTTTCTGGGGGTCCCAAGATGGTGGACAGAGCTAGCAGAAGGGGTGGGCCCTAGGGACAAAACCCATGTGGGGAGGCTGGGCCAGTGTCAGGTGGCGAGGGCGCCTGGGGGCATGCATTCATGTAGCCCCTGTCCCCGTCGTCCCCAGATATGGACGAGTGTGCCTGGGATACGGCCTTTGCCCAGTGGGACAGCACTGTGTGAACCTGCTTGGGTCCTCTCGCTGCCCCCCTGACTGTGGGCCTGGCTTCCAAGTGGCCACTGACGGGGCTGGTTGTGAAGGTGACAGGGGCACAGTGTGGGCTTGCCCAGACTCCTGGGAACCCAGCTATTGGCAGGATTCAGCAGAGGGGGTGCTGTGTGTCACTAGGACGCTAGGCCTTCAGGGAAATGGGCACTCTCTTGACAGAAGGAGTGCAGTGAGGCCAGGGAGAGAAACTGCGCTGGCCTCAAGAGGTCTGAGCCCTGGGGGCCTGGCTGCTGGCAGCTTAGTCCCTCTGACAAGGGTCTCCTTTCTGGGCCTCAGGCATGGCGTCTGTCCGATGCAGGTGGACCAGGTCAGGGATGGCAACCATATGCTACATCTGCCATTTCTCTTGTTTCCCCTCCTGGGCCGTGGCCCAGCCTGGAGACAGCCCCTGAATCCTTCTCAACACAGCTTCTCCAGCAGCCGCTGTGAATCGGTTGCAGCTGACCTGTGAGATGAAACCTACGTGTTTCCCTGGAAATAAGACCTAGCCAGACCATCAGCTCTAATGCATGTTTTGGAGCAAAAATTAATATAAGTAAGACCCGGTCTTATTTTACTATAATGTAAGACCAGGTCTTATAATATAATATAATATATAATATAATATAATATAATATAATATAATATAATATAATATAATATAATATAATACTGGGTTTTATATTAATTTTTGCTCCGAAAGACGCATTAGAGCTGCTTGACCGGCTAGGTATTATTTTCGGGGAAACACGGTAGGTGCCACCCTGGATGGGTGACCTGTAGGATCCTTCCTGCTTCAATATTCTATGGTTTCACAATCGTGGGTCTTCCTGACTCCTCCGAGAGAGGCCCTGCGTGGAGGGGGAAACGCATTGTGGCACTTGAGCTCAGGACAGGCAATCATGCTGCTTTAGTGGCTGCAGGGCCCTCCTGACTCGAGGGCTCTCCCGCCTGCTGCCTTCCTTCTCTCCTCCCTTCCATCCTCATTGGTTTTTTTTTTTTTTAGCTCTTCCCATGTACCAGGCTCCTAGCCCCTTTACATGCGGGACCCAATTTTCTCAACACAACCCCATGAAAAGATCCCATCCTGAGCCCTCTTTACAGATGAGGAAACTGAGGCTGAGAGATACAGTTACTTGCTCAAGGACCAAGAGATGTGGCAGAGCTCGGTCCATACCTGGGACTCTGCCTCCAAAGCCCCTTCCTTCTTTTGGACCCAAAACCTTTTTACCCTGCAAAGCTGGCAGAATTGGGTGGGGTGGTGGCAAGCATTGGCGTTCCACCTGGTGGCACTGACGTCGGAGAAGGGGGCAGGATGAGGCTCAGAGGTGGAGAGGCACCTTGGGGGAGGGGCTCTGAGCTCAGCCCTGCCCCTGCCCATGCCCCTGTCTCCCCAGATGTGGATGAGTGTCTGGAGCAGTTGGATGAATGTCACTACAACCAGATCTGTGAGAACACCCCAGGCGGGCACCACTGCGGCTGCCCCAGGGGGTACTGGAGCCAGGGCCCCAGCCTGCCCTGCCTAGGTATGGGGGCACCCACCCCTAGTTGGAACCCTGGTCAGCACCCCTGGCTCAGGGGCAGGGAGTGTTTATGACAAGGGCAATATTCTGTGAATAATCAAAGGGCAGCCAGCGCTGACTGCATGCTCACCATGGGCCTGGATCCATGCTCTGCCCGCTCCAAACCTCACCCCTACCCTGCAAGGTCACCTTCCCAAGGAGCCCAAAAGGAGGGTGGAGAGAAGTGGGTGGGTCTCAGAGAAGCTTGGGAGGTAGGATGAGCCCCACTAGGACCCTGAAGGGAGGGGTCTGAGGGACAGTTGAGGTCTGGGATGAGGCTCTGAGCTGGGTTGGGGGTGGGGGTGAGGCCTCTTTGAGCAATAGAGGCTGGAGTGGGAGAGGAGGCTGGGGTGTGCCGGGAGAGGGAAGGCTTGGAGGCAGGCCTGCGTGCAGCGGGTGACGCAGCTGGATTCTGGGGAAGGCAGCCAGCTGCAGCGAGCCCTCGACATGCCGCCTGGCCCCTGCTCCTTCCAGATATTAACGAGTGCCTGCAGCTGCCCAGGCCCTGTGCCTACCAATGCCACAACCTCCAGGGCAGCTACCGCTGTCTGTGCCCGCCCGGCCACACCCTCCTCCGAGATGGCAAGGCCTGTACCCCGCTGGAGCAGAGAGGACCAAATGTGACCACTGTCAGCCACCGGGGCCCCTGGGTGCCTTGGCTGCGCCCCCGCGCCCCCGTCCCCAATGGCTCCTACCATGCCTGGGTCTCCCTCCGACCGGGCCCCAGAGCCCTGAGCAGCATGAGCCGGGCCTGGTGCCCCACTGGCTTCATCCGGCAGAATGGAGTCTGCACGGGTAAGGCTGAGCCCCCACCAACCCACTGGGGACACATCCCACTATGTTGTCTCAGGCTACTGGGCTGGGTATGTGGGCATCGCGCTCGGTGTTCAGAAATCCAGGGCTCGCAGGCAGGGTGGGCGTTGCTTCCTTGATACACGGAGTCTTGGAGCCCTGGCTGTGCTAATGGGCAAGGGACTTCCAAGAGGGGGATGGAGTGTTTTCCAAACCATTTGACTTCAGACACTGCCCAGAGGTGAAGCAGGAGTGAGGGAGATTTTCAGGAGGGAAGGAGTCTGTTCCATGTTGACATGAGGCGGAACAGAGACTGGTGGGGATGGGGCCGATGGGCTAG
Source organism: Rhinolophus sinicus (assembly GCF_057876585.1). Lineage (NCBI taxonomy): Eukaryota > Metazoa > Chordata > Mammalia > Chiroptera > Rhinolophidae > Rhinolophus > Rhinolophus sinicus. The sequence continues at coordinate 5,260,481 of NC_142516.1, read as the reverse complement.
GGACAGACTCCAGACCCTGTGGACAGCCCTCTGGCTGCAGAGAGGTGAAGGGGCGATAGGCTCAAGGGCTGACATGCTTCAGCATTCCCGCCTGGACAGTGCGCTCTGTGCTGGGAACAGGGTCTCCCCCAAGGCCTTGGTGAGTGTGAAGTGAGCAGAGCGGAGCTCCCTACTCTCTCCAAGCCCCAGGACTCTCCTGACCCCCAAATCCAGGGTTGAGTGGGGCAGGGCAGGAAGAAGGGGTGGCTCCCTCAAATCAGGGACTTCCTGGGCCTGTCCTGAGCCCCACAGGCAGGCGTCTGGCCACCTGGGCATCTGTGACTCAGCGTGTATCTCTGTCTCCATCACCCCCTCCCCCACAAATGCCCGGGACCAGACCTGGACGAGTGCCGCGTGCGGAGCCTGTGCCAGCATGCCTGCCGGAACACCAAGGGCAGCTACCAGTGCCTCTGCCCCACCGGCTACCGCCTCCTCCCCAGTGGGAAGAACTGCCAGGGTGAGCTGCGCATACACTGGAGGGGCCAGGGCAGGGCTTTGCGGGCAGCAGCATCCCTCACCCAGGCCACTCTCTCCCGTCCTTTCTCCACCGTCTCCTGTGAGGGAGGGGCAGGAAGAGGAGCTCAGAGGGGTGAAGTAACCCCCACCCCCACCCCCACCCCCGTGCCCACAGTCAGACTGGGCCCCGCATTCCGAGCAGGAGCTAAGAGATTGCGTGGGCAGCTTGACCGTCGCTCTGCTGTGTGTCCCTGGGCAACTCACTTCACCTCTGTGAGCCTCAGCCTCCTGGTGAAATGCAGTTAACATAGTCCTCCCCTAAACTGCCGGCTGAGACATGTGGAGGGTGGGCACAGAGCCAGCGCTCACAGCAAGGCGGCTGTAGTGATAGTGAAGTCTTTTAACTCACAAGTCAGCACACACGCGTTCCCTAACGTGTTCCCAGGCTGGGCAGGCCATGCTACTTCCCCTGCTGGATGGTGGGAGTCAGGCCCGCCTTGCTTGTCTCCATCCCTCACTCTGTGCCGTGGGGGTCAGTGAATGTCCTCTGAAAAGAGTGGGCTATCCACTGGGGCAGACAAGCATGAGGGCATTCTGCCCACGGGCAATGGGCATTCTGGCTCCAAGGGCAGCCCTCAGCTCTCCCAGGCTCTCCACCCAGCTCAGGCACAGGTCTCCAGGGGGCCCAACACCACACCCTGGGGAGGGGGGACGCTAGGGGCCTGCTGGCTGGGCCATCATGGGTCAGGCTGGCTGGGGACAAGCGGAGAGGGGCTGCCAACCTCCCTGATCCTCAGAAGGCATTTCTCTCCCACGTAATCCCACCGCCATGCCTTCGCTGAGTCCTGCCTTCGCCACTTCCCCTTTGTTTCATCTTTACATCCCCCCTTCTCTTCGCCAACCTCGCAGACATCAACGAGTGTGAGGAGGATGGCATCGAGTGTGGGCCCGGCCAGATGTGCTTCAACACCCGAGGCAGCTACCAGTGTGTGGATACACCATGTCCTGCCACCTACCGGCAGGGCTCCAGCCCAGGGTAAGGGCGGAGTTGGGGCTGGGGGAGGGTGGCATGTTGTCTTGGGGAGCTGGGCAGCTTACACTCTGGCTCGTGTGTGTCTGGACCCCTCCTCCAGTCCATGTCTCAGGCAGAGGCCCTCCTAAGACCAGTGGGGCCCACTCTGCCATGTCCAGGCGAGGGCCTCTATGCCCACAGGGCAGTGTGCCCTCATGAAGAGTACCTGCATGCAGCCACTTGGGTATAAGCTTGCCTGGGCACTATGGTTTCCTGCATGGAGATAGGTCAGCAGAAGCATGGAGCATTGGCGGCCTAGAGAGGCCAGACCTGGGAGAGGATTGGGGTGTGGAAGATGTACACATATGGGGACACATGAATACACACAAAACCCTGGACAGAGGAACACACACACAGATACGTAAATGCCACCCAGAAACACACAGAACCCAGGACTCAGACACACACAGACACATAAACAAGAAACACATTTCCACTGCACCACTCACTGTGGCCACAGACCCTCATAAAGATGCAGACGTGGGGACATTGGTGAGGAGCTAGGCCTGTAGTGGTTAGGGAGGGTATCCTGGGCCCTGGGCTTTGCGGTGGGTGGGGGTGGGGCACCCATATGTCTTTGAGCCCCCTTTGCTCTTCTCCCCCACCCCCCCAGCGCGCGCAAATCCAGAGCAGGTGACTCAGCCCTGAGGTTCTGGGGTCACCTGGAGGGCTCCAGGTTTTATGCTGCCTTGCGTGTGCTCCCTGTCCTGGGGGGTGGGCTGGGAAAGGCTGCTGTGGGGATCTGCTCCAATGGGAAAGTGCACGTCTGTGGCTTCTTTAGGCCTTACTTTGCTCATCTCTAAAATGGGCTAACAGCTGCGCTTGTAGAGAAGGCATTTGGGGGAGCTAGGAGACAGAGGCAGGTGGGAGAACTGCGGGGGTTGGGGGGTGAATTCCGGTTTCTGCCACGCGGGGCAGCGCGGGATGGCAACCCGAGTTGGTGCATCCGTCCCTCCTGCAGGACGTGCTTCCGGCGCTGCTCGCAGGACTGCAGCACGGGCGGTCCCTCCACGCTGCAGTACAAGCTGCTGCCGCTGCCCCTGGGCGTGCGCGCCCACCACGATGTGGCCCGCCTGGCTGCCTTCTCCGAGGCCGGCGTACCCACCAACCACACCAAACTCAGCGTGCTCGAGCCTGACCCACGCAGCCCGTTCGCTCTGCGGCCTCTGCGCACCGGCCAAGGCGCGGTCTATACCCGCCGCGCGCTCACCCGCGCCGGCCTCTATCGGCTCACTGTGCGCGCCATGGCGCCGCGCCACCAAAGTGTCTTCGTCCTGCTCATCTCCGTGTCCCCCTACCCCTACTGAGAGGCAAGATCATTGGCAGCAGCTTTTGGGCCAGCGACCTGGGGGAGGGGGGGAGGGCGGGTCGGAAAGGAGCCGAACTAACCCTTCATCGCCCAGGCCAGGCTGCTGGTGGGACAGGGTTGCCCTTGCTTACGCCAACTGCTGTGGCAAGGGACGTCATCTTCTCCCACCTCCGTGCGTCATCCGGACTTCAGCAAACACGACTCGGCGGGCGCGTAGCCTTGACCCTACTCCCCCTATTCCCTGTGGGCAGGTGACAAAGGCTGCCCATAGGTGACAAAGGCTGCCCATAGGTGGCAAAGCTGGGAGGCAGCGCTGGGAAGAAGCCTGCATGTCTGACCAGCTCCTCCAGGCTTGCTCCAAGCCCCAGAGGGACCTGGGCTGGGACACAGAGTCCCAGGACACCCAAGGGGAGGGGCAGACCCTGTGGGGACAGCAGCAGCTGCCACCTGCCCACACCTGCTCTATCATCCTGGACCCGGTGTGTGTATGTATACCATAAAAATGTTTCTTTTAACCAGCTCAATTTTCTTCATCCAATTCTTTGCTTTGGTAAGGAGGGGCTGTAGCTGGGACATCACCCACCACCCTACCCCAGTGGTTCACAAGCACTGGAGTAGGGGACAAGCAGTCTGGCTTCGTGTGAGTAGGGTGGCCCAGGTACCTCTCTGGGCTCAATTTCTTCATCCAAAAATATGAATATGACAATAGCACCCCCCCATAGAGTCTTGGGGAGAATTAAATGAGAATGAAATGCATTACATCAATAGCAATACATAGTAGCAAAGGTCATTCATTAAGAACATTTCTTAAATTTTTTTAATGAATTAATTAAATTCAGTCATTTACTCATCCCCCAAAGATTTATTAAGTCCTACTTATGTGCCAGGCAGTGAACAGAAAATCCCGTGCTCAGGACCTCACATTCTCATGGCAAAGTGTTATAAACAGAAAAGGAAGAGTGAAATGTGTACCTGGCAGTTAGTGAGGGGTTCAAGGGAGAAAAATCAAGTTGGGAAGGTGGGGAGCAGGGGTTAGGGGCCTTTTTTAAAAAAGGATTTTTATTAAAATACAGCTAACATACAATATTATATTAGTTTCAGGTGTACATCATAATTATTCAACAGTACCCACCTGGCACTATACAGAGTTATTACATTATTGATTGTATTCCCTGTGCTAAAGAAGTGATCACCGTAATAAGTCCAGCAACTGTCTGAAACTGTACCACGCTATCGCAATATAATTGGGGCCGAGTTTTAGTAGGCCAGTCACGGGGGGCCTCACGAAAAGGTGGTATTTCAGCCAAGACCTGAAGAAAGTGAGGGAGAATCCATGTAGACATCTGAACGAAGAGTTCCCTTCCCAGCAGAGGAAACAGCCAATACCAGGGCCTTCCAGTAGGAGGGTGCTTGGGGGGGAGGGAGGGTGGCTGCTGCAGGTGGAGATGTGGGAGTGGGGGAAGCAGGGGTGGGAGGGTGGAGGTGCAGGGGGGGAAGAAGAGGGAGGTGTGATCAGAAAGGTAAGGGGGTTGGGGCAGATCCTGTGGGCCTTTGGCTTTGACAGAAGTAAGCTGGGGAGGGACAAGATTAGAACATCTCCATGTGTGCTGGCGTGTCATCAGGGTGCTGGGACAGGGTCCAAGTCTCGGACTCAGCAGAAGCCCAGCACTGCTTTTCCCACTCCTCTTGCCCTGCCCTCCTGGGCTGGCAGCAGCCCCTGCCTCAGCGACTGACTGCCCTCTTGCCAGTTGCCCCTGGACACAGCCTCTGGCAGGAAGAAGCTCTCTTTTGCATGTGGTTTTGGAGAGGAGGGATACTTTCTCCCTGCCTCCCTGCTCAGTGTGACACTGTCACCGCCCCCTTAGCATCCCCATTCTCTCACTGGGTGATGACAAAGACTGCTGTCAGAGTTATTTCCCCTTCAGGGTGAATGATAATCAGAGTGTCCCAGCAACACTGTGGTACACAGAGAAGAAATCGCTGGGCCCATTTTACAGATGGAGAAAGGGAGGCTCAGAGAAGGGACATGACCTGGTCACTTGCCTGACTACACTCTAACAGCCCCAACTGAATCCTCCCCTGTGCGCTTCCACTTTCAAAGCTGGTTTCTTCTATTTTTATTATTTGTATTTTTTCAGTTACAGTTGATATTCAATATTATTTTATATTAGTTTCAGGTAGTGGTTAGACATTTATATAATTTATGCAGTGATCCCCCTGGTTAGTCTGGAACCCATCCGGCACTATACATAGTTATTGCAATATTATTGAATATATTCTCAGTGCTGTACTTTACATCCCCATGACTATTTTGTAACTGCCAATTTGTACTTCTTAATCCCTTCCCCCTTTTCACCCACCCTCCCCACCCCTCTTCCCATCTGGTAACCATCAGCTTGTTCTCTGTATCTATGAGCCTATTTCTGTTTGGTTGTTTTGTTTATTTAGTTCTTTAGATTCCACATATAAGTGAGATCATATGGTATTTGTCTTTCTCTCTCTGACTTTTTCCACTGAGTATAATGTCCTCTAGGTCCATCCATGAGGTCTCAAATAGTAAAATTTCATTCTTTTTTATGGCTGAGTTCAAAGCCAGTTTCTTTTCATCCGGGGTCTGCACACGTTTTCTGTATGGGGCCAGACACTGACCATTTAGGGCTTCGTAGGACAGTCTCTGTGGAGACTGCTCCCCTCGCGAGTACAGCCCCAGAGCCACAGGTCAACACATGAAAGGATGTGCGAGGCTGTGTTCCAAAAAACTCCAGGAACGCTTATATTTCAAGTTCATATAATGTTCACGGGTCATGGAATAGTCTTTTGATTTTTCCCCAACCATTTACAAATGCAGAAACTATTCTTAGCTTGCAGGTTTTACGAAAACAGGTGGTTTAAACCCTAGAAGTCACTAATGGCGTAATTTCGGCTGAGTGGAGGAGAGATTTGGGCAGGAGGGAAGAAGTAGGGACAGGGCTTCCCAGGCCTTCCCACCCATTCCTCCAGGGCCCAACTGTGAGGCTCTTCCTTGGACTGAATGCCCCCCCTTTGTGCAGCCTTAGGGGCCATAGGACTCATGTCGTGACCTACGAACCCTGCCCTTTGCTAGGCTGTTAATTTTTTATGGAGCCAAGGACTTTGCAGCCTCGGAGAAGGTCAGCTGAGGTACTGCAGAGGTGAGACCTCCAGAGTGGAGGGGCTGACATCTCTTTCACCCTTGCTCTTTCCTGCCTTCTTCTCCTCAGTCTCACGCTGGCCCTTTGTGTTTATAACACAACCGTTTGTTAAATGTCTGGTACTTTATGGACCTGAGTTTATTTATTTCATACTGGAGCCCCAGTAGTTCCAGAGGCAAAAAATAATAGTATGCTCATTTCAAAGATGAGGGAACTGGGCTCAGAGAAGGTGAGCCACTTGTCCAAGGTCACACAACCGGGGAGGGGGGGGGAATTACTCAACCCAGGCCTATAGGACTCCATAGTCCAGGGCTCTAGGCTCTGGGCTGCCCTGTCTGCACTCAGCAAGAAGGATGGGGAAGAGAGGGAGGGCCAGGAACAGGATGAAGAGGAGGGACCATGGAGATTGGAGAACTGAGGCGTGGCCAAGGGAGTGTCTGTTCAGTCTGGCCTCCCTCCTCCCCCACCTTCTCCTAAATTCCCCCTTTGAAGCTTTGATACAGAGGCTGTGAAAGGAGTGATTGCTCAAAGTCCTGCAGCAAGCAAGCCAGTTGCAGACTTGGCCTTGAATCCAGGCTGCTGGAACCCAGTCTGGTGCTCCCCCAACCCCACCCACATCCACAGGGATGGTCATCCAGTACAGGAGCTAGCTCCAAGGGGTGTTTCCATTTCTGTTTTCCCAGCTGCCAATCTTTATTGGCCAGGGCCCTGTCCAACCGCCCAGCCCCCTGGTGCCACCTGACCTCCGAGGCTGTTCTGAACCATCAGAGGTGGAAAACAAGCCTGCGGGTCACTCATTAAACTCTGTGATGCAGCTTTTCCAAGAACCCAACAACTGGACTCTGTGTTCCCACTGGGTGGGGACTGGCAACCTGGGGTCCAGCCTAGAGGACACTCTCTGTTCCTGGGGCCAGAGCCCAGGCCTGGGCCATGGCAAAGTGGCTTCTGGTGCCAACAATGAGAGGGCGAGGTGTTTGGGGTCTCTACACACCTATGTTCCTCCACAATCTGCAGGTGTACAGGCCTCGAGTGGCAGGGGAGATAAGAGGGGCCTCCTCCATGGTTAGATGCACAGGCTGTAGCTATGTCTGTAGGTTGCTGGGGGATTTAACGGGTTCACATCAATTGAGTGTCCCCTGCAGTAGTTCAGACAAGTGGCCACAAAAGTCGGAGCCAGCCATTCAAAAAGCCACCCTGGCTGCAATGTGGAGGGTGGGTTGAAGGGGTTGGTGAGCCTAGGTAAGGAGACAGGTGAGGTGTATCCTGCAGAGAGACAGGTGAGAGGTGATGGTGGTCTAAGCTAAGACAACAGCAGTGGGGAGAGGGAGAAGGGACAAAAACCATCATATTCCTCCACTTTCTTGTTGGAAACTTCAGGCATCTACCATCTCGTGCCAGCATGAGAGAGAGGATATGATAAGGGACTCATCTGGTAGAGGAAGGGAAGGGGTCAGAGCAGTCTCTCCAAGGAACAGTATGTGCAAGGACTGTAAGGCAAGAAAGCTCAACACATTGAAGAAACTACAAGCAGGCCGGTGCAGCTGGAGAGCAGTGGGTGAGGGCAGCGGCTTCCTTCCACAGGTTTGATCCTAAGAGTGATGGGCGACCAATAGAGTCTTTTTAAAAATCATTTTAATTCATGAATATTTCAGAATATATCTCTAAACTTTAAAAATCTTTTTTAAAAAACGTACCTACAATACCATATTACCCATTTAAAAAATCAACAGCAATTCCTTTGATTGTTAAATATCCTTTCAGTGTTCAAACTTCCAACTGCTCATAAAGATGACATTTCCTTTACACTTAAAAAAAACTCAGGATCCAAATAAGGTCAACACATTGTGACTGATTGTGTGTCTTTCAACTCAAAGTTCCTCATTTTTTTCTTACAAATTGAAAAATCAACTTTATTGAGATATAATGATTCCAGGAATGCAAGGCCAGTTCAACACCTGAAGATTGATGTAATTCACCACATTTATAAAATAAAGGAGAAAATCATAAGATCATCTCAATACATGCAGAAAAAGCATTTGACAAAATTCAGCCCCTACTTCTGATAAGAACTCCAACAAACTAAGAATAAAAATGAACTTCTTTACCTGATGAGAAGCATCTATGTAAAACCTACAAGTAACATCGTACTTAATGCTGAAAGACTGAATGAATGACTTCCCCTAAGATCCTGAACAAAGCAAGGATATCCATCCACTCTCACCAATTTTGTGCTGGGGGCCCTTGCCTTTGCAGTAAGACAAGGAAAAAAGCGCACAAAGATAATAAAAGAAAAGGAAAGCTTTCTCTGTTCACGGACAACTGTCTAGAAATAGCCTAGAAAATCCAAAAGTATTTACAAAAACCTACTAGAATTAATCAGTAAATTTAGCAAGGTTGCAGAACAGAAGGCCAATATACAAAAATCAATTATAGATCTATATACTAGAAACAAACAATTGGGAAATAAAAAATTTAAATATCATTTACAATAGTATCAAAAAAGCTTAAAATACTTAGAAATAAATTTAACGAAAGATAGGCGAGACCTATACACTGCACACTATAAAACATGGCTCAGACATCTGAGCCAAGATGGAACTTTCAGCACTCCTATTGAAATTGAAGACTTGTACTACTCATCAAAGACGCCCCAAACTGCCAGCTCTTCCTCTTTCCTCTTCTCTAGATAGAAGACTCAGGCCTTTGCTCGAGAATAGGCCTCCACCTGCCAATTCATCCAAGGTGTCCAATAAAATATCCATCTCAAAGCTGGGCTCTGGAGCAGCCATATCTGTTACCCTAAGAAGCCCCATCTCTTCCAGCATGAAAGGTCACCTTGTTCACACTGATGCCAGACTCCAGGGCTTTCCCATATCAGCCACACATTCTTCCTCAGTTGGAGCATGTCTGTCCCCACCTACTACATTTAAAAGCCCTCATCGCCTGCAGGGACCTAATGGAACTCCAGCTCTTTTGCTCTGGGTTCTGCGAGCCTATATCCTTAAAAGAGTCTTACCTGGGATTTCACAACAAATAAAGGAGCTGTTTTATGACACTCAGGGGCATATATTTCAACATTATCTTAGAGAGAAAAACTGAATTCACCACAAATGAAGATCATTCAAGATTGACCCAACTGTTTGGGTTTCTTTCCCATTGCTCAAGTAAATAGCAATTAATACTTTCGAATAAACCGTTTTAAGTGTCTTTTTAATGCTACAAAAATTTAAAAGATAAATAAATGGTGAGATATACCAATGTCATGGATTGAAAAAGTCACTATTATTAATATATCCATTCTGTCCCAAGCTGACACACAGACTTGTTACTGTCCCCAATCTCAACAGCCTTTTTATATAAACTGATAAGCCTTCTACTATTTATTTGGAAATGAAAGGACCTAGAATAGCCAAAACAGTTTTGAGACTGAACAAAGTTGGAAGGTAGACATCATCTGGCTTCAAGACTTCCTATAAAGCTGTGGTATTCAAGACAGTGTGATGTTGGCATAAGGATAAATAAAGAGATCAATGGAACAGAAGAGAAAGACTGGAAATAGACCACATTTATATGGTCAATGAATTTTCAACAAACATGCCAACGTAATTCAGTGGGGAAAGGAAAATCTTCAACTAATGGTGCTAGAACAACTGGGAATCGATATGGGGGGGAAAATGATCCATCAAAGGGTTTTAAGAGGAGTGACTTCTTCTGATTCACGTTTTTAAGAACGTTTTGGCTGTCGGTGGGAGAAAGGATGGGAGGGGGAAACAGGAGAAGCAGGTTATTGAGGTTTCTCTGAATAAGAGGGTGTCAGACGTGCGTCCGAAGACGTGGAGGTGGAGGGAAAGGGGCAGACTGGATCTATTTCGAAGACATGGACATCTCAGACTCCAGTGCCTCAGTTTCTTCACCTGCTCAAGCCAGGGTCTGCGGTGCTTTTTGAGGTGCCACCCAAGGTCACTTACCTGGGAGGTGGATAGGCTCCTTGAAAAGCCCTGCCCTAGGTGTGAGTAAAAGGCAAAGCCATGGCGGCTGAGCCCCAGGTAGGGGATTCCCTCTGGTCTCGCCCCAGCCCTAGACCCAGGAACTGCTCTGCGGGGTGAGGGCTGGGGGCATGCGGATGTCCACCTGGCACATGGAGGGGTGAGGTGGAAAATGGATCATCCAGGAGCTGCCAGTCTACTCTCACCTTGATCTCTGCCTCTGGGCAAACATCCACCCCGGTGCCCAGTGGGCAGGGCCCCTGCTGGCAGTTGGGCCCCTGTTTTCCTCTCAGGAGAGCTGGGATCTCGTTACCCCTCATGTCACCAGTGGCTGTGTGTCAGGAAGCGACAGTCCCCTGGGTTGGAGCCATTTCTGCAGCAGGGAGTAAAGGTTCCCACAGCCAGCAGCCTCGTTCCCTATCTTCAGTTGCCTCCTGGTTGCAGGAAGGGGCCTGAGACAGGGCTGCCTCCTTAGCAGCACCTATCCTCACACTTTTTTCCAAGATAGCTGAATGGCAAACCCAGCAGTGCGTCCTTAGGGATCCCACCTCCCAGGGGTTCAGGGCTGGGAAGACTTGGGAAGCTGGGGAGTAGGAGGCAGTGAGAACTGTGGCACTGCCTTGGACCGGTCAGGGCCTGTGGTTTTACTGGGCTGTGGTTGCAGTGATTGGTACTCTGCGGCCTGTAAACCAGGCTGGGAAACTTCCAACTCACAAAACTTTCTGAAGGCCAGCCCCAGGTCACAACTCCCCGTTTCTTTCTGAAACAAGAAGCTTCACCTCTGTGAACCCCAACTTTCCCTGATGCCCAGTGGGTTCACAGCCAGCCAGTCTGTCAGTATTTACTGGGTGCCCTCAGGAGTTTGGTCAGGTGCCAGGCTCTGGGGAGACAGCCAGGAGCCAGCCCTGTACTGGGATGAAACCCAGACCTCCACCCTGGTGTGCCCACCCATACACTGGGCTCCGGCTCCATCCTCCCAGGGGGCAGGTGTGGGGGTAAGGGAGGGGCTCAAGGTCTGCAGAAAGACCAGCACGGAGCAAAAGTGGGCATGAAACACACGGGCGTACGGGACTCGGTACTCCTGCCTCCCAGCGATTGCATGCTCCCCACAGGCCCAGCTGCAAGTCTCTGGCTGGACCGCTGCGGTCATCCTGACAGTTGTGTGGGTTCCAGCCCCTGCGGCGCCCTCAGGAGCCGCCTGTCCCCCGGGCCAGGGTGGGGAGACCCGCGCCGCTAGCGCCTTCGGAAGGGTGTGCCAGCAGTGAGAGGAAAGCGTTGGAGGGGGGTGTAACCCGTGGGATGGGGGAAAGGAGGGGAAAAGGGCGCGGAGCAAGGAGGGAGGGAGAGGCCGGCTCTGCCCACCCGCCGGTGGCCCCGAACGCTGAGCGGCTCCTCTAGGGGGCCGGGCCCGGGGGCGGGGCCTGCCGCGCGCGTACCTCCACGTGTCCCGGGTCACGAGCCCTGCCCCCGGCCCTGTGCTTATAACCCGGGATGCGCGCCGCAGTCGGCCCTGCTCCACCACCTGCCACCGCTGCCTGGGCTCCGGTAAGGAGTCCCCTTCCCACCTCCTAGCCTAGGTCACCCTCTCCCCAATCCCACCGAGAGCGAACCGAGGAAGCGGAGGGGACCGGGGCTCGCAGCTGAGTTCTGTGAACGGGAGGGAAGCGGTGCGACGCCCGGGCTCCTGTTGCTCAAATGTCTGGCGGCTGGATTCCTGGGTACCTTGGGACACGGGGATGGGTCCCGGGCCCGAGCCCCAGGTCTGGGGAGCAGGTCGGGTTATTTGTCCCCTTCGCGGACCGAGGTCCTTTCTGGATTTCCCTTCTCTGATCCAGCTTCCGCTATGGCGCGAAACCCCCAAATGGAGACCTTGGCAGTTGGATTTGCGTATTCCCGATTCTCTCGCCTCTTTCTCCTCCTCTGGCGCTGTCTGCCTTTTTCTCTGGATGAAACCACAGTCCCACCCACCTCTGCCACGGGGCTTGTGCACCGTGGCTCTTCGCACAGCCCCGAGCCTCAGTTTACGCCGGGCAGACCGGCTCCTAGACCGGAGCTGCCCGCCCAGTGCCTGGGCTGTGACAGGGCTCCTTCCCCTGCAGGGGGCGTCAGTCGCCTTCTGCCTCCTGAAAGGGATTTGCGTTCCTGTCCAGGTGGGGCCAGTGACCTCGCCCCGCAGCGGTGCCAGGTTTCCGGCTGGCGCTGGGCTCGGGGCTGTGGGAGGGGCCGCTCCTCAGGAAATGTTCGCGGTCCGGGTGGCTGTTGCCCTTGGCCCCTAGGGCGGCTGCGCCTTGCAGGGAGGGAGGGTCATTGTGAAATGGAGGAAACTCCTCTCCCATCCTGCCTGGGCTTTTCCTGAGGAGGCGCCGCGACCCCGCCACCTCAGTGTACACCTCTGCGAAGTGGGGCGTCTCCTTTGGAGCCTCGCGGTTTGGCTGCACATCTGGGCAGGAACAAACGTGTCCTCCCCCCAGGGATGGATCAAATAGGTCCTGGACTTTGACCCCTCCCTCCCAGCCCACGCCTGAAGAGGGTGACAGGGAGGGCAGGTTCTGGAGGCCAGCAGAAGGTGGGCACACTGGGTGAGGCCTTGGGTCAGCCTCCCAGCTTCCCAAGCCTCAGTTTCTCCATCTGTCAGAGTTGACACAGGCTTGCGGCTCAGGGGAAGGTCTCTGCAGACTGTTGTGAGCAGTGTTTGGGTCCATTCACTTACTGAGTCTGGGGAGCTGCTAGCCTGGTGGTGCCAGGCTGGGGCAGGAAGAGGAGACAGGTTCCCTGCGCTCTTACCTTAGGTTCTGGTGAGGGAGGGAGATGGTAGAGGCAGAAGCTGCCACACAGGGGATGGGAACTTTGGTGATGGACTGGAACCGGAGGAGTCTCCATTCTAAACTCCCTCCCCTTCCATCCTCCACGTGTGGGTGGGGGGCTGTCCCAGGTAGAACCTCCTGTGTGCTATGCTGAGAAGTCATTCTGGTTCTCCTAACTGCTAGTGAATGAATGATGCATCCTGCCTGCCGAGCCCCTAGACCCCGGGCGGCCCCTACTCACCATTGAGCTCTCCTGCATCCTCACATGCAACCCCATCAGCTGCCTGCCCGCTCTGGGCTTGTGCAGTAAGTTGGCTCTGATGATAGCCCTTTTCCCGGGCCCAGAGCCCCAGGAGCCCGACTCTGGTGGGGACCAGGCCCGCACTCACCTGCTGTGCAGGCACTTGCCCCTGGCCCATCTTATCTTTGCCCCTCGGGTCCTGGGAGGCTCCAGGACAGCTGGATGCCTTCCTCTGAGCACAAGCCCCTGAGACAGTTTCTTGCCTGTGGGCACTTACGTGGAACTAAATAACCTGGGGGAATTCAGGGCCTGAGACTGATTGCTGCTGTAACACCTTGGGCAAAGTTGATCTTCCAGGCCTTGGCTGCCTCCTTCCTTTGGGTGGGATCCCTCCCCAGACTTGGGATAGGCCAGGCATCCATAGGTGTTTCAATGTTATTAGAATAACATTGAATGAATGCACTCTTCTCCCCATAAGCAAGGGCTCTTAGGAGAGGGTTTGCGTGTCTCACCAGGGCCTGGTGAGATCTACTTAGTCTTCCTACCACCTACCTCAGGGCGTTTTCATTGAAACTGGAGACTCAACCTTCCTAAGCCAAGGCAGACCCCCAATTGACCCTCAACCTTGCGTAGAGGGGGCTTTCTGGAGTGCTGGTGGCCTTACGAGAGCCCAGTGTTCCTGATTTCATTCTCAGGCCCCAGGAATCACAGCTGAAAGCTGGCTCAGTGTGGAGCCTAAGGCAAGCCTCCTGCTCTCAGCTTCCTCACCTGTCATTTGGGAAGAAAACCCCTCCCCTGTCTGTGACTCACCAAGAACCTGCAGATGAAATGAGTGTAGTCTGTCATGCAAATGCTCAGGCTGAATCCTGACGGTGGCACCTCCTGGCCAAAGTTGGAATTGCAGCCCAGCTGTGCCAGACACGAAAGAGGGCAGGGAAAGTGATAGGAGCTGCAATCCTAGAATGGGGGAACCCCAAAGTCCAGAATTCTTGTGGCCTAGGTAGAGCTAGGGTTTTTAAGAACTATAATGAACCTAGCTCAGCTGAGTTACTGTGTCAAGGAGGGGTTCCAGAGGAGCATTCACCAGGCTGTAGCTCAGATGTATAGACATACAAAATACTGATTTGTAATGATTCATTGGGAATTTTGTTTTCTGGAAGATGTGTAAAGTGAGGAGGAGATGATCTGTGGTCTCCTAGAGGCCAGAGGTATAGGCTACAGCGCAGTAAAGAGCCGGTGCTCTGCAGTTAGCCTGGGTTTCACGGGTATCAGTTCCAGCACTGCCATCCACTGGCTTGTGGCCTAGGCAAGTCACTTAACTTTTCTGAGCCTCAAGTGGTAATTATAGTCTCGCATGTGTGGCTCCGAACATAGTATCTGTTTTTCTCATCGTCCCCACTTTGACGTTTTAAAGTGCATGCGTTTTCTTAGCATTGAGCAAGTGCCCAGGCCTGGCACGTCCATTGGAAGCTGGTGGGATGTCTCTGGCTGGGGCCATAGAGAATGCCCCCTGCCTTGCCAACTCAGGCCCGGCTGGCAGGCACCTTGGCATGGGGCCACCTTCTTCCCTCCTCCCAGAAACCCTCTTTCAGTGAAGGATGTCTGGGTTGGCACTGGGACCTCAGGAAACCTGCCCTGGCCCCTTCATGGAGGGTGGGGTCGGGGCAAGTCTGGGATCGGGGGAAGCTGAGTCCGGCCAGGATATGCTAGACACCTCCCCTAGACAGGCAGCCCAGTGTCAGAACCAGAAGGGTTTTCAGGTTGTTGTGTGGATGGTGAGATTGAGTCCTGGAGAGCAAGGGAGGGGTTTGCCAAAGGTCAACTATGGCAGTAGCAGGAGAGTTCAGTGGGCACAGGCTTTGGACCCAGCTCTGGGCTCCTTCCCCCAGCATCTCGCTGAGTCCTCAGTCCTGTGGGGAATGGGCTGTTCTCACCCCTGTCTTGCCGATGAGCAGCTCAAGTAAGTTGAACCCAGGTCTGGAGGACCCAGGCACTGTGCTTTACCCATAGTGGACTGGGGCTGATGTCCCTTCTTCGCCCCGTCTACCTCCTTCTTTTGCTTTCTGCAGCAGGGGCCTTGCTGGCTGGGGGAGGAGCTTCACCAGGTGCTGGGAGGGCAGGAGCGATGCCAGTGTCAGATTGCATCATTTTCCCAGGCCACCCGCCCAGCTAATCTCTGTGCATGCACACAGGCCAAAACATGCTACATGCGTGCACACACACGTGCAGGTATGCACACACACGTTCACCCTCAGGTACACACTCCCAGGTGCGTGCATTCTTTCATACTGCTCAGACCCGGAGGCTGAGGTCCTGCGTGCCCACGCAAGCACACAGCCTGCAGCAGGAGGCCTCACTAGTTTCTGGACAAGAGCATGCATGCAACTCCAGGCTTTGAGGGAATTTTAACTCTCACTTTTTGTAGATGAAGAGCTGGCCTCCAGACAGTAGACTGGGCAGTGTTGTGCTGAGTGCCTGCCACGTGCCAGGCACTACCTGTCTCCAGAGCTCTGGGCCAGTGGGCGGGGGAGTTAGAATGCAGTGTGACATGTGTTATGATGGGCCACATATGAGGTACGGTGGGATCACTGAAGCAGGTGGGACGTCTGTAGTGCGTCTGTCTCCATGGAGCTACCCCTCCCCAACGCGGGTGCCCACCCTCTTGGCTCCAGGTGCCTTTAGGAGGTGACAGAGCAGGGGTGACTCTAAGAGCTGGGTGAACCTCGGGCCCGCATCATCTCTCGCTGTCTCCAGCCCACCCCAGCCACCCCAGGGTGTCGGAACCACCTGCGTCTCGCAGACCACACCTGGCCCTAGCGCTTCCCTTCCCTGCGCTTTCCTAGACAGGGGTCGCCTTGTACTTGGGAGCCCAGCCGATCTGGGTTTCAATCCTGGCTCTACCACTTATCAGCCAAGCAAGGCTTTGAGCAAGTTCCTTAACCCGAGCCTCAGATTCCCTGTCCCTAAAATGGGGACAACACAAATGGAAGACAGCTTACCATGGACGTATTCATTATCTTGATTGTGGTTTTGGTGTCATGAGTATAGACATATGCTGAAACTCAGTAAATCGGACACCCTCAATACGTGCAGTTTATTGTGTGTCAATTATACCTTAATAGAGCTATTTTAAAAATATGCCACAGGATACACGCTCCGCCCCCAACTACACCTCCCCAAACCTCCCCGCTCAGCCAGCCTGCTCAGAGGGGATTCCAGCAGCTGCATAGGCTGGTTAGGGCCTCTGGCACCCCACCCCCCACCCCCCCAACCACCAGGCCGGTGCTGCTGTGCCAGGAAGCTAAGCAGCTTTTGATTCCGCAGAGTGGTTCGTTGAGCAGTGAAGACAGATTCAGATTCCGGAAACCAGGAACACACACCTCCAACCAACGCCAGGTACTTCCCACCTTGACTCCTTCCTGCCTTCCTCCCACCTCCTTCCCTTCATCCTGTTGCCTGGCTGTGGTTGCCGTGGGCATTGTCAGCTGGTCCCAGGGTCAGGGTCTGGTGAGTCACCAGCAGCCCAGCGTCAGTGACAGGTCCTTGAATGGCCTGGTGGAGGCAGGTGGTTGAATGGCCAGTGGAGGGGAGAATGTGGCCACTGATCAGAACCACCCCACCCCCTATCAACCTCACTGTCCCATGAGCTATTTCCCTCCAAGTCCAACGGCAGTCGGGGTGTGTGGACCCTGAGGGTGGGCCTGTGAAATGTCAGTGACTGCACAGAGGACGTGTATTCTGGTCACATGGCTGGGCTCTGTCCAGGCTCTGCTTCACAGAGCTGGGCCACTGGGTCTCACCTCTCTGAATCTCTGGGCGCATGGAAAGTTGTCAGTATACAAGCACCGGCATCATGGTGGTAGTGATGGCGGGGTGCCGCTCCTGGGCTCTCGTGGATCTGTGGAGAGGTATCCACAGCCTTTCCCAATAGTGTCCAGTGAGGACCCTGACCTTGGTCAGACTGCAGTTAAATGCTCCCACCAGACACAAGCACATCCCCTGGAAATGTGGGATGCTGGGGCCCCATCCAGATGGCCTGGGTCCAAATCTGGCCCTGCCACCTGCTGACCATATGACCTCAAGCAAGTGCTTCATTGTGGCCGAGGAGAGGGACAGAGTGGGAAATGGCACATCTGCTGCCGAGGGACAGATCTGCCGTCTGTAGCAGGTCACAGTGAGGCGCTGTGCGTCTGCCGTCTCCTTCCTTCTCTGGGCCTTGGTTTCTCCCTCCACACACGGGGAGCTTGGTCTTTGAGTTCCTCCTACCTGGTCCTGTTCAGAGCTGAGTTCACTGAGGTGCTCAGCTCTGTTTCCCCTCTCAGAGGTGCTTGCATTGTAAAAGATCCTCAAATCCCAAAGTGTGAAGATATTCTGGGGCCCCAGCTGGGAGAGAGAGGTACATAGGGGCAGGGGTTCTGCCCCCACCTCCTAGTCTACCTAAGCAGCACTGCATTCTGGGAAAAGCCCAGGTTTTGGAGCCAGACGCAGACATGTGCTCTGACCTTGAGCTGCCACTGACTTCTCTGAGCCCCTGTCTCTGCCTCCCCAACGGGCTTGACAACACCCACTTCATGGAGTTAGAGCAGGGGTGCAGAGTGACCCAGGTAAGGCCGCCAGGGCCTTGCCTGGCACCGTCCGAGCTTAGCAAGGAGCAGTTCTGACTGGGGTGTGTGGGCTGCTGGAGGCTCAGGGCCAAGGGCCCTGCTTTGTGTCCTTTGCATCCTGGCCTTGGCCAAACAGCTCAGCCTCAGGTGCCTTCTCTAGCTGGTGGGGGACTGGCTCCAAGACATGCCTCCCGCTGGCAGCTCTAAACTGCTGTCAGCGTTCCCAGGCCCCAGCGTGGCGTGTGCGTATGTGTGCGTGCGCACGCACAATATTCATGATCGGGGTCCCCAGGTGCAGTGGGGTGGAAGGGGTATGGCTGAAGGGAGGAACAGCTCCTCAGCTGGCTCTGATGATGGTGAACAGCCTGTTTCCAGTCCCCAGTGGCAGCTTGTCCAGGGGATAAGGCTACCCAAGGCTGAGGTGGGGGCTGGGGGCCAGGCCAGGAGGGAGCTGTTTGCACAGGCTGGCAGGTGGGGATGGGCTGGCCCTGTCACTCACATTCTTCCCTGACTCCCTCCAGACAATGTCCAGCAAAGGTGCCGTGGTTCTGGCCTACAGTGGTGGCCTGGACACCTCCTGCATTCTCGTGTGGCTGAAGGAACAAGGCTATGACGTCATTGCCTACCTGGTGAGCAGGTGCCCACCAGGGCACTGGTCTGTCTTTTTCCCTGCTGCCCGCCCAGCCTGCCCATCTGCTTACTGTCACTCTCCCAAGCCTGTCTTGAACTGTAGCAAAATGCTGCTCATTGCACTGCCTCACTTTCTTCTGTAAAATGAGCACCCTGGATGTCCCCCAGATTATGGAGTAGACCAGCTGTCCTGCGGGTGACAGGAAGGGGACACCAGAAGCAAGCTTGTCCCTGCCTGGACAGGGACCGTGGGCTCCGGCCTGCTGGAGACCATGCGAAAGCAGTCTTCACCTTTCCAGAGTCCTGGTCAGCCCCCAGTAATTCAGCAGATTGTAGAATCCTACAGCAGCTGAGCTGGCAGAGCCCTTGGAGATCACCTAGCTATGGAATGACAAGCAGGCCACAGGCCACAGGCCACAAGTTATGTATCAAGCCACTCTCCCACCCAGGGTCCATGACAGACATCCCTAATCAAAACAGCTCTAGTTTTGATGAAGCTGGACAGAGCCTCAGAAGCTTTCTCCGTGTGGCTGTGCTATTCAGGACTCCTGGCTGCAAACTTTAGAAATCCCACTCAAAGTAGCTGAAGGAAAAAAAAACAAAAAAAAACAGACAGTTCTTGGCTCATGTAACTGAGAAGTCCAGGGGTAGGATGGCTTCAGGCAAAGCTAGAGCCAGGTGCTTATCCAGCTCTGTCTCCATCTGTACTTGGCTTCAGCCTTGGCCTCTCCACAGAGCAGGCAAGATGCACACCATCAGAATCTAGCTTTCCCAGAGAAAGGAGAGCTTCCCCAGAGGCTCTGACAGCAGAGCCCAGGGGTAGTCGCACTGGCCTATCATGCATTGGTCACTACGGCTGTGTTTTGGCGGGCTCTGATTGGCTAGTCTTGGGTCATGGGCCCACCCCTGCAGTGAGAAAGAGATATGATTTGTTCCCCTCCAACCTTATGGAAAGAGGTCCCAGGAAAGAAGGTTCTGTTCCCAGAAGAAGTAATGATGGTACTCGGCACAGGTGGAAGTTCAGCTGTTGCCAAGAGTGGTTTGTTTAAAGTTAAAGCTAATACACCATACCTAACAGCATCCAGTCCCCGTGTCATTCAGGTAGGGGAGCGTGAGGCCAAGGGAGGGGCAGCACCTTGCTCAGTCACCTGGGGAGTGCGAGGCACTGCTGTGTGTGGATGCAGAGAGCCACAGGTGATCATCTTGTCAGCAGCACAATGGGACAGTCCAGACCCTAGGCTACTTCCAGGCAGGTGTAAAAGCCGAGTGACCTCAGAAGAGCACTGGCAGCTGGGCTCTGGGAGGATTCCAGCGTCTGGCGGGCAGGATGCAAGGCCCAGGTCTGGGCAGCAGGCCAGGGTGCAGCCAGCGGAAAACACATCAGTGTCTAGACAGGGGCTCTCGGAACCCGAGGTTGGGCTGCAGCGCCAGGCAGCCGGGAGGGCCGGGCGGGGGACTCTGCCTCCTGCCTGCTCAGATGTCAAGTGGCTGTACTTGGCTCGGGAAGCAAACTGGGGGTGGGCACTTTCTGACAAGCCAACCTTTGTCCTGGCCTTTGGGGAGTTTGCAGGAAGTGACAGATGGCTCAAGGGAATGGCTCGGCCTTCAAGGCCGTGACAGCGCATGTGTGGCCCCGCAAGCCCGCTCACGGGGCCAGACGTAGCTGGTTCTTCAACTCACTGAGCTTGCTTCCCAGCAGCACCAAGTGTTAGCTCCTGGAAACACGCCATCTTCTCCAGACATCGGGCTGTGCCCTTTCTCCTTACTGTGACCTGGGCTATCAAATGGACCCCCCCTCCTCATTTGAGGGTTGCTGTGTGTGTGGACAGCACTTGCGCTGGCTCCCCCCGGGAGGGTGGCAGTCTCCTCACCCTCTTCTTTCCGCCCCTTGACTGGTTGGGCCTCTGCTTCTGCTCCTCAGGCCAACATCGGACAAGTGGAGGACTTTGAGGAGGCCAGGAAGAAGGCACTGAAGCTTGGGGCCAAGAAGGTAACCGACGGGGGGCGGGGTTTGGGGCTGGAAGCGCGGTTTTGATGTGGTGGAGGCAGCAGTGGGCCTTCCTGTCCCCAAGTTCCTTGTCCCATGCGTCCCTTCCAACTGGCCCTCTTGCTTCCAAGAGTATGAAAGCAATTCCTTCAGTGTAAGTGCCATCGACTTCCTGCCTCCCCAGCCACTCAACCTCCTCCCCATTCATCTCTTCCTCATGCATCCATCCATCCACCCATCCACGGGTCTATCCCTCATTTATCTCTCTGTCCATCCACTGACACACTCACTCATGCATCCATCCATCCACCCACCCACCCACCTACCCATTTATCCCTCTTTTATCTCTGTGTCCATCCACCCATCCTTTCACCGATTCAACAGAATCAGGAAAGTCCAGCTGAGTTCTTGCAATGACTGAGCATCTAATCCTGTGGTGAGAAGCCCTGTGCTGGGTGCTGGGCCAAGGCATGAAGAACAACAGCTCATTTGTGCTAAAGTGCCAGCGCTTTTTCACCCATTGTTGCTTTTGTGTATAATGAATGTATCATTGTAAAAGAAAGTTTTCACTCAGAGACTCCCGGAATGGGTCTTGGGGACCCCTGGGGTCTACATTTTGAGAACCATTCTTCTAGATCAGGGTTTCTCACCTTCGGCACTGTTGACTGACATGCAGCTGGCTGTCCTGCACATTGTAGGATGTTTAGCAGCATCTCTGGCCTCTACCCAGTAGATGCCAGAACCCTCACCCAACCCACCAGTTGTGAAACCGAAAAATATCTTCAGATATTGCCAGCTGTGCCCTGGGGAAAAAATCACCCCTGACTTTTACAGATGAAATCTATCTGCCTCTCTAGAACTTAAGTGGCAATTAAGTTTTATTTCAGGCCCAGGGTGGCAACTAAGTTTCATCTCAGGCCCAGAATGCTGTGCTGGGAGGGACTTAAAGACCACAGCTAGGGTGGCCAGTTGGCTCAGTTGGTTAGAGTGCAGTGCTCATAACACCAACATTGCCAGTTCAATTCCCACATGGGCCAGTGAGCTGTGCCCTCCACAACTAGATTGAGAACAACGACTCGACTTGGGGCTGAAGGGTCCTGGAAAAACACACTGTTCCCCAATTAAAAAACAAACAAACAAACACATCTAGTTTTAGCTGATTGTTTTAGCAATTGATTAGTGATGTCTGCCCTGAGTGCAGGAGGGAGAGTAATGGAATTATACGAGGTCGGACAATTAAGTTCGTGAACTTGTTGCAATGCTGTTGCTAACCTTTTTTGATATCAGAGGGATTATTCATTATGAATCTGTACCAACTGGACAAACACTTAACCAATTTTACTATTTGTAAGTGCTGAAAAGGCTGCATAAAAAAAGTTAGACGACTTGAACTTTTCACCAACAATTCATGGTTCTTGCATCACTACAACGCACCAGCTCACACAACACTGTCTGTGAGGGAGTTTTTAGCCAGTAAACAAATAACTGTATTGGAACACCCTCCCTAATCACCTGATCTGGCCCCCAAAGACGTTCTTTCTTTACCCAAAGATAAAGGAAATATTGAAAGGAAGACATTTTGATGACCTTCAGGACATCAAGGGTAATATGATGACAGCTCTGGTGGCCATTCCAGAAAAAGAGTTCTAAAATTGCTTTGAAGGGTGGACTGAGTGCTGGTGTCGGTGCATAGCTTCCCAAGGGGAGTACTTTGAAGGTGACTAGTGATATTCAGCAATGACGTATGTAGCACGTTTCCTAGGATGAGTTTGCGAACTTAGTTGTCCAGCGTTGTATGTGCTGGGATTGATTAGCGATGTCTACTACAGATGCAGGAGGAAGAGTGGAGGGTACAGCTTGCCAGGGTCCATTAGCAGTGCCTGCCTTAGACACTGGCCATTTGAGGCCCCTCGGGCTCTGCCTTCTGATTGGGCCTGGCCTTGCTGAGCCTCCCTCCCATGAGCTCCTCTCCCCATAGGTGTTCATCGAGGACGTCAGCAAGGAGTTTCTGGAGGAGTTCATCTGGCCTGCCGTTCAGTCCAGTGCACGGTACGAAGACCGCTACCTTCTGGGCACCTCTCTGGCCAGGCCCTGCATCGCCCGTAAACAAGTGGAGATCGCCAAGCGGGAGGGAGCCAAGTATGTGTCCCACGGTGCCACAGGAAAGGTGAGGCAAAGGGTGGACAGTGCGGGGGGGGGGGATGGAGGGAGAAGGAGGCAGGGGCTGTGAAGGGGGACACAAGCAGCCGAGTGATGGACGGACGGCCCCCGAGCAGGTGTAGGTTCCCCCCCAGAACAGTCAGGTACACAGCAGAGAGACTGGCCTGTGTGGTCTGAATAAGAGGCATATTAGTGGTACGTTTTAGTGAATATCTGGGTGTAGTGACAGCTACGCCCTGAGCTCCATGAGCAGTGACTTCCATGTGTGTGTTCCACGTGCAGTGGGAACGATGTCACCCCACCTGGCAAATTTGAGGCTGGGCCTTGGGGACATCGCCACTGCCAAGATCACAGAGCGTGTTGCCCATGCAATGTAGTGGCAAGGGTCAGAAACAGACCGGGTTTGAATCCCTGTGTGGCCTTGGGCAAGCCCTTCCCCTCCCTGAGCCTCAGTTTCCCCGGGCTGCTGTAACAAAGCACCACAGACTGGGCAGCTTCAGCAACAGAGACGGGCTATCAGCTCTGGAGGCCAGAACTCCAAAACCAAGGTGTCAGCAGGGCCGTGCTCCCTCTGAAGCCTCCAGGGAAGGAACTGTTGCAGGCCTGTCTGCACCGTTCCTGGCTTCCGGTAGCTCCGGTGTCCCCTGTAGAGGTAGCACTCCGATCCTCCAGTCCCTAGTCATCGCATGGCATTCTCCCTGCCCCTTCATGTCACCTTCCCTCTGTGCATGTCTGGTTATGTGTCCAAATTTTCCTTTTTGTAAGGACACCAGTCAGGCTAGATCAGGGCCCACCCTGATGGCCTCGTCTTAACTTATTACCTCTGTGAGACCCTGTCTCCAATATGGTCACATTCTCAGGTACTGGGTACTAGGACTTCAACTTAACTTTTGTGGGGACACACTTCACCCTACAACACACCCTTGCGTGTACCAGTGCAGGCTGAAGGAAGAGCCTGTGAGGTAGAAGGCAGGAAAGACGTCAGCACGCTGTCCCACGGGTGGCAGTGCTGAGGAAACGAGATTCCTACAATGTTGGCAACTGTCAGGCGATGTTATTATAAAGACTTTTGAGTCATGAGCTTTCAAAGTCAGGAGATGGGTGCTGGTAAAGGATATGGCTACTTAACAACCCCGCAGTCAGAAAACTCTGAACCTCCCAGTGACGGGGAACTCACTACCTCGCCAGCACACATGTGCTAACCGTACCCTGCCCCCCCCCGCCCCGCCCCGGGCTGGTCGATGCAGTGGTAGGGGGAGCAGGCCCTGGCTCACTGTGCCATAGCGCCACTTGCAGCTAAGTATGATGGAGACACGATTTGAGGGTGGCCTTGCAAACAGCCATGACCAAGGTAGCAGTGGTTCGGGTCTTTGAAAGCTCACGCGTTCTTTCATTCACTTGGGTGCTAGGTCAGCAAGCGTGTACTGGTTTCTGCAAGCGGTGGAGCGCGTGCTGGGTATGGCAACTATTGAATTTCTTGGGCCTATTCTTTGCCCGCAGAGAACCTGTGTCCTAGCAAGGGTTAGGGAAATGGGTACATAGTAAGATGGCTGAAGTGTCCATGCCAGGGGAGCTGTGGGGGCAGCGGGCAGGGGGCTGTGGGAAGGCTGCCTTACAGAGCACAGCCCTGAGGATGAGTTTAGGTGAATGAAAAACGGGCTACAGGAAGAGTGTGCCAGGCCGAGGGAACCGCCTATGCAAAGGCCGAGACACAAGGGGCATGAATCAAGAGCCATCGCCTGGAGAGAAGCAGCAGGATCAGGGCTGGGCCGCGGCCAGGCTAAGGGTTTGGCTTCCTCCTGAGGGCGATAGATTAGGAGGGCTCGGCTGGATGGGGGTGGCCAGCAACGCCCCCAGTGGCGTGTTGGGGATTGTTCTGGACTGAAATGGTGGGCTTCTATGATGGAAGCGGACTGCTGGGTGTTTCCACTAACACCCCAGTCGTGAGCACATTTTGAGCAGGGTGACGAGAAATCAGATGGGAGAGATGGGCAAACCTGGGCTGTTTGGGCAGAGATGTGTGTGCAGCCTTCTGCTTGAGGATCGTAGGAGAGGGGGCAGGAGAAGCCAGAGGTTTGGGGCCCACACAGCTGCTTCAGATCCTGGCTTCTCCCCCTTTCACGTGGTATTACTTCACCCGCCGTGCGTCTCCATTTCCTCATCTGTATAATGGGCGTAAAATAGAACCAGCTCATGGCGCAGTTAGAAGTAATGAGTACGATAATTCCAATAAAGAGCTCAGCATGGGACTGATATGTAGTGAACGCTCAATGAGAGGTTAGTGCCCGAATTGTGCGATTATCAGACCTGTACTGAGGGCTCCTGCCCGTAGAGGAAGGTCAGTAAGAATCAATGTCAGCACAGAATAAGGAAGCTTCTGAGCCATCTCATCTATCCATGATGAAATGAGCTGAGCAGTGAGCTCCCCGTTCCAGGAGGTATTTAAGCCGAGACCAGGAGATCAGGATTCTGGAATGGCTCCTGCCTGAAGAAGATCCCTCCAAGGGTACCGTCAGGACTGAGGATGGGTAGCATTCAGGGCTGGTAGAGTGACTGGGTGGGTGTATGTTAGGTCTGGCCCTGGCTTGAATAGCTCTTGGGGTCCACGGAGAGAAGAGCCTGTGTGCTGCGGTAACAGCCACAGCAGCCGTGTGCGCTGCTCCATTTGGCCACCAGAGGGTACTAGAGGCTTGTGTTTGAAATCTTCGTGGGCTGACCCTGGAGGAAGCAGCTGGAGAAGGAGATGGCCACCCAGCGTCCTCTGTTCCCCTCCCTGTTCCTGCAGGGCTGTGGTTCTGAGCACAACACCCTCTGCGGCGGTTGTTTGGCCCCTTGGGACGTGGGGATGTCCCTGCAGTTAATACTCAGTGTCCAAAAGAGGAGCAGTCCGACTTGAAACATCACTGGGGTCCTCTAAGAGCAGCGGTGGTGCCACAGCGGAGTGGAGGCAATGCTCCCTGGGAACTGCCATCTCTTCTTGGGGCTGATGGGCAAGGCATACACCTGTACCTCTGTTTCCCCTTCTGTGCCTCAGTTTCCACCTATTTACAGAATCCAAGGAAGCCCCCAACAGCTTCTGGAGACAATTTTCCAGAACTGAGGGTTTGAGTGGGGAGGACAAGAAAGGCCTGTGGTGTGGTCCAGAGAATCGTCAAGTCTGAGGCAGGGAGGTGGCAGGGAGGGAGGGGTTGGTGGTCTGGCTGGCTGGGGGCTGGCATCAGTGACTACATATCTGGAGGTGGGTGCATTGAGCAAGCAAATGAGGCCCTGTGGCCCCAGAAGGCAGAACCAGGGCTGTGTGGGGCTGGGCCTGTGGGAGGCTGGCAATCCCAGAGGGAGATCCCAGTGGGACACGTGGCAGAACTTGCTCTAGGGGTTCACAAAGAAGAGAAAGCTGGGGTGTAAGCAGACAGCAGGGGGCCCCCACAGCCACGGATCTCCAAGGCCAGTCCTGAGTTTGTGACGTCTGAATAAGTCAGCCACTGGCCTCTCCCAGCTTCTGGCTCCTGAGTTGGGCATGAAGGCAAGCAGGTCCTCGGGAGTCCTTGTTCCGGCCTCACAGATGTCACCTTCATGCATTTGTTCATTCAGACCATGTTCCAAGTATTTGTCCAGCATTTGCTTTCCTCTGCATGCGGACGCGGTCCAGCTGGGCGGGGGATGGACTCAGGGACTTGGAAGCTCTGACCCAGCAGAAGTGAGGGATAGGTGACACGGAGACATCGGGGGATCAAGAGTTCGCCAGTGGCACCAAGGGGGAAGGGTACAGCAGGCTGCAGGAACAGCCTGTGCAAAGGCCTGGAGCGGAGAGGCAGTTTCCCTCCCAAGGCCCAGCCTCGGGGGCCTCTGACAGAGCTCAAGGTGAGGTCCACTGCTCCATGCCCTGCTGAAACGCTGACCTCTCCCCACCAGAGAGCTGCACAGAAGCTGGGGTGGCCCTCCTGGGGCCTCCTCCTTCCCACCAGTTTTGAAGAAGGGGCCGGGAAATACGAGCCTGAGACTCCGGCAGGGGCACAGGAGCAGCAGTTTTGTAAATGGCGCCATCTGTATGGCTAGCCTGGGAACAGATGGGCGACCCCCTGCCACCCCTCCCAGTCCTGGCGGTGCCGCACCCACACTTACACACATATCAGCACGTGGATGCACACGGTGTGAGTAACAGCTCTGCCCCCTCCCCAGCACCCTAGCGTACTGCCAGGGGCGGCCCTGGACCCGGGGTCCTGAGATTTGGGAGTAAAAGGACCAGACAGGCCTCGGTCCTTGGCTGGGACACAGTTTGAACCAAGGGAACCTGTTTGGCTTCTGCGAGGGTCTCTGGCTCTGGAACAGATGGATGTCCCCGTGGTGGGTCCGGATGGGCAGACACCAGCCAAGGGTGCCTGTCTGAGGAGGCACAAACTGCCATTGTTCTGGGGAAACGTGAAGCCGTAGGGAGAAATCGCCAGGATATGCAACACTAGATCATGTGCCTTACAGAATGAGCCTGCTTTTTATTATAGCTGCCACTGCGCTAGGGACTGTGCTGGCCATGGGCCCTTGGGCAGGTGTTACCTGTGCCTCAGTTTCCCCGTCCATAAGCTGGGGTGATAGTAGAACCTACCTCAGGGGCCTGCCGTAAGGATTCAATGAGTTCGTTTTGTACAGAGCTATTGAGTGAATGTGAGCTATTAGGATTAGTGTGTTGCCTCCTGGCTGTGTGACCCTGGGCAAGTGACTTCACCTCTCTGAGCCTCACTTCCCTCATTTGCAAAATAGGTTTAAAAATCCTACTTGCCCCCGGTGGCTCTCCTGCGTGACAGCCAGTGCATAGTAGGTGCTCACTAAAGGGATTAGATGGAGGGTGAGTGGGGTGGTTGATCCGGTGCAGCCTGTGGCCCCGGAAGATATCGGAGAGGAGCTGCCTCCTCCCCTCAGTTCCTGACCCTGCGGAGAGGGGCTGAAACCTGTATTTCCACGTCGCCTGACAAGACTTTGGAAAATAACATGTTATTCCCACCGCTGGCTCGCTGTGCCCATGCAGTTTTCACAGTAGGCGAAAGGTCCCTCTGTTATTTCCACAGCGCTCAGTCTCCCTCCGAGCCGCCGAGCTGATGGGAAGCAGGCAGGATGCTGGCAGCCATTGTCTCTCAGGGTCTGGGCTGTGTGGCTGAGGCCAGCGCTGGGGCCGCCTCCTCCCCATCATCATCGGCAGTCTCTAGGGTGATGTCCACAGCTGACGGGGGTGTCGTTTTACTGCAGAGGACACGGGAGCAGAGTGGCAGGGCGACCCACACAGGGTGGTGGGGCAAGGAGCCCAGTACCTGGGCTTGGACCGGGCTCTGTGCCCTTGGACTAGTCCCTGCTACCTCTGGGCCTCAGGTTCCCTCTCTGTAGAGAGGAGCAGAGGGCCCTCAGTGGTCACCTGGTTCCACCCCCTCCCTCCAACCAGCCATTGTATAGGTGGGGAAACTGAGACTCAGAGGAGACAGGATTCCCAGTTTGGTGTAATTGGGTTGGTGTACAGCACCATGGGGCGGAAATCCTGAACTTCATCTCTGGGCTGGGGCAGGTGGAGATGGGGAAACTGCAGGAAGAGGATGAGGTGTGGGCGGCTCCGGGCTGCCTGGAGAAGGGCCTGGAGTCAGTGGGGCCAGGCCCCCAGCCCTGCACACGTGTGCACATACATGATGACTTAAGTGCATGCCCGCCATGTTCCCAGACAAGCACACCCCCATCTGCCACATGCCCACACATACATGTGTGCACACCCCACCCTGCTGTGTTTCAACAGTGCACCCCTTACACCCCACCACGTGCCCACATGCACACGTTCACACACCGGTGCACACACAAAAGTCATGGCATTTGCCACACATGCTGGGCACGTGGGCATCCTGTTTTGCACACCTGCCCGCCCACACAGCTCAGCTCTGTACTCAGGGGTCCTGACTACACCTGTGGGGCAGGAGCTGGCATTTCCTCCCCAGGAAAGCCCAGTTTTCGTCTTTAAAACAGGCTAATAATAGTAGCCACCTCCGAAGGTTGTGAGCTTGGAGGTGAGCACAGTTGTGAGAAGAGAACTATCCAGTAGGCCTGCTCTGGGCAGCCGTCATCCTGTTGACCGCGGGGCCCGACCCCTGCCCCACCCCCCATCCCACCCCATTTGGTGGCTCCTCACAACCTCTGTTCCTTGTTCCAGGGGAATGACCAGGTCCGGTTTGAGCTCACCTGCTACTCACTGGCCCCGCAAATTAAGGTAAGATGCGGCTCCTCTCAGGCAGTGGGGGCCCCTAGGGGCAGGGCACGGGGTTCTGGGAGGTTCCAGTGACAGGGACAATGGCACCTGAATCTTGTCCAGGTGGGTCGTGCCCTTCTTTCCCATGGGCAGCTCCCTCCCTCACGCCAGCTACAGGGGCGCAGCTCTCTCCTTTTCCATTTGTCCCTTGCACAGTTGCTGTCCAGGTGTCTGGGTAGGTCAGGGAGCTGGACAGAAAAACATCGCTGCCCTTCAGCCAGTGTCGTTGGCGCTCTGGGGTCTGGCTTCCTGGGTACAGGCATAGACAGTTCTGGGACAGGCCTGGCTGATTTCTGGGCTGCCCACAGCCCTCCCAGGCCTGGCCAGGGCCACCCAGCTAAGGCCCTGCCTCCTCCCAGCTGCCTGAGCCCTGACACCCTGTGTCTTGGATCTTTTCCTGGGATGGGAATCACCAGGATCCTGGGGAATTGTCACCTCTGCCCTTGGATGCCACCCAGGCGTGACAGCACATGTCAGGCTTGTCCAGCCTGTGTTCATCGCTGCTTCCATTCATTCATTCATTCATTCAATCATTCATTCAATCATTCAGTATTCACTGAGCGCATGCTCCAGCCTCCAGGCACACAGTGACAGGCTGAACAGTAGAAATATAATTCGTACCACAAATGCAAGCCCCAAGGGTAATTTAAATTTTTCTAGTGGCCACGTTAAAAAAAAAAAGATAAAAAGCAACAGGTGACATTACTTGAATAATATTTTATTGAACCCTATGTATCCAAAAGGGTATTATTCAACATTTCATCAATGTAAAAAAAGAAAAAAACCACAACTGAGATGTTTTACATTCTTTTTTTGTACTAAAAAGATCCGGTGAGTGCTTTACACGTGCAGTGCATCTCAGTTGGGACCAGCCTCATTTCAGGTCTCGGTGGCCACAAGTGACTGCCATAGTGGACAGCACAGGTGTGGGTCTGAGCTCCTCTGAGGCAGCTTCAGGCTGAAGCTACAGGAGATGTGTCCCTTCCCAAGCCCCCAAGGAGCTCTAAGAGGTTTCCATTTTCTTTTCTCTGAAATGGACCATCTTTTTCTGCCCCTTTAACCTGCCAGAGGCTGCTTGGGGGTGAGAGTGGCCTGGAGGTGAGCAGTAATGAGCTCTAATGATCCATTTTGACCCTAAACGCTGGGCGGCTGGGAAGCCCTGGGACATAGCTGGGACCGTAGCTGCTTATTGACTTGTGGCAGGCGGGTGGGATGGGGGGGCGGTGTCATTTTCTGAGTTTTTATCTGAGGAAGCCAAGCCCAGGGGCTGGGGGCAGGGGTCCAAGTTGGTCTTTGGGAGCTGGGAGGAAGCTAGAGGACACTCCCAGTGCCCTGGTCCAGCGCTGCTCATTCTAGAGCTGGGGGGTGGGCTTTCTCCCACCCTACCCCAGCCCCATCAGCTACACAGCCCAGAATCACACCGGCATCTCCATCTGTATGACATCCCACCCCCATTTGGGCTGTTGTGTTAGAGGCAGAGTCCCGGTTGGCTCTGGGGGTGAGTAGGGGCTCTTCATCTTGAGGACCTGTTCCTGACACCCACCCCCACCCAGGCTGGTGGAATGAGCTGGGTCCTGTCCCTTCCCCACTTACAGCAGCTGTGGGGCGTGGAAGAAATGAACGAGCAAAGTGGGTTAGGGGATGATGACTGTGGCCTCTGGGCCTTACATCCCAGAGCAAGGCCAGGCTGGGCATCTGTAGCTCTGTGGACCCAGTGATAGGGGGTCCTGGTCCTCTGACCAGGGGTGCTAGTGGGAAACTTAAAGCTTGTCTAGTTCAAACCCTCGGGTCTCAGTTGGGGACCCACCTGGGGACACATGGCCATTCTGCCATAGAGCTCCAAGCCACCCCTGGTATGGTAGGCCCTGTCCTTCGCTGCCTAATGGAGTCCCACTGCCCACCCCCATGGCCTGCATCCGCTCAGGGTGGGGGGGCCGCAGGGGACTCCTCCAGGTAACCGTTGGAGTCTCCAGACCCTTACAAGCGAGGCCACCTCTGCAGCGGTAGGGCCTGGAGAAGCCGCAGCAGGCCCCCCAGCGCTGACTCCCCGCCCCGTGTGTAGGTCATCGCCCCCTGGAGGATGCCTGAGTTCTACAACCGGTTCCAGGGCCGCAGCGACCTGATGGAATACGCGAAGGTAAGGCTGAGCCCACAGCGCCACCCAGCCCTTGCCTACTGCCCTGGGGACACATCCCTCCTTGGCTGTCTGGGCCAGCAGCCATGCCTGGGGGGTGGAACCTCTGTCCTGGCTGTCCCCCCACCACGGCACCTGTTGCCTGGGCCTCTCCGAGGGCAGTCCCCGGTCTGCCTCACGCCTCAGCCAGAGGGCTCCGGGCCCGCTCTGCTTCCCATTCTCCTGCTACCTCTGCTGTGCGTGTCACTCAGGGGACAGCCTGGGGTATGTGCAGTCCGTTTTCTGCCCCTCAATTACCTGGCTGCTAATTGTCCCCAGTGCTTTCCCAGGAACAGGTAGGCGCACCGAGGGGCAGTGGCCAACAAAAGCTTGTGTTGAGCCGGCCCTTTTGAAGTACAAGTTGCAATAAAACATATTAGAAGTTTTGCATCAAGATCCTTAGCCTCTCCCCAGGGTCCCTTTCTTTTTAGCGACTCGATGGCAGCCCTTGACAAACAGCCTCAATCAATCAGAGGGGGGAAAGCAACTCGGTGCACACACCAGAAAATTGCTCAGGTTTTTAAATAGCAGTCACCAGGGCTGGCTGTGAGCTCTAGCTGCAGCCAAGGTGCCGCGTGGCAGGGGACACGGCAGGGACGCAGCCCTGCCCTGCCGCCAGCATCCCATTAAGACCTGGAGTGCTCCGAGGAAAGAACTCCTCTGCCATCTGTTGTTTTATTATTAAGAGGGGAGTTTACAAGAGCAAGCCCATATGTTGCCAAACAAATTGTCAAATAGCAGAGCTATTAAGAGAAGGGGGTTGGCAAGGCTATTTCCCCCCACCCCTTCCTTTCCCTGATCATACAGAATATAGAGCCCATTTCATCTTGAAGAAGAATGAATTGGAACCTCTGCCCTGTCGACATTCTCACGCCTGCAGTCGAGGTTCAAGGGAGGGCCAGTGCTGACCCAAACATTGCCCTTTGTATCCGTTAAACTCCCAAACAAAGCCGTTCCTGGTCTCCCCAGAAAAGGTGAATTTTAGGAGTGTCGTCTGTCCTTCCCTGCTTTGGGGGAGAAGGCGCTTCACGCAGCTTCTGCCCCAAATAGCCTTTTGGACAGGAAAGTTTGCCGGGGAAAAACCAGTCCAGGGCCCTCAGCCATTGACTCTCCCTTGGAGGCTGGTATCAGGCTTGAGCTCCAAGGAATTGGCACTTTCTAGAGCGAGGCGGTGTTTCTGCACCCAGGAAATGACCAGAATCACTGAGCAGCATCCAGGCTTTGTCCAAAATTCAGAGCCAGGCAGGATCTGATTGAGCTGAGACAAAAATCAATGAGGCTTTGAAAACCACCGCTTTCAAGACCTGCCCGTCGCCGCGGCCAGAAGGTGCTGTAGGAGCCTCATAAAAAACAGGCGTTCGCTTCACTTTCCATCTCCCTCCAAGTCCACCGTCCAAGGGAAAAACACGCAGAATCACCCCGTCTTTATCACTGTCCTTATACTTAATATTTGTTTTAAAAAGCCAGCATATAAGATAGGACATTAGAAAGCAGGGCAGTGTCCTGTGTGCACGTGGAAGATGGTTTTATTTTCTGTACTCAATTACAAGGGGAGTTTTCTGTTTGGGGCAGAGGAAGAGGGACCTCAGGACAGAGGAGAGGGGGACACAAAAATCTCTTTGGTCAGGGACTATCGCTATTTTTGGCTTTTGGGTGTACCTCCCTGCTGAGCGGGGCTGCCTATCCTGCTTTCTCCTTCTTCCCTTCCCTTCCTTTCTCTTCTGGCTCTGCCAGAGGCCCAGTGGGAAAGAGAAGGCAAGAGTGTTTCCAAACCCGCACCCCCCAACACAGGCTCCAGGACCAGCCACTGGTTTCTCAGTCCAGCTGCCAAATGAGGGAAGAGGGAGTGTGGACCCCCGGGGTTCTTCCCGGTCTGCACAGGTCCCCACGCTGGGCCCCCTTTACCTGGAGAGAGCACAGGGCGAGTGTGTGGATTTGACTTGGCAACTTTGGGGAGACAAGTGGCCCCCTGACATTGAGCAGCCTCTAAATGAGGTCTCCCTATATGCCGGTGTGGTTTAAATTGAAGAGCATACAAATTCTAGACTGGATGTGGGCTGTCTCCTAGTGAAGCTTGAAAAACAACCCCCGAGGGTTTTAGTCTAATTTATTTTGAAATTTTAAAGTGCTGATGAAGGAAACACGGCAGCTCCTTCGTAGGAATGAGCTAAGCTGAGCCAAGCTGGGGAGAAGCCCCATCAGGACAGATGGACCAGGAGCTCCGAGGTTCTGGGACCCACCGAGGTTCTGAAAAGGGGGTTTGGGGGCAGTGTCCGGTCTTGCTGGCTTAAAGGGTCCAGGCTGGACCTCTGAGCTGCCTTCGGTGCTGGGAAGCTGCGGGGAAGGGAGAGCAGGATATAATGCATGTGCTGGATGCAACCAGGTGTCAGCCAGGGCGGGGGGGTGGGGGCAGGTGTCTGGGGGTCACCTAGGGAACGAGCCTGGTCTTTAATCCCAATGGCTGAGTAAGGTGGGCCTTCCAAGTGGCGGCCAGCAGCTTTTCAGGCCCTGCATCTCAGTGGGGATGGGTTTTCTCCTGAACAATGGATTGGGCCATTTGGGAAGCAAAACAGAATCAGAACCAATAGGGAGGAAGAAGGGTCTGCCTGGTTGTTCCTTTTCAGGGCTGCAGAAATGTGTGTGGCCATTATGCCCGGCAGGGGAGAAGGGTGGCTCCTGGAAAGGGCCACACCACATATCGTAAATAAGTGCCATGAGCTGGAAGCTCTCACAGGCATGCCTCCTTTCCTTGGGTCAACATTAAGCCCCCACGCGGGCACAGATGCCTTGGGTGAAATCCACAGGGGAAGTTCAGTCCAGTGCAGCTCATAGGGTCACCCTGGGCGTCCGCAAGTGGTGCTGGGAGACTCTAAGTGCTTCAGGGGCCCTTGAAGGGTAGGCTCAGAATCCTCTAGAAGGAAGCTCCAAGGTCAGCGTCACTCCACATCTCAGACACATGGTCTTGTAGTTTCTGCATGGGCACATCCAGCAGCAATGGGACCCTCACTGCCTCCCCCAGGCAGCCCAGGGGAGAAGAAGGAGATGGGGTGGTCCAGGGTCTTGTCTGCATGGGGGCCAGAGTTGGGGGCTATCTGCTACCTTGAAGGAAAATCAAGGCAGCTGGGCCTGGCCCTCGCGTCTGCTTCAAGCTGCCTCACGCCTGCTCTGTGTCTCCTTACCTGCAGCAACACGGAATCCCCATCCCAGTCACCCCCAAGAACCCATGGAGCATGGACGAGAACCTCATGCACATCAGGTGAGACGTGTCCACAGTTCTGCCCGACGTTGGTGAACGCCTGCCTGCATGGGGCCAGGATGCAGTGGTCCCTGCCTTCATGCAGTGGGGGCCTCAGGGAGGACAGACCACGTCATACCCAACTTATTCACAGCTCTCATTGGAGCTCTGCTGAGGGCTAGGGGCAGACAATGGGCACCTGGCTTTGGCTGGGGTATCAGGAAGGGCTTCTCTGAGGAAGTGTCATTTGAGGTTAAAACCTCAAGGATGAGGAGGGACCAACCAGGGTGCAGGGAAGAGCATTTAAAGCAGAGGGAACAGCACGTGCAAAGGCCCTCCAGATGTGGAGCCCCAAGCTCTTCCTTGCAACCTGCAGCTCCCACAGCCAACTGTTGGGTCCAGAATGTTCCAGGCAGGGTTGGCAGCAGTTGCTTTGGCAGAGAGAAAATGGCAGACTAGACTGTGTTGGGGGGTGAGTGTGTCAAGGCACAGCTGTGTCTCTCTTCCCCTCCCTTACTAACTTACTAACCCCCATCTTCCCTTTCCTTCTGCAGCTACGAGGCTGGAATCCTGGAGAACCCCAAGGTAATTTCTGTTTCCTCCTCCGAGCCGGCCACCTTTGGTGGTAGCTGCTCAGCGCCCATGCTGTCTGATGTGTTTGTAGCCTAATTTGAAATTTCACGGGAGGCGGGCATGGGGCTAGGGCCGAGCCCTGCCTGTGTCCTGGACCCTCCCCACAGGGCCTCCCACCGCCGGCCCACTCCATGCTGCTGCTGCTGCTGCATTTTAAAATCCCCCCCCCTTCCCTGTGCTCTTTTTCTAATTGCTGCTGGGATGAATAGGGGAAGGAAATATTTCAGAGCAGCAGAGAGAGAGTGTGTGATTGTGAGACAATAAAGAAGCAATTAGGCAGATGAGACACTTGTGGGAGGGCCCAGCCTGTGCTCACCAGCTCTCAGGCTGCCGCCTCAATTGGGTGGGGGGAGCACAGATTAGAGCCTCAGGACCCACTTGTCTGGGTTTCTGCCCCACGCCTGCAAGGCAGGCCATCCCATCCCAGCCTCCTGGGCTGGGCCTCGGCCCTTTTTGAAGTTTAGGATTTCTCTCCCTGGGGGGTTTCCCTTTGTGTCTCCCTCTGCCCACTGTGGGAAATGGGGGAGGCAGGGTGAAATCTATCCTGGCAAGAGAAAAATCTCTTTGTTCCTGAGGGAATGTGTCTCCATGTCCTGGTTCACCCCCACACCCAAGTCAGTGACTGGTTTGGGGGTGGGGTGGGCTGCTCGTCTGACTTAGGGAAGCAGTGTGCTGGGGGATGGGTGCTGGGCAGCTGGGCCTGGGGGATCCAAGCAGGCCAGCTGGAGGGGAGGGAGGGTGCCCAGGTGGTTTGGGTGAGGGTGGGGAGAGCTGCAGCCCTGCCGGTGGTCTGGGCTTGGCTCCTCGCAGGGACCGGGCCTTTTGGTAGGTGTTGGTGATAATATAACACGTGCCAGTGACCGTTTCTGGAGCCAGGCTGGGGTTTAGGATTTTCGCTGGCTTACCGTCCTTGGCTCTTGGCTGTGAATAGCCTCATTTTATGGGTGAGGAAACCGAGGCCCGGCAAGGAAGTAGGGCTGGTGCCCAGGTTACCCCGTCGCAGGAGCTATCCCTCGTCTCTGTGGTTCCCCCACTGCTCATGGCCCCCCCACTCCCTTCACCTCCTCAGCCCAACTGTGTCACTCAAGACAGCCGGCACCCTTGCCCCCTGGGGGCTGATGGCCCCATGAGGCTGCTGCCTGCTGGCCACAGGTTTTTCCAGTTCATGCTCTGCTGACCCCGAGACACTCAGGCCAACCACCCCTAATTAGCCAGTCACTCAGCGCCAAGCAGGGCGGGAGAAGCTAAGCAGAGCATAGCAGCTTCAAGGTGGGGTGTACTCAGGCCTGTGGGCCCCAAGCATGCTGGGAAACTTTTCCCCATACCTCTCCAAGCAGCCTATGGGCTCTCATCTCAGGACTGGGGGAGCAGAGCTGAGGCCAGAGGGGAAATCACCCCTTGGCAGTACTGGGGTACAGGTCCCTGTGTGACCGTGACAGGTCCCCTGCCCTGTCAGGCCTCCTATCTCATGAGGGTTATGGGTGGATAAGTAAGTGCTAGAGAGTGCCTTTTTAAGGATTCTGCCATCCGATGAAGGCGGGAAGGTTAGTGCTTGGGTCCCAGAGATTGGAAACCTGGGTCTGAGTCCCATCTTTGCTTCGATTGCTCTGTAACCTTGGGCAAGTCACCCAACCTCTCTGAGCCTCCGATTCCTCATGCACACAGTGGGAAACCACGGCACCTCCCTCTTGGGTCATCGAAAGCCACTTGGCCTGACCTTGGCACAAGGCAAGGCCACAGTCATAGAGCTGGGGGTCCAGCCCTTCCTCCTCAGGCCTGCTAAGAATCTTTGGGAGGAAGGGGACAAGGTGCCCTCTCATCCTGCGGGAAGGCTAGGCTGGGTGAAAACCTCATTTCCACTGAGGATTGCAAGGCCAGGCCTAGGAGCCCAGGGTCGAGCCGCTCTTTCCCAGCCTGCCCTCTGCAGGGCAGGGGTGCCTGTGCCGACTGGGGGCTCCCCCAGGCTGAGCTCTGAGTCCTCGCTTGCATCTCTGGATCTCGTGTGCCAGGGGCGCAATTGTCCTCCCAACCCAGGAACGAGGGGGCAGCGGCTAGGGGCCCAGGAGAAATGCTGAGCCCCGAGCCTCCCAGCCCCCGAGGAGCAGGGGACACAGAGCTTAAGGGAACCAAGCCTCCTCCCCCTCTCCCAAAAAAGCCCCGAGACCTGCCGAAGGGAGGGTTTGAAGGCAGATGGCGGAGCCATTTTTCTGCCTCCGTGAGGGCTGATTGAAGGGCAATGAGGCAGCTAATGCGAAGAAAGATAGAAATTTACTTGCTTTAAGTTCATAGGCCCACAGTGAAGGAGTCCATTCAGTGCCGGCCGCCATATCTGATGGATGAATAAACCATTTGCAGCATCGATCATGCCTCTACATCATGGTTCAGTTCATGGGCCATTTGCTTCCAATTTCTCCTCTTCGGCCTGTTTCATGCTTTCTTTTGCCCTCTCCCCCCGCCCCCCCCCCCAGTGTATCTCTCTCTCTCTCTCTCTCTCTCTCTCTCTCTCTCTCTCTCTCTCTCTCTCTTCCCTTCCTTCCCAACACCTCTCCAGAAAACATTGGAAGTGAGCCCTCCTGCGGGGATAGATAAATAGATGGTATTGATACTCAACAAACTGTTTGTCATCTGAACTGGGCTCTTAATGGGGAAGAGTGAAAAAGGCAGGCTCCAGCCATCTTGGAATGCAAAGCAAATGTCACTTTATTTCTATTTAGTTATTTTATTTAATCGGTGCTGTCTGGGTATCGGGAGGGAGCCTCCAACAGCTGCCTCCTAGTGCTGGGACACTGTCCTGCGGGGTCTCACACCTCCTCTCTTCCACATGCAAACCTTCTCATCCCATTTGGGGCTCTTTAAGAAGTGTGGCAGGAGAAGTGACAAGCACCAGATACAAAACAGAGGGTCATGCACGGCGCAGGTGGGGGTGGGAGGGAGGCCTGCTCGAGTGTAGGGGCTCAGCGCTGGCACCTGGTTTGAGCTCAGCCTGGGCTGAGGGACCAGTGAGGAGTCCCAGGCAGGTAGGGACGGGGCTGCAAAGTCATGTCGGTCATCAGAAGTCCCAAGCTCAGGTTGACTTTGCCTTTTGGCTGAGGATGGCGCCCGGACCCATGTGTGCCCAGAGAATGTGGTGTTTGGGAGGGCTCGGGGGGCTGGGGAGCTGGGCCTTTCTCTGAAACCCCCCAGTGCCCGTCCCATGGTTAATGCTGCGCTGTCTCTGATCACATTGTGTGTGATGTTTCTCGGCCCTCAGCTTATTACAGTGGCTGGAAAACTGCTGGACAGGGCGTCCAGAGTCCCCAGGGCTGGCTCCCATGCTGGTGGGGTCGGGCAGTATGATTTGAACCAGCCCCTGTTTTGTCCTTGGTTTTCTATCTGGTCCATGAAGGCATGAGACTGGGGGTCCTCCTTAAAGATGCTGCTCCTCCTTGGGTCTGTCTCTGAGGTTGGTTCTGGGTCCTTATTCCCACCCCACAAACAAAAACAGATGAAGGGATGTGGCTGGCCCCAAGTCCCACAGCACTTTGGAGGTGTGGGGGGCCTCCAGCAGAGCCCTTGTCTGAGCTCAGCAGTAGAAGCACCAACTGTCCCTGTGGGCCCAGGGGTGCAGGGACTGGGATAGTCATCCACCCCTCCATCCAGCCAACAGGCAAAGTGACCACAAGTGAGGGACCCGGCACTTCTGACAGCCCTCAGGTCCCCGAGGGGCACCCCTAGAAGTCCATCCAGCTGTCCTTCCCTCCTGCACCAGCCTCCCTGGCATTTTCGTGGGTGATTTTCATGTCTGGTAAATAGTCACTTTACAAATGAGGAGACCGAGGCTCAAGGATGTGAGGCCGCTTGCCCCAGGCCCCGCAGCCTAAGGTCTTGACGCCTGACTTTGGGGTATTTTCCATGACTCTGAAATCCAGTACATGTTTGTTGAGGGCCTCGGGTCCCCTGCACTGTGTCCAGTGGTCCACACCCGCACAGAATTCACAGCTGCAGCTACAGGCCCTCCCCCTCAGCCTCTATTTCTTCATCTGTAGATGGGGTAACAGCACTTGACCTTCTTACCAAACAGGGCTGCTGAAAATGCAAAAGAAACTGCAGATGGAAAGTGGCATGTGAATATTTGCAGGGTTTTGAAAGCAAAGATTTAGGGACTGCACTTTCCAGGATATCAGCAGGTGGACAACAGCTGGGCCTGGGGTGTCTACGGGGCGGGGGCGGGGGGGGGCACTTGAGCAGTCAGGCCCAAGAGGCCCCACCGTGGCAAGGGGCCAAGTCACAGCCTGGTGGGGAGGGGGCTGGAAAGGCGGGCAGGAACTTGGAGAGTTCCAGGCAGCCAGCAGCCCCTCCACCACTGCATCCAGACGAGAGGCCCATTTTCCAACACGCCCAAGAAAAAAATATACATAAAGGTTGATGTGTTTTCAAATGGGTTTTTGCTTTGCTCTTCCCTTTTCTCCCTGTGAGTATTAACCTTGGGGACCCCGAGGACGGCTCGGCTCGCTGGAGCACCTGCTGGGGTCATGTGTAGTCATTAGCTTTGCGGTCCATGCAGAATAAACCCCAATCCTGGGAGTCTGCGAGAGCGTGTGCGCCCACTCCCGGAAAGCCCTCCAAATGCTGCTGCCTGCGCCTCTCTGCCTCCAAAGTCACACTTTTCCTGCCTGACTTGTTCCTCTCCTGCTATTCTACCTCCAGCTGTGGGGGCGTCAAAGAAAAAGATGAGATCAAGTTGAGGGGAAAAATTGTCTGATTTCTTTAGCCCTTTGTTTCCCAGGCCCCTGGCAAGTGGAGCTGGCCATGGGCTGGGGAGTGAGAGGCCTCCTGCACTGCCAGCAGCCCCCCAATTCTGGAGAGGGGTGCAGATCTCTGCAGGAGGGGGGGAACAGGGTGTCCAGGGACTGGCATAGCCCTGCTTGGCTCTAAGCAAGCACCCTGCCTCCAACCTCTTTCTGTCTTTTGTCAGAACCAAGCGCCCCCAGGCCTCTACACTAAGACCCAGGACCCAGCCAAAGCCCCCAGTGTCCCTGACACTCTGGAGATCGAGTTCAAGAAAGGTAGGTGCCCACCCATCTGGACTCAAGGCAGTGGACTCTTGGGGCCCTGAGTCCTTTCGCCTCCTTGCCGAGAAGCCTGGACACAAGCTGTCTGCATCCCTCTTGCATTCCTGGAGGCCAGACTTCAGGCAGGGGCTCCAAGCGTTCCCCACCACACTCTCCCCCAGAAAGCAAGACCCCTGGAAGCCTCCAGGCCTTGGAGGAAGGCACCCTCAGCTGCCACCCGCCAGTTCATGGGCCCCAGATAAAGACTGAGCATTTCAGTCCAAGCAGCCACTTTCCGGCTGCTCTGGCACTTTGTGGGAGTCATTCCGCTTGCCTGAGCCTCAGGTTTCTCATCTGTAAACTGGGATAAAACAGCACCCTCATGCTTTCATGGTGTAGAATGAGGTCTAAATGGGAAGTGTTGGCCCCAGCCCCAGGAAGTGCTCAGTAAATGGCGAGACTTAGAGAGCTGGTCTCAGGGGCCCCTCTGAACCCACAGCTAAAGCCTCAGTAGTCCTCGGCTACTTGATGTTGCACCCCACACCACGCTTGCTTGTGTCTTGATCTCCTCATTCTCACTGCTATCAACAAGGAGTGTTTGCTGGCCTGGCCTGGGTGCTCAGCCTTGAGCCTGGCATCAGGGGCACCTCTTGCCCTGGAGGGTAGAGGGGAAGGCAAGGCATGCCTGGTAATGGGAGGAGCAGGAGCAGGCTCGGGGTGTGCGAGGATAGGACCTCTCCAGGAGGCTGCAGAAATCAGGGAGGCTTCCTGGAAGAAGTGGTACTGGGCATGAGGGCATGGAGGCTGTTTGTACTTTAATGACCCGCCTCTTCCCAGCAGCCTGGCCAAGACAGTGGACATTTTCATCACTCCCCATCTGTTCAAACCCTTGCCTTTCACATCACTTGGGGACCTAAGTGTCCTTGGTCTCAGGCCCCTAAAGGCAGCTAGAACACTAAGTCCCTCTTGTGCCCATTCTGTCTGAGCCAGGCCTGGTTCACGGGCATGTGGCCTGTTTGGGCATCATCTCTAAGAAGATGATGGGACGACCCAAGCAGCTCCCCCCAAAGGTCCCCCAGGAGCCCGGGAGAGCAGTGAGGGCTGGGAGGTGGGCAGGAGGCAATGGCGGGTCCTGGACACAGGCTCTGGCAGCCTTTGGTCCAGGAATAGGGTGGCCCTGAGGCTGAGCCAGAGAAGAGACGTGATCCATTTTAATGATTTCAGGACTGTCTGGAGAAAAAAAATGGATGGGAAGAACCCTCTCTGACTCCTCCATTCATCCTCTAGTTAATTTATTTGAAGTTTTAATCTAATTATTAACTATTTTAAAGGCTAAGAGGCTTTCTCTGGCAGCAGCACCAACAATGTCAGCCCCTTTCTGGGGCAGGCCCCATCCAAGGCCGGGGAAGGAGGCGATAATAGGACCGGGGCGGGCGAGGAAGGGAGGGGAGAGGCAGGGGGTGGCAAGAGGGGCTTATGGTTCATTATTGGGCAGACTTACATTTAATAGCAATTTACAACCAAGTTATAAAACCCCTGGAAATGGGGGTTAAGAATGAGGAGGCTGACAGCACCTTGAGCGAAGCCCCTCCAAGCGGCGCCTGGCTAATAAAGACTCGAAAGCCGCTATTGAGCCCTGATTGGCACCCGATCCGCTGGCTCCATGGTAATGAGCTGGGCAGATGGGTGGGGGATTAGCCGCCAACTTTGAACAGCCTTTCTTTGTCACTGTTACAGCTCTCTTGTTAGTCCCCTAATACATTTATTGCTCATTTCACACCGCTCGAGAAAGTGCCCCTTGCTATTCAAAGTCAACCCCGAACCCACCCACTGCCCCCCCACCCTCCCCTTGACTCGGCCCTTTCCTCCCGAAGCGGCCGCCTCCCTCCTGCCCTCCTGCCACCCCAGACCCGACTTCTCAGAATTCATGGAGCGGGCACCATTTCACCCCCATTAATCAGATGGCTGCATGCGGGTCTGGGGTACAGGGTCGGGGGCACGGGGGTCCGCCTGACAGACGTGGCAGGGGGCTGGGTGTGCATGAGTGAGTGTGTGTGTGTGTGTGTGTGTGTGTGTGTGTGTGTGTGAGAGAGCTCAGCCGCACCTCTGCCGGGCGGCCCCCGGGTAACTGGTGGGACAGAAGGTGCTCCCGGCATAAGACAATGGTGGAGCGTGAAATTCAATTAGTTCAGGGCCTGGTTCCAATTTCACAGCCCCTAAATGCAAAAGGGGCAAAGAGAATAGGAAGGGTGGGGGAGAGCGTTTTTATTGCATTTTCCCTTTCATTCTGGGGGGCTTTCTCGCCCCTTCTCTCCCCCCAGCAGGCCTCAACCTGCACAGGGCTTTTCAGGGACTCATTTGGAGTCCATATCTGTCACATCCATTTAAGGCGTTGCGGGTGGAGGGTGAGGGCGGGGTGGCAGGCACAGGCTCCTCCGCTGAGTTCCGGCCCAGAGGCCCACTGCCCTCTCCTCCCACCCTAGGGGTCCCCGTGAAGGTGACCAACATCACGGATGGCACCACCCACCGCACGTCCATGGAGCTCTTCGTGTACCTGAATGAAATCGGGTGAGTGTCTCAGCCCAGCCTGCCTCCTAGGAAACCAGTGTCCAGTCAGAAACCACTGTCACGGATCCGGCCCATTACGGCTGATGGTCGCGCCTGAGGCCTCGCGGCCAGGAGTATAGGCCTGCGTCCCACAGGCAGCCTTGGCACAATCCCACAGGTGTGATGTCTCCTAGTTTGCTAGGAGAGGCCTGGTGGCCCTCAGCCCTGGAAGGTAACAGCCCCAGAGGGTCCACTACCCCCTAGAGATGGCTTGGCTTCCTAAGACCAGGATAGAAAGAAAGAGGAGCAGTGGTTAGGGCGAGTCCCACGAAAGGACCCAGGACGAAGGTAACGGAAGCTGGAAATTAAAGTTGCTGTGTGACCCAGGCAATCCTTTCCCTGTCTGGGCCTTAGTTTCCCCATCTTACAATGGGTGGTTGGACCAGGTGACTTAGCTCAGATGTCCTCTAAGTCTTGGATCCTGAGATGGTGCCTGATGTCCTGCATGTGGTCCCGGGGTGGGCACAGGCCAGATGTGCCCAAATTGTGGCAGCCGGGTGGGTGGCATGTGACACCAGGCCTGTGGCAGCGCCTGACCCCGAGTGACCCGTCCTCCCCACAGGGCCAAGCACGGCGTGGGCCGCATTGATATTGTGGAGAACCGCTTCATTGGGATGAAGTCCCGAGGTGAGTGCTCACCCCCCAGGTGTGCTGGCTCCCGAAGCCCCCTGAGGTCCCTGTGCCACTCGGGCGTTGTGACACCCGTGCTACCTCAGTGACTTTGGGCATCTTTTCACCCCGCCAGACTCAGTTTCCCTCCTGTGCGGTGGGGATGGGCGGCCCTTTGCCACTGGCTTCCGAGAGTGTTTATGAGAAGAGCTGTCCCGAGGCTCTGAGGAGAGGAGGTCATGCTCTGCTGTGCCCCGGGTGGGTCAGCCAGGTTTGGTGGCAGACTGTGCAGGGCCGGTTTTGTGGTCGTGGTCATTGGGGCTGCACTGAGGAGGCCACGCTGAGCTGGCCTGGCAGGGGAATGCTGCCAGCGGTGGGCGCTGTGGGCTGCAGTGTGAGTGGCCAGGGCCTGAGGGCCTGTTCCAGGGTCAGGCATGGCCCAAGGCGTGGGGGCCTTTTTCTAGGGCTGGGCAGGACTCCGCC
The DNA here is from genome assembly GCF_057876585.1 of Rhinolophus sinicus. NCBI lineage: Eukaryota > Metazoa > Chordata > Mammalia > Chiroptera > Rhinolophidae > Rhinolophus > Rhinolophus sinicus. The sequence continues at coordinate 5,216,979 of NC_142516.1, read as the reverse complement.
TGGGTGTAGAAGGGCTACCCTCTTGGCTAGGCTGCCAGGCCTGTGTCTGCCTCTGGCTGGGCCAGGAGAGAGGCGAGGTTGGTCCCCAAGCAGGTGCCTCTGTCTTCTCTTAGTCACAGGGCCCTGTGATTCCCTTTGTCAGTCACTCACCGAATCATCTTGACCTCACACTCCTCTCCAGGACTCAGTTTCCCCATCTGCACCCAGGGGATCTCAGCTCCCTGTGGTTCTGTGATAAAGCAATGCTACGTGGGGACCTCTAAGAGGGAGGGGGCAAGCTTTCAGCAGTTAGAGCCCATGAATAGGGCACTTGAATTTTTAAATACTGGAGGTGGGGTTGAGGTCCCCTGTTTTGACAGGTGTTTAAATCACTTTGTTTAGGGTCAATTTACAAAGATAACACAACGAAACACAACCAGGCCAAAGTATAATTCTTCAGGGTGTTTTCACTAAGATTCCAAAATCCAGAGAGAGCCGATGGCCAGATTTCAGCTTTTGGAAAAGGATGCTGGAGCGGGAGGCAAGATGCTGTGGTTCTCACCCCACGTTTGCCCTGCCCTGACCGTGACCTTGGACTTAGCATCTCTGGGCCTCAGTTTCCCAGATGTATTATAGTAGGCGTGGGGGACAGAGTTGATCCTTCAGGCTCTGACCTGTTTGGATTTATCTCAAAAGGTGTGCGGAGGAGAAACAGGAAGCGGGCCCTTGGCCTCTTTCATGTGTTTCTTCTCAACACAGCTATTATGGAAACAATCTAATTGAAACTCTGGGGAAGGCCTTGTAGAGCACAATATTACTAATTAGCTGCTCCTTTTTATCCTCTCTTACCTTTGTTAACATCTGATTAAATGTCCCTTTGTCTTAGTCTGCCCTTGAGAGCCAGCTCAATGTAGAGCATCCAAGGCAGACATGGGAGGGACGTTGGGGAGCTAGAGAGCAGTATCCTCATTTTACAGACTGGGAAACCAAGATTCAAAGTCACAGGCACGTCCCTGGCAGGACCAGGACTGACTCGCAGACCCAGAGAGGATAAGAGCTTAAGTCTGGAGTGGGCTGATCCAGTGCTAGCCTGTGTGTAATAACCAGAACTGGTGCCGTGGAGGTGCCCCATAAATGACTGTGGCCCCGGGGGGATACTGAAAGGACAAAGGTAGCCTGTCCCCTCTGGGAGCTGTCAGTGAGGCTCAGAGGTGTCGCTAAGGCACTTATTGTCTGTTCCTCCTTTGCCCGTGGCAGACATCACGAATTGACTGTGGATGTGTCTCTGAATTGATTGTGGATGTGTCTCTGTGCTGCCGGCAGTCAGTGCCAATCAATTAGGAGTGGCACTTACGGTGAAAATGAATTGCCTTCCCTTACTGGAAAGATAAGGACTGGCCTTAGGTCGCTTTGTGAAATGGCATCCTGCTTGGTGGGGAGAGCCAAGCAAACTTGAGCTGAAGGAGGTAGTGACAAAAAGCCTAGACTGGGCTCTTCTGGGAAGACATCCTGGAGGTGCTGGTAGGAGTATATAGGCTTTGACTGGTAGGATGTGGACTACAGAGGGTGAAGCAGGAGCTCTGTGGGGAAAAGCAGTGGTAGAAAAAGGTAGGAGGCACCCCGGATAGCCAGTTGGGTGGTGGGTTGGGTCTGATGGGGACCAAGCCCCTGGAGACCTGGGGAGGCATGAGAAGCTGGTGAAGAGGGTCCAGGCTTTGGTGCCAGGCTTGAGTCCCCGTTTTGGCTCCATCACCACGGGGAGAGCAGCTTGGCCTCTCTGAGGTTGTCAGCTTCTTCACTGTGAAATGGGTTGTGTGCAGATCAAACACGGAGAGCTCTTGACCCACAGTAGGTGCTGTGGGTTGGGGGATGAGAGAAGAAAAATCGCTTCCTAATTTTAGGGTGATAGCTTATTTTTACTTCTCCATTCCCAATAATTCATAGTGAGAAAGTAAAGAGTGGGACAATACATTGGGGCATTATGGATTCCCCCTCAATGAGGTTTTTATTAAGTCTACAGTAACGGGAGAAGCTGTTAATTGCCAATTATATTGAGTCCAGAGCAGGAAGGTGCTGTTGTCCGTCCGTATCTCAGTGTACGAGGGAATATGTCATTTGTATTGATTTTACAAAGCCCGTAATTGAAATTCGTTAAGGGCTTGTTTTTTTTTCGGGGGGGGGGGGGAGGTTAGGGAGTTGGGCAGTGCTAGTGCCCTGGGTCTGGGGTGGCCGGCTCAGTGACACTAGAGGCTATGGGGTCAGAGGGGCAGGGGGCTGGGGAAGCTGCAGATGGAGTAGCTTTCGCTGTATTGTGGCTGTTCACATTGTCATTATCACATTATCTTTTTAACTCTGGAGGGGGGCTAATTAAGTGAAGTAAATGAAATCAGTGGGGAGGAAAGGGGGGGCAAGGCGAGCAGGAGGAAAGCAGGGAAGGAGCCAGCCCGCGTCCTGCACTCACCTTCCGTCCTCCCCTCCCAGTCCTGCCTCTCAGGACTCACCTCTGCCCCTGCGGCCACCTCTTCCTCCTCTGACTGCCCCCTCCTCACAGCCTGCTTCCTCTTCTTTCCTCTACTCTCTCTTCCACTCTGTCCCACTCTCCCCTCCTCTCTCACTTCCTCCTTACTTCTCTGCTTTCTAGCTAAGAAGGAACAAGGGCTGTGCCTGCCCGCTTACCCACCTGCCCACCCACCAGAGGCTTTGCACAGATGGAACCTTCCAGATGAAAAGTGGAGGGAGACCTGTGAAGCAGAAGCATTCACACTCCCAGAGGCCTGGGGTAGCGAGCCTCAGAGGCCCACCCTGATTCCCAGCGGGGGCCTGCAGGGCACCAGGGGCATAGAAGGTGGTTAGTGTCCCACCATCACTTGCCTCCCCATCACCATGGCAACCACCTCTCTCTTTGGCCCTTGTACCTAACAGGGGAGCCCTTGGGCTCCAGCCAACCTCCCTTCCCCCGGTCTCTCCAAATCCCTCCTTCTGGACACTGCCTTCCCAAAGGACCAGGGCCTCTGGTCCAGGTGCCCTCATTCCACCCCCACCCCGTGACCCCCGGCTGACTTGGCAGAACCCACTCAATTCTGCCAAATTGCTCAATCCAGGCTAACCTCACAGCTCACAGCCTCAGGAACACATGAGAAGAATTTCAGCGGCAGCAGCTGGTTTGGTCCCCACCTCTTGGTGTTTGGTCCACTCTCCCCGCCCCCCCCCCCCCAGTTCCTTGCCCTTCTTCCCCACCCCTCCCCTTGGCAGTAATTATGGTGTGATTGAAGCTGCTCCACAGAGAACTGCTGACACCTCTGTCTTTTTCCTGTAAACACAGGGAGATGAAAATAGACACTTGGAGCTGCTGTGTGTGTCACTCCGAAGATATCTGTTGTCTCTTCCACAGCGACACTGAGACTCAACTGTCATTTCCTCCTCCTTTTTGCGCAGTAGTTTGTATGCCGACTGTCAAAAGCTCCAAATCCCTAGTCTTTTAGCATCAGGTTTCTGTCACTGGTTTTTTTTTTAAGTCATTTTTTTTTTTTTCCCAAGAAGAAATGCATAGAAATCATGTACTCCCTACCCCTGTGGAAAGGAGAGGGAAGATCTTTAAAATGCCACACACACACACACGCACACACGACAGCAGTAACCTGAAAACAAGCTTTTTGATCAGTCACAATTAACTTTTAACACCTTCTAAGAAAAGGAGCAGGAATATTAATTGTGCTGGTGTGTTTCATGGCTGCAGCTTTTCTTCTTGGGCCACGACTCTTCCTATTTCTGCCTTGAATGGCTGACAGCCACAAGGCTGGTTCCGAGGGCTGGGGGGGGGCGGGCAGCTGGCTGTGCCCACCAGGCATTCTGCTCTTCTCGGAGTTTGGGGAGACAGCAGCAGGCCCTTGGGCAAGCCGTAGCCTTTCCTCGCTGGAAAGTACAGATGTCGTCCTCGAACCCTGCACACCACCGGTGTTGCTCCCTCTGGACGATTGGGAGGTGATGCTGGGAGTGGGCTACAGTGTTCTAGAGACGAAACCATCAGTCTGCATGCCGCAGTGTGGGGACAGTGTGTCTGGGTGCTTACCTTCAGGAAGGTGGAGGTTAGAAGGCCGAGCCGCAGGCAATTGCAATCTTCTCATTTTCCAGACAGGTTGCCCAGGGCTCAGAGAGGGGCTGCGACAGGCGCAGGTCACACAGCAAAGCCGGGCACTCTCTGTAAAGGTGTAAGTTGTGTGGGACTTCTGGTCCCCATCCCCGGCCCTGCAAATGCAGTTTGGACCAAGCCCCACAGCTGGCCCAGCCAAGGACAAGAAAGCAGGGAAGCAGCCAGGTCCCCTGGGGCTGCAAGTGAGGTGGGCGGCTCCTACTACTGGTCTACCCTGGATGCTGCTGTTGCTACTGTCTGTGTTGACATAAGGAGGGGCTTTAAAAGTTTCTTTGGGTTTTTCCAAAAGGTGGCAAAACGAATCCATTTCCCATCCAATAAATACGGAATTTCTAGTATGTGCCAGGATAAGACCAGCAGGCCTTTGCCATGATCTTGCTATAGGTGACTCTTGGGAAATTATTTTATTCTTGGTGATAGTTTCTAGGATAATTGAAAACTGACCCCTTTAGCATTGTGGTTATTTCTGCCGTTTTGGAGGCAGATATTTCTAGATGTTCTGCACACACCTGTCTTTATAAATAGACTGCTGAACGGTCGGGCCTCTCTTGGTGGCCCAGGACCATCGGGAGCCACTTGTTTGTCGTGCCATGCTGCCCCCCAAAGAGTGGCCCCAACAACTCCGGTGCTGAGTTCTTGTCTGTTTTCACAGGTTTTCCATGTCCCCCACCCCCACCCTCATGCTGTCAGCAGTGGCTTTTCTCAGACATCCATTCATCTCCACCTCCATCAGCCTTTCTCACCCCTTTCCTGGGTTATGTCTTTGAGCCTCTCTGCAGAAACTGAGCCCATTAGAACTGTGTTTACAAGAGTAAGGATGAGGCCAAGTGAGGGCCTGAGGAACTTCTTAGGGAGTCCAGGGCTGGGTCTCTTGCATACACTTGGGGATTCGTGTGTTTTCCTGCTGGGCAGGCCATTTCCCCCAAAGATCACAGCTGGATTCAGGACAGCCACGGCCGGCCGTACAAGTGAAATGGGATAGGCTCTTCTGTGGCTCATTTTAGTCATATCCACACCTGGTCTCTTTGACACATACGTCCCCTGAGACCAGGGAACCCCGGAGCCCCAGTGAAAAGGCTCCTTCTCCCAGCCACAGCACCCCAGACTTGCATGCTTCCTGTCATGCTCCAGTGAGTCCCTGATCCCTTTGCCAAAGGCCCTAAGGGGCAACCTGGAACAGAGATGGGAGACCCAGATGCTCGTCCTGGGCGTCTTGGGCAAGTCATTTCCCTCCCCGGGCCTCAGTCTCCTTATCTGTAAAATTGGCATGTTGGACAAGATCAGTCTTTTAAGGACTGCTTGGTGGAGCCCAGGGTTTACAGAGGGGCCTCTGCTCCCCCAAGTCGGGCCTGAGCTAGCTATTCTATATGCTGGGCTTCTGCCTAAGACTGAATACTGGGTTTGCAGCCAGAAGTTAGGGGACCACAGCACCAGGGTGATCCTAACGGGCCTTGCCTTCAAGTTCTGACATTTCTGTGATTCCCAGACTTAGAGGTCAGAGACGAGGAAAGCTGTCAGGATGAAATTTCTGGCCCATCACACCAACTCAGTCTTGCCCACATCCCCTTTGGATTTCAAGTTGAAAACAATCTCCTTTCTGGTTTTTGCATTTTTTAAAAGGATCTTTAAAACTGAGGTAAAATACAGATCACATTAAGTTTACCGTTTTCACCATTTTAAAGTGCACAGCTCAGTGGCATAGGTACATTTACCCTGCCGTGCAGCCATCCCCCACCTCCGTCCAGAACTTTTGTCATCTTCCCAAACTGACGCTCTGTCCCCATTCCCCTCTCCCAGGCCCTGGTAACCAGCATTCTCCTTTCTGTCTGAATTTGTCTACTTCAGGGACCTCATGGAAGTGGCATCATATAGTATTGGTCCTTTTCTGGCTAGCTTATTTCACTTAGCATAATGTCCTCCAGGCTGGGTGAGGTGTCAGAACTTCCGTGTTTTTTAGGCTGAATAATATTCCATGGTGTGTATATATCACATTTTATTTATCCATTCATCTATTGATGAACATTTTCGTTGCTTCTACCTTTTGGCAGCTGTGAATAATGCGGCCACGAACATGGGTGTGCAGATCTTTTCTGTTTGTTTTTTTTTAAGAGCAACCAGTGTGGAAAGACGATGGTGGTCCATTTTAAGGATAACTGAAAACTTGTCCTTTTAATGCTGTCACATTACGTGGTGGGAAGAAAGGAACCTTTCAATGTAGCATTCATGGGGATGGGGACAGTTATTGCCCCTCCTCCATCAGGACACGAGTATGGAGCAGGTTTATTCAAGGTCAGCTGTCTGTGCTCACCTGAACTTTATTCAAGAGGCCACACTGCTGGGCCAAGAGGGAGTCTGGCCGTGTGCGCATGGCAATTGGTGCCTCAAATGTCACGTGGTGCTACTATTCGGACCTTCCTCCCAGGTCGGCTTCCTCCCATCTGGTCCAGGCAGATTGTTTAGCAAATGAAGGAACTGAACCTGAGGTGACAGAGGGTGTATTCAGCAAGACCATGGATTTGGGACCCGATCACCCACTAACCCACAGTGCCACAGACAGCACTGGTCAGGGACTCGGGGCCTAGGCTCAGGTCCCAGTTCCATCCTTCTCATGGCCTCAGTTTTCCCACCTGCATAATGGGGTCAGCGCAGGTGATTGCAAGCCCTCCACCTCAACAGTCAGGATTTCTCTGCAGAGGCATGGCTGCAGGGGACCCATTGGTGAAGGCGGCGTATGTGTGCACACGTGTACACATGTATGTATGTGTATGCATAGCCACCCCTCCTCTGGCTCCCCAGTGGAAGGGAGGAAGGGATATTTGGGGCCCTGGGCTCCACTGTAGTCGGTTTAATTACAGGTTTTCAGCCGCAGGCCGGTGGGCACGTGTTGGGAAGGAGGGGGAGCAGCTCCGAACCCTGTCATTTTCTAACGTCTGCAGGCCTCTTCAAAGGGGGGCATCCAGACATTTTCTCCACAAGCCGCAGAGTGGACTGTCGTGGCCCCAGCATGAACATAATGACAGATGCATTTTGCAGCAAGCTGGGAGTGAATGGGTCCCACCGGCTTGTCTCCTGTCAAACGAGTCATTATTTTTTTTTTTTATTTTTTTTTTTTTTGTCATTTGCTGACAGTTTGGGTTTCATGCGTTTCTCTCTTTTTTCTCCTTTTCCCCCTGCCTGGAAAAATGGCTAGGTATCTACGAGACCCCAGCGGGGACCATCCTTTACCACGCTCATTTAGACATCGAGGCCTTCACCATGGACCGGGAAGTGCGCAAAATCAAACAAGGCCTGGGCCTGAAATTCGCCGAGCTGGTGTACACTGGTGTGTAGGCCCCGCAGCTGCCCCCGCCCCTCCCTCACCAACCAGCACCCGCCCCCAGTTCCACCCCTCCCACTGCCAGAGCCCGAAAGATACAGGTTGAATGGGGTCAAGTGGGGACGCGATGAGGAAGGGAGGAGGGGATGCTGGGACCCACCCTGTTCACAGGACGTCAAGGGAAACGCGCCCGTTCCCCCAAGGGGTCCGCTGCGCCCGCCACCTGCAATCTATAAGACTGCAGCATGGCCAAGGACGCATCACGGGTCATCCCCCGGGCAACCAACCTTTATCCCGCACATGCCAGTGCCGGGCACTGTGGGGACACGAGCCGTCCCAGGGGCTCCTCCCAACTTTCCTAAGAGAGCTGCAGCCAGCTCCTTTTATAGATGAAGAAACAGGCTCAGCGTGGAAGGAGCTTGTACAAAGTTACATAACGGGAAGTGGCCTCACTGGGTTTGACTCCAGGTCAGGTAGAACCTCTGTGAAGTGCCTCGAGCAGGGGGAAGGCTGCCATGGCCAAGAACTCAGCCCCACGCCTGGGCAGAACATGAGCCAGACACATGGCCAGCCCACGCGTGGAATGGTTGGTGGATGACCTTAGCACGCAGTGTATGTGGCTCCCCATTTGACACGTGAGGAAACTGAGTTTCCGTGCCTTTCCTATTATCACAGAGTTGGAATTTAGGTCTCCTGACTCCAAATCCATCCCTCACCTTGTCTAACAGGGGTCTCTAAATTCAGCCTATAATTTAGCCCATGAGCTAAGACTAATTTCTATATGTTCAAACGGTTGGGGCAATTTTTTTAAAAAATACCATTTCATGACATGAAAATTACAAGAATTTCGGTGTCCACAGATGGTTTTCGGGGGCACAGTCATGCTCGATTCAAGTACAGGTCATCTGTGGCTACTTCTAAGCTCCCAGAAGTCTAGTCGTTGGGGGTGGCCGGTTGGCTCAGTTGGTTGGAGCTTAGTGCTAATAACACCAAGGTTGCCAGTTCGATCCCCGCATGGGAGAGACAGCATGACCCACAGAGCCTAAAATACTATCTGGCCTTTCCAGAAAATGTTTGCTGACCCTGCTCTCTAATATTCATAGCTCCCTAATTTGAGAAATCACATCAAACAGCCTCTCCGAGCTGTTGGGGGAACAGGCTGCTGCCTGAGGCCGACCTTGACGTCGGGGGCGTGGACGTCAGGGGAACCCGGGAAAGTTAATGTTAATAATAACTCCCCGGGATTGGCCTCCACTGCCCTCACCTAGTTCCCTTGTCCTCCACCCTGAGGATCTCTTTCCTTTGGAAACTTCTAATCATGGGAACTCACTTTGGGATTTTAAGAGGACTCTTGGTTATTGGCTGGCGTCACTTCTCCCTCCCATTGTTTCCGGCAGCTTTGAAACCGAGTCCCCCCTTTCCAGGTACAGACAGGTGTTTAAATACCATTGTCTCCTGCGGACTCTCTTACTCCACGGGGTTTCAGCGCTGAAAGGTGGATTTCGGTTACAAAGTGGGAGAGTCATTAAGACATGGCAGGCTGCAATGGGGGAAACAGCACCTGGCTGGGCTGCTTCTGCTCCGAGGTGTCCAAGGAAGCTGAGCGGGGGCAGGCAGCCAGCCTCCCTCCCACGGTAGCATGGCTGCCACCTCTCCTGCTGTGGGGCCCTGAGCGGGGCACTGGCGGGTGTTACCTAATCTCAGCTGCACAGAGGTGAGGAAATTGAGCCCCAAGCAGGTGAAGACACTTATCCAAGGTTTCATAGCTGCCGAGCGGTGGCTGTGAGCCCAGGACAGGCCGGCTTCAAAAGCCAACTTCTCGGCCACTCTAAAAAATCCTAGGGGCAGGGAAGGTCATATGGGCCATTACAAGGGGTGATCAAGGGCCTTGGCAGCATGCACAGGGGAGCCCCGGGTGTCTGAAGCACAGCTTGGACCCTGGCTATGGACTCGGTGCCTCTACGCTAGGCCACCCGGGTTGCAGCTTTGCTCTGTCAACCACCGAGCCCTCTAAATGCAAAAATGAGTTACAGTGGTTAGGAGGCTTCAAAGGAAATAAAACCTCAGGGTGAAGGAGAAGGGATGAAACAAGGGCAGTGGAGGCTTATCCTGTGCACTTACTATTAATACTAACTTTACCCAGGGACCCCTGACGTCCAGGCCCCTGTAGATGTCAACATCGGCCTCAGGCAGCAGCCTGTCGTCCCCCAACAGCTCAGAGGGGCTGTTTGATGTGATTTCTCACATAAATGTCATAGATCACGGGTTAGCTTGGGCCAAGTTACTTAACCTCTCTGTGCTTCACTTTCCTCATCTGAAGAGTGGGGATAATAAGCCTGCCTGTCTTGTAGTGAGGACTGAATGCATGAATATTTGTAAAGCGTCTAGAACAGTATCTGGCATGAAACGCCATTCCAGCTTGTGTTAAATAACCACGAATGCCTGGTGTGGGCTCCAAGCGTGGAGGAAGGAGACAGAGGCCTCGCCTCTGGCTGGGTTTATGATCTTGGGTAGGTCTGTCTCCTCCCTGAGCCTCAGTTTCCCCTCCTGTAAAGTAAGGGACACTGGTCTTTTCCCAGATCTGTCTAGCTCCTCAGTGATACAGACTGTCACTCTGCTGTGACACCTGGCTTCCTCGGACCCCCTGTGGTCTTAGGGCACAGATAGGACCACTGAGGCAAGGAAGCCTTTCTGTCTTGGCCCCAGTCCTAGATGCCCTGGTTACTGTGACCTCTGTCCTCTCACCCCCAAATTTCCTGGTCTACCTGTATGGAGTTTGTACAGGCTCCCCACCTCCAGGTCCTGAGAGACCCTGCCCCCCCATACAAGGTCATCCTGGCAGGACCACAACTTCAGGACCCATCTCATTTAGTGGGCACAGCTCACCTGCTCTCCCCTTGCCTCAGTTTCTGCGGCAGTAAAATGCGTGTAATGTACAACTCACACAGAGGGTTGTCATCCCCATTAGGAAAGTGGTTGGCCCAGGCCCAGGCCCCACCTACAGCACATCCACAGGCCTGGGACACGTAGGGTCTACCCCATGCAGCACAGGAAGCTCACTGTCCGCCACCCCAAGCTGGGTCTGCTTGGAAAAGAAATCTGAGCACCAGACCCCCACGGGATAGAGGTGGGAGATCCTGGGATAAAGCCCAGGCCAGGTGCTCCCACAGGGGTCTCTGTCCCCCTATCTCTGGCTCCATCTACTGCCTGTCTTCCAGCCTGGGAACTTAACGATGTAATTACCCCTACTTAGTCAGAAAGATGGCCAAGCCCAGGACAAGGGGCATGGTGGGGGGTGGGGCCATCAGGGTCCCCGCCCACGGGGTCTGCGCACTTTAAGATCTCGCTGTGTGGCTTCGGACAGGCTCTTGCCATTCTGGGTGTCTGTCTCCCTGGATATAGTGAGGACTGATGGAGGCCGTGTTCAAATCTCAAATGAGATGCTCAGAGCTTAGCTTGCATCCTCACTGAATGCACACAACCCCCAGCGAGTGGTTAGTATATTATCACACTGTGTAAATGAGGAACTGAGGCACCTAGAGGTTGCTTGTCAAAGTAGAACTGGGGGATGTGAACTCACATGGCAGGTCACCAGAGAGCCAGGACCCAAACTCTTCTCTGCCTGCCCAGCCCTCCCCCACCTCTGCAAGCCACCAGCCCCCATCCCAGAGGTCTGCTCCCCTTTCCCACGGAGAGCTTCAGCAGGTGCCCCTGGAGGCCTGGGCCTCCAACAATAGCCACAGACCTGGGGCTGACCCAGCCCTTTATCAGGGCAGGAGATCACAAGCCATCTGGCCTCACAGCTGCCCAGGTGGGCTCACCTTCCCAGCTCCATTTCAGAGAAACCCTACCCCTTGTGCACCCCTGTCCCTCCCCCAACCCCGGCCAGCCTTCCTGCCGGCCCCTCAGCAGAGACTAGAATGGAGCAGGCTGTCCACAGGTCTGAGCCTGCCAGTGCTGGGGACAGGGCCTGGGGGTAGGGAGGTACCCCATCTCTCAGGCATCTCATGCACTGATGGGATGTTCCAAACATAATCAGGAAAGCTCCAAGGTGGTCATGTGAAGCAGAGTTGTTTCCACTTGGGCCAACTGAAGGCCTAGGCCCCCCCACTGCAGTCTGTGTGATCTTGGAGAAGTTGCTAAACTTTCCCGAGCCTCACTTCCTCACCCAGAAAAGCTGCCCTCGTAAAACTGAGCTCCCTGTGGACAAAGGATGGGGTCCCTTTACCACTGTCCCCAGCGCCTGTCCGTGGTGCTCCCTGAATGTCTGTGGCCTGAAGCAGTGAGTTAGCGCCCCTCCTCCTGACCCTTGGGGGGTTGACTGGATGGCAGGGACAAGGGAGAGCACCTCCTTACCCACAGGAGCCCTCAAGGTCACAGGAGGGGCTCCCGGGCTTGTTCCTTGATGTGGCTGTTTACAAGTGCACATGGTGCCGGAACTCAGCAGTGAACAAGGCAGATCCAGGCCATGATGGGGTGTAGCACTGGTGCCCTTCCTGAACCCCAGTCCCCCCACGCCCCGGCCCAAGGCCAGCAGCATGGTGGCCTCCCTAGGTCTCTCACTTTTTTCTCCCCATAGGATTCTGGCACAGCCCTGAGTGTGAATATGTCCGCTACTGCATCGCCAAGTCACAGGAGCATGTGGAAGGGAAGGTGAAGGTGTCTGTCTTCAAGGGTCAGGTGTACATCCTTGGCCGGGAGTCCCCACTGTCCCTCTACAATGAAGAGCTGGTGAGGTAGGTGCCCCCACACCTGTCTTACTGCTGGTGCATGTCCTCATGTCCAGTGTCTCTTCTGACTGGCTTTCTCAACAAGGATGTGCCTGAGCACATGTCAGGTCCTATGCAGAACATGGGAGTGGGGGGAACTGTCAGGAAGAGTGTTGATACCACCTCTGCCTTTGTGGAACCTTCAGGCTAGATGGGAGAAATGCACCAATCAAATGATCAACTGAATGGAGAATTAGGAAGGGTGACACCGGGCTATGAGGAGGTATAGGATACTCTGGCTGGGTATAATAATGGGGGTGTGGAGAAATTTCTTTGAGCTGATCCCCAAAAGATAAGAGTATGTCATGTGCAGAGGCTCTAAGCCTTGGAAGAATCCAGAACACCCCAGGCACTACAAGAACCTGAGGGACAAAGGGCCAGAGTGTGAGGGTCCTGGAGCCAGAGCTGAAAAGGAAGGACGTGATTGGATCTGTGTGTTTCGAGAGTCCTTCTGGCTGCTCTGGAGAATGGGTTTGAGCAAGGTGGGAGCTGGCAAGGGTGGAAACAAGGGCTTCCCAGGGACATGTTTGTGGTGGCTTGAACCAGGTTGATGGATTTGGCAAATATTTAGGAGGTGGACTAAAAAGGGCTTGATGTAGAGGGAAATAGAAAGCTCCAGAATCACCTGGATTTTTTTGGCATGAGCGGCTGGGTATACTTTGGTGTCAATTACTGAGCCAAGGGAATGTTCTTGAGGTAAGCTCATGCTCTTGAGGTTGGGATTTCTTTGAAGTAGGCTAGGAGAACTAGCTCATTGGACATAGGAGTCTAGAGTTGAGGAGAATGTGGGTTGAGGACATTGGACAGTGGTAGACATCTCAATGTTTTCTGAAGTCGAGAGGAGACTGTAGGGGAGAGTCAGTGAGATGAATAGAGAGCCAAGGATGGGGACCTTGATGGGCTTCCTCACTGATGGGCCAGGCCAAGGCACTGAGAAGGATGCGAGGAGAATAGGAGAGGCCTGGTGGGCTGGGTCAGAGGTAGCAATTGCCTATTAGCTGTGCCTATGTTTGCATTGTGAATGAGAGAGTGGCCTTGACCATGGAGCAAGGCGTCTCTTTGGAGGTCACCTGGTCAAACAAGAGGTGGGGGACAGATCCCTGTGGGACAGACTGCCACAACTGACTCAAGTCCCAGGCTGAGGCCAGCTCTCCCCTCCTGGAAGCCAGTTGAGAATTAAAGTACAAGTTTTGTTTGGTAGTCAATATTATTTTTCTCTTTGCCTCTCTTCGCCGTGTTGAGTTTCTCCCCACTTCAATCTTTCTAAACACTTTATAAGCCATAAATATAACCGAATCCGTTTAGATCAGTCGGGGTAAATGTCAAATTATCTTCTCTCTTTCTCTCTCTGGCTCTTTCTTCCCTCCCCCTCCAAATCAACAGCCTCTAATAATCTGCCCAACCCTTCATTAAGCCTTACAGTCTCACTCAGGGAGATTAAATGAATAAAGTAAAAAGGGAAAGGGGAAAAAAAGAGAGAAAAGCAGGAGCATTTATTCTCACTGTGTCTCCGACCATTTCCCTTTTCTTTTTGATTTCTACATCGCTGACTTGAAAGCCCTTGAGTGACAGCGTCACAGGGACCAGCAAGGAAGCCGCGAGAGGTAGCAGAACTGGAAATGCCGCGGCACAGTAGGTAGAAAGTAACGTAATTATAGAGCAGGTCAGAGCCACTCGAATGAACAAAAATAAAAGCACAGAGGTTTTCTGTAGACCGTCAGGGGAGGTAGAAAAAAAAAATCATTGTAAACTCTTTTTCCACCCCCCCCCCCAACCCCAAACCAGTTTTAAAAAGAGGTTTTTCAGTTCCTGAGAAACACCTCTGGAAACATTTCGGCAGCCGTGGGACAGGTTTGTCCCTGAGCATGGGCCTCACCTTGCAGTCTGGTGGGCCAGTCCAAAAGGGCCCATTTGGGGAGGGGGTGGCAGAGTTCCTTTTGACACGTGAGAGATGGAGGCGGAAGGAGAGATGCACAGGCGGGAGGGGCTCCTGTCTTCTCCCTGGGGCCCTTCCACAGGGGACCGGGCGATTCAGACAGTGAGAGAGGCCGGTGTCCTTAGCTGATTCACGGTTTGTGTGTGCGTGTACGGGGGTCAGGTTAAGCTTGGATTGTCACTCCCAACAAGGTCTGTAAAAGTGATTTGGTGTTTTAGTTTGGCCCAGTCTTTCTTCTGACCGGTGAGGGCTCAAGCAGCAGTCCCTCTGAAGTTGGACATCTTGTCCCTTTTCAGGGAACTTGCTGGTTGGCCGCTGGTGGCCTCACCTACCTGAGCACTGGAGGGGCCGGTGAGGTGGAGGGGAGTGGAGGGCGGGGTGGGGGTGTGGGGATACCATGCACCAGCTTCAGGGCCCCATGAAGGTCAGGGTAAGGGCGTGGAGGGGGAGGGCAACAGCCCAAGTCCTGAGCAAGTTTCGGGGCAGCTGGATGTAGAGACCCCATTTGTTGTAGAAAGTCCACAATCCACAAAGAACCAGTCAGAGGCACAGCCTCGGGGTAGCTGAAAAACAGCAAATTCCCTCTGCCCTGCCCCATCCTGTCCCCGGTCTCACCTCTCTGGAGAAGGCTCCTGAGGGGACAGGCCACCTCCTTGTCATGAGAACCTTGGAAACTGTTATGTCCTGAGGCTGGAGTTTGTCAGACATGAGGACAAGAGGCTGATTCAAGGCTGGGCACAAGGAGGGGCCCATGAGAAACGGGGGAGCAAACCCCTTTCCTCCGGAGGCATGGACGGTGGCCTTGTAGTGTCAGATCTGAGACCACAGTGCCCTGAACTTGTCCAAAGAGCTTTTCACAGTCGTAATTAATGAAGGCAGATGGATGATAGATTGCTTATGTCTGCTCCCCCCGGTGGGCACTGTTCTTGTCTTGCTCTTGTTTCCTGAGCACCTGGCAGGCAGGAGGTATTTAATAAATACCTGAATGAATGAACGAATGAATGAACGAATAAATGATGTGAGTAATAGTGCCTGGGTTTGAGGAGGAATTTCACAGGGTCTCACTGGTTGGACAAACAAGGTAAAAGGTGACACAGTGGGTAAATCTTGCCGTGAATGTTGGAGGCCCCTCTGTAGCCTGAGGGACAAAAATCGAGACTGTTCCCACGTGCACCCCCTGGCCTCCTGGGCCTTCAGCCACTGGACATCATCAGCTGTTCCTGACCACTCCTTGGAGCCCTCACAGCCCCGAGGGCGGAGATGGCTCAGATGTTTGTCCTCAGTTTACCTACGCAATGCTCTGGTCATAGGAAGACACCAGCCAGTGAGCACTGGCTGGGCTGAAACCTGACGTGCCCATCCATGCAGCAGCTGTTCCTGGCCCCAGAGGGCCCTTGGGTGCCAAGGGCAAAGCCCAGAGTGCTGACCAACTTCTATTCTCTCCTTGCAGCATGAATGTGCAGGGCGATTACGAGCCAATCGATGCCACTGGTTTCATCAACATCAATGCCCTGAGGTGAGAAACTCTGGGCCCCGGTGGGTCCTCAGACCCCCCCAAATTAGGGGAACAAACTCTGCTGGGAGCTCGACCACTCTGAGCCACCCTGCCCTAGACAAGCCCCACCTTCCAGTCCCTCTACTCGTGGCATCCTCCGTGCCTGCTTTGGACCCAGCCTGCTCCCATTCTCAGCGGGACCAGAAGGCACACTTGTGACAGCCAAAAGGATCCTGGCCACCAGGGCTCCAGGTTTTGGGGTCCTCCCCTTAGCCTCTGACATTCACTGCCACCCTCTCCAGCTGCAGGGTCTCAATGAGGAGACCTTTCCTGGGCAGTTTAGAAAGGGAAATGGTGGAGAGGTAGAAGGACATCCCAGATGACCACCTGGTAGCTCCCGCCTTCATATACCTGAGCTACAGGTCTAGCTAGAAACCATCCTAGCCACGTGGATCTCCATGGCCCATTGGGGTGGCACACATCTGAAGCCACTCAGACCGGGGTTCAAATTTTGACTGCCGTGTGGTCTCAGACCCCTTCCAGACATCTGGGAATCCCATGTGGGGCCGTTAACCATACCTGCCTCATAGGTACAGGGCCAATTTGATATGAGTTTGTGGAAAGGAAGCACATGGCCCAGACCCTGGCATGCAGGTAGAGCACAGTGCCTGGTGGCACGTACTCAGCCTGGGCGTGGCCCTGAGGCTGGCATGCACCAAAAGCAAGCGGTCATTTATGCCAGCAGCTACTGTAGACTAAGCCACTCCCAGGCATCTCCTAAGTTGTCTCATTTAATTCTTACACAAATTTGCAACTCCAAAACCACGCTCAGAGTATGTAAGTAACTTGCCCATGGTCAAATAGCTAGGAAGCCGCAGCACTGAGTCCAGAAAGCTGTCTGCCCAGTGCTGGGTCTCAATTACCAGCTTCCTTCTCATGGGGCTTGGGGTTGGGAAGAAGGTTGTGAGAGCCTCTCTCCTCTCCTTGACACTTGCCCTGGCACACAGCCACCATCTTCGTCCAGAGCCAGTCTCTTTTCCCTGGGCACTCTCCCCTCCGACAGTCACCTCCACCTCCCGGCCTGCTTTGCTCTCTGTTTGTATTGTATGACTACAAACCCTTTTAAATGACTCCAAACACACTGGGTTTTCATAATGGCCTCTTCATTTCTCCCATTGCCAGTTAAATGCTTTGTCTTCAACAATGACAAGCAATGTTTTCCCCCTAAGATAAATTAATTACATTATCCTGATTGGAGGGCAGGAGGGGCCAGGGCGGGAGAGGAAATAGAGGGAGAAAGAAAGACAACTTCACACACGTCTTAACAAACAGCTGCCCTGCCACCCCAGCTCTGCCTGAATTAATTGAACTGACTGCGTGTTGTTATTGTTAATTTACATTTTTCTTTGTTTTGATTCTGGTTTACAGGCTGAAGGAATATCATCGCCTCCAGAGCAAGGTCACTGGCAAATAGACCAGCTGACAATGAGGAGCTGGGCCTCCTCACTTTGCCCATCTCCAAGTACAGGCCCTAATTGTCGTGATAATTTGTAATTGTGACTTGTTCTCCGGGGCGGGGCTGGCGGCGTAGTGGGGGTGCCAGGCCCCAGCTTTATTCTCTGGTCCTCTGTAGCCTGCAAAAGTGGTCAGTGAAGGGAAGGGTGGGGGGGTGGATACAGTGGGGAGCTGTAAAATGACAATTAAAAAAAAAGACACATGAGTCTTTTGTTTCTTTATTTCTGCAGAGACAGGGGTAAGAGTGTGTGTGTGTGTGTGTGTGTGTGTGTGTGTGTGTGTGTGTGTAGTCAATCGTGCTTTTCTTAGACCAACCTTTGTGTTTTCTAATTTAAGTGCTCCCGAAGGCCACCTTTTGCCAGAGAATCTGTTTATCTGGAAGAATCGACCCCTCTCTCCACCAGCAAAAAAAGAGGGAATCCAGAAGTGCCCACCTGGGTCCAACCCTAGCGCAGCCACCTGGCATTTGTCACCAACTGTGGCCCTGTGACATGTGCCAGGGAAACCAAGGAGAGTTTAGGTGACATACGTGGGAGCTGCCCTACCTGCAGCTCACAGTGAACGCCTAGGAATGGTGGCCATGACTGACCACGTGGCTGAGTGGCCTTAATAGCCTAACTTGAGGGGCAAGAACCCCAATAAGGAGAGAAGCCTGAGCAGAGAGGAGGGAAGAGCTGACAGAATTGAATGGGCACTTTGGATGTCCACCTGGCCTACACGGTTCTTCTATCGCTCCTTCACTAAATTGGGCCCAAAGAGGCCGCGTTTGTACTGTGACTCCGCCCCCTTGAGCATATCTGATTGGACCATGGCTGGACACCTGACCAGAGCTGGGCCCATCAGAATCTCACTCCCGGGAATTACACCTGGAAAAATGGCCAGACGTGAGGACAGGTAAACTTAGGCATGATGGGATGCCCCGTGCCTAGAAAGGCAGAGAGGAAGAAGAAAGAAGCAAGAGGGGAGAATGAATCCAGGGTTTGGAATCCCAGTTCCCATCCTCCTGTGT
Organism: Rhinolophus sinicus; assembly: GCF_057876585.1. Classification (NCBI taxonomy): domain Eukaryota; kingdom Metazoa; phylum Chordata; class Mammalia; order Chiroptera; family Rhinolophidae; genus Rhinolophus; species Rhinolophus sinicus. The sequence continues at coordinate 5,198,810 of NC_142516.1, read as the reverse complement.
GTCATGGAAGCTGATGGCATTTCTTAACCTGGATTCTCTGAGACACCCTGGTGTTCTCATAACCAATTACGATTTAGGGCTTAAGCTTGGTGAGAGGGTTACTGCTGCTTGCGACCCAAAGCATCTTTACTGGGAAAACTTGAGTGCTGGTTGCTCTGGTCCCTGCCCTGCTCCTGACCTCCACTCCACTGCCTTTGTCAATGAGCGTTTCAAAAGTTATGTCTTTAAAACTTCTTTTTCTCTGATTATAAAAGTTAAAAATGAATTGCTCAATGAATATTAGCTTTGTGCCAGACACATGGCTACGCCCTATTCAAACTATCTCATTGAATCTTCAAAACAATACTGTGAGGTAGACGCTTTTATCTCCATTTTGTAGGGGAGGCAACTGAGATGCAGAGAAATTGATTTACCAGTGTCACTCAGCAAGTGGCAGAGCCAAGGACCAAACCCTGGCCTGGCTGACCCCCAAAATCTCACGTCTTTATGTCCTTAGCCATTGCAATAGGCTGCGTCTTTCTTTAAAATTAACAATCCTGTAGAAATAATGATCACCCATCATCTCACCACCCAGTTACAAACACTGCGTGTACTTAGTGTATTTCTTGTCAGTCATATTTTTCTATACTTACAAATATTTTTGCAGAGTTCTTAGGTTAAACTAATTTAGAACCAGGTGTCATACCCTGCTCTTAAAATGTTAACATATCATAAAGTTTCCTACATCATTAAAACTTCTTAAACACTTTCCACAACTATGTAATATTCCATTATGTTGATACCCCCTTACTTAACCTTTCCCTAGTCATAGGTTTCATTATTTCCACATTCTAAATTATTTTCCTGCCTTTTGTCTGGTTTAGTTATTTTCAGGAGTTGGTTTATTAGCTATCCTTCTCTTTGCCTTTTTAGTGGTTTCTCTACCCTGTTTCCCCAAAAATAATCAGCTCTAATGCGTCTTTTGGAGCCATTCAATCAGCTCTAATGCATCTTTTGGAGCAAAAATTAATATAAGGCCTGGTATTATATTTATGATATTATATAAGACCGGGTCTTATATTAATTTTTGCTCCAAAAGACGCATTAGAGCTGATAGTCCAGTTAGGTCTTATTTTCGGGGAAACATGGTAAGATTTACAGTACATATTTTTAGCTTACCACAGTCTACCTTTAATTAATACACTACCTCACATGTAATATAAGACTCTTAAAACAGTACAACCTTAGACCATTTCACGTTGTGTTTCTGTTGTCATGCGTATTACTTCTACAAAACCCCACAATACACTGCTATTGTGTTTGCTTTAGATAGTCAAGTATCATTTTTAAAAGATTAAAAGTAAGAAAAGGATGTGTTTTTTCCTTGTCCAGGATTGGTAATGTCTCTTTCCTAAATATTTGATAGAATTCACCATGGAAGTTGAACCCGATTCAGAGGCCCCCCCCTCCCTGCTCTGGAAGGCCAAGGAATGAAGCAATACTCAGGAACCATTACAATCCAGTCTCGCTGCCGTTCGGTACCTGCCTTCACTCACGTCCTTGTCACTCCTGTCATATCACTGCAGCCACTACCCACAACATTGACACGCCACTGCCCCTGCTCTTAAGACCCCACTAACTGAGAAGTGGGTAGGAAACCACACCTTAAGGGATCTATTGTAGGGTTGCTTTGACACCGAGCTGTTAGAACTCAGCTTTTCATACACACAGCCCCTCTCCCCCCGGGCATTCGGGTGTAGCCAGATGAGCTGGGTTGGCGATGGTTCCAACCAACAGCCCCTAGGTGCCACTAGAGCCACCTTGCCCTCTGGCTCTCAGATCCCACTGCATGTGTTAGCTCTTTGGGACAGACTCGGCCTTCTCTCCAGGTACATCCTATCCTTGGGAGACCCTAACTATAAGCTCTAAGCCTTCCATGACGTTGCCCCCAGACCACCAGAGAAGGTTGAGTATATCTGAATCAGGTCACTGCCAACATTGGAGGTCTTTTTCTAGGCATGTTCTCGGCTCTCAAGTCAATCAGGAAATGCAAATAGATATCATGGTGTAGATGCAGGTGTTGGTATCTCCCACTTACTGTTACCTGGGCTCAGCCAGAGTGATACTGAAAATTACAAAAACTTAGGAGAAAAATTCATTTCTGAATCCAACATGCTAACCAAAATATTTCTGTTAATATGTTTTTTACATGCTTCCTGCTCGTCATTTTTGCATATGCACCTTTGTTTTCATGCGTGTAATGTAATCTGTTTACACTGTGTGCCCTCACGTTTGTTTCATTTTTTTCACTTAACATAATAGCATAATTAATTTTCCACATTGTTGATGGGCTTCATAATGAACCTGAATTGTGCACTTAAAATGGGTGAATCTTGTGTGACACATAAGTTATATCTTAATAAAGCTGTTTAAGATGAATGTTTTTAATGTAAGCATGGAAAAGAGATGTCCAGTATTAAATAAAGAATTGAGAAGAGTATGGATTAGGAAAGGGGGTGGCGGAGGCTGGAGCAAGGCGGGGGGGGGGGGGGAGGCATCCAGCCAGAGCGGAGCAAAGGAAGGCAGGTGGGAAGGGGATGGCAGGTAGGGACCAGACTTAGGCTACCTGTCCTAAACCCTGGCGACTTCCCCTTCACTGTGAGAAGCTCGGCAAGGACTTCATTCCCCTGAGCTTGAGTATCTCCATTTGTAGGATGGACTCATCACAGGCCCCTCCTCCCAGGGATACTGGAGGACCCACTGAGGCACATCAGAGACAGAGCCACGTCTCAGTCACTGCTGCACGACGTGAGAGACACTCCACAACGTGAGAGACACTGCATGTCATAGAAACTGGTCAGGCAAAGAAAACACCCTCCACGTGTGCCCTGCGTGGACAGTTCACAAGACCCTTTCTTCCCCTCCCTGAGGTGGGGAGCCGCACAACCATCATGGTGAAGGAAGAAGGGGGCAGAAGAACCCTTCTTGTACAGGTGAGGCTGTGCAAACTTGAGTTGTATTCTTTTTTTTTTTTTAAGATTTTTTTTTTATTGGGGAAGGGGAACAGGACTTTATTGGGGAACAGTGTGCACTTCCAGGACTTTTCTCCAAGTCAAGTTGTTGTCCTTTCAATCTTAGTTGTGGAGGGTTCTGTTCAGCTTCAAGTTGTTGTTCTTTCAATCTTAGTTGTGGAGGGTGCAGCTCAGCTCCAGGTCCAGTTGCCGTTTTCTAGTTGCCGTTTTCTAGTTGCAGGGGGCACAGCCCACCATCCCTTGCGGGAGTCAAACCGGCAACCTTGTGGTTGAGAGCCCACTGGCCCATGTGGGAATCGAACCTGCAGCCTTTGGAGTTAGGAGCATGGAGCTCTAACCGCCTGAGCCACCGGGCCGGCCCCTTGAGTTGTATTCTTGCCTCTTCCTAACTGGTGACCTGGGATGACGTCTTTAGTATTTCTGATTGGCCTCAAGGTCCTCAGCTATTATATAAAATCAGGATAATAGCAGTGCCTACCTTGCAGGCACCGTTCATTATACAGCCACTGTGGGCCTCAGGGCTCCTGGCTTCCCACCATGGTTTGTCGACCTGTGTAACATGCCTGCAAAGGAACAATGCTTTCTCGATGTAAGTTTGGCCTGGGTGACAATTCAACTTTTTGTTATAAAGTGACAATTTGGCAATTGGGTATATTTTATTATTGGCAGCCCTGTCTCTGAGCTGATGAGCCCTGGGCCATGACAAGGGCCACTTTCTTGGCCCTTGAGGTGGAGGACCACACCCTCCAGCTTTCCCTAAACGCCCAGCCCTGGACATTCGTGTGATGGGTTCCATCTACTTTCCAGACTACAGGCGCTCCGAGAGCTGTGCCACCTGGCATTCAGCACAGGGCTTGGCAGGTAAGAGGCTCGCAATGAAATCATGTTGAATGAATGAATAGACTCTCTCATCCCATCTTGGTTATCATTTTATTACTATTTCTAAATGCCCTTCTTCCCCAGCTCCTGTCTGAGTGATGCAGGGTTTCTCATGTCTGGGAGGACGGGATCCTGAGAAGTCAGACACTGGGAGGCTGGGTGTCAGCAGGACAGGCTGAGCAAGTTAACTCAGGCCCCTCTCAGCTTCTGGGGCTGGGAAGACAAGGAGGGGCCCTAGCCACCAGCCATCATGGCCCCTCCTTTCAGGCCCCTCCTGCCTCTTTGGAAGAAGCAAAACAATCCTATTCAAAGGCAGAATATGGAGTGGGTTTTTGTTGAGGCACAAAATACGTACACATAAACATGCATGTACACATGTACACATACACACATGCACACGCATACACAGGTATGCACACACAGTGTGCACACATAAATCTCAGGTGGACAGCTCGATGAATTTTCCCTTGTGTATCCTCTGTGTAACCACCACTCAGATAAAGACAGGAACCTTTGCAGTGCCCCAGAAAGCTGGCTCCCTGGTGCCATGCTGAGAGTGTTTGAAATCATGGAGGTAAAAGAGAGAAGGAAAACACCTTCCTTCTTTCAAAAAATTGATGGGGGCATGTCGGGCAAATAAGGAAGCTCAAAGCTTCCTGGGCTTTCCCCGTCACAGCACTGATGGCAGCGACCAGCAAAGGCGTCTTGCTTGTCTGATGAGAGCGCTGGGCTGTGCCTGCTTCCTGACCTGTGCGATTCCCTGAGCGAGGAATGAATAAGGGAACGGAGGAGGCTGCACCTGCCTCTGCTCTTTCAGTCAGTTGATTTCTACGAAGGTATCCGGCTTACACATGGGCAATGTGCACAGACCTGGCTGGGGGCGGCATGGCAGCGTGGGCAGGGAGGGGACAGATACAGCCTCTGCCCTCACAGAGCCTGCCCCCAGGGCCCAGGTCTTCCCGTTTTGAGTGCTCCAGTGCCTGAATAGAGGGAGAAGTAGCAGACCTTAGGAGCTGCCAGCAGGCAGGCTGACTGGGGAGGAGGCTAAGGTCTTAAGGGGGCAAGGGTGGAGTTGAGATCTGTTACTTCCTGACCCCAAAGCTTCTACTGTCCACCCAAACGCTGGCATCAGGCTGCCCTCCCCCAACTGCAGCCAGGCTTCTTGCTTCTCCCCCATCCCCATGGCCCGGCTAGATATCACTGAGAGGCCCTAAGCTGACCATCCTTTCCCACTTTCACACACATGTGAAATAACCCTCTCCCTAACTGCCCTTCTTAAAAGCTAAGAGCACACGGAATAAAGGTTCAGAGGCCAGGCCTGGGCCAGCCCAAACCGGCCCACCTCCTGGGGCCACTGTCGGCTTCACCTGGATCTGTGGGAAGGAGGCTGCGGGGCCCTGGCAGCCCAGGCCAGCCACAGAGCTGATCTGCACGCCTCTCAGGCTGGGGAAAGGGCTCGCCTGGGGTCCACACAATCGATATCTCATCTGCAGCTCTCCTAGCGGAAGTGATAGCTATTGGAACATTGTAATGGGTGTTGTCTAGTGGAAGAGACTAATCTTCCCAGCTGTGGCGGGCTCTGCAGGTGGCCTGTGCGGCTCACCGCTGCCACTGGGGCTGTCGAGGCACTTTTAAAGCCACAGCAGCCTCACGGCTGCTGGCGCCCATCCCGGTTTCCCAGCAACTTCCTGCACAAAGCCTCAGCGGCGACTGTGACCCCATCCTTCTGAGCACATACTGGGGGACCGAAGCCAGTGATTCGCCCAAGGTCACACGCTTGTTTGGGAGGGAGCCAGAACTGAATTCTGGTCTCCAGACCCCTCGTCCAGTCCTACACACAATGCTGGCCGTGGCAGACCCGTGGCCATGAGCCAAACTTGGCCTATAAGGGTTTTCTGCTGGCTGGCTCAATGCTTTTTGAAAACACTAGATTTCAAATGCCATCCATGTTGGCCGCAGTCCCTCCCACTCCCTAATGCCTCACACTCAGCCAGCTTCCCTCATTTTGTCACCTATCTGACCTTGGATCAGTAAAACAGAGGTGTTGGCATAGTGGGGTGAGAGGAAGAGAAGTGGGGCCCAGACTTCCTTATCTTGGCTCACAGGCCGTGGAGGCCCCACAGGCTATGGACTCCATGACAGCAAGTGCTGCGTCTATCTTTCCCACTGCTGTGGACACTGCTTAGGGCACATTTCAAAACCCTTTGTTGAGCAGCTGCTGTATGCCAGGCCCTGGGGACACATCAGCCCAGCTAACACAAAGCCTTCCTAGGTGCTTCTGGGAACTTGGCAGTCAGTACCAACCCTCTAGTGGTGGAATCTCAGACACCTGTTACCAGAAGCACCTTGACGTCATGGGAAGTTGCTGAACTGACTCACCACTAACTTGCTGTGTGACCTTTTGGGGCCTTAGTTTCCCCAAATGTAAAACAAGGTGCTTGGATTCAACGACCTTCAGGTTCCCTTTCTTTTTCGAATGTCCTTTTTACAACTTGTGAGGCTGCAAAAGCCCCTCCAGCATCTTCCTCGTGGGGAAAGCCACAGAACTTGAGACGTGGTTCCAGCCCACTTGTCTGAGTTCCAGGCACACTTGGGCAGATCCATCTGAGAAGACTCTGGGCTGACTTCCCAAGTGACTTTCGAAACAACCCAGAAGTGGCTGCACTGGGGTGGAGTGTTTCTTATTAAAAGGTTAGATCCTGAGTCTAGGACGCAGAAATCCACCTGTTTAATAAGCTACCTGGTTGGTTCTGATGTCCACTGACAGAAGAAAACCACAGGAGAGATGGAGGCCGATTACCGAAGGGGAGGTCAGATAAAAGGCCCCACGAAGGTTCCTCGTTACCACTCTGCCTCGGTAGGACCTGGACGGGCCAAGGACCTACATGCATGTTTGACCCGGGCAGTGTGGACTGCGACTCGGCCACACCAGCCACATTCACCAGCCTCCCTGGGGAAGAGAGCCAGAGCTGCCGGGATCCTTGAGGGCACCCTGCCTAGCCACAGTAACACTGGGGAGCACAGCGGTTAGAACTCAGGCAGACCTGGATTTGAAGCCGATCATTTCAAGTGAGTCTCAGTTTCTTCATCTGTAAAATGGTCCAATACTAGTACTTATCTTCGGAGGCTGTCCTGAAGAATAAATCCTGTGCATAAAGAGCTTAAAGCAGGGCCAGCACCTGGTAACTGCTCACAAATGAGAACTGTTGTTCTTTTATTGCTGGTTATGGAGATTCTGCCAGCAGCCCATGCACTCTCTTCCCCAATCCCTCCCCCACACCCTGACCTTGGGGTGGGGGCAGACACCAATTGTGACTAATCGTGACATGAGCCACCCCCCACTGGGGCTCACAGGGACCCAGCCAGCCACTCAGTTAAGACAGTAATGAAGCGGCTGTGAAACAGGAGGCCTTTCCATCTGGGACCTGCTGACCCGACTCCTGCCTGAGGTTTGGGAAATCTCTGTGTGGACTCCTGCTGTTTGCGCATGGTGTGATCATTTATTTATATCCATGTGACACATGCACAGGCCCTGCCCCCACCTCCCATTTGTCTTCCCGGGTCTTCCCCTGGGCCTCGCCCTGCCCCTGCCAGGCCCCATTCATGGAGACAGATGTCCTGGGCCCTGGCTCTGATGGAGGCAGCCCCCAGCCCTTTGGCACCACTCTGAGGATGAGTGAGGGGGGATGAGACAGAGGTAGGGGTATGGGGCCCCTTCACCATTTCTTGGGGTGGGAGTGGCCCAAGGGTGACACTGTACGGCTATGGGAGAGAGATTATGAGGCTCTAGAAAAGCTTTGCAATAAAACACAGGTGGGCTCCAGTACTTCCCCTGGCCATGTGACTCCCCCTCGGGGATCAGGGACGCTTATTGGACAGTTATTTATTGCATGGGTCCCATGCACTCAGCACTGCTCTCGGTGCTGGGGACATGAGGTAAAGGAAGCACACAGCTCCCCCATGCACTGGAGGGCACGTTGAAGGAAGTAAATGGGATCTGAGGTGGGGGGGCCATTGGATAGGGGAGTGAGGGAGGGTGAGCAGGGGGCAGCCATGTGAGAGGCTCTGGGAGGGCTTTCCAGGCAGAGGGAACAGCATGAGTAAGACGCTAGGTTCAAGGAACCAAAAGAGGCTGAGTGGGTATGAGAGAGAGAGAGACAGAGAGAGAGAGAGAGACAGACAGAGAGAGAGAGAGAGAGAATGAGAATTGAGGGCCTGGGAAGGCGGGCACAGCCAGGTTACCCAAGGTGTCACAGGCCTTGGGTTTATTCTAAGAGTATCGGGAAGCTGCTGGTAACTGTGGTTGAGGAGAGGCAGCTAGGGCACCCACAAACCCAGCAGTCCTGCTCTCGGGATCCAGGCCCCTCAGCCTCACCCACGCTCTGTCCTCCTGTGTCTGGGGCTCAGTGAAGCCAATGGCCCCAGTTCTGGGAGCAGCTGGCCCCATGCACCCTGAGAGCCCCTGAGGGGAATGGTCTCAGCAGGGCGGGGGTCCCTGCTCCCGCTTAGCCCTCCCAACAAGGCGGCTTTGTCTGGCCGCTCTGAGGATCCCAGCTCTCCTCCCCAGGCCCCCTGCAGCCGCTTGCATGGAGCTCTCAAAGGCGGCTTTATCTGTGTCCTGAGCCAGATTACTGGGAAGGGGGTGGTCAGGGCTGGCACACGGGACCAGGCAGCAGCCACAGCCCTGACTCCTGGAGCCACAGAGGCCAGGGACAAAAGGTTACCCTGGGGGAGCAGTTGATCAAAGCCCCACCCTGAAGGAAGAGGACTCCACAGGCACAGCCGCCCTCCTCGCCCTCCCTGCAATCTGGCCACTCAATCGCAGTGGTCAGTGACATGGCCCTTTGTGTAGCCCCTGCCCTGTGGGAGGAAGGATGCAGGTAAGGCCAGACCACCTGTAACCCGATCTCCTGGGCCTGCTCTGCAATCCCTTTCTCTGGTCCTGGGAACAAACGTCAAGGAGAGCAGCTTTCCAAATGAAAAGGAGCTTCAAGAAAGACCTACACCCTAAGCCACCACTGGGCAGACTGGAGAGAATCAGAAAGAGGAAATATCAGAAAGGCCAGTGTTTACTGAGCAACCTCTTCTGGGGTGCGTGGGGTCTCTGTCACCCCTTCTTAGTCTTGCTTAATGTTGATGATGCCAGCCTCCCCTCCTTGGGGATTCTCTCTAATGTCCACACTGACCCATTGTGGCAGAACCGGTTTACAGGATGAAGAGGCCCAAAGAGGTTAAAATAGCTGCCTAAAGCCACCCAGTTGGTGAGAAGCAGAGCCAGGATTCGAACCCAGGAACGTCTGATGCTAGAACCCAGGCCCTGAATGCCAGGGCTCCCAGCTGGACAGGGTCTGCCCACCTGCCAACAACAGGTGTGTGCAAAAGACACGTCAGCTCTGTCCTTGGCTTTGAACATAAAGATGTAAGAACTGAGAGAAATCAAATATATGGTTGTGGGGACAGAGTCCCAGAGAGCAGTTTCCAGGCTCTCGGCCTCATGTGGAAAGGTGCTGGCTTGGTTATTAAAAGGCGAAAGATTTATGCGATCTGAAGAGAAACCAGAGTATCTGGCTTGGTTATTAGATGGCCATCAGCTGTAATCGGATGGACATCCACTGTGGCTGGGCGGCCATCAGCTGTAACTGGTTGGCCATTGACCACTGACATAACTGCCATGGCTAGGCTGGTTGGTTGGCAGAAAAGCGGATGGCGGATTGTGGCTAGCAAGTGTGGTTAGCAAGCGGATTGTGGGTTGCGGGTCATGGGGATCCTACTTCCTGTTCTCACCCAGATGCCAGCGAGATTGGGGTACAGGAAGACTCCTTATTTGGGTACTGGTAGATGTTTGCTTTGTGTCTCGACCAGCCGCCAGCGAGACTATAGTGGTATGACTCCCCTATCCGTGGCTCCGTGGGTGTTCCTTTTTGGCCTCACCATATCCTGCGTTCGTGTGCGGGGAGCGGGAGCTGAGACCCCGCATGACAGTGGTGATGGCAGGAGAACTGCCTCTGTGTGGTGAACACACAATGTGATATATAGATGGTGTACTATAGGACTGTCCACTTGAAACCTATGTAACTTTACTAACCAAAAAAGCATTAGGAGGAGCACCTGGTCATCCATCTGCCACCTGTAGGGGACCAATTTACTATCATTATTCGCTTACTATTTTTCCTTTAAGGGATTTGGCTCTCTGTTAAAAGTGAGTTATTAACACTACTGAATTGTATACTTAAAAATGGTTAAAGATGTTATTTTGTGGTGTATTTTACCACAATTTAAAAAAATGTTTGATGTTCAAACATAAAAGAAAATGAGTTTAGGGGGAGGCTCAAAGAGGCACTAAAGACAAAGTGACACCAGCTCGTCTTCCCCACATACAGAGAAGGGGAAGGAAGAGAATTCAGCGGCGTTGATCACAGTGGGTCCCATGTTGTTTATTATATGCAAAACCTGAAATCACCTTGTGGCCTCCAGGTGTGCCTGTTGTTTCTGAAAAACACCAATCACTGTACAAAATGACTGAGGCCCAGAGAGACGGGGCAGCCCCTAGATGCAGGGCCAGTCATAGCAAAGCCCAGGACAGCCCCGGGCCAGCCCACCTCTGATGTGCCTCACCCCAGGGGACTGTGCAGGGTCCAACAAGGACAGTTAATGCCGCAGGGTGGGGGTAGTGGGGAAGCAGAGGGGAAGGTGCTCCTAGATCCTGCATTGCATCTGTGCCCTCAGCCCATCTGGGTTGGGCACCAGGCATATGTGCTGTCTTTACTTCTGGCGCCCCCCCCCCCCCCCCCCGCCCCAAAAGGCAGATGGAGAAGCCTGGAGGCCGGGAGAGCCGGCAGGGGGAATGGAAAAATAATGGCAGCCATACTTCCTGCTCGACCTCCAGGTGCTGCTAAACCCGCAACACTCATAGAGGAAAGGATGGGGAAAAGGCTCAGAAAGGTGAAGTCACTTGCCCACATCCACCGGCAAGTCAGGAGCAAAGGTAGGATTTGAACACAGGTCTGTCAGACTCCGGGACCTGTGAATGGCTGGGAAGGTGGTGGGGGCCGGGGAGTGATGCTGGGAGGGAAGGTCATCTCTGTCACGCCAGCCCACACTGCCCCACAGAAGCCGGCCCCCACGGTGACCAGTGTGAGCTTTCTGGAACACAAATGGCATCATGTCACGACCTCCCTCACCTGAGCTGAAACCCACCTGTGGAACCCACCTGTGGCTCCAAGCTGGTCCCTGGCCACCTCTGTGGCCTCGCCCCCACCTGTCTGGACCCGCTTAAATTTCATCCCCCCAGACAGACTAACCCATTTGTGTTTCCTCAAAAGCTCACCTCAAAAGCCAAGCCAAAAAAATAATAATAAATAAATACGCTGGGCCACCTGAGCCAAGTCTGAACCTAGCTTTCCCCACCATTAGGTGGGTCCATGACACCTGCCTTGTCAGAGGCTGCTCAGCAGGGACGAGGCTTGGGGAGTTCAGTGCAAACTGTAAAGTGATGTGTGTGTCCCCATCATATGACAAAGGAGACCAGGCAAACCCATGCTGGCCAAGGGATGCTGGGCATCTAGCCTCTTGGGCCATGGACCCTCACTTCCCACTTAGCCCTGGCTCCCCCAGGGAAGGCAAATCCACCCTCCTCCCCCAGATTTACTAGGGCATGTTAAGAACATGGTTTGAAGCCGTCCCTGAGGTCATGAGGTCATGGCAGTTTCCCATCGATCTATTTGTCCCTCCCTTGGCTGGAGCCCTTTGCCCCCGCCAGCCCCCAGAGCCATATCAAACTTCAGCAGCCTCCCCCCAGCCTCGCTGCTCCCAAGCCAGGCCCCAAGGAGCCCAAACACAGGGCAGGGATTTAAAACACTGCCCGAGGGCGATTTACCAGCTGGGCTGCCCAACCCCTGACCTCAGGAGGAGATGTAATGCATCTCCCTGGTTTAGCTCATCAATGGTGCCGTGAAAAGCAGCCCCAGGTGGGCCAGTTAGGACAGCAGAAAAGGACCCCCTCCCCCAGAATCCCACTGTGACAGGCACTGAACTGAGGGCTGCGTGCACACATGGGCCCAGTACCTCTCTGGGCTGTCCACCCTCCACGAAAATGTGTCAGAGATAAGCCTGCAAGAGCTGGGATTACTAAGTCAAGCCACCTAGGTTCAGATGGGGAAACGGAGACTGGGGAGCTCCTCACGGTCCCAGAGTCAATTCAAAGAGGTCCCCAGTTTCCCCTGGGCGCACTCTCTCCCTGCTCAGCACTTCTGCGCTCTCCTGCGGGCAAAGGTGGTAGGCATGGTATTTGGGGTATCACTGGCACCTCTGAAGGCCAAGCTTGCCTCTCCCAAGCCTTCGTACAGCACCACTGTGGACCCAACATGCCACCAGAGTGGAAGTCCCTGCCTTTGCCTCCAGGTACAGCCAAAACCAGATCCCAGGACAGCTTTGGGGTCAGCTGGAACACACAGCAGGGCAGAGGCCAGAGGCACGGAGCCACCCTGCACTCAGACCTCTTCAACCCCAGAAAGAACAGCAGCCTTTATTTAGGGAGGAAGTTTACTGCGGGCACAGAGTCCCAGAGAGCACTTTCCAGGCTCTCGGCCGCATATGGAAAGGTGCTGGCTCGCTGATTAGATGGCTGTCAGCTGTTACCGGTTAGCCATTGACCACTGACATAACTGCCATGGCTGAGCTAGCAAGTTGTTGATTGGTTGGCAGAGAAGCAGACGGCGGATTGTGCATTGCGTGGCTCCTGCTTCCTGCGTCTCCAACCCAGCCGCCAGCGAGACTATAGTGGTATGACTCCCCTATCTATGGCTCCGTGGGTGTTCCTTTTTCGCCTCACCATGTGCTGCATTCCTATGTGGGGAGCGGGAGCTGAGACCCTGCATGACAGTTACCAAGAGCTGGAGGGCCCTGAGTCCAAAGTTACCTCTGTCCTCTTGGGACCCGCCCACACCCCACCCTGGGCCAGCAGGAGGAGCAGGCTGTTCTACAAACTCCCTTCTCCAGGCAGGGCCCATGGACCACCAGGGTCACCTGGGAGTTTGCTAGAAAGGCAGAAGAGCGGCCCATTCCCCTGACTCACGGTCATAGTCTGCATTTTAACAAGGTCCCCAGCTGGTTCATATGCACATTAATTAAGGTTCGAGAAGTGCTGGAATCCAGGACCTCCTAGAGTTAAATGAGGAGCAGGGTGCACTTGTGTACACGTGTGCTCACTCTGAGATCTTTACCCTAAAGAAAGAGCCTAGAGATGAACAAAGAAGGGAGGGAGGGAGGGAGGGAGGCAGAGAGCAAGGGAATGATACTCTGCCTGTGTCCAAAAAGTATTTGAAGTAACTTCAGAGCAGCATGTGGCAACTCATTGAAACAAACAGAACAGATCCCACCTGAAAGAAGCAGAGGGAGGTAGATGGCTGGGGCGAGGGTGGCTGCAGATGGACTGTGGGCTGGGCAGGGCCCCAATCACACAGGATCTGAGGCCACTGGAGGATTTTGGACAGGACGGGGTGACATGTTACGATTTACATTTTGGAAAGAGGGTTCCTTGAAAAGAGCTGGTGGCCCTGCTCTCCAAATGCTGCCGGAGTGAGATTTTATGAATAACAGCGGGAAAGGGAGAGGGCATGTCTGACACCAGCAAGGCGGCCTTGGTGATGGTGAGTGACTGGATAGATAAGAGAGGGTGGTGGGGGCGGGGAAGGAGGGAGGCTGGTGTAGAAAACCAGGGCTGGTGACCCTCTGTGCTCGGCGCTGGAATTTTTGTTTAATTTAGGTGTAAGTTACACGATTGCACACATCTTAAGTGTAGGGATGAAGTCCCAGAAGGCAGTTTCCAGGCTCTCAACCTCACGTGGAAAGGTGCTAGCTTAGGTAGTAGATGGCCGTCAGCTGTAACTAGTTGGCTATCAACTGTAACCAGTCATTAGCCACTGATATAACTGCTGTGGCTACACTAGCAAGTGCAGATTGCAGCTAGCAAGTGCTGTTAGCAAACGGATTGTGGGTTGCGAGGATTGTGGGTTGTGGGTTGTGTTGATCCTACTTCCTGTGTCTTGCCCGGCCATCGTGAGACTGGGGTGCAGGGAGACCCCTCGTTGGGGTACTGGCAGATGTTTGCTTTTGTGTCTCGACCAGCCGCCAGCGAGACTATAGTGGTATGACTCCCCTGTCTATGGCTCCGTGGGTGTTCCTTTTTCGCCTCACCATGTCTTGCATTCTTATGCGAGGAGCGGGAGCTGAATCCCTGCATGACAGTAAGTTATACAGCTTGATGAAGTTTTACCACTTAATACTCCTGCATAACCACCGCCCAAATCCAGGTATGGAACGTCCCAGGAGCCCGCTGACTCCGCCTCCCAGTCTCTCATCCTCCAATGGTGCATTAGTTACCTATGGCTGCATAACAAATCACCACAAACTTAGCAACTTGAAACAGCATTGGTTTATGACTTCACAGTGTCTTGGGTCAGGAGCCTGGGCTTAATGGCTTCTCTGCTCAGGTGTCAGCTGGGCTGCGTTCCTTTCTGGAGTGCAGGGCTATCTTTCAAGATCTCATGGCTCTTGGCAGAATTTACTCAGTTCCTTTTGCCATGTGACCTTCTCATCAGCAGCTCTGGCCACAGAAGCTTGCTTCTTCAAGCCAGCAGGAGACTCTCTCAAGGCTTTCACAGGATGAAGTCTGGCCTACCCTTTGGATGAATGCAAAATCAAACTGATTTGGGACTTACATCTACAAAACTTTGTCCTGTTCTATTGACTAAAAGCAAACCACTGGACCCACCCACAGTCGGGAAGAGGGGATTACATAGGGTGTGAAGGCCAGGGGGTCACTCTAGGGTCCCTCTCTGACTTCTAGCATCAGTTAGAACTTTACACAGTGTTTCTTTGCCTTTCACTCAACGCTGCATCTGTGACATTTACCTATGTTGTTGCCTGTATCAGCAATTTGTTTTCCCTGCTGTGTAGTATTCCATTACATGAATGTACCATGGTTTATTGACCCGTGCTCTGTTGACAGATATTTGAGTTCCCGGTTTCTGACTGTGAAACTAGAGCTGCAAGCATGTGGGATTCTGGATTGGATTCTAGAAGAGTAAAAGGGCATGAATGGAAAAACTGGTGAAATCAGATTAAACTCTGTAGTTTAATTAATAATGTTATACCGATGTTAATTTCTTAGTTTTGACAAATGTGCCATGTTTCCACGTTAACTACAGGGAAGAGTGGACAAAGGGTAAAGAGCAGCTCTCTGGAGTAACATTGCAACTTCTCTGTAGGTCTAGATGATTCCAAAAGAACAATTTTTTTGAGAAGCAAATGAATAAAGCTGCTGGCGAGCATCTGCTACGGGCAATAGTAGAGTAATGGGCACCCAACTAGCCCTTGCACCGTAAACACCCATAAAGCTGGACAAAGTACACGAGGCAGCTGTCATCAGGCAGCACAAGACTAGAATCCCTGAGAGAAAGGAAACCAGTGAGGTGAGCCCACAGTCACCCCAGCTCTGTCTGGGGCCAGTTTCCCAAGCACAGATCAGAGCTGGGGTCCCTGCCCCAACAGTCACCCCACTGAGCTGGGGAGGCAGAGGTCAGGATGTGATGCTACGGAAGCAACTGGAATCTGGAGCTGGAGAAGAGAAAGCTACACAGCCGTGGGTCTTTAAGGAAGCCGTGGGTCCCGCTCTGGGCTGCGGATCCTCAGGACAAGACTGCCTGGGTCTTTCCAGAGAGCAGCTGCTCTGGGGGAGCAGAGACCAGAGGTCACGCAGTGCTAGGGGCATTGGCGTTCTGGTCCAGCCAGTGAGGAAACCTCAGTAATGTCATGGGCATCCAGCTTTGATATCCAAAGAGTTTCCCCCTCAGGAATGAGGCCATGCCCTAGAGTAAAGCCTGCATGCCCTAATGGTGCCTAACACCAAGCCCTGGCAAGACCCACAGGCAAGGAAAGCAAGCATGGAGAAATGGAGGTTTCCGAGGAGAGGGCCAGCTCGCTATGATCACAGGAGTGGAGGTAGGAAAGTACGCGTACGTGTCAGCTTCAGGGACTCAAAACACTAGGCACAGCAAATCAAGATGTTTAACCTTTCTTAAACAAAAACAAACTTATTAAGTGAATGATTCGATGGATGGATAATTGGATGGGAAGTGGGTGGATGGATGGATGGATGGATAGATGGATGGATGTATGGATGGACAATGGGTTAAATGAAATCTCCCTTTAAGGAAGTGGAAACTGAGGCCTAGAAAGAAAGGGGAACTTACAAAGATGGCTGCATTGAACTGAGGCTGAGGAAAGCTGCTTTACCTCCGGGCCATGTCCCACTGTCCACCCTTGTGTGGGTTGCCTGCTGGCCACGCTCCTCCCCGCTTGCAGGACCCCCTGCCCTGCCCCAGCATTCACTCCAGAAGTAGCTACTTCCTTGCTCACCATTTACCAAACCTGGAGCAACACCCCGGGGCCTGAGGCTGGTGAGGAGCCCAGCCCTTTGTCCAAGCCTCAGCCGAAGTGGGGGCTCCCTCCTCTGGCCTCCCTCCTCCCCACTCCCTCTGCCATCTCTCTCCGGACTTTTGTCCTTGGATCGGCTGCGTGATCAGAAGAGGTTTCATTCTCCGGCAACTGGGCGGCCATTAGGAAGAGGCAGACGCATTACCCTCTCACTGCACAATGGTGGGCTAATTCAGTTATTCTATTTCACCTGAAGACTTTCTTTGCCGCCAGAGCCTCCCCTCCGGAGCAGGGCAGGCCCCATCTGTCCAACCGTTTGCTCCAGTGTCTTCGGCCATTATGCTTCCACTCGGAGGGCTGGATGGTGCACGTGCACGCGAGCGAGTGTGTCTGCCTGTCTGCACTCTCCCTCTTGTCTCTTTATCGTCTTCCCAGGGCTGAACGGAACTGGCTTCAAAGAGCCATGTCAGATATGTGCAAAACAGACCGATAAAACCTAATGCACTCGCTCCCCTTTGTCTGTCTGACTCTCCTTCCGAATATTTCCCACTCAGAAAGCCACTTAAAACACATCAGCAGTAACCCCGCAAAACAGCCACTTGTTGGCTAATTGTGCTAAGCAGCTGACAGCAGGACTGGGGGAGGGGAGGCGAGCCGGCCTCCCACTTGGCCCTTAGGCTGCACTTCTAGGAGAAGCCCCTCTGCTCTCTGCCAAAGCCTAACTCTGGGGGAAGGGTACTGAGCCGCCTCCCTCCCCTGCCTCTGCACCAGGAGGCTCCCCCAGGAGAGAAGAGGCAGCGGTCACTGGATGGGGGGCACTCCTCTGTGGGGAGGAGAATGGCCAGGAGGGCAGGATTCTCTCCTAGCTCCCCACCAAATTGCTATGGGACCCTGTACGGGGAGGTCACTGCCCATCTCTAGGCCTCAGTTTCCCCATCCACCCCATGAGTGGTTTGTACTCTGGCTTCTAAGGTCTCTTCCAGCTCCCAAAGGCTGCCTTATGAAGTGTTCCAGAGCTGAGACTGGATGGGCCCAAAGCAAGGCACCCTGACCCATTCTCAGGAATCAGAGTAGGAGCAGCTGAGGCCTGGAGGATCAGAATAGAGCCAGCACAGGGCGTGGGCAGAAGCAGGACAGGGTCGCAATTGACAGGAATGGTATGTGCAAAGGCCCTGGGGTGGGGCTGAATTGGAGGACCAGAAAGGAGCCCAGAGGAGAAATGGCACGAGCTGTGCCAGAAGGACCCTCGCGTCATGGTAGGAGCTTGGCTTTTCCCTGAAGGCAGAAAGGATAAGAGGGACAAGGCCATCTCACTTGATTTCTCTTTTTCAGAGACCCCTTCCTTGCTTCCAGGTGGAGAAGGAGTTGGGGGATGGGGGTCGAGAGCAGAAGCAGGGAGCTCTCCATCCACTGCTCCGACCACCCAAACAGGCACAGGCTGAGTGTCAGAAGTGACCAGTCCTCCCTCGGATGGAAAGATGGAGAAGCCGGTATTCCCTGCTCTGGAAGCTTTGGTTCTTGGGAACCCCTCCCTCACTCGCTGGCCCAGCTGGTGTGGGCGCTGCCCAGCCTGGAGAAGCAGGGGTTAAGCGCAGCAGCCTTGCAGAAATCAGAGTATTACAGGTTTGCCGGTGGCCTGTCCCTTCTGTCACACAGGCGCCCATGCACCCTGCTATCTCTGGGCTCAACTCACCCCAGAGCACTGTATCAGGACTCCATTAGGGAGGCCCAGGCAGCAGCAGGTCACAGCTGTCAGGCTGGTGGCACTGAGGGTGACAAGTCCTCACCCTCCTGTGCCTGCACTTGAGGACAGCTCTGTCTGCTGGTCCATGCTGCAGGTGGCAGAGCCAAGGGCACAGCTGGCACACATGGGCTCAGGGGTCTGAGCAGGTCAGGTCTGAAGCCCACCTCTGTCACTTTCTGTTCCTGGGCCTCCAATGTGATGCTCAGACCCTCAGAGCCTGCATTCTGTCATCTCCTCGGAGAAGACAGTGTTGGCACCTCCCCAGAGGGTACGGAGAGGGTACTGGAGCTGCTATCACCATTCCGGCTTCCTTAGCTCCGCCTTTCTGCCCTGCAAGGTGTGCGTTATTTTTGTCACCCCATCTCCTGCGTCTGCCAGCTTCCCTTTGAGCTTTGTCTTTGGAAGTTCAAAGTGAACCGTTGGTCAAAATAACTCATTCTTCCCAGGTTCTTGGCGTAATTACCTCCCCCTTCATCAGTTGCCTCTGATGCCTCCTCTGTTCTTTCTTTGTAAACTTTATTTTAACTGTCTTTTGTGACTGTGATTTAAAGGGGGGGAAATTCTTGCAAATGAAAATAACTTAATTGCTTTTTCTGATTTTCAAAGGAACACATGCTCATTACGGAAAACATCCACACAATCAGAAAGGTGGAGACAAGAGAAAGACAATGAAGGGACTTGGAAGCAGCCTCCAGGCAGGTAGTTTGTAGCAGAGCTGGAATAAAGAGGCCCCCCCTTTACAAAACTGGGTGCTTCCCTCCTGCCCCCAGCACTGCCTGGACTCCCCGGCTCCAGCGCCCCCAGCCCCAGTGGTGCCTTTCCTTACCCATCCACACCCTGCCCACCGCTAAACCCCAGCTCAGATTCTGGCTCCCCACAAGTGTTTCCTAGACCTCTACAGCCCAGGTCTTCTGTCCTGCCATTGAGCTCGATTCTTGTCATGTCAATAAACATTACTGAGCATCTGTCTGTTGCGGCCAAGCCACGTGACCCAGCCAGATGAACTTGCCCTGTGTTTAACTTGTATGCGTGCATCTAACTTGTGTGATTTAATTGCTCTGCATCTAGGCTTCTGCTCTCTAGCCTGGATTGTCAGCAACTTGAGGGCAGATCCACAGCTTCTATCTCTTTGTAGCCCCAAACCCAACATTACTGGTCCCGAGTGGGACTTTCTAGGCCCTTGCAGGAAGGGCAGCTGCTGTGCACGGCATGTGCTGGACACTGGGCCAAGCCCTCTGCACACACCCTTCATGGGAGCCTCACATCAACCCTGGGAGGTGGGCATTATTACTGTCACTCTGTGGATGAGGAAATGGAGTTCAGACAGGTTAGGAAGCTCGCCCGAGGAACCACAGCGGTTGAGCTGAGAATCAGGATTTGAACCCAGAACTTGGAGGCTGGGGCCCCAGCTCTGAGCTCCTACAGGGGACTGCCTCCTTGCACAACTCAGTGGTCATACAAAAAGGTGATAAAGGCTCTCAGCAAGGTATGCCCAGGACAGGAAGGACAGTAAAACCATCCACAGGGTCCTGGGAAGGCTCCCTGGAGGAGGTAATACTTGACTAAGTTTTAAAGAATGCATACAATTTAGACAGGTGGAAAATGGTGGAAAACATTGGAAGAAGAGGTAACAGTTAATGGGAGGAGCCAAAGGTATGAGTCAGAGGGGGTGGGGCAGTAGAACCCGGGTTCGGCTGAGTGACTGGGGATTGCAGTAGGGAAGTTGGGAGGTGAGGTGCGTGGGGTGGTCAGCTGGCTGCATCATGATACACCTTGTGCACTCTGCTCAGGCATTTTCAACTTGAGCTGTAGGCGGACAATTCAAACTGAGCTCCCTGGAATTCTGGAGGTTCCTTAGGGGCACCCTGGCAACCTGGAGGAAAATAAACCAAAGGGAGGTGGCCCCAGCACAGGCCCTGCTCCCAGCCCCCACCCTGGTCTCAGACAGGGCAGCTGAGCTTTCATTGCTTGTATGTTTAGGTTTTCGGTGTAAGATTTCATGTGAAGGGTTCTGCAGCAAACATGTTTGAAACCGCTCCTGCAGGTTGGGGGCAGTTTTCAGCTGGGAGTGACATAACCAATTTTTATGATTCGTTTGTTCTTCAAAAATCTTGGCTAAGCCCCACCTTCCACCCTCCCTGCCCCAGGCTCTGGAGAGGGTGTGTCCAGCAGTTCTTACGCATCTGGCATTATCTCGGATGCTGTGTCCTTGTCCGGGGGTCAGGATCTGTCGGTCCTTGTCCCAGCTCTACCTGTAACTTGCACAAGTGTCTCCCTTCTCTGGGTCTGGAAATTCTGGCCCTTGACCTTGGGCATGATCTATGCTTATGACCACAGGCTGGACATCACCTTACTCAGTTCCCTTAAGCCAGTTCTCTTAAGGGCAGCTGTCAGCTCCTGAGCCTGTAGTGGCTGCCAAAAACAGTCTCCTCGGTTGGAAAAAGAACCATGATGACCACAGAAGCTACCACCGGGACCAAGACCCAGCACTTCCTCTGTGACAAGCACCCCACACCCAGTATCTCACTGAATCTTCACATTCACCCCTTTTATAGATGGAAGAACTGAGGCTCAGCAATGAGGTCAGCGGCCAAAGACACAGCGATTAAGCAATAGAGGCAGAACTCGAACCCAGGGCCTGGAGCCTACATTTACAACCATCCTCCCAGTGAGTGCTTCCCAGCTGTGAATACCTGGGAAGCGTATTCCCCAGTATTTGTCCACCCACCCCTAAGCCCCAGCTCCCACTTGTGTGCTCCCAGGTGCACTGGGGTGGCAACCAACTCCTCAGGTAGACCAGGAAGCCTTTCTAAGGAAGGGGAAGGATGAAGTTTGTGCTGAAGGGCAGAGGAAGGAGCTGGTGTTATTGCTGTCCTGTGTCCACAGGTGGGAACCAGGTAGAAGCAGACTTTTGGGCACTCCCCTGACTCTACCATGAGCCCATTGGACCTACAGGCTGAGATCCACAGATTGGCCAAGACCCCTGTCCTGGGTCCCAGCCCATCCTGGCTTCTGTAGGAGAATCTGGTGAGCTCAGCATCTGGGACTCCACACGGAGGGACCCCTGCTGTCCCTCCTTCCCAATTGTGTGCCCCATCTCTGAGATCTGATGGATGTCTGCTGGCATCTCCTTGCCCTTGACTGTGGGCAGTCACTTCCAATCCCAGATGTAGGCCCTAGAGGCTGAGCTGGGGTAGCATGAGGCCCTCTGCCCTCCCGACCTCAGGCTCTGCCTGTGGCGTCCACTTTCCCTCCCAGCAAGTCCAATAGCAGCCCCAGTCCCATCCTCAGCTCCCACTGTGGAGCGCCTCACACAGGCATCTGTGGGGTTTGTGGCCTTTTCTGGAGGTGGCTGGGCTGAGGGGGTCCCAGAGAAGCCTGTGCTCCCCCCACATCTCTGCTCTCACCCCCACTGTGAGACAACCTCTACATTCTTCTCCCTTTGCTGTGCAGGGCACCTCTGAGGTATCCTGACACCCCTGTGGGAACTCGCCCCCAGCCCCAGCACAGGCAGGCTGCTGCATGCTTTGCAGTGTTCCGGTAAGTCTGACTGGGGAGCACATTATTCTGCAGCCCCGATTTGATTAAGCTGAGCAGGCACCCCCATGGGGTACCACGATCAGAGACTGTGTTCCCTCACCAGGAGCGCAAGACCTCACAGCTCTAAACTCGCTACAAAGCATGAGGTTGCTGGCGCTTTTATGGACTGTTCTCTTTGCACAGGGAGTTCATTGATCTTCCCTGGGTTGTTCACATCTTTCTTTTTATGGGGAAAAAAATTCCCTCAAACACTTTTTCTAGTGGAATGTTCATTTTGAGTCATGTTCCCTAGATACGGCCAGTTTCTACGAAAATCACTGCTTCTTTTAGCTGCCCATTTTCATTTGTCATGAAAAACATCCACTACGTTTCTGTGGCTACAGCTCCCTTTTGCATCTTGGGTGAGAGAGGAAGCCAGGCGAGCCACCTCTGAAATTTTTCGTGAATTTGTTCACTCGGCAAATGTATGTTGAGCTCCTGTTGTGGGCCAGGCCCTGCGCGCTGCACCCAGGATGTAATTTTGAAAAAGGAAGATGAAGGCGCTGGCCTTGGGCACTCACAGGGAAGTGGGGGAATTAGGTGGTTAATATAACAGCCTCAGGATGGGGCAAGCCCTGCCTGAGGGGGGCATGCAGAGAGGTTGCTCAGAGCCGGGGGAGACAGGAGAGCACCCCTGAGGAGATTGGGCCTGGCTGAGATCAGGAGAAGAGGGAATGTTAACCTTACCAAAAGGAGGGGAAGGGTGTTTTGGGTGGAGGGAACAGCACGTGCAGAGGCTAGGAGGTCCCAGGGCACTAGAAGGATCAGTGTGGCTGGAGCGAAACACCGAGCCTGGGTGAAAGGGCTTGGACACAGGAGAGAGTTGGGGGAGAAGATGAAGGTGGGGGTCAGGACTTGCAGGATGCTGGGGTTTGCAGGAGTGTGGAAGCTACTGAGGAGGATTTAGGCAAAGGAGTAGCCTGATTACCGTGTTTCCCCCAAAATAAGACCTAGCCAGACCATCAGCTCTAAAGCATCTTCTGGAGCAAAAATTAACATAAGACCCGGTATTATATTATGTTATACCCGCTATTATATCTGGCATTATATTATATCCAGTGTTATATTATATTACCCAATCATATTAATTTTTGCTCCAAAAGATGCTTTAGAGCTGATGGTGTGGCTAGGTCTTATTTTCAGGAAACACGGTAGCAGATGAAAGTTCAGGATCTGGCTTCAGAAGGGCCTGAGTTCAAGTGCAGATTCTGCCACTGAGTGACCTTGGATGAATTGCTCAGTCCTCTAAGCCTCAGTTCCTTTAGCTGTTAGGGGAGGACCATCATAGTTCCTACTGCTGAGAGATGCGAGGAGGAGCTAGAGAGACACTGTGTGAAGCTGTCAGCCCACGGAGGTGCTCAGCGGGCAATAGCTATAGGGGTCAGGCTTTTGTCTGATTTGTCCACTGCTGTGTCCTCATACTCAGAAAAGAATAAACACTCAGAAAGTGTGTGTTGAGAAAATGGAGATGTGGATAGTGGATTGGAAAGACAAGCAGGGATCAACCAGGGGGTCCCTTTAGACTATGGAAGGCAAGGGGATAAGAAAAATAGCTAAATCTATAATCAAAATGCTACATGCAGGTACAAAGAGTCAAGTAATTTGCATGTATTAGCATTTGCCCTCCCTCCTTTTCCAGGTGAGGGCACTGAGGCTCAGAGGACCTCCCTAAATGGCTCAAGGTCACCGAGAGATAGAGAGAGAGAGAGAGAGAGAGAGAGAGAGAGAGAGAGAGAGCACTGAAGCTGGACTTTGCATCTAGGCCCTTTGACCCTGAAGCCTTTGAAGTACAACCCTACTGTGTGCATGTGCCCCACCAATGTCATGGTCCACATGGATTTTACTCAAACCCCACTGGCTGCCTGCACGTGGCTAAATTACGACAGGAGGGCCCTGATGGGCACTGAAGTCAGGGGTCTTCAGTAAGGGCCCTGTCCCAAGGGCCTTTCAGTCTGCCCACAGCTCTTTATAAGAACCTACTATGTGCACCACCCTGTGGATACAACAATGAGCAGAAAACACAGTCTGCCTGCATGGGTCTTGCAGCCAGCGGAGGCGATCAGTACATCACACCAAGACTTACTAGTGTTGACGGAGGAGGGCTTCCATGGAAAGCGACCTCACTGAGTGATCTGATCCTTAATGCCTCGCTGGGCAGGTTCTGATGGGTGTTCACGCCCCAGGCATATAACCTCTTTAGTAAAAGGCTTATCTCTTCCTCCAGCCAGCCCTGTCCATTGTCTCTGGGCATCTAGTTAACACACCTTTGAAATGCCTCTTTTCAGACTGAGCCTTCTAAGGCGGTAATCCAACCCCACCTTCTCCCATCTACATTTAATCTTCCTTACATTCCCTCCTTAATTTCAAATACATAAAAGAAACTGCAAAGCTGTTATTCTCCGGAGCATTTGAAATCTTGCTCCCAGCGTATGTCATCAGTTTGGTTCAAACAAACTCATAAAAATTTTCTACAGGTTTGGACATTTCTTCCATCGACACTAGTGGGTGGAGACCCATGGAGGACAGGGACAGGGCAGCCAATTGTCCTTGGCAGCAACGATGGTTAATCTATTGGAATACTTCTGTGTCCATTTATCTCACCTGGGGCCCACCTCACGGGCCTCACCACGCCCACCAACTACAGGGGTACAGCCTGCCGAGTGTGGGAGACCTGCAGGGTCCTGCTGCAGGGCTGCAGCCAGCATCCATTCTGATTGGTTGGACCCGTTCCATATAGCTGTTCGATGTTTTTGTATATTACCCTACATGCAGAGGCTACGAGTGCTTTGAACAGGGCCGGGCCTGATGGGTGGGGTTGAGTGACCTGCAAGGCTCCTTGAGAGAGGGATGCTGATTTCAGTGATACCTGAGGCTGAGTGAGAGGTGGTTGAAGAGAGAGAGGCAAAGAACAAGCCAGGTGGATACAGAGGCCACAGGCGGAAGGAGCTGGGAGTGAAGGAAGAGAATTTCTGCTAAGGCTGGAGGGGAGGGTGGGGCTGGACCTGCAGGGCCTTGTGGGCCTGGGATTTGGTTTTTATCCCAAGATCAATGAGCCAGAAGGAGTTCTAGGAAAGGGAAAGGCCTGGCTTGGCCACAGGGGCAAGAGGGGGATAGAGAAGTGGGTGGGAAGGGGGGCTTCGGCCTTGTCCAGCGCACAGGTGGTGAGGGTGGCCCAGATCAAGGTCAGGGAAGTGGGCTGGAGAGAGGCACAAACCCACAGGTGAGTAGAGATAAAATGAATTGACAGGTGTCCCTCCCCCATTTGTCCTCACCCATCATGGTCCTGATACTCAGACACCATTCATTGGAGACCCAGAGCCCCCCAAAGGGATCTTTCTGGAACCTACTGCAGAATCTGAGGCTTAGACCTGTCACCTGGCAGGTGGGAGGGTATGAACACAGCAGCCTGCAGGCCCGGCTCCCCGGAGCGCCAATTCTGAAAATGACACCCAGAGACCCAATAAGAAGGTTGGAAAATGAGCACTTCTGCATCTCCCTGTGTCTATTGCAGGTTCGGAAATAGCTGAGATGAAAGGAGAGATGCAAGGAGGGGTTGCCTGCTGGGCAGCTGGGAGGCCCAAAGAAGCTGCCACCACCAGTGTAGCAAGCAGGAGGTCCAGGTGGGAGGAAGACCCCAGTAGAGGGGGGAGGGGAGTGAAGTCAAGGGACAGCAAGAGCAGATAGAAAGGACAAATGTCAAAATGGACACACACAACAAGATGAGTTGTGATATGGCCGAAGATTGTGTGTGTGTGTGTGGGGGGGGGTGCAAGAGAGAGATGCGGGTTTTGAGCAGCAATTCAAAAGCCTTCGGCCCCTTAGCCCATCCGAACACCCCCCTTCTCTCTTTACCCCCCTACCACCAGAAAAAAAAAAAAAAGAGAGAGAGAGAGAGCAAGAGAAAGAAGGAAAACAAAATATCTACAGTTGTCGAGACAAGAGGAGAAAAATAGAGGCAAACATCCGTAATTTTCTCTGTGGGGCTTTGCGGTAATTGAGCCATTTGGATAAAAATAAAGGCAGCAGGCCCCTTAGGTAAGAAGAGCTTTTGCAATCTAAGAAGCTTGAATTATGCGTCTTGTGTCACTTGAAATCCCCCGTCCTCCCCCTTCTGAGGGCGACCCAAACCACTTTCCCTTTTCTTATTATTTTTTTAAGTACCCTGTCAAATGTCGTCTGCAGAGCAGAGAATTTCAGCTGTCACAACTAATTTCAATTTTTCCATGTGCTCTCCCCCCTTGGTGTCCCAGGGGAGGGGCCTGGCTGAGCCCCCTTTCCCTCGCTCTTGCATCTGATCACTCTTTTTATTTATCATTGTTGTTATTATTTCAAAACCAGATTTATATCATCAATTTGTTTGGGGAGTGTTTAAGGACTCAGGTTTGTTCCTGCGGGAGGCGGGGCCTGGCCTTGTCAATTTTCAGCTTCTCTTCGCCACTGCACCGCCCCCACCTCTGCCACCTGAGCCCCAGGGACCCCCGCCCCACCCTGACCATCCACTAGGGAAAATCCAGCCCTGAGACACAGTGTTGATTCGTGAGGTTCTAGCAGAACCAGGAGAACCACGTATGTCTCCCCAGTAGAGGGAAGGCCAGAGAGGGCAAGTGTCATTGACTTGCCCCACTCCTCACACTTCTCCATCTTTCCCATCTTTTCCCTCATCTTTCTTTTTTTCTTTCTCAATTCATGCCTTAATTCCATGGGCATCGATCCAGGGCCACCTCCTATGCCCCGGTCCTGCCAGGGTGCTGGGCACACCAAGAAGAGTAAGGCACCATCCTTGTCCTGGAGGCGATGACAATTGAGTGGAGTCGGGGAGACCGAGAGGCAGACAGGTTGTTGGTACAAAGCATTTGACCTGCTGGCCAGTAGCTGTGCAAGGACAGTGGGGGACAAGGCAGAGAACGTCCCTTTTAGCTCAGCTACTGCGAGGCCTTCACCGAGGTTGACTTCTGGAAGCAAATGGATGTTTGCATGCTGGACAACTCGAGGAAGGAGTTCCAGGCTGAGGGAAGAACATGGGCAAAGGCTGATGCTATGTGAGTCGAATTGTGTCCCCTCCCCACCCCAAATTCCTATGTTAAAGTCCTAACCCTAAGTACTTTAGAATATGACTTTATTTGGAGATAGGATCGTTGTAGGTGTAATTAATTAAGATGAGGTCAAACAGGAGTAGGAAAGGACCCTAATGCAAGATGACTGGAAAGACACACACAGAGGGAGAGGCCATGTGAAGATGGAGGCAGAGATGGGAACAATGTATTACGAGCCGCAGAGCGGCCCGGACTGCCAGCAGCCAGCAGCAGCGGGGACAATCAGGACAGGTTCTCCGCCACAGCCCTCAGAAGGAGCCACCCTGCAGACACCTTGATCTCCAGAACTGGGAGACAATACATTTCTGTTGTTTTAGCCACCCAGCCTGTGAGACTTTGTTACAGCAGCCCTGGCAACTAATATGCGTGGAGACCAGAAACAACAGGTTCTGAGAAGCACATGTAATTCAGCAAGGTGGGTGCTTGGAGTTTGAAAAGGGTGGGGCTGAAGTGCAGTGGGGCCAGAACCTGCGGAATTGGGGCATTATGTGGAGGGTAGTGGGGTGTGGGGGGGAAGGGTGTGGGAGCATTTTGAGCAAGAAGGGGTGGATGGGATGGGCTTTATAAAAAGCACACACTGGTGACAGAGGAAGGAGCAGAGGGGATTAGACGTCTTTTTTTCCCCATTCCCTTGCTTTCCCTTCCTCTTCCACACACCCTCGGGGGGCTAAGGCCTGGCTTTACTCATCAGTGGGTTCTGGGGCCCAGGACAGGGCCTGCCCTTCGTGGGCCACAACCAGAGTTTGTTGGGTGAAGAAACAGGTCAACTAGCTCCTAGTCCCCCACAGAGAGCCCTCACAGAGCACCCTGGTATACAGAACGCTGTTAACTGAGGCAGCCAAGTGACAATATGTCCACTCTGGGACACCCCCCAGCCAGTGTGTGAAAGAGAAAGGGCCACCTTGGGGCCAGTGTCACCAGACGAGGACCATGGCAGATGAGGTGCAGGCTGGGCCCCCTACTTCTCAGTCCCCTCTCTTCCTCCTTGGTCCACCCAGGTTTCCTGGTGCTGGTAGATTTTCTCCTGTGTTGTCTGGCCTTTCTCTCCTGCCCCTGCTGTCCCTGGGAGAGAGCAGGGAAGGGCCTAGAAAAGGCCAGGACCCTTCTTCAGGAATAGGAGGACCTGAGGCCCAGAGGTTGCATGATCTGCCCAAAGTCACGCAGCTGGTAAGACGTGGAGTCAGGGAACTGACCTCAGGCAGTGGAGGCCAGAGCCGTCACTCTCGACACACGTGGCCCCCACGAGGGCCCTGGTTTGTTTAATTCAGTGTTACTTCCAGAGAGCCAGTGTCGCCTGATGGTTGGGGACAGGCTTCCTGGAATCAGAGAGCCTGCAGCTGAGTCCCAGCTCTGTCCCCTCCCAGCCAAGCAGCAGGACCACTCTGAGCTTTGGTTTTCTCAGTGTAACACTGGATACCAATGGTTCCTACCAGTGGCAAATACTGTTTCCCGTTTCTTCCCAGGCTCCCCTATGGGTGCCCCGTGACTGAGTTCTGGCCAATAGAATGTAGGAGGAAGTGCTGCCAACTCCTAGGCCTGACTCCTAACACTGCCGGCACCATGCTTCCCACTCTCTGACCTGGGCCCATGAATGGCTGCGTGGAGCAGAGCCCCACCCGACACCCCTGGCCTGTGATATGAAAAGGTATGAGTTCTCATTGTGGGGTTATTTGTTAAGGTAGTTAGCCTGCTCTTATGAACACATTCCCCATCAGGCTTTCACGAGGACTGAAGCGTGAATCTCTCCAAAGTGCTCAGCACAGTGCTTGGTGCTTAGTAAGCCCTGGATAATGATTTATCATCATTGTTCCACAACAACGTTCTGCTCGAGTGAGCTCCAAGGGCCCGGTCCATGCTGGGTGCTCATAAATCCATGTCAAATGCCTGTGTCTGGTGTTTGGGTCCGTGTTCCCATTCCCGGCCTTGGGTCTCTGAGACCTGGGTTCCCTGTCCTGTCAGGGACACCTCAGGCTGCTGGCTCATAACCTCCGTAGCTTTCCTTTTCCTCTCAGCTGCAGACTTAGCCCTTCCTCTACCCACAGTGTAAGGAGGCTGTGCCAACACCCACTGCAGGATGCACCAGGGTGCAGCCATGCCTCAGACCCCTGGCTGGGAGCTCTTATGCAGGAGTCAAAAGATCTCTCCTAGGATTTGGCTTCAGAGGGCCTGAGAGCTCCCTAGGTCATGTGCCATAATCTGGGGGTGCTACGCTGCCTTCTCCCTCTACACGTCTGTGCAAGGGGCACCAGTATCACACAAGACTGCACCTGCCAGCCAGTCCTGCCTTCCTAGTGTTTAGGAGCTCCTTGGGGGGGCTGTGTGACTTTGGACATGCACCTTAATCTTTCTGAGCCTCAGTTTCCAGCTCTGCTGCTCCCAGGCCCAGCCTGGTTGTGGTGCACAGAGTAAGAACTGAGCCAATGCATGTGGTCAAGGCTCTTCCCACATTCTCATCCCGACAGAAACTGGGAAGACGAGTCTCAGGTGCTGAGCTGCTGCTTCTGAGATGGCGTCTCCACAGGCAGCCGTGGGGCTGACTGGGGAAGCCGAACCCCACCAAGCCTGTGCTCTGTGCCGGGGCTGGAAGTCATTTGGCTGGGAAATGGCATGTCCACGAGGCCGAGCCCACTGACGGAGCTGTGCTACGATGAGGGAAATTGCCCGAAATGTGAATCCACATTCGAGCCTGGGGAAAGTGATTTTGATGCTCATGAGCAGATAGCAGCAGCCCTTCCGTGCACAATGTTTTCAGCTTGTCTGCCTTCCAATCACTCCTAAATAATATGTTTTATTTGGTGTGACTGCTCACAGGGGCCCTGTTCCACTCGGCGCTGGCAGCCAAAGCACTGCATTTATAATCACATCTGCTTTTCATTTGTAATGAACAAAATGGGCTTCAAAACTCCCACAGCCGGCTCACCCAGCACTGAGGGGCAGCTCTCTCCTCTCCGAGATCACCTTGGGCCACCAACAGGCCTGTCACCGAGCAGGCACCAGCAGGGAGGGACGGGCAAAAGGTGTCAGGCGGCAGGAAGCAGTGCTTAGTGCTCTGAGTTCAAACCTTGATTCCTTCTCTTCCTGGCTGTGCGACTTCAGGTGCGTTGTTTGTCCTCACTGAGCCTCATTTTCTCCTTGCGGAAGAGGTAATAAGGTCTTCGCTAACCTGTGGTTCCCTAATCCTGATTCCTCCAGCAAGGAGCCAGTAGGGGGAGTTCTCGGTTTGCGCCCCCCACCCCCATGACAGGAACTTCAAAAATGAGCTTCTATGTGTGTGCTCCCGTGTCCACAGCAGCATTATTCACAATAGCGAAAAAGTCCAGTGACAGATGATGGATAAACAAAATGTAGTGTATCCATACAATGGAATATTATTCAGTCATTAAAAGGAAGGAAATTCTGACACCTGGTACAATATAGATTAATCTTGAGGACGTTACGCTGAGTGAAATAAGCCAGACACAAAAGGACAAATACTGCATGATTCCACTTATGTGAGGTCCCTAGAGTAGGCAAATCCATAGAGACAGAAAGTAGAACGGTGGGTGCCAGAAGCTGATGGGAAGGAAGAAGGGGAGTTAGGGTTTAGGGAGTACAGAGTTTCAGCTTTGCAAGATGAAAATACTCTAGAGATGGATGGTGGTGTCACAACAATGTGAATGTCCTTCATGCCTCTGGATGGTACACTTCAGAATGGTCTAGAATGTCCTTCCGTCATGTGAGGACACAGCAGGAAGACGGTCATCGGTAACCCAGGAAGCAGGTCCTCACTGGACATCGAATCAGCCAGCACCTTGATCTTGGACTTGCCAGTCTCCAGAACTGGGAGAAATATAATTGTTGTTTATGCCAAAAAAAAAAAAAAAAAAAAGTTAGAATGGTAAATTATATGTTATGTATATTTTACTACAATTCTAACTTCTTTGTAGGTTAAAAAGAAAACTCAGGTTCTATTTTTAAAAAATCTAAAAAGGAAGAAAAGAACAAACATACAACAATAGGAATGGGAAACAGAATGCAATTGTGGAGAAGGTTTTAAAAATTAGTAGAGGATTCCATGTGGAGATCTAGGCTAATCAAATTGAAAATCTGGATGGAAAGAATGATTTACAACTTCCAAGAAATTCTATTACTGAAATTGACTTTAAAACAAGTAGAAAACCAAGTAACACATTAACTCTCGAAGAGTTCCCTCCCCAAAGAAAGTCTCCGGGCCCTAGTAGGTTTACGTCTGGATTATTTCAGACATTCATGGGACAGCTAACCCCAAAATGCAGACTCTTCCACAGCAGAGAAAAGGATGGAAGCTTCCCAATGTATCTTATGAAATATGCACAACCTCCTTGCTTAGTGGTAACACAGTGAGCTCAGAAAGGAAAACCACAGACTGCTCTCCTATTGAATAGACGCGAAAGACACAAATCCAAATGTGGCAATTTTCATCCACCCATGTATTATTTTCCCCCAAATCAGGATTTGGCACCAGCCATTTCTAACTTGCCCTAATAATTTGCTGTGTGTGTACATCAGGAATTGATCGTCCAGAAAAAAAAAAAGTTCAGTACTTTTATGTAGAAAGCATGGGAGATATAAAAAAGCGAACTAAAATGTTTCGGTGATTGATAGTCCCTTTCGCATGGAAGCCATCGCTGCTGTGGAGGCACCTTGCCTTCAGAGACAAAGCCAAGGCTGCTGAGATAAACCAGAAAACAGACTCACACACTTGCCTTTTTGTCAGCAGGAAATGCTGAGACCTCCTGAGAGAAGGCTGTGTGGACTGGGCTATTGTCGAGAAGTCTTCATTTATTTACTTACAGTTTTATTTATTCACAGTGAACATAATTGAGCACCCACTCTTCTTGCTTCGCTGAAAATAATTACTGCGCACTTGCTGTGTGCTGGGCTCTGTTCCAGGCACATGGCTGCAGGGTGAAGAAGACGGGCAGAGCCCCTGCCCTCACACAGCTGCCAGCCAGGTGCCAGTGTCAGGGTCCCCAAGCTGGGCACCAAGAAGGCTGCAGGGACTGAAACTCCTGCTTGTAGCCCAGCAGGGCTCCGGTTTGGTTAGGGAGACAGATGTGGAGGTGAATTTGCAAAGCACATCTTGGAATGTGACCTTGGTCTGCTTCCTGCTTTCATGACCCTGAACAGGAACTGGAGTAGTTACAGAGTGACAAAGGTGGAGAGAGGAAAGTTCCAGGATGCGTCAGCAGACAGGCTGGTCCTTGCTCATTGATGTGTGTTCCCACACATGCAACATGCAAATATCACAGAACAACTCCAGCCTGTATCTAGGGCCTCTCACTGTCCCCACGGGAATCTAAACGCTCCGTGGAGACAGGGAGTGCAGGGCTCAAATCCCAACTCCACCACTTAACAGCACTATCTGGCTGGCCCCCACTCAGGCAGCCACCTCCACACTTACCCACAGAAGTTCCCAAGCTTGGCCATGGGCTCCCTTCCTCTCCGTGCTTGGGAGAGCATACTCAGCCCACAGGAGAGGCAAACCGGAAACCGATGAGAGGTGGGAGGGAGGGCGATTCTGAGGTGTGCCCCACGGAATCGCTCAAAGAATTCCCAGAAAAATCGAGCCCTGGTTGCTCCTCTTCCGGTTACTATTGCTGCAGAACAAAGCCCCCCAAAACTCAGTGGTACAAAATAACCATTTTATTATGCCTAGATTTATGGATCAGAAATTCAGACACAGCTCTCAGGGCAAGGCTTGACTCGGCCCCATGATGTCTGGGTGTGGGGACAGAGTCCCAGAGAGCAGTTTCCAGGCTCTCGGCCTCACGTGGAAAGGTGCTGACTCGGGTAGTAGATGGCCATCAGCTGTGATTGGATGGTCATCAGCTGTGACTAGTTTGCCATCAGCTGCAACCAGTGAGCCATTGGCCACTGATGTAACTGCCGTGGCTGCACCAGCAAGCACGGATTGCAGTTAGCAAGTTTGGTCGGTTGGCAGAGAAGCAGACGGCAGGTTGCGGATAGTGTGGCTCCTGCTTCCTGTGCCTCCAACCCAGCCACCAGCGAGACTATAGTGATATGACTCCCCTATCTATGGCTCCGTGGGTGTTCCTTTTTCGCCTCACCATGTCCTGCGTTCTTATGTGGGGAGCGGGAGCTGAGACCCTGCATAACACTGGGACTCCAGATATGGAATGAAGGAACAGCGAATATTGAAAGGCCAGGGGGCAACGTCAATGCCTGGGGATTAGAATCATCTGGCAGTGTGTTTACTCACGTGTCTGACCCTGGGCCGACGTGACTGAAGCCTCAGCTCAGCTGGCGCTGTTCACTAAAGTGCCTACGTGCCCTCTCCCTGTTGCTTGGGCTTCCTCATTGCATGGAGGTCTTGGGATCAGACTTCTCACACGGTAGCTCAGGGCTCCCAAAGTAAGTGTCGCAGTGAACCAGGCAGGAGGCTGCTTTGCTGTTTATGACCTCACTGCGGAAGTCACATAGTGTCACTTCCGCTTTCCTCTTGGCTGAAGTAGTGAAGTAGACCTCACGTCTTCCTAGAAATTTGTGATCATTTTCAAAATCACGAACCCAGCTGCTCAGGGATCTTCCATAGGCTCTCCTCCTACCTGGTCTCAGTGCCCTATCCCCCACAATGCTTGCATCCAGATCCCTGTTTCAGGGTCTATTTTGGGGGCAACTCAGCTACTTACTAACTGTGTAAATCCCTAACCTCTCCAAGCCTCAGTTTCCTCATCTATATGTGGATACTAATGGTCGCTCCTCCTAGGGTTAGTATGAGATTTAAACGAGATACTAAGTGTCAGGGGCATGTAGCAGAGTGTCTGGCGTGGAGAAAATCCTCTGTGGAGGGGGCTTTTTATGAGTGAGCCCTCTTAGCCCCCATTCTCCCTCAAAAGAAATTGGTGATGCTCCACTAGCAGGTCTTGCGTCCCACATCTCACCTGCAGCTGGCTGGCCACTGGCCTGAGAATGACAGCAGCTAGGTGGCCAGCCCAGATGGGGTTAAGATTATGGCTTAGGAATATGACAGGATGTGAGCGATTGAATCTTCCAAAGATAGCCGGAACAACGTCTCCCACCCCTGGTGCTTGACAAGGTGGCTTTGACACTCCTCTCATCAAGAAGTGTCGTCTGCATCCCCTCTCTTTGAATCTGAGTGGCTTTTTGTTACGATTGCAACTCAAAGAGAAGGGTGGGGGTGATTTTCCAGGGGACGTCAAAGAGGTGATGCAATGTCTACCTTGCAGGTATACCTCACTGGAATACCTACCTGTTCTTGAAGCCATCAGCCACTGTGAGAGCAGTCCACTGCCCTGAGGCTGCCATGTTGTGAGGAAGCCCAAAGCAGCCGGTGTGGAGCGACCCCATGGAGAGGACCTGAGACTTCCTGATGAGAAAAGGGTGCTCGGCTGGCCCCCAGCGGTCCCAGACCTGCCCACCCACAGCAGCGGCTTCCGCTCCCACTCCCACTGTTTCAGCTTGACATCTTCTGACTGCAGCTGCATGCACGCGAGACCCCCAAGCCAGGAATATCAGGTGAGCGTTTCCCAGATGTCTATGATCTACAGATCATGAGCAAAACAAAATGGTTGTTCGAAAGTGGGAACATTTGGGGCAACGTGTTATTTAGTGAGAGTAACCAGAACAGAGACAAAGGGGCCATTCTGTAGCAGGGAAACTGGTCAACAGAACTTTGTCCCCCTTAGTTTGTTGCTGTCTCTCACTGAAACAGTCATGCCTGTAGGAACGGAGGGGAGGTTAGCCCTCATCTGCCACGGGTCCCCGCCTGTCACCTCAATGCTGTGTGGTCCTAACAGTGCAAGGCGTCATGGCCTCCAAAGGGTGAACGTGTACTGGGCCATTTGACACCCCTGGTGTAATTGCCAGACACCAGGGCTTAGCCACTGTGGGGACAGAACCCCAAAAAGCAGTTTCCAGGCTCTCAGCCTCACATAGACAGGTGCTGGCTCAGGTAGTAAATGGCCAACTGTGACTGCATGGCCATCAGCTGTGGCTAGTTGGCCGTCAGCTGTAACCAGTGAGCCATTGGCCACTAATATAACTGCTGTGGCTACGCTAGAGAGAAGAGAAGAAGGAAGAGAGAGAGAAAATGGGGGCTAGCAAGAAGATGGTGGCTGGGCTGGCAAGTGTGGATGGCGGTTTGCGGACAGTGTGGATCCAGCCTCCAGTGAGAGTATAGTGCCGCCAGAGAGAACATAGTGGTATGACTACCCTACCTATGGCTCCGTGGGTGTTCCTTTTTGGCCTCACCATATCCTGCGTTCTTGTATGGGGAGCGGGAGCAGAGACCTTGCAGGCCTCCCCGCATGACAGCCACCCAGACTGCCTCCATCCAGGCCTCCCAAAAGGAAACTCCTCGGCCCCTTGGCACCTCTGTGTGATGGATGGGGAAGCTGCTGTAGAGCTAGGGGCTGGCAGAATCTGCTGTCTCTCTGGGAGGACGGTGTCAACCTGTCTGTGCCTTGGCCAGCACCCATCTGCCCTAAGGCACTTCTGCTCACTCTCAGAATGCTCAGGGCACAGAGGCAGGCCTGCTTGGGATGGAAACACCTGCCTGTGGCATGCTGCATGCCCTGTCCTCACCTTGGTCTCTGCCACAGAGTGGCGTTACTCACAGTTTGGTGGCTCAGTCCTTGGGACCCAGCCCTCAGTCCCGCTGGAGACGCTAATCCTAGCAACAGGCACTTCTGAGCAGCGTCTTGTCATTTGCTGCAACGCCCGGGACATGTCCACATGAGTGCCATCGAGTAGCCCTATGACACACCCATTTTCCAGAGGAGGACCCTTGGCTCAGTCAGACTTAAGGGACTTGCTCAAGGGACTGGGGCCAGGTCTGTCTCCAAAGCGTGTACTCCTAGGCACTGTGTCACTGGTGGAAGCTCTTGAGTCTGCTCAGGACCCCACGGGCTCTTGAGGCTTCACCCCACAGTACTCCTAGCACCTTCTTTATTCTGCCTTGTCTCCCTTTCTCCTCGCTCCGTCACTCCCACCACTCTTCACATCCTTGGAAGGTTAGGGAGTCTGAGTCAGCAGGGGGACATTTTTACCAGGTGATATAACATTGTAGTTAAAAGTTAAGGCTGTGAAGTCCAACAGACACGGCCTTGAAATCCAGCTCTGCAACATACCAACCTTGGGCAAGTCCCTTTAGCTCTCTGAGCCTCAGGTTCCTCATCTGTAAAATGGGAATAATTAATAGTTCCCACTTCATAAGGTTAAAAGGCTTAAGTTAGATAATAATAGATAAAGGGATTAACACAGGTGCGCCTAGCTCCATAAATATTACCTGACACTATGGTCACCACCCTCATCACTTATAAAGATGACGGGCAAAATGAGAGGCACTCAACAAATGCTCGTTTCTATCCTTCCTTCATCTGACCTACAATACATTTTTCACCCAGTTTGACATCTTCACTATGCACTAAAGAATAAGCTCTTTTTTAAAATTAATTTTTAATGACAGGAGCAATGCACAAATCTGTACTACTTGTTTTTTAAAAATTAACATTATAGATAAGGCTAAAGCTTCTTTTGACTGCCTGCCCTGCAGGCTCCCCCATTGCCGTCCCTTCCGGTCCCTTCCCCCACCCTGCAGGGGTGATTCTGTTAGTGGTTTGCTGTATCTACCTCCCTTGTTTTTCTCCGCATTTGCAGGAGTGTGTGCTTACCCTCTGAAATAAACTGACTGGTTTATGTGTGCGGTGCATCTGACTTGTTTTTTGATGGAGGGATCAGACAGATCGCAGCATTCTCCTGCTTGTCCTTTTTATTCAGTAACGCCTCCTTCGGTTTATACTATTAGTGAGAAAGAAGAAGGAAGGGGATCCCAGGTCTGGAAGGGGGGCAAGCTTCAGGACCGAAAGCCTGCAGCTCACAACCTCCGAGTTAGCCCACTGGAGCACTTGACTTTGGTGCGCTTGCCTTTGCTCACCCTGCGGCTTAGCTATTTTATC
The DNA here is from genome assembly GCF_057876585.1 of Rhinolophus sinicus. Lineage (NCBI taxonomy): Eukaryota > Metazoa > Chordata > Mammalia > Chiroptera > Rhinolophidae > Rhinolophus > Rhinolophus sinicus. Next base: position 5,162,110 of record NC_142516.1, on the reverse strand, counting down.
TCTGCAAACAAACCACAATCTTTCTTCATCTGAAGACCCCTCAGCCCTCAGGTTCTGAAACATGAAAATCTTTTCTCCACTCAGCTGGGCCAGACTGTTCATCAACTCTGGCCAGTGGGAGGGGCTGTGAGCTGCGATCATTTCTTCTCAGCAAGATTTTGGAAAGACAGCTCAGGGGCTGCAAGGCCCAGGCCTGTTGTCAAGGACACTTTTCTTGAGCCTTGAGTCTTTGGGAGCTTTGATAATGAACCAGAACACCAGAAAGGCCCATGTCACTGCTCAGCCTAGAATACACATCCGAGCATTACAAAAGCAGCCTGTGAGTCGGCCTTGGAATCAGACCCTGTCCCAGGCACTGGGGCAATATCAGCCACTGACATCGTCTTGGAGATGAAAATGCCCTTAACCCGGAGTGACATTTTGGTGAAAATGCAGCCAGGTTACTTCCTGCTGCCGCATGGGGTGGAATTTTCTTTGGAAGCTTTACATTTTTCCTGCTTCACGACAGCCTTGTTCTAGTGAAGCAGTCATTGTTTCTCTCCCTGGTCTCCAGGCCCAGAGCTGAGCCAAGCACAACAGCCAAGCCGCAGAGCAGAAAACTGGTGTTCTAAATGAACGTAGAAAAGACGCAGGACACCTATGTGACTGGGGGAGGGGCGCCGACCTGCCTCTCTCTTCCAGATACTTCCAGCCTCAGTCCAATTCACCACCACACACACACACACACACCACACACACAATTTTAACTATATTCCTAATTTGGAGGACCAAAAGGCACGAGACTTTAGAATCTCTCGAAGTCTCTGGGTAACAAATAGAGCATATGTTCTGACAGGAACTGTTCTGCAGTCAATGACCCGTCCATCTCTTTCATAACTATCGACTCAGCCCCCACGCCATCCATGCAGTGCAATACTCCTCACTGCTACTACCAGCCTTCCAGGCTGCTGACCCATGTCTCTTTCCAGTCATAGACATCAAGTGTGGGCTTCCTTTACGGTTTGGTTATTAGCTCGTGTCCTTTGCAACTCTTCCTGGATTTCATTTCCACCCCCACCCTGGCTATCTTTTTCCTGGCATCATGTCCTGCTTAGGAGGATTGGGTTGTTGAAAGCAAGAGCCTTTCAGGGACCTTGGCTTCAATAATCTATCCAGAAGATGAGACTTTGTTGGATATATTTATGGACAGATGGACAGGTGGATGGATGACAGGGAGGGAGGAAGGAAGTTTAGTGCAACAATCTCTGCAGTCAGTTTTCTACTCTCTATACAGAAGGAAAGGAAGCAGTTTCATAGGCAACCAAACGATTTTGTATTGGTCTAGCCAGGGAAGAAAACTCTGTCCAATGCTTAGGTAAGGATGAGGGAGAATGGGTGTGTTTAACAGAGCACCTGTATTCTTTTTTTTTTTTTTTTTTTTTTTTTAAAGATTTTATTGGGGAAGGGGAACAGGACTTTATTGGGGAACAATGGTCAAATTGTTGTCCTTTCAATCTTAGTTGTGGAGGGTTCTGTTCAGCTTCAAGTTGTTGTTCTTTCAGTCTTAGTTGTGGAGGGCGCAGCTCAGCTCCAGGTCCAGGTCCAGTTGCCCTTGCTAGTTGCAGGGGGCACAGCCCACCATCCTTTGCGGGAGTCGAACCGGCAACCTTGTGGTTGAGAGGACGCGCTCCAACCAACTGAGCCATCCGGGAGCTCAGCGGCAGCTCAGCTCAAGGTGCTGTGTTCAATCTTAGTTGCAGGGGGCGCTGCCTACCATCCCTTGCGGGACTTGAGGAATTGAACTGGCAACCTTGTGGTTGAGACCCCACTGGCCCATGTGGGAATCGAACCGGCAGCCTTCGGAGTTAGGAGCACGGAGCTCTAACTGCCTGAGCCACCGGGCCGGCCCGAGCACCTGTATTCTTGAATGCTGTGTGAGCACGACCCATTTGACCCATCTTCTTTCACCAAATCTGTTTCTTCCCCCCACATCCTTGACCTGTTATTGTGTCACACTTGTAGTGGACAAGAGTTGTTTATTTCCAGGGCATCCATTTTTCTTCCGCTAACAGCTATATTTTCCTTGGGGGTTGATCCCTTCACTCACACGCAAGATCTGTGGCTCTGAGATCTCAGAATCTATGGCTCAAGCCCCTCCCCACAAAGATGGATCCATGTAATCTTTTTCATCCAACATGGTATAAAGAAATTTTCAAACAGAGAGCAAAATCAAAAGAATTTAATAATGAACGCCCATTAACACAGCACCTAACTTCCACTCTTAACGTTTTACTACACTTGCTTCATCTCAAGTCTATCTATTTGTTCTTCTACTTAGCAATTAAATCGATCTTATTTTTGGTGTATTTCAAAGTAAATTGCAGACATCAGTACACTTCCTTCTAAATATGTATCATTGACTAGAGTCCAATATTTGTTTACATGTTTTTTCTTTTATTGTAAAATTTACATACAATAAAATGCACAAGTCTTGACATTTGCTGAGTTTTGTATGCACTGTGCTGCCCAAATCCCTATGATAGACAGAAACTTACCATCACCCCAGAAAGTTCCTTCATGCCCTTTTCCACTCACGCCCCACCCTCAACTTTCAGAGGCAGCTACTGTTCTGATTTTTCGACTTGGGCGGTTTCCAGTTTTAGGTTCCTATGGAGCCATGACATTTACTGTACAACTTTCTTTATGGACACATATTTTCATTTCTCTTGAATAAATGTGCAGAAATGGAATTGTTGGGTTAGAGTGGATGTATTTTTAGTTTATTAAGAAACATCCACTTCTTTTTTTCTAAGTGGTTGAACCATTTTACACTCCTAAGTGTGATGTCTGAGAGTTCCAGTTGCTCTGTAATGTTGCCAACATTTGGTGCTGTCAGTCTTTTTAGTTTTAGTCATTCTGGTGGGTGTTTCGTGGTTGTAATTTGCATTTGCCTAATGACTAATAATGTTCAGCACATTTTCTGTGTTTACAGACCATTTATTTATCTTCTTTGTGATATGTGCATTTTCCCCCCTACTTCATTGGGTTGTTTGTCTTCCCATTATTGAGTTGTAGGAGTGTTTTTATGTATTATAGATACTAGTCCTTTGTCAGATATATGTTTTGCAGATATTTTCTCCCAGTCTGTGGTTTGCTTTACTATTTTCTTTTTTTTAAGAGTTTATTTGAACAAACATCTATTCCAATCCGCAGCGCCAAACCCGAAGTGGTTAGGAGCACTCTCGCCTTTGTATTTTCTTAATGGTGTATTTTATGAGCAGTAATGTCATCAGGGCCTACACTAATTAGTAAATTGCGTTGCCATGGCCACAGAGATTATTTCAGGCATGGGCACCTGACCCAGTTAAGTCACTGAGTCATTTTCTAGGAATGCTGGGACAAAAAACAGACACTTTTCATGGCTGGACATGAGGGTGAGGAGATGTGACGTGTAGACATCTATCACTGTTGGCATCCATCTTGTCACCTTGTGGAGAAAGCCAGGAAAGTAGAACCCAGTGACAAGAAACCAGGTCACCCAGGTCTCAGTGATGCTGTCTGAGTCCCTGCACCAAGCTCCGGGTCTGTCAAACTGCTGTCCACACAGATCCCACATTTCCTTGCCTTTACCCCTTCACTCACGCTGTTCCCTTCCCCGGGAACACCCTTCTGCCACGTCTCCAAATGCCCACCCGCCCCATCTGAGGTGCCACCTTCTCCATCAGATTTTCTCTGATCTCTCTTGTTTTTCTGTGTCCTCATCCTGAAAAAACGTCCTCTTCTTGTGGGTGCTGAATATCATTGGTATCTCTTAGCATATATTTTTCATAACCATGTCTTATTATTATTATTATGCATTATTTTTAAAACCAAACTGTAAGCTCACTTGTGCCTGGATCCATGTATGATCTTAGTATTACTTACATAGTATGACCTCTGAGACTATTTTTTGATAGAGATTTCTGGAGGTGGGAGTGCAAGGAATCTCAGTTTTCTACATGAGGCCTTCCTGGGACTATTTATAAATGCAGGTGTTGCTTTTGTGGTCAGAAACAAACAAACAAACAAACAAACCATAAAGGTTTAAAAACACATTAAATGAATGAATTAACTACTGAGTGCATTTAGTAGCTTTAAGCCCATTTCCAGAGTTCTACAGGGGAGCAATCAATGCTGTATTTCCCCCTTTTGATTCACTTCCCACTTGCTTGCCTCCTTTTTACTTTGCTTCTTCCCCGCCCCCGCCAATTCTCCTCCCCTCCCAAAAGCCCAAAGCAGCAATCAGGGACGGCTAAGGTAACCAGACTGGTTGGTGCATAAAGAGGGTGATCTTTCGTGGGTCTGTTTTCTCTACTCCTTGAGTGACCAACTCATGCCAATTTTCCCAGGACTCGCCTGGTTTTAGGACCAAAACTCCCAAATCCTGGGAAACCCTTCATTTCTAGGCAAAAACTGAACTGTTGGTCACCCTCCCTACTCCATCAAATCTTTTTTCTATACATGGAAGAGAAGCTTTCATTGGTTCCTGTGGTAGGCAGAATTCTAAGATGGCAAAGCTCCTGTCCTCTGGTGTTGACATCCTGTAGAGACATAGATGAGACCTATGGATATAATGGGGTATCACTCCTAGGATTTGGTTACAAACGCAGTGACTTTGTGGTAATCCCAAGGGAGATTTTCCCGGGGAGCCTGGCCTAACCAGGTGAGCCCTTAGAGGAAAATGCATTGTCAGAGATGTGCTCCTGCCACCCATGAACAGCCAGCCTCCCTGAGTTCTACAGCCACAGAGAAATGAATTTCACAACCCCATGAGCTCGGACTCCAAGCCTCAGATCAGACCTCAGCCCGACCAAGGTCTGATCTTGATTTCAGCCTTGTGAGACCCCAAGGAGAGGGCCCAGCTATGCTGTGACATGACTTCTGACCTACAGAACTGTGAGATAAATTCATCTGAAGCTGCTACATTTGTGGTCATTTATTACCCAATAGAAAACCTACCATGCCATAAAAGGCACTTTTCCATAAAGGAGAAAGCTGGGTGGCTGTGGCAAGTTTCTCAACCCATCTGAGCCTTGGGGTCCTTTTCTACGGAACAGGGAGGCCAGTGCACATCTCCCAGGAGTGTTACAAACATTGGATGAGGTGAGATACACCACGTGTTCAGCATGGGAAAGAAAACTCTCAGTAAACACTGTTTCCGCACCTATTTCTTGGGAAGCCACCCCCTCCACCATCAAGCAGACCCCGTCTTTCCCGACTCTCAGCTGAGCACCTGGAAATCCTGAACAGCCAAGGTCTAAGGTCAGCATTCGGCTGTGCTGTGCTTGACTCCCTTCCTTTGATGAATAAAGTACTTCCTATCTCAAGTGGCAACTATTTTGCTAGAATTAAATACGAACCAAATCCCAAATAATCAAGCCTGGTTTGGGGAGCATGCGCCATAGGACAATTCCTGTTGCTGGGGGGACATGTGACCTTTGGTGAGAGTCACAGGATCTCCTTGTGGATAATTATAGAGAAGCCTGCATTTCAGGCACCATCAACATAAACCACAACTGGCTGAGGATGAACTATGACCTCCTTCTATCAAAGCGCCAATCATTATTTTTGGAGCACTCACTATATACCAAGTGCTGACGGACATGGAGGTAAGCCCTCAAGGGACTTATCTTCCCGAAATGCTAGCAGTACATGCTCATCCTATGAAAAGAACATGAATTAAAACTCAATTTTACTGAAATATCAGAGATATTTGCACACCCATGTTCATACAACATTATGAACACTGGCCAAGAGATGGAAGCAAGCCAAATGTCCACTGATGGATGAATGCATAAATAAAACAAGGTCCATCCGCACCATGAAATATTGTTCAGTCTTAAAAAGGAAAGTCTGACACCTGCTACAACATGGATGAACCTTGAAGACATTACGCTAAGTGAAACCAGCCAGTCACAAAAGGACGAATACTGTATGATCCCACTCATGTGAGGTCCGTAGAGTAGACAAGTTCATAGAGACAGGAAGTAGAATGCTGATTACCAGGGGCGGGTAATCACCAGCAGAGTTTCAGTTTGGGAAGACGAAGAAGCTCTGGAAATGGTTGGGGGTGACGGTGGCACAACAGCGTGAATGTACTTAATCCCAGTGAACCGTACACTTAAAAATGGTTAAAATTGTAATTTTATATTATGTGTATTTTACCACAGTATAAAAATTAGATTTTGAAATTTATCTCTTTCTTTTAACTCATTAGATTTCAAAAAATAAAAATTCTGATTATAGTTCCAGCAAGGATGAAGGTTAACAAGAACTGATCTGCAGTTGATGGGTCGTGTGCCCCACTTTGGAAATATTGTCCACATTGAGAAATTTGGCTTGTCTAGCAAAGCTGAGGTGGCATAGTCCCTTCTCACTTTCACCCCCCCCCCCCCGCCCCCCCAGCAACTTCACCCCTGTGTGAGATTCCTAAAGAATCTCTCACACAACTACAGGAGGAGACAAGGTCAGGAAGGCTTGTTGCAACATTGTAACAGAGAAAAAATGGCAACAATCTAAATGGTTATCCACAGGAGAAAGAATACATAATTTCTGGTTTATTCAGATAGTGGAATAATGAGTGGAAGTAACTGAAATACTGCTACATATGGGAACCTGGGTAAACCTCAAAAATACATGTGGAGACAGGGAAAAAAAAAGAAGAAAGCAAATTACAGAAGGATACATAGAGCTTGATGCCATTTATATAATGTTTAAAAGCATTCAATATATCTACAAGGGCAACCACTGAAGAATTAAACCAAAAAGCCAATAAGTAACTTAAAATGGAATGCTAAAAAATTTTCAAATGATCCAAAAGAAGGCAGAAAGGGGAAGTAGATGAATGAAAAACAGGACAAACAGAAAACAAACAATAAATTGGCAGCCCTAAATCAAACCAAATCATAATTACATTAAATACAAAAACAAAAACAGTTTTTTGAAAACAAAAAACTGGTTTAAGCACACCAATTAAAAGACAGAGATTGTCAGATTGGATTTTTTAAAAATTCATAGTTAAAACCTTCAAACAACAACAACAAAAACACAAACAAACAAAGCCTTCCAAGCACAGATGACTTCACTAGCAAATTCTACAAAACATTTAAGGAAGTGATAAGACCAATTCTAAGCTCTTCCAGAGAATGGAAGAGAAAGTAATACCTTCCAACTCATTTTACAAGGCTAGCATTACCCTGATACCAAACCAGACAAATAAATTACAGGAAAAGAAAACTATAGACCAATATCCCTCATAAATATAAAAACATTCAGCAAAATATTAGCAAATCAAATCCAGCAAAAAGGACAATACATGGCAAAAGAGGTAGTCACCATGGTCAAGTAGGATTTACCATGGGGAAGTAAGGTTGATTCACATTTGAAAATCATGTAATTCACCATATGAACAGACTAACAAAGAAAAACCTTATCATCATCTCAACAGATCTGGAAAAAGCATTGAACAAAATTCAACACTCCGTCATGATAATTCTCAGCTAACTAGGAATAGAAAGGGTATTCCTTAACTTGATAAAGGGTGTCTACAAAAGCATACAGCTAACATCACACATAATGGCAGAAGACTGAATGCCATTCCCCTGAGCTCAGGAACATTTCAAGGATGTCTACTCTCACCCCTCCTATCTGACCTTGGAGGTCCAGTTAGTGCAACAGGCAAGAAGTAGTAAAAGACATGCTTATTGGAAAGAAAGAAATAAGACTGTCTCTATTCGCAGGAGACATAGTTGTCAATATAGAAAAATCTCAAGAAATAGACCCCCCAAAAAGCCACTAGAAGTAATAAGTGAGTTAAACAAGGTTCAAGGATAAAAGTTTAATATAAAAAATTAATTTCTATATACCAGTAATGAACAATTGAAAACAAAAAATTTTAAAGATTGCCATTTATAAATAGCATACCAAAAAAAAAAAAAAAACACCCATGAAATATTTAGGTGTGCATCTAATGAAATACGTGCACGATCTTTATCCTGAAAACTACAGAACACTGGGGAAAGAAATCAAAGAAGACCAAAAAAATACAGCGATACATATTGTTAATGGATTGGAAGACTTGCTGTTGTTAAAATAGCAATTTTCCCCAAACTGTTCTATAGATTCAACACAATCTCAATCAAAATATCAATAAGATTTTTTGTAGATATCAACAAGCTAATTCTAAAATTTATATGCTAAGTGAACTTAAATAGCCAAAATTATTTTAATAAAGAATCAAGTTGGAGGACTTACACTACCTAATCTTAAGATTTACTCTAATCAAATACATGGTGATGGAAGGAGAACTGACTGGGTGGCGAACACACAATGTGATACACAGATGATGTAGTACAGAATGGTGTACTTGAAACCTATGTAACTTGACTAACCATTGTCAACCCAATTAACTATAATTAAAAAAAAAGATTTACTCTAAAGCTACAGTAATCAAGACAGCATGGTATTGGTGAAAAGATAGGCACATATGTCAATAGAACACTATACGCAGAGCGTTCAGAAATAGACTGATACCTATGCGATTGATTTTTTTTGACAAACGTAGAAGGGCAAGTCCATGGAGAAAGGGTCATGCCTTTTACAATTAGTGCTGAAACAATTGGATAGTCTCATGGAAGCAAAATTAATTTGACCCGTACTGCACACCTTGTGCAAAAGCTAACTCAAAATGGTTCAAAGACCTGAATATAAAACCTAAAACAATAAAACTTCTAGAAGAAAACATACGAGAAAATCTTTGTGACTTTGGACACAGTTCTCTTATTACATGAAACATCAAAAGTCTGATCCACAAAAGAATAAATTGGGCTTCATCAAAATTTAAAACTTTTGCTCTTCAAAATAATGAAAAGCTACAAACTGGAAGAAAGTATTTGCAAATCACGTGTCTTATAAAAGACTTGTATCCAGAGCATACAAAGGACCCTCAACATTTATTATAGGCTCAACGGTTGTGTCCACCAAAATCCATGTGTTGAAATCTGAATGCCCAATGTGATGCTGTTAGGAGTTGGGAGTTGGGAGCCTTTGGGGGACGATAAGGTTGTGAGGGCAGAGCCCTCATGAATAGGATCAGTGCCAACAAAATGCCAGGCATTGTGTTAGGCGCTGGGGAGGGCATGGTCCCTCTCTGAGCAGAGGCTTTATTGTAGTGGAAAAGACAGATAGTCAACAAATAAGGGTCGGCCCGGTGGCTCAGGCAGTTGGAACTCTGTGCTCCTAACTCCGAAGGCTGCTGGCTCGATTCCTACATGGGCCAGTGGGCTCTCAACCACAAGGTTGCCGGTTTGACTCAACTCCCGCAAGGGCTGTGCCCCCTGCAACTAAGATTGAACACGGCACCTTGAGCTGAGCTGCTACTGAGCTCCCGGATGGCTCAGTTGGTTGGAGTGTGTCTTCTCAACCACAAGGTTGGCGGTTCGACTCCCGCAAGGGATAGTGGGCTGTGCCCCCTGCAACTAACAACAGCAACTAACAACGACAACTGGACTTGGAGATGTGCCCTCCACAACTAAGATTGAAAGGACAACTTGACTTGGAAAAGTACACCCTGTTCCCCCAATAAAGTCCTGTTCCCCTTCCCCAATAAAATCTTTAAAAAAACCCACAAATAATTACACAGTGATTTAAAAGCAGTCGTGAGGAATGCTGAGATGATGAAGTCCAGGGTGTTAGTAGAACATCTAACATCTTCCTCTTCTGTGCCCCCAGAAATAAGTGACTAAGTGACTTGCCCAAAGTGACTACAGCGGTAAAAGAGACAGAACCAGAACCCTGGCTTCCTACTTAGGCATTTTGTGGTCTTTGGACCAGATCTTGGAATGTGCCTTATATTTGGGCCAATAACCCTGTTTCCACTATTTATACTCAGGGAGAATAAGCTGGAATTTGGATGAATCAACATACTCACTTCAGATTTTTTTAAAAAAATGTTCAAAACATAAGTATCACTGATATTGGGTCAGTAGAACCATCCCCGTTTCTGAGGGCTGATGCCATAGCCTTGAATTTTACAAGCAGAGCAAACTTAAGACACTTGGGGCACTCAGGCTGGGCCACACATTGATGTGTTGGTCCTGCCTCTTGATAGATAGCACTACGGATGGAAAAGGGGCCACATACTATACCTGACCAGCTCTGGAGAGGCCACGTGGCGGACCTTACAAACTCAGAGACCCAAAGTAACCACATAGGACGGTCTGAACTTAAAAATTCCTAACTGTTAATAAAAGTGGGCCATGGCAGGTCATCACATCCTTGACCCATAGCTTCCTTGACAAAGGTCGATCTTTACTTTAAATGAGCCTGTTTATTGTCTGTTTTTTGCATCTAAGATAACACACCCTTGGAATGTTGTTGATCTTCTGTTCTAGACCCCTCAAGGTACAACCTCCCACCAGAGCACAAGACCACAGAACCACCATTGTTATCTTGTTCACCGAATACCATCTCTAGGTGCAGCAAAATGTTAATTGTTAACCATCCTGTGCCCATCAATGTAAAAGAAGGATGTGTCTGTTTTACTTTTTATCCAGTCCTAGAGATTTCCCTGCTTGGCTTTCTCCCGCTCCCTTATCTACCACCCATGGATTTCAGGTAACACCCGTTCCATCTCGTCCTTTGATACTAATGCATAAACTAAGCTACTAAACTGTAAAACTGCTATTCTTGGGAGTATTTTCTCAATCCGTTGAGAGTTTGCTTTCCGGCAATTGTCATCAGTTTGGCTCAAATAAACTCTTACACGACTTTTTCTTATGCTGGATGTTCTTTCCTCCACAGCACAGTAACAGCGACACAGCCAGCGATGTGTTTTCCTTTATGGGCTGAAACATTTTGTCTGAAAGTGATCATCTTCAAGACTGCAAAAGTCTGATCCAAAAAATTTGCCAAATTCTTTTATTTTACCATAATCTAGGACTTATTCTAATATGGCATTATTCCACTCAAAATGTTTCCTATGCACCTACTATATGTGCCAAACTCTAGGGATACAGGGGGGAAAAAACTCAGTCTCTGCTCTAAGGGAACTCAGTCTAGAAGTGAGTTCATTAACAAACAAAGTCATTAACAAAGTACTGTTCTTTGATTATTGGCCACTTATTCTTCATACTTGTCCCCCAAAACCCAAAGGTCACTTAGCATGCTAACGTGAGGTTTCGAGAAGTCACAACTGAATTTTGCTTATTTCCCTTTCTTAGCACTTATCTTCTTCCTTCATAACTTCAAGACGGGCATTACATGCTTGACAACATGACTCTCCATTAAAATCCAACTCCTTGGCACCATAAAGCTTGGGAGGTAGTAATCATAAGGGCAATCTTGTTAATTCAAAGGTGGGCACCCCAATGTGGCCCGTCCACCAAGATGTGTGGAAGCTCCTACACCTTCTTTTCTGGGGGTTTTTACTCATTTCTAAGAGCCAAAGTCTCAGGTGTGTTCCAGCACTAAGACTCCTTCCCTTGCTTTGGAATTTCTACACCTGGTTACCACCATCTAAACAAAGTAACTCAAGAATCGCAAGAAGCCCTCTTGCAATACGGTCCTGACTCAGCAGGCATGGAAGTCACGACGGCCCGGTGGCATTTCCCGCTTCCCCAGTCCCCACGTGCCGAAGACACGTGTCCGAAGACCGCAGCCGGCTTTCCAGGGGGAGCGTCCTCGCGGAGCTGTGTCGCTAGGCAACCCCAGGTGGAGGCCGGGCGCGTCCTCCCGCCAAGTGACTCGTGCAGGGACTCGGGCCGAGACCACCTGCAGACGGGGGTGTGACACTCCGTGGCGCGGTCCCTGGCCCTGCAGCCTCCCTCGGGGTCCTGACGGTGCCATTTCAGAGCGCTCTGTCCCAATACTCCAAACCAATGGGCTCTTCGGGGAGGGGCTCGCGGGTGGGCTCAGGGGCCCAGGACGGCTGAGGGTGCTGCTTTGGGAAAGCCACGTCACTCCCGGGTTTTCCCACCGCCGACAGCCAGGCACCGCGGGCCACATCCGAGCCCCCAGGGCCTGTCGCGACACCACCGACCGCCCCAGACCACACCGCGTCCGGGAAGGGGACGGGGGTCGCGACCCGTCCTCTGAGACCGGACCGCGGTCTCGCGCGCGGGGTCCACCCGCGGCCCCGCCCCCCACTTCCGGACGGCCTGCGGTCACGTGTTCCGCCCGGCCCCGCAGGCCCGGCTCCGCTCGCGTCGCGCTTCCCTTCCGCCGGAAGTGGGGCGACTTTCCCTTTCCGGCTACGGGTCCCCGAGCGGAGGGGGAGGCCGGACTGGGGAGCGGAGCGGTGGCGGCGGCGGGGGCGGTCATGGCGGAGCTGGTGCAGGGGCAGAGCGCTCCGGTGGGGATGAAGACGGAGGGCTTCGTGGACGCCCTGCACCGGGTCCGGCAGGTAGGCGCGCGGCCGGCCGGCGGGAGCGCGGGGACCGAGGCGGGGCCGGGCCGGGCCCGATGGGGAGGAGGGGGTCGGGCCTGGGCCGGAGGCAGCTCGGGCGGACGCTCCCTCGGCTTGGCGGGTCCTCGGGGCTCCTGCAGCCCGGAGGAGCCGGGGGACGAAGCGCCACTGCGAGGCCCAGGCCCAGCCTGTCGGGCGGGTCTCCCAGGTGCCTGCAGCCGCTGGAGTAGGGTTTTCGCAGGACGCCGGGCCCCGTCGCGCGGGGCCGGGGCTGGACCTCCAGGGCAGCCAGCGTGGGGTGCTGAGGTTCGCGAGGGGAGGCCCCGGTGACAGACAGGAGGCGGCTGTCTCAGGGCCGGTAGCTTCTTAAAACTTGGAAAACATTGTCTTCGGACTTACTGTATTTCAAGGGTGGAGTGGAAGAAATTCCAGGGTGTTTTACTTTTGAGGGTGCTTTTGAGAGAGGAAAATGTTAAAAAGGTGTGGGTGGCCCCCCAAGACGTAGAAATTTTTTATGGGCAACAGTTTTTCCTCTCTCAGCGAGAATGTGATATGGACTCAACCCAACAGTGAAACTTGACCATCTGACAACGTCGTGCATTTTGTCAGAGTTAAATAAACTGATTTTTAAGAGGTTGCAAGCGTCCCTGGAGAATAAATATGGGACCTGCCAGAAACACTCTTTGGCTTCTGGCACGGTGCTTGGAACAGAACATGTCCTTGCATTGTGTGTGAAACTTACTGGCAGGTTAGCGCTAACACTTAAACTTCTTCTGGTGACTGTCTTAGAGTCGTCATCCCTTCCTATTTAATTGTAGGCATACTAACTGATATTTTAACAGTTGGGCTATAACTAATTACTGCTTGATTCCTAACAGAAAGCCACAGGACTCAGTGTATTAGAAGATCCACTTGGTCGCTTGAAGATGCGGTCTTTACATCTTTTTCCAGTATTCCAAGGGAGGGAACCCTACCTGTTTCCCCGATATTGACTTTTCATTCTAACACTGATGCTCCTATAGACATTATGTTGGATCCCAGAACTTTCCAAACCTGTGGTTCCACCTAAAATTTTGTCTGATGACTTGTTACTGCCTAGGCACCAACCCGTACAGTAGTGAGTATCCATCTTACTTAGACTTCAGAGCCAACCAGTGGCTGTAATGGATGAACATGCCATCCAGCTCCCCTTCCATCACTCTGCTTGCCGGCGTGTTACACTGCTCTCCTCTACCGTACAGGGTCCTGAACCTTGTTTCTCACTGGCTACTAATATGTAATGGCTTTCACTCTGTGCTGATGTGTGACAATCACCTTGTTGGCCTTCTGTATCCAGGAAGAATTATAGTCACTGCCCTAAAGAGCTCAGATCCTCAGTTTGCAGAAGGCCTGTAGTTGAACATAAAATGAATTTTGAACCATTGAGAAGACTTTCTGCTTCTCTTGAGCCAGTGGTTGAACTCATATTCTTGGACAACCTGCTCAAGAGGGAGGGAGACCCTCTGTTAAATGCTGACCTAATGTGGATTGTTGACGCAGTGGTGTGTACTACTAGCAGAGAACTTCCTTGGAAATGTTCCCAGCTCTGAAATGCACCATTGACTGGAGCACTGATAAGCCCAATGGAGACACTGCTGTGAGTGTGTTACTTCTGAATATTAACAGCTGGAGGGCGATACTATCTCCAAGGATTTGATGGCCTTTAAAAACTAAAGAAAAATAACAGGTTTGTGGGTAATTTTAGGTTTATGTATAGGTTTGCATTGGGCAAGAATGGACTGTTAGAAATCTAAACCATTGTATGCTTACAAAGCTTACCTCAAAGGATCTTGTATCATTTGGGCATCTGGATGGTGGTTCTGCTCCATTGTATGCACCGCATGTTGCAGAGATGTGATTTTTCCCACCTGTAACTGGAAGTAAGAGACAGTGTATTTGTTTATTTAAATGACTGCAAAGTTTTCCCCTGTCTTACGTGTCCTCACAAACATCAGCAACAGTGGCGGGCCCTCCTAAGTTTGTCAGAGAGCAGGAAGCTGTCTGGTGCTCAGTTTACCTAGAAGATCATCATGGCTGAGTTGACCCTGCTGGGATTTGAACCTACAGTTTCTGTTAAGTCTGGTACTTAGTCTAACACTTCATCCACTCAGCTTCCCACCCAGCATCTAGAAGTTTCTTTGTGTAGCCTTTGGAGTTTTTCCGACAAAGGGAACCAGTTGCTGCTGTTCGTTCACTCCGAGCATGGTATTCCTAGATTGAAAGGGAGTCTCTGAAGCTGTCATATGAAATTAAAAATTTCCCCATTCGTGTGAAGCCCAGTGGGTTAATCATGTTGGGCACAAATGGGTGAGACTGCCGTTCTGTAGGGAAGGACACACGTGTGGAAATGTGGTCCGATGTAGTCCCATTGTTGAAGATCTGAAACTGCTGGGTTTTAAAAAACCATCAAGTGCAGTTCTTCCATGTCATTGGCAGGTTGGCAAAAATAAAGTACGATTTCTTTAACTTGTTTAGAAAGTGTAGGCTCCTAGTAAGGGTCGGATGTGAACTCAAAGCCAGGATAGGTCATCCTGTTCTATGGCCACCCTGCACCCCTACCCTGACTGTCTAGGTTATAGGGGGACCCCATGGAGATCATGGATGAGTAGATACAAATTGGGTTTGTTTAGTTTTTCTAAAACTATAAAAATGTTTCCAGAAAGCCCACACAGATTCCCAGCCTCCTTCCACACGCTGAACCAACTGCCTGGGAGTCATCAACTAAATAGAAGAAATTCTCTGGCCGTGCCTTATAGGACCTCACGCTCCTGTTTTTGCTCTAGACCCAGTCAGTGCCTCTGTTGCCTAACTCCAGAGTATTCCGTCCGCATCAACAGCATGATTGGTGCCTCATGGACTTGGCCGTCATGGTGATCCTGCACCCAAATGATTGTGACCACGCCTTGTAGAATCAGTAGAAAGTCACTTATCATAGGACCTATTGTTTGCCAACACCTTTTCGGGAACATTGGTTAGCATGAGACCTCGGAAGGTGCGCAGCCCTCCAGACGATGCCTTCCACTGCTGCTGTGTCACAGGTTGGGTCTGAGCAGTAGATGACTGGGCATGTGTGCTGTATACAAGGAGATTTCCTTTGAGAGAATGTGCATCCACCACGAAAAGAAGCAGCCTCTGTCCCTTGGCCTTTGGGTTCTCCCTGAGAGATACTCCCTTTGCTTACCTAGTATATGGTGTTTCTGACTCATGGCGAAGTCAAGTGTGCTGACTGCTCAATCAATTTAGTTTATATTCCACCGGGCCTCTCTCGTACATGCCCAGTGGTTGAGAAGCGCAAGGCATTTGACTAGGAACTTCCTCTTGCATGGACACTCATTTTAGCTTTCTCAGACACTTGCAAGCCAATGTCTGTGGGAAGTCTGTGGGCTCCTCCTGTAGCGTTGGTAGGAGCCATCAGAGTACCCTGCAGAGATGAAGTCCTTGTGAAAGGGCTTGTTATGTGACTGAGCCCACTTGGGTCACCGCACTTTAATGGAAGCGCTGACTTCATGTTTGGTATTGTAAGGTGGACACAACAGGAGCAATCCATGTGCCTCTGAGACTTTTCTCATTTCCAGCTGAGACTTCATCTGTCTTTTAAAATCTGATAGCCTATGTGTATCATCAAACTGGTTTTCTCTGAAGTCCCAATTATTTGTAGATACAAATTTGCCTAGCCCAGAGTTCCCAAGTGGTGGCCCACGGGCTGGGGAAGGCACATAGTGGGCCTGCAGGCGTGCTTCCTTTGACTCACACAGCGCCAACACTTAGAAACTAGAATGATTTCACAGCTTCGCTGGAAAAGATCTGGCCACGCTGCTCCTACATTCTGCAGAGGTAATACTAGGCAGGAGCGGGTAGCAGCTGCCCCTTGGCAGGGCACTGGCTCTCCGGGTTGCCTTCATTCCCACCACTTTGCTCTTGTTGTACACTGTCCGTTGGGATGCTGAGTCAATAGCCTTTTTTTCCCTCATCCTTTTTCAAACTGTGAGCCCATTGTCTCTGGTTTTTATTTGAAATTTGTGATGGAAAGAACTCTGGATGGAGAGTTAGAAGATCTGAGTTTTCTGCAAGCAGCCGCATAACCTTGAGCTGGGTTGGCCTTTCCCACCATTTCATCTATAGGCGGTTAATGCATCTTCCATGGAAAAGGGCTCACGGACAGATAAGTTTGGGGAATATGGGGTTAAATGGAGGTTAATTGGCTTCTTTACCATAAGATTTCTCAGAGCCTTTTTAATATGCTTATGTGAATTAAGTCCTACAAAAGTTTGGGATAATGCATTGTAAATATCTTGAAGTTAAGTCATTTCATACCCTCTTCGTGAAACCAAATCACATTCTGTGGCTCAAACTTCAGGTAATGTTGAACTGAAAAAAAATCTCAGTGATCCCTTCAAGCCCACAAACATTCAGAGCTTTCATCTAGCTGGATCTGAAAAAAAATTTTGGCCGTGTTATTTTGTTTTTTTTCCTTTATAATATGTTATGCATCGAGTCCTCAAGTAACGTCTTTCGTTCAATACCATTTCGTTATAACGTTGATGAGATGCCACAGGAACTTAACTCTTATTCATATCAATTCGCCTCTGGTAAAACTGGCTTATTTATATGTTGTTTTGCTGCCGTTCCAAGAATCTATCGATGACGTTAAGTGAGGACTTACGTATTGGGTGTCTGTTCACAGTCCCCTCCCTGGCTTTTCTGTGCAGTCCTTTTTCTCTGTCAGGAATCATCCCTCTTGAAAGAGTTTTTGCATTAGGAGTTTTATTATAAAGACACTTGGGAAAGAGCAGCCTGTGCTACTTTTGGAGGCATGAGCTGCACCTTTCATCCTAATGCCAGATGATAACGAGTCACTTGCAAGACTGAGTAGCAATTACTGGCTGTGGTGATTCCCCTCATTGGAGCATCTGCTGAGTCTGAGGCTTCTTGCTGGATGCTGGGCCAGTGCAAAGATAAGACAAGTTTGCAGCTGGTTGTATCTTATTGTGTATTGGAGCCTCACAACAGCCAGGTGCAATCATTCGCATTTTATATTTGAAAATACTGAGCTGAAGGGAGATAAAGCAGTTTTCTCCGAGGCACACAAGTAGTTAATATGTGCACTAGTTCTTGGACCCGTGTCTTCTGCCTTCTAAGAAAGACTTGGTCCCTTCACAGAGGTGGTTGGGTAGTTTTCTGTCTCGGGCATCTGCCATGAAATCTTTGAACAGCGCTCTGAAGGGAGGCCGGTGGAATTCGGTGGAACACAGTGGAGAAAAGCAGTGGACCTGCTATCATTAGGGTCTTTGGTGGGGGATCCAGCTGGAGCAGTAGCTCAGCTTAGAGCCTCGTCTTAGCATTTTGCCTGCAGATGGGCTTCTCTGTATCCACTTCAAATTTAACAAATGTTTAATGACTTCTATGTGCCACGCACTTTGCTATGTATGTATTAGGGAAGTTGTTCTTTAACTTTTTTGGAACATGGCCCTTGAAGACTCTTGAAAACTTTGAACCTCTCCCCAGAAATATTTAATAGTTTTGTATGTAAATTCAGGAGGTTCTAAAGCTGAGCCCTGGAACTCCCAGTCCAGAGTCTGTCCTGGGTACCAAGGTGACTAGACAGGTCTCCTCCAAGAGCGCCCTAGAGTGGGGAGACAGTGTAACCGGTAACTTTCTCAGCGAGGTTATGCTGTTGAGAGGTAGTTTATAAAGTGCTTTGCAAACACGGGTAAGGGAGTATCGAATGCTCCCCAAGTGTGGGTGGCATGAAGTTGTCAGGAAAAGCTACTAAAAAGCTGATATTTTATTTGGCTGGCACATAGAATTCCTTGTTTTGATTAATGCCAGTCAGTGTCAGCCGGGGCCCCATCTCTGGTGACAGCTCTAGCTGCCATTCACTCAGCCCGTGTTGTGCTGGGTGCCAGGCAAGGACTTTCATGTCTGTTCTCTCCTCTGAAGGCCACGGAATCTCCAGGGGGCAGTACAGTGAAGCAGTTATTAAGAGCTTAGATTCAGACTTTATGAGTGCAGGTTCTGGTTCTGCCACTTACTGGCTTAGTCACTGGACAAGTTATTAAACTGCTTTAAGCCTCGGTTTCCTCATCTGTCAAATGGAGATCATTGATGATAGTCATAATTTTTTTTTAGATAGCTAATATTAGAAGTTAGGAGGTTACCCTTGGGAGGTGGGGTTAGGTGTCTGAAGGGACCATGAGGCAGGCTTCTGGGGTGATGGTGATGTGTTTTGATCTGGATGCTAGTTACACAGGCATTTTAGTATGTGGAAATTCAATGAGCTGTAAACGTATCCATGTTCTTGCTTGTATCATTATTCTTCAATTAAAGGTTAAAATAGCAAACATTTCTTATTCCTTACCATGTGCCTGGCATTGTTCTGGGAGCTTTACGTTGTTACCTCGTTATCCCCAGGGATACAATTCCAGGCGGACTCCAAATCCCACAGTAAGGAGAATAGTAGCCCCTTTATAAGGTCGCTCGCTATGAAGATTAAATGAGGGCACCATCAGGCTTTTAGCGAGTGTGCAGTGAATTTGATATGCTGCTGTCTTCACTGTGACCCATCGGGTAGTGGGACGCAAAACCAGGACTGGCCCCTGTGCACCAGGACCCCAGACCCTGCCCTTGGGGACTCCTTAGCCACTGGCCGTGTGCTGTCTCTTCCTGCTTTGGGGGGCAGAGACTTTCAGGCCAGCTCGTGCATTCTCCAGGGCCCAAGCACAGCCATTCTGGGTGACTGTAGAGCAGAGGTCCCAGGGAAGGAAGTTGGGTTCCTGCTCCCTGGATGGTGTGAGCTTTCACTTCTATGGCTGGATCCCTGAGAATCATCAGTAGCTGTATTTAACCACATGGCCACAGTCTGGATGACTTGCCAGCACTCCAGGAGCATTGCCTGCTTCGATGTGGTGTAAAGGTCTAATACGTGTAAAGTTGTGGCAGAATTCACAGCTTCCTGTTTGGGTTTGTAGGATGAACCGCTTTGATTATTTTAGTCCTGAAAATGTGCACTGAGAATAATTAATTGCCACGTTTATGAACTTGAGTGGTTTGTGGACCACCGTTGTGATTTTTGCCAAGTCAGTCAACCTTCAATATTCTGCTTAATACTTTTAAATCATTTTAAAATTTAAATTTACTTGGAATATTTTTCAAAAGGAAACTAAATCATTATTATAAATGAAAAACTTCGCCCTGCATTGAAGGTAACTAAATACATACGTGTGTGTGTGTGTGTGTGTGTGTGTGTCTGTGTCTGTATATTTACACATTTTCATTCATACACCTCCTGAAATCACCTGTGTACTCCTCTTTGGAAAACACTGGTTTAGTTTGTCCCTGCTTTTTACAGGTGAGTACACCAAGGAGCAAGGCCACTGACGGTCTTGCCCAAGGTCATACACGGGCAGAGCTGGCTGGAAAACCAGGGCTGTTGACAAACTCCTGGTCCAGTGCTCCCTTCCTCCACATTGCCACTAGCTCCTCGTAATGGAGGTTAGTTAAATATCGTATTGATTTATATTTCATCTGTTACTGTGCTTAAAATAGTGAGATAACCCGTTCTCTTCCTCACTTACCCCTCAAAAAGGGGGAAAGGTAACTAAGGTGGTAGAAAATCGGTACAGAGTTCCCTCAACGTCATGCTTCCAGGTAAGGACTGGAGTGGCCTTGGTTTCGTTGGAATATCCTGACTCATTTTCTGGCCACACCATTATTAACTGAGCGTGTACCCCACTTTGCTTAAGCAGCTACTGTTCAGAATGATCAGTTGATGTGAGGAGTTGCTGGAGATCTGTGTACTGGAAATAATTAGGTTCTAAGTCCTCGAGAAATGAAATATGCTTAAGAAAGTACTAGGTGGAGAAAAGGGAGGCAGCCTAGTGCTGTGGTTACAAGTGCTGGAGTCAGACAGGCCTGGACTTAAATACTAACTGGTTCTGCCTCTTAAGGGATGTGTGGCTTTGGGCAGGTCACTCAGCTCTGAGCCTCACGTTTCCTTATCTTAAAAATGGAGATAATAATATCAACTTCGTAGAGAATCATTTTAAGGAATAAATGAGACGGCATTTTTAAAGTGCTCTTAGCAGCGTGCCTAGCACATAATAAGTACTCATTACATTTTAACTAGTTCTTTTAGTAGACGTTAAAAATCATTTCTTCGCACAAGGTTACATTTGTATGAATAAAGAAATACATTGTGTCTTTACAGTATATTGTAATATAATATACACTGTAATACCAATGTAAATTATGATATAATTGAGTATTAAGTTAAACTCATATCTAACATTTAGCCAGGGTTCAAATGCAGTAACCGTTATTTTGTACTGCTTCTCTCTCAGTGGAAATTTCCCAAATTATAAACACCTGAAGCAAACCTGATTTAAGAACAAATCTGAAACCCTCAGTCACATTTTGGAAGGACGTTTATTGCTTTAATCAATAGTAGGAACAGGAAGGAAACTATTGTAACACTTTTAGCATATTGGCTTTGGGGAAAAAGACATTCCAGCAACATATGAAACATACTATATAAATTATAAGGAAGGCCAAGGACCCAGGAATAACATTTTAGCTACTTCGGAAGGAAGGGGAAAGATCTGGAAGCCAAGAGCCGTCACCAGAAGGGAGTAGGGCGCATGCCTCATGTGTCGACCTTATCCTTGGGGTCTTGTCTTTGAGGGGGATGTGACAGCACACTGTTGGGGGACGCCACTGAAAGTCGTACCCCTTTCTTTTGTGTTTTGGAATCATTAGTGTCTGCTGAGAACCTTTTCATTTGTCTTTAAAAACACAACTGGGCCAATAATCTTGGAAAGAAAACCCTCACGTCAGCCATTTACCATTCAGTTTATTGTGGCAAGTGAAGGGGTCTCCGTGGAGAGCCAGCCGCTGCAGTGCTCTCAGCTTTTTAACCCACCTGCTTCACTGGCTGAGCCCTTCAAGGTAACTTCTGCAGCTTAAGTAGCCAACCTCCACACACTTATCCAAAACAAACATGGGGAGCAAGATTGCAAGCAGATGGCAAGATTTATACGGCATTTTGTTTGACAGCAAATGGCCACTTGCCCTGAGAGACTTGGATGCAGGAGGTAAGGTTTCGATCAGCAGGCTCTCGGTGTTTTAACCATTTACTTAAAATAATGCTTTTAAACAGCACGTGTCCAGGCTGCTGTCATCTCTAGCCTAGTCAGGGGTCAGCACACCTTTCCTGTAAAGGTCCAAATAGTAAGTTTTGTTTATTTTTATTATATGTATAATATATATATGTATAATATATACACACACACACACACACACACACACACACACACACATAAACATAAACATATTCCCTGTGCAACTCCTCAATGAAAACAAATAAGTGTGGCTGTGTTCTAATAAGACTTTATTTACAAAAGCAGGTGGTTCGCCAGCTATAGTTTCCTGACCCCTGGTCCAGCATACCTCTTAAATGATATGTTCCTGCTCTAGTCCCCTTGGAGTCGGTTTGCCTTGTCTAAGAGGGGTCTTTTAAAAACATCTCATCACAGCGTTCTCCTTAGTAAGCCTAGTGCTTGCTTCCCGTCACCGTCCTATAAAAGCCACGCCCCATACCATGACCGCTGAAGCCCTGTGTGAACTGGCCCTTGCCCACCTCTTGGAACACGTCTAATTTCTCCTACTCTAGTGATGTTACGTTCTCTCTTCCAGGCTCGTACCTACCAAGCTTGCTCCTGCTTCAGGGCCTTTGTACAAGCTGTTTCCTCTGCCTGGGAAGCTTTCTCAAGTTTTTGGAGAGACAGCTCCTCTTCCTCATTTAGGTCTCAGGTCCCGTGTCACCTCACAGCAACCTGCCCTCATCACCCATGTAAAGGAACTGTCCCAAGCACTTTCTGTATGTCATTATCTTGTTAGCATCATGCTTATCGCCCGCTGAAATGATCAGTTTATTGATTAGCTTGTGTACCCGTGACTCCCCCACCTACTGCTGCCAGAGAGAGAGAGAGAGACAGAGAGAGACAGAGAGAGACAGAGAGAGAGAGACACACACACACACACACACACACACACGGCAGGAACCCTGGTGCCTTGAACAGCCCAACACATAGTAGGCAATCAACATTTGTTGGGTGAATTGCCTTGTTTTATTTGTGAATTGCTTTCTCCAGCACAGAGCTCTTTTGTGTTCAGAGTATGTTGTACTCTTTTCAAAAACTGAAGCAGGATCTTAAGCAGAGAAGAAACGACTTGCCCAGAACCACAGGATGACTGGTAGTAAATGGAAAAGATGAGACCTGGCCCAGGGTACCTGACATCTAAGTTCTGCCTGGGGTTTTCAGTATCATAATTGTCTTGGGTTGGTTGTTTGCTTAAGGCAATTTATCTGTATGTTGGTCCCAGAAGGTCTCAGACTTCTGGGCACATTGGGACAAGCTCAGGACAACTACCACTAAAGACTGTTCTGGGGGGCAGCTGTGCGAGGCTTAATTTAGGGACTAAACTTGAAGAGCAGTTGCTGTAAACATTCCTTTGATTGAATCAACGTGGCTGACTGTGATGAGGATCACGGGTAATTTCCTAATGAGAGCAGTGGGTAAGTTCTACATGCCGTGTTTCCCCGAAAGTAAGACCAGGTCTTATGTTTGTTAAGGTTTGCTCCAAAAGACGCACCAGGGGATGTCATCCTGAAAAATCATGCTAGGGCTTATTTTCTGGTTAGGTCTTATTTTTGGGGAAACACGGTAGCATTTGTTTCTGGGGGGAAAAGTTTAATAGTAGCTGTGGGGACAGAGCCAGGAGTGCAGTTTCCAGGCTCGCAGCCTCACGTGGAAAGGTGCTGGCTCAGGTAGTAAATGGCCATCACCTGTGACTGGATGGCCATCAGCTGTGGCTAGTTGGCCGTCAGCTGTAACCAGTGAGCCACTGGCCACTAATATAACTGCTGTGACTACGCTAGCAGCAGATGGGGGGGTAGCAAGAAGATGGTGGCTAAGCTAGCAAGAGCAGACTCCAGTTAGCACGGCAGATTGCAGCTAGCGAGTGGGGTTGGTTGGCAGAGAGAAGCAGACGGCAGGTTGCGGATAGTGTGGCTCCTGCTTCCTGTGTCTCCAACCCAGCCCCCAGCGAGAATACAGTGGTGTGACTCCCCTATCTATGGCTCCGTGGGTGTTCCTTTTTGGCCTCACCGTGTCCTGCGTTCTTATGTGGGGAGTGGGAGCTGAGTCCCCGTATGATACTCTGCATGACAGTAGCTGTGTTCTGTTCTTTAACTGATGATAAATGTTAAAGTTGAAATCGCTGTAAGAGATTATCTCACTTTCTCTAGTGCAGGAATCCTTCTGAAATAGTCCGGACAGACGGCCCTCCCCCCACTGTTTGGACACTTCTAGTGAAGCGCAGTTTATTTTGTATCTCCACAGAGGGCGTCGTCACTGTTATGGACGTTTAAGTTAATGGGAGGGATGTATTCCTAAAGAGTTGTTACATTTGCGCAAACATGGCCTTTTAAATATTGTTGGAGAGTTTGTTTTGTAAGGAACCCTGTAATAAAACCTTTTGAGCAAAGTTTTTCTTATTGTTGGCTGCTTTTCTTCAAATGCAGTGTACCTGTGCTTTAAGTGATGCCTGAAAAATACCAATTTGCTTGTAAAAGACACATTTTTGGAAGTATTTTAGTTCTAAAGACATTATGAAGACCAAAAGCAAACTCATTTAACAGTGAAAAGTGCTTGTCCTATCAGGACATTTCCTTACATTAATCTGAGGAAATGTAGGGGGGAGAAGTGGGATAACCGCCCCTGAAAGAGGGCTCTTGTCTTTCCTGCCTCGAATGGAGCCATGATTTGTGACTGAATATTTAAATCTGATTCTCTCTGTAGATTGCTGCTAAAATTGACTCAATTCCTCACTTGAATAATTCCACACCTCTAGTGGACCCCTCAGTGTACGGCTATGGAGTACCAAAACGGCCGTTGGATGATGGAGGTAAGTTGTTGTAAATACTTTGCCTTTCAGATGGTAGCGAACCTGCCAGTTTAGGTGGACTCGGTGCCAACCATTTCCTTAACAGCTCTCTCCAGAGTCACTCTGAAGAGGAGGGTCGAGGGGAGTAATTAGGATGATTTTTCTCAGCAGCTCTGCAGCATTTGAGTTCTTACGTGCCTTGGTAATACAGGAACCGTTTCAGCTGGGCTCCGAGGTAAAGACTTGGCCTTTGAATATCAGCTTGGAAGTCATTTGACAGATTGGAGAGTGTTGCTGGATTTAGCCTTCCATTCTTCCAGTACACACGTAGGAACTGAAGGCCTCACTGTTCTGCAGAGAAGAGCTGAGGTTCGGTACATGGCTCTGAGGAAGTTGGCTGCATCTCGGCCTCAAAGAAAGGAAAGGGGGGGTGACCTTTCTAGTCTGTGTGCTGGGTTTTTCTCCATTCCCATTTATGACAGGTTGTTTCTAGAAGCATCCATTTCTCTTTCATTCGTTAGTTTGTCTATATACTCCATACCCCCAAATTTGAGAACCCCCCCGCCCCCCTAGAAGTGCCTTCCACCAGCACCTGGGCAAAGAGTATCTATCAGATGTGTTTCTGCAGAGAACTTGAACTTCCTGTATCGCAAAGTATGATGATCAAAGGGATTCGGAAATATACTAGATTGTGCATGAATGTGCACATAGTGTCTTTCTGTCCTTCTGTTGATCTGCATCCAGTCGTGTGTGTGCGTATTTCTGTGATATATTAGTAAGGGAGAAAAGTGCATAACAGTGTAGAATATTGTGTAATCTCCTTTTCCGAAAAAAACGCATGTTTTTATGTACCTAGAAAAAAATGTAACTGGGCACAACTGGTCTTTTTGGCGATTCTGAAAGAGGAGATGGCCATTATTTTTAGATGTGGGAACCTTTTTGGAATAATTGTATAGATTCACACTGAAGATTTTAAGGGGGCAACACTAGTTTGGGTGTAAAAGTTATTGCGTATTTGAAAAAACTGTTGTTTATGATCACACGCATAGACAATCTGCTCCAGGGCCCTTGGCACTAAGGTGACCATTTAAACTGCTGCTCCCAAATGGTACCCTGTGATCTTTTATATTAGACCAAATATGACTGATGGCGTTATCTGCATTTTTGCCTTAGCGGAAAGCTGGTTGCAAAGTAGCCTTTTTACCTTTTCAGGGCAATCATGCTTCAGTTCCTCATCAATAGAAAAGCAGAACTAAGTTGTCTGGCTCTGAACACATATCTTGTTAATGGACAGTGTGTCTCTCTGGCCCGCCGTTTCCAGAAATCGAGATCGATACATTTCACAACTCAGCTTTGTTTTCACCCACTGCGTGGAGTTGAAGTGTGAAACGCAGGGAGCAGTAGTCACTCTCCTTGGCATGGGAGCCTGAAATATTTGCAAAGGAAACCGCTGGCGTTTTGCAGATGCTTTCCTCTCATTAATCCTTTGCATGCCAGTTTGAAAGAAATTAGCAAAATTTATGGATAAAGAGACAGGGAACAAGCACAGGTAGCTGGCAAGTCACTGGTAAGCCCAGAACCGCACTTGAAACTTCAGTCCGTTATTATCATGTACTTCCTCCTCTTTTTTGAGAACCATCATTTTTTGCATGTTTGCTTTTTGGGGGCTAAGACCTCGTATTCAGAAAATGAACCTGGTTTCTCTTTTTCCTCCTGAATAGTAAGGCTACTTACAGTAGGAAAGGACTGAGAAAGAACCTTTCTGCAACGTGCCAGGTCCCCCAGGACCCGGGGATGTGTGTGTCTTACATAACAGATTGTATTTGAGGAACAAGAATGTCCCCCAGGATTTTTACATTACAATTTGATCAAGTTAATCCTCTCTTCTGTTGAGTACCATTTAAACAGAATTGCACAAATATTTGTTTTTCTCCAACGCGGTCTCCATGTGTAGAGTTTGAGATTTGCCTGTTGAGCTTAGTGAGAGCCCTGGGCATTGGGGCCTGCCACAGTTTCCTTTGTCAGTTGTATTTTGACAGGGATCAGATCATTGGGCCAGTTCTGTTCTCCTGAATATGTAATGTGAATAAACAGCTCCCGTCGAGGAAAGCGTTCATGTTTACCCGGCAGCTTTCTAAGGCTCACAATCCTGCTGTTTGTGAGATGAAAGTTTAGAAAAGCAGAGACGAGCAACAAGCAGGAATTCTGTCACTTTTCTCCTTTGCAGTAAAGTTTACCAAAAGCTTTGCAGTTTTTGGTTTGTTTGGTTTGGCTCGAGTTTTTTGGACAGAAGTACACCAGATCACTTCTTTAGCAATGTGAACTTTCTAACTGTCCTGTCAAGCTGGGTTCTTTAACCTTTAGGATGTTAAAATTCAGTCCCCTAGAAGTTTTTGGAGGTGTCTGTCACTTGGGTCTGTTTAAAAGCACTTCAATTCCTAAGCCAACCATAAGGAACCGTTAACACAGGGTTTATTCAGGACATTGAGATGCAAACAAGCATAGGATTAGAAAAAGTGCTAGGCAGTCAAACTAGGGAGCGATTTCTCCTGATGCAGAAAGGGATTTGGGCAAGTTGTGCTCCTGGGCAGTGTTGAGCCGTGAGTCAGACTGCCGGTTCAGGAGCCCGAGCCGCGTGGAACCCAGCAGGAGGCGTTTGGAGCTCAACCTGCACAGCCTGCCTTGGTGCCCTGACCTGGGAAGAGCAGTCGGTCCCTGCCCTCCAGCTTCGGGTCGAGTCACTTTAAGTGTTGGCACCTTCAGTCTTGGCACCCATACTTTCTAAGAGTCGGAGCTGCTCCTTGCCAATTCAGGAGTCTCCCAGCTGGTCTCTGGTATGGCAGCTTTACCATCCAGAACTTTCTTCATGCTACAGCTGGAGCTGGTCTTCCCCGTTCATTCCTTCACTGTAAGACCTGCGGCAGGGTCCAGTAACCAGGGACGTCCGGCCCTCCCTAACCTGGCCGTTGCCTACCTGCCCTCTGGTCTCGCTGCCCCGTTCGGCACCCAGCAGCAGCCTAGTCTTTCTCTTTGCTCTTCCAGGAACACGTCCCCCATCCCAGCTCTTTACCTGGCTGATTTCTACGCAGCAGTGAGGCCTCAGAATCGAGAGCAAAGGCCCCTCCTAGGATCCCTTCTTTGTCCGCATCTTTTGACTTTCTTCAGTGCCCCGCTCGGGTGCCACCCAGCCTCTGTCTTCTCGCTCGTGTCCTGCTCTCCTTCCTCCCTCCATCTCTACCCCTCTTCCTCCCTTTTTCACACGCTCACCTCACCAGGGAATAATCACATTCTGCTCTGAACTTCTAAAGTGATCCATGTGTGCTTTCTAAGGGCACATGCTTTATTCTGCAGACCCCAGGGTGTGTCGTGTCCCTCTCCCGCTGGACCCTCCGTGCCCTTACCACAGAGATGGTCTCTTAGTTCCCGCCCTACCTTACACAGACACTTGGTGCTTATGCAGGCTCTCCCTCTTTGTATCCTATGATTAGCAAATTTAGAACATTTTCTGAAAAGTGAGCTCTAAATTGAAGCGAGTAGTATAAGCTAAGTGGTTGAGAACTTTGAATTTCAATGTAATCTCAATCGGGGAGGCAAGATGTTTTTGAAGGGCCGTGTAGTAAATATTTTTGGCTTCCAGGACATCCAGTCACTGCCCCACCTACTCGGCTCTGCCATTGGAGCCCAAAAGCAGCCACGGGCAACACGTAAGCAAATGGGCATGGCTGTGTCCCCGTAATGCCTTGTCTACGGAAACAGGTAGCTGGCCCCCGGGCACAGTTTGCTTACCTCCGATCTCATTCCAGCCTTGTCAGATGAGTAACTCTAACACTTCCTTAATCTTCAGTTAGGGAGGTGTACAGAGGGTCCCCCATCACCGTCCCTAATTTCCTCAAACATGTTTTTTTGGGTTCATTACCTAACTGCCTTGACTGTCTGACAAAATAAGTGATTTCTAATGTTTAGCCCAGAGCCAGGTGACAGATGGAAAAGTCACCCTTCTCATCGTCCCCTCCATATTTCTAGGGGCGATGAGAGCATCATCTCTAGTTTTGTAACCCGGGAGAGTTTTAGGGTCTCGTGCCGTCTTGAGCGCTTCTAGTTGAATCAGGTAGACCTCACTCTCTCCCTGCCCTCTGTGTAAAAGGTGGCATCAAAGCCAAAACTTTGGTTCCTCCAATGGGTGGGGGGGGCGGTGTACACAAGTGACTTTGAAAATATGCCTGCTTTTTCTACCCAAGACTTATCTTTGACATTTATGTAGAACCTTTTTAGATAGTACCATGGTTTCTAATTTTATCTTGATGGTGTTCTTCTGGGGTGAAAGGAGAATTCCTGGGTGTGCTAGCAAATGAATTATTTATAGGAAGACTGGAATAAAATATTTCTGTGGTCCTTTCCAAGTTTTTTTTCCAGTACTTGTGGCATAGGGCAAAGACAAGGAGAAGAAAAGAGTGAGGAAGAAAGTTTTTGTTGTTTTAAT
Organism: Rhinolophus sinicus; assembly: GCF_057876585.1. Classification (NCBI taxonomy): domain Eukaryota; kingdom Metazoa; phylum Chordata; class Mammalia; order Chiroptera; family Rhinolophidae; genus Rhinolophus; species Rhinolophus sinicus. Next base: position 5,133,227 of record NC_142516.1, on the reverse strand, counting down.
TCCAGACTTTGAAAGAGGGCAGAGGGATGAGAGGTGCCCGGGCCAGGGAACAGTGAGGGTCACAGTTCTTGCTGCCAGACGAAATGGGCGTCTGACCTCTGCCTGTGGCCCCACGACCTCAGGCAGGAGCTTGCCGAGGGCAGAGTCTGCTTTGCAAAGAGAGAGAAATGAATCTCAGAGATATGAGGGCTTTCCCTGAATGGAGGAGGCGGATGGATACTGCAGGGATAAAGAGCCAGGACTAAAACCGAGGTGCTGAGAGTTGGGGGGAGTCGGGGGGAGATTGGCCCTTTACTTGTGAAGTAAATCAGGGGTGTTGTTGAGCAGTAGTCTTCGGGCTCCCAGGGTTAGGTGGGCGTGGTTGGTTTAAAGCCGCGCTTTTCTAGCTCTTGCCCTTCTGGGCACCCTCTTCCCTAACGTGGCACACGCTGGGACTTGGTCTGCGCTGGAGACGTGCCCGTCCCCACTTTCCCAGTTCTTTTTTGGTTTATGGTGGTACATCACCTGGGTGGTAAAATCGTCTAACACCTTAAAAGCGTGTGTCTAGAATCCTGGGTGGGGAATTGCGAAGTAACAAAGCATAAGAGTCTTGGTAAGAAATATTGCAGGAGACAAGATCTGATTGTGATTTTATCCAGATAACAACTCATGGCAGAGGCTCGTGTGGTCCGTTCCTCCTGCTCCTCCATCCATCCATCCATCCATCCATCCATCCATCCATCCGTTTTAGGGGTATGATTCAGATGTAAATGCTAGGCACGTGAGTGCATATTAGCATATTATTAGCATATATGTGTGAGTTGGAAAAGGAAGTACGTTTTGTTTCCTGGCAAAATATGATCTGTTTGGTTTGACAATTGACTTAACCAACTAGGTGAAATGGTAGACATTTTCCACAAAAATGAATGTGCTAACCCTGCAGCATCAGTGTGGCAACAGAGCCAGACCTCACATGCAACACCTGTTATGTTCTTTGCGAGTACTAACCTAGGTTTTCCGGACTCCTTGGAGGAAATATGTGACCCCGAGGGGCTGTACCCGGGCGGTTAAAACCAAATGAGGAGTTTTCAAAAACACTTCTGATGGTACAGCCTGTCTAGAAAACTTGTGAAACTAATCATGCGCTCTGCATGCAGCCCACGGTTACACTCCTGGGCATTTTTTCCTGAGAAAAGAAAACCTATGCTCACACGTAAACCTGTGCACAAATAGCATCTTTATTCAGAACAGCCCCAAACCGGAAACAGCCCAGGTGTCCATCAGCAGGTGACTGATTGACAGACTGGTCCAGCCACATCACGGAACACTACTCAGCACTAAAAAGGGACAGACTACGGACCCAACAGCATCCTGGGTGAATCTCCAGGGAGTTGTGCTGAGTGAAAAAAGCCCACCCCGGGCTGCCATGTGCTGCTAGGAGCGGCCAGTGGCCATCGTGAGCGACCAGCAGCCGGGGAGAACTGCTGTGAGCGGCCGATCAACAACCAGTTGAGTCAGCCGGGGGGAGCGCAAGGCTCATAACACCAGCCTGGGCCAGGGAGCTGAGTCCTACACAACTAGACTGGGAAACAACAGCTTGAACTGGAGTGTGGGGTGGGGGAGGCAGAAGAAAGAGGGGAGAAAAAAGAAAAAAAACGCCTACCCCGAATGGTATGTACGGTGTGATCTCATTTACATAACATTTTGGAAAGGAGAGTAGGTTAGTGATGGCCAGGGTTTAGAGGTGGGGTGCTGGGAGCCCCTGTATATTAGGTTGGTGCAAAAGTAATTGCGGTTTTTGCCTTTTTTTTTTTTTTTTTTTTTAACGTTTCAAACCACAATTGCTTTTGTACCCACCTAATAGAATAAGAATAGGTCACTGCTGGAAGGAATCCTGGTGCCTAAAGTCCTTATTGTGTAGCGAAGGAAACCGGTATCTGGAGAAATGGTTTGACAATGGTCAGCTACCGAGTAAGTGGCAGAAGGAAGACTTTGAATCTGGGTCTCTGTCTCTTAGGCCATAAAATGTATGCTTAAAATGTGGGCTCAGAGTCAGGTAGGTTAGGGTTTGAATCTCACCTCTGCCAGGTGCTCTGTGACTTTGGGTAGGTTGCTTAACCTCTCTGAGCCTCTGTTGCGTCACCTATAAAATGGAGGTAATACCTACTTCATGAGATTATCGTCAGGATTATAGCAAGTTATTTTCAAAGTTTTAAAATACTGCTTACGGTGTGAGAAATACTCATATTTCCATCAGAACTAGTTAGTACACACATTAAAACCTTTGTAACGGAAATAAAAGCTTTATGAAATATATATATTATTATATATGGTACACTGTTTTCTATTTCATGTTTTAATACAGCCGGTCATGACCCCCTAAATTAATTTCATGTCCACTGGATTAAATGAAAACAAGGCATAGTAGTATAAATAAGACTTTCCTCTTCATTTTACTCTAGAGGTCCTGGGTCAGGCCCTGTGTTGGTACTGGAACTGGGGTCCTAGCCCTACTGCATCTCTGGAGATGAGGTCAGGTGGCTGCCCATCACGGAGCTTTCTGCTTTCCCACTGGACTCTAAGCTTCTCGAGGGCAGAGCTGACCTTGCTCAGCAGTTTATCCCCAGAACCTGGCACAGTGCCCAGCACCTGAGAGGTGTGAGGGGGTGGAGTGCACGTGGACATGGGGCCTCCCCTGTGCGCTGTTCTGAGGGCTCAGGTGTGATTGCACCTTCCTCGTGGGTAAAATGGGACTGAAAATAACAGCGTCTGCCTCCTAGGGCTTGTGCAGGACTGAGTGGGTTCATGCAAGTGAGGCATGTAGAAAAGCACCGTGTGAAGCTCGTGGTGGGGTGTTTGCCACTCACAAAAGCATGTTAGACTGCAAGTGAGAGTGACATTAAGAGAAACTTGAATTTCCTGGCGCTTTTGGAAAATAATCATTGCAGAATTCGTAACAGATTACTTGTCTAGGGACTTTGAGCTGAGCTCAGCACGTCAATGTTTTGTGGCCCTGAGGCGAGAGTTGTTGCCTTAGAACACAGGAAGCCTTTGTGTTGTCCTTGGGAGAAAAGCCTTTTACAAATGCTTGGAAAACTGCAGCGTGGCCGCAGCTAACTGGAAGCACGACTGGGGCTTGGAAAGGCCGTGGCCAGAGTCTGAGGAGACTAGAATCCAAGGACTTTCCAAATCCTCCTGAAGAGGGAGGTCTGGTTTATTTATTTGTTTTGCCAAACCACTGACATTTTCTCTCCTGACGACTCACTCACCTGCCTCTGGTCTGCGGCTCTGAGCACGAGTCTGGGTGTTGTCTGTGCTGTTACGAGGACTAGGGGTGCTTGTGTTCCTTGGGCTTTTTGGGGAGGTGGGGAATGGGGTTTAGTATTAAAATGGGTGCACAGTATAAAGTTGGGTATGTTCCCCAGGGACATTTTGTTAGCAGTTCTTTTGGAAGAAAGATGAAGACTTCTCTCCTTACTAATGGGAAAAAATGCCCAGCTGTCTTATTTTTTTCAAACATCGTTATTGAAATTGGCAGAGTATTACTCTTCAGAAAGAATTTCCCATATTGTAGCGTGAATATTTTCTATGGGAAGCTCATTTTTCCATAGCCCAGGGTGCTTCCCATTATATAGTGTGCAAGATAAATGAGAACTACACCTGGGCGTGTTTACACATGTGTGCTACAAGCGAGCTAAGGTGAATTTTTGAGGCAAGATGGACCATTGTCGGCCCGCATGCACCATTAAGGGGAAAATAGGACTGATTTTTTTCAGCATTTTTCCTTTTTTGCAGTAAAATGACAGTGGTTACCATTAAATTGAGCTTAATAGGCGTCCCCATATGCCTCCCGCATTTGACCCTTCTTCATCATGTGGAGTTGGATGTTATGTTTGCTGTGTGGGTGCCCAGTGCCCCTCACCTGACTGCTGCTTTTCATTTTTAGGCACCAAATGGGGATGTTTCCGAAAGGAATGAGCCTTTGAGTCCAGCGTTTCATTCAGCTAGGGGCTACAGCATTTGCATGGAGCGGGGGAAAGCGTTTATCCTTTTCAGGAGTCCACCAACTTAGAGAGCTGGATCTGGACTTGAATTGGATTTCCTCCTTCCACGGCGGCTCTCCGCAGCCTGCCTGTCTGTGGGGTGCTGGTGTGTGCAGCTGAATTTTCCGTTTGTAAGCACCTCCACGTGTCGGCAGAGCAGTTGCCATCAGAAATGACACCTTGTGCGTACGTACTGTGCCAGCAAAAATGAGTTTCCTTTTCTGTGATGAGCACAGAATTTCGTGTGGCTTTTGACCAGGAGCCCTGCGAATATTCTCGTGCCTCTCACGGAGTTCTTTCTCGTAGCATAGCACTCTGCTCTGCAGGGGCTTTTCTGGCTGACATAGCTGCACGTCATCAGCTTCTTGACATCTCTTCCCAAGGTCTGGCCACGCTGCCCTGTTTGGGGGACCAGCACCTCTCCTTTGTGTTCTCATCATTTCAAGGCAGTTTAGTTCCTCTGTCTTAAGTGGGTTCTTTATCCCTAAGAGAAGAATTCAGACAGTAAGAGCTTTCCCTTCATAGGGGCAGCTAACCAGACTGGAGGAGGGCACTCTGTCGTGGCCTTTCTCCATCCCCACCGCCCTAGGTGGCGGGCAGTCCTCTCTCAAACACCCAGGGGCTGAGGGTGTGACGAGGATTTCTTCCCTAAGCAGGTTGTTGTCCAGTTTTCACGTGGGGTGGGCGTCGTAAGCACTGCCTGTCCCACACGACAGCATTTGTCATACTCAAACTGGAAATGCAGAAAGAAAAATTTTAAGAGTCAATGAGAAACAGTTCTCTTATCCCTGAGATAAGCAGGTTAATAGTATATAATGTCAATATTTTGGCTGCAGACCATTATCTTGCTATTGATTCAGAAGAAATATGGTATTGACTCCGTAGCGTCGTTACTTTTTGCTAGCATTGTTTTCTCTGTGCTTTTTTCTTCTCCTTTTAAAATACCGGGATCTGGCTTCTTTTCCTTTGTCTTTTTATGACCAGTTCCTGTCCAGTCAAAGAATGACGAGGCTAAGTTGAAGCAGAAAGAGCACCCGGAGTCCTGTTTCAGAGGCCAAGCCGTTTTGCTCTTTGTTCTGGAGAGGATGTGATTGATCCTTCCCACTTAGCTCCTATCTGTCCTTATAACTTTCCCCAGAGCCGTGTTTTTGAATGCTCTTGTTACAGATTGTAAGATTCGTTCAGTTCCTTGTAACATGTTTCGGGTTTATACTTTTTCATTGTCTGCTGACTGTGTTTCCTGGGCTGCATTTTCCAAAAGAGAACAGCACCACAGAATTATTTTTGCTGATGGCTGGTGAAGGAGGCACTCATCAATAGCTGAAAGAGGAGAAACTGAAACAAAAAGCTGAGCTAAAGTGGTTTTGTGGGAACGTGATTACAGAGTTGGTTTTCATAATAAGAGGCTGTTTGGCACTGTTGTCTCTGTGAAATGGGCTTGAAAGGCAGTTGCTCATTCTTTGAGGCTTACAGACTGCTGTGGTGGGTCCATAAGGCGGCCCTAGGAGGGAGGAGGCCAGACCCTGTCCTGGAGCTGTTTATGCTCTTGGGAGGGCAGGGAGAATTGGCGTGTGTGGGGGGTGCCCCAGGGCGGGCAGCACAGCCTCTGATTGCGGCTGCCCTGGAGCAGTCCTAGCCGCTGCGCTCGGGGTTCACATCTTCTCATTTGGTTTAAAAAGAGAAAGAAGGAACCCCCGGCATCTTCACACTGAGTTTGGACCCTGAGCAGGAGGGAGGTAGGAGGTGACAGGGATTTGGGGAAGCGGGATTTTCTCCCAGGCTTCTCAGCGTGTGGACACACAGATCAATTTCTTCTCCTGCGTTCAGCTGGCCACTGGGTTAGACAGTTTGTTGATCAAGATGTCCCCTCCTGTTTCATATCACGTAACGCATTCATTTCAGCCACTGAGCCTAAATTACTGTTTGCTTTCTTTCTGCCTTTCTTTTTTTCCCCCTGAAATGGTAAGAACTCGTGTAAGGATGAAGTTAGTTTATCCGTGCTAATGCTTTGATTTTTCTTTTCTCTTTTTCTTTGCCACAGTAGGTAACCAGTTAGGGGCCTTGGTACATCAAAGGTAAGCAGTGGGTTATGTTTTATTATTTATTGATCATTTCTAATTGTTTATTGATCCACCATCTGTACTAGAGTGTTAGAAAGTCAGAGGTTGAGAGTGTGAAAAACCATGGGCTAGGTTTCTTTAAGACTCAAGTTTTTTTTTTTTTGCTACCCTTTCCAAGGCAGTCAGTGTAAGCTTAAAGGATAAACCCATACGAGGTATTAAAAATCAGCCATTAGTGTATGTGAACTTAAAAGACTTCTAATATACTGGAGCTGCTCCTTCTGTCCACATACATTTAATTTAAAATGAGAGAATGAAAATTTCCCTCCCATTTTGATGGTTTTCCCAGTGTTTTATGAATCCTTAACCTCTTTACTTAAAAAGATGTCCTAAAGAAGTGTGAGTTCTTTGATAAGAGACAGCTTTTGGTTCTCAAGGAATCATAGGCCTGGGAGGCCAGAAGCCGGGACCCCCACCCCCCCAGCTCTGCTGTTGTGATAGGGACTTGTTAGAGAACCTCAGATAAATGCGCAGTTGATTCCCTGCCTCAGTTACCCCTCACAGCCTTCCCTTAAACATTGACGACTTAGACAGACACAAAGACCCCTGGGCTTTAAAATGACGGGTCTGTAAGATAGGATATTTGTGGTCACAGTGTTACTCTTCAAAAAGGATAAATATACAAAAAACTATGTGACAGCTTCTGTAATGGGTGCTGTGTATCTGTTATTGTAACATACTATCCTTAACCTTCACCAGCAATGATACAATTTTATCTTCTTGTGTTCTGCGCAAATATTTGGGAGTTTCTGGAAATTTCCAGGCATCAATTAACCAAAAGATTCAGCCTGGGATTTTTTGTTGTTTCTTTGCTTTAAAGTAACTTAAATGAGGTTTTAGGACCCAATGTAACTTTCCTATAAAGATGTAACTGGTGAGGATTTTACTTTCCAAAATGTTATGCATCAGACAAGCCTCAGCCTTGCGTTTCGAATAGAGCTTTGTCTTCCCGGAAGCCCAGAGCAGTTCGTCTTCATCTGTTTCCTCCTCCAAGAGAGTCTGTTAACTTGGTTCCTAAAGGCTGAGGAACTGCCCGCATTTTGTGACAGTTTGTATTGTGATAGTGTTGGGCCTCCTTTAGTCAGTTCCCGGGTGAAATTTCTGAGAATGGACCGTCTGTGCTGCCAGGCGCGCAGGCATCTCAGCTACACAGACAGGAGCACCACTGCCCTTCTCCACGGTCAGGACACATCGCAGCAGGGACCTGAGCCTCTTGCAAGATGTGCTAGGCCAGCTGGGGCTGGGCATCGACATCCAGTGTTACTGATTAGGAAGCCCGGGCTTGCCTGGTTTCGGGGTGAACTCCAGTGTCCCGAGAGGCAAAGAGGCTCCCTAGGCGTACGTAAACCTGCGGAGGTAAACTCCGCGAGAAGAAGATAGTTTGCTCCCATCACAGTGATATGGTGGCAAGTGCTATTTAAGCTATTGCATTTCTTCTAAGTGCTGCACTTTTCCCTAAAAACATGCACTTTATTCAGTCCTTTCCGTGATGGGTAAAAATCCAGCTGTGAGAGATGTTTAAAAATGCTTACCTTTTTTTTTTTAAAAAAACTACTTGCATTTAGCTTCCTCCTAAGGTAAATGTTTATAGATTTAATTGCTTTCTGGGGTGTTGGGCAAATTGGATATTGTCCACAATACACTCACTGTATGGTAAATCTGAAGGTTTGTTTGAAAGAACCAGTGCAGTAGTTGTTTTTTAAAAGAGAGAGGGGGAGAGGGAACGGGAGAGGAAGAGGGAGAGAGGGAGAAAGCACATAATGGATGAGATGGCATTTAGCAGAAGTACCTTGCAGAGCAACTGAGGGCATTATCCTGTCCTGGTCAACACTGATTAGGCCTCTGCTGTACACTGACTCCATTTGGGGCGTGTCACCCTGAAAGACAGCGATCGTAGAGGGAGGACAGAAAGCAGTACAAAGATGGGGGAACAGGAATGTTGAAGAAAGGTTGACTGTTTCTTCATTTAGAGGGGACACCGGAAAGGTGTCTGCACACTGCCCAAGTCCCAAAGGCCCGCTAAGCCCTCTGGGGTTGGTGACACGTTTGGTATTGGCCCAGCTTCTGCCTCCTATGGCCATGTGAAGGAAGGGCGTGAGCGGAGCTGCTGGTCTGATGAAAACCCAGAGGTTTCTTCCTCTGAGACAGGAGATGGAGGCTTGGGTCTTCTCGAGGAGTGATTGACCAAGGGGCTCATTCATTGATGCTCTGTGTAGATGGTTGTGGACTTGTTGGCCAGATTGGCGTGATTTCTCTTAAGCCTTCATCTTCCATCATGGCCAATATGGGAAATTTGGGGAACCTAAGATGGCTGCAAAACTCTTTCTTCTATATGTTTCTCCAAAATGTTCTTTGTTTTTAGGGCAGTAATAACAGAAGAATTCAAAGTGCCTGATAAAATGGTTGGATTTAGTAAGTATGCACGTGATGCACTTTCCCCCTAGTTTCCTGTCTGTCCTTTTTATCGCACTCTCTCTCTCAGTGTGTCACCCATAGTCGAATGCTTTTGCACACCGTTCTCTAGAGTCCCGAAGCACTGCAAGTCTCTGTGCAGGCTGAAGGAGAGACCAGAAGGTTGGGCCATGGGTCCCCCACTCCCCCCACCACCCCACTGTCTTCTCCCTTGAGCTAGGGTACCCTCTGTCTGTCTGCTGTATTTCACATACAATTTCTGTGGGCTCAGCGAGGCCGAGCTGATTGTAGTGCTGTCACCCAGGTGTGAATATCTGTTGAATGAAGTCGTGCATGATGGTTACATATGGAACGGGGGGCATATTCTGACTCTGTTCAATTTGTTTCAGTTATTGGCAGGGGAGGTGAGCAGATTTCACGGATTCAAGCAGAATCTGGTTGCAAAATTCAGATTGCTTCAGGTAAGGGCTTTTTTTTTCACAGATCTCAGTTTGGTAGATCCCAGTCTTTTGCAAAGTTTTCCAGATTCAGTACTTCGCTTGTGGCTAAGTTTAGGAGTGTGGGTAAGTATATGCGATTGCTATTTTCCTTGCACTTCTGGAGCTGGTCTCCCAGGTGAGAACCAGAAAGAGCAGAGTAGAAGCAGGCCAAGACAAGGCCACCCAGCTGGCCTCGTGGGGAACCCTCCCCCGTTCTGTGGCCTGCGTGGCCCCCCCCCCCACCACTCCCTGCCCAAACACCTACCGCTCTAGGACCTGTTTTCTGCACCAGAATGTTATGCTAGATGTAGTGGGGCCTGCAGGAGTCCTGTGGCTTTGGGGTCACTCCTGGGAACTGCTCGCCGGCTCCCCTGGATTAGACCACCGCGACCCTTTGTGGAAAGAGGCCAGCTTGGGGGGCTCTGGCGAACTGAGCACGTCTTAAACACAGTTCCCAGCTGGGTCCGTTTTGACTGTCGAGTATGGAGACAGAGATTGAGGAAGAAGAGTTTTTATTTTATTTATAGTTTTAACATCTAATTTGAGTTTGACCTGTTTTCATAGTGGAGGAGGGGGTTTGGAGGACATTCGACTAGAGAAATGTTTCTCATTTTAAGGGATAGAAGGCAGTAACTGCTGTTAGCCTTTTCACTTTTTTTAGTAAGAATTTTAAGAGGCGGTATTTTTAGGAACAAAGTGAAATCGTGTGTGATGGTGGAAAGGAAGATTTTCCTTCTTCTCAAATGGCCCGGAACCAATTCCACATAGATGTCACTGATCTCTGGGGATATTCACACAATAACTGGTAATAGTCCCAGTGTGCATACCGTCACATGTCTTACTCGTGTGCCTGAGAGCTATTTGCAAACCAATGACCAGTAAACTCCGCAAATGGAGAAACTGAGGAATAGCAGCTTAAGTGCCTCAGGCACTTAGGAGCACATAGGTGGGGTCAGCAACCAGCTGAACCTGGACATTAGGACCAAGTCAAACCTCTGCTGCGTTCTCCCACCTTTCCCCAAGGGGCTTGTTTCTATGTTGAGAATCCAGGGCAGAGCTACAAGCCTAATACTCTCCCCACAAGTGGAAGCATACTGTCTCTTTCTGGGAGCCTGGGCTTTTGTGGGGCCGGCGTCGGCACCGCCCAGGGAGACAGTCTGTCCACAGAGGTTGCCTGATGCCCACCAACACACCTCATCTTCTTGATTCTTCTTGTAGAGAGTTCTGGGATTCCCGAGAGGCCCTGTGTACTTACCGGAACCCCAGAAAGTATTGAGTAAGTTTATTTTATTTACTTTTTCCTTTCACTCTTCTTCCTCATTCCCCAGATGGGGAGAAATGGAAGGGCAAGACTGTTACTGAACTCTGTCCATCTGTGCGACAGTCAGACGCTCTGTAGAGAAGGACCTGGGTGGTTGCCACACCAGGGGAGTTTGTCTCTTACTTAAACACACAAGGGATCCCCTTCTAAAAAACCCTATGGAAAGTCTCAGAGCTGTCATGACACCACCTTCATAAACCAGCTTCTGAAGAGGGTACGTGCCCCTGCCTGAATGCTCTACCTACCTGGCTTCTCCCTGTTGATACCCCCTTTACCTGAGCAGGTCTGGGTCAGTAAGCCGTCCTGGTACAGGCCCTTTGCCTGGAGCTCATCCCATTGCCCCGCTGATACTTGTGAGCCTAATAAATGGACTCTAAACAGCCGTTGTTCTGCTCAGACCGGCCAGCAGGTGTTTTGACTTTGGGGGCCCTTGTCAGAGTCCTCAGCCCGGCCTGGCAGCCCTACCTCGTACACATGCGCAGAGCCTTGTGCCAGATGGAGGCCTCAGATCCAAGAACCTCCTGGCGGAAGGGGGTGTACTAACTCTGCGTCTGCTCACTTTCCTCTTTCAATCTACTGAGTAGCAAGGCACTGGGGATAGGGTGCTAAGATTATGTCTGCCTCGGTAGGTAGGGCTACTTTATTGTTTCCATTGCTCGGGGAGTCGAGATGAGTTTGAATCCTCTTGTTCTGCGGTAACATTGCAAGCAGTGAACCAGAACAAATAACTGGCAGGTGTGTATTATAGGGCAAGCGGGGTGGTTTTGCTGGAGTCCAGGCATTTTTCTTCCAGCACAGGTTAATCTAGTACACAAGCAAAATATTAAAAAGTTGCTGAGAGTGAGAAGATACTTGAGGCTGATTCTGTCCTCGAAGGCTCAAGGCTACAAAGGGCAACGTCATTTCCTGCCTTTCTCTTCTCTTCTTCCTACTCTAACCATTCCTGCTTCCTGTCCTTCGCAAGCAGTGGAGGCAGTGGGATTATAAATTTAGGAAGGAACAATGTTGCTGTCTTCGGTGCACAGTACAACCAGCCTGTTTGGTAGTTGAATTCTTCCCTGTTAGAGGAACCAAGAAATAGATTGTCCATGGTGATTTGAAGAATAAATACTGCAAATCACAGCCAGGGGAGATTCTGGTGCAGAAAAGCATATTGGCCGGACAGATGGCCTCGGGAGGCTGGGTTGCACTGTTTTGGCAGTGCAGCCTTCCTCTCCTGCCTCCAAATAATATCAGCACAAAACGGTATGTGAAATGCAGGGTCCTGAAAATCTGACATGAAAAGCACAAAGCAGGTGGATATGACTAGGGCTGCGTCAGAGCCCCTGCCGCCGCCACTTTCATCCCCTTGAAACCAAACTGGTGACGCATAGCCTTAGCTTAACAGCCATAGAGCAGTCTGGGCAGTTATGGAGAAGAAATTCAGAATCGGGGACTTCAAATGATGACTACTAACCCTTGCTTTCTTTCTTCCCATCTCTCTCATTGCTCTCTCCTGCCTTTTTAACAAATGTCTAGTGAGTGTGTACTCTCTTGAGGAGGGTTATGCTGGACTGGGGAACAGCGAGATGCAAAGAGCTCAGAGGTGGTCTCTGCCACCAGAGCAGCTGACATTCTAATAGAAGTGACATGTTTGTGGAGTGAATACAAGACACCAGCACAAGCAGAGGGCAGACTTGCAAGGGGGTTGTGTCGGAATGTTGGTATTGTGGCGTGTTGCTTTTAAATTCCAGGCCAGTAGCGTGGCGGATGGCAGCGGCCTCCCGGGGTGTGGGGGCCGGAGCTGCCGCTGGATGGAGGGCGGCCTTGACTCCTTCGTGTTTCCCTTCTGTGGGTACCTCGAGCATTCATTTAATGCCGATTCCCTTGTGATTCTTTTCCCTCCCAAAGACAAGCCAAACGGCTCCTGGGGCAGATCGTGGACCGCTGTCGGAACGGACCTGGCTTTCATAATGACATAGACGGCAACAGCACGATCCAGGAGCTCCTCATCCCTGCGTCTAAAGTGGGTCTGGTCATCGGCAAAGGAGGGGAAACAATAAAGCAGCTGCAGGTATGCGAGCCCTCTGCAGAGGTCTCCCTCTCCCCTCCCCTTCCTGGCTGGGGCGTCCGTGTCAGAACTCTGACTTCCCCGGCCGAGCGGGCTCAGTGGTCCATGGGCAGGGCGCCCCTCCGAACCTCTGCCCAGTGATTCCTCGGTCCTTCCCTGCGGTAGCTATTTTCTGGGAATTGACTGTGGCCAAGCCAGGTGCCAGGTATGATGCCAGTCGTGGGGCCCCGTGAACTTGCAACAACCACTGCAGTGAAGCTCTGTTACCATCAGACGACAGCACCTCAGCTGAAAAGACCGTGTCCGGAGCCAGGGACCTCTGGGCCAGCAGCACTCCCCTCGTCAGCTGTGTGACCTTAAACATGTCCATGAACTTTTCAAAGGCCCAGGTCTTCCACTGTGACAGCAGCCTCACTGTGGTCCTGCAGCTGAAATAATCCCGTGCTGTATATTTATATAAGACCCCCTCGCACACAGCCTCTTGCTGAGCAGGTGCCTGGGAGTGTTAGCTGCTCCTAGCTCCAGAATCCCTCCCCCGGGACCCGTGGGGCCAAATTTTGCAGAATTTCGCAACCCCAGCAGGTTCTGAGGCTGCACTCTGCAACCAAAAGCGTATTTCCACAGCTAAACATAATTGTCACACTCACGGAGAGGACTAGGAATATGCTTAGATGACTTCAGGTTGGTTTTGCTGCCAAGTTAGTTAACAAACAAACTTTTATTTCAGAGCTTTGTAGCTTGTAGAAGTTGTAGGTCAGGGACTGTGACCTGCCCTGTGACCCTCTCCTAGCCCAGTCCTCAGACTGGGAAAGGCACGCTGGTGTGGCCTCCCAGAATCCCAGCTTGGGGTCCCTGCTCATGGGCTCTGGGCAGCTTCCGCTCAGAGGCCTCTTCACCTTTGCGTGGAATGGGCACGTTTGCCTCGCTTAGCTGTGCGGAGGCTCTAACCAGATGTTAACTAGAGTGCTCAGCTCAATGCCTGGCATTTCATACAAATAGCTCATCAATATTCCAGAGCCTAGGAAAGGAGGAGAGTTGGGGAAATGGTTTTCCACATCACACTCGGAAGCTTTCTGGCGTGGCATGCCCGGCCCGTGCATCAGCATCCTCAGAGGCCAGCTTCATGGGTGGGGTCAGAGGGCAGTGCCTGGGGGGGGGGGTCATGTCTTATTGTGGACGTGACCCAACCCCTCGCGTCATCTTGTGCCCTCCTACATTCTCATTCGTGACAATGAGGGCTGTACTGGGATGTGTGCCCCACAGGAGCGGACAGGTGTGAAAATGGTCATGATCCAGGACGGCCCATTGCCTACGGGGGCAGACAAGCCTCTTCGCATCACTGGAGACCCGTTTAAAGTACAGGTAGGAAAGCAACTGGATCCGGCAGGTCCTGGGTGGGGGTGTCACCTGGTAGTAACTCGTAGAGCTTGTTTGTCATTTAAGAAATGATAAAACTGGTGTTCCTTTAGTTAGGGTAAGTTATTAATATTTTCCCAAAGCAGATTTGATGATGGAAAGAATTTAGGTTTGTGTTACCCAGTCTCAGAGCCACTAGCCACATGTGGCTATGTAAATTAATTCAAATTAAGTAAAAATGGAGTTCCTCGTGTCCCCAGGCCCTATTTTGAGGACTTCAGAGCCACATGAGGATGGTGGCTATCTCATAGGCAGTGCGTACATGGAGCACGTTTCCTTCAATGCAGAAGGTTTCATTGGATGGCGTAGCACTGGGCCTGCGGTCAGCTCAGATGCAGGCTCCGTTTGGTTCTTTCTTGCTTGTTCTCTCTCGGCCCATTTTTGCAAGACCTTCAGCTGTGGTGGGACACAAGCAAAGGTGTCAGCACCACACGAGGCATGTGTGCCCTCCGAGCAGGCGTCCTGTGTCCTGAGATCCCAGGCTCAAAGGGCATGTCTAGTTTTAAGTCACCTGGGGTGGTTCCACCCTCCAGCTCTTGCTGTTTGTTCGCAGGAACGTGAGTGGGCTGTGAGCGTGGGGTGGTGTATTCCCGGGAAATACGAATGCTCCTTTTTCTGTCTGCTGCCGCCTGCCTTGCCTTGGCTGCACTTAGAGTAGGCGCCCCGTCAGGCACAGCTCTTCCGGTGGGAGCTTTGGGGCTTTGGCGCAGGGGAGGTTCCCAGCCTCTGGCAAGGTATTTCCCCCAATTCTTAACCGCTGTCGTTCGGCTGAACTCGAATTGATATTGTTGTTTTTTCAAGATACATGTGTAAAATAATGCTTTCAAAACAGGATTGAGGGGCAGTGATTAAAATGGTTTCTTTCCTCAGGCCCCAGTCAGTGATGCAACCCTTCACTCCCCTCCTGCAGGCCAGGGTTCCCCAAGTGCCTCCTCCCGCCCCCAGAGTTTCTGACCTCTGTGAATGTGAACAGGTGGGCTTTTTAAAAATCAGACGGCATCTAATCTTGGCTCACGGGACTCAGCCAGCCCAGCTTGTGGACTCCACGTGGGGTTGAGATGTCGTGGGACTCGGGGGGAACCGGAGAGCAGGCCTGCTGGAGAGTGTGCTGGACAGCGCCTGCCCCTTCCCCCCAAACCCCCCCCACACACACACACACACACACACACTTGTTTTCCCTCTTGGGACATTTGGTTTTAGCTTTGGCAGAAAGAATACCTGAGCCAAGAGTTTATTTCACTGGATTTCATGTTTCATGAATGTGCAGCAAAGTAATTATAACGAAAGGTATTTTGTGTGTGTTTGTTTTTTATTTTAAAACTATGTATTCCACATTTTTTACCTGGGGAGAAGCTGTCTGTTGTATTCAGGGTAAATTGTTGTTTGGTTTTTCTTTTTCCTCTCCCCAACTTTTTATTATGAAAAAGACATACAGAAAGGTTGAAAAGAGGTACAGCAAACACCTGTGTACCCTCATCCTACCTATCATTTTGCCGTTTATGTGTGTATTTTACTTTTTATTTTTTTGCTTTGGAATTTGTAAGTAAGTGGAAGGTATTATGACTCTCCATCCCTAAATCCTACAGCATGTATCTCCTCAGAGTAAGAACTTTCTTCTAGAAAACCAGGCCTGAGAAGATAACGGTATTCCCATAACAGTCCATATTCAGATTTCCCCAAATGTCCTAAGACTTTAATTGCCATGGGGGTGGCATTGGTTTGGTTTGGTTTTTCAGAACCAGGACTCGGTCTGGGCTCCCATGTTACCTTGAGTTGTCGTGCACAGTTGATCCTTGGTGCAGGTTCCTGGGGGGCTGGTACCGTGTGGGCACAGTGGGTGGGCTGGCTTAAGTATGTTCTCTGGGGAGAGGACACTGAACGTGCCTCGGAGAGAGTTGGGTCAGGGGATAGTCTTGCCAGTCAGTAATTGGGATATTTGATCTCAGTGCTGGAAGGTACTTTAGGGCTTGCCAGCTGGCCTCTTCCCTTTACCTCCCTGGAGCTCCTTTGCAATGGGATGGATGCCTCCGTCATGTCCTCCTTCTCTTGAACCTGCCCACAGTCAGAGCGCTTGGAAAATCCTCCCCTCACTAGAACGAAATGACATGCCGGAAACACCTCAGGGTGCCAGTGAGGAAGCTCGGACCCAACACAGATGTGCAGACCCTACTGCAGCTTAAAGGAGGGTGGGCCCTTGTCTGGGCAGACGTTTTGAGCAATGTAAAGAACCTGGCATTTAGGGTTTGATATATACCACTCTCGCCAGCAGCCCGCCCTTCCCATGTAACAATGACACAGTGAGTGAGTTCTCCCACCGCCGAGCGTCTTCTGAGTCTTTAAGCCCCAATACATGTTGCGGTTTCACCTGGTGTCATGTCTTTTTTCAGGATTTTGTCTTTTATAAGTGTCTTTTATCTGTGTTTATACAGCAAGCAAGAGAAATGGTATTAGAGATCATCCGAGAGAAAGACCAAGCTGACTTTCGAGGTGTACGCAGTGACTACACCTCCCGAATGGGAGGAGGCAGTATAGAGGTATGCTTGAATTACAGGTTAGTAGGCAAAATGAGGTTAAAGGTTGTAGGTCACCGGTCTGTTGGCTCTTTAACCTTGAGCAAATGATTTAACTTTTGTCTCATCTGTGAAACCTTATGAATTCACTCGCTTCCCAGGGTGGGTGTGAGGACAGATTGGGACAGTCAGCCGTAGTAAGGGGAGCCAGCTGCATGCTTTTCAGGGCGTGGGGCCATTCTCCCTGGTTTTGAGATTTTGCTGAAGACCAAAGTCCAAATTGTCCAAATTCTGATGGTGATCTGTTGTGATTTTATCAAATTTGGAATCCAGATTTATTGGTGAGGTGGAATGAGATCAAAATCAATGCTTTGGAATGAAATTTTGATATATGCTACTACATGTATGGGCCTTGCAAACATCGTGCTTAGCAAAATAAGCCCAGAGACAGAAGGACAAATATTTATTGTATGATTCCAATTATACCTAAATAGGCAAATTTGTAGAGACAGAAAATAAAATCAAGGTTTCTAGGGACTGGAGAAAGGAGTTGCTATTTACTGGATCAGAGTTTTTATTGTGGATGATGGAAAGGTTTGGGGTATAGATATCCGGGACAGTTATACAACATTGTGAATGTATTTAATGCCACTGAATTGTATACTTATGAATGGCTCGAAGGGTATATATTGTGTATATTTTACCACAATAAAAACAAATGAAAAAAATATTTTAAAGGATCACTAGTATAATGGACACGTATATGGTATATTTATGTTATTTCATAGAATTTGGAAGATAAATTAGCTGTTTTTAATCTTTTATCTATTTATAAGGTTTATTCTTTACTTCATTTTTATAACTATTTTGATCAAGTCTCAGACTTACTGGATTCATTTAATGGGCAGGAATGCAATTATGAACCACAATAGTTTTAAGAGGAAAAAAAGGCTTTATTATATCATTTCCAGGAATGCACTATAATAAAAATCAAGTTGTCACACACACACACACACACACACACACACACACACACTCTGTGTTTCCCTGAAAATAAACCCCAGTTAAGATCGTCAGCCAGACTGGCACACTTAGTATGTTATGACGATGTTCCAGAAGATGACATGACTGTATTTGAATAAATGTAGATTGTTGTACATGAAAAAATAAGACATCCCCTGAAAATATGTCTTAATGCGTCTTTTGGAGCAAAAATTAATATAAGACCCGGTCTTATTTTCAAGGAAGTACGGTGTATACATAACATCCTTTCAGAACAGACAGGTTTATAGAAAAGCTCTGATGTTTTGTTTTTCTGTGCTTAGGTGTCTGTTCCTAGGTTTGCTGTTGGGATTGTAATAGGAAGAAATGGGGAAATGATCAAAAAGATCCAGAATGACGCTGGTGTGAGGATTCAGTTCAAACCAGGTTGGTTTTAATGATTTTCAAAAACCCTAAGCATTATGAAGAATTAAAAAACACCTTAACAACTCAAGGACTTTGTAATTATCCCATTTATGACGTGTTTTTTTCTCTCTCTTTTGCAACATTCTGTTACCAAATTACCAATCTAAGTTTCTCCTCTGGGCCCTCATGTCTTTCTGGCTTGGTTACCCTTGTGGTTCCAGAACACTCTGCCTGGGGTTTCCAGGGCTTCCCTACCCCCACCCCCACTTAGACTGATAAAATTGGGGGAAATCAACATAGCATTTCCAATTTTTAATTTTGCCAAGTAAAGACTTTAAAAAATAATCTGTTATTTTGATTTCATAAAATAAAAGATAACTTAAAACCATAAAAAAGGACAGACATACTAGAATAAAGGACAATTCTTTACATTTTATAAATTTATGTTTAGAAGCAAAATTGTCTCCAGTGTCTTTAGCTTTGTCATTTTTCTGAAGATGGAAAAACATCACAGTGGGCTAATTTTTGGAAACTATTGCCAGAGCTCACCTGTTCTCCTTGGCCTTTTTTTGTTTGGTTGGTTTTGGTTTTGGTTTCTTCAGTGATATATTTCTTAAATATCTGTAATTGCATAAGTATTGGCATGGGCCATGAAAAGCTACGTAGCCGTATCCATACGTTTTCCGTATCCACAAGACGCCCTGAGTCTGGTGATGTCCTGACTGCTCCTTTAGCTCTGGTGGGAATATTGATGGAAATCTGATTGACCTTTGTCTCTTCTAAAGTTGGGCTTTTCCTAATCCCGCAGATGATGGGGTTAGTCCAGAGAGAGCTGCACAGGTCATGGGAGCCCCTGAGCGATGTCAGCATGCAGCACACGTCATCAGCGAGCTTATTCTTACCGCCCAGGTGGGTCCGGCCCTCTGGAGTTCACATACCTCACCCAAGAAAGTGGCAAGTGTCCCAAGGGGCTGTGGGGCCACACCACAGAGCTGTCCTCCCCTCAAGTCACCTTCATGGGAACCCGCGCTCCTGACAGTTATCTCCCTCCAGGCTGACAACCAGCAGCTTCTCTACAGCTGTCTCTTTCCTGCCTCCGCCCCACCCCCCACCCCCCGCTAGTTTATTACTCTTCTGCCTTTATTATCCCAGAATCTAGACTTTCTTTTTTTTTTTTCTTTAAAGTTTATTGGGGAGACATTTGTTAGTAAAGTTACATAGATTTCAGATGTACAATTCTGTAATACATTATCTGTGTCTCACATTGTGTGTTCACCACCCAGAGTCAGTTCTCTTTCCATCACCATATATTAGACCCCTAGATTTTCTTTCTGCAGTAGGTGCCTGACTTTTTAAGCTGTTTGGGAAAATACAGTGCAGATGACCAAGTTTCAGACAGTTGAGTGTACTTAGTATAAAACTGTAAGTAAAATCTAATCGTAGCTTTAGAAAGCACTTTCTTCTCCTCCAGCATCTTGTAGTTGTCTTCCTGCACTGGGTTCCGTGCACCTCTTTGTCTGGAATTTGAACAAGCTGGTGTGATATTGTTAGCATCTCCACCTGCCCCCGTTGTCGGTACCTCTGGGGAACCACTACAACTGATGATGGGCTGGCATACCCCCCAGGTACCTAGGACTGAGGAAGTCTGGGGGCGATCGGAGCTGAAGAAAGAAGCAGGAAATTGGCAACTGTTGGCCCAACTCTGCCAAAACCTCTCTAGGCCAAGTCTTCTCAGCAGCAAACAGAGTTTTACCCCAGGTGGTGCTCCCCATGGGATCCCCTAAGTCATCTGGGCATGCATGCTGAAGGAGCGAATTTATAGACCCCATCCCAGATCTCCTGAATCAGCATATCCAAGACTTGGGCTTGGGTCTCAGCTAGAGTCACAGGCACGTCTCAAGATTAGACAGGTTCAGGAAAGAATCACTAAATGAGCTCTCACATCATTTTTAGTGGGAAGAGTTCGTGAACCCACAACTGCAAAGGCTGTGAGATGATTAGGGGGCAGCCTTGTTCATGAGACCATGGCACACCCAGAAAGTTGGTTATGTGCGTGTATGTTTTAACATAAATCCCTAAATGACCTTGTTTACTTGCCATTTGGTGCTCCCAAAAGCACAGGGCAGGAAAAAGGCACTCCAGTTATCCACTTTCTGCTGGTTTAGATTCTGGGTCAACATCCACTTGTCTCTTCATCGATATGGGCAGGTTTTGCCAAACGTTTCTTCACCATGTTGCACGTCTGTTCAGCTTCTCCCTCCCGTGAAAGGAACGCTCAGCTCAGTGAGGTTTCCCCTCAATATTGAAAAGATGTAAATGCTGCAGCTTCCAAGGGACTCAGGACAAAGGCTGGAATGGGATGTGTTGTCGTTGAATGAAAGGAATCTTCTCAGATGTGGGTTTTGCTCTCTGCTGTGGGGACAGTGTGACAGTGAGTCAGGGACTTCTCCAGCCCCAGATCACGGGTTCTGGCCTGGCTAGTTCCCTCTTTGGTGGAGTGGGACAACTGGTTTTTCTTTAAAATCCTTTTGTCATTTTTGCCGTGGGATTACTAGTTGTTCTGACTCATAGAGCAGTGTCCGAATTGTTCTTTATGGGAGCCTGGTCAGGGGAGTGTCAGAAGTCATACATTGCCACTTATGTGACACTTTCAAAGGCCCGTAGCTTTTCAGCATCTAATGTCTGGCTTCTGGTAGGCCCAGTATGTGTCAGCCCCAGGAGAGCACAGCCTCAGCCAGCATTGAGAAGAAAACCAACTCCTACACCTGGGAGGAGTGCCCAGCACTGCCAACTCCAGGGAAGATCCTTGGGCTTCAGGCCTAGGAGTTTATATCTGGCTGCCTGTTTTAGTTGGGGCTATTTGTGCTGTTTACGCAACCACGTGTTTATCTGCATGTGTCCTCCTTGAAGACGCCTGTGATTTGTGTTAATTCTGGTTTTAAAGAGCACTTTAGAATCTGAAATGTGGAAAGGACCTCAGGTTCTGATGTGTGGCGTTGATTACAACCTGTCACTTAACCTCCTCCCTGGAGATGGAAAGTGGTGCTGGTGGCAGTGGCAGAAATCTTCACTTGAGCTTTGCTTCCTTCCCAGGAAAGAGATGGCTTTGGAGGCCTCGCAGTAGCCAGAGGAAGAGGCCGTGGCCGTGGCGACTGGAGTGTGGGTACCCCTGGTGGAATCCAGGAGATAACATACACAGTGCCCGCGGATAAGTGTGGCCTCGTCATCGGCAAAGGTAAGAGGCTGCTGCTGGCTTCCCGTCCGGCCCCCCCCCCCCCCCCCCGCCCCGCCAACTGTTTCACCTGAGAGCAGACAGGTCACATACAGTACCTCTGGGGCACAAAGTCAAGTCTGTTTGCTGCCCTTGACTGAAGGTGCCAGGTCGTGGCAGCCGCGCCCTTGTGCAAAAGCCCTGCTTTGCATGGGGCTTCTCGTGAATGAGGGCACAGCGTACGGACAGGCGATAAGTCCCACTGCCCATTAAGCGGCTTAGTTGTTGAAAAGGCGCCTGGCACAGGCTGAATGTCTGCCTCTGAATGTTTGTCAGTCGGCTGCTTAGTAATGAACTCACCTCTGAGGAACTCGGAGGAACAGTTAAGATAATTTCCTCAAGTGAAGACTGCTTTCTGAGAAGTTATGTCACTTTTTTCCTCAGTGGATTTGGGGATTTGGTCTTTATTGACACAACATGTGAAAATGGTTTTTATACTTTCAACACATTCACCATGAGTAACAGACACCCTGTGGAGGAAAATAAAAATTGATTTGTTGTTTCTAGGCATTTTAGAAAACATTAGGTAGAAACCCTCGTTAAGGGCTGGTGGGGCTCCTTTGCACCCCTCAGTGAGAAGCAAGGCAGATTTCTAGGCCATTGTGGCTCTTTCATCTGGGCCGGCCTTGGGGCCAAGAGGAGCCGCGGAGAGGGGACTGTGGCTCCTGGGGCCCCTCCCCGGCTGCAGGCTCAGCTTCTGTGGGCTCCAAGCAAAGCCCCGCTGCGGCAGGAAACTTGCACTTGGCATTGGGTCTCGTATTTGAGTAAATAAAAATCAGCCTTATCCCCAGAGTTTCTCCAATTTCTGTGATCGCCAGGCATCTCTTAGTTGTCAGGGGCTGCTAGTATTCCATGCAACGTGATTTGGGGATGTCCCCACCAACAGACACTGAGGCCACCACAGCACATCCTCACGAGGGGCCTGGATGGGAGTTCCTCCTCCTGACCCTGTCACTCACCTCCCAGAATCAGCCCTGCCTGTGACACTGTGTTTCTCACGCTCTTTCACAGCGTTTCTCTCCTGTATCTGTGTCGGTTTCAGATTATTAACCTCTCAGAGGTGATCGGAGCAGTGTGGGTTGGTTTTAATTCTCCAGCAGGGTGTCCGTGCTGATGGGTGTGTAATGGATGTTGTTAGCCGCCCAAATGCTGGGATGGGTCAGACCCACTCCCCAGCCAGCAGCGTGGCTGCCGTGACAGTAAATCCCCGTGATGCCTGTAGGTTGAGAGTCTTGTGAGAACCGTTTGCCCTGTGAGAACCGTTTTGACCACTAGGTTTTCATGTGAAAGTGTGTCTCTAGCCACTGGCAGAGCCTGGCCGTCCCCACTGTGACAGTCCCACAGTCAGTGAAACCTCGGTGTTCACAGGACATTCTCTCGTAGCTTGTCATCTGCGTGATTCCCAGAGGAAGCAGTGACTCTGGCCGCAACCTTGAGAAGCCGAGGAAAAGTTTTATTGGCGGGGGGCGGGGGATTTCTGTACTTACCCTGCCCCAAAAAGAGCTGGCATGACGCATGCCTCCTCCTTGGGAAAGGCGCGTGGGTGAGGGGGAGCGAGGGCGAGGGAGCCACATGCAGTCGGGCCCTGCTCCCCAGGCTCCAGCCGTCGCACAGACGCTGCGCCTCCCGGGCCCCTGCTGGATTTCCATGATAAATACAGCAATAGTGACAGATAGTGTGGCCAGCCCTGCTCTTGTCAGCCAGGCCTTTTAGCAGGTTTGATTAATTGCTTTACGATTTCACGTCCAGCCGGGGGGCCACTGGTGGGTCGCTTCTGCCCCCCATCAGGTGGAAGAATGGAGCAGGCTGCTGAATGAGTCTGTAGACAGCCACCATGTGCCAAGCTGGTGACCTCATTTTGAAGGAAGATGAACTTAAATTAACTCCTTCCGGCCCCGTGCAGTTTTGTGGGGCCCCCTCACCTTATTAGCATGCCTTCAAGGCCTCGGGGGAGAGGGGCTGTGGCTGCTGAGCCAAGTGCCCAATGAATGGAGGGGCTCGTCTGGGGCCTGCGGGTGTGTTCCAAGGGTGGAGGCTGGGCGCGTGGTGGAAAGGTCTGTGTTGAGTCTTGGCTCCCCACTGCTCCCCCGAAACGCTGTTGCTGAGGAGCGAAGTTGCTCATTTTTCACTGTGTGAAGAAGAGAAAATTCACTGTCTGTGAATGAAGAGCAATAGGTACTGGCTTGGGACTTTCTCATTGGTCAGTGCTGTCCCCAAGACAAGCGTGTTTGCTGGAGGTAGGACATGTAGGGACACTTTGCTCAAACTGTTGCAGAACTTGAAGAATATCTTGCACACGAAACTTTGTTCTGCTGAGTTGTGCTTTTTTGTTGTTTTTTTCTTTTTAATTTGCTTTTAAATTTCAAACTTCCCTAACTAAACTGAGAATGCCATCCAAGCCGCCGCTGAACAAAGCTTTATCCGAATGCCCTCAGTCTCCAGTTTCTTCCCATAGTGCAACCACTCGCGCCGTCTTCAGGAAGGACAGCTGGACGGACAGCTGGGCACAACCTCTGTTTCTTGATGCTTGTAGAGTCCCGCTGTGAGGACAGGGTGTCCCCTCTCGCCTCCCCCTTGACGGGCTGTTCAGCTGCATCTTCCTGCCGTGGAGGTGGAGGGAAGGTTAGAGTGGAGGATTGTGGACTCGTGAAAAGAAAATGACAAATGTCATAGGAGGGTAGTTTTGACTCGGGGCGGGGAGGGGTGACACAGAGACTGGCCTTTAGTCGTTGCTTTTGATCATTTGGGGCTCTCTGGTCCCCTGGACCGGATTTCCCACAGATTGTCTTTTTCCAGTTTTGCAAAACTTCGTGCTACGAGTTTTCCTTGTATTCTGGCTGCCCCGCATAATTGAGCAGAGCTGATCTGTAAGTTCTGTGAAATTTCAAAAGAAGAATCAAACCATTGTTACACTGGTGGGGCTTTTGTTACACAAATTTCATTAAGAGACTGGGACTCTCACAGGTTTTTCAAAGACTCCAACTAAATTTTCATTAGCCTGGCTCCACCCAGGCCTCTGTGACCCCCATCCTCTGGCTGCCTCTCTGTCTAGACCTGTCCCCCCCACAGAGGAGGCTGGGACTTGAGAAGTGACAGGATGGGCTATTAAAGGCCCAAGTGGGCTCCGGGCATTGTTGGGTCCTGTGGCCGTCAGTGTGACCTGTGGAGGGAGGGAGAGCAGCAGGGCGGTGGCCCCCTTTGTGCCGCGGAGGGGCCATCAGGTCGCTGTTCTTGTGCTGAGAAGGATGGAATGGAGTGCCTTCCCGGGCTGAGGCCTCGCGCTGGGCTGGGTGCGGCACTAGCCAAGGGCTGAGCTCGGGCCTCTGCAGAGGCCTCGGAGAGAAAAACCAGCAGGTGCCACGTGGTGTCTGTGGCCTCATCCTGGCTCAAAGAGAAGGACCAGCTTCACATCCTAAAGCTGGTTTTGCAAATGAGTGAGCCCTGGTTTCTGTTAGAGCCAGCTTAAAGTAAACAGAGGACCTCTCTGTTCTCCCGGGCGAGTGCTAGGATGCAGAAAAGACCCTCCCTCCTCTTCCGCAGCAGAGTGCTGTGAGACGCTGCGGCTTGCCACTGTTGCCACTTACTCTTCTGTCTTGTGTCCTCCTGCCTGCAGGGGGTGAGAACATCAAAAGCATAAACCAGCAGTCAGGAGCCCACGTGGAGCTTCAGCGGAACCCCCCTCCCAACACCGACCCCAACCTGCGAATATTCACCATCAGGGGGATTCCTCAACAGATCGAGGTGGCCAGACATCTCATAGATGAGAAAGTTGGCGTACGTACAAGGTCCTTTCCCCACCAGCTTACTAATAGCTGGATTTTCTGGTGGATGTCCAAGGTACCTCTTTTTCCCCAGAACCTTGTATTTCCTGTGCCTTTCAGTCCTCACATCATGTGAGCGCACCCCCTCCCACTTTGCCGAGGGGAAGATTGTGGCCCAGGGTTACCAGGGCCAGGCCCAGACATGATGAGGAAACCTCGGGCAGAACCCACCAAGGCCTGCGCAGCTCAGGCCCCAGAGCCATGTCCCCGGCAAGCTTAGATGAGCAGCTGGGGCGGCAGCCTTTTCCCCAGCACGGTCCCGGGACTCCCGCTGGCATTGCCCTGGCGGCCAGCCCTGCAGGCAGCTTTCATTGACTCTGGCTTTAGTTTCAGGCACCTCAAAGCAGATAAAGAAAGGGAGTGTTGATGGAGGACAGATTGGCCACTGCTCACCTCCAAGGGGACGTAGAATGGCAGAAAGAGCCGTGGGCCAGCCTAAATTGACGGGAGAGTCAAGCAGGTTGGTCCCTACCCCCAGGGTGACATGCTAGGGCAGATGTGGTGGTGCCAGTATTGGCTGTGTGGTGGTGTTGGTCACTCGAGGGTAGAAGCCACTTCTCAGATCAGGTCTGCTGTGGGGAGGAAGGCTAGTGCAAGGGCTGCAGGGCGTCTTCACTTCCCTGGCTCCCCAAACGCTGTGGTGTGCCTCGGGGGGCCGGGCAGAGGGCAGGGGTGCATCCCACAGGAAGTGACAGTCCTTTTGTGCCGCGACAGGGGACCAGTCTGGGAGCACCTGGAGCCTTTGGACAGAGCCCCTTCAGCCAGCCGCCTGCGGCTCCCCATCAGAAGTGAGTCTTCTGCATCCGTCTCACCTGGGAGAACCCCCCTCCCTCCCCCCCCAGCCCCCAAGGGGTCCTCCTTTCCAGCTCCTTCCAGGGAGTGCTGCCCAAGCCTGGAATTCTGGGGGTGGACATGACTCATCTTTACCCGTCACCCTCTGGCCTGGCCATAGCTCACTGACCAGTGCAGGGCTGAGAGCCTTCCCAGGGGGCAGAGGGTCTCCTTGTCACTGCCCGGCATCCCCAGCGGTGTGCAACGCCCTGGGACTGGGGGAGCGGAGGTTTTGGCAAAAGCTTTTTCGTCCTTGGGTCCTCAGCTCTTGGTCTTTCTTTGTTTTTCACATTCTTTCAGCGCCTTTCCTCCAAGGAGCTCAGGCTGCTTCCCCAACATTGCTGCTAAAGTGAATGGAAACCCCCACAGCACCCCTGTGAGGTGAGTGACCTGCTCTTACTCCGTCCAGGGGGTTCTCAGTCAGGACTAGGGTCGGGCCAGCTGGCCACTGTCAGCGGGGACCATTGCCTGGGGTGGGGGTGTGAGCAGTGAAGAAACAGATGACGGGTGGCGGGAGGTGGGCCCAGGTGCGGAGGGGATGTGACCCCCACTGGAACAAGTGACTCTTGTTCTCCACAGTGGTCCTCCGGCTTTTCTGACCCAGGGCTGGGGCAGCACCTACCAGGCGTGGCAGCAGCCTGCACAGCAAGTCCCAAGTAAGTCTCTCTGGAGGGGGTGGGACTGTGCACACCCCCAGGAAGGGCCTGAGGGGCTGCTGGGCCCCAACAGACCCAGGATGCCCCTCCCCAGAGGCATCGGGAGCCCTCAGCAGGCCCCACGTGAGCTGGGAGATGCCCACGTGCAGAAGGAGGTTTCTGTGGAAGTGGCACCAGCCTCCAGCTGGGCAGGGCGGAGGGGCTGGCTCTCCTGGCCCAGCTTCTCAGTCCTCTCTTTCCCATTGACTCTGTCCTTCTCGGAGCTGTAGACTTCTGTCACTTCTTTTCCAAGAATGGGTCAGAAACGCCTGTGGCCGTTGGAGGGTGTGGTTTGACCCGAGGCCGAGGCCGTCTGCTCCCTCCCGCCCACAGCTCTTCCCCCTCACCCTGTGTCCTCCTGGGCTGTCCCTGCCTGCTGGGTACCCTTCCCACTCTTCTCCTCTGGTCTCAAGGTGACCGGCTCCCTCTTGTCTCCAGCACGATCTTAGAAAGGGGCTCTTTCTGTTTTCTGAGCTTTTCGGAAAACGCAAATTAGCAAATGAGCTCTGCTGAGGGACACCTCACTGAGAAAACTGGTTGTAAAAGAGAACAGACGATCTGGTGGAACCAAACCTGCTCCCTACTCTCCGGCCCCCACGTTCGCCTTAGGACTCGTTCTGGAGTTTATTGCTGGTGGGGCCCGTCTTGCAAGGCCTGCAAAGAAACAAAACGGACACCTGACCTCCGGTTGTTCTGACCCTGTGGAGGGCCCGCTGTGTTGGGAAGGTGGTCATTAGGTGCATTGTCCTGCCTGCGCCCGAGGCTGCAGGACCATTGTCGCAATCTTGCTCATGGGCACTGAGCCTGGGGCCTAGCGCGCTTCCCCCTTGAGCAGAGTGCTGGCCGAGCAGCCCTGCCCCAGGACCCTGGTGAAGAGGACCACCCACGGGGTCCGGAGGCCAGGGCTGTGCAACATCAGGCCCACTCCCCTCCTGTGGTATCCAGTGTTGTCGGCTGTGAAATGAAGGGTTTCCAAAGTAGCTGCGAGCTCGGACATTGAATGGTTGACATTTTCCTTCCCCAATATTTCCTTATGAATGGTCTTAAACGTGTAGAATATTTTAAAGTTCATGAACACCCACACACCACCTAGATTGTACACCCCATTTCACTGGACACTGTATCCTGGACCCTGCCTGTGTTTTGTTTCCTCCTGTTCTGATTGGAGGGTGCCCCCAAGACGAGAGGTGAGCTGGTCGAGTTCCCATTTGTCCCATTGTCCGGTACAGGACCTGTGAGAGGCCCTAGACTGTGGGGAGTACCCGTCATTTCATTGACGCTCTGGGGGGCATGGTCCTGGAGAGGCCCACCCGCCTGCAGCCCAGACAGCTCATGCACACCGGGTGACTAAGGAGACACAGGAACGCCTGGGTCTTTGCCCGCTCACCACTGGTCTTGAGCTTTGTTGGTTTATTCGGGAGATTTAGAAATTGAAAATTGGTTTTGGTCAGTGAAATCTTGTTTGGAAGAAAACTCCTGCTTGCCCACACCCTCCTTCCGTGTCTGAGCGACGAGTTCTTGCTGCCCACATCCCTCACTCCTAGCCCTCCCCAAAACCAGGTCCTTCTGCTGTTAGTGTGCCGGCCCGAGTCCCGGCCGGCGCTGGTGGAAGGAGGGCAGGCTCTTCTCCCTTGTTTGCCCCCACCTCGTTTCTTTCCCCAGCCCCACACCCAGCCTGTGCTCGTCCTCGCAGTCTTTATTAACTAGCACGGAGAACATTTTGCTGTGAAATGTGTCTGCTGGCATGTCCTTGCTGCTGCAGCCTGATTCTAACAGGAGACGTTGAAGGGGCCTGAGCGGGTGGGCACGCAGCCAGCCTGACCTCGGCAGGGAGCAAGGTCCCCATGTGTCGCCAGTTGTCTTTTAACCCTCGTTATGCTCCTGGGCAGGCGGCGGCTGCTCTCCTCCTCCCCCCACCTCATCTCTCCTGCCCGTGCCACATAGAGAACGCCGCCCGGTGTATGCTTGGACGAGGAGGGCGGGAGCAAGCCACGCATCCTTTCCCCTGCTCCTGCCCCAAACGGCAGGAGGCTAGATTGTGTCGGGTGCGTGCTGCTGCCATCAGCCCCTCACTGTGTGGACCTCGTCTTTCTGTCATCACCTTGAGCACACTCTGGACAGTTCCCACGTGTTTGCTACACTGTTTGTCCAGAGGGGAAGCCATCAGTCTCTGAACAGAAGGGGCCAGGTGAAGAGTGCTCAGTGCCATTTGGACTCTGTTCCATTTGAAGGCTGATCCAGGGACCTAGACGGTAGTCTGGCCCCCGGGGCTCTGTTCCCCCGCAGCTGCAGCCCCATCTGAAGGGGGTCGAGCCTGTTCCGATGGACGTCCTTGAGGGGCAGCAGTTGGCACAGTCCTCCCAGCATCTCAGGGATCTTAGTTGCATCGCCAACCCCCCACCCCTCTAGCCACCCCAACCTGGGTGGAGGCCCTCTTGGGTGTTGACATGTCACCTCCATGACCAGCCTGCTGCCACCTTCTTCCCAGGCCACGGAGCCGGGGGCGGGCTTCAGAGGTGTGTGGCCCAGGGGCTAGTGAGCGAGGGAGTCAGAGCAGGGCCTGGAGTGGCCAGGCTGGGGGCCTGACTGCTTTTGTGTTCTTCGCACAGGCCAACAGAGCCAGCCGCAGAGCAGCCAGCCCGACTACAGCAAGGCCTGGGAAGACTATTACAAAAAACAGAGTGAGTGCACTGGCCTTCCCACCGAGCAGGCCCGCTCAGAGCCCCAAGCCTGTAGACTTCACTGTCCGAGCCTCCCTGCCACCGTTTTTCTTTAACGCTGGCCCCGTGACTCAGTGTCGATGCACACCTTTGTCTCTCGCTGCCCCTGCGTCTGTCAGAGGAGACGTGGTGTGGCAGTTTGTCTTTCCCTCATCCTCCCCTTCTGCTTCTGGGCCCCAGAGGGCCTGGAGGTGGGCTGGCTCCTCAACTGGGGGGCTGGGGACCGCTGTCCCAGTCCCCTTAACACTGCGTGGCCAGGACGCAGACCAGCTGGTGTCCTCCTCCCTGTCTTGCCACTGCCCGGCTCTTTTTGGCCATTTGAAGGCAGGTGAAGAGAAAAGATGGTGGAATGCAGGGTCTAAAGTTGGAATGGGTGCTGAGGTGTTCGCTTTTCTTCTACAGTTAGCTCATTTTCTTAACTACCAGAAACCAAACCGGCCTTTTTTTAAAAGGAGGAAAACTGTGAACTAAAAAAATCCAGGTGAATCATTGCAAGTCAGTACTAAGTCCTCCATGTACTGAGCCCGTCCTGCTGAGCCTGGCGTGCGCATGTGTGGGGAGAGGGGCTCGGGGCTGAGTCTGCAGGGTGTTACTTGTGGTTGGAAGCGCTGGTCTTTGGAATCCTCATTGGTGCCAGGGGCCGGGAGGTCATTGTCACCTGGAGCGCCTGGCAAAAGTCCAAATGTCGGGTCTTCCCCAGACCCCCCCCAATCCAGGCTCCCAGACACACGTGGGCCTGAATTTCCAGCCCTCTGTGGGGGCGGCACCCTGCGCACCTGCACGCACGCACGTGCCCGAGCCAGGTGCTCCCCTGCCCGCACTGGGCCCTGACTGGGCGGGCAGGCAGACGCAAAGCCTGTGAATTCGCAGAGAAGATGCTTCTGAAGGCCCTGTAGGGCGGAGCGGGGACCAGCAGCAAAAGGCTAACCGCACTCTTTGCAGCGAGCACTTGGGCGGCGCCTCACTGGCGTCCAGGGGGAGCGTCAGCCGCTGGTTACGATGCCTCAGAGCCTTCGGGAAGGGATCCCTCCAGGCACCCATCGCTTCCCCTAAGTGCGTCCCCACTCCTTATAACCCCGTTTTTGCCTTCGTCCATCAGGTCACGCTGCCAGTGCTGCTCCTCAGGCCAGCTCCCCACCGGACTACACAATGGCCTGGGCGGAATATTACAGACAGCAGGTCGCTTTCTACGGGCAGACGTTAGGGCAAGCTCAGGCCCACAGCCAGGTGCGTAGCTGATCCCAGCACTGCCGAGACTTCCCAGACCAGCCGTAACCCCTCTGCTGTCTGCTGCGTGTGCCTGGTGGACAGCTCGGGCCCCAGTGCCCCTCGGCATGGCCGCTGCCTGCTGAGAACCCAGCTGCAACCACCTTGGCCCGCTCTCCCAGGGTGAACAAGATTGGGCGCAAGTGGGAGAGGAATTCCTCCAAGGAAGTGCCTGATCTTCCCTCAAGTCCAGGCCACAGGCCACAGTGCTGAGTGGCACTCAGTTTCCCCAACTATACAGGAGAGAGCCAAGCTTCGATGGCTGGGCAGGCTTGGCACTGCGAGGAGGGAATGTGGAGCTCACGCCCGTGACTGCTCTTGCAGAGTGGTGTGGCCAGGCTGTCACCCTCGCCCCCGCAGTCATGGGGGAGCGGAGGAAACAGGCCAGTCCACACCCTCTGAGAGCTGGCAGGGCAGGGTGCCAGATCTTCTCCGTCCTGCATAGAAACCTGGAGGGCTCTGTCCAATCAGAGGCCAAAGACGGATTTCCTATTGTGGGGAAGGGGGCCCAATGATCCCACTGGCATATTCCAGGTGACCTGAGGTCCTGGACCTAATGCTGGTGGGCCACCTCACTGCCACAGTGGCCATCTGTGCCTAGGCCCAGTAGAAACGGGTGTCCCGGCTGGTGGTGACAGAAGTATCACTCCCTTCTCCCCACCCCGTCTCCCTAGAAAAGAGACGCCCCAGGGCCTCCTGTTCAAGAGAGGTTTTGTCTGGGCCAGAGCCCCTGATGGGAGGGGAGGCCGGGGAAAGTGCTGAGACACTGGCTGGTTTGTGGAGCCAGAGGGCACAGGGTGACCTGTCACCTCCTGCTGACAGAGCCCCAGACAACACAAGCACCAAGAGTGCCACCACAGGCTGACTTCTCCCCTTCCTTCCACAGGAACAGTAGGACAAGTGACCTGCGGCTCCCCCCCACCCCGAAATCATTGTGAGCGGAAACCTGTTTGTAACAGAGGTTTTTAGATTTGCAAACCTTTTGATGAAGAACCTTTGTTTTATTCTGTGAAACACTATATTTAGATTAACAGAATTTTTCTAAAAATCGGAAAATTAGTTACTAAAAATTGCTGGTAATTTTGTTTCATTATTTTTGTTATTTCAAATGTGGAAGCTCTGGGATTCTTTTTGGAGCAATACCTGCAAATTCAGGCACCAGAATGCCTCAGAGCAGTGACATTTCAACATGGTGTGTTTTGTTCCGTTTCTTTTTTTTTGCGTGTCGTTTTATTTACAGTTTTTTCTGTTGCAACAGAAAATGGCTTGGAAGTCTTAGGTGGTATGTAACAAATTCTTTTTAAAAATTTTTAAACAGTATTTAAATATTCTTAAATGTGTAAATTCATTAAATGTTTTACTTCTAATTTCTTGTATCTTGGCTGTCTGGTTTTATTGCATTTTTTAAAAAAACAACTACTATGTATTGTAATTAATTATGTGAATTCTGAATTGAGACAGGTAATTGTATTGCTGTCCAACGGGGATTGGGAGGGACATTTTATAGGGTTTGTATAATTTCTAGAGTTCTAAAGGGTAATATAAAAATGTGTTCATGTGTTTAGCATACGTTTTTTTCATGTCTCCATTACCGGTTGCAATTGTGTATCTAAGACCTCCAAGCTTGTTTTAAAAACAAAACAAAAAACCTTTCTCTATTCTCTCAGAAATATAAATACTGTTATTTTTAATATTAAAAAGAAATTCGATATAACTTTTAACAAACACTGTGGAACATTAAAACGCATAAAAATGTAGTAACTATTTTTAATTGCAAAGCGTTCTTTGCTTTTTCTTTTAAATATTTTTAATATTTGTCAAATTAACTAGATGAATAAACAAATCTAGTATTAACCACAATTATGAATTAAATAATTTTGATTTAATAAAAGGGATAATATGATTTCCAATGTTTACTGTAGTGGTTTCTTGTACAGATAACATGTATTTTTAAAGGAAAGAAAAACGGAATTGAAGCTATTTTTTCTTGCATTTTTAATTGACCTGAGGGACATTCCGTTTGAAATGTACTGAAGTTACCATTTCTGGTTTTTTTCTCCTTATTTTCCTTATAATGCTTGAAATGTCTAACTATTAAAAAAGGCAGTTGGAAAAATGTTATGCATGTTGTTTTAAAAGAAAAAGTGTTCTTTTTATTTGACTGGCAATTCATTTTACACTCTATATAATAAAATTTCCACGAGTCATCTTGTGGGCGAAGTATTTTTAGTCTGTTTGCTTTCCATTCACTTGTGCCCCCCCCCATCCCTGAACCCCACGACTCCCAGCCCCTGCCTGCTGTCACCTGAAATAAAAAGCAAAAAGCGAGAGTTCTTGCCGTTCTTAGCCGATTGCCTTGCTGCGCTGCATCAGCCTGACTTAGTTGGCGCACAACCTAGATTGCTGGCTACTTCATTAAGCTAATTTTATTTTAATGTATAATTTGACAGTTTGACTTGAGAGCCTTGGTTACCGCCAGCCGGCCCCCCCTTACCTGTGACATCTAAGCTCACCTGTCAGTCTCTTGATGTGGGCGTGACATGGAGTAGTCAGTAACAGTTTCCTCGGGCAGAGGCGCTGTCATCGGAAGTGGAGCTGGAAGGTTCCTTTAAGGGAGTCCCAATGCAGAGGCTTTGATCATCCACACATTCCGGTAACTGAGTCAGCACGGTTCCCCCCTCGCCCCTCCACCTGCTTCCCCAGCCCGCCTAAGAAACTCGCACCTAAACTGGTCTTGGCCTGGTGCCTTGGCCGCCCCTTCCACCATCACCTGGCACGTGTCCCTCTGGCTGCTGCCACCTGTGACCCGTTCCCTGTCCCCAGCACTCAGCCTGTGCTGTGTCATAGGTGGCATTTGTTCTCAGCCCTGTGCTCCTGCTGTGGGAGCTGGGGAGAGAGCTGGTAAGTGCCAGCAAATGTGCTCATTTGGTTTTGTTTTCATTAAGGAAACAAAAATGGGGTGTCCTTACCAATAGATTTAAATCCTGGAGGGTCCTGCAGTTTCAGGACATGCTATGACAGTGCAGGCCCTGGGCTAGAGGGCTACTAGGAATAAATCTGCCTCCAACTCCTTGCTTTCCTCCCCTCCTGTGGATGGAAGCAGCCACCGGCTTTGTACCAAGCTCTCTACGTTAATATTTGAACACGCCCTGCCTTCGCTGCTGGCTTTACACGTGCATCGTCTCTCCATTTAGATTCCCGGTGCTGTTAGGATCCTGTTTAGAACCCTCCTTATGGCTCATGCTTCGTGTGTGTGTGTGTGTGTGTGTGTGTGTGTGTGTGTGTGTTTCCAATTCTGGTCCGTTTTCTCTACCCCAAGCTCTAAGAGGAGGGGAAAAAAAGCATCTGTGGCTCCTTTAGGCCAAAAAGGGGTGTGGAGAGCAGCCCATCTGCAGCCATTCTGAGGCCTGTTGAGAGCCGGAAGACAAAAAGGAGATGGGGCATCTTTAACTCCACCTCTAGAGAATCGAGTTTGACGTTGAGAAATTGAATAGTAAAAGCCACTTGAAAAGAAGGAGGGGGTCGAGCAAGAGGAGGGCATAAACGCTGATGATGGGATGGGAATTAGGGAGGGCATTACAGAGAAGACTTCCTTCTAATTCATCTTCCAAGCTCTGTGCCAAAACAGCATTTGGCATGGTTCACAGGGAGCGATTGTGTGATAATGAACCCTAAGGTGTCCCTTAATTGAAGACTGAGTATTGCGGTTTGTGCCAAGAGTCATAAATGGTGCAGGCTTGCGGGAGGATGCATTTTCTTAAATGTATCGGTAAGTACAGATTAGCGCTTGTCCCCAGTGAAATGCCCATACTATAAATTATGGAAATCTCTCTCTCTTTCTCTCTGATGCAACCTTTTATTGAGGGGGGAAGGCGGGGTGTAATACAGCAGGAGGCGGGGGGGAAAGTTTGCAAGCATATGAAATTCGGCCTCTCATTAACATGGCGCCCATGGAAGATGGTTTTCATCAGCAGTCTGGTGTCCTGGAAGGCTAAAGTGCTTGAAATGTACCAAGTTCAGCGATTGTGTTCCATTAGGAAAGCTGCATGGTCATCACTGAAGGACAGTCTGTGTGTTTGGGGGGGCGGGGCAGGTGCTCTTGCCCCACCTCCCACCCTCCACCACACATGCACACTTGGTCTCTGCCAGCTGCCCAAGTTCACTATTCAAGGACCCAGCTGGGCTGTTCCCAACCCACCCAAGAGTTTGGGCTGGGGGTGGGGAGTTCTCTAGTGAGCATGCCTCCATTAACACCCCTGACCTCTCATTAGTTAGGAGGCACTCTCCAGTGTCCCTCTCAAATGGTGACCATCTATGATGCCCTACAGCCCCACCGTAGGGTTGGCTGGTGCACAGATGGCACGTTGCAGGACCTGGTCCAAGAGGGCACTAGGACACCATGGAGACTCAGCTTCTGGCTGGCTACGGTGGCACGGTTTCCCGAGACCCACTTCTGGTCCACTGGGGCCCAGTTGGGGTTTCTTAGATGGGCTAATGCACATGGTCCTTAGAGATTAATGGCCAGAAAGGGAGTTGACACTCAAGTCCGCAGGGGGTGCTGGGCCTGGGTCGGCTTCTTATGTGGGGGGGGGGGGGGGAAGTGAAAATGAACCATTGAAACAGTGGGAATCCTTGCTGGCTGTTGTCCTGAGAGCCTGTCAACATCTACCAAGGGAGGGCTGCCCCTTTCCAGGCATCTCCTTTGACAGCGGTCTCCACACCTAGTCTTCCCGTCTTACAGATGAGGGTTCAGAGTCAAAAGGAAAGTGTGGAGGGGCCAGTTTTGTGCCAAGTTCTATGCTGCACTTCACCCAGGGCTTCAATCGAGAGCATAAAAACTGCCCACAAAGAGCTCATGGTCAAGGGGGACACGGCAGTCACCACCAAGTGAGGTAGTTAATAGAAGAACAAAGAAACAGCCCTAAAAAGTTAGTGTTCAGCGCTAATCATGGGCCAGACCCTGTAAGTGCACTGGTCAATCAGTTTCTTTTTTTGAATGGAGAAATTATAGTTTGTTTATGCAATGGAATATTATAGTGCAAAGAAAATAAATGGACTACTATCCCATGCTACAGCGTGGATGAATCACAGAAAGTGTTGAACTGAAGAAGCCAGAGTACATACCGTGTGACTCCATTTCTATAACTGACAGTGATAGAAGTCAGGATAGCAATTACCTTTGGGGGCGCAGTGGTTGGGAAAGAGCATGAGGCACTGGGAATATTCTACATCTTGGTCTGAGGAGAATTACATGAGTGTATTCACTTTGTGAAAATTTACTGGTCTATACACTTAGGATGTGTGCATTTTCCTGTACATACGTATGTTATAAGTATGTTTCAATGTAAAGTTTCGTTTTAAAAACTGATGTTCTATATAGGTTTCTCTTAAAAATGTGATCTATTGATCTAACACACAATCATGTGGGTGCTCATTAAAAAGTACAGGGTCCTAGACTCCGACCCAAACTTACTGAATCAAATTGTCTAGGAGAGGGGTACAAGATTCTGTATTTAAACGAACTCCCTGGATAGGTCTTATGTAGGCTAAAGTTTGAAAGCCATGGTTGTGAGAAAATATTTAACATGGAAAATAGTAGTTAAGAGTGGATTCTAGAGCCAAAAATGCCTGGGTGCAAACCCAGCCCCTGCCATTTAATAGCAGTGTGAGCCAGGGAATGTATTCCAGCTCTCTAGGCCTCAGTTTCCACAAGTGGTAAGATGAAAATAATAGTAATTATCTCACATGGTTATTGTGAGGACTAAATGAGTGAATATATATGTGAAGTGCTTAGAATAGCACCCAGCACATAGTAAGCACTATATAAATGTTAAAAAAAAAAAAAAAAAAAAGGAGAGAAGCAAATTGAAAAAGTATATATACATACAGTGTAATTCTATTGTTGTAAGAATATATAAATATAGATGAATTTATACACAAACATACCCATGCAAATGACTGGAGAGATATAAATCAGAGAGTTAACAGGATTATGTGATTATTGTTAATTTGTATTTTCTTTTTCCTTTATCATCTAATTTCCTATACTGAAAAAATTTCTTTATTAGGAAATAGTTCTTGAAAGTTAGTTCCTTACAGTTTTTTTTATTATGCCCACATTTTTTAAGGTCCTCTTAACATTATAGATAGATGGCACCATACTATAGGGAAAAAACCCTTTGGAGCAAATTGCACAAGATATTGTGCATTTATTACTATGGAAGAAAGTCTAGTAGTCTCTATGAAATAACTCAGGTACTGCAGTAGGAACAAACACAGAAAGTGACCAAAACCGCATGGGAGTAGGTACATTTCTGAACAACTTCCCTTGTTTTCAATTGTCAAGAAGGAAGTTCGTTGGAAGGAAGGAAGTTTTATTGGAAGTTCATTGGAAGGAAGTTCATTGGAAGAAGGAAGTTTCAATGGAAGTTCATTATTATCGTTGTGGGAACCCACAGGCTCTCCCTGAATTTTTCACATGGGAATCAGTCAATCTATAGTTTCTGGAAGCAAATATGCTACTAGGTATATGAAGTCAAGAGCGGTATTGAGCGTGACGCAGCCAACCCATGGCACTAATATCACTGAGAAAAAAACAGATTTCAACTAGAGTTTATTTATACGGTCCTCGTATTTTCTTTTTCTGACCTCTTCTTTCCTTCTCCTGTTCTTATCTTTTTGGGTTTTTTCCTTTCAGTCTTACGTAGGCTTTAAGTTTGAATGTATGTGGCTGTAAAAGTATACTTTGGTCCTGCTAGAAACGCTGCTCTTGACTTTGATTCCGGTGCGAGGACTGCCAGCTTGGTTTAACCCTCTTATGTTCCTCCATATTTTTAGACACAAATCTTGAGTTATGCCAACTCCTAGTGTCAGTCTGCTTCACCAAACCTTAGTAACGTACTCATATTTTTGAGTGCCTACTGGGAAAATCCTCCTACTATAGATTACAAAAGCTTGCCTATTGATGACATAAGCATCACCTTCCACATTTCAAATGGGCTTCAAATGAATAAGCGAACAACAAAAATGTTAGCAAGAGTGGTGAAGGTTCTTCAATACTATCTCATGAACACACCTGAAAGTGAGATGGAGCGTCAAAGACAGAAGGTATAAGTCCAGATTTCAGTGACCATCTGCAGCGCTTCTGTCACAATCTGTCTTCTTAAAGTGCCTTGAACACAACACATTTGTTTTAGGCCCCAAAAGCCTGCAGCATTCACATTAAGTCCTTTCATTGCTAACACCTATTTTCTTTTGACGTTTTCATCCGGGGCATCGTTAACAGCAACGGGCAGCGACTAACGTCAAACCACAGAGTGTGTCTCCCTTCACTTCCGCCTCGAGGCCCTGGGAACCGGAAGTTGGCTGCGCGGGCGGGTCACGCGCTCCGCCGCCATATTGGCTGTGGTGGGAGCTGCTGCCCGGAGGGCGTGTGTTAGTCAGAGCAGCGCCGCTTCTCTGGGCGGAGGTCTCGTCCTGGCACCAGGGACCTTGGAGTGTGAGGGGAGCTGGAGGCGCCGGAGGCCTTGGCGCGGGAAGGCGGCGTCAGAGGCCAGGAGCGAGCCGGGCGGGCCGCGAGCAGTGCCGGAGGGTGTCTCCTGAAGGTGACGACTTCCTTGGGCTCTAGTCCGTCATTGTCTTTGATTCTGAGCCCACATTTGCAACCCCCCCCCCCACAATCGCGTGTTCCTAGCTGAGGCAAGCAAGACAACACTCTGCCCTCTTGTTTCCGCTCTCATACCGTAAGCAAGTGTCCTCGCAGTCAAGTGCCACGTGTTTTGCATTTTGTTGTTTCTGTTGGTGATTTTGCTGCTTAAAACGACCCCCAAGCGTAGTGCTGCCTAGTGTCCCTAAGGCTGTGACATGCCTTACAGAGAAAACTTGCTTGTGACATAAGCCGTGTTCTGGCCTGAGTTGTGCTGCTGTTGGCGGTGAGTTCAATGTTAACGAGTCGGCAGCATATGTGAAATGAGATGCCTTGAAGCAGACACGCATATTAAACGAGGTTGTGTGTTGATTGGGCGACAAACGTGTTGTGACTCCAGGCTTGAAGAACCTAACCCTGCATTTACCCCAGAAGCAAGCGTTCAGTATTTGTTTCCCAGGTTCACGTGACTTTATAGAACACAACTACCACGAATAACGAGAATCGACTATGTCTCCTTCCCGTGAGGGCCCACTACTCTCGAGGCCCACTTTAACTTTGAATAGGTTTTTGCCAGTCATACGATGGCTCTGTAGCTGACAGAGCTGGGATCAGACCTCAGTCTGACTGCAAAACCTGCCCACTTTGCCACTCCCATGGAGGGGACACCGAGCTTGGTTCCAGAGGGACCCAGCAGGTTCAGCCCACCTGAGGCAGCAGAGTGGAAGGTACACATGTTTGAACACGCAAGCTTGGGTTTGAGTCCAGTCTCCACCATTCAATAGCTGTGTGACCTAAGGCAAGTTATGGAACACTCTGTGCCTCAGTTTCCTCATCTGCAACATGGGGATAATTACCTCCCTGATCATAGGCTGAGGGAGGCTTCAGGGACGTGTATGTAAAGCACCTCATACCTGGCTCATAATGAGCACAAAAAACGGCAGCTCGTAGTCGTAATTGAGTTCAGGGCATCTGACTGCTATGGTGGTGTTTCCTGCTCCTCTCTGAGCACCAAGAACAGACTGAGTGGAAAAAATGTCCACCTCAGCATTGACTCTTTAGCTTCTTCTGTTCTCCCCAGTATACCATGACCCCAGGTTCAGCTTGTTGGTCCCCAGAAGTCACAGCAGCTAGGCCATTAGTAAAGAACAGCCCCCACGGGGAAGGTGAGGCAACTCTGGGAGGAACCAGGACCCCCATACACACATATATGTGGAGGATGACCCCCCCACCCTCCCCCCACACACACACAGATATGTGGGGGACAACCCCCCACACACACACACAGATATGTGGGGGACGACCCCCCACACACACACACAGATATGTGGGGGACAACCCCACACACACACACAGATATGTGGGGGACAACCCCCCCCACACACACACAGATATGTGGGGGACAACCCCCCACACACACACACAGATATGTGGGGGACAACCCCACACACACACACAGATATGTGGGGGACAACCCCCCACACACACACACAGATATGTGGGGGACGACCTGGCCTTGGTCAGTCCTTGGGTGGATTGAGGCTGCTCAATTCTGGCCCACACGATAACATTGAAGGAAATCCTATTTTAAGCACATTGAAAAGGAATCTGTGATTCTTTGGGTCTCTCCTTCTTACATCAGAGTCTCTAATCTCAACTTCCCTTCCCTGAGCAGGGACTTGGGCCCCCCAACTGTCCCAGCTGTCACTCACTGCAGCCACTCTGCCGAGTTCACACCAAGCCCAGGAATCCACTACCTGTCAGTCACTGGGGTGCAGTCATCTGCCCTCAGCTGCAGCTCTGCGCTTAAGAAAAGGTTGACAATAGAGATGGGGTGGTGACAGGACTGGGGTAACAATTTTGTTCTCGGTATTGATATCCTCCCCCTAGGTCACCTGAGTGTACATGTCGAAAGCTTCTTTCCCAGCCCTGCCTTTTCTTCAGTCAAGGGGAGAGAATGGTCACTTGGGGAGTCCAGAGGCCTGGAGTTTTTGTTCCCTACTTGTACGGCTGACTTCTTCTGTGACTTGAACAGGTCACATCTCTTCATCTCAGTTTCCCCTCCTTGGATCACAGCAGTGGTTTCCAAATTGTGTTAGGCTGGGATCAAGGATTCCACAGTTGTTTGATTCAGATTCCAATAAATTACAGTAAATGTATTTAAACATTTAATTATAATTTTTAAAAACCATGCACTCTATTGTATGCTGCATTCCCATTTTTTCAATCTGCTTGTCTTTGCGCCATACAACACTAGCTTAATCACTGTACCTTTATAGTCAGACTTTCAGCCCTGTTCTTCTTCAGAATTGCCTTGGCTATTCTTAGAATCAGTTTATAAATTCCCTGTTCCCCACAAAAATGTTTTTAAATCTGTTGGGATTTTGATTGGTATTGCATGGAATCTCTTGGTCAATTTGGGAAGAATCAACAACCTAACTATATTGAGTCTTCTAATTCATGAATGTGGTACAGGTAACCCGCCGTGGAAAACGGTTGTTAGGTTCCTAAAATGCTGTGGAATCAGTGCCACAGGTGTTACGTGAATCCGTGTTACATGAAACGAACTAGTAGTATAAAAAAAGGGGGTTAGGTTCCAAAAATTAAAAAAAAACATACTATTATATTTTTATAATTAAGAGAAATATCTTTATTAGAGCAATTTTCACCAAAAGTATAACATATTAGTATATATTAAATTATGTTTTCTTCTTCATCACTACGAAGCACCATTAACCAAGGGCATTTTCTTGTTGACAAGATATCTTCATCCTCAACTTTCTTCAGCAATATCTTGACTTCTATTCTGTACTTTTTCCAAAAAATCTCTTATTTCAGATTGCTTGCTTTTAGCTGAGAGATCTTTATAAATTTTGTCATACGGTGCTAAGCACTTGTAAAGTTCTCAAATTTTGTGCTTCATTCCTTGGAAGGATCTTCATTTAGGAAATTCTGTAGTCAAATCTGATACAACATCCACGCTCGAATGAAAATTTTCAAATGAGATATCTTTTGCTCATAAAAGCTCTTATTACACTCTGTGTTGTTCAGGGATTTCTCTAATTCTCGAACCGTGTTAGAACGAAACCGTGTTATAGAAGTGCCATGTTATACGGGGGTTACCTGTATATCCCTTCTTTTGTTTAGTTCTTTGATTTCTCTCTGTGATTTTGGTAGCTTTCAATATAGTGGTCTTGCACAGCTTTCTTTCCATTTACTCCTGTTATTTTTTGTGTTTTTTTTTTTTGATGTTTTATTGAAAATGGTATATTTAAAATTTTTTTTATTGCTGGTTGTAGAAATATAATTTATTTTTATGTATTGACCTTGATTCCAATGGCCTTATTTAAATTCCCTTTTAGTTCTAATAGCTTATAGATTCACATGGATTTTCTATATTGAGAATCATCATTTATGAATAATAATGATGTCATTGTTTTCCTTTCTAGTTCGTAAGCCATTTGTTTCTTCTTTTCTGCACCAGCCAAGGCCACCAGTAGTATACTGTTGACTGAAAGTAGTGAGGGTGTCATCCAGGTCCGTCTGTAGTTTCAGAGAGAAGACTTTCAGTAATTCACCATTAATTATGTTCGTTGTACATTTGTTGTACATACCTTTTATCAGATAAGGAAGTTCCCCTCTGTCTCTAATTTGCCACAACTTTTATCATGAATGGGGTTGAAGTTTTGAAATGCTTTTTCTGCATCTATGGAGATCATCACATGATTTATCTCCTTTTTTATTTTTTATTATTTTTTTAAATTTTTATTAAATTTACTGGAGTGACATTGGTTAGTAAAATTACATAGATTTCAAGTGTACAGTTCTATAATACATCATCTATATATTGCATTGTGTTCACCACCCAGAGTCAGTTCTCCTTCCATCACTGTATATTTGACCCCTTTCCTTTTTTTATTTTAATACAGGGATTACATTGATTGACTTTCAAATGTTAAAGCACTCTTGCATTCCTAGAATAAACCTCATTTGGTCATAATGTATTACCTATCCTTTTTATATATCATTGGATTGATTTACTAATAATTTTATTTGGAATTTTTGCATGTATGTTCATTCATGAGAACAGTCGGTCTGTAATTTATACCATAATTTGACCCACGGGAGACCTGCAGCATGTCAGCTTGTGCTGCTAGCTTCACCGATGTCTGTCAGGTATGCCATCACTGTCCACATTCCTGATGGGGAATGTCCTAACTCTGGACCGGTCTTTGAATCCAGGCCTGCACGCAGGTATCTGCTCCAGCCACCAAACACCAAAAAGTTCCTTACTCAGTTCATTATTGAATTCCATGCTCAGTTGGACGCCATTGTGCGATTAACACACACAACTAATATTGCTGGAGCACCGGCCATAGTCAATGCACTGCCTCAGCCCTGGGGGGACAGGATAGGGCAAAGCCACTTCTCCCCTCGTGGAGCTTGCCATCCACCACGGGGGCTTGTTTATGCCCGCCAGTGGTTACTGAACAATTCAACATTGAACAAAAAGTTCCTCCTACACCTTCTCTTTGAATCTTTGAATTGCTTTTTATTTCAAGTGTATCAAAGATACCAAGGTGCACAGTTCAAATACCGTTGTCGTTAACAGCTGCGGGTTTGCCTGATCATATCCATACTGCACTGATTTAGAAATAACTTGGATGCTGAGGCTCATGTGAAATTGTCATCCCAACCCCCTGGTTTTGAATCCGTCGTCAGCCATACTGCTGCCATTGATTGGCTGACTATCTAGCAAGTAGGCATGTCAATGTGAACTTATAAATCTGTTGCTATTTAAATGCCGCCCATGTCTGTTTTCTTTTGTGTTCAGCAGTTTGAATATGTGATGCTTAGATGTGGTATTTTTTGTGTGTTTAGGTTTTTTTTTGTGTTTTTTTTTTAAGATTTTATTGGGGAAGGGGAACAAGATTTTATTGGGGAACAGTGTGTACTTCCAGGCTTTTTTCCAAGTCAAGTTGTTGTCCTTTCAGTCTTAGTTGTGAAGGGTGCCATTCAGCTTCAAGTTGTTGTCCTTTTAGTTTTAGTTGCAGGGGGCACAGCCCACCATCCCTTGCGGGAGTCGAACCGGCAACCTTGTGGTTGAGAGGACGCGCTCCAACCAATTGAGCCGTCCGGGAGCTCAGCGGCAGCTCAGCTCAAGGTGCCGTGTTCAATCTTAGTTGCAGGGGGCAGAGCCCACCATCCCTTGCGGGACTTGAGGAATTGAACTGGCAACCTTGTGGTTGAGAGCCCACTGGCCCATGTGGGAACCGAACCGGCAGCCTTCAGAGTTAGGAGCATGGAGCTCTAACCACCTGAGCCACCGGGCTGGCCCCTGTGTGTTTGTTTTTTATTGTTGTTTTTGCTTTTTTGTTTTGGGTGGGCTTTTAAAAATTATTATTCTTTATCCTGCTTGGTGTTCTCTGAGCTTCCTGGATCTGTGGTTTGCTGCCTGCCATTAATTTTCGTAAGTTCTCAGCTATTATTACTTCAAATATTTCTTCTGCTCTGTCTGTCTTTCTTTTCCTTCTGGTATTGCAATTACATGTACTTGTATGTCACACCTTTTGACATTGTCCCACAGTTCTTGCCCTACCCTGTTGTTTCTTTTATTCTTTTTTCTCTTTGTACTTCAGTTTGGGAAATTTCTATTGACCTATCTTCAAGTTCACTGACTTCTTTCGTCAGCTCTGCCTGGTCTACAAATGAGCCCATCAGAGACATCTCTCATTTCTGTTACAGTGGTTTTTTTTCCTAACGTTTCCTCTGGATGCTTCCTTAGAGTTCCCATCTCTCTGCTTACATTACCCATCAGTTCTTGCCCACTTTTTCAATTAGCGCCCTTAACATATTAATCATAGTTATTTTAAATTCCCTGTCTGATAATCCCAGCATTGGTGTCATCTCTGAGCTTGGTTCTGATCATTGTTTTGTCTCTTCAGATTGTTTTTTCTCTTGCCTTTTAGCGTTCCTTGTAATTTTTTGTTGAAAGGTGAACATGTTGTATCAGATAATAGGAACTGAGGTGAATAGGCATTTGGAGTGAGAATGTATGTTAGTCTGCTTAGGGGTTGGGCTGTGTATAATGCTTGCTATAGCTGCCGGTGCCAGAGGTTTCAAACTCTCTCTCTCTCTCTCTCTCTTTTTTTCTTCTGGTCTCCGCTCTTGACTTTGGGCTTCCCTGAGAACTCCTCAGATCCAGTCTGAGTCTGGCAGCTCTTTCAGCTGTGATCTTCCATTAGCATGCTGGAGCCCTGCTGGTGTGGTGGTGAGGGGTGGGGAGATGGGCAGCATGGTGGCTGTGAGCAGCCCCTTGGAGAGCTGTGGGGAACAGGAGGACATTCCAGCCAGCTGGAGAACCAGGATGCTTTTCGCCTTGAAATTCAGTGGGCTAACATCCTGCAGGGTGGCCTGGGCCCTTGCCGGACTTGCCGACTTGCTGGAAGCCTCAGCATCTCAAGGATAGAGACCAGATGGGTTCTCAGTGCTCGGATGGGGCTGGCACAGTGCTCAGTAGACCTGGCTAAACAAGTTCACCTTTAACTGAAGTCCCCAGGGACCAGAAGTGGCCAGGGCCGGGCTGAGGTCGCAGGGCACGACTCGCCCTTGTTCCATATCCCCGAGCTCAAGGTCCGGCCTGGCATGTTGTGGATCTGCTCTCAATATTTGCATAAATAAAATAAATACATGATGATCTGAGAGCCTGGAATGTCCAGAAGGCTCCAGAATAAATGCAGCTTGTGACTTACTGGACAAGTGGGGCAGAAAATTTCCCCTTCATTGCAACTACAGCTAATTTAGCTGGTCTTCCAGTGAGTTTGTCTTCCCTGATTGCCCAAGGTCTGCCTCTGGACAGAGGAGGAGAGGGGAGAATAGGGAAAGGTGGGAGCAGGAAATCTAAAATCAAAAGTGTCCATTTAGCCCATTTTTAACACATTATCGGACACCTCTATGCACTGGGCTTGCATGAGGGCACATGGATAATA
Source organism: Rhinolophus sinicus (assembly GCF_057876585.1). Lineage (NCBI taxonomy): Eukaryota > Metazoa > Chordata > Mammalia > Chiroptera > Rhinolophidae > Rhinolophus > Rhinolophus sinicus. The sequence goes on along the minus strand of NC_142516.1, from coordinate 5,088,252 downwards.
AGATACAGCCCCCCTCTCCCCCCCCCCGAGGGTTTTCTTCTTCGGCTGCAGACAGCCAGGAAGGACACAGGCTTAGAGGGCGTTCATCACTCTCCCCGAGCCTCAGTTTCCTCTGCTACAAAATGGGGTGGATGTTGGGACATACGTTGTAGACTTGCTGTGCATTGTTGATAGTTACATGTGCATGTGCGTGACCCAGCACTTGACAGGGGACCCCAAAGGGGGTCGCAGAGAGCAGCAGCCATCACCACTTTATCCGTGGTAGAGGTGATGGTTTTGAAACTAGGACCACAATGATGATACAGGTGCCGCCAGAGAGGCACCTTGCAGTGTGGCTGGGATACAGGCTGGAGCTGGGGAGGCCTAGGGAGTCTGAGGCCAGGGCTGGCACAAGTGGGCGGGGAAGAAGGGCCTTGAGTGGGCCCAGCCCCCTGCAGGGGGTCCCCATGGTTCTGGCTTGCAGGTCTGAGGACACATCATCCCATTCGCTCATGTCGACACCGGTGGGACCATTTGTGGCTGGGTCTCAGCATCTCTTTCCACACCTTGACTGGGCCCCAGGGTCTGGAGGATCTGGGCTGCCGTAGCCTATTGGCCGTGCCAGCTCGATAGGGGTGGGAGGTCCGCCAGATGCCACTTTGGGACACAGTCTTCCTCATGGTGCCCAGAGAAGGTAGGCAAGTCCAGAGGACTCGTCCTTTAGAGCTTGTTCACGCCATCATGCCTCTGTTCAGCCCGTCACTCATTCACTGGCTGAGCACCCACTGTGGGCTGGACCCCAGAGATCAGGAAGATCCAGGCAAGGTCCCTGCCCTCCAGGAGCTCCCGGTCCAGTATCCAGGCTGCTGAGATGGGTCAGAAGGGACCACGGAGTGGTCACCTCTGCACACCTCATGCCTAGTTTGTCCACAGCAAATGAAAGCCTCTTCCCCAGCAGGCCCTACTGGACCAGGATTGTACCCACGTCCTCCCTACCCACTGAAACAGCCTCTTGGAGTTGGCAGGTAGAGCACAGGAGCCCCTAAGTCCTAGTTCCTTTGGCCTCAGCAGCCCCCCCCCCCCACAGGAGTCTGTACAGGACAGTGGGTAAGGCCTTGCCCTGGAGTCAGGTTGCCTGGGTTTGAGTCTCAGTTCTGCTCTTCGCTCACTGTGTATGACCATGGGCATGTCAATAACATGGCCCCTTTCTCCCTCCTGCCTCGATTGTAATGGCAGGGCTGCAGCAGCCACATTGTGATCATGAGAACAGGCCTCTTATCCTTGAGTTGCTGAGCCAAAGCCCACAGGTACGGACCTACAGGTACCTCTGTAGTCTGTTATGTGAGAAAAGAAACCCTTTGTTACAGCGGCGACTGATGTCGGGTCCACTGTCGCTTGGGGCCCGAGTTGTTCCTGACTGAGACACTTAACTTTCCTGTGGCTCAGTTTCCTCTTCTGGGACATGGGGATAATTATAGCAGCTACCTCAGTGTGTTGGATGAGGATAGACTGAGAAAAGCCTAGTAAAGTACTTAAAAGTACTGGTATTTAGTGTGTGCTTAGCAAATACTAATTGTTAGTATTGTTTTTTTGTTTTTTTCATTCCAACAACTCTTTGTAATACATGGACCACAGACTCCTTAGTATACTGGTCAACTTCCTTAGCAGATGGTTTTGCTTTTCCGGGACCCTGTGTAGGTAATATTTGGTACCCACCTTCATTCTTACTTTCATATTTCCCAAATTTTCAAGCATGGCTGTGTGTTACTTTTTAAATGTACTCATAATGATATGCTAATATTTTCCGTATTTGAAATACGTTCTATATCCTATGAGCTTTTCATGCATTATGTCTATTTTCCTCATGACAGCTCTCCCAGTGGAGGTTCCTATTGTTAGCCCATTTTGCTGATGAAGAAACTAAGGCTCACAGAGGGGAAGTGGGTGCCTTGGCTCCCAGCAGTACCACTGGGCAGGATCCTGCTCACATCCTCAGGTCTCTTGGGCCTGGGGTATCTCCTGAGGGGTCCAGGGGATCTGTACGCCTGGGGCTGAGTAGTGTTTGGAGAGGGGGCAGAAATAGGAATGGCAGCCACAGGTATCTCTTTGGTGTGAGCTCGCTCACCAGGCACATCGGGCTTTTGAGACAGGAAGGTTAGTGCTCCCACTTTACAGTGAGGTTGAAGCCACTGGGACAAGAAGCCTTAGATAGGCTGGCCCAGGAGAGGCTCCCGCCACCTCTGGCCCCACCCCGGTGCCTCCCCTGCCTCCACCCACCAGCACTGCTGCAAGCTGGTGTGAGAGGGCAAAGTCTAGGTCTGCCCTGGTCACCCTGGTGCCCCCGGGACCTTGTAGAGGGCCTGGCACACAGCAGGTGCTCAATAAGTATTTGTTGAACACAGGAACAGCCAGAGCCTCCAAGATTTCCTGTGAGGCAGCTGATGGTGCGGATGGCAGCAGAATTAGGGTACCACTTTCTGTCCCAACCCTCTCTCTGCTCTGGGGACATGAAGGAGGAGCAGGTACAAGGGCTGAGAGGCAGGAAAGCAGGAAGCAGGGGCAGTGGGGATGGTGGAGGAAGGCCAGGCAGGCTGCGTGTGGGTGCCGAGGGCCCCTGGAGAAAGAAGGGGGACTGAGTGAGTGTGCAGGCTCCCCCTAGGCTCACAGGAGGGGCGGAGGCCAGAGGGCATGAAGACGTGGGCAGGGAGGGCCGCTGCCCATCTCCCACCTACCCCACCCAACCTCCTACTCTCTACGTCCTTCCTGCCTCCTTTCTGCCTGCCTCTTCTCCCCCCCCTGCCCCCACCAATTTCTGTGTCTGAAGCGCCTCCGTTCCTCCCTCTCCCTGCCTCTTGGCCATCTCTCTAACTCAGAAGTCTCCCAGGTCTCTGGGAAGCCCTGCCTCTGCTTGCTTCATCTCTCCGTGTCCTTGTGTCTCCACCTCTCAGACTTTGATTTTCATCTGGTTTCTTACATCCTGGCCTCTCTCTGCCTCAGTCTCCCTTCGGAAGCCTGTGCCTCCGTCTCCCGCTTGTCATGTCTCTTCTGGAGTCTGAGCTTCCCGGAGCGTCTCTCCCTTCCGTCCCGCCGCATTGATCTGCCCCGGCTTCGGCGCTGGCTGCGAGGAGCGCAGAGCCTGGGACCCCGAGCGTGGGCGACAGGGTGGGGCTTTGGTTCCCGGAGGCGCCCCATCCTCAGCTCCCAGAGAGACTCGTGTGCCAGTCACCTGCCTGCCAGGCTCCCGGCTCCTGGCGGATGCGCCCGACGTGGGCGCCACAGGGCGCATCTTTTCTCTCCCAGACGCTGAGGCTAATTAGATTGAGGGAGGGCGCTGTCCCCATTCAAGGCGCTGAGGCCACCTCTTCACCTGTAGCTCCGCGCAGGCCACTCCGAGTCACGTCTATTGAAGCCGTTTCAGTGGCCCGCACCCCCCACCCCACCTCCGCAGCTGTGGTGCCTTCGCGCTGGTGGGGGGCACCCTGGAGCCCATAATCGTCCTGCGGGAGTGGGGGAGGGCACATGGACCCCACGCGAGGAAGGAATTTCCCTAGGCCAGGGCAGGGATGGGGACGGGAAAGATTGGGACTCGGGCAGTAAGAGGAAGCCGAGAGGGGGTCGGGGCGCAAGCTAAGAGGAAAGGGCGCCGGGAAGGAGGGCGCGAGGAGGAGAAAGGGGAAGGAGACACTGACGTGGGGAGCGCGACACCGCCGTCGGGCGAGCGGAGGAGAGACACTGAGGGAGAAGACGGCCCGCGTGGGGGCGAGGACCTGCGGGGACACCGGCGGAGAGGAGAGCGGCGGGGAGGGGGCGAGAAGCCCCAGGAGGCAGCCGGGCGCGGGGCTGCAGGGGCCCCACTGCTGCCGCGGGCCTGGGGAGCAGGGGGTCGGGACGGGGCAGCACATTCTTCGCCTTTCCTTCCCCGGGCTCATTCCGCCGATCGATACCTGCGGGACCCACCCCCGCCGCTAATATCTTTTTAATGAGTTCGCGGGGCTTAGAGCGAGGGCGATCTGCCCTCCAGGGTGGATTTTCCCCCGGCAGATGTTTCGGGAGGAGGCGGCGCGAGGGGCCTCGGGGAGGGGCGGACAAATCTCCCTCGGAGGGGCGAGGGCAGAAGACTTTCTTCTAAAGTTCAAAAGAAAGACGGGCTTTCACTCGGCCCCCAAAAATGTATTTCCCGGCAGACAATGGGCTTCTTTCTGCACCTCGGAGGGCCGGCGGGGCGGGAGGAACGGGAACCCGGGTGCCTGAGCCCCGCCTGACCGACGTGCGCCCCCTTCCACGCGGGAGCCGAGAACTCGGCCTGCCCTCCGAATGCTCCACTGAAGCGCGCTGTCCGGAACTGGAGGGAACGAAAGTGCCCTGTGGGCTGGGCCACGGGGCGTGGGGAGCCCCTCATCCTGTGACCCGAGCCTCACGGGTGCGGGCCCCCTGCCCCAACAGACGTGCACTGTTGCCTCGAGGGGAGGGAGGACAGCTCTCTGGGCCTGGGCTTCGGCCCTCGTTCTCTCCGCGCTCCACTCTGCGCGAGGCAACAAGTAGAAATCAGCCGGCGCCCGGCGGCCGGGAGACCCTGCGTCCCTCTTCATCTGCAGGGGCCGGCCACCCAGCCCGGTGCCCCCCTGCCCTCCCCACAACGTCCCCCAATCCGTGGGTCCGTCGGCCTGCTGCAGCCTCCCTCTCCACTCCCGTGGGCTCGGGGAGAAGGGGGAGCCAGGCCACGAGGATGACCTCCGAAGAGCCGCGGCCGATTGATTCGTTCCGCCCGGAGCCCAGACCGCGTGAATGGGGGCCGGGGCGGCGGCGGCGGCGGCGCGGGGATAAAGATGTTCTCTCTGCAAAGGGGAGGAGGCGCGGGGCGGGGAGCGGGGCCATTCACTCCTGGCCCGGCCCCTCGGGAAGCAGCGCCGAAGAAAGGGGACCGGGGCCTATTCAAGCCCTACGAGCTGCCCACAATGGACCGATATACTGGGGGCCTCTCTATTAACGCCCATGAATATTAAAGAGATTGAGGAGCGGCGGCCCGCGGGCGCGAGGGCGGGGGGAGGCGGGGAGGGAAGGGGGACAGTGCCTGTGAGCTCAGGCTCCGCCGGGGCTAGCAGAGGGGGCTTCAGCACCCGCACACTGCGCGTCAGTTCCCGCAGAAAACAAGGTTCATCCGCGGAGAAACCCCGGAACGTGCAATGTTTTCCCTAGCGATCTCAGCGAGGGGAGAGGCAAGCACAGGGAATCTTGCTCCCCAATTCTAATGGGCCCTGAGACGGTAGCAGTTCCAATAGGTCCCCCTTTTCCTGGGGCGCGGTCCAGGTGGGTCTACGGCTAGACCAGAAGCACAAAATTTGAGTGAGCAGTGGAGCCGTGCAAGGACAGAGGGTGCATGAGCTGGGGGGCTGTTCTGGGCTCTGAGTCCACCCCGCCCCCGCACTGCGCCCCGGGGTTGTAGGTCTCTGGGAAAGGAATAGGGCTACCTGGCCTCGGTCACAGCCCTGGGTCCTCTCAGCTTCTGACCCCTAGCTGGGGTCAGGACCCAAATACTGCACCCCAGAGGCCTTTTCTTAGTGGGATGTGGCCTGGGAATTGGCAAAATCCTCGGGGCTTTCAGAGGAAAGTGACCTGATCCAAAGACAGACAAGGCGAGAAGAAACCTCATTTCACCAAGTCCAACCCAAACCATTGGACAGCCAGCGACACTACGGCTCAGAGAGGAGAAGGGGCGACCCAAGGCCGCACAACAGCCCTCATTGCACTTGGTTTCCCAGAGGCTCAGAGCTTGGCTGCAGGGCTTGGGAACTGAGCCCCGGCTCCTGGCAGTGCTCCCCCATGTAGTCTCTTCTGCCCTGGGCTCATTTTCTCCTCCACTGTCTTCCTAGAAGCCAAGGCCCAGGCGCCAGTCTGTGAGGCTCCCGTGCTCTGACTCCATCACCTTCCTTGGCTCAAACCAGAGCCAGTGTGACTCGCTGGAGGTGTCTGGAAGGGACTCTAACCCGCCGGCTGCGCTCTTACCTCCGCAGCGCTGCCCTCTGCTGGCATCGGCCTGAAGGTCACGCCTTCCGCCCGGTGTGGCCTCCTGGGTCATCATCCTCTAGAAGGCCCGGGGCCCTGGGTCTGAAAGCCAGCGGTTGCCCCCGTCCTAACTCTGCCTGGATGCAGACCCCGGAATGTCATGGGCCACAACCCAGCTTACAGAGGCCAGGGATCTATGGCTTCCAGGTGTGAGGCTGGCTTAGCAAAGGCTGGACCCCTGCGGTGGAGGGAGCTCTTTTCCAAGGGGTGTGAGGACAGTGACTCCTGTGGGAAGACCAGTCACCCTTCCTCTCCACCCAAGTGTCCACCTTGCGGAGAAGGCCTGGGGAACCGGCTCCCCCCCACCCCGTCCGAGAACCCAGGACCCCAACCCCTGCCCTGTGTCCAGAAAACCCGGTTCTGTTAATGGAACCTGAAATTTCAGGGCTAGAGGACGGGCTGAGGAGCTCAGCAGGTGGGGAAGTGTCCCCATGCCTCCCTGTCCCCCTCCAGTCTCTAGGGTTGGAGTCGGGGCTAACTCTGGGAGGTGGCAAAGCCTGCAGGAAGCAGTGGCCTTCTCGCCTTGGCTCCGGGCTCTGCAGTTCCCTGTGTCCAGATAGAGACTGAGAAAGACTGGGTGGGCCCTGCGGGTGCCTTGGAACCTCCGTGCAGAAAAGCTTCTGGTGGCATGGCGGGGGGGGGGCAGAGGAGCTAGGAGGAAGGGAGAGAAAAGGGAGGTCAGAAAAAAGAGGGCCAGGAGGCAAGAAGTGCGGGAATGCAGAGAGCTTCCCTTGGTGGCAACCGAGAGAAGGAGCCGGGAGGCTCGAGCTCTGAGCCGGCGCACGCACCGCAGCCTGGCTCGGGGCTACCTGCAGTTTCGGAAGGCGTCGCTCTGGGGCACGGCTGCTCTCCCTCAGGATGGTCCGGGCACCCCTTTTTATCCCACCTGTATCCGGCAGGAAAGCCTTCTCTGAGCAACCAGGGGCTAATTCGGATTTCAGTCTGCTCTTCCCGACCCCTACCTAACCCACTCAGAGCCAGGAACTGATTGCCCACGAAGCAGTGGCAGGCCTGGCCCAGCCCCGACGGCGGCCGCAGTCCCGCCCCACAGCCCTCGCGGTCCTGGGGTGGGTTTCACACCCGGCAGGAAGCGGGGCGAGCAGGGCGGTTGGAACGGCCCGTTTGAAGCGAAGCGCCGGCTTCCGCAACGCCATTTGCGGAGGAGATGAGCGCGGCCCGCGCGGGGCCTGAGGGTGCTAGAGGGACAACCACAGTCCGGCTCTGGGAGCCCCGGAGAGTCCAGGGCCTGCCCAGGGAAAGGAGCTTTGGGACGGTCCGGGACAGGCTGAGGAGCGCAGATCCGGCCTGGGACAGTAGGTGAGCCGGGGCCTGGGGGCCGAGGCCAGCGTCTTCTCCTGCCCAGTCCGTCCCTGGAGTCCGAGCGAGCCTCGCTGCGCCCCCTCCCCTGCCCCCTCCCCTCCTCTCCTCGCCGCGGGCTGAGCCTCCCTCCCTGCCTTGCGCTTCCCACGGGGAGAGGAGGAGGAAGAGGAAGGGGGGGAGGAAGGGCCGGTAGGGGCGGGAGGAGGGAAGGGGGGCTCTGGTGGCTCAGGCTCCTGGAGCCCGGCTGGGTACAACAAGTCTGTCCTCCGACGTCAGGGCGTCATTAATAACCAATTAGGAGGGTCACTGAGGCTCCTATAAAAGCGCTGAGATTTTGCCAAGGGGAAGACCGTCCGGGCTGGGTGTGCGACAGGCAAGCGCGCGTCCGAGAGCCCCTTGTGGCCGCAGTTTCTCTGCAGCCACCCACCTCCCACCCACCCCGCACCCCCGCACCCGCACCCGCCTCCACCTCCAGCCCCTTCTCTGCCGCCCTCCGCGCTGCCTCTGCCATCTCTGCTGCCTTTTCCATCTCTCTTCCTCTGCGCCTCGCTCCCCCTCGATCACTTTCCTCCCACTCCCTCCTGCATCCTCGTCCTCCCCCTCTCCTCTTCCTTTTCCTCCATCACAGCCCTCTTCTCTCGCTCCTCTGCTCCCCTGTCTCCCGCCACATCCCCACGTCTGCCCGGCCGTCCGTCCCCCGGCGCCGGCGAGCCCCGGGCCGCCCATGATGGGCTCCGTGCTCCCGGCTGAAGCCCTGGTGCTCAAGACCGGGCTGAAGGCGCCGGGGCTGGCGCTGGCCGAGGTCATCACCTCCGACATCCTGCACAGCTTCCTGTACGGGCGCTGGCGCAACGTGCTGGGTGAGCAGCTCTTCGAGGACAAGAACCACCACGCCAGCCCCAAAACAGCCTTCACCGCCGAGGTCCTGGCTCAGTCCTTCTCTGGCGGTGAGTTGTGCCGTCGAGGCCGGTCGCGTCCATTCCTCCCGGCGGCCCTTAATTCCCTGCCCGGGGGATGCTCCCACCACAGCGGGGACACGGGGCGCTGAAGCTGGTCGTGCGCCAGCCTGGGCGTTCTAGATGCCCTGTGTGCCTCAGTTTCCCGTAAGCCGAATCAGGACCGGGTGGAGAACAGCTCTGCACCCCGCGGCTTGGAGAAGGATCGCGGTGCCCAGGGCGCCGGCTCACAGAACCCGCGCTGCCCTGCCCGCCCCTCACCTCTTTGAGCAGGCCGGTTCCGGCATTTAAAGCCTTACTAGGCGTGTAATAGCAGTTGACTCAAAAAGAAGGGGTTTTAAATTCATTTAGTTAACTTGGGCTTGACCCGCGAAAGTTCCCACTTAAACCAAGAACTTTAAAAGGCAGCGGGGGCTGGAGAGGGGGTGGAGGGCGGGCAGGCGGGAGAGAAAGCCTCGGAGAGAGTGAGGGAGAGAAAGAGCAAAAAAAGTTTCTTTTCTTTAAGATGTCTCAAGTTCTTATTCCTCATTCATCAACCAGCAAACAATATCTTTCCCCCGGCACTGGCATCTCTGCGCGTCGTCCTCTCTTCCCCCTTTTCGATTTCTGTTCCTCTCTTAATTTACCGTGCAGACTAATTCCACTTCCATTCACGCTATGTCAACCATCTAATCCCCCCTTTTTGTAAGGGGAATTCCTCGGCCCCTTTTAAACAAGTCCCCTCCGCATTGAGCTACAATTTACTGCTACAGCATTCTTCCAGGGCTAATGAATTTAGAATTAGCAATTTCTTTCGAATGGAGCCGAATGAATGCGATCACTTTAACAGCGTGACAAATTGCCAGCCTCTCCGCAATGGACACCGTTTAACCCCCCCTTTCAGCTGGCCCGCTCGCAGGGTATTTTCCCAGGTAGCTTAGAGGGGAACCTTGTAAGACATGGAGGCCGCCCCTGTGCGCCTCACCGCTCCCACCCCAGCTGCCAGGTCCAACAGGGGGACCCCCAGGGGTTCTGGGCTGCTTCCGTTCTTCCCTGCCCAGAGAGGCGACTTCAGGACTTGCCTGGGTCCCGGCACCGCCCTTCATGGCACCCGGATCCTGGGTGCACAGAGGGGCCCAGACACGCCTGTGGTCACACAGAGAGCTCAGAATCTGGCCCAGTGCTGCTCGGGTTGCTTTTGAGCCTCCGTGGCGTCGCAGTCCCAGGTCTGTTCCCAGCACTGCCAACCTGCCCCTGGAGCGGGGCGTTCAGCACCCCAAAAGGAGTCAGAGCCCCTGACGGTGTCCAGGGTCCTTCGATGGTGCCCTGTGCTTCCTGCCGGGATGCGCAGTGAGCTCCGCGAGTGACCAACAGAAGACCCCAGGACAGGATTGGACCGGGTGTCGGTTTGGTCATCACCTCCTCGTGGGAGCTGGCCTAAGTTTACCCATTTGTAAAACTACTCACTGTGGTTAGGTCAGTAGTTCTTAAACTTTTCTGTGGTGGAAGGCAGGAGAAATTGTGGGTGCTTTGAGAATTCGTGGAAAAACTGAAGAAAAAAAAAGAACTCCTACAAATGATACCCCCAAAGCACCGGGTTACAAACAGAACCCTGGTGACTGAGCCTCCATACCCTCCACTCCCCCACAAACACCCGGAGTGACTTCTGCGGAGTCACTCTGGGGCGGGCTTGGGATTGGTGGGCCGGGCAGGATGGGCTGGGTCCTCAGGCTCTGACCCAGTGCCCCCGCCCCACGGCCACAGAGGTGCAGAAGCTCTCCAGCCTGGTGCTGCCGGCCGAGGTGATTATCGCGCAGAGTTCCATCCCCGGCGAGGGCCTCGGCATCTTCTCCAAGACGTGGATCAAGGCGGGCACCGAGATGGGCCCTTTCACTGGCCGAGTCATCGCCCCGGAACATGTAGACATCTGCAAGAACAACAACCTCATGTGGGAGGTAGGCCAGGGTGGGGGGGGCACGGGTGGGGCCTGGCTTCCTCCTGCTGCTGCTCCACTTCCACTTCTGCCCTTGCTGGCAGCTTTGGCCACTCTGGCCCTGCCGCTCCCCAAGGCAGGACCCTGTGCTGCTGGATCCCTGGAGGTTCCTTCCCAACTTGCCCCAACACTCTCCCCCAAAGGCTTCATTCAGAAAACGGATCCTCTTTCCTCTGGCCAACTAGGAAGCACGACTTTTGTTGGTTTCATTTCACAGAGAAGGGCACTGAGATCCAGAGAGGCCGTGCCGCTTGCCCAGGGTCCCACAAGTGCTGGGAGCCGTCTCCCAGCCACCTGCATTCTTTCCCACATTCCTGAAGCAACATGGAAAGCCCCTCAAAGCCAGCCCTGGTCTGGGAATGGGGTGGCTGGAATGGAGAACCCAGAGGGTCTGTGCCTTTTGGGAGTCCACTTCACCTTGACAGGACAATGACATTGGAAATGCTCATTGACGGACTGGCACCAAGTCAGCTTTCTGAGTTGGGGCCTGCATTCCTCCAGAATATCTCAGCAGCCCCATGAGTTATTACGCCCATTTTACAGCAGGGAATTGAAGCTCAGAGAGGCTTCCATCCCAGGCCTTTTGATCTTCCTTCCCCCAAACAGTGCCAGATGCCACGGAGGACCCCCCTTAGGACAAAGCCACTCTCAAAGCACTTCCTCCTTTTGGGGCTTGCACCTGGCAGAGGCCAAACTAGGGTACCGTCTCCCTAATCTCTTTTTCCCTCTGCTCAGAAGGCTCCCACCACGGCTCCCATTTGGCAGACACTGGAGGAGCTTAATATGACCAATACTGCACCTGGTCACAGGAATGGGAGGCAGGGAACAGGCGGGTGGCCCAGAGACGGCTCCTAACTTCATCCCCTCCCTCCCTGGAGGTCTGGGCCAGTGGTTACTTTCTCCACTTGTTGCTGGGTTAGGAAGTTGGGGTCCAGTTTGACCTATGAATATCCTTGGCAGCGCCCAGGAAGGGGCTTGAACCAAGCCAGGTGCCACAGTGAGCCAGCCTTATGTCTCCAGGTTCCTGTGTCCCGTCTGTATCTGGCCAGGCAACTCCCCAGAGAGCTATCTGGATGCCTTTTTGTCTGGTCAGTGATCCCTCGGAGCCCCTTTTCTTCTGGGGGTGGGGAGGACATGACTCCCTGTTGGCCGCGTCTAGCCGGCTGGCCTCAGGCGAGCCACTGTGCCGCTCTGGGCCTCCTTTCCCTCAGCTGGAAAGCCGAGATGATCAGCGCTGTGGCCACTTCCTGGGGCTGTCGTGAGGATAGAGCGAGTGTACGTGGATGTGCCCGGCATGGGACCTGGGCCAGGCCCCAGGTGGCACACCTGACAAAGCCCTGCCTCACCTGGTCCCTGATTCACCCGCACCCAGGTGTTCAATGAGGATGGCACAGTGCGCTACTTTATTGATGCCAGCCAGGAGGACCACCGAAGCTGGATGACCTATATCAAGTGTGCACGTAACGAGCAGGAGCAGAACCTGGAGGTCGTCCAGATTGGCACCAGCATCTTCTACAAGGCCATCGAGGTGAGTGTGGGCGCTGTTGTGTAGGGGGCAGTGGGGGCCGCTGCATCCGGGCACTGGGCTGGGAGGAGGCACATTGACACCAGCCCAGCTGGCCCTGCCCGGGCTGCGGGGCTGAGGCCCATGCATCGTGGTCTTCAGGAGCGTGGCCTCTGGGAAGGCTTTCTGCTGTAGATCAGGAAGGACAGAACTTTTGACTTTATGCCACTGTCAGTGTCGTGAGCCTCTCAGCAGTGAGATCCCTGGGCACCTGCTGAGGCTGTCCTGGGCTTCGGAGGCTATGGAGGTACCGAGGAGAAGACACCGGCAGGCAGCCCAGGGAACACATTTGAGTGGGAGACGGGGCGTTGTGTCTGCACCATTTTAGCTGTGCATTGTCCCTCCTTCCGCATGCGTGAGGCACCGCTGACATGTGGACCATGGTTCTAGTCTGTTGTCACATCCTGGTCGCTCATGGTGTCAGGTTTCTCCTAGAGGGTGTATATGCATTATCCTATTTAATCCCCACGCATGTAATCCACGAGGGAGTGTCCTGCCCTTAGCTACAGTTTGCAGACAAGGAAACTCAGCCTTGGTGGCAGGCAGACTCAGGAGGTCCCACGTGGCATCGGGAGCAATGCGAACACTAACGCCATGCTGGGTGAAGCTTCTCAGAGAAGAGAGAAAGGGAGAGAGAGCAGGCAGATAACTATCACGTCCCGTGGGCGGGTGGCAGGGAGCTACGCCAGACTCAGGGCCGGGAAGGCTGGAGGACGGGAGAAGGAGGTGTTCCGGCAGGGGTGGCGGTGCTTGGGCAGAGGCACAGGCTCGCTGTTTGGGGAGGAGCTGATGGGAGCTGAAGTGGTAGCCAAGGAGGGGGCTACCCTGTTGGGACCTCCCCTGACAGGGTCCCTTCCCTGACAGCAGGAAATTTGCTTAGCGTCTGGCCCAGGAGGAGGCAAGCTGCCTGCTGCCTCCCCATGGCAGGTTGTTGGTGAGCGCACTGCAAGGATGGTGGGGCTCTTCTCCCCACACTTGTCTGGACCTCATGCACCGCTTACTGGTGGGGAGCAGCGCAGTGCCTCTTGGGGTGGGGCTGGGCTTGGCTGAGTTTTTCAGGTGGTCTGAAGGAGCCTCCTGAGAGTCGGAGAACGACTTCCTTTTAGTCCATGCTCCATTTTCTCCCTGCGACTCAGAACCCCAAATCTTTCCAAAGCCCCGAGGGCACAGAGCCTGGTGGCTTCTGGGGCTGAGGTCCTGTTGTCCCTGAATAACCAGGCCCCAGGGACTCTCCTAGGAATGAGCCCCAGAATGGCCTTTGCCTGGGTCCTGGTGTGGCCAGCTTGGGGCGGGGGGGGGGGGGGGGGGGGGGGCACGGGGACCCTGGGAGGACCAGGAAGTGGAGGGTAAGGAAACGTAGGCATTTCTGGATTGGGGTTCCAGGGAGGAAGTACAGCTTGAGGCAATGTGATGGTAGGACTGAAGGTGGCTCAGGCCCAGCACAGAGATGGTTCCTGTGATCTAGCTGGGCCGTCAGCCTGTGGGAGCAAGGGTTCCCCACCCGACATCCTGGCATCAGCCTCAGGTGTGGCTGAAGCCCGTCTCTAACAGAGTGCATCCTCCCGGAGCCTCGGCCCTTCTCACCGTCTCGCACACATCCTCACATGTGTATGCTGCTGCCCAGCCTTCCTGATAGAGACGAGCCAGCTGGGGGCCACACACTCACACCATCCGTCCTCTGTCCCCCGCTGGCGCACACACAGGAGACAGACTAGGAATGCCTGCATGATTCTAGCAGGAGGGCTCCCGGCTGAGGCACACGCGGGACTGAGTCTCACCTCACTGCGCACCATCTCTCATCACGCGCTCATCATGCTGGCTGAAAGCTGAATAGTGTCAGGAAACAGTAATAGACATTTGGACAGAAATTCAGACTCAGAGGGCAAGGTGGCCGAAGAGGACCTCCAAGGAGGGACCTGGGTTTATAAGATTTTTTTTTTAATTTTTAAACTTTTATTTATTTTTAAGTATGTATTTCCAGGACCCATCAGCTCCAAGTCAAGTAGTTGTTTCAATCTAGTTGTGGAGGGCGCAGCTCACAGTGGCCCATGCGGGGATCGAACCGGCAACCCTGGTGTTAGGAGCATCGTGCTCTAACCAACTGAGCTAACCGGCCACCCCATAAGATTTTTAAAAAGTCATCTATTTTGGATCAGGAATTTAAGTTGATAAGAGAAGATGGGGGGAAGAAATTTTATCATATATTGATAGGTAGACAGCACCAATTTGGCCATTAATGTTTTTACAGAGTTAGCAAGCCTGCAGAGAAAGGAGTATGTGAGAGAGAGACAAAGAAACACAAAATATCACCCATTTTATTTTTAATAAGTGAGTTGGGCACTTTTTTTGTAGTGGCAATTTTCTCAAACTGTGGCAATGTCACATTTCACCTACTAGACTAAATGTGTTGACCTGTGTGGCCACCATGCCGCAGGGCTGAGGCCAGAGCTCACGAGGCCCTTCTAGTTTTGGCCAGAAGAAATTGCTGCCCCCAGGCCACCCCCAAGATGCCTCTGGAATACATCGGTCTGTTGTATGCGTGTGGGAGAGTTAGTCAAGGAGAGGGGCCGTGGCGTGACCTGTTGTTTTAATCTTCCTGTCACTTTCAGAACTATTTATATTTCATAACAGTAACCCATTATTTGCCGAAAACATGGGAACGTCTTTACTAGATAAGTGAAATATACTATTGCTGTTCCCACAATGACAAAATGACAGCCCTGCAAACGGAGACAGGGGCAGTGGGGTTCTCAAGGCCAGCCCATCAGTGGACAATCCCCAGGCCAGACTGTCATCCCTGGGCACCCTCCCTGCTTACTCTAGTCAGGAAGAATTTACTACAACCTCGGGTGCCTAAAACGACACTTCTAGCAAGTGGGCGCAGAAGGTTGAATGAATAATTCTTTCTGCAGGTGATGGGGGCTGGTTGGAAAGGGGAACACATAGACCCAGTTCTCCCAAGAAAACAAAAGCAGCTCCCCAGGAGGCAAGACGTTTGACTCCAAAACTCAGCACAAGAAAGGGATGTAGGAATAAGTCATGAAAGTTTTGGCTTTGGGAACGGGGAGGAAAATTCCCAGTCTTTCCCCTCTTTATTTTTTAGGAAAGTACTGTGCCCTGCAATGTGGGCTTTTGCTTTTCGCTGCTTTCCTTCTCGTTTCAGGCAGTTGAGGTCTTTTTTTTTTTTTTTTTCTTGGAGTCCGCAGCACTCGCTCTCCTTTTCTTGGCTCTGTGAGGACAAGCACATTTTCCTTTGACCTTGCTCATCAGAGGATGCAATTAAAATGCTCTGCTTATTAATAACACTGCCTTCAGGGAGCGTTTACCAGGTGAGCACCTGCTGAGGGTCTTAGCAACTTTTTAGAATTAGAATCCTCTCGGCCCTGTGAGGTGCTCTCTCTCTCTCCGCATTTTCATGACCCTGAAACTAGGGTTCAGGGAGATCCTGGGAGGTTGCTGAGCTGTGATTTGAATCCAGGCCTGTGTAACCCCATGGTCGCCGTGCCGTGGGGCCTCCCTGGCCAATATCTATTTGCTGGAACTCTATTAATTGGTGTGTCGGGACATCTGTGGTACAGTGGAAATTGATATTTGTCCAGATGACTCAGATCTTTCTATACTACGGCTTCTGTACCGCCAAGGGACAGGGAGGGCAGCAGAGCCTCCTGGGGGCATGTTCAATAGTGTGACGGGAATTTAGACTAGGAAAACAAGTTCAAAACCCCATCATTTCAATTTATAATAGAAATTCAGAAATGGGGCAGGACAAAACTTGTGGGCTGGTAGGGAAGGTAAAGATGCCTGAGTTCAGAGTTGATGTAATTTGCCAACGAAAGACTTGGGTCCTGATATTCCCCCCAAATCGTGGTGATGTGGATTTTAGGGTACGGGACTCAGTTTCTTTGGGAATTGCTTGGTTTACTGCATGTCCTGAGTCAGTCCCTGCTCTCCAGAAAAGTGAATGGACAGCTGATTCTGATTCTCTGAGCTGCAGTGGAGAGCCCTGGCCGGACCAGGCTGGAGTGTTGGCCGTAAAAAGTAGCGCTAGTGGGGCTGTAAAGAGACAGGCCTGCAGGGGCTGGGGCCGGTTTCTGCTCTTAGGCGGTGGGGCTGGTGGGACCCTGGGGGCCTCCAGATAATAGTTCCAGGATCTGAGGGAGCAGGCTGCCTATTCTCCCCCAGCCTCCCGGTCCTGTTCCCCAGGTGGTTGCATGAGGGGTGCCCCGGAGCAGGCAGAAACCAGAGTTCTGGGTCAGTGGCTGCCACTGGCTTCCCAGGGTTTTGAAGGGCAGAGAGACTCCAATTCGCAGCCTCTGTGCGGTGATGCTGCTTTCCCAGGTGCTGCCTTGAAAGCTGGTAGCTTCTCACTGTCTGAGGATATGTGTCATTCTCAATTCCAGTAGGTTCTTCTTAATAGATTTCCTCTTTAAAAAATATTTTTTATAAAAGTGACGTGCTCATTATTTTTTAAAAAATCAGATGCATCATGTAGAAAATGGAAGTCACTCTGCCGTCATGTTGCTCCCCACGAACCTTAAATCAACAGTTTTAATAGTCTCAAAATGACAAACCCTCTTGGGGAAAGACACGCAGAAAACCGGCCACCGTGGCTGGGTATCCAGAGTGGGAGAGAGTTACTTTTCATTACACACGCTTTTATTTACATATTCACATTTTTGTCCATGTGTCCGCATCACTTTTATTTTTTTTATTTAATTAGTAAAATTAATTTTAGTCCATATCAAAAAATGTTAGTAAATAAATGACTCACCATTATATTGAAACAGTCAATCCTGATGCTCTTAGTTAAAAAGGAATATTCCCAGTCAGCATTTTGAAGAGCAATATTCAGATTCTGTGCAGTCCCACACATCCTTGGCCTCTCATTCATCATCCCCAGTTTTGTTGTTGTTATACGTATTTTATATTTAATGATGATTGTTATTGTCAATTAAAATTAAAAGGCCGGTGTTGACTCAGGTATTTGAATTCCCAGACCTCGCATCTGGAGGTGGAGAGGCAGCTCAGGGTAATGTCAGCCGCGGGTTTGCTGACTCCGCATCTGTGCTCTCCAGGGGGAGATGGGATTGGGAAGCTGTGGCCTCCGTGTGGGGCTGGTGTCTTTGGGACATGCTGGCTCTTGTCGGACAGTGAAGACAGCGCTGCCGGTCACTTTGGGCTTTCCCGGTGCCAGCAGCCCCACGCCACACTGCAGGCTCTGTGGGCTGCCTGCGGGGCTCGATGCAGCAGCAATGGCCGCCAGCTTCTCTGAGAGGTTAGCGAGCGGGGGAAAATCCTAACAAGCTCTTCTGTGTATCAGTCCTGCAAAGAGCTCTGTGTGCTTAGTTCCACTGAACCCCGACAGGCACCCAGTGAGGGGGGCCAGAGAAATGGTGCTGTCCCTCCTTTCTGGTTGAGGAAACGGATCCCAGGGCCATGAGACAACTTGCCCATATGCTCAGCAGGTGGGGAGTCTGAGTGGGCGCCAGCAGGGCCTGAGCTGGAACCCTCTGCAGTACTGTCTCCTGAAGGGAGGGGCACGTTCAGACTGTCTGATGGGCTGGTTGCTTTAGAACCATGATAGATAAAGTCTGGTTTCATCTGAGAATTGAAGCCAGGGGCTGGGCCAATGTTGGAGGTGACTTACAATCAGAGTCTTAGAGTTGGGGGACCTCGGGGACTTCCAAACCCCTCATTTGAGGCAAGTGACTGCCTAAGTTCACCCAGAGACCCAATGGCGGAGGACCCATTTGCACTGTCTCTCGGAGAGTGGCTTGCTTCCTGATGAATTTATCTGAACTATTTTAGTTCCATCTGCTCTTTTCTAAGGGGCTCACGAAACCTCTCTCCTCATTGCCCCTTTTCCAGAAGGGCCTCCAGCTCTGACCTGCTGCCCTCCGGGACAGTGGCCAGGACAGTGAATGACCAGAGACGCCTCGAGGGCTTTCACTGTGGTGCCGGCTTTCTTTGAGGCACTGCCTAATTTTCCTTGGGTTCAGAGACTGCGCTTGGTTTTCCCTATTCAAGCTGTCAGTCTGAGCTGGCGCAGCGCCCTCTGCCTGGCTTCTCATCACTCCCTGACCCTGGGGCTTGATGTGATGCCCCGTGGACTGTGTGGCTTGTGGAGACGGGGCACGGTGACCCCTGGTTGAGGAGGATCTCGGTCATGTAGGCCCCCTCGCTTGTTCCTGTTCCCACCCTGCCTCTCCTTTCAGGGAGCTGAGCTGGCTCTGATGGTCTGAGTGTCTTCCTGGCTCTGACCAGAGGAAGAAAGGTGTGGTGAACAGAAGTTTCTGAGTACGGTGGGGGTCGGGGGCCAGAACTAAATGGAAGGGGCGGAGCCTCTCTGACCCCGGAGACCAAAGGAAGGTCCTGTGCTGGTGGGATTTCAGACACCCCTAGATGGAACCCCATGTGATCTTTTGTGCTTCACTAAAGGAGGATCCACCAGGAAAACAAACCAGCTGCTGCCCGTGGGTGTCCAGCTTTCTTTCTCTGGGCAGATCAGAGTGACCCCCAGGATGGGTGCCAAAGCCAGCTCTTGTGGGGTCCAGGCCTCGGGACGGTGATGGGCTGTCCCCTCTCTCATTTACTCTAGCTTGCTGGGGCCTGAGGGTTCCCCACTTGGCAGGGCTAACTGGCTTTCACCAAAGGCCTAGGGAGCCCTTTGGGGTTCCCAGGGTGTGGAATATAGTCAACCCCACCTCAGGAGCAGGCCTTCCTCAGGCCCCCTGAATCGTCATTGCAAATCCTCCTTCCCGATGGCCTTCGCCATTTTCCTGGGGCGGGTCCTCCCCTGGGAGCAGAGCCCTGTCACCATTTGTGGAGCGCTCTGCCAGAAACCTCGGACATAGCAAAATGGATTCTTAAGGCTGCGTGCCCCGGTATTTCTGAGGTGGAGGCATTCATCAACCTGAGTGCTCCTTTCTAGCACTTTCCACGTGCATGGGTCATGCCGAGAGCCCTGTGATGGGAGAGCAGTACGTGTGATGTGGTGCCGCCTTGTGGGTGCTTTGGATGAGAGCTGTTTTCAAAACATTATCAGGCAGGGTGCAACCAAGTACCATACGGTGCCCATGCCCCTTGGGAGCAGCCTCAGGGCTGGCTGACGCTCGTACCCCTCGGTAAGAAATGAGTTTTCTAGCTTTTGGTCTCCTGTTACTTCTGCTTGTTGCAAGGCTTCTGTTCTGTTGTTGTCAGCTTGGGAGCACTTGCATGGCCAGGAGGCAGCTCTGTTCCCAGTAGCAGAGCTAGGATGGAGATGGCAAGAATCCTGGGCAGGGAGAGGGGACCAGAGCATCTCCTGTGATCGCGCAGCTTGGCCGGCTTGGCGGAAACGGACCCAAGGTGGCTTTCCCAGGGCTGAGATGGGAGCCACATCTCCACGGCAGGCACCAGGACAGCCACCGCCTGGCTGTGAGGGGATGTGCCCAGAGCCCTACCTCTTACCCCAGCCCACCCCCACCCTGCTGCCTCCCTGACCTCCCGTCTCCTCCTTCCTTGCAGATGGTCCCTCCAGACCAGGAGCTGCTGGTGTGGTACGGGAACTCGCACAACACCTTCCTGGGCATCCCCGGCGTGCCTGGGCTGGAGGAGGAGCAGAAAAAGAACAAGCATGGTAGGTATTCTCCATGGGGCCATGAGGACAAAGGACCCATGGAACCCAGTGTGTAGGTGGTGGGGGAGCAGGAAGGCTCTTGGCCTCCAGGGACCCTGGCTCAACCTCCAGCACCACTGAGCACATGGAACCTTCTGCTGATGCCTTTGGAGCCACCACTGTAGTCCAGGAATGGGTGGAAGGCAGTTCTCCTGTTTTCTGGCCAGAACAGACTAGGGGCAAATGGTGGTGGTACATCCGAGAGGCAGGATGAGCAAGGGGCCAGGCTGTGGGAGCCTGGATTGAGTTCCAGGCCTGCTGGGCAATCTTGAGAATGGCTCCGTGACTCAGTTTCCCTATTTTTAAGGGAAAGAGGTTGGGTAAGATGATCTCTAAACTCCCTTCCAGTTCTGACACTCTGCCTTCCCCTGCCCTGTCTCTGGTGCCTGGCCTGGCACAGAGTAGGCACTCAGTGTAAACCTTGCCAGCATGTGTGTTGGGGGGACGCTGATCATGCCAGAGATCATTTGCTTAGGACCTATTTTGTGCCAGGTATTGGGCTAAACCTTGTACGGGAATCGCCCCACTTGGGTCCTGGGAAAACCCTTCTGAAATTTAATTACCCTTAATTTTAGAGGATGGACTTGAGGTTCATGGATTATTGCTTACAGAGCCTTGCTTTGCAGCCGATGTTTACAATCAGTAATTTCTCTGATCCTTACAGCAGGCTTATGGAGGTGATGCTATTATTACCTCCATTTCAGGGGTGAAGAAGGTGAGGTGCAGTTCCTTGATCTGCAGTAGGCACTCAGTAAATATTTGTGGGATGAATAAATGAAAGAAGTTTTCTGATGGGGGAGGGGTTATAATAGTTCTACTTATGGAAGGCTGCTATGAAGCAGGCACTAACCATCCATGGGCTAAGGCAAGCGAAGTGTTCAGCACACAGTAACCTTCAATAGATGTCAGCTTTGTGTGATCATCTCCAGTAGTCCTGTAGAGTCCCTTGAGGTCGTAGTAGGCTCCCATTTTACAGATGAGAAAGTTGAGGTTTAGTGAGGCTAAGTCTCTAAGTCTCCGAGGTCTCACATCATCGTCTGGAGTCCAGCCAGGGCCCTTGCTGCCGTTCCCATCACCCAGTCAGCGCCCTGCATCAGTTGCCTGGGAACCGTCCATTGATCAGAGGCGGATGGGACCCTCTGAGGATCGCATGGGGTGGGGGGGATGCCGGGGTGCCAGGCAACAGCAGCATGATTCTAACAGGGCTGCTCTCTCCCACCTTCCTGTCTACCCTTCGCCCCACTCTCCGTCCTCCGTCCCGCCCTCGTGGCCAGAGGACTTCCACCCCACAGACTCCGCAGCGGGTCCTGCGGGCCGCATGCGCTGCGTCATATGCCACCGTGGTTTCAACTCGCGCAGCAACCTGCGCTCTCACATGCGCATCCATACGCTGGACAAGCCCTTCGTGTGCCGCTTCTGTAACCGCCGCTTCAGCCAGTCATCCACGCTGCGCAACCACGTGCGCCTGCACACGGGCGAGCGCCCCTACAAGTGCCAAGTGTGCCAGAGCGCCTACTCGCAGCTGGCCGGCCTGCGCGCCCACCAGAAGAGCGCGCGCCACCGGCCTCCCAGCGCCGCGCTGCAGGCGCACTCGCCCGCACTGCCCGCGCCGCACGCACACGCACCCGCGCTCGCCGCCGCTGCCGCCGCCGCTGCCGCCGCGCACCACCTGCCGGCCATGGTGCTGTGAGTGCGGCGCCTGCCGAGCACCCCTGCCCGCGTGCGACCCCGCCTCCCTGTCCTCAGTGCCGTGGTTCCTGGCCGCGCTCTCTTCGGATTAGACCTCAGGGCCGCGCGCGCCCCAGGAGTGACCCCCAGGCGTATACTCTTTGCCCAATTTCGCAGATGAGGACACTAGGAATGACGTTTTCTTTCCCGGGCCACCCAGATGGTTGCAGTTGCTCGCCTCTTTTTGGGGTCCCCTTAACCAGCCTAATCTCCGAGTCCCCCTCCTGCTGTCGAGATGGCCGCCCAAGTTGGCATTCCCCTTGGGGGCGGCAGGGCAGGGGACTGGAAGTCTCAGCACCCTCAACTGCGAAGGAGACTGCTCCCTCCCTCACGGAGAGCTGCGCGTTGGGAATGGAGGGAGGGCGACCTCGTTGCCCCCGGTGGCTTGGCGCGCGCCCATCTGTCTCCTCCTCTGTCTTTTGGAACTGGTGTCCTGCACAGACACGAACTTCGGGGCTGACGGGCTCTGGGGCAGCCTGAAGAGGCCCGGAAAAACCTGTGCTGCCTTGTGGGGAGGGGCGTGGGGCTTCTCTCCTTCAGGCCACCTTCCTCCCCCCTCCCAACCCGGCTCCCTGCGGTTGCTTGAGGCAGTTGAGAGTGAAGGCAAAACGGGAATCCACTGTGGGACCCCAGGCAAAGCCTTGCCCCTCTTTGGGTCTCAGTTTTCCCTTTCCCCATCTGCAAAAGAGAGAATTGGACCTAGGCCTCCTCCCCTTGGGCTCTGCTCTGACATCATGCTTGGGAAGGGTAAATTTCCCTGCGTGTCCACACCACGCTCCAGCAAGAGGAGGGCCAGACTAACTTGTCTGCTGGGAAAGCACTTCCGGGCTGTGCGCGATTGGGGGTGGGGCGTTCCGCCCTGCTCTCCTACGTTCTCCCTGCTCCTTTCCAAGTTTCTCCAAGCTCCAGCCCTGGGCGCCCTCTGGTGTCATCTCTCCCACCTTGCAGTTCCGTAGGGCGTTTTGTAAGCTAAAGAAACTATAATAATATTAAAAGTATAAAATGTATAGAGTTTTCAAGAAACTGTGTTCTGCTTCCAAAAAAATTGTCACTTTAACTTTGTAAATATTTATCTAAAATGATATTTACAAAACTGTGATATATATTATTTGATTATATATGTATAACTGTAAATACATTTGTACCTTTCTTGTATTCTAAAATAAAAATTACTTGGACCATTTATCACTTAGAATCTGAATGGGTCGACACTTTTGTCTCTATGGAAAGGAAACGTGGGAAGTGCCTAGGAGCCGGAGAGGGGGCGGGAGGGGTTGTTACGCTTACTGGTTGTGCCATCTGTAAGGACAGTTCTTTCTGTCACAACGTGGGTGTCAGCTCCCAAAGAGATGGCCACGGAGCAAAGCAACCAGAAACCTCGGAAGAGGCTGGGCTGATTCCTTTTGCTTTCTAGCTGACTCTCCAATATCAGCATCCCTCTTTATCACAGCACCCCCCAAATTTTTACTTACTTTTTTTCTCATTTCCATGGGCAGCTTGAAGGAATTCAAGCAGCCAGTGGGGGCAGGATAAGATGGCCACCATGTGCCCTTAGAATTTCCAATACCTAGAATTTCTAAATGCTCTGGGCACCCATTTTAGACCCTCCTTGAGGAGGATCAAAGAGCAGTGGGGCCATCAGTGCAGGCCCTGGCTCCTCCCTCCAGGAGGCGGTGTCACACTGGGGAGTGTGGATTCACACCTGTGCTCCAGCACATGCTGGCCTTGAGGGTGTCCCCCATCCAGCCCACTGGCGACCTCAGGCACACCTGTCCCTCCATCCTCACCTGAGCACACACACCTGCAGTCATTGGAGTGTACACTTGAACACACAGTCCATCTCCTTTGGAGTTTCAGGTGTGTACTCCCAAAGACCTCTGTACTTTGAGAGACTGGTCCTGCACCTTGACAGGTGAGGGCATGGGCACAGATGTACACCAAATGTGTCCATTTGCAGGTCCCATCTGGGGTTTCCTTCCTAGGGTCGTGGGAGAAGTCACCCTTGGTACTCCTCCCCCTCCTCCCGTCACAGACCTTGCCTCTCCTTCGATACCTCACCACTAGGTTTCTGATGCCTCTGGTGGCCCCTGGTATTACCCTTCCCCCCAGTGCAGCCCCTACCCAGGCCTCTTGTGCCCATGACCAAAGCTATCTGTCCTGAAACCCAATACCCTGCTGGCCCAGATGCCATGCCTCCCAGCCAGTAATGCTGGATTCCTAAAGAAGGGTCTGCGGAGACCTCGGGTGGCCGGTGATAAAACTCTGAATTGCTCTGCATCGGTAGTTCTGTTCTGTGAAGTCCCGGCTAAGATCACAGGGGCCACAAGCCAGTCTCCAGAACCCATCTGGTGGCAGCAGGCTGTAAATGCAGACTAAAATGCATCTGATAAGCCTGCTGCTGCTGACCGGCTCCTATGGAAGTGTCCCGCCCCCTCGCTGGAGATACAAGTATGAGCAGATAGGAACCGTGGTCCTGAAGAATTTGCTATACTCACAATTCCCTAGAAACGAGAGGCACAACTCACCACGCAGGGCCACATGGGGAAGAACTAGGGTCAGTCAGGAGGCAGAGGGAGCAAAGGGGAAATGTGGGAAAGAGACTTTACTACGGTTTCCACAGGAAGAAATGGGCAGGTGGGGTGGGCAGGTTTGGGATTGGCTAGTTTGAATTCCAGTGGGCTTTGACGCATTGGTGCTGTCCCTAGCTTTCTGGTACCTGGCCGTGGGGTGATTAGGGCAGGTGGATAGTTGTCCGGATTGTGAGGCTGAAGGTTATTGCAGATAAGGTGTTAAGGGAAGGCTTCTTGGAGAAGGTGATATTTGAGAAGGTGATATTTAGTCAGAGTAAAAAGCAGCAACCCGCCATACAAGGACCTGGGAGAAGAGAATTCATTGCATAGAGTGCCAAAAAGTGCACAGATCCTGGGGTGGTGACGAAGTTGGTGTGTGTGGAACCAGGAGGAGACCAGCGCTTCTGGCAGCAGCATAATTAGTAAGGACCAGGTTAGGAGGTGAGTGAGGTCAGAGTCAGGATGGGGCTGCAATGATGAGTTTGGATTTTATTCTTAATGTAAAGGAAAGCTGCCAGAAGCCTTCTAAGTAGGAAAGGGGTTTAAATTGATCTGTTTTTAAAAGCTCCCTCCGGCTACTGTATGGAGATTGGATGGTAGGAGGAGCAAACACAGAATTAAGAAGACAAGCTAGGAGGTGATGTCCAAGGTTGACTGGCTTGGGGTGGTGGCGCTGGGATGCACAGATGAGGAGGTAGATGGATATGGGGGAATCTGAATGTTAGACCTGATCAGCCACGAAGAACACTTACGTAGTTAGAACTTGCACTCAGACTTTGGGTCCCCACCTTTGTAGAACCTCACTGTCTAAATCTGGGCTCAGGAATCTCTGCTTCTAACAAGCCCCTCCTGGATGTTCTCTCTGTTTCCAGGTGCCCACTTGTCTCTGTGGTGTGAAGAGGCAAGTGTGATGCAGTGAGGGGAGCACTGGTAGGGAGTCTGGAGTCTGGAGTTCTAGTCCCAGCTGCAGGTCTGTTGTTGGGACTCAGTAACCCCAAACAACTGTCACGGATACCAGTGCCTACCTCCATGAGCATCGACTGTGAGGACTAAGTAACATAATGTTTGTACAGCACTTAGCAAAGGACCAGGACCTCCAGAAGTGTTGATGAAGGGTGCAGGCTCTGGGGTAAAGCAGGTTAGGCGGCAGAAATACTGGCCCTGCCACCAGTTGCTATGAGAACTCTAGTCCATTTCGGGCCTTTATTTCCCCCTCTATAAAAAAGTATCTGCAATGGACTGAATGTTTGTGTCCCCTCCACCCCCGATTCATGTTGAAATCTTAACCCCCAAGGTGATGGTATTAGGAGGTGGGGGCTTTTGGGAGGTGCTTAGGTCATAAGGGTGGAGCCCTCATGAATGTGATTAGTACCCTTATAAAAGAGACCCCAGACAGCTCCCTCATTCCACCCCTTACACCGTGCCAGGACACAGTGAGAAGCTGGCCATCTGTGAACCAGGAAGTGAGCCCTCACCAGACGCCGAATCTCCCAGTGCCTTGATCTTGGACTTTCCAGCTTCCAAAATGGTGAGAAATAAATTTCTGTTGTTTATAGGCCACCCAGCCTATGTATGGTATTTTGTTATATCAGCCCAAACAGACTAAAACAGTATCCATAATTCCGCTGTGACAAGCTCCGTAAATGTGAGTGCTGTGAGAAGGGAGGGGCTACATCCATCTCTCCCAGGATGAAACTGGATGATGTCAAGACTATCCCATTCTTGGTCTAGGGACATTCCCAGCTGGGCTACACCGACTTAAAGAACACCACCGCCCTCTTATGGCCAAGGCCAGAATCAATAGATGCACCTTCTTACACTTGGCTGCTCACACTTTCCATTCAGGGCAGAGGGCCAGTGTCTGACCTGCCCACTTACCTGATGACCTGTGGGGCACTAGAATTGACATCATCTGCTGCCTCTCAGGGTTGGCTTTCTTGACAAGTGTAGACATGAGCTTTGTTTAGGTGAAAAAAAAATGCTGTCTTTTTTGGAGATTTATCAAACAATTGATCTGATAGTTCTTCAGGAGGCAGCGAGCCTGATTTTGTGAACAGTGTGTGGGACTGATGCAACTTGTTTCATTTAATCGTCTTTAGAGTCCATGTGCATGAAGAATTATCATGTCCAATACTTTGAGGTTGAAACTCAGTTTGTTCTCAATGTTATACACCATGTAGGGCAAGGGTGAGGGAGAGGGTAGTGGGGGCTGGGAGAAGGGACGAGGTAAACAGTCCCATAAAACAGAACATGGAGATACAGCCGCACATACGCCTTTCTGTCCATGACCGAATCCTTAGAACAGCAGCTCTGGGCACACACAGAGCGCTCAATTCACTGTATGAGTAAATATAAGCAAAGATCTTTGTGTTGTGTGTGCACTTGCCTTTCCTATCAAATATACCTGCCTTGCAAGGTTTGAATGTTTTCTAGATGGTTTCTTGTTTTTACAAAAGAAATGTTAGAGTAAATCAGCTGATTCATAAGTTTTTATGAAAGAACCAAACCAGCGCCCCGAGGGCTGTTTGGGGGTATAGGTGGTGGAACCAGCACCCACGGGGCGGCTGTAATGTAGTAGAATTGGCGGTCCCAGCAGGAGCAAGAAAAGGGGCTCTTCTTTCTGTCCAAACAGTGTTTACTGTCGCTCCCACCACCCGATCCTACTGAGCTGGCTCATACAAAAACATCAGATTTTAGCAGCTTAGAGCTGGAAGGAAACTCAGAGGCCCATTTCTCAGTTATCGCTAATTCTGGTAAACAGTAAATGAGACGATGAGTACGAGCCAGTTTTGGTAAAAAGTCAAACACTATGCAACATGAGATTTTATTCCACAGGGGCCGACTTCCCCGCAGTAAAAATGGCAATTCTGCTTCTTCCTTCCCTTCATGTTAACCTAATGGTTGCCAATAGTCATCATGGCTGCCAGACTGTGAGTTCCCATTGGCGGCTGCTCTGAGGCCCCGCCCCACTCCGCCCCTCCCAGCGACAGCCGGGAAATGTGGAGCCGGAAATCGCGTCTCTCGGCCGGGCTGCGCCTGCGCAAGTCATTTGGCGCCAACATGGCGATGGAGATGAGGCTTCCCGTTGCTCGCAAGCCTCTTAGCGAAAGCCTGGGCCGCGAGACTAAGAAACACTTGGTGGTGCCCGGGGACACGATCACCACGGACACGGGCTTCATGCGGTACGTGGGGACCTGGGACTCGGGGCCATAAGGGTCAGATGCAGGGCTTTGCACGTGGCCTGCTGGCCGAAACCTGGGCCTCTGTCTCCTTGCGTGAAAACGCCCGCGGGGCCCAGGACACATCTCTTGAGCATCCCAGTCGCCTGGTTTCTGAGGCCTCGGGCTTCTATTTCCTGCGTCTTGTGTGTCGCCGTCTGCGTTTGTCTCAGCCCCTTAAAACCCTCGTCTCCCGACCTCTGGTGGCCGTAATTCTTGGGTCCTCTATGAGGCCCAATTCTCTAGCCTTCCTCGTTGGAGATCTGGAAAACTGCGGAAGGTTAGGAGCCCGGGCCTCTTAATGGGGACGGCGGGCGTTCCTGACTTGGCTTCCTCCAGGTGCACGGTTTTGTAACCAGTAATTGTTTGGGCTTAGAGCAAACAAATAATATTGTGCTCCATGCAGCCAGATATACAACTTTGAGTGCAGTGCAATAGGTCGTAGTTAAGAGGGCAGGCCCTTGAGTCAGACAGTTTGGGTTCCAGTCCTGCTGCCATCACATATGAATGGTATTAACCTCTCCAAGATCAGTTTCCTCATCTGGAAAATAGTGACAATAACAGTAACTATTTGATAGGATAGTGAGGATTAAATGAGATAAATCGATAAGAAAAAGAAGCAAAACCCACCATTATATCACCATCGTAGATACACACAAGTGGTATTTCAGCCTTTTTGGAGGGAACACGTACACATGTACATATTAGAAGGGTTACCGTTTACAAAATTGCCCTTTAATCTTTTAGCTCGAGGTTACTGGATCCTAGAAAATCTTAAGATTCAGTCCGTCATTCTTGCATTCAACATACAGTATGCGTGGTTGGGGTACAACAGGGAACAAAGTGGAAATCACTGTTCTGGTGGAGTTTATATATCTCTCCCAGGGAGAAACAGATAAACAATAAGCACAACAAACAAATAAGTTATTCAGAATGTTTGGTGATAAATGCAGTGGAAAAAAATTTAAAAAGTTGAGCAGGGTAAGTGGAATGTGGTTGGGAATATGGTGGTGGCAGCGGGGTGACTTATTTTTTATTTTATTTTGGCTGCTGTAAGATAATTTATTACAGACTAGACAATAATCTGTAGCAATGGTACATACAATAATTAACAGCAAAGATGCTTAAGTTTTTTGTTTTACGTAATGGCTAGTACAGCTATGGACAACACAGCGTCCACCGGAAGTGGGGGACTATTTTCAATGGGAGAGTTGAGGTAGGCCTGGTGGAGAAAGTGACATTTGTGTAGACTTGAGTAAGATGAGGACATTGTCCATGGAGCTCTCTAGGGAAGCAGAGCAACCAGCACAGAAGCCAGGCTCTAAGGCAGGAGGAGCCTGTCTCTTGAGGAGTGCGTTGTCCTTGACGGGAGAGGTCATCTCAAGTGTTACCCTGGTATCCTTTGTGTCTTCCTCGTGCAACAGGGGCCATGGGACATACATGGGAGAAGAGAAACTCATTGCATCTGTGGCTGGCTCTGTGGAGAGAGTAAACAAGTTGATCTGTGTGAAAGCTTTGAAAACCAGGTGAGAACAAGAGGTGTGTATTCTCTTTCTTGTGTCATCCATGGTGCACAGTCAGTCTTTTTTTGTCTCGCCGTACTTCCCAGCCCTTCTGCCGTGTCATTCTGTAGGTCTGCGATCTGGAACATGGACTGATGACTCTAGATAAGTGTGGGCTTCAAAGGTTTCCCCACCTTAGCTGACCTCTCCAAGCCTTTGTTGTCTCCTCTGTAAAATGAGGATAATATGACCTACCTTGTAGAGTTTTCATTAGAATTCATTGAAAAGGTGCATGTAAGTACTTAACACAGCGCCTGCTACCTAGAAGGGCTCACTTAAGATTAGCCCCAGAAAGGACGCCAGTGGGGTTGGAACAGTGAGCGAGAGTCGGAGCAGATGCAGGCAGAGCTGAGGCGGCCGTCCACCTGCCTTGTAGCCGAGATGAGCATTTTGACTTCCACTCGTGTAATCGGGAAGCCACTGGGGGCGGGGCACAGAAGAGGGACGTGAGCTGACTTCTGTTTTAATAAAATCACTCTGGCCGTTGAGGGGAGGTTGAAGGGGGACAAGAGCCAGCTTATGGAGACAGATGAGGGGACTCTTCATCATCTGAAATGATAGTGGCTTGGACTAAGGTGTCAAGTAGAAGTGGAGAGTAGTGATTAATTCTGCATATACAGATGACCCCCGTATAACATGGTTGTGAGGTTCCTATAAAACGCTGTGTTAGGCGAATCCGTGTTACACAAAACAAAGAACTAGTACAAAAAAGGGGGTTAGGTTCCAAAAATTCAAAAAAACAACAGCATACTATTATATTTTTATAATTAAGAGAAATACCTTTATTAAAGCAATTTTCCCCAAAAGTATAACTTATTAACATGTATTAAATAATGTTTTCTTCGTCATCACTGCTAAGCACCATTAACCAAGGATGTTTTCTTTTTGACAAGATACCTTCATTCTCTGAACTTAATACTCCACTAACAAAATGGATTTAAAACTCTAATACATTTTAAAATTCTGCAGTCAAATCTGATACAACATCCATGCTCGAATGAAAAATTTCAAATGAGGTATCTTTTGCTCTTAAAAGCTCTTATTACGCTCCGTGTTGTTCGGGGATTTCTCTAATTCTCCAACCGTGTTAGAGTGAAACCGTGTTCTACGATGCCGTGTTGTACGGGGGTTACCTGTATTTTGTGTTCTGAGTGTTTTTATCATGAAAGGGTGTTGGATTTTGTACTTGGTATTTTCTATATATAGGACCATGTCTGTGAGTAGAGGTAGTTTTACTTCTTTCTTTCCAATCTGGAGGCCTTTTATTTTTTGTGTATATTTTGAGGGTAGAGCCAGTCGGATCTGCTCCTGCACTTGTGCTGGAGCATGGGGGGGGGGGGGGAGAAGGAGGAGGGCGGAAGAGATTAGTTTTGACTTGAGTAGCCGGAAGGATGGAGTTGCCATTCACTGAGATGGTGACGACTGGGAGGATGGGGGGGGGGGGGGAAGGGTTGCTGGAAAGCTTTGTTACATTTGAAAATGCCTATGAATTGTGTAAATGGGAATGTTGGGTAGCCAGCAGTTGACTAGAGTCTGGAATTCAGGGGGATGGTACAGTCCTCAGTGGTATTTAAAGCGTTTAGTTTGGATGAGCTCACCAAAAGGTGAGTGTGGGCTGACACGAGAAGAGGTCCAAAGACAGCCCTCAGCACGGAACACTTGTCATTAGAATTGGGCTGAGGAGCCAGTACAGGGCCTGGTATGGGCAGCCGGTGGGGTGGCGGAGACGCGAGTAGATTGCTTTGGGTGCTGTCCTGCCTCAGTCTCCTTTGTCCTCCCTCGGCTGATACAGAACCCATCTGTGTTCCGGAACCCACCAGAAATACTCCATGCTTCTCATTGTCGTGTGATTAACAAAATAGGGATTCAGGCTTAACGGACTACTTGCAATAAAGGTGTATTTAAGAACAGTTAGCGGAGACGAGACATGTAGGACTGTTTGAAGTGATCCGCCCTGAGAATGAGTCCGAGCAGCGTAGTGATGTGAATGTACAAAATGTGCGTAATCGAGGCCCTCGGTCGTCCTGTGCCGTGGAAATCTCAAATGGCGCTTGGATTTGAAATCAAGTCTTCTCACTGATGGATGACCTTTTGTTTTATCTTTCAGATATAATGGTGAAGTAGGAGACATTGTCGTGGGGCGAATCACAGAGGTAAAGTTGCGATCAGATTGGTTTTTACAAAGTCAGAGCAAGCTGGTGATTTAACGAATGGGGTAGTCATTCCGTATGTAGTGAACAAAGCATTCATTGCATTTGGCGCTTGTGTGTGACCTTTGATGTAAAAGGTTGGCTTGTTATATTGGGGATTGTTGGTCACTTATGATGTGAACTCTTGACCCTGGAGTATGTGTGCAGGTATGGAATTTCTGTTTGCAGGTTCAACAGAAGAGGTGGAAAGTGGAGACCAACTCTAGGCTGGATTCAGTCTTGCTTCTCTCATCCATGAACCTTCCTGGAGGAGAGCTGGTAAGGGGCTGCAGCTGGGACTTTGTAGTTTGCTAAAAGGGAGTTGCGGAGAAAAGCTCTCAGATGCTTGGTGCTAATAATTTTCCTTTTCTTGGTGCATCAGCTTTATATAGTGGATGTGTTCCTTAAAAAGGTGTGTTTAATTTCCATGAATTGAGTGGTATTTGGTTATTCCAGGCAACTATAGCATGTAAGCTGCAGCCTTTTGTAAAATGCCACGGTTCTCCTTTACCTTCAGCCGAGCACATACCACAGAGAGGCTCACTGTGCTAGGTTTTATGAAGAAGCAAGACAGAGGAGGCATGAATGAGTTCCTGAAAGCTTACGACTGGCGGGGGATATGAGATAACTCCCAAATACCTGGCAGTCGAAGAATAAACAAGTGTGTGATTGTACAAAAAGATTAATGTCAGTGAGAAGCTCATAGGAAAGATGGGCTTGCTCCTTGAAGGACGGACAGATTTCATGGATGAACTCAGGATGTCTGAGATAAAGGAGAATGGGTGAGCAGTCAGGCCGGAGTCTAGTCCTGTGGAGCGAAGAGGGCTGCCACGGAAGGTCGGTGTGGAAAAGTAGGCTGGGTTAGATTGGGAGGGGTTTTATCATGTAAGGAGCTTGAATATTATTCAGAGGAGGGAGGGAAGGCAGGAGGCGAACAGGAGCTGTGGGAAGGTCGAAGTGTTCTCTAGTTTCCTTGAGTGGCACAGGTTATCAACTCTACTGTTTTAATACTGTGGCTGGCTTCAGAGAGCTTAAGAGGAAGTGAATGAGAAAGAGATGGAGAGAGAGCTTTCTGTAGGATCTGACTTATGTCATCATCTCTTTGTGTATTTCAGAGGCGAAGATCTGCAGAAGATGAGCTGGCAATGAGAGGCTTCTTGCAAGAAGGAGACCTTATCAGTGTATCCTATGCCTTGCGTTCCAGCATCTTGATGCTTCACGTGGAGCTGGGAAATGGGGCTGCAATTACCGTATTTTGCCGAGTATAATGCGCTCCTGTGTATAATGCGCACCCACGTTTTTGGAACCATCAGGGAAACAGAATTAGTGCTACCCATGTATGATGCGCATCGTTATTTTTCCCTCACAAATTTGGGCAAAAAAGTGTGCTTATAGGTGGCAAAATACATGGTATGTGTCTCCGACAGGAGAAACGTACTCCTTACCAGGGATCTGAGTCCTAGATCAAGTGTCAAGGGCTCTGCTGCAGCCTTTCTCCGTCTCCTTAATCCAGGCTGATTCTCCAGCTCTTGTTCAGATCTGCTGGTGCTAAGTCATTTCTTTGGGTCTTGTGACTTATGGTGGCCTGTGCTTTAAGCCAGACTTGAGTTTTCTTAATGATGTTAACTTTTATCCCAGGAAGTAGAAAACGGGTTGTTCTTATCACGCTATTCATGACAAGCATGGGGGAGAGGTTACAGTGATGTCCTCCAGGTCCAAGACTGCCCAGCGGGGCTGTCGGGGGTCGGAGAGGTGAGGCTGGGGACACCAGGGAGGCAGAGGGCGTGAAGGTGTTTGTTCCTTCATCACCCTGGCCAGGCTGAGGTGCAGGCCGTGTTCTCTGATGGAGCTGTCTCCCTGCACACGAGGAGTCTAAAATACGGAAAGGTAAGTTGGGCTCTTGGCTGTTCCTGTTTGCTGACCGAGACTTCAAATCCATTTCTGAATCCCCAGAGCTCTCTGGAATTCTGACCTGAAGCACCCCAGAAGTTAAGTGTTATAGGCTGGCATCCTGCGAACGGATGGGTCCACGTGGTCATGGGCCAGTAGCATTGGAATGGACGGCAACTTTTATCCTTTCTCTACTGGGAAGGCTGTTCTGGCCGGTGTCCCTATGACCCTGTACCTCAGCTGCCTGCTCCCTTCCAGCGGCCACTGCAGCTTCGCATTGAGGCCAGGTCTGAGAGGCAGTCCTCGGAAAAAAGGGCGGTTGTGGCTGATGAAACAGGACGGTCTCAGCCCTTAGACAAATGTCCAATCAATAACGGACATTGCTAGGAAAGACCAGTCTGTCCCTTGAGGCTTTCAATGCAATTTCACTGCTTTTCTTGTATGAGGTTACATTATTGAGGCTATTTTTTAAATGACAGCGTACTTCCCAAAACAAATGATGACTTATTAGGCTCTTGGCTTTATCCGAATGAACCTTTTCATTTTCTGAGTGGAACCAAAACCTCTTCCCTCACTAGAGCAGCTACAGCCAACCATGTTCATGCCCTTGAAGCAGTAAGTGGAACAGCTGCGCTGTGTGCTGGCCTTTGGGGCCGCTGGGGTGCTGCAGACCCTCCCTCGGCTGGAGGTGGAACTGGAGCATCCTGCTAGAACCACGGGTGGGTTTGCACCCAGCCCTTGGCCAGTCCGCCTGCCCAGTGGCACACATCTGGGCAAGATAGGTGGTTGGGGTCAAGGCGGGCAGAACAGTGCTCCTTGGTCTGCAAGAGGCTTGAGCCCAGGTCCTCGTTGGCTCCAGGCCTCGGTCAGGATGGAATGCTCATAATTGCAAAGGAAATGGTAGAGAAGGATGTTGAAAGTCACCTCTGTGGGGACATAACTTGTGCATCTAGAAGTGTTCTCTGAATAATTGCTATGCATGTGCAGGTGGGTGTCCAGCCGTAACAGGAAGGGCCCGATTCTGATATAACTAGGGCACATTCTGTAACCTGCTTTTCATTCACCTCACTGATGATCCGACTATTTCTTTAGCTAGGTCAGGGTGTTTTGGTCCAGGTTTCCCCCTCCCTGGTGAAACGGCAGAAGACTCATTTCCATGACTTGCCTTGTGGTGCCTCAGTGATTCTGGGTAACAATGGCTTCATCTGGGTCTACCCCACCCCTGAGCACAAGGAAGAGGATGCAGGGGGCTTCACTGCAAACCTGGAGGTGAGTAAAGACCATTGCCGCCGTCCTGGTGGGCGAGCGGGCATGCGGTCTCCCCTTGCTTCTGGGGTGGGTGGAGCGCGCTGTCTTTTTAACTGTATCGATTGCTGTGGTCTGAGTTAGTTTGAATTTCTTTTTTTGTTGTTTGTTTAACTTTTATTATGAAATATGTATACAAAAAGGAATGTATTATGTTTGTATTTTCAAGAATAATAAAACTATTAGCCATGTCCTCACAACCAGACTTAAGAAACAGTAACTCGAGGTCCCCAATTACATTCTCCTTACTTCCAGATAAAAAGCATTCCGTTTTTAGAAGTCATCACAAACGTTTCTATATTCTTTAATTTTGTATTTCTGATACTTATATAAGTTAAATCCTATTGTAGGTTTTCTGCTGAATTTTAATTTTAGTTTTTCAGTTACAGTTGACATTCAGTATTACATTAGTTTTAGGTATACAACATAGTGCTTAGACATTATATATAACGTACAAAATGATGCCCTGATAAGTCTGGTACCCTCCTGCCACCAAACATCGTTGTTACAATATTCCTGAGTCTATTCCCTTTACATCCCGTGACTGTTTTGTAACTACCAGTTTGTACTTCGTAATCCTTGAGTTAGTCTGAATTTCCACTGAAGTGTTTCATCAACATTGTATTGCCCTCTTGTCTGAAGAGATGAAGTCAGTGACCGATGGCAGAGTTGTGGGCAGTAGTTGAAGAAGCCACCCTTTTTAATCTCCCTTGGAGTCAGCTGTATGGTTTGGAGTCCCAGAGTGATGCTAAGTTATAAACGATTTCTGTGGTTTGCCGTGACTGTTCGCTTAGTTTGCCCCTGTTTACGTTTCCTTCTCCCTTTGCGTCCCCTGTAGCCTGTGTCCCTTGCTGATCGAGAGGTGATCTCCCGCCTTCGGAACTGCATCATGTCCCTCGTAACTCAGAGGATGATGCTGTACGACACCAGCATCCTGTATTGCTACGAGGCATCTCTGCCGCATCAGGTACTCCGCTCAGGGCGTCCCTTTTCCTCAGTGGTGAGCAGGTAGCACGCATGTATTGATCGGCTCCAGTGTTCTCCCAATGGCGGCAGGCTCGCCGCCCAGGTACCTTTACCATGCCCGTTGGTACGAACTGATCTGGTGGACACTTGAATGAGTGTCTTTCTGGTCGATCTTTCCCGAAATACTTGTAACGTTCTCAATGTCTGGTGTCAGTCTAAGGTTTGAGGGGATAAAGGTCCGAGTGGGACTAGTGTTTGACAGCAGCCCTCTGGACTTCATCTTGCCCATTCCGATTTCAGCTCTTTTTAGTGAATGCCAGATCACGTCTTTGTGCCTGTCAGCTGCAGCACACAGCTGCAGCAATTCTAGAGAATTGCTGATTTGTTAAGCTGGTTCTAGCAGATCATGTCTTCTGCTTAACCTCTGATAAATGAAAGGGATATGGAGGGTTTATGTTAACCATGCGTTTGGCTTTGCTTGATAGACGGCTATCGTTGGTTTCTTTTCTGAACAAATGCCTTTTCCTTTTTCAGATTAAAGACATCTTAAAGCCTGAAATAATGGAGGAAATTGTGATGGAAACTCGCCAGAGACTTTTAGAACAGGAGGGATAAGCAGCATCTGAAGAACAGGACTGTGTGTACCTGTCTGGAGTAGTTCTTGAAAGTGAAGACTGATTTGTGGTCCTGTGTGGGGCTCAGCAAAGCCCTGGGACTGGGAAACTCGTCACTGGACCTACGTCAGGTCGCCTCCAGCCCACAGACCTGCTTTCTTATGTTCAAAGGCAAAGCCTGACAGAGGTGAATCGCACTGCTGGCCCCTGGGCCTGCCTGCAGATCCCGGCATTAGGGTTATTTGGGGTCTTTAAAAGCTCGCAGGGTTTCAGCTGAGTGGACTCCCTTCCTGGAATAATATGGCGAATCTTTTACTCTCCATCAATTCACAAGGCACAAGGCCCCGTGAAATTGCCCCTATCAAAACATGGCCGCCTGACCCCCAAATTGTCTGTTTTGGCTTCCATTCCCACCCCACCACCTCTTCAGCACAAATACAACATTGAAGAATATAGTTGGTAAAGGTAAACCCAGCAGTCAAATGGAAGAATAAAGGCAGCCAAGCAGCTGCTTGGCTGGGTCTTATTTCCCATTGCATGCTCCCTTGTCGGGATAGATACGACTATACCCACACCGGCTGCCTTAATCTGTCCTGCCTTTGAGGGTGATTTGTAAGAAGTTGAATTATTGGTAATAGAATGAATGTTTTGGGTGCTCTGATAAACATGAAATCAGAGTAGGAAAAATGGAGATGGGAAAAGAAAAGCTAGTGTCCTATAATTGAAGTAGTAATGCATTAACTTTTGAATAATTCCAGGTTGAAAGATAAAACCAAGCTGCTGAAGTTCTCACTGGAAATGCTAGAATTCCTATGCATTCGTTTTTTGTTGTTATTTTTTAAAAATTTTTATTGGGGGAATATTGGGGAACTGTGTTTCTCCAGGGCCCATCAGCTCCAAGTTGTTGTCCTTCAATCTAGTTGTGGAGGGTGCAGCTCAGCTCCAAGTCCAGTTGCTGCTTTCAATCGTTAGTTGCAGGGGGCGCAGCCCACCATCCAATGTGGGAATTGAACTGGCAACCTTGTTAAGAGCTCGCGCTCTAACCAACTGAGCCATCTGGCTGCCCCCTATGCATTGTTTTTTTTTTTTTTAAAGATTTTATTGGGGAAGGGGAGCGGGACTTTATTGGGGAACAGTGTGTACCTCCAGGACCTTTTTTCCAAGTCAAGTTGTTGTCCTTTCTATCTTAGTTGTGGAGGGCACAACTCAGCTCCAGGTCCAGTTGCCGCCGCCAGTTGCAGGGGGCGCTGCCCACCATCCCTTGCAGGACTCAACGAATTGAACAGGCAACCCTGCGGTTGAGAGCCCACTGGCCCATGTGGGAATCGAACCGGCAGCCTTCGGAGTTAGGAGCACGGAGCTCCAACCGCCTGAGCCACCTTGCCGGCCCTATGCATTGGTTTTTGACGTCTGAAAAAATGGTTTCGATTTTGGAAAACATTTTTTAATGGCACTCTGTGAAATGCAACTTTATTTCACATGTGAACTATTTTTTTTTATATTTACAAATGTGGCGTTAACATCACTTTCTGTTCTGTGTTCTTTGTAATTCTTGGGAGAAGAGTACAGTTTGAAGAGGGCTAAGCGGATAGAAATTCTACCAGAGGCTCTAACCATTCTACCTGTGTCAGCTAGTAAAATTTAGGACAGTTTCAGTAGTAACATTGAACACTGCATTTGACAGTTTTGAAATGCAGCATGGCTTTTGTTTGTTAAATGGTGTATTTTTAACGTTACTCAATAGACATTTTTTTTACCTCATTCTTTTTCTGTCCCAAAGGTATCAGCTGTTTTGAGGATTTTGCAGACAACTGAATATTCTGTAGGCTGCGTTGCAACTTTAGATCTGCTCGCCTGTCACATTTTTGACAACACGTGCCAGGCCGTATTGAGAGAAGGGAATGGAAAAGGGTGCCTGAGTCCCTGGTTTGGTTTGGTTTGGTTTTCACCAGGCCATGTGTAAATTTGTGGAAAGTTATCCTTCTCACCTGTTCTCTTCCCAAGCTGCTTACCCATACTGTTCATTCAATATCTGCTGAATGGTATCCACTAAGTGGAAACAACAAAGGAAGGTCTGTAAGCACCTTTTAGTGATTATTTTCTGTGGCCCACTAGAGGGCGCCCTTGTTAAGTATTCCAGCAGGTGGGAAAAAATGGAATCAACTGAATGGAATAAGGGCAGATCACACAGGTACTGAATCCCTTTTAGCAACTTGATGGGTTGCTTTGCTTTATATAAGTGAGGATAACATTAGACTGAAACGAGCTACTTTTAATGAAAGAATATATGAATGTGAGGGATTTATTCAACGTTCGGAAACATTGAATTCTGTCAGGTATTTGTCGGGCTCTGGATTCTAGTTTTAAGTCCTCAAAAATATCCATCTGCAGCGTTGTATGGGGAGTTAGAAACGTATAGTACATCTCCAGAAATGGAGCCTGGGCTTGGGGCGCACCTAAAATTAGAAAATGGGGGAAGTAGAAAATGGAGATTTGGGATAAGTGTTTAGATCAAGTGCAGCTGGCCTCGAGACTGACTTTCATGAAGCATAATTTCCATCTTTAATTGTGGAAAACCAAACAAGCTCTCATTTGACCCTTATGATAACCTTGTAAAGTTGGCAGGTATGACCTGCCATTCGGAGAATTCAAGTGACTGGATTAAGCCCATTAGCACCTGGGAGGGAGAGGACTAGGTTTCAGTTCTAGAGAAGTGCCAGAATGATCCTGCAGAGTGCGTCAGACTCACTGTGAGGGATACAGGTCTAGGAATTTTATTTCCACCATTGAGACTGACATTTTGGATTGTTATTCATTTTGCTTATTGCCTGTTGCTCCCTCCGTGTGTGCTCTGGGAGGACGAGTCCTGTCCCCCTCCCCACACTGTGTCCCAGCACCTAGGACAGTGCTTGCAACACGGGCTCAATAAATGCTTGTCGAATGAATTGTTCAATAAATGTGTATTAGAGTTTCTGGCTGGATTGCCTGATTTTAATCTAAGCTAGAGAATGAAGATGAGCAGGAAATGATTAAAACATGAATGAAAATTAAAAAGCAAGCCTCCAAAAAAAAAGTTAGGGTGGTAAATCAGGATAAGCTAATGGGTAAATAAAGGAACAAGGGCGTTGAAGTTTTACGGGTGATATACAAGCCAGGACCGTTTGTCGGCCAGACTTTTGTGAGAGCAAAGTTAAACCAGTTACCATCTGAATATAAATTCCAGCTCTGAATCGGGGCACAGATTTTCATGTGCTCACGTTCACTCCCTCCAGGTGACTATTTCTTGAAGCCTACGTAAAATCACACCATTTTCCAATCCAGCAGAAACATTTCCAAAATGCCTAAGTCAAGATAACAATGTACAGATCTATAATGCGGCTGTGGTTTCCCCCTAATATCATTAGCAACTTATGAAAAAATCAGTTGTCTAACATTAAGCCGACTGTTATTTGATACTGAATGGTTATGGTGGAAAATCCATGGGCTTTGGATCAACACCAATCTGGAGTCAAATCCTGATTTTAACATATTAGGTAAGTGACCTTGAGTTAGGTCGAGTTTCTGACTTTTCCCAGCTGTATAATGGAGGATCGTATTACATGCCTCATTGGGCTACAGTGAGGTTAAATGAGATAATACAGTTTATGAAAAACATAACTGCGGGGTGTAGAGTAGGCATTGTGATGAGTGATTCCCCTTAGAAACTGGTGTATTGTCAGGTAGGTGCACCGCTCTGGGGAGACGTGGAGAGTTAGGAATAGGGAAAAGGTGAATTTTAGTTGCTGAAGATGGGTTCTGACAGGTGTGGATCTGTGTCTGCGTTATTGGCTAGCTCTGTGGGCCTAGTCAACAATATGGGCATTTTCCCGGCTAACACGGAGGGTGTTTTCAGGTAAATACATGTACACCTGTAAAATGAGGTTTAATTGTAAAGGTTCCGTTCAAAATCTGATTGCGCCTGGCTTAGCCTTCGAGAGGTGCTTTAACATACTGTTTCTCTAATGAGGCTCCCGATGCCCCAAAGAAACAATGAATTATCTAGCAATATGTCGGATGCTTTCCAGTCATTTATTTCTCGCTGGTTCTAACATTTATGCTTCTAGGGAAGAGGTGGAAATTTGGGGTCAGGGAGTGGGCACCAAATACCTTGGTCTCCAGCGGCGAGCTAAATTTTCTCCCTTAAAGAGGCTCAAGGAAGTAATCCAACTCCGGTTCTGGGAAAGTCCAACCCGCAGTTTTCCCCTTGCTTTGGCTCCTCGCGGGTCTTACCCGCGCAGTGGAGACATTGGCCAGCCCTATGCAAGGCCGGCGAGAGTCCACCGGCTCCCAGGAGGGCGGGACCGAAGCTCAGGAACCGGGAGCAGAGGGCAAGT
The DNA here is from genome assembly GCF_057876585.1 of Rhinolophus sinicus. Taxonomy (NCBI): domain Eukaryota; kingdom Metazoa; phylum Chordata; class Mammalia; order Chiroptera; family Rhinolophidae; genus Rhinolophus; species Rhinolophus sinicus. The sequence continues at coordinate 5,048,326 of NC_142516.1, read as the reverse complement.
AGTCTCGGTGCTCACGGACAGTGGCGCGCACCACCGGACTACAACTCCCGGCATGTCCTGTGGGCTGCGCCGAAAGCAGTTGGCTGGGAGCTGTAGCCCTCCTGCCCGCATCAGCCAATAGGATTCAGGCAAGAGACCTGACCCGGATTCTCGGGGACCAATGGTAGTACAGGGGAGGCGGGTGCTTCCTCACTACTCACCTTGCACTCGGAAAAACCACATTTAAAAGGTCGTCCGGGGCCAGGTTCTGGCGGGCAGGCAGACTAAAGCGGGAAGGCCCGGCTGCGTCCCTAAAAGCGGCGTCAGGAGGGTCCCGGTCTTCGCGAGGCGCGCTGCGGACGTCGCCGGGGGCGGGACCAGGGGCGGAGCCTGGCCTCGTTGTGGAGCGGCTCGTAATCCATCATGGCGGTCGCGGGGGTCGGTGTTCGTCCCTGAGCAGCGCTGGAGCCGGAGCCGGTTCCCGGGTCTTGCGGCTGAGGAGCCCCTCCGTTGTCCACGGCCCCTACCTGCGGGGGGAGGCTGGGTCCTGCGGCGAAGCTCGAGGGATGTGACTGCCTGGCGGCGGCGGCGACGTCCGGGGCCGGGGGAGGGGGTGTCTCGGGCAGAGACCCCCGGGCTCGGGGCAGCTGAGGCGGCCGGGCCTCCTCCCCCCTCCGCCGCCTCCCGCTTTCGGAGCCGCGAGAGTCGTTCGTCCCTTACAGCCCCGCCCCGGCTCTGGGACCCTGGGGGTGGTCTCTGTTTCCCCCAGACCTGGGACACCCGGTTTCCTGAGGCGTGAAGGAGCGTCGCCCCCGAGTAAGCCGACCGTGCCGCGCCCCGGCAGCTTCCCTCTTACCTTCGAGCCGCCCCTCTTTCCGACTCCCGGCCCCAAGTTTGGCCTCGGAGCCCCCCATTCAAATCCCCTCCCTGCTGTCAGTGGCCTCCCCTTCCCCCCAGGTTGCTCCGGGGAACCTCAAATGCCCTGACTTCTCCCAATGTCACCTACGGCCCCCCTACTCTCAGCCCTGCCAAAAACTTTAATGCAAAGGAAAAGTCTGGACTCGTTTCACAGGCCTTTTAAAAAGCGGACTTAAAAGTTGCTGGCCATGCATTCCTTCTCGTCAGAGTGGAGGGCAAACTCGCGCTGAAGCCTGGGTGACCCGTGTTCTTTTCCGGAGAGCAGGCTAAGAGGAGCAGGAGCGGCAGCTAGTTCGGCAGGAAATTTGTCGGAAGATGAAGAAAGTAGGGGGTGGGTGACTTCCACAGGAAAAGTTCTGGAAAAGCATCCAAAGACGATCAACATTTTCTTTATGTGTGGGAGTCAAAATGAGTATTACTGACCCTTTCACAGCACCCCCTGTGAACATTCCTGTTTAGGTTTTTCTCCTTGAAAGGAAAGAAACTGTTATTCAGCCAGTAAAAGACACTTAAAATCAAGAAACTTTTGGGTAGCTTTGCAATTACATTACTTCAAATTGCTAAACTGCCAAACTAATCGGAACTCCTGTTTACATATGTCGGCCTGAAAACTGCTTCCTTTGGTTATGGAAGGTGTGTTTTTTGGGATTGACCTCAATTACTGACTTGTGGAGATGCAGTGAATGTGAAATCCCACATAAACGTATATACAATTGTCCTCCTAAGCTCGCTGATCATTCTGAAAGATCTTGAACCCTCTTCTGGAAAGGGGTGCCTATCCTTACTTTATGGGGCAACAGCCTGGAAAAGTTCTTGGGGACCAAAGAAGGCCAAGTTTGCCTGCCCTGCACTTTATCAAAGGAGCAGGGAAGAAGGAATCAGCGAGGCATGGGGGTCCACACTGCAATGTATTTGTGGAACATGGTGAGTGCTTTTCAAGCTTTCTGGTCACATTCTGCCTTACGTGTTCAGCTCTAGGAATGCATAAGGAAGTTGAGCAACAGCGCCTGTGTCGGTTCCTTCCAGTTCTTCTGAAAACTTCTGTTACTGTGGTTATCTCTTAATTTCATTGTAAAAGAAAAAGTTAATCGGTGACTTGCACGGCTTTATTCAGGTTTTTTGAATTGCTTATTTCTTGCCGGATTCCCCTTCTGACTGTTGACCTTGGACAAGCCATTTTACGACTCCAGTTTCCTGAGGGGGTTGGACTTAAGTGATTTCCCAGGATCCATAGTCCGTGATTCTGTTCTAACCTGAGACATGGGCTCTTCCCCCAGGTGCATGGATCCTTTACTACTTTATACACAGAGAACCTTTATCATGTCCTTGAGCTCCTAAAGCTTAAGAGCCAGAGATCCTAGTTGACACTAATATCCTTGACCGTTTCAATCATAAGAAGGACTTGAAAACACTCACTTTGCAGCTAAGTGGGAAAAATCAAGTGGGGAGGCAGCACTCCTCATGAATTGAGGGTACCCCACCTGGAGTTATTTTACCTTATGCAGGTGATAATCCTTTCCCCATGGATGGAGCTTTCCTCCTCGCTCCCTGTTTTAGATAACATTTGGGGCAAGAAAGGTCGTCTGACATTTTTATGAACATAATTGGCACTTGAATTCTGACAGTGTGTTATACTATCACTTCCAGTAATTCTGTGTGAAGTTTTCAAGCTAAGGGCCAACTTAGACCAACGTCTATACCAGCTGGCTGTGAACCAGTTAATTAGGGTTTCCTTTGTATTGTTGCAGCCTGACATTTTTCAGACTGGGTGCTTTATATTAAAATATTGGTTGAGCCCACCCACCCTATAAGCAAATGTAAGATGTGGGCAAGTGGCATATACTTTGAAATTCAGTCACTAATACCTCTTAACAGTGGGTGACTACAATAAACAAAGGTCTCTGTTCAATGAACTTGTATTTGACAGTGGAGGTTTGACTTTCTTACAGAAAAATATTCACCTCATCTAAATAATCTGGGTACTTAGATTTTATTTTGCTGTAAAACTTTTAGTTATATTTTAGCATTGGTTTTAGACAGGTAGATATGGTAATGTATTATGTTCTGGTGCTTCCCAAATTCAGCATTTATAAAGTGAATTATTTACATTTTTAACTATTAGGTTGGTGCAAAAGTAATTGCGGTTTAAAAGGTTAAAGAGGGGCCAGCCCGGTGGCTCAGGCGGTTAGAGCTCCATGCTCCTAACTCCGAAGGCTGCCGGTTCGATTCCCACATGGGCCAGTGGGCTCTCAACCACAAGGTTGCCAGTTCAATTCCTCAAGTACCGCAAGGGATGGTGGGCAGCGCCCCCTGCAACTAAGATTGAACATGGCACCTTGAGCTGAGCTGCCTCCCGGATGGCTCAGTTGGTTGGAGCGCGGGCTCTCAACCACAAGGTTGCTGGTTCGACTCCCGCAAGGGATGGTGGGCTGCGCCCCTTGCAACTAACAATGGCAACTGGACCTGGAGCTGAGCTGCGCCCTCCACAACTAAGACTGAAAGGACAACAACTTGACTTGGAAAAAGTCCTGGAAGTACACACTGTTCCCCAATAAAGTCCTGTTCCCCTCCCCCAATAAAAACAAACAAAAAAAGTTAAAGATAACTGCAAAAACCGCAATTACTTTTGCACCAACCTAATAGTTATGATCATAGAGGCTTAGATAGTGAAAATTGGTACAGACTTTCTGGAGAGCTTTGGCCAAACATCAGAATTTAAAATGTGCATACCAATGACCCAGTAATCTCACTTCTAGGAAACGATCCTGGTATAGAATCCTGTAGTCTAGATGTCCTGATACCCCTCTGACGGTCCAGGGTTAAAACTGTTTGCACATTAATGCAATACTAAGATGTTATTTGCACTTTTTGCGCTAATGGTGTAGAAGTAATGCAGGCTCCATAGCATGAATCAGGGCTGTAGTCCCTAACTATATTGGTAGCCATTGTATTCATGCCAGGCACTCATAGTAAAAAATAACAGCACTAATTTAAAAAATTTGGTTTTCACTTAAGAGTGTGATTGATGAAGCAGCAAATATTGTTACTTTTATTAACTCTTGACCCTTGTGTATATGTCTTTTTAATATTCTGTGGGATGAAATGGGAAGTACTCATAAAGCATGTCTGTTGTGTCCGGCGGTATGATGGCAGTCTCCATGAAAAGCACTGGGACAGTTGTTTGAGTTGCAAGCTGAACTAGCAGCTTTTCTCATGGATTATCATTTTTACTTGAAATTATGACGAAACTGCAAACCACAAATTATGGTTATTAACACTAAAAGATGTATAAAGGAGTCTTTCAAAGAAAACAACTAGTAGTATCTTGCCAATGTAAAATTTTAGCTTTCCAGTGAAAATCAGAATTTTGGAAAACTTGTATCTGCTACTATGATGCAGAGATTGGTGGTAATATTTACAAATGTGGTATTTGGATATCTTATAATGAAATGTATTATTTGGAAGATCGACATAATTCAGTGAGTCAATAGTTTCTAAATGATCAACACGTGATATGGAATCACACACAGGTAAAGGTGCAAGATGGACCGATGGCTTTTAATGTGACAGAACACAAAAGTTCATTGATACAGTTTTAGATTCTATATGACAACTAACTTTGAAGAAACTACCACTAAAAACAAAAAACCAAAAAACCAAAAAAAATAAACTATCATTTACCAAGTTTTGGTGTAGCTTCAGAGAGGAATAACTACAATGACCTAAAAACGGGGTAAAACAATTATTTTCCAGTAATAATAAAAATGTTTAATTTTAAATGAACATTTAAATAGGGGTCCTCAGTAATTTTTAAGAGTGTCAAAGACATCCTGAAAGTTAAAAAGTTTGAGAACTGCTGCTATAGACAGTATATCGGAAGGCACATGAGGGTGTTTATTGTCGGCGTACTGTAATGTACGGACCCCGCAAGGTGTCCAGGTAGTGGGTAAGTGGAGAAAAGCAGTTTGGAGATCAATCTGCTTGGTATGGCCTCCTATTTGTAAAATAAAAATTATCTGTTTATTTGTCCATGCACAGAAAAAAGTGTGGAAGAAATTAGACTGAAGTAGTTGTTATCGCGAGGAAATTGGGATTTAGGTGGAATAGGAGAAAACTTGCACATTTTACTTTGTATTTGTGATATTCCAGGTTTCTTTTCACAACAAATTTGTTATTTTGTAATACAAAAAACACAAAGATTTAAAAATGGAATATATGGCAACCCAATCAAACAGTCACTTCCTTGCAGCCCCTTTGTATGAAAGAATTTGCTTAAGTCCTGTTTTACTGAAGACAAACACATTTCTTTGGACCTTGGGCATTCTTTTCTAAGGGAACATGAACATGGTCTTACTTTGGGTTACAAATTGTTCTTGATCTTTCCATAGGCTGATCTTTCTAGAGTTGGTTAATATCCATATAGGTTGGATTAAAACAACTTGCAGTTGTAACTTACAGTGTTGGATCAGACGTGAATCTGGAATTCAAGAGTAATGTTGGGTGGTGGTGGTGGTGAATCTGAAAGGAGTGGGCACATGGCAGCTCTTGGCTAGGATCACTCAGGGTCAGAAGGCTAGTCAGAGGTAGGGCGAAGAAGGAAACCATGATGTCATTTCATGGACCATATGTTCCTTCCAAATTTTAGTGGGTTGACTAAGAAAATTCACATTTAGGAGAATTCGTAAAACAGGATTAAAACATTGACTAGGAAACCTCTTTTTCTCAGTGTTCCTTTCTTTCTTCAACCAGTACTTGTTGAGCACACACTATGTACCTGGTGGTGTTTCAGTCGTTGGTGATACATTCGTGACAAAAACGTATTCCTGCCCTCCTACAACTTAAATTCTGGTGGGAGGAGACAGACCATAAATAAGGTAAATAAGTAAAACAGAGTATGTTAGGGGGCAGTAGGTGTTGAGAAAAATAACATAGTACATGGGATAGGAAGTGTTGGGGGGTGGCTAGAGAGGCCCCACTGAGAAGGTGGCATTTGAGTAAAGACCTGAAGGAGGGAGGTGAGAGAACCAGCCATGGAAATAATGGGGTGAAAACATTCCAGGGGAGGGCATCAGGGTGCAAAGGTTGTTCAGCATGTAGCTGGAGCAGAGCGAGCAAAAGGCGGTAAAGTGAAGGGGGTGCAGGGGAACGACTGGGGCAGAAGGGGGCCTTGAGAGCCCTTGCAAGGATTTCGCCTTCACTCACGTGGTTTGGGGAGCCTTTGGACAGTTTTGAGGGAGGACTCATAGGACCTGCTTTATGCTTTAATCAAATCTCTCTGCTTCTGTGTTGTGAAGGAGAGCCAAGGGGGAAGCAGGGGGTCCACTCGGGGCCGGTGTGCTGATCTAGATGAGAAGGATGGTGGCAGTGCTGAAGGGCTCAGGTTCTGTGACATCTGAAGGCACAGCGGACTAGATTTGCACTTGGATTAGATGTGAAATGTGGCATGTGAGAGAGGTCAGAGTGACTCCAAGGTTATTGGACTGAATAACTGGAAAAATGGAGTTGCCTTTTACTGAAATGGAGAGTAGAGGAGCAGGTTTGGGGAGCTGCGGGGCGGGGGGGAGCAAGAGCTTCTTTGGGGGGGCGTGCTGCATTCCAGATTGCCATCAGGCATCTAGGTGGGTAAGTCAAGTGTGCAGCTGGGTCTGTAAGCTTGAACTCAGGGAAGTGATGTGGGCTGGACTGAGCCTGCCAGTCACCAGGTTACGTAGGTGGCGGGTACAGCTGGGAGAACCAGCTGGGAGAACGGGTGACGTCCCCAAGGGAGACGGCTCCATGTATGTGTCGTGTATATTAAGGGGACATTCAGTAGTTTATGAAATTAAGACTTTATGTTTTTATATAGGATTCATTTGAATCTTTTTTAGGTGGGTACAATTCAAATTTTGCATGGGAATGATTTTAACTCATCTTTAAGTTTTAAATCCTGTTTCTGTGGATTTTTTTTCCTAAATCAAAAAGTTGCAGATTTTATACACACACACTCACACACACACAGACACACACACTCTCTCACACACACACAGAGGAATATTACCCAACAATAAAAAATAATGAAATGTTGCTGTTTGTGACAACATGGATGGACCTAGAGGGCACTATGCTGAGTGAAATAGAGAAATACAAATACTGTATGATTACGCTTATATGTGGAATCTAAAAACAAAACAAACAACTCCTGGATTTATCCTGGTTTTGAATAGATTCATCATAAACCGCTGTACTTTCTACCTCTGCAATATCATGTTCATGGCTTTATTGGTGATTCTGCAACTTCCTGAATTGCCAAGAATGTCTCTGGTGGATGTGTAGATTTAAATATTTTTAGTCTTTTATATACCTTTTTTTAGGGTGTGGGGGGGATCAGTGGTGTCTACAGGATAGACGTTATTCCTGTTTTTCAGTAGAGAAAGCTGTGGTTCTTATTGGAAAAGTAGTGCTTTTAGGATTACATGGCTTGTTCGTTATGGAGCTGGGGTTGAAATCAAGTGTTTCTTGACAGCTTGAATATCTTTTCTAGCAAGTACCTTACCTTTTGAATATAGATGAATGCCTTTTGAAAATCGTCACAACATTGAAATGAGGGGGTTTAGATTTACAATTTATTTCATCAAATTTTATTTTTTTCACGATTTTGTGGAACACATTTTTGATATTCTGTTGAATATTCTCACCCTTTGGTGGTTGGGTATTTGGAGATGGTAATGTGTTAACAAACATACCTTATTTATGCTTTTATAATGTATAATTCAATGCTTAAATGAATTTAATTTTATAATTCAAAAATTTAAAGACATAAATTTTCCTACAAGCCTTGTGGCCACTTTTAAATTTTGTTTTTAAATTAAATTTAATCATTTTGAATAGATCATACATTTTCTGCTTTAAACTACAAGACTGCATTATAAATGTTCTGAGAAGCTTGCTTCCATCCCAATACCTCTGTCCTTTTTATTCCACTATTGCCTCTGGGAAGCCAGTTTTATTAGTTTCTTTTTTATCATTCCAGTGTTTTTGGTTTTCTTTTTGCAAATATAAGCACATATATAGTTATTATGTAAAAGATAGCATACAATATATACTGTTCTGTACTTTTCTTGGTTTTCACTCAGTATATCCTCAGGATCTCTCCGTATTGGAATATAGATATTTTCCTGTTTCTTCTGGTTGCATTGTATCCCATTATCTTGGAAGTATCATTGGTTTTTCAGCTCGTCCCCTATTTCTGGACATTGGGTTATTTCCAGTCTTTAGGTATTACAAATAATGCTGCAAGAATAACCTCTGTCTCTCATCTGAACTTGTGCAGGTGTAGCTGTGAGAGAGACTCCCGAGCGTGAGAGAGCTGGGCTAACAGGTTAATGCATTAGCAGGTTAATAGTAGTAGATAGCTAGGTATTAATATAGATACTCTAATGGCAGGTGTTACTCCCATACTCCCTTCCGTCAGGCTTGTACCAGTTTACACTCCCATCGCTATTGCTATGCACGAGAGTGCCTGTATCCACAAAGCCTAACAAGAGAATGTGGTGTCAAACTTTGGGACTTTTACCAAACTGATAAATAATAACTTATTTATTTTAATTTTAATTAGTAGCTCTCTTATAAGTGAGGTTGAGCATTTTTAATGTGCGTAAGGGGCACCTTTATCTTTCTGGGAACCATCTCACCAGGTTCTTTGTGTGCCAGATACTTAAATAGGCAACTGTGCAATGCCAGGTTGGTTGCCCATGTAGCATCTGCTACCCTCGGCCCCTTTGCCCTGTGAATCTCAAGGAACAGCCCCATCCCAGGCTCCAGAGGAGCCCTGCTTAGGTGGTTTGCAGCCCTGGCTCTACTTTAGAATCTCCTCAGGAGCTTACAAAGACTTGTGTCCAGGTTCCACCCCTAGAGGTTGATTTAACTGGTCTGGGGAGATGCCTGAGCCTCGGTTTTTTGTTTTGCTGTGTAATAATGGGAAACTTCATTCAAAAGGAAGATCGCAAGGGTGGAGGGACCTATGGCAGAGGGGACGGACTGTTCCAACAGGGAGAGTGCTCTGACCTTAAGGTCTGCAAGTGTCTCCTTGTTTTGTTTTGTATTTTGTTTTTAAATCTCCAGGTGATTCTGACAGGCAGCCAGGATTGAGCATCACTGGGCTAAGCCCATCACAGGCATCCTAAACCGACCCAGTGTGAGGGAAATCAAGGCCTCTTCTTGCCTGGTGTTGAGCGTGGGACAGTCTTTGCTTCTGGTACCAGCATAAACCTTGAGGGTAGCTGGCCTCAGGCTGGAGATGAAATGCTGGGGAGGGGAGGGGCAGGAGGATGGGGACTGTGGGGCTGCTGTCACCTCTGGACTTCAAATTAGGTGACATTGTCCTTATTGTTTAAGCCATTTTGATTTGGGGGTCACTATTACTTGTGCCACCAGTGTTTCCACTAAAAAGGTAATACTGGTACATTTTGACCTGGTCAGTCTTTGCCCCTTTCCATTGTTTGAAAGAAAAATGACAGATTCCATTGACTAATGATACTATAGTTCGTTATATTTGTTTTGCTCTTTAGTTTACATGCCACTTTCACACTTGATTATTTTGTAAAATTGGCAAAATCCTGTTTTATGAAGATATCCTTACCTCTCCCTACCGCAATATACTAATTATATCCCCAGGGTATATTGTTAGAGCTACCCTGTGATAACATCACCTGTTAGAGGTAATATGTTATTTGTTTTGCCTCAAAGACCCCGAGGTGGCAGTGTGGCCTGGCTCCTGCCTCTGCTAGGGGACGGGGCCTTCCTGCTGCTCCTAGGTCTCACCTGTTCCTGCACATGCCACCTCGAGCTAAGCTCCGGGCCATGTTTACAGACCACAGGACCTATGGTTGAAGGCGCTTTTACATTGCAGACTGCTTTGCCGGAAGCCACGGGCAGGTTGTAAGCCAGGAAGTGCCGGTGCTGGTTCTTGCTGCCCAAGGAGCAAAGACTGGTGAAAAACTCAGCTCACTTCCAGTGTCTTCCTTGAAGCCCATTTCTGACCACTATTTGCCTGACTGTTCAGGTAGCCTTGACCTCAGAACAGCGTCCATTCTTGAGAAATGATGGTTGATTAGGAGGAAAATAAAAAAATAAGTCCCAGTGCAAAGATGCTCCTATCTTAAGATGCATTCAGAACATTGCCTCAGAGGGAAAGAAATGTCATATGAAAGTGTTTGTCTTTCAGTTGCCTTTCCTCACCGAGGCCAATAATAACAGGTAACATTTGGTTAGTGCTTTCTGTATTCAGTGCTTTCTAGATCCCATCATTTTTAATATAAAGTTATTTACTACAATTTCAAGTATTTTTAATAAGGAAAAACAGAACTAACAGTTGATCGTTATTAGCGCATCTGGAAGGTTTGAGAAGCACGTTTGAGGTCGTTGCTGGGAGGAGGCCGTGTGTGGACGAGCGTGAGCACACGGGGCTGTTAGAACGTGGTATTGTGAGCAGTAGTGATGGTGATTGTGCCCCCCTCCCATTCAAAGCAAAACCTATTGTGTACTCAATACAGTGTAAGGAAAATGTTTCTTTCTTAGAAAAATGTGTCTTTTTTTGATGATTTAGGAGGCTTTCAACAGTCTAGCAGTGAAAACAGAGCTCTTGAAATACAGAAAAGTGTATTTCTTATGTGATTTGTTAGCAATAAGCCAAGCCCACTGTGTAGCTTTATGTTCCTTTGGCGCGGCCATGACGTGTGACGTCTAATGAGTCGCACTGTCCTTGGCATTGTCTGATTCATGATCGTGCCCTTGTCAGTTAACTAAGTGCATAATGTTTTCACATTGTTTTGAGGGCTTTTTAAGAAAACATTTGATTAAAATGTGGATATAATGGAGAAAGCCTTCAGGAAATACAATGAACATTATTTTTAAAATAACTACATTGTTTTTTATGAAAACAACATACATTTCTATGAATTATTTAATCAAGGAAGATTTGATTCAGAAATTAATTTGAGGTTCAAGCAACATGATCAGTGCTACTTTAATTCCTGTTCAAATGAAAATTAATCCTCTCCTTGTCAAAGAAAATGGTGGTGTCCTAAGAGCAATTTTCAGGGTGCATTTGGGTTACAGTGTTTCCAAATTATGAAGTCAGGGTTACTGGATGGGTTTTATAAGTTGATGAAACCCTAGTGTGACTTTCTTTCTGTGCAAGTCTGCATCCTTGCTGTGTAAGAATGTGTAGTCATGACGTTGATGACGCGTCCGGGGCTGGTAACTTAGACCCTTTAATTGAATTGTTTATTTGAATTGGCTTGTGAAAGAGTCATCAGTAAATTCATAGTGAATTGTGTAACTAATGGCCACAAACACACAGTCTGAAGAGCCCCGTCCTTGCCCTTGGGATGTCCTTGAATTGCCAGGCTGGAAAGGCCTGGAGGGTGACCACTTCTCTGTGCGAGGAACAGCTCTCCCAAGCTCAGCAGTTGGCTGCTCTGCCCAGAGAGCTTGTCTTGGGGCTGCCCAGCACCCACAGAAGCCACGGTGGACCCGAGGGGGGTGGGGGAGAGCGGGAATACCAGTTACCCCGCCGGAGTGTATGTTTTGGCCGAGACCTGTGGGTTACACAGGAGAGGGGCAAGACCACACCTGTCCTCAGGCATTTACAACCCGGTACGGAGAAAAACAGGAGTGAGGTAAGAAAAGTACAGGAATCGGGGGAAGGACTGGTTATGAAGTGCATAATAAAATAATAAGCCAGGACAGAGAAAGAAAAATGTAGTGAGAGGATGAGGGCCTCGGGCGAGGCTGGTGGGTTGGTTGGAATTGCTGGTGCCACAGCTACTTGCCACTGCATAGCCCCAGTGCCGTGGGGTTGTGCCACGCCTGGCCCAGACCTTCCCTGGTGGGGACACTGTGCCCTTTCCAGACAGTCGTCAAGAGGAAGGAACCCGGCCATTTGCCCCACAGTGCTCGTCCTTTGTTGGGGTGCAAGGCTCATTCCTAGGCCCCCTAAGGTTACAGTGTCATGTATGTATGTTGACTGGTTGTCCCTGGTTTTGGCTGAGCTGAAAGGGTTCATGTGTGAAGAGCACTTGTGCAGCGTCTTCCTTACCTTACTTGCACCAGCTGTGGTGTGTGTCCTTTTGAGGATGTCCGCCGATGGGACACACGTGGCTTTGCAGTCACTAAGCCCAGTGCAGTGTGCGCTCCTGACACACGGATGACTGTATTGGAAACTGTTTCTCTCCTGGCTGGAAGGCAAGGCCCATGTCAACAAAAGGACTCCCGTATCTTCTAAGTGCATTATGAAAACTGGAGGCAGTGACCTAATTTCACAGGTGATGGGTTGCATATAAATAACCCATCTTAGACGCCAGGTATTGTCGCACATTCCCTGTCTGTTATAGCTGCTATTTGAGTGCTTTCTCAGTGCCGGGCTCTATGCAGAGCCCTTGATATATTATTTTTAAAAGTTACCAAATAATGCCAGAGCCTTCATTCTAAAATGCAATCTAAGTTTGGGGTTCTATAGCTTAAAACGCTCTGGCAGTTCCCATTATGTAGAGAAACAGTCTCTATTTTTGCATCCTTATCCCTACAAAATTTTTGAGCAAGCAAATCGTGTGTGTGTGTGTGTGTGTGTGTGTGTGTGTGTAGAAATTTTCTGTAGAAGGAAAATAAAAATCAAATAAATAATAAGCCCTCTATCCCTCCTTATTTCTCCTCTCTTCCCATCTGACATATATGGCTTTTGGTAGGAAATTTTCCATTTCACTCCCAGAATGAGGGGAAAATGACTTTCACATTTAGTTTTCTCATTCTGAAGTTCTTTCCCCAGATTTCAGCCTGAATTCTTTTGATAACAGACCTCAACTCTTGTTCTCTGAAATGCATGTGGGAAACTGTTTGTCAGTGTTGAAATTGGGTATTTTTGATCTTACGGAACTCCAGAATTGTCTGATTATTAACTTCCTACTTGTTTGATTGTAGTTAAAGTTCTGTTTTTAAAAGAGTAGAATGCATTCTCAGCAAACTGAAGATGAGATAAAGAAAGTGGACCTGGAAAAGTGAGGCCTGGCAGTGGGGCAGTGTATTAAACCAAGCCTTCCAGAAACGGAAGTGCACACTGTAGAGTGAACAGGAGTTCTTTTGTCCCTTGACAATTTCCTGCGTCTGTGTCTGCCTCCCAGTCAAACGAGGAGGTAGGAGTGACGTTACAAGCCTGGTTTGCTCTGAATTCAGATCCCAGCTTACCGCTCCCGGCAGTGTGATGGCGGCATTGACTCAGTAGGTTCCCTTGAACACGTCCTCCGTGCTGCGCACTGTGTTGGGTGCTGGCAGGACAGTAAGGCTTTCTCATCTCTCTGAGTCTCTGATTTCTGATTTGCAAGATGGGAATCATAGTACTTACTTTCAATGTACAACTGATTGTACAAGGAGAGAATTAAATGAGATAATGAATTAAAAAATGTCTAACAGTGCCTGCCGCTTGGTTTGCCCCTAACAAATAGTAAGTGTCGCTGCTCTTGTATATACTTGTAGAACAATATGCCTGTCAGTGATGAGGAGCAGGGCAAAAAGGACGAACGCAGAGGAAGGTCAAGGGATAAACTCGAGGAGGAGCACTGTTGTGGGAGCAGTTTGCCTGCCACAGGGTTGTACATGTTGGTGATTAAGGATTATCTGTAAAACCCATGGGTTACATCCGAACATGTGATGACACTGCAGTACAACTCTTCAGGAATTTGTTTTTAATTGGGGAATACTGGGGAACAGTGTGTTTCTCCAGGGCCCATCAGCTCCAAGTCAAGTCGTTGTCCTTCAATCTAGTTGTGGAGGGCGCAGCTCGGCTCCAAGTCCAGTCGCTATTTTCAATCTAGTGGGCAGGGGGCAAGCCCACCATCCCTTGCGGTGATTGAACCGGCAACCTTGTTGAGAGCTTGCACTCTAACCAACTGAGCCATCTGGCCGCACCATCTTCAAGAAAATTCTTGAGAAAATTCCTGTTTGAGCTGTAAACACTTTCATGGAAAGGTATTTCCCATGGGGTGATTGGAGGATGTGAGCTGTAGAGACCTTTCCATCCTGGCCACATGAGATCAGCACTTCTGAGGATTTTTCCTGAGGATTTTCTTGCTTGCTGTCTGGGCCTGCGGGCCATTCTTGCTGTGGGAGGCAGCGTCCTCTGGCCAGACAGCTGCTCTTCTTTCCCTCCTGTAATTGACTGTTTCTTCAGGACAGAGTTATCTAATCTTTAAATCTACTGCTTCTTGGTTAGCCCACTTCATTTTTTCGGCTCTTCTCAGAGTCTGCATACGTTTTCTTTATGAACTTGTATGGGAAATGGATTCGTGAAGCACAGGTTGGTGTGTGATACAGTGTGGTTAGTTTGCAAGAGGTAAGCTCTGAGGTTTGTAAGGGTGTGTGGCCATCAGCCCAACCTAGAATTACACAGGAAAGCAAGCTTTTCATTTTCCCTGTTCAGAAGAATTCACTGTATGGACAAGCCTAAGACATTTACTGGGCTACCGGAGTATTTCCTTTTTCTTTTTCTTTATTTGGTTGTGACAGATAATTCTCCTCATGACTTTCTGGGAATCTGTCAATTTAAAGGAATTTATTATGCTGTAGCGGTCGTTTGGAGCTTGGTTTTCCAGGCCCTGGCTTTCAGTCTCTTCTCTATGTCATGTAGCCGAGGTGCTTTTCACCAGCAGCTTCACCAGCCACGGGATGAAGAGAACAGGCACATTTCTTTGAGGCGCTTTCCATGTAGGAGCGTTTTTTGACTCCGAGTTCTTACCTTTGTATTTAATTATGTAGTGAAACTGGACTGACCCAAATGTCTTTGGAGAATTTTTTCAGTTCAAAAGTTATTTCATTCTCTTTTGTTACTATGCTAGTGCTGATTTAGTAGGAAAAGATACAGAATAAACTAAATAAAACTTAGATTTGTGGAACCACCACCGACCACGACAGGACACAAAGTAGTTCCAGAATCCCAATAACCTTCCTCGCGCTGTTGTCCCTTTGCAGTCACGCCCTTTGTACCCTTTCCCCTGGCAGTCACTGATCTGCTCTCGTCAGTATGTTTTGTCTTTTTGAGAGTGTCACTAAATGGAACCATCTAGTATTTAACTTTTTAAGACTGACTGGCTTTTTTCACTGAGCATCACGCCTTTGAGGTCCGTCCAAGTGCTGCATCTGACAGGTTTGTTCCTTTGCGTTGCTGAGTAGTATTCAGTTGTACGGATATTGTTTTAAGTTGTTTATTCATTTGTCTATTGAAGGACATTGGGCTGTTTCCAGTTATTGATGATGATAAATAGAGTTGTTATAAACCTTTGCGTATAGTCTTATGTGAACATAAATTTCAATTCACTAAGCATGTTAGTTTCCTATGGCTACTGTAACAGATTGCCACACACTGGGTGGCTTAAAACGATGGAAATCTATTCCTCCCTGTTCTGGAAGCTAGAAATCTGAAATTATATCACGGGCTGAAGTCATGGTGGCAGCAGGACCGTGCTCCCCAAAGACTCTAGGGAAGAGCTCCTCCTTGTGTCTCCAGCTTCCGGAGGCCACCAGCGTACTTTTGCCTGGGATCCACTTCCTCGAATCCCTCCAACCTCTCACTTCCATCGTTACTCTCCTCCTCCTGTTTTGTAGTCAAATCTCCCTCAGGCTCCCTCTTATAAGGACAGTTGTCATTACATTTAGGGCCTATGGGGTAATCTTACCTCAAGATCCTTAACTTAGTGCAGCTGCAGAGACCCCTTTCTGCCATGGAAGGTGGCATTACCAGGTTCCAGGGCGCAAGTTGCGTAGATCTCTTGGGGGGCCTTTTTCCAGCCTTCCACACGTGGGTAAAGACCTAGGCATGCTTCTTACTGGGTCATATGATAAGTGTACATTTCATTTTATAAGAAACTGCTCAACTGTTCTGTAGAGTGACTGTCATTTTCCATCCCTACCCGTCCCCTCACATGGCAGAACTCCTAGCATCCTTGCCAGAACTTAGTATTGTCAGTTTTTTTTATTTTAGCTATTCTAGTGGGTACTCAGTTATGGTTTTAATTTGCATTTCTCTGATGGTTAGTGATTTTGAGCATCTTTTCATGTGAAAACTTTATGTCTTTTAATTTCCCTTTTTTTATGAAGTCTCAGGAAGAAAAGAATGAACTGGATCGTAGCAGAATAGTGCCAAACAGCATTGTTATACAGTATAGGAGAACCGTACATTCCATTTTATCTTTTGGATTTCTTTGTAAAGTTTTGTCTGAGTTAATGATATGCTTGATTCTAATTTAAGAGTTCACTGCTCTGTACCTTTATAATGAATAATACAATATCTATATTGTGCTGACTCTCTTCCAAATTATCTTTTTAAATGGGAGGTCTTTAACAAGCCCCCCACCTTGACCATGACCCCAAGCGCGAGTCGGGTGTGTCTTTTCGCTGCTATCAGGCTGAAGTTCACATTGGTTTGATGATGCTGTAGATCACTTTTAGGGACTTCTAACCATCATCGAGACGAGATTTTAAGCACTAACCATTTATTTTCTCTTGAATCAGTGATTTATAGTAATAAATTGTGCAACAAAAATGTTTTTTTTGGTGTTTGGTTAAGTTCAACACCGTATCTTCTGTTGCTTGAATTCTTGTGGAATTAGGAGGGGTAATTACGTGAATGATGGTGAGATGAATGATTATCTGAGAATTAAAGATCTCTGTTCAAAATGGTATAGCAGAGGTGAATAAATGAACTGATGCAGAATAAATGACGTATCTTTATAGTATTGTGTTATTCTAATTGTGCTCCTTTAAATATGACATTTTAGCTTCAAGATAAATAAATATTATAGTCGCAGGTTTCAGTCTGTGAAACTGAAGAGCCATTATGTAAAGTGCTCATGGCTCAGAAAATGGGATTCCACGGTATTTCCTTGCTAACCGACCAGAATCCACTCCCTCCAAAGATTGTAGGTATTGACATTTTTGGTCTGCTTGGTTGCTGTTAGCAGTATGGGCTTTAGAGTCTGGCAACTTGATCAAATATCCACTATTTATAAATACCATATTTTGCCATGTATAATGCACACTTTTTGGCCCAAATTTGTAAGGGAAAAATAAGGATGTGCATTATACGTGGGTAGTACTAATTCCGCATCTATATAAGTGTTATTTCTTTTATTTATGCTTACGGGTTAAAAGTGTAACTGTAGAAATCAATAACGATGTCCGTACACAAAGTAATACCCTGGAACACGATCATCGGTTTTGTTGAACTTAGGACGAACTTGGTTGGCCTTCTATGATGCGTAGGTATCGTAAATGTGTTACCGGTACATAAAATTTCGTGTGCCTTGTGTCTGTTCTTGTGTTTTGTAATTATTTGTTACGTAAAATTTCTTGTGCCATAATATGTTAAAAAAAAAATCCTGAAGTTCCTTTATAATACAAAAACAACTAACTACATGTAAACAAATAAAAACTTGAATTAAAAAACTAAAACAAAAGATTTTTTTCCCCTGAAATTTTCGGTCAAAAACGTGGGTGTGCGTTATACTCAGGAGGACATTATACACGGCAAAATATTGTATTTGCTTCTAGCTCTTGTCCTGATCCATAAAACCATGTGACCTTGGAGAAGGCACTTAGCTGATAGGATAGAACTGAGCCTCAGTTTCCCCATCTGTCAAATGGGGATGATGATACATATATTCTTTCTTTGCTCTCTCCCAGGGTGGTGGGAGACTGAGATGAACTGAGGTCTGTGACACAGGTTGGGAAACTATAAAACTCTTTATGAATGTACAGGATTATTATTATTTCATGAAATTCTTCATTTGTCTTCACAATTTGAGGTATAAGATCTCTATTCGAATGCTAATGGTTGAGGAGGTTCTTCTCACTTAAAATTTTGCCAAGTAAAATTAGATCCTTAGAGGTTGGCTGGTAAAGGCTTTTTCATTACTGACTTTTCAACTTCTTCTAAGTTTTGACAATTGAATAGTGGGGGTAAGTTAAGGAGGGAAAAATCCTTTCCCTAACATGTTCCTTTTTCTGTTAAGCTACTTTTTTGGTGGGATTAGGATGATTTGTGGAGGGAAAGTGTGGCTAGTTATGGGGAGGGCTTGTCCTTTGTTGAAAATGTTTAGAAACATGCAAAACACAATCATGATATTTAGGAATACATACATGGTGTCATCTTGTACGCGTCCTTTGAGACTTGTTTTAGTCAACGTTGTTTTTAGGATTTAGCTGTGTTGATGCGCGTAGGTCTAGGTTCTCGTTTTAAGTGCCGTGTAGTATTCTGTCATGTGATTAAACCATAGATTATCATTCTCCCATTTATGGCTGGTGAGGCAGTTCCCGCCTTTTCCACGATGACAAACAGTGCTGCAGTGACTGACCCTTCCTGCGTCTCCTATGCACACGTGTGACAGTTTCTCCGGGCGATGGATTGGGCAGGCCGAGCTGGGCTTTGCTGTGGTAATAAACAGCCCCCAACTCCCAGCCATTTACCCAGGAAGTTTATTTTTTGTGGATGTGGTTGCGGGGTGCTCTGCCCCACATAGCTTCTTAGGGGCCCAGACTGATGGAGGCCCCGGCATCTTTTGGCTGCACAACTGGAACGTGTAGCCTCCTGGACACCAAGGGGGGGCAAGCAAGCAGCGAGCATTGAGCACTGACTGAGTCTTAAGTTCTCCAGCCAGGAAGGGACCTGTGGCCACTTCCCGTTACATCCCCATCCAGTACGAGGTACAAGGTCCACAAGGTCTCACCTGCCTGCAGGAGGCCTCGGCAGTGCCGTCTTTATGTGCTCCGGAGAGGGAAGGACCCCCAGCTGTTGGTGAGCGCCAGCAGTGCCCACCAAAGGCCACACCTGGAGTGTGGCCCTGTGCTGTGTACTCTGCACTGGTACACGCTGTGGGCAGCTGCTCCTCCGGCCCCCAACACGCGAGCAGCCAGGTCTCCCCCAAATTTGTTCATTGTCTTCAGTTGTGGCTTGATTGTGGATCATGGACTTAAAAAAAAATAAAGCAGAAGGTGGAGACTAGGACCTTATGTCTTAGGATTTGTAATTCAGTTTAAGTCCTTATTTTTAAACATCTAGAACGGATTTTCAGCTTGTCAGTGTTCAGTTACAGAAAAAAGAACCCACTGTAGCTCATTTTTATGGGAAGGGATTGATTAGAGTACTGTATAGTTAACAGAGTTATTGGGAGGGCTGAAAAAGCAGGTTCTAGGGTGAGCTTCGTGAATGATTCCCAAGGCCGCCCCACAGACCTGGCCCACGGAGGAAGCTGCAGCCTCTCTGTCACTCAGACGTGGCCAGCTCTAGACCCATTGCCACAATCAAGAACATTATGTTCCTTCTCAGAGAGGATGATGACCCTACAGAGGGTAGCCACCACTGACCAGGTAGTTCAGCCATGAAGCACCCAGATTCTGACACGAGGCAGACGTCGGTTTGAATCCTGTCTCTGCTACTTACTTGGTATGAGACCTTGGACATGTTATTTTACTTCTCTTAAGTCTTAGTTTTCTCATCTTTAAAGTGGGGGTGTTAGTAACTATCTCATAGGGTTGTTATGAGGGTGAAGTATGGAGTGCATGTGTAGTGAATGCCTAGTATATTGGCTAGCCCAGAGTAAATAACCAATAACTAGTAGTTGCATTCATTCATTCAATCACTCATTCATTCTTCAGAAGAAGCGGCCAACATGAAAATTATGGTGTCCTGCTGCCTCTGTTAAGAATACCACCTGGTGGGTGGCCGGTTATCTCAGTTGCTTAGAGCGTGGTGCTGATAGCACCAAGGTTACAGGTTCGATCCCCACATGGGCCACTGTGAGCTGCGCCCTCCTAAAAAAAAAATAATAATAATAATCATAATAGCACCTGGTAACTCCTATATGTGATGTCTAATTAAACTTAGGAGTATATCACTTCCTCTGCTCCCGTTGCATCCTGTGTTTACCACTGTTGGTGTTTGTCACACTTTTATACTTGCCTCTCTGTTACTCCCTCTTAAATGTCTTTGGCGCAGAGATGGTGTGTGCCTATCGCATCGTAGCTGTTCAGTAAATGTGAACTGAATGAGTGAGTAATGGATGGTTAAGGAAGCTGGGTGTGTCTTTAGCTTGGAGAAGAGGAGACTCCGGGAAGACGTGTTAGCTGTCTGAAAACATTTGAAGAGCTGTCATGTACAAGGGGATTGGTCTCACTCTGCTCTGCTTTGGGAGGCAGAATTAGGCGCAGTGTGTGGAAGTCCCAAAGTAAGGCCTGGAGCTCAGCGTGAAAAGGGTGTCCAGACAAGGACAGGCGTCCAGCATAGGACGGGTGTCTTGGAAGGCAGTGGTTAGTCTGTCGCTGGGCATTTGCAAGAGGGCAGGATATAAGGATGGCATTCAAACAGTGGGACGCTCCTAACACTCTCGGGACTCGTTTTTCTGAGTGTCTTGACTGAATGTACTAGGGAGTAATTCAGGGATATTAATAATTATTACCTGGTCAGAGAGAGGAGATACCTTAGGAATACTTCGGCTGGGATATTCAGGGGTGTACGTGGGTTATGGCAAGAAGAACATGTTTGGGCTATTTTAGAGAGGACCTCGAGTGCCAAGGCAAAGATTTTGGAGATATTTGGTGGGCAGTGTGACTTATAGATAGTTCCCAGTGGGATGTTTGCGCGCTGAAAGTATCCCTAGGACTTAGAACAGTTCTTGGCATGTAGTAGATTTTCAATGAATATGCACTGAAGGAATTTGTTAAAAGCACAGAGCTATGATTTAGCAAAATGAATCTGTAATCTGAGTTTAGATTGGGAGTGGAAGGGAGGACACCTAAGTAGGAGGGAAGGGGAGAACTTGAGGAAAGGGAGATGACACCAAGAACCATCTTGGATGTGGGATCGACTGGGCTGGTCACGTGGGCAGAGGGGGGAAGAGATAAAGATGGTTCCATGAACTTAAGTCTGGTGACCAGAAATGGGAGAGACAGTCACAGAAATTGGGTGGTTCTTTGTAGTTTACACAGAAGAAGGTGATGCTTTTGGTTCTGACGTGCTTCCGTACAGGGATTGGGTTAGCAGCTCCCCCCTACCCCCCAGTGGTTTGTATCTATGTGTCACTCACTCATCACTTACTTGCATGTCATTCCTGGTTCTCCCCATGACTTGGACGTCTAGGTCTTTGGAGCGAATCAGCTGTAACGATAGAATAACTGCCTGGTAGGGCTAATTTCCTGTGCGTGCAGCAAGACACCTGTTCACGTGGTTTTCCTGTAATGTGTTGGCTAAAATAACAGTGTGTGAATTAGGAGACCCTTCCCTTCCCATCTCGGACAAAGCAAAGCTCTGTTTTCTTGAGACTTTGCCTCAGGCCCTGATGCTCCTTTTCCTGGGTTTGGGGGGCTTGTGACTCATGGTGCTGCGTTCCTGTGAGGGGCCTCTGCTCCAATGCTGCTCTCCCTGGTCTCCAAGGATCCGGACTGTGACCTCCAATCCGTAGACATCTGCTCGGGCTGTGACGGTGGTGACCGAGGAGGACACCGCCGCTCGCCAGGACCTCAGCCTCTCAGGGGCTTCCTTGTGCCGGAAGGACACTCTTCAGGGTCGCGGATAAGTTTTTGTCAGAACACAGAAAAGCATTGATTGCATTTCTCATTCGTAAAACAATGGCTTGTGAGAACCGTAGCTGTCCCGTATGTGAGCCATTTCGTATTTCACGGGAAGCACATCTCTGAGAAAAGGGGCAGCGACTTTTCTAATGAAGACGGCGGGTTTATCGATGCCAAGATCAACAAATGTGCGCTGTTTCCTGCCGCAGCCGCTTCCAACGTTACACTGACTGAGCAAAGCCGCCGGATCTGGAGGTTTTGTGTTCTCTCACGTCCCTTTCTCCTTGACTTTTGCCAAACTGAGTTAGCGCGAATGTTTTCCCATTCAGTTTGCCTCCTGGAGTGAGCTGCTTCTCGGGCTTTCTGCATTGCATGGGTATTTTAATTATTTGGTCAAATGAAAGATAGACATGTACCCCAGGTTCCCCACACACTATTGCAGAAGTCTTCAGATTTCAAATTAGTTCAGTGAGTCACTTAATTCTTCACGACTTGTAAAACATTTTACGTCTTCAAACGCAACACGGGTGGTGCCTTTATCAGCTGCTTTTTAGCAATGCTATAAATGGAAGTTTTCTCTTCTAAGCCGTGGAAATAACAGTTCACTCTAACATTTTCTCTTCACCTTTGGGATTATCTCGACAGTGTCTACGGCAACCCGATAGTGATTTGCCAAAAACCAGAAGGTAGGGCCTGTGGGAGTTGAGGGGAAAGGGCTATTTCTGTTGTTGCTACTTGCCAGATGTCTTCGGATGTCTAAAAGAAACTTTTGTACACACGGTGCCAGCCTGCTGCTGCCCTTTGCAGCGTCAGCACTGGCTGGCTGCGCTCTGCTCCGTGATAACGGATTTGTATCCGCTTTGACTTGACTGGAAGGAGTTTCGAGGTGTGTGCGTCTGCGAGTGTTTCAGGAGGAAGTGAAAACAGCGCCTTGCCTTGCGCTTGTGATTGTGGAATTTGGGCATTCTGAGTCTTCCCGGCCCTCAGCCTGGGCAGAGCTGGGCTCCCTTGGTGCCACCTACTGTCCTTTCAACACGGTTGTACCCCGGGGAGGGGGCAGCCCTGAACACTGGATGGAAAGGGAGACTTGGGCCATTTTATTCTGCAGGATTCTCTTCTGACCCTGCGAGAAGGCAGTTTGGAGCCCTGTTAGAAGCTCGCTTTATAAATGAGGAAACTGAGGCTGGCCTGAATGTGCATTCTCAGAACTCCGTGAGAACAAGTTGTCCTAAGACAGGCTCTGAGATCCCCCCACTTGGGAAGGGCTCACCGATCCGGGAGGAGAACGCCAGCTGGGGGACGTGGACAGGCCCTGCTTTCCTGTTGGGAGTCTAAATTTTGTACGAAAACTGCAGGAGCTTGAATAAGATTCTGAGAACGTTAAGAAAGCCCTGACCCCCCCCAAGGCACCCCAAGCACTGTCTCTTCCCCCCCAGGAGTTTCACATCCGTTCCCTTAGTTGGACAAATGGGACTAACATGGTTAGGGGTTGAAGGGAGGTTGCTGGCCTTACTTAGATGATCTGCTCACCACGTTGAGGGCCTGCTCTGAGCCGGCGCCCTGCTGGGGGCTTGGCAAGCTCCCTCCCTCTCCATGTGCAGAGCGGCTAAGAGTTTGGGCCCAGGAGTCAGACAGACCTGGGATGGAGTTCTGTCTTTACTAGCTGTCCTAACGAGATCTAGCTAGTTATTTCAGCCCAAATCACAGCTGTTTCATTGGGCTTGGGAGGTTAACTAAGAGAGTGTACCTTGTTCGTCAGAGGGAGGCCGATAAGATGCCCTTGGAAGGTTCTCCAGGGCTGTGGAGGCCGGGGGGCACCGTGCGGGCTCCGGTGGAGCAGGGGTGACCGTTTGCCTTGCACTGCAATCATTGCTGAGCGCGTGCTGTGTCTGGGATTCTCCCGGGGGGCTGCACACAGTCTCTTGCTTAGTCCTCCCCATGGCCCCCCAGGCCCAGCATTCCCAGCCACACTTCTCAGCCACCTGAACTGTGGGAAAGCTGGCATTGGAGCCCAAGAAGGTGTAACCCTGGCCATGTTGCAGCTGTGTAGCCTCCACTATTTAACCTGGTGAAATGCGGTCACCTTGCGCGTGGGTCACGGAGCGATCGGGGTTAACTTTGCTGTTGTCTTGCCAGCAGGTCCGGGTGCTGCTGGGATGTCCTTTCACTGCACCAAGGATGAACAGTAGCTGTGTTTGGTCTCCCCCTCCTTAAAGCCAGTCCTTTAGTGTGGGGACTTACACTAAAGAGCGGGACCGCTGTTGTCAGCTACGGTTCCTGTTCTCTCGGGTTTGTAATAGAAGCTACCATCCGGTAACGAGATCTTTGTTCCTGCATTTCTGTCTGTTCTCTTAACATAGGCCCTTCCACATCTTACAAATGTCAGGGGTTCTGGAAAGCAGGAAATATTCTGATCTTTTCCAAGTAGCTGCATAACTGATTCTTGTAAAAAGACCTGATTCTTGTAAAAATATTAGGAAATGACTTTTCTGCTCAAACGTTAGGATAATAAATCCTTATTATGTGGCTTCTCTACTTTTTAAAGAAGAAAATTTCTCTTAGAAATTTTGGGGGTGCTAAATTTATTTGTTTCCTCTTTTTGGGACCATTCATGGTCTTTGGCATATATTTCAAATCTGATAATTGACTTCTGGTTGGGTAAGTGGCATCTGTCCTTTCTCCAACCTGCCAGTCCTGAAGCCTGTCACAGCCCTGTCTCTTTTCTTTGTGAAGGAAAGGTCTTTCTTTTGAAGCATTATTAGGACTAGAAGAACAAAGTGAAGAAATGCTGAAATATCCTGTTTTAAGCAACTCCCCCCCTTTTAAAATTTATTGTTAGGCATTCTTGAATAAAAAGCCGTTTACCATTATCAAGCATTGAGAGCAGCAGCTTTTCCACTCTACCTCACACACATTGCCATGTCACTGCTACGATATGATCAGGAGACTTACCAGTTAACATTATTTTTCCTCTGAAATCATTTGACTCTTCATTTAGTGGACAATCCAGCCATTTCTTCAAATTTCTTTCTTTTTTTTTTCAGTATATGTAAAAGTTAAAATTTTTTCCACAAATGAAAAAATGATTTTACATTTGTCTCTATAAAAGAAATAAATGCTCATTACTAAAAAACAAAATTCAGAAGTATAGAAAGGGATAACAAAGAAAGTATAAATCACCCACAATTCCACTACTTAGAGATAATTACTGTTTATTTTGTGGAAACCTTCAGATTTATTTTTCTGCTCGTAGCCACCCCCCTTTTACACAGAAGGGTTCATATTAGATATGCTGTTTTTGTTCATTTGCTTGAAAAAAAAACCCTTAATAATATATTGTAAACATTTTTCTATGCCATTGAATGTAGAACATGGTAATGTTTTACTTTGTGTACTTTATTGCTCATAGTGATTATATATGTTTATAGTGACTTTCAAACAGAGTATTTACAGAGAAAAAATGAGCAGTTCTGGGTGCATACAGTATGTCAGGCATTGTGCTAAGCACTTTACAGGAATCATCTCGTCAAATCCATCACTTTGTCTGGATTTATGCAATAGTCTCCCTACTGATAACTCCTGTTTTCAGTCGTTTTGCTTTACAACGTTTTTTCATGCAGAAACCTGAATAATCTTTCAGGAATGCAAATGAGATCATATTGCTCCTCTGCTTAAAACCCTCCAGTAGCTTCTTATTTCACGTCAACTAAAAGCCAGGCGCCAAACTGAGATCTGGTGCATCCCCGCACAGCCACGCTGGCCGTCTTTCTAGTGCGTAAATGTGACAAATCTGTTGGAACCGCAGGGCCTTTGCACAGCCTTCTGGTTCCTCTGCCCTGGGGCATTTGGAGGACCGGCTTTCTTTTCCCTCAGGTCCCAGTTCACATTGAATTCAAGTGAGGTGAATCCCATGATGCATGTACTTTGTAGAAAATTTTAAAATTTTATCAAAGTATAGGGTGTGTCACCTATAATCCCACCGTCCACTCAACATTTTTGTGACTTCTTTTTCCCTTTCATTCGCTCCACTTATTCTTTTGACAAAATGTCTGCAATATGGCAGGTATAGTGTACTGGTACTTGGGAGGTTACAGCATTAAAAAGATGGTGATGCTTCTTGCCTTTGTGAGGTCTGTTGGGGGCGTTCATCCTTCTAGAGAGGAGGCCTCACGGTGTAATGGTCAAGAACTCAGGCTGTGGAGTCAGACTCGCACAGTTCAGGCACTGTTTCTGCCACTTCCAAGTTGTGTAACGGAGTAGTTACTTCCGTCTCAGGGTCAGTTACCTGTGTCTGCATGACAGATCACCTCCTAATGCAGTGGCTTAAAATGACCAGGAGGTTTCATCTCAGTGTCTGTGGGCCCGGAACTCAGAAGTGGGTAAGCTGGGTGGTTCCGGTTTGTGGGCGCCCCTGAGATTGCAGTCGAGGCGTCAACTGGGGCCACAGTCATATGATGGCCTGAGTGGGGCTGGGGCTCCACCTCCGGGGTGGCCCACTCCCAGGGCTGGCAGGGCGGTGCTGGCCGTTGGCGGGAGGCCGCGGATCTTTGCCACACGGACCTCTCCTCAGGCTGCTGTGTCCCCAGAGCGAGCAGTCCCAGAGAACACAGGCAGGTGCCACGACGTCTTTGATGACCTAGCGCAGAAGTCACACTGCCCTTCCTGCATATCCTGTTGGGGATGCAGCCAGCCCTAGTCAGTGCAGGGCAGGACTACACGAGTGAGGTGGGAATCACTGGCCCATTCTGGAGGCTGGCGGCTGCACGGGCTGTAGCCTCGTAATGGGTCCCACACCCCCGGTTTATAATGAGGATAAGTGAGATCATATGTACAAGGTGAATGCAGAGAAGTCCTGGTACATAGTAAGGACTCAGAGCAGCCTCAGCTGTGATTGTGTGTTGTCATTACCATCCCTGCGACCTCCTCTGCCAGCACAAGGGACAAAGGAACCAGACATAAAGGGGGCAGGGGGAGGTTGGGAACGGCTTCCCCAAGGAGGAGACATTTATGCTGAGACTGGACCAATGAGTAGGCCTTGGAGATGTAAGAACATTCCAGACAAAGGGGCAGTGAGTGCAAAGGTCCTGAGTGGGCAGGTGCTGAGTGGAGGGAGGAGAGGGGCAGCATGGGAAATGGTGAAGGGGGGGCCGAGGCCAGGATGCGGTCATGACTGTGCCCTGTCAGGAGGTTTCCTTCTGTGGGGTACAGCTGGGCTTACCCAGAAACCATGGAGAAAATAAGAGCCGAGCTTTCTGGAGTGCATTCATCTCATGAAGTGAGGTTTTCATGTACCGTGCGTTTCCCCAGAGCTCTTCGAGTTGTTGTTTTTGTTTTTTTTTTTAAAGATTTTATTGGGGAAGGGGAACAGGACTTTATTGGGGAACAGTGTGTACTTCCAGGACTTTTTTCCAAGTCAAGTTGTTGTCCTTTCAGTCTTAGCTGTGGAGGGCTCAGCTCAGCTCCAGGTCCAGTTGCCATTGTTAGTTGCAGGGGGCGCAGCCCACCATCCCTTGCGGGAGTCAAACCAGCAACATTGTGGTTGAGAGGACACGCTCCAACCAACTGAGCCATCCGGGAGCTCAGCAGCAGCTCAGCTCAAGGTGCTGTGTTCAATCTTAGTTGCAGGGGCGCTGCCCACCATCCCTTGCGGGACTCGAGGAGTTGAACTGGCAACCTTGTGGTTGAGAGCCCACTGGCCCATGTGGGAATCGAACCGGCAGCCTTTGGAGTCAGGAGCATGGAGCTCCAACCACCTGAGCCACCAGGCCGGCCCCCTTCGAGTTGTTTTATTTCATTACCACTGGGGGGAAACATATCTGGACCTTCTGGTTCAGACCAAACTGTTGCTGACCTTTTCACGTGTTAAAGGCTCCCATTAGGGGCACTGTGCTTTTTTTATTTTACAGTGTGTTTAGTTTATTTAGCAGGATCAGATTCTTGTTATGATGAATGTATCCAAACTTCAAAATCTGGACAGATTTCCGGTTCCTGGTGGTACATTGTTTCCTGTGCTTGTTATGTGCAGGGTCAAGTGTATTTTGTTTGTGTTCCTGACACCTTGGGTTTGGATGGATTGGATCATTTCAGAGCACACAAGTTGCCTGTCTGCCTGAATAACCAGTTACTCCAAAGACTGAAGCTCCGACCCCTTTTCTTTTGGACTAGTTTCTCATATGCAGAATTCGTTACTTTCCAAGGTGATTTTTTATTGTTATATATGAATGGTATGCTTCTCTTTGGACTTTCTAGGCCTTTCTGGAGTTATATACAAACATTTGTGTGTGCCCATGTTTTTTTGGTTTTTGCGTTTTTTTGGTGGGGAGGCTCATAGCCTTTCTCGGCTTCTCAAGGGCGTTGTCAGAGGCGCAAAGCGAGGCTTTGGTGTGCTTCTGGTAGTGCTGCAGGCAGCCCCCGGGCCCCTGGGTGCTGTCCCCCGTCCTCTGTGGGGTCCTTGCAGGAAGAGGGAGTGCCATACAGAGAGCTAGCAGGGTGGACATCGTGTACATGTGACAGACGTGGACACGCATGATTTAGTCTCCTCATCGTCTACTGCTGAGCACCTGAGTGTTTGCGGTTTTGTCCTCAGAATCATCTTCATGATCCATTTTTGTACGTCCTTATTATTTCCTTAGGACAAATTTCGAGAAGTTGGATTTCTGCATCAAAGGAATAGATGCTTGTACAGGCTTTGGTGCATGTTGCCAGTGGCCGTCTGGAAGGTGTATCAGTAGATCAGTTACCTGAGCGCTGTATCCGTTTACAGGGGAGGGAATCCAGGTCATTTGGTGGCAGAGACATAATTCAACCCCACAGCCCCTGTGTTTCTAATCTGTCTCTTAGGCCCCCCAACGGCCCTTTTGCTTTCTTCTTTATGCCACAGGTTTAACGCTTTAACAAATGTTGACTTTTTTTAAAGTGATGTAAATCTAGTGGGCGTAATAGTCGACAGGTTTTCCCGTCCCGGCGCTGACCACACAGATCAGTCAGTGCTCAGTGGTGGCCTGGGAAGAACGAGCGAGCGTCAGCAGGGTTAGGGGAGGAAACGTCCCCGGGACCTGGTGCGGGTCTCCTTTTGGGTGCTTCCCTGAGGAGAGGACAAGGGAAACCAAGGGCTGGGTGAATGCATCAGACTGTGTCTGGCAGATTGGAGACCGAGTGGGTGCAGGTCATCGCCCACGATGCGTTTCCCAGGCTGCTGGAGAAGCTGCTGCCCGGGAGCTGCCGCCGGGGAGGGCCCCACGGCCGTGGCGTGCGTTGGTGCGCTGGGAAGAATGTGGCCGTGGCATTCCACAGACATACCAAGCACACTTGGCCTCCCCAGTGCCCCCTGCCAGCCTGCTCCCGGGCATGCTGAATCACAAGGGCAACCCACACGGCCACGGCCAGAAAGGGGGTCTGGCTGGGCAGGACAGATGCCTTACGGTGGTACATGTGCTAATGTAGGATCGGGGCAAACTTCTGAGGAGCGCCCTGGAAAAGGCTGGGGCACCTGCACTGAATGGCGCCCCGGCCAAGGTGGCTTCTGACAGTACGTGGGAGTGCTGTGTAGGGGACAGCCTGGGTGGCTGCGTTGAATGTCGCTCATCACGGCACAGATTATCAAGGTGAAGAAGCACTATGCTTTCAGGGGCTTCTTTTGAGTTAATGGGGTCTCCCCGGACATGGTTTTCACATGCCAGTCTTGTCCTTTCTTCTGATGGCTTAGGACCTGGTGACAGCCTGTGACCGTGGCCTCATCTCCCCAGGTGCCCTGCCACCTCCCCTGGGGGTCTTCCTGGACTTCTGCCTTACCCTCACTCCCCACATCTGATGCAGCAGCAAACACTTGAGTCAATCCCAGGGTCAGTACCGAGCCGGCCCCGCACCTGGCCGCCAGCGCTGTCTCTGTCCTGCAAGATTTCCCGGCCTCCCAACCTGTCTCGTTCCGTCTGTGTCTGCTCTCCTGCTGCCATCACAGACCTTCCTTCAGGCATCTGCACCCGATCTTTTCACTCCGCAGTGTCCTGTCCTCCAGGGGCACCGATGTCAGAATAGAATTCCCATCTTCTCTCCACAGCCTGTGGCCGCGCGTGGTCAGCATGGTTCCCTCCACACATCACCTCCCGTCACTCCCTCTGTTTCTGGGTGCTTTCCCCTGGGAGTGCCGGTCCCTAGCCCTGCCCTCTGTGGGGCACTTGGATGCCACAGCTGCTGGCGCCTGGCTCCCTCGCATCCTGGAGGCCCCAGCGCACATAGCGCTGTTTCGGAAAGACCTTCGGGCCACCCGGTCCAGAGTCCACGCCTGCACCAGCTCCGTCTTCTTCCCCTTCTCGTGTCTTCACAGCACGTGCCATGTGAGATCACCTCCTCTGCTTATGGATAGTTGTTTGCTCTCGTACCAGACAGCCAAGGGCCCCTCAGCGACCCCCTTCTTTTGAAGGCTCAGCTGTCCTCAGAATGCCTTGGAGAGTCTGGCCTCACACAGGAGCACCACGTTGGGTTCTGGAGGGGCTGCAGGTTGTATGAGCAAGACACATGTCTGATTCCTCAAACCAGCCACAGCACAGACCTCCGAAATGAAGTGCTGACGGGTCAGAAATAAGGCGTTTAAACAGAAATGGGCACTGCATTTGAGCAAAGAAAGTTCTCACACAGAGAGAAACATTAAAATGTAGCTCCTAACATGTTTAACTCAGTCATCAAACTTTAGGCTGACCCTGCAACGAAAGATTGAAAACAGCGACTGGACTTGGAGCTGAGCTGCGCCCTCCACAACTAGATTGAAGGACAATGACTTGGAGCTGATGGGCCCTGGAGAAACACACTGTTCCCCAACATTCCCCAATAAAATTTATTAAAAAAAATTTAGGCTGAGGGGCACAAATGACTTGGTTTCATTAATGGGTAAATTGGAAGGAAAAAAGCAGAATCTGTAGATTAAAGGAGACATGATCACAATGAATGGAGCTTATTAAGATCTGAATTCAAACAAACTGTAAAACTTGGGAGGGAAATCCATTTATGAGCTGATTGGGAAATTTGAATTGCCTGAATATTGGATGATGTTAAGGATTTATTGTTCATTTTTGTGTGCGTGATAACCAAAAGAACCATTTTGTTTAAAAATTAGTCTTTATCTTTTCGAGACGTATTAAAAATTACCGAATGAAATGATACAATATCAGATATTTACTTCAAAATACTGTGGGCAAAGAGGAGTGGGTGGGAATATAGGGAAAGCCGATCAGCTATGAGTCGGTACTTTGTGAAGCCAAGGGGGGGTGGTGCATGGGTCCATGGGAGTGCTTGGGGTTCTTAAGCGATTCTCTCTACTTTGAGATATATTTTCACATTTCCAGAGATTTCATCCCCCAAGCCCTGTTTTCACATGCCAGCTGTCTGCTGCTCTCCTAGGCAGCACCTTTTAAAACAGGAGAGACCTCCCACTACACTACAGTCATGGGTTCAACTGCCTGGCCCCCTCTAAGTGTCGGAGCTTGCAGCCTCTTCTTTTTCTGTTTCCTTCTTGATAGAAAGCTTGGTGGCAGGATCTACCTGGTTGCCACATCTGTGAACATGTGAAACAATTCATGCTTTGCTAAGTTTACAACTTCGTGGGCGGTTTGGTGTGAGCGGGCCCTGAGGAGCAGATGGAGCTTACGGGACTCTCATGGGCACGAGCAAAGCCTCCCCAGGCTGGAGCCAGTGCTGACTCTTCTGTGTGACCTTAGTCTGCTGGGAATGGAGGAGAGGCAGAGCCTAGTAGCAGAAATAGTGACCACCTTGCCCGCTGTCAGGGCCCAGAACCACCCTGCAGCCCCCCAGAGCCCTCCTCAGGTCAGCCCCGACTTGCATTGCTCAAGGGGGTTGTTGCTTGTTACAGCCAGTGAAGAACGGTAGTGAGAAATGTGATGGCTGCGACAATCTGCCCCTGTGAGTATGTATCATGTTCCTAGCACACAGGAGTGTTTGCTGAAGGAACGCATTTGTGTATCTTTCCAAGCCTTGAGAGAATTATCTAGAACAGACCCACTCAATAGGGTCCTTGGGAGAACACATTAGAACCTCTATGAGGAGCCTAACTTAGAACAATTGGAAATAAATATGCATTAATATGGAATGGCAAAATAAATTGTGGCCGCCATTCCGTGCAGCACTGCAGCTGTTAAAGCTGTTGAGGTAGCTCTATGTGGATTGACATGGAGAGATGTTCAAAGCGTTGGACAGAAAAACAAATGTGATACAGTCCCATTCATAGTACAGAGAAAACGGGGGGTTTGTAAACGTGTAGCAAAAAGCATGGAATGGATGACGAGTATGGTGTGGAGAAGCCAGGGCGCACTTTGCCCTGTTTTACGCGCATCTGTAATTGACAGAGAAATGTTACCCCCTAAACCTAAGGAAACAGAATAGTGTTTGTTACATAGTTAGCACTCACTGAATTGGAACTATTACAAAGGGTGGTTAATATATGTGTACCTGGCGCTGTTATAAATACTGCTCTGCAAGTATTTACGAAGTCTTAGAACAATTGCAGGCACATAGTAAGTGCTATAGTGTTTGTTCAATGCAAATTTTAGAGTCTCCAGGTAATTTGCAGCTCACAGAGAAGACAGGGGCCATGGGTGGTCCGGTGAGGCGGGAGGCCAGGGCTGTGCGTGGGCCCCCCTCACCCCTGCCCCCAATCACAGGCTTCGGAACCTTGGCTAATGGGCTCTTTCTGGCCTCACTAACGTGTGAAATGAGGATCACAATGGAGTCCTGAAGGGAACGGATACTATCTTAACTCTAATATTTTAATCCTAAAGTTTGCTCGTTTCAAAAGTAATATGTTATAAAATAGTCTATTTTGTAAAATGTGGCTCTATTTTGTATTATATTGGACCTGGGTAATTGGTTCCTTCCCCTGTTTTCACATACAGTCGTCCCCCCCTTATTCCCGGGGATACGTTCCAAGAGCCCCCAGTGGATGCCTGAAACAGCGATAGTACCAAACCCTGTGATTTTTCTGTACATACACACCTCTGGTAAAGTTTAACTTATAAATTAGGCACAGTGAGAGATTAACAACAACAATAATAGAATAGAACAATTGTAACAATATACTATAATAACAGTTCCCTGAATGTGGTTTCTCTCTCTTTCAAAATATCTTCTTTCACAGACAGAAGGTTCATTTCCACGTAGACGTAACAACCTCAGCATACTATTTCTTTTCCTTTCCTTATTAAGCTGAGAACTTTCACCTTTCACTTAAAGGAGGCACTTTCCAGCTTCTCGTAGGAATATCTGAATCGCCAGCATCACTATGCTTGTGCTCTGGAACCATTAGTAAGTAAAATAAGGGGGACTGGAGCACAAGCGCTGCGATACTGGGACAGTTGATCTGATGACCGAGAAGCTACTAAGTGACTTAACAGGTGGGGAGTATACGAGGTCGGACAAATAAGTTCGTGATCTCATCCTAGAACAAGTGCTGCATACCTCATTGCTAAATATCACTA
The DNA here is from genome assembly GCF_057876585.1 of Rhinolophus sinicus. Taxonomy (NCBI): domain Eukaryota; kingdom Metazoa; phylum Chordata; class Mammalia; order Chiroptera; family Rhinolophidae; genus Rhinolophus; species Rhinolophus sinicus. Next base: position 5,015,357 of record NC_142516.1, on the reverse strand, counting down.
CGCTCACCTTCGAAGTCCTCCCCTTGGGAAGCTCTGCACCGACGCCAGTGCCTAGTCCACCCTTCAGAGCAGTTTTGGAACTCTCTTTCTGGAATGGCCATCAGAGCTGTTGTCATCATACTACGCTTGATGTCCTGAATGTCTTCAAAATGTCTTCCTTTCAATATTTCTTTTATCTTTGGGTAAAGAAAGAAGTCATTGGGGGCCAGATTAGGTGAGTAGGGAGGGTGTTCCAATAGAGTTAGTTGTTTACTGGCTAAAAACTCCCCCACAGACAGTGCCGTGTGAGCTGGTGCATTGTTGTGATGCGAGAGCCATGAATTGTTGGCAAAGAGTTCAGGTCATTTTTGTCTAACTTTTTCACGCAGCCTTTTCAGCACTTCCACATAGTAAACTTGGTTAACTGTCCAATTGGTACAAATTCATAATGAATAATCCCTCTGATATCAAAAAAGGTTAGCAACAGCATTGCAACAAGATCGCAAACTTAATTGTCAGACCTCGTGTGCAAGCGTGGAGACACTGGACAGAAGGATGGTCGCGTCTGGGGTGAGATGGAGCTGGAGGGCTGGATTTCATCATGCCGCCCAGGATGCAGTTTAAAACTTATGAATTGTTGATTTCTGGAATTTTCCATTGACGACTTTTGGACCTCAGTTGACCGTAGATGACTGAAACTCCAGAAAGCAAAACCACGGATAAGGGGGTACTACTGTATATCTATGTTGAAAGTGTACTAAAAGCATTTACCACATGGTGGCACTCTCTTAAAAAAACAAAACAAGATGATCGGTCAGTAATGAGTGTAAGGCATGGAATTGAGTAGAGAGGCAACTAGAGTGCCAATTTATGTTCTGTGTATTTGTACTATGAAGTTTTGGGGACAAATAGGGAAATAGAGACCTTTCGTGGCTCAATAAGTTATGCAAATGTCAGAATATAGGAATATTCTTAAGCACTGTAACATGTTCATTGAATATTAACTGATGCTATACTTCTAAGATGTTTTGGATATCTTCATTCAGAAACTTGTGTGCTTAACAGGAAAAAAATAACATCTGTAAGGAGAACATCATAGATATTTCTCCTTCAAACGTTGGCATTTAAAAAAAGTGTTGCCTGATAATTACTATAGGGAGTACAATTTTAACATTTGTGATTCTCTTGAAGCAAAGTCTAACTGCCTCATAGATTTGAAGTGGACGCCTCTCAGCAACTGTTGCTGTGACTGGCTGGATTTAGGTCATTTACATCAGAATAAACCAGTTATTATCAGGCTGGCTGGTCCTTGTGCACCTTTGGACGGAGAGGAGATATCTCTCATCATACTAATTTCCCTTAAGAATTTCACTCCTGCCTATGGTAATTGATTCATTTGTCAGGTTTCTATTGTTTATTCACACAAGGCATTGTGGGAGAGGCAAACAAAGATGGTCCTGATTTTCAGGAATCGAGTCGAGAAGATGGAACACCCAAACATTTCATTCAAGTGCGAGGCATTATTTGGTTTACATGAGTAATACAGGTAAGAAGCATTACAGTGGTTGGGAGGAGGGTGACTGGTCGTGGAGAAACATGGGAGTGGAATTTGGTGGGGGAGGTGAGGACAGAGCGTTTGGGCACATGAAGAGGTAGGTAGGATTTTACTACTACTGAATGGAAAAATGGGTACAGGGAGGAGACATGGGTTTGGGGAGATTTCCTTGCCTATTTTTCATTCATTTTTTATTTTGCCAGTTATATTTTAAACTACTGTAGCTCTTTCTTGTTTTTAAAATGTTTTTTCATAAACATCACATTCTTGATTTCTGAACATATAATTTTTATGAGTTTCTCTGAGGCTGTGAATTAGGGAAGAGTTGTGTGTTTTTTGTTTGTTTTTGGTGTTTTTAAAATTTTTTCCAGTTTCCTAAATTACGTGTTTCCTTCCGGGTTAATCTATTTGTCTTGGTCTTTTTCTGTGATGCTCTAGGCTTTCCTTCAAAGTCTGGTGGCCCTGGTTGTCTGTTCATATTTAAAGTGGGAATCGGAATGCTGGTTGGGAGTTCTCTGTGTGTGGCTGGGATAGTAGATTGGCTGGTTACAGTTCTGGATTCATGAATAGGGGGATCAAGAACCCTCCTTGGGCTTACACTGGGGCACTGACATCCTTCATTAGTGCTTTCCAGACTGTCCTTTAATTTCTGTTGAGAGGATGCCTCCTTACTGGGGTAAATGTCTGGGTGTGTGCTTGGCTGTCTACTGTTTCATGTACAAATTTATAGTCCTCGGTTTTCACCCCCATGTCTCCCTCCCACCCTCCGTTCTCCTTTCCCTCCTTACGTTCGGGCTTCTTCTTGGTAGATGGGCTCCCTCTATCACTCAGCTCTTTCAAGCCTCTCCTCAGTGTGATTTCTTCGCCAGGCCATGTGGCCCTTCCACTTCCAGATTCCAAAAATTTGTTGACATTTCTTGTCTGATGGCAACTCCCTTTCTGTTTTCTTTATTGTTGTGCTTTTAGGCTTTTTATTTTTATTTTCATTATTCGTTTATTGTAATTGAAAGGGGTCTCAGGTAGCAGGCGGTACAGCCCATGTGCTCAGTCCGCCATCTTGCCCCAGAAACCCAGAGTCATTATTTTAGTACCGTTGATGGTAATGGATTGCTGCAAATAGGGAAAACAAGCCATTAAGCCAAATATATATTAACCCGTAAGGTATTATCTAGGGCTTATCTATAATTTTTTTTTAAATTCCTTGCATTTTGAAAATTTGCCATTTTCTCCTTGAAAATTGAAAAGCTTGTGGTAAATAGGGAAGAAAAAACTTTCTAGTTAATTGAGAATCACGATTAAGGGAGATTTAAGTATTATCATTAATTGATGAGAACTATGACTTTAAAAAGAAATGTAAGAGTTGATTTCTAATTATTTGATAATGGCCTTTGGCCTAAGCAGCTGCCAGGTGAATGAAAGCCCATCTGGAGTGACATGGAATGACCGAGTGGCAGTAACAGCACTGGAGATGTGTATGCAGTTTGTTAAGATGATTCAAGTGGTAGTTATGGCAACAAAGAGCAACAGAGGGAGAAAGAGAGAGATACTGGAAAAGCAGCGGCACAATTTAGTAACAGTCATTATTCATAATGGCAGAGCTGTTTACTATAAAAATTCCATCGTTCTTTGCCTCTTTGCTGCCCTTCACCATTTTTTACTTTATGTTAGAGCTTGCTGATTTATAGCGTAAGGCAGTATAGTTTCACCTCTGAAACGAAATATCTGTAAAGCCTTGAGATACATTCAAGACTTTAGTCCCCAACCATAAGTCATGAAAGGACCTTACACTGTTTAGCCCTTGATGTTTGGGAGGGGGAGCTTTTACATTTATACAGAGAAATGGGTTTGAAGTGGTGCATTTGATAGTGAAATGCCTCGACTAAGCAAACAGCCACGCCAAGAAAAACAACCATATATGTACCATATGAGCACTCTGCTATGTGGGGGTGACTCTGGGTTTAAAACAGCGTCATGCTCTTCATGCTTTTAGGTGGCTGATGTCTTGGTAAGAATAAAATAGAAATAGGGTGAAGTCGCATTTCATCTTGAGGGATACTGCTCTGCTAGGAAAGCCTGGCATTTAGCTTGATTATAATTTTATAACTTACAGCTGCTCAGCTATTGTATTAATAGAGCCCACTCTGCTTTCTGGCACCAAGGATACCTTTTATAATTTGAGTGTTCTCAGAAAGAACACTGTGTGAAAATGATCAGCCCCAAATGTAAACTACTTTTAAAAAGCAAACACAGTTTATGTTGGCTCGGCCTCTGGTTTTTGATTGTCCCTTTTAGGAGGGGCGCTCGGGGGCCTTTTGGAAAGGCGGTGGACCGGTGACACAGGTAATCTGGTTTCAGGCCCTGTGGGTGTAGCCTTGTTTGCCTTCATCATATTGGTGGGATCTGGGGCCTCTCTGTATCTGACCCGTCCCCAAAGGGAACCTGCAGCTTCAGTGTTTGGGTCGTGCTCACGTCCTGTCCGCACTGTGGCAGGTCCCGCCTCGCCTCAGGCCTTTCCACCTGCCATTTCTAGGTGACTTGTTCTCCCCACTCCCTGTATCTCCTGCTCTCCTGTCCCTGGCTAACACGGCCTCACCCTCCACGCCTCAGCTTACTTATCACTTTACAGAGGCTGAGCTAGTCCCTATTGGCTCTTTTCATATTTAATAATGAGCCCTGCTAGTGTGGCAATTATTTAAAGCCGCCCTCCTTCGTTGGACTGTGAGCTCCATGCAGGAAGGGCGGTGGCTCTCCTGGTCAGTCTGCTCCGTCTCCCTGGCACACGCCATTCATTGTGAATGGCTGGGTGGATGGTCCGCCTTGGCCAGTCCTGCCCAGTCATGCTCACTGCCTGTGCTGGGTGCAGACGAGGACTGATTTAGGAGGTTCAGTGAGCCACTCAGTGTCATCTGCATTAGGACTGTAGGAAATACGGAGTTATTTCTAAAAATGGAGAGGGAGACCCCAATGGGTAATGGAAGTCGCTCTCCCAATGCCCAGAAAGAGGTTTCTTTCTTTCCAAAAAAAGATTAGAGGAGGGAATTCCAAATGTGTGGTATACCCGGCACCGAAGAAATTTGATCTAGATTCCTCATTTCCATTCTTTTTCTTACCACATGACCAAGAAAGAGGTTGGACTCCAGGTGGGCAGTGAAGGGGGGCAAGAGGCCCCAAAGAGGACGTGCAAGGGAAGAAGACATTTTGAAAGAATGACGAAGCTATTTGCCAGTTGAAGAAACGTGATCGGACCACGACGAAAATGAAGATGAGGGAACATTCCTGTCACCTGCCTGGCCCAGCGGTTCTGCGAACGGTGCGTGATTGATCGGTTGGCTCCAAAGGCGGCCTTTGCCTGGATATAGTCACAGTCTGTTTTGAAGTTGTACAGAGAAGCACACTTGCGTCATTCTGAAGATGCAGTGAGTCAACGCAATCCCAAGGGAGCAGTAATGGCCTCAAACAGAAACTTGGCATGAAAAATCGCTGTGGATTTAAAGCCATAGTACTTTCTTCCTGTGACTTCATTTGGTGATGGTAAGATTAATTCACGGAAAACCCTGTTTTAATGGCGGCCCTTAAACACCTGTGGAATGATTTTTTTCCCTCCACTTTTCCCATTTAACTTTTTAAAATAGGACGCACATTTCGGTGTCTGGTTTGAGGGGGATTCTTACTACCACTCACTTGGCATCCGCGCCCCACCCGGCTGCCTTTGGACTTCTCAGGGAACGTTGCTGTAGTTTTGCTCGTCATTCTTGACCTTCAATCATGTTGACTTGCATTGGGATTGTCAGTGAAGAAGAATCACCGGAGAAGAATCTTTTCATTTAATTTTTACCATTGACCATATTTATATAGAGGGTGCCAAGAAGATGTATACACATTTTAAGAAAGGAAAACTGTATTAAAATTGTAATAATATATGCTGATAACAAAAGATGAATACAAGTCACGTCAGACTTCTGCAATTACAAGAGGTGCTCATGGTGGTTACCATCAGCGTCCAGATGCTTCTGATTACGGTGAACTACTGCTTGGGCAACGTTGACCAAAGTGTCCACTTGTATACATTTTTTTGGCACCCCCGGTATATACAATTTCAGCCTGAATTTTAAATGGGTAGCTTTTAAATAATAGAATTGCAGATAACATCTTACTATAACAAACATCAATGGGATTCTCCAAATTCTTATTTGAAAATGTCTTTTATATTAGCAGATTTGCCAGCTGCATTATTATCTATTAGTGTACATTAAAAATGTATTATTTTGCGATTAGGGAATTCCCAATGGAATTTTTCCCTTAACCATCTAAATCTATACAAATTTTCTCTAGTCTCCTAAACAGTGAGGCTTCTGGGCAGGAAATGAAAGAGGAGGAGGCAGTATAGAATAATGTTTTCAAATGTTGTGACCTGCATGAAGAATACATACTCTGCTATGACGCGTGTGTGTGCACACATGCGCGTGTACAAACACACACACACACAGAAGAAAGAAAGTCTGGAGAAAGCCTGTGCATTAAAACATACCCCGCTTGTGGAGCATTGTGATGTTTTCTGTTTTATTTCACTTTTGGAAAATGCTGGCTGTGGCCTGCTGGTGGATGGCACGGCCCAGAATGAGCTCTCACCCCATTTGAAGACGGTAATGTAGAGTGTGGGCTCCCGAGTTTGTCAGCCCAGGTTTAAGCCCTGCCTCTGCCCTACCTGCAGTGGGACCCCTCAGTTACTGGCTTAGGCCATAGAGCGGTAGCTGTGCCTGCTGTGCAACACACGTGGTGGTGACACACGCCCCACTCTCAGGATCGCTGGGCGGGTCCGAGTGGATAACAACAGCGCTTCTAGTGCGGGGCCCAGGCAGAGCCCTCAGGAGCTCTCAGCTGCACGGGTGGGGGGGTGGGGGGGTCCTGGCTGCCCCTCCCAGATGCTGCGGGCGGCTGTGCTGCTTCATGAGAAGCCCTGGCCTTTCCTTCCCTGACAGTGTGGAGAAGGAGAGATTGTACTTGTCAAGAGCATTTACTGTTATTCTTTTCTTTATTTTTTTAATGAAAAATGTTAAACGTATAAAAAGTTGAAAAAGCAGTGCAAAGAATGACCAGCATATCCCTCGGCTAGGTTCATCGCCTCTTAACGCTTGCTCCACTCTCTCTGTGACTCTCTTCATACGAACACTTCCCTGTGACTAAACCACCTGGAAACTGGCTGTGGCCTCCCGACAGCCAAGGAGAAGGGCTTTCCCTGCAGCACCTGGCACCATCACCAGCCGAAGGAAATCACCAGAATCCAGCCCCAGTCTTCAACATGAGGTCCGGATTCAAAATCCCCCAAGGCCCAGTAACATTATAAACACGAACCAGTCCAAAAATTTTGGGTGAGCTGCATGGCTCATGACATTCCTCCTGGAGCTGAGGACTCCTGGGAAGTGGTAAATAACCACCCAAAGTGCGACTCTCGTGTGGAACATTAAACCGGCTGTATCTTTCTGGCCTCCTGTGTGTGGACTCCAGAGAGCTGATGCGATGATAGAGGGGGTTGCCTGCGCTGACGGCCAGTTGGCTCGGCACTCGGCACACCTGTCTTAGAGGTGGCATCCTTTACTTTGCCAGTTCACACAGGTGTGTTCTAGCAATAAAATGGGTGACCAAGAGATACGCCTGAAATGCGAAGGGGTAGGGCAGTGCTTTCCATCTGAATTTAAATGGCTGAGAATTGGAAATCCTTGTTGGAATTGCAATGTGTCTAGGTAGGAATTTAAGTCTTGCCTCAAACAGAACGACAAGGATGAGTTTTAAGGAGAATTTAAGATGAATAATAAGGAAGTTTGTACATGTATGTGTTTTAAGTACATTGAGGTACCGTAAGCGAATTAAAGCAACAAAAGAAGGCATTCAGTGAAAAGTCAGTCCTACTTTGCTAGTTTCTTCTGTATTTTTTCAGAGCTACTTTAATTAATTCTAAAATGTACAAGATTTCACATTTTAAATACATCTCTAAAATCGGTGTAATCAATAGAATGCTGTGGTTTAATGGTCCATAAGAGTCAAGGTGTATGTTACAACGGCATCTTAGATTTGGTGAAGTGTAGCGTTCAATGCATATACAAGTTTGTGTGTTGTTTTGGTTTGTCCCCCTTTTTAGGACATATGGTAACATTGCAGGGTCATAAATTTATATACTACTACCCAGCTGTGCACAGATATTATATACCCTTTTAAAAATTCATCCCCAATCTACCTTCCTTATAAGTTGCCATCTTGTATTGGGGAGAAGTAAAGGGAGGTGTTTTAATTAGCCAATTAACAAGCTCTAATTTTTTTGGTTTAAACATTATCTTTTGGGTAAATTCTGAGTCTGTCACATTTCCTACCTTCCCTTTGCTCTTCCCCATTAAAAAATAACATCTGGGTGTCTTGGGGGGATTATGAGTTCTTGTGGTGAGAAGGGAGGGTCCTTGGCCATGGTTACCTTTGCCATCTAGTCCAGGCTGGTCCCTGGGCCTTTGTGCAGATGTCCCCTGAGGTGTGGTTAGTGACCTTGCATTTTACTCCTTTGTGTCCATCAGATCAAGGGGACTGTCTTTATTTGCCCTTCAATGCATTTGCCCTGTGGCAGATGTCATGGCCTTCAGCATGGTTTCTTTCCATAGGTCAGAAAAGAACTTCAGAGTTCCTTTTTCATCCCACAGAAGCTAACGGAGGTGCAGAGTGCTATGATACAGATTCTCTCTCTGCCTCGTCCTGCCATGCTGTGCCACCATTTTTATTCTGGGGTGTCCATGTTGGTATGGATGGGAGGTTGCATCCTGCAAGGTGACCTTCTCCCAGAGTCTCAGTTGGAAGTGGGGCAAAGCCCACTGCCTCTCCTTTAGCCTAACGACCAGTCTGCTCTCCCTTCCCCCTGTACTAGGGAGCGGGCGCAGTGTCCAGCTTCTTGGCGTCTTGAGCAAAGAATTGAACGAGGCACAGAAATTCAGTGGTGGAAGAGCAGTTTATTAGAAGCGAAAGTACACTCTAAAAGGATAGGAGCGGGCCTGAGCAAAAGTGTGGCTCAAAAGGCACTGACTGGCGAGAGCTTGGAGTTTTTATTTCTTTTCTCTAGGATGCGCTGTTCCTCTCCGGGTGCGGGACCACTTGATTGACACCTGTGATTGACAAGGGTCTATTACCTCATCTTCTTAGACTGCACATGTTCCTTCCCAGAATTCAGTCTGTTAAAATGATATTAATGAACTTCCAGGCATATGCAGTATATTATAATGATGGTGTAATGAGGTTGTAGCCTTTACTGCGCAGGTGTGACTGACCCGTCTAATCTAGCTAGGTAGATAAGGGAAGAATTTGGGCGTAGAGGGAGGTCTCTGGACGGCTGCTTCCCATAGGCTGTGTGGTAAATCATGCAGGAATGTTTGGACACCCTATTCCTGTCTCTAACTGCCTGCCTCATTTCCCCAGAGAGGCATGGTCCCCATAAATCTCTGTGGGGAGTTGAGGGGCAGGGGTGTCTCTCTTCTTCTGTATCTGCTTCCTGCTGAATATGGACGTTATCCCTGCCTTCTGGGGAATCCACGGAACTCTCACCCTCTCTGATCTTAAATGAGAGGGAGGGGTCTCTAGATCCACCTTGGTCGGGGTGCACTGGAAGCCTTGCTGGGAATTTATTCGTATTTTGATGGCCCCTAGATGAGGAGAGAGAGATTCTAGTTAATAGATGAAAAGCGCTGGCCCCAGGAGCAGGACTCAAAGTCCCGTTAGCTTAATTTCAGGTGGCATTGTTGTGGTGTTGTTTGCCTGGGAGATAGGTCTGGAGTGGCCTGGAGAGACTGCTGGCCTACAGTGATTACACTGAGCGAGTGTAAGTCACAGGCTGCGAGGTGGTTATTTGAAACGGGGGGAGAGAGATTCTGTGATTCAGGCTAGGAGCAGCCTTTAGTTTCGGATTAAGGACCTGATTTAAACAGTGATTAAGACCAGGGACTAGGGAGCTAAGAAACTAGGGAAAAGGAGACTTAAAATTTGTATAGTGAGGGGCTCTCCCGTGTCACCCGCACTGTCTGTACCAGTCACCAGCTCATTGCCTCTCATCTCCAAATCCATTCTTCCTTGTCCTGCTTTGCCACACGGAATCCGGACTCTGTAAACATGTCTCCATTGCTAGCTGGCTTAACATTAGGCTTTGTCAATAGAGTTTTGAAGGGATACTGCAAGGCCACAGCGGGAGGCGGGGCTTCTTTTGCTGGTTTTCGGGGAATGGCGTTGTAGGGTACCCAGTAACCCTACGCAGCCCTCATAGGTGACCTCGCCTGGCACACAGCTGTCTTGTGGACCAGCTCCAACCCATGCACTCCCTCCAACCAGCTCCACCATGTGCTGAGCCACTTCCATAGGCCGTCTCTGGGTCACTCTGGCAAATGGCTTTGCCACCAGTGGGCTGGGAGTTCCTGTGGAGCTGTGCCCTGTCTGCAGGGTCTGGATCTTGTTTGGGGGTGGAGAGGAGACGCTTCTGAGCTGTCCGTTCTTTCCTTGTTTGCCCTCCCTGGTCTGTTGTAGGGCACGGGAATGCTGGCTTGGTGTGCGCTGGGTAAGGAGGTTCAGACTATGGGTGCAGGGGAGACCGACACGACTTGACCAGACCGTCCGGCCCTGTAAGTAACGGGTGCCGAAGAAACAAGTGTAGAATCTCAGAACGCACCCATAGAAAACCCTCTTGGCGGCGAACAGCTTTTTGTTAGTTAATTCTTTACATTACATTTCCCCTGTTCGAATTACTGGTGTGGTTTCTGCCTCTTGACTGCATCCTGAAAGATACATCATCTCTCCCCTCAGGAGTTTGCAGGGAGGGCAGGTCGTGACACACTTGTTTGACTGTTTGCGGCCTTCTTCGCACTCGGATATGGTGGATGGACTGGACCTTCTGTTTCTTCTGTGGGGATGAAGCTCCTCTTATGTCACTTCCTCCCTCATCCTGAGTGCAGTAAACATTTCTGCCAACTTGTCATAGAGGGCATGTAACTCATTTTGCCAACAGAAACAGTGCTGCAATGAAAATACGGCGTGTTTTGAAATGAGTTGTTAGCTTTAAGAGCTTGTTATCGTACAGTAATTTAACAAGCTAATTTGAACCGATGATGATGGAGGGAAAATGAAGAAATGACTAGTCATAATTACAAGAAAAATTACTGCTTTGATTTATACTATTTCTTTTTCTATTTTGAAGCTCTGTTACTAGGCACGTACACGTTGAGGATTGTTACGCCTGTTTGTAGAGTGGACCCTTTATCATCGTGTCGCGTCCCTCCTTAACCCTGGTAGCATTCCTGGTTCTGAAGTCTGCTTTGTCTGGCAGCCACGTCACCTTTCTTTTGATCATACTTGCACAGTGTATCTATTTCCAGCCCTTTAACTTTTAACCTGCGTATATTATTACCCTAGTGGTAAATTGCTGTTGCTTTTTCATGGGAGACAGGCTCATGGAAGAGGGTAGGGAGTGTCTTGGTTCTCTTAGTGCTTAGTCTTCAGCAAGTCCTGTGTCCTGCACTTCAGACGTGGGGATTTCTTGGCTTTCCAGCACTTCCACCTACTGGGACACCCAGACTCTGCCTCCTATATGCACATCTGTGTGTGTGTGTGTTGGGGCGGGAGGCGGGCATCTTAGGTGGGCTCCAATTTCCCGTGTGCCCATCATCCCAGTGGTAGTAGACGTCAGCTTTGTATCAGTGCAGCATTCAGTCAATGAAGACTTCGCTTCTCCCCACCCCAGAAGCAGTTGATCTTTGCTTGGGTCCTGGGCGCAGGGAGGGTTTCTTACCCTTCTCCCATTGGATTGAGACTTTTACGTCGTAGGAGAGAAAAGTCCAGGAAGTAGGCTAGATTTTATCCCAGTCCAGGATTGGGGGGGCTCTCTCCATTCTGCTCTGCCCTCCCCTCCCTGCTCTCCCCTCCCGTCTTTCTCATAAGCATCTGGTAGGAGCCTCATGGAAAAGAGCCTGCAAGTGAGTTTGGACAGCTCTTGTGTCTGGAACTCCTAGGGATTTGATATTATGTTAGGCCACTCTCAACTTTATAAGAATTCATTAAAATTTAAGCTGTTTCCTCTTCCCTAATTTTATGGCAGCCACGTCTTCCTCCTGTGCTCTGTGAAAGGTCACAAAGTTTGCAGGTCTTGTCTCTCCTTGGAGGGATTAGTCATTGTTTGGAATTCAGTTCCCTTGGTTACCTTGTGACCTCAGTTCTCTGATTAGCTCAAGAAAAGTTCGGATTTATGGATTATTTATCTTTCTTGGTAGGACGGGAGTTAGGATGTTCTCTTATGGCTTTGTCTGTGTTCAGCAGGAGCAGAACTCTGTATGATTTCTTTACCTGGCATTCAGCAGGGTCGTGTAGGGAAGATGGATGTTTAGGTTCCACATAGGTCAGTGCAGTTGACTAATGCGGACACTCAGGCATATGGGTTCTGTGTTTCATGTCCACCATTGGCTCAAGTTTGGCCACCCCCTTTTTCACTTTGTATTTCAAAATCATTTCAAAACTTAGAGAAACTTGACAAGCGTAGTATAGAGAATTCCCACGTGCCCCTTACTTAGATTCGTCAATTTTTAACATGTTGCCACATTACATTTGCTTTATTCTCTCCCTCCATGTGTGTATGGATATAAAATTCATTTTCCTGAGTCAGTCAGGTTAGGTTATAACATTTTGCCCCTTTATCCCTTAATGCTTCCAGTGTATTTCCTTAGAACAAGGATATTCTCTTATTTAACTACAGTATAATTATCAATTTGAGATTTAACTTTAATAACAATATTTTTATTTAATGTACCATTCATATTCCAGGTTTCTGAGTTGTCCCAGTAATGCCCTTTATAGCATCCCCCTTCGCCGCCCCCCCCCCCCCAAGTGTAAGATCCAATCCAGGACTATGGACTGAGTTAACTTGTCATGTTCTTCAGTCTCTCGTATCTGGAACAGTGCCTCCGTTTTCTATTTCCATAACATTGATATTTTTAAAGAGTATAGGCCAGTTATTTTATGAGTGTTTCTAAGTTTTGGTTTGTCTGGTGTTTCCTTATTATTAGATTCAAGTTACACATTGCAGTTAGAATACTACAGAAGTGTCTTTCTCCTGGTATCCCATCCAGGTGCACGCAGCGTTCTGCCTGATATGAGGGATATTGATTTTGATGCTCTAATCAAGGTGTGGTCTGGTTCCTCCATTGGGTAGTTGCTAGTTTTTCTCTTGCAACTAAAAAGCAATCTATGGGGAAGACATTCTGTGACCATGTAAGGAGTGTGCTCCTCGTCAGACTTTACCCCCAGATTAAGTATCCATTGATGATACCCTGGATATATACATCCCGATGACCTAGAACTTTGGTGGAGGTGTGGAAGGGGAGTAGTGTGCCTGTGACAAGCCTTGGGCTCTCATAAGATAGAGAAAGGGGTCAGTGATCCAATTACCGTTTCTGGTGAAGTCTTACCGTGTTTCCCTGAAAATAAGACCTAGCCGGACAATCAGCTGTAATGCGTCTTTTGGAGCAAAAATTAATATAAGACCCGGTCTTATTTTACTATAATATAAGACCAGATCTTATAATATAATATAATATAATATAATATAATATAATATAATATAATATAATATAATATAGTATAATATAATACCTGATCTTATATAAATTTTTGCTCCAAAAGACGCAGTAGAGCTGATTGTCTGGCTAGGTCTTATTTTTGGGGAAACACGGTACCTCTTCTTAGAGTCAAGACAGAGCGTCTACACTCTCAGAGAAGAGGTGGATTGGGGGAGAAATGCCTTACACAGTATCAAGCAGCGAGGAAAATTGTCTGCTTCACCTTTGGCTTTGGATGGAGGGCAAAGAAAAAAAAAAGTTACATGAGAACTTGTGGCTACTGACCGGCTCCCACATTAGTTTGGAAACTGATTTTATACTATTAGTGTGACCCCCAACCCCCAATAACTGCAAGTTGGAAATCTAGATTTAAAGTGGACCTAGGTTTTTAGTGCTCCTGGACACTTGACAAATTGAAGTCTTTTCTGGACTCAAAGAGTTCCTATAGATCATTCCAACCAATGTGAACATCAAAAAGGAGACACACACACATAACATGAGCAAGAGTCAGTAGAAATAATAGTAAACACTGGGTTCTAAAAATTTCAGATATTAGAAATATTAAATATAGAATATAAAATAAGTTCATTTAGTACTTTTGAGGAAATGAAAGAATTGAAAATATGAGTAAAGAAAAAGATATCATCAAAAACAGCCAGGCGAATTTATTCTAAAAACCAAATATGTCTAGAATGAAAAGCATAATCATTGAAATAAAAAAATTCAAGGAGGGATTGAATATCAGAATAGATATAGCGAAAGAGAGAATTTGTGAACTGGAAGATAAGACTAAAGAAATAACACAGGCTGCAGCTTAGACAAAGAGATGGAAAATATGAGAAATTAAGAGACAGAGCATATAGTGAGAAGGTCCAGCTTATATTTAATTGGATTTCCAGAAGAAGATGCTACAGGGAATGGCAAAGAGGAAATATTGAACGATATAATGGGTGAGACTTTTCATAATCGATCCCCATCAGGCCTCCCCCGTCATTTGTGGATGCTAATGCAACAGTTTAAATGAGGGTCCACAAACCATATGTCTAAATATTTAAAAGTTACAGGTGTAACAAACTATTAAATACGTTCTAGATTCCAACCTTGACAAATACACCTTCATAATAACGTAGAAGGCCAGGTTTTAAATTTAGAGTTCTTGAACTCTACCGAGTTTTACTCTGGCATGTAGCAGCACAGACTGAGCCCGACCCAGGCCTGTGGCCCAGTCCCCTTCTGTTTCCTCCCCCAGCATTATTCTGCACTGTGAGGGGCCTTCTTCACACATGTATAGACCCTCCGCCTTCCTATCTAGTCTCTACGCACACTCGTCATGAACGTGCCACTAGAGCACACTTCTGGCCGTGCCCACTCTGCTGGTGCATCCCGCTTTCAGAGGACACCCGGGAGAAGCCCATGCAAGCCCTGAATGTGGGCGTGGAGATCATGAGGTAGGGTCCTGGACACCTCAAATATGGTAATGAGGCCCTGGGTGGGCATAGCCCCGGGCCTTCACACCCCTCACCCTGTGGGGAGAGCTGAGGTCTTCAATTGTGGAATCTAGGACAGGGTCTCTCTTGACCTTGGTTCTAAGGGTGGGAGAGCGAGAGAGAAATTCTCAGGTTCAGGAAGCCATCAAATTCCAAAATAGTCGAAAGAAAAGGAAAGACATCCATATCTAAATACATAGTGAGCCTGGGCGGCTGGTTGGCTCAGTGGTTAGAGTGCGGTGCTCAAAACAAGAGGGTCGCCAGTTCGATTCCCACATGAGCCAGTGAGCTGCGCCCTCCACAACTAGATTGAAAACAACGACTTGGAGCTGATGGGCCCTGGAAAAACACACTGTTCCCCAATATTCTCCAATAAAATAAATTAAAAATATATATACATATACTGAACCTATAGAACATCAAAGATAAAGAATCTTCAAATAGCTAGAGAAAAAAGATTGCTTACAGAGAAACAACACAGAGTGACAGCTGGCTTTTCTATAGCAAGAGAAGAAGCCCCGAAACAGTAGAATAATATTTTCAAAGTAGGCAGAGGAAGTAACTATTAACCTAGAATTGTATAGCCATGAAACTGTCCTTCAGGAATGCGAATGAATAGACATGTTTGGAGAAAAACAAGCAGGAGGAATTTACCACTGAGAACTCATCACCAAAGGACACCGTAAAGGATGAATTTCAAGAAGGGAAATGATCCCAAGAGAAGCTTTAACATTGAAGAATGCAGTAAATAGACCCAGAGAAGTGGATTAACTTGCCTAAAGGTCCCAGTGGTTTAGAACTGAGCCAGGACTTAAACCCACATCATCTCTTGTCTAGCCAGACAGAATGGGAGTAAAATGACGTTGAAAACAGGGTAGTATTTACATCCAGGCAGTAGACATCGGGTGCCTTGGGGTGCCCTTTCGAGGTTGGCCCTGTGTGTTTGCCAGGACACACCGTCGCTTAAGCAGAGTTTTGACAGCCTCCGAGAATTGGCTCTAAGCCTTCCATTGCTAATGCATCATTTTCCTTTCTCCTGACACTGAGTTGGTCACTCCAACGGAGAACTTCCTTTCTGCTGTTCCAGAGGCCACATGGTAACTGAGGCCACACGTAACGAAAATCCTCTCCGGTATCGTCAGGGACATGCCCACTTTCATTTCACTGCTTGTCATCTGCATTCTCTTCCTTCCTTTCCAGTTCTCATCAGTGCCCCTGCCCTTGTTGGTCCTCACGAGTTTCTCCTCCCAGGCTTCCACTTGCACCCCTTGTTCCGTGACAGACCAGTGGCCATGTCAACTATGATTTCTGATGTGGTGGCCCTGAATGGCACAAGGAGTGAAAGCACTGAGTTGGGGGAGGGTTTAAGAGGGTATAGATGTGTGAAAAATGTAAGTAGGATATTTTAATAGGTAGTTCAAAGTTCAAATAATACTGTGCCTTCTATTTACGAAGTTGTACCTGGCCATATTGGTCATGTGACATCATCTCATTTGGTATCATCTGAGAACGCAGATATTATCCCAACTTACGGGGAAAGTCTGGAGGGTAAGTGGCTCCCTGTGGTCATGGTTAGGAAGTGGCAGTCCTGGGACTCGGCCTGCGGGCTCCTGTCTGCGTTCTCCTCACAGGCACTCCGCCCAGCCACCTGCCTCTGCATAGCTGCCACGGAGCAGCGCCTTTCAGGCAGCCTCCGAGAATCTGCTGGGGTTTAGTATTCCTGTCAGGACGGATGGATTTCTTCAAAAATGTTTTCCGTAGATTTATTTCGGTCCACATTTCCTCAACTCCTCCAAGTACGTAGCATCTGTCTTCTTCATAAATATTGTGAAGCCTGAGTGATCATGAATTTTTAACTAGTGGTATCTGTACTATAATAATTGAGATCTCCTATAATTGGAATGCTCTTTCTACCTTTCAGGACATTGTGGGTATTATCCTCTCCATGCACTTCAGAATTTTCAGACTGCTTTTTCTGAGAAACAGCTTGAGTCCATACAAGCTATATTGTGAATTGCACCTTTTGACTTGAATATTAGTACTGAGCGTTGCCTGCTTTTAAAGAGACAGGTGAACTCAGCTAGTGAGTGAAGTTTCAAAACTAAGCCATCATCCTGCCGATGACATTGTGTCATGCACGGTACCTTGTGTTGATTTAGGTGCTTCAAACTGCAAAGTTTATGACTGCCCTTAGGTTATAAACATACATCTCTATATCTATCTATCTATCTATCTATCTATTTATCTATCTATCTATCTGTCATCTATCATATGTATACATTTTTTTACCTGCTAGCTTACATTCATAAGTTAGCCAAGTATGTCATAATCAAGTTCATAAACTAGCTGATTTATTTTGTTCGTTTAGTGAACTTGGAAAGAATCTTTTTTTAAAGGCCAAGTTTAGGATACCTTAGAACATAAAAATATGTGTATTTCCTGGACTGTCCTATCTTTTGAAGGCCAGATTTCGTCAAAACAAATGAATCACTGTTTTTTCTTCTTTCATCATCCCCTAATTGGTTTCCAAAATAAAATGATTAATAGCTGCATTTCTCAACTGCATTGTTTTGATTACAGTCCTACTGGCAGTGCTGGTGATACATTGGGAAACACTTTCCAAACGGACGCTTGTTGCTAACTGATCACGTGACTTCAAGGGTTCCCCAGATATGTTGCAGCAGGAAGTCTTCCGAGAAGCAAGCTCTTTCTTGTGCTTTTATTATGAGTTAAGGAAAATGATTTTGTTTTTTAATTGGGGAAGGGGAACAGGACTTTATTGGGGAACAGTGTGTACTTCCAGGCCTTTTTTCCAAGTCAAGTTTTTGTCCTTTCAGTCTTAGTTGTGGAGGACGCAGCTCAGCTCCAGGTCCAGTTGCTGTAGTTAGTTGCAGGGGGCGGAGCCCACCATCCTTTGAGGGAGTAGAACCGGCAACCTTGTGGTTGAGAGCCTACTGGCCCATGTGGGAATCGAACCGGCAGCCTTCGGAGTTAGGAGCATGGAGCTCCAACCGCCTGAGCCACTGGGATGGCCCAGGAAAATGATTTTCAGTAATGAAACCTGAGTTATAATTCAGGCTCCATTTTTTTCTTGAGATCTGTTTCAGTTTTTAGAAAGGAAAGACGTGTGCGTTTTAGCGTTCCCTAGAGCATATTTGAATTTGTGGAGTTTCCTACCACCCAGCCTGTGTGAAAGCATCATCTACTGACCCTCCAGCAGGACGGGCTGATTATTCCCAACTGCCCCTTTCTCTTGACACCCTCAAAAGAGTGACCCCTTCTCATTTCTTCAGCACTTTGTTTGGTAAGTGGTGTGAAGCATAGAGCTAGTTGGACACGCCAGTGAGACCCAAGGGTTTCTTGCGAGCGTGCGCTACAATTGGGTGTTGTGTTCATTGGTGCACTGCTCCTATAGCTAGTAGGCCATTGAGTATTTCATTTCTAGCAACAGGAAGGAATAATTACCCTGATATTATGAAGTGGGTGGTTTTAAAATTCCACTTTAGATGGCATCAATCCTTAATGCAGCTGGTTTCACTTAATACGTTTTGTTTAAACAAACCCTGTTCCTGGAAATGGTTTCAGAATAGTCTGTTCCCTGTAGCTGTTCCTTTGCTCATATTTTTAAAAATGTTTTCTTAACGATATCATAAGTGCATGAGCATGACAGACTCAAAAATTCTGCTTAAAGTTATTTCACTTAAGAAAGGGTTGTATAGATATATTGATTATCTTACTCAGGAGCATAAAGATTTAATTTGATGTGTTTTACTTTGTAAAACTGACCGAATTCCTTTGTTGTTTAAGTATATCCCCTTAAAGGGACGCTAATGTCTAGAAATATCAACTGACAAAACAGATAAATTAGAGAATAAGTATTTTTCACTTTGTAAACATGAAAAATTCTTGACAAGAGCCGGGGCTGGGCTAATTAAGTAATCAGTATATTTTCAAACGGGATATAAATTTCTACTTTAAGTATGATACCACAATATTTAAATTAAAAAAAACTGGATGAAAATACAAAATAAGATAATAGTAGTTTCTAGTCTGACTTTTCTAAAACAAGTTGCATTATTTAATTTAAAAAATTTTAAATGTGAGAACTTGTTAAACATAGAAGCCTATAAAACATGTAATTCATTAAGAACTTTTCATATAAACTAATTTTGTTATATTCTCTTATAGGATTTATTCTTGTCTTTGGAGAACTTAGTTTGTAATTATTCATGAATGTGGTACTTTGTTCAGTGCCCCTCCTCCCCTCGACTGTGAGTTCCCTTAGCACGTGGACTCTGCCCATCTTGGCCTTTATCAGCGCCTAGCACACGTCTGATGACCTGGCACATAGCAGATGTTAGTAGGAACTTGCTGAGCGAGTAAATGAATGAATAAATGCCGTTCTCCTAGGTGCAGGGTCATGATAATCAGAGCAAGCTGCCTGCATCCCTCCTCACCACGTCGTGAGTATGAAACAGTCAACAGCGCGCTGGTTAACATGGAAATCTTTGTCAGGACCTGTCTTGTGTTTGACAGTTATTCCAGGCATTTTCCACTTAGGCGTCTCTTGACAATAAAAGAACGCGGGATATTCTTCCACTCCCAGGACTGGTGCACCTGTGATTCCAGGTGCAGCTCTCTGCTGCCAGGAGCCATGGACCTGCCTGAGACCCACGCACTGTGTGGAGAGATTAAACCAGGTGCCTTCTCCTTTTCCCGCTCTTTCTCTCCTTTTCCCTCTCTTTGGTTTTCATTTCTTCAGCAGGTCAGAATTAATACACCTTCCAGAAAACAAATGATTAGCATCTAACTCTTATTCTGATGAATACTTTTTGGTTGTAATTGTTTTTATTCAAAAGGTAGTATTAACGCATCATTTTATTTTATTTATTTTAACGCATCATTTTAAAATAAGTAAATGTCTCTTTCTTTTGATCACCCCCCCCATTAGTAACTACTGTTGTTTATTGAATATCCTGGCTTCTTGAATGTTTAAGGAATTTCTTTCTAGGTTGCATTTTGAAAATATTTTATCCTACACCTGTATGTAAAAGTAGATGTTCTGCTTCTCAGAGTACAACTTAATTTACTTTGTAGACATTCTTAATAAAAGGCAGAGAAGTCATTGGCCCCAACATTAAGTGCAGGACTTACAAAAGGTCTGTTAATGACTGACTTACTGTTATTGCTTGCAATGGAATCTAGAATATATTCCTATTAAGTTAATCTAAAGTTGCTAAGTGTGTAATTGGAATAATTAGAAGAGGTAGATTAGGGGCAAGGTACAGGAGACTTGTGCCCAAATGAAGAGTAAATGTGGGTTTACAATATCAAAGAATCTTTTGGCAAATCGAGAGTGATCACCAAGCTCTTTCTCACTATTGGAAATAGTGAAAGTACAAAGGAGGCAGGCGATGAGAGTAATTGGTGTTTCCCAGCATGCCTTTTCTCTTTCTTGAAAATTCTACAACTCTGTGGCACAGTTTGTCATCTGGATGAAATAAGGCACCTGTGCCTTCGGTGTCCCTTCTGGACTGTGTTCCTCAGGCCTCTTCCCACAGGAGCATGGATTCTTTAATAGGAAGGGGGGGGGGTGCGTGGCTCAGGCGGTTGGAGCTCCGTGCTCCTAACTCCGAAGGCTGCTGGTTCGATTCCCACATGGGCCAGTGGGCTTTCAACCACAAGATTGCCGGTTCAGCTCCTCGAGTCCTGCAAGGGATGGTGGGCTGTGCCCCCTGCAGCTAGTAACCGCAACGGCAACTGGACCTGGAGCTGAGCTGTGGTCAGCTCACAACTAAGTTGTGGAGGGGTCAGCTCACCCCTCCACAACTAAGATTGAAAGGACAACAACTTGACTTGGAAAAAAAGTCCTGGAAGTACACACTGTTCCCCAATAAAGTCCTGTTCCCCTTCCCCAATAAATTCTTAAAAAAAAAAAAAAAAGAAGAATAGGAAGGGGACGGGGGAAGTGAGGTGGTTAAACACAAGTTGTCTTTACAAAAACCACCCCACTCTGTGAAGTACATGAATTCAGAGCAGCCCCAGGGTCCCTCCTCTGGCCCCATGTGTCCTCCTTACTGATATATGCATAAAGCAAGAAGAGTCATGAACAGGGTGTAAGGTGCCACGAGGAAGGGGGCTTCACTGACGCCACCATGTGGAGCTGAGTTTGTCCTCCCAGAGGTGTTCACACCTGGAAGCCGTGCACCATCGTGAGGTTTAGGGGAACCGAGGGGAAGCTTCGCATTTGAAAAGTGCCTGAGGGGTGACAGTGAAAGGATGGTGGGAAACAATTAGGCCAACACATTAAATCTTTGATTTGAAGCATTATAAGACTTCGTGAGATTAAATCATTTTAAAAAGATATTTTAGTATAAGTTCTTTTAATTAAAAAGTTTTATATTTTTGTAATTTTCAACAATTGTGGAAACAGAGATCTTACTCAACCCCTAGAACTAATATAGTTAATTTAGAAGGTTTAAATCATGAGAAATTAAACCCATCTTGCATTGATTTAATTATTGAATTAAACATTTTTATGTCATATAACATTTTTACATCATGTAAAATGTAACATGTATAGTGTTACATTATAACATTTTAACATCATAAAATCAGGAAGAAGCATAGAGTTTTAAAACTGATATTAACTCATTTTTATAGTCTAAAGATTCATCTAATTATCAGGAATATTATATGAACATTTTAATATAAGTAAGCCTACTATGGTTATATATCCAAAGTGATTTTTTTAAAGATTCTTGGACATATGAAGCTTTAAGTATAGGAATCAAGACCATTACCCAAACCCACATGTAAACTTTTTCTTTTGAGTTACAGTTCCCGCAAGGGAGAAGTAGAAGCACAGATGATTTAATTGTTTTCTCTCCCTTATGGAAGTTCTGTGCTGTTTATCTGTACTAGATATTTCTTGACTATGCACATAATGACAGGACAATTATTTATGATTAATTAATCTACGAAGTTTCCCAAGAAAAGAGAAAAAATGAGGAAGGAAGCAGTGAGAGGAAGTTGGCTTCATACGGCTACGAATGGCTGGTTATCGTCTCTCTCTAAGGAGGAGAGCAGACTTAGATGTAGGAAAACCCATTTTGACGTGCCCACTCCAACCCACGAGAGCTAGTCAATACAGCTGTTTCAAATAGTCATTCAGCTCTTTGACAGTCCTATTACTCCATGTCCTAAAAAGCTAGCACTTACTAAGTCAGGGTAAAAGAGGATGGTCTCCCAGTTAAACTAAGTGATCTGTCTTTTAGACAGGCAAGACAGAGAATCTCCTCATGAGGCTTTTCCCCTTTTTGTTCTGAATTAAATGTGTCTCGTAAATGAACAGTCTTGTTCATAACAAAATTCCCAGAGTGGCAACTGCAATTCAGATCGGTGGAATCATACCAGTTAGAGAGAGATGCATGTGATTTCAAATATAGAGAGGGCAGGTGTTTGGCCCAGAGGTCCAGACTCAGAGGAACCCTCAAGAATGGGGTCAGTAAGAAAGGTCTCTATGCAAAACCTCATATCTCAGAATCTGGTCAAAGGCCAGGCATCACCAAATGAACCTTCTAACAATAGGTGTCTGTCACTCCTTAAAAAACAGGGTTTGTGGAACCTCGTTATAGTGCCATTTTCTTAACAGTGGACTTACGTCATCAATTCAACCAACCCAACCCCTCAGTAATGAGTGGTGTGTATAGGACCTGGCCCTAGGTGGACAAAGGTGGGTCAGTCGTAGCTTCAGCCCCTGAGGAGCTCACAGTCTAGCTCTTCTTTGGAGCAAAAATATTGCTTATGTTGTTGCTTTCATGGTAGGATAAATCTGCCTTGGAATCAAGCCAAGGTTATTTTAATTTCTATAATGTGGTTATACCCATAAGCCTTGAATTTCAGAGACCCCATATTGTATTCGTGCATCCTTAAGAATGTTAGGGTTCCCATGCTTAGTTTGTAAGCCAGGCCAGTTCTATTTTCTATGGTGACTTAAAACAAAAAAACAAAATAAAGCATTTACTAGTTTAAAAATTAATACATAAAAAGGTGGACTGAGAAGTCTTTTGTGCCTTTCTACCTGGTTATTCCACTCTCATTTCTCCCATGAATAAACACTAAAATTAGTTTTTCATATCTTCCCAGTGTTTCTTTGTGCAAATATAAACAAACATAAATTCATATGTGTTTTAATCCCATTCTTACACAAGAGCCAGCATTCCAGTTTGAAGGCTGCCAGGCAGGAGGAATTCTCTTACTTGGGGGAGGTTCAGGCCTTCACCTGATTGGATGAGGTCCACCCACACTACGGAGGGCAATCTGCTTCACTGATTTAAATGTTAATCTCACCCAAAAACATCCAAAATAATGTTTAACCAAATATCTGGGCTCTCTGTAGCCCAGTCAAGTTGACACATAAAATTATTCATCGCAAAGATCTTACCTCAGTTAATCCTGAATAAATGGTACTCTGGTCTTGCCTAACAATGTTTAAAAGCAAACCCCAAAAGGATCAAAGTGTTTTCAAACTGTATCTCAGAACATAGCTGAAGAATATACATATATATTTTTTAAATTGGGGAATATTGGGGAACAGTGTGTTTTTGCAGGGCCCATCAGCTCTAAGTCATTGTCCTTCAATCTAGTTGTGGAGGGCGCAGCTCAGCTCCAAGTCCAGTCGTTTTCAATCAATTGAACCAGCAACCTTGTTGTTAAGAGCTCATGCTCTAACCAACTGAGCCATCTGGCCACCCTGAAGAATATTTTTAGGAATACAAGAATACCTAGGACCCAACATAGTAAAATTCACAATGTCTGCTATTCAATAAAAATTTACTAGGTATGTGAAGAAGTAGGAAAATACAACCAATAGCTGACCAGAAATGACACAGATGAGAAAGTAGTAAATATGAAAAGTAGTATAATTATTATAATTGTATTCCATATGTTTAAGAAGCTAGCAGAATGATTGAATGTATTAAGTAGAGACATAGAAGATAAAACTTGTAGAGATGAAAACTCCATATTTGAGATGAAAAATACACTGAATGAGAATGAGGTCAGAATAAACATTGTAAAAATAAAGATTAGGGCGGCCGGTTGGCTCAGTTGGTTAGAGCACAGTGCTCATAACACCCAGGTCGCTGGTTCGATTCCCAGATGGTCAGTGAGCTGCGCCCTCCACAACTAGATTGAAAACAGTGATTTGACATGGAGCTGATGGGTCCTGGAAAAACACACTGTTCCCCAATATTCCCCAATAAAAATTTAAATAAATAAAGATCAATGATTTTGAAGACTTAATAATAGAAACTTACAAAATGAAACACAGAAATAAGAAAGCCTGAAAAAATGAATAAAGCATCAGTAAAGTGTGGGAAAACATCAAGTGGCCAAATTTATGCATAACTGTAGTGCCTGAAAGAAGGAGAATGTGAGGAACAGAAGAAATAATTGAAGAAAAACAATGGCTGAAAAATCTTCAAATGTAATGAAAGCAATAAACCCACACATCCAAGAATCTGAAGGAACTCCAAGCACAAGAAACATGAAAAAAACAAACATCAAGGCATATCATAATCACATTGCTTAAAGCCAGTGATAGAAAAATGAGTTAAAAGCAGCCAGAGGAAGAGACACATTGTGTACAGAAGAAGGAAGACTAGGATGACAGCAGAGTTCTCACTGGAAACAATGTCAGCGCGCAGCAATGGATGGACACCTTTAAGTAACAACGACAACAAAACTGTCAACCTAGAATTCTTTTCTCAGTGAAAATACCAAAAACAAAGGCATAAAAAGGGCTTTTTCAGACATATAAAAATGGAAGGAATTCATTACCAGCACACCTGCGCCACAAGAAACATTAAAGAATGTCCTTGAAGCAGAAGGAAACTGATACCTGGTGGGAGGCTGCAGCTACAAAGCGAAATGAAGATGCTGGAAAGGGCAACTACATGGGTAAGTGTATCAGATTCTTTCTTCTCATTTAAATCCCTTTAAAAGATAAGTCTTTTAAACAAAAACAGTAATAACACATTGTGGCCTTTATAGCTTATGTCAGAAGGGAAGTTTACACCAGCAACAGCACAAAGGCTAAGGGGGAACGGAAACACACTATCGTAAGATTCTTATAAGTGAAGTAATACATCACTTGAAAGTAGATTGTGATAAGTTAAAGGTGTATATGGTCAACTTTAAAGCAACAGTTATAGTTAATAAGCCAACGAAAGTAAAATGTGATCGTAAAAATATTTAAATAATCCAAACGAAGGCAGAAAAACTTGGAAAAGCAAAGAACAGATTGGACAAATATTAAATAGCAAGATGGTAGGTTAAAATCCATATCAATAATTATATTGAAATATAAAAGCCTAACCATGCCTATTAAAAATAGGGATTGTCAGCTTGAATAGAACAGTAAGATCCATTTAAATGCTGCCTACAGTGAACCCACTTTTAACATAAAGATACGAATAGGTTAAAAGCAAGAGTGGAAAAAGATATACCATGTCAACATTAATCAAAAGAAAACCTGAGTGGCTACATCAGACAAAGTAGATTTCATGATGAAGAATGGGTCAATTCATTAAGAAAATATAATCCTAAATGTGTATGCATGTATTAACAGATTCAAAACACAGGAAGCAAAAACTGATAAAACTGCAAGGACAGATAGACAAATCCACAATTATAGTTGGAGGTTTAATACCCCTCACTCAATTGATAGAGCAATTGATAGAAAATCAGTAAGGACACAGACGATTTGAACAATATAACCAACCAACTTGACTTAATTGATATGTATATATATATATATATATATATAACACTGTAATGCCAAACAGTTGAATATACATTCTTTTCAAGTGCACATAAAACTGTTACCAAGATAAACCATTTTCTGGGCCATTAACAAAGCCTCAATAAATGTAAGCTGACTCAAATTCAATTCATAGAAAGTATGATCTCTGACCACAATAGAATTAAATGAGGAATCAGTAGCAGAAAGATATCTGGAAGATCTTTCAAATTTTTGGAAACTAAAAACACACTTTTAAACAAACCATGAGTCAAAGAAGGAAAACCCAGAGAACCAGAAGTGAAATGAGTATTTGGAACTGAATGAAGGTGAAAATGCAGCATAAAATTAGTGGATGGAACTAAAGGGAAATGTATGTATCACTTAATTCCTGTATTAGGAAAGAATAAAGCTGTCAAATAATGACCTTGAGTTCCCATCTTAAGAAACTAGAAATATGAAAACTGGAAAAGCAAAACCCAAATTAAGCAAGAAAAGCCCAGTTTGTAAATCAATGAAATAGAAAGCAGAAAAGCCGTATGGAAATCTGGGAAACTGAAAACCAGTTCTTTGAGAAGAGCAATAAAATTGCTAAACTTCTATCTAACCAGACCAATCAGAAAAAAAGAGAGAAGATAAAAATTACAATGTAAGGAACTAAAGAGGTGACCTCACACAGATTCTGCAGACATTAAAATTATAATAAGTAAATAGAAGGAACAAATTCCTCGAGAGACCCAAACAACCAAAACTCATCCAAGAAGAAACAGACAACCTGAATAGCCACAAATCTATTAAAGAAATTGAATTTGTAATTAAAAACCTTCCCACAAAGAAACTTCCAGGCCCAGATATGGCTTCACTAGTGAATCCTGCCAAACATTTAAGGAAGAAAATTATTTTCTCTTTAAATTCATGCAACCTTTGCAATAAATAGAAAAGGAGGAAACAAATGCTTCCCAGCTCCTTCTCTGAGGTCAGCATTACTTTACTGACTTCCTTTAGCCTCTCCTCCCTGTGCAGCCAGCCAGAGTAAGCCTTTAAAATGTTATTGGATTCCTGGGTCTCCTCTGGCCCACACTTCCAGTGCCTTCCAAGCTTCCTAAAATGTCACAGTCCTGACAGCCCCCTTAGGCTTACCAGATCTCCCCAGAGCCTGCAACCGCTGACTGATCTCGTGCTCAGCCTGCTGCTGACTCTGTTCCATCCACATGGGTCTCTTTGCTCTTCTTTGAACCTTTCCTAGGTATCCTCCCTGCCCCAGTGCCTTTGCACTTGCTATCCCCTGTGCTTCCCCCGTAGTTCACTGTTTCCCTCCTTTGGGTCTTTGCTCAGTCTTCATCTTCAGTGATGGTTTTCTGATTATTTAAAATCACAATCCCGTCCTGCTCCCCATTTGTATTCCTCTTACCTGTTTCTTCTCCCTAGCAAGTTTCACCTTCTTAAGTATTCTGTAATTTACTAGTTTATTTTGTTCATTGTTAATTGTCCACCCCCCCCCCCCCACCACACACACATGAATATGAACTTTGGCAGGGCAGGGATTTTTTTTCCTGTGTCTACCTGCTATAAACCTAGAGTCTAGGACATTACCCGGCTCTTAGTAGGTACACAATAAACATTTTTAGAATATTTCTTAATGATGCTCTGTTTGCAAAGAAAACTTCCTCTGTGAAGTGATGTGGTCTCTGTCCCATAGTTTGGTGCCTGAAAATTTTTAAACCCATGGTACTTATGAGAGGCATTCTCCTTTGTGATTGGGAAATCAGCATTAGGGAAGGAGAAGTGAGATAAGTGTTGGAGAAGCTGTATGGAAAAGGGACCCCCTGTGCACTGTTGGTAGAAATGGACATTGGTGCAGCCACTGTGGAAAACTGTGGAGGTTCCTCCCAAAATTAAAAGCAGGACTACTGTACAACCCAGCAATTCCACTTCTGGGCGTTTATCTGAAGAAGATGAAAACAAACTTGAAAAGATATCTGCACCCCCATGGTCACTGCAGTGTTAGTTACAGTAGCCAAGACGTGGAAACAAACTAAATGTCATCGATAGATGAATGGATAAAGAAAATGTGGTAATGGGATATTATTTAGCCATAAAAAAGAATAAAAGCCTGCCAATTGTGACAACCTGGATGGACCTGGAGGGCACTCGCAGTCCAGTAATGGCGTGTCGTCCCACGGTCCACGAGAGGTGCCATCACGGGGCAGCACCGAGCCGGAGCCGGAGCACAGTTCCCCTGAGGAATGGGGCCTGGAGGAAGGAAAATACTGCTTTGATTGAGGCATAATTACATGCACTGAAATTTAGCCCTTTTAGTGTATGAGTTTTGACAATGCACATATAGTCGTATAACGACCACCACCTACAGCACTGTTTCTCCACCCCGCAATTCCCTCATTCCTTTGGTTATCAACCCATCCTCCCCGGCCCCAGCAAGCACCTTTCAGTTTTCTGTCCTTAGAATTTTGCCTGTTACAGAATAACATATAAATAGAATTACAAAGTGTATAACCTTTGGAGTTGTGATGTGTTTAAGATTCATCCACGTTGCTGCCTGTAACCAACATGGTTCAGTCCTGTGTGTGGCCGAGGAAGGAGTGTCCCGTTGTATGAAGGTACCGCAGTGTGTTTATCCGTTCAGCTCTCCAAGGACATCTGCGATGTCCCAGTTTTTGATGGTTATGAGTAGAGCCACGGTGAACATTCACATACAGGTTTTTGTGTGGACGTTAAGTTTTCATTTCTCTTGGGTAATTAGGAATGTAATTGCTAGGTCATAGGGAAAGTGCGTGCTTAACTTACAAAAAAATGCCAAATTGTTTTACGAAATGAATATGTTATCTTGCAGTTCATACCTGTTTGCATTTACGCCCGTTGCTGCTCATTCTGTCAGCAGCATTTGGTATTTCTCCCGGTCTGTGACTTGTCCTTTCATTTTCTTCACGTGTCTTCAGAAGAGCAAAAGTTTTTAATTTTAACGAAGTCCAATTTATCAGTTATTTCTCTTAAAGTTCATACTTTTGATATTGCACTGAAGAAATCTTTGCCTAACCCAGGGTCACAAAGATTTTCTTCTAGTAGTTTCATAAGTTTCTATTTAACATTTAGACCTGTAATCCATTTTGCATTACATGTTGTACGAGGTGTGACAACTAATTCGCAAACTTGTTGCAACGATGTTGCTAACCTATTTTGATATCAGAAGGATTATTCATTATGAATTTGTACCAACTAGACAAACAGTTAACCAAGTTTACTATTTGGAAGTGCTGAAAAGTCTGCGTGAAAAAGTTAGACGATCTGAACTTTTCGCCAACAATTCATGGCTCTTGCATCACGAGTTTTTAGCCAGTAAACAAATAACTATTGGAACACCCTCCCTACTCACCTGATCTGGCCCCCAATGACTTCATTCTTTACCCCAATATAAAGGAAATATTGAAAGGAAGACATTTTGATGACATTCAGGACATCAAGGGTAATACAGTGACAGCTCTGAAGGCCATTCCAGAAAAAAAGTTCCAGAATTGCTTTGAAGGGTGGACTAAGTGCGGGCGTCGGTGCATAGCTGCCCAAGGGGAGTACTTCGAAGGTGACTGTAGTGATACTCAGCAATGAGGTATGCAGCACTTTTTCTAGGATGAGTTTGCAAACTTGTCAGACCTCGTATGTGGTGTAAGGTATTGATGGAGAGTTGTTTTGCGTGTGGATGTCCAGTGTTCCAGCACCACTTGTGTGAAAGACTCCATTGAATTGCCTCTGCTCCTTTGTGGGAAATCAGTTCAGTGCATCTGGATGGGCCACTTGTATGCTTTTAATTGATTTCTAAGCTCTGAAAGGAAAATGGTACAAAGGGAAGACTCTTCCACTGTTTCTGCTCTACTGGTTTCTCCCCTGGGAGGCCTTGTCTGCCGTCTCTGGGCAGAATTAGCCACT
This sequence comes from Rhinolophus sinicus, assembly GCF_057876585.1. NCBI lineage: Eukaryota > Metazoa > Chordata > Mammalia > Chiroptera > Rhinolophidae > Rhinolophus > Rhinolophus sinicus. The sequence continues at coordinate 4,985,972 of NC_142516.1, read as the reverse complement.
TCTGGGCTCCTGTAGCCATTGTGAATACACTTATTACCACAGTTTTCTCATGCTTGTCATGCTTTGTTCTGTGTCTGCTCCTTCCTGCTTCCCCACCTTCTCTCAAGACTGGGCCTGCCTGGAGGCCCAGAAGTGTGTCTTCTTCCTTTTTATCGTCTTCCTCACAGCTGGCTCTGTAGTGTTTGTTGAATGTATGGACACCCTCAAATCTCTGATGACAAGTCATATTTTTGATTGACAAGTGATAACAAGTCATAGAATTTTATGAAAGCTATAGCAGTCAGATGAGACGAAGTGGAGGAAACGTTCCAGTTCTCCTTAAAGTAGGACCTGTTTCTCATTCTACTGTGGTGTGACCTCTGTTTTGCCAGGCATGTGTGTTGGGGGCCTGTATACCAGGCACATGTGGGTCACTGGTGGGATCTCAGCTTCCCCCATCCTGTTCCTGTGGGATCCCTCCTTGCTGGGCGTCAGTCCCTGCAGCTTCTTTGGAGATCCGGAGTCATTCCGCCTACTTCCCAGGGGTGTTTTGGAGATCAAATAAGAAACGATTAGGGACAAGGCCGCACAGTATTGAGAATTACTGACTGATTAACTTTTGCAGTTCCTTTGTTTATCAGAAGCTTAAGACTTACAACATATTTATTGTTAATTCTGATATTTAATTGGTTACTCTTTTCCCAGCACTTTGGAAACATAATATTTACCACCTAGAAATTCTGCTACCTAGAAAATGTCCTACAATGTGTCTTAAATATTCTTCTTAACATTTCGATGGAACTGATTTACCATGCCGGTCAGTTTCTATGAGAGATTTAACAGTTGGGACTGTACTGTCCAGAAGACGCGAGTGGGGCCAGGGTATGTATTTGGGAACTGGGGAGGCTGCAGCCGGGGAAGTTGCAGGTGCTGCGAGAGTATCCAAGTGCTCGCTCTGAATGGGCGATGTGTGCGTGCGTTCCAGCCTCTGAGGCGCCAGATTGCGAGCTTTCTCTGAGGGCTCGATTTTAATCAACCTGAGCTGCATCTCACTCCCACCCAGGTCTGGATCATCTCAGTTGTATATGTTCAATTCCCCTCACACATCCTCCTTAGCCAGGAGTTATGCTGGGAGTCAGGAGAGGTGTCAGAGCTGGGAGGAGTGTTTCCTTCATGTTTACTTTCTGGGAATGTACCACCTGTCATTGGCAGCATCTCTGAATAGGATGCCACATACCAGCAACGCTACAGTACGGTCCTTTCAGGTTCACAGCATGGAACCCAGCAGCCAAACCGGTTGCACATCTAATCCTTTGTCGCACCCTTTGTATGATGTCCGAATAAGAAAAGGTGTCAAAATCATGGAAAACATTGCTTTCTCCCTTTTTTTATTAACAGTTTCTTTTTAGGTATCATTACAATCCGTAAAATTTACCGTTAGTGTACAATTCAATGATTTCTAGTAAATTTACAGTGTGCAGCCATCACCACAGTCCAGTTGGAGAATTTTTCCATCACCTTAAAAAGACCCCTCTTGTCCTTTTGCAGTTAATCGTACCCCCTGGCAGGCGCTCATCTACTCTGTATCTCGATAGAGTTGCCTGTTCTGCACATTTCATGTAAATGGAATCGCATGGTATGTGCTCCTTTGTACCTGGCTTCTTCCACTTCACAGCATATTTTTCAGGTTTATGTAATTGCAGCGCATATCAATACTTTGTTCCTTTTTTTTGTTGAATATTATTCCACTCTTTGGAAATGCATTTTGTTTATCTGTTCACCGATGACATGCAAGCCTTTCTGTCGATATGTGTTTCATTTCTCTAGGGTAGATTCTTAGGAGTAAAACTGCTGGGTCTGGTAGTAAGTTTATGTTTAACTTTTTAAGAAACTGCCAAACTACTTTCTAAAGTGGCTGTACCATTTTACATACCAGCACTGTATGAGTGTTCCATTTTCTCCACATCCTCACCAGCACTTGGTTTTATTTGTGTTTTTGATTATAATTCTTCGAGTGGATGTGGCGTAGTATCTTACTGTGGTTTTAGTTTCCATGTATTGAATAACTAATGATGCTGAGCGTCTTTTCATGTGCTGATTAGCCATTCATTTTTCTTCTTTGGTGACATGTCAATTCAAAATTTACCCTTTTTTCCTCCCTTCTTCCATCCCCCTCCCCCACACTCTGGTTCAAGCCGTTGTTTCTCAGTCTAGTTGTGTAGGACGCAGCTCCCTGGCCCAGGCTGGTGTTGTGAGCCTTGCGCTCCCCCGGCTGAGGCAGTTGGTCGCTGATCGTTGGGGCTGCTCACAGCAGCTCTCGCCGGCTGCCAGCCACTCAGGGTGGCACACGGTAGCCGGCGGCAGCACACAGCAGCCCGTGGCAGCTCATGCCAACCTACGGCTGCTCACGGCAGCCCAGCTCCAGGGAGACCCATTGTTCACAATCTTAGCTGTAGAGGGTGCAGCTCACTGGCCCATGTGGGAATTGAACCAGCGACCTCGTTGTTAGGAGCACGGAGCTCCAACCACCTGAACCACCCGGCCAGGCCAGCCCCCCAAAATTTACCCATTTTTAAAATTGGTTTGTGTACTGTCTTATTATCAAGGGTAAGAGCTCTCTGTATTCTGGATATAAGTTGTTTATCAGATAGATGCTAGAACACACGAGGTTTTTGTCTTGCTCGCACCAGCACCAGAGCCTGGAAAGGAGAAGGACAGTTAGTAGTAACGATCCTTGCGTTGCGAGCGGGACCTTGCGCTGGTGTTTCACAGGGATTAGTTAAGCCGTTTTCTAAAGGTTACAGAAGTTTTTCAAATGCTTGCTCTCCAATTAATAATTTTTAATAGATAGAGAAAAGGAACAGTTGATTTGGGGAATTCTTGGATTGCGAGTTAGAGCTGGGTGATCCTTTAATATTATCACCATTAAGACTGAATGCTTGTTATAACATATGCAGAATACAGCGATTTAAACAAGCGAGGTGTTTCTTTCTCTCTCCTGTACCAGGCTGACATTAGCCGTTCTGCATGAGCATGGGGGAGGCACAGGGACAAACTGACCTCCTGTCTTGTTACTCTTTAAGATGTGGGTTCTACCTCAGGATCCAAATGGCCGCTCTGGCCGTCCTGACGCCTTGCAGGCACTGGAAGTAGAAAAGGAGACGGAGCCATTCCTTTCAAGAACCTGACCCAGACGTCGCGTGTATCATTTCTACTCACATGCCATTGGTTAAAACTTAGTCACGTGCTAATGCCCACGTATAAGAGAGACTGGGAAATGTGGTCTTTATTCTGGGGCAGAGTGTCCATCTGAAACTTAGGGCTTATGGTCTAACACTTAAGGGTTGAAGGCGAGAGAAGAGAACAGATGTTGGGGGCCATGGTTGGCTTTGGGGGTTCCTGTAACTAGTCTGTGTGGGATTCCCATTCATTTTTCGTTAAAGAAAGTCTAGTGGATAAGCATTTGTTGGCCTGAACCATATTTAGGAGTTACGGCAGCACGTTCTTCATGGCGAAGTAGCCGTAGATACAAACTATTAGTGCTTGGGGAATGTGACTATACATCTTACATACCAGCCGGTAGGAGTGCTGGCAAACGGGGGGACAGCTTCTGCCAGGTCGACTTTTGAAAGCGGAGCTCTTGGTTTTGTAGTTTTCTTTGCAAGTGGCTGTTTTCCTCCTGATGTCACCACAGTGCCACTTAATGTGCAGTTTCTCCAATAACTGTAGCTATTCTTGTCTGGTTGATACGTAGTTCTGGATTCATGTGCCAGATCTGTCGCGTTAGGAGGAAGAGCAGTGAGTGCCGTTTCGTTAGAGATGCCATTGCTTCTCTAAGGACAGCAGTCATTTTTAACAAGTGTAGGGAAGAAAACTTCTGGATGCATTTGTGCTTTGTGAGTGTTTAAAACTTTGACAACAACATTAATTGGTACTGCATGATCTGAAGAGCCAGACATTAACTCTCCTGAGTGCTTCACGTCTAGGTTTTCAGGCCTGGGTGAGAATTACCAAGAAATGCGCTTTCCCGGGTGTAGCTCTGGGTTGCTGGGAGAGTCTTAAGTACCAGGGGATCCCGTACTTTTACAGCCCATTTCAGCTGCCCCAGAGATAACTTGGATAAACATGGGCTCCTCCACGTACCTCCTAATCCCTGCTGGGTCTCCCGCTGTGGGGAGGTTCAGACAACTTGTTTTCTTTCCCTTCTAGCCCTTCTCTCCACACTCCCCTCCAGCTGCCTTCTTCCCCCACCCCCAGAGTAATGTGATCTCCTAGGCCTGGTCTGCTGCTTTCGCAGATTCTTTTAGTCTTAGAGAAAGAGAGGAAAAAAATTAACCACTGGTTTTCCAGTTTAAAGTTAACAAAACTGTGAAGGCCGAAAACAGTGCCAGGGTTTGAAAAGAAAAGGAGTATTGCTTGTAAATAAGCGATGCCTGAGCTTTTACCAATCTTTTCTACTTAAGTGCTCTTAAATTTACCCTCTTAGAAAGATCACAGTTTGAGGCCTTTAGGTTTATTGCAACTTGCTATTTTTGATTTGTTTGTTTTGTAGATCTTAATCTTTATGCAATATTCAGATTAAAAGCAAACAAATGACTTTTTGTGATTTTTAAAATAAAATTCTGTGGCATTTATTCTAAAAGTTAACCAAAGTAAAGGGACAAAGAATTCATGAAAACGTACAAAACCTCTTTAAGTTGAATTCAATCACTTAGAGATTAATAAGAATATCCTAAACTATTTTTTGCTTAATAATATATCTGTTTATAACTTAACTTTAAGTTTAAGTTAAGTGACTGGATTTAAGAATTCAGGGTTTGGTTGTTTCTTCACCACCAGTGATATTAAGATTTGAGACCTGTAGTTTGCAACAAATCTTAAATAGGTTTTCAGCCTGGTGTCCTGAAACTGGTCTTAATTATGGGTACCTAGTGGGTGTCATACCAAGAGAGTTTGGAAATCTGGGTTCCTCTCCTGGCTCTGCCACTGACCTGCTGGGGATGGAGATAAAAGGGGTCTGCCTGTGCCTCAGCTGTCTCATGTGCAAAATGGGCAACGCACATTTCGATTAGGATGATTAAAGATTGCAGACCCCTTTTATCTTCATTCCCTTCCCAAACCCCACTGAAATTATAGGTAAAAGATTTTCTAAAAAGTGAAAATACATAAGAACAAAAAGAACCCAAAAGGATAAGTGGCTAAGAGAGGTGAACACATTTTCGGAAAATGGCGGTCAAGACTCAGCAGAACTGAGGAAGCTGAAGCCTCCCCTCTCCTGAGAGAGACCTGGGTTAGCAGTGAGCCAGTTTGCTTGTAAGACCCTGAGGGGGAAATCAGAAGTTAGAGGCGTTAGGACCACAAAAAGCAGGGGGTGGTGAGGCCTGTAATTGAAATCAAAGGGATCAATTTAAAGTCTGTAAAAGGAGTGTTTAGATTTTTCACACCCTTCCCAACCCTGTACAGCCAGATGCCCACCTCTCCTTCCCACCTACCTGAGACTAGAGGTATTATATTGAGAAATCGCCCTATAAAGTCTCTGGACTGAGGGACATTACCCCCAGCAGGGGTGCTGATAAGCCATTGGGCTGAAAATAGGGTGGGCTAGAGCAGATTTTTTTTTTTTTTTTAAAAAGACTGCATACTGAATAGTGACATTCTCAGCCTTCTCCCAATACCTGTTAGCCAGGGCTCTAACAGAGAGGAGTTGGAAAGATTCTTTTTTTGGGAAAAAGAAAACCAAAATTGAATGGCCCTAGAGAAAAGCCCATTTGGGGATTCTCTTGATGAAAAGGTCAGCTCACCACCTCCCATCATTGAAGTCGACCCGTTGTCGTGCCCCTTCCATGCTTGCTTTGTGGTTCCTTACTCATATATGACATAATGAATGGACAGCCACATTTCTCTACACATTAGAGAAAAGTCTCTAACATGATAGAGAAAGGGTAAAACAAATTCACTGAAAAAAAGAACTTGGAAATGAAGACAATGTAGGAAACAGAAGAATTCAGAATTTTGCTATCCGCAGAGAGATTGCAAACCTCAAACAACAGTATGTTGTTAAAAACAACAATCAGAATAAGAATGAGCTCTTCAATACTGAAACATTATAGCCAAAATTTAAAATTCACTTGGAAATTAGCCTATCTCAGAAAGCAGAATATAAAGACAAAGGCATGGACAGAAAGAGAGAACAGGTAAGAAAATTAGAAGCTCAGTCCCAAGGCTTCAGTAATTATCTGGTAGGAATTCCAGAAAGAGAGAACAGAAAGAAAGTAGAGGAGAATTTAGGAGACAATAAATATTAGGAAAAATTTCAGAGCTTAGTGAAGTGTTTTCTAGAGCTAAATGACTTAAATCTTTGAATTGTATTGGCTCCCTGAGTGCCCAGCATAATACTATTAATATATGAAGAAAGACTCATTTCAAGACATATTGTGAAATTTCAGCACCAAGAATATTAGAAGATCCTAAAAGCTTCCAAAGAGAAAAGCAGGTCATCAACAGATTAGGAATCACATAAAACTGCATTTCTAAATACTGGAAACTAGAAGGTAGTGAAGAAATGCCTTCAAAATTAAGTGGGGAAGATTATTTTCAACATAGAATTCTATACCCAGCCAAACTGTCAGAGTAGAATAGAAGAAAGGCTTTTTTTAGATGCACCTACTCCCAACCCCCAGGAAGCTACTGGACAATGAAATACAGCAAAATGAGGGTATAAGTCAATAAATAAAACTGAGAATATTTTAAGTGTTTTAGTATTTGGAAAAAATACCACTAAGTGTTTGACAGATCTTTTAAATATTTGGAGTGAAAATAGTAATAGGTATACAGAAGACTAATCAAATGAAAACAATCAAGACAATTAATATCTGCAGGATAAACAAAGTTATGTAATAAAGCAAACATTCATAGTATATTATTGGTAGTGCAGTGAAGAATATTTATATCATAGTAATGTAAACTCTATTGATTTAGCCAAAATTGTGATTTTACTGTTTTGGGAGGTTGGGGATGGTGATAGTCTAATAATACTACAGTAAGTTAATATATAATGTGAAAAGCTGATGAATCCAGAAACACAATATGAGGATATTAGTTAGAAATCTGGGGAAACAGACTGGGGGATGGAGTAAGGGGCTGCTGTTTTTATTACAAGACTTTTGGTACAACTTGATTTTTAACCGTGTATACGTTACTTTGATTGTTAATAAAAAATAATTAATACAAAATAAAATGGGCATACAAATAATATTAGTTTCCTCTTGGAGAAAAATTATTCTTTAATAGTTCGGTTTGACTTATTAATTATAAAAATAGAATAGTCTTACCACAGTAAGATTTTCTAGAAAGTGGATTTACTCTAAGGCCGTTCAGTGAGAACTGTAGCCCTGGGAATAGCAAGGGACTAACAAATTATCAGTGTCATCTGAACGACAGTCCTACGTGTGGCCTGCACGTGGGCCATGTCCTGGGCCTGAAATTGGCTCCCATTAAAGATGTGGGGTGAGGAGCGTGTGTTTTGCCACAAAGTGTGGTTGTGAAACTTTGGCTTTAGGGTGAAAAGTCGGGCTCTGTGACGTTTCAATCTTAGTTGCTACTCTTATCCCATAGCTAGTGTTTCTTTCCCTTAGTAAAATGAATTGATTTCCTTGTCCCTTGGAAAACCTCCAGACTGCTTTCACTCCCTCGGACTGTTTTTCTCTGAATCATTTTCACATATCACATTTGTTAATTTTAGCTTTTGATTCAGTCCCGGTAAGACTCAGGCAGGAACACAGGCAGACCGTCCCCTGACACAGTAAGAGTCCTCTTTTGGAAATAACAATAGCTACTGTTTATCGAGCACCTTTCATACATTATTTCTAATCTTCATAACCCTGTGAGATGGCTTCTCTTACGACCCCCTCCCCCCAGTTTTACAGATGAGAAAACTGAGGCTCAGAGAAGTAAAGTGACTTGCCCAACCCACCACAGTGAATGGCAAATCTGAGACTCAGAACTGGGCTGCGTGACGTCGTAGCTTCTTCAGCCTCTGCTGCTCTGCCTTCCCCTGGTCCCTGGTTTGCCCAGTCCAGAGTCACCAGGCCTTTGCGACACTTGACCTTGTAAGTTGTGCTAGCTCTGAAAACGTGTGAAACGTGAAGAGATGCATGTGTGTCCTTCTCCAGTAGTGGCAAACGTGGGTGCGATCGATGTGATCAAGCCGCATTCTCCTTCAGCTGGACACACAGGGGACCCAGGGAGCTGGAGGACGCTGCAGGCTCTCCGAGCAGTGCGCAGACTCAGAGCAAGTGGGCTTTCGGGCATGTGCATGTGCCTTGTCCTTTTCTCCTAAAGTTACGGCTGGGCTGGAAGCAGTGAAGGGGTCAGTCAGATCGGGGATCATCTGGTCCTGGGGGGTCTCAGACCAGGCCCCACAGATTCTCCTCCCTGCCTTCCCCTCCCACCCCGCCCTGCTGCTCCCAGGCTGAGCCTCAGCATCCTACCTCCTTCCTCCTTCCCTCCACCCACTTCTGTGGTGGGCCCCCTCCCCCACCTTTTTAACATAGGCCTGAACTCCAAACTTAAAAAAAAAAAAAATTCAATCTTTATCCTAAAATCTTCAGGGAAGAGTCCCCTTTTGGTAACTTGTTCTAGAGTTATATTAGGTTGGTGCAAAAGTAATTGCGGTTTTGGCAGTTATTTTTAACCTTTTAACCACTATTACTTTTGCACCAACCTAAATTCAAAAATTGCTTTCAAGTGAATAAATTTTGGAAATATCTATTGCTGTTTGTCCTATTCCCAGGGAAAAAAAGCAGCAGCTCCTCCCTTTTCCAAAACAGTGGTTTTCAAACCTAAGTAAGCACACAGATTATCTGGGGAACTTGTTGATAAGATACAGTCCATTCCACATATTCTGGAATGCAGAGCAAGAAGTCTGCATTTTAAGCAAGCACCACAGGTGATTCAAAATAGGGTGTTCCTGGACCACACTTTTAGAAACAGCTCAGGTCACATTAATTGAGGACCTTTATTCTGTCTTTCTTAATATTCTATTATATACATACATATATATATATATACATATATATGTATATATATATATGTATTTTTTTTTTAATTAGGGAATATTGGGAAACAGTGTGTTTTTCCAGGACCCATCAGCTTCACGTCAAGTCGTTGTTTTTCAATCTAGTTGTGGGGGGGCGCAGCTCACTGGCCCCATGTGGGACTCGAACCAGCAATCTTGGTGTATGAGCACTGCGCTCTAACCAGTGAACCAACTGGCCGCCCGATATATTTTTAAATATTCTTAAATAGTTCTAATTCCCAGAATTGTTTTAAGACATATTTTTCCAACAGTTACAATTTTTCATTTCATCCTCTAGCTTCGCTCATATTATCCACCTTTCATTTAAATTGCAAATAACGTGCCATTTTGGAAAGTTCAAGGACTTGGCCCTACTGCCTAGCTACATGAACTTGGACAGGAATAGTTAGTGTTCCCTCCCCCCTCACCCCAGTTTCCTTACCTGTGAAATGGAATTAAACTACACAACATTCAAAGGATTGTTGTGAGGCTTGTGTCTGGCATCTATTAGGTGCACAATAAAAGTCTATTCCTTTCCCAAACTGAATGCAGCTTGACAAACAAGTTACACACTGCACAGTCTTTTTCATTTCTTTTTTCTTTTAAGTTAATGCTTTTGAGGCTTCATAAAGTCGTGTAGAGGAAATTCTTCTTGGGCCTTTCTTCATTCTAGTAAGAAGATTGAGGCTTTCCTTTATTTGCTTAAAACAGAATGCCTTTTTTATCTTGCAAGTGAGTTTCAAAAGCATCAAAACTGGATCTGGAAAGAACAGGCCAGGTCTGGTAGTGTACAGTTTGGGGATATTTTCAATATTTGTTGCTGCTAATTTGGAGTGTTTTGCCAGACCTGTTGATGCATGGTTTTGTAACTAACGTTTAAAAGATTTGGACGCAGTTTATAAAAGAGGATAAGGTCATGTTAGACCCAAGAGCAGAATATTAGTAATAATCATTAGCTTTTTTTTTTTTTTTAAATCATTAGCTCTTTAAAATAAAGGTACATCCCAATGTAAAGTACAGCACATGCAAACAAGTATCTGGGCCTCTATTAACTGATAGTATTCAAGGATTTGGTTAGAATTGAAGACAAGCCCATTAATGTATAATTCTTGGCATTGAGTTGCTAATTTGAATATAGCCCTGCTGACTTGTTCATGTTGCCCTGAACCTTTCTTCCTGCAAGTGTAAAGCCAAAAATAACATCCAAAAGGGTGCCACCAGTACAAAGCAGGGGCAGGTGGACAGGGGCCCACCACAGACTTTAAATCGGAAATGCCGTATAGTGCCAGACTTTATTATGGTCTGGTCCAAAGCCCTGGAACTTTCCAAAATGGCACCTAAACAGGTATTGTATTTTTCAGCTTGTTTGTACCGGTGGCACCCTTTTGAATGTTATTTTTGGCTTTACACTTGGAGATTGAAAGGTTCAAGGTGACGTGAACAAGTCAGCAGTCATTACCTGTAGGCTGTCTAGGGGACCACAGTGTCTCTGGGATCTAGACACCATCCCGTCACTGCACTTGTCACCTGGTGACCCTGCGTCTCCAGGTGACGGGACCTGTGGACTTCCCTGACTGCCGTCGCAGGTGCTCCTGAGGCGACCTGGTACCACAGCACTAACTGGAGGTCCACTCACGTGCAGGGAAAACCCATTTGGTGCATTGGTACCATTGTTATCATTTGGTACATTGATCAGAATTTGGCAGGGCACTGCTGGAAAGTTAATGACACCCTCGCTGAGACCCCCTGTGATATACACTAGTCACATCGAGTCCAATCTTGAATTTTTATGTGTTATTTTTGGCAGACCTAAATGAAGATCTTCTTACTTAGCTATTCCTGGTGCACTGAAGATACTCATGTTTTTGTCGTTACTGGTTAGGCCGGAAAGTAAAACAAATGAGTCCCGCTTTGTCTCCTGGGCTGATGACCGTAGCCAGGATCTCTTCAGCAAGGCTTCCTCTGAAACCTCCGTTGACAACCTTAGTTATTTAACCAAAGATACAGATATCAAAGCTTTAATCTACTTGTAATTTATTCTTGGCTGCACGGGTGTAACCAGTCCACTGGTCAGGAGCTCGATTCTTGGATCCAGGCAAACCTGGGTTGAGTCCAGCTCTGCCTGTTTCCAGCTGTAGGACCTTTGGCAAGGCGCTTCTCTGAGCTTCAGGTTTTTACCTGGAGAATGAGAAAAATCTGTGTTGCTTACAGGAGCATCGGGCAAACGCAGTGCTGTAATGGACAGGCCGTGCTTCTCCCAAGTGTGACATACGGTGAGGTCTCACTATTTTGCCTGTTGCAGTTTAGTTATCTGACACTGTTACTAAATTTCTTTTCCTATTGTTATTGACATTTATCTGATTGTCATGAAATTGTTTGGTATGATTTGGGTCCCTGTTGTTTCCCACTGATCTGGAGTCCTGGTCTTGTGCCAAGTAACACATTCTTGTGGTGGCTATTTTATAATAGGCTATGATACTGTCTTTATCAGTGCTAACCAGTTCTAAAAAGGTTTGAGCCCAACACAGGAACGAAATGGGTTTTAAACAATGGTGCCCCATGACACTTGCCAAACAAGGAAAAAAGTCTCTCTTGAAGGAAATGAGGCAGAGAAGGGATGTGGGCTTTGCCTCTGACGAGTTCTCATTGGTGGAGACTCCATTCCCTTTACATATAATCAGAAGTTACGTTTGAATGTGAACTCGCAGAGCTCTTTTTTCCAACCGCCTCCTAGCCTCAGTGTAGGATTTGACAAATGTGTCACATACTTGTGTAGCTGTCATGTGGGTTCCAGCTGTCTGATTATTCATTCCTTAGACGCCCATTGAGTTAGCCTTAATCATCGTAAGCTCACTTAATGTAAATGAAGCCAATATTGGTCATTCCAGAGGAATCTGCATTATTCACCAGCGTTCTGGGGACCTAGGCTTTGCCAGGGGGCCGCGTACGGTGGAACTGGGCCCTCAGCGGTGCAGGTTGGGGGCGGCTCAGGCAACGGAAGAGACGCCCGAGGTTTCCCAAGCGGTGCGAGCACCTGCGCTCTCCGGCAGCCGACAGCTGGGGTCTTTCTTGGGGGTGTTAGGACCGCACTTCTCAACGCTGAGAACCACGAAGTGCTGTGCTTACAAGAAAACCTCCTGTTGCCTTAGAAGTTGGCCCCAGCTGGGTTTGGGACCGCGGTAACGGTCTGGAGCCGGCCTGGGCCTCGTGAACGCCGGGAGGGGGTCCGGGCGCGGCGCGGAGGGGGTTAAGACGGCGGGGGCGGGCCTCGCGGGCCGGGGCTCGGGGCCCTTTGTTAAGAGGCGCGTCCGGAGCCGAGGCGGAGACGCGGCCGCAGCCCTGGGCGGACGCGCGGGGCGGCGGGGAGGCCGCATGGCGGGGCCGCGGGGGCCCGGGAGGGCGCGCGGGGCCAGCGGGGCGAGCCGGGCTTGAGCCGCGCGGCGCAGGAGAGGGGGCGCCGACCCCCACGCCGCGGGCACGCGAAAATGTTGGAGATCTGCTTGAAGTTGGTGGGCTGCAAATCGAAGAAGGGGCTCTCGTCGTCCTCCAGCTGCTACCTGGAAGGTAAGCGCCGCAGCGGCGCCGGGGGAGGGTCGGGGCGGCCGCGCGGCCACCGGCCGGGCCTTCCTAGGCCTCGCCCGCCCGCCCGCCCGCGCGCCGCCTCCGCTCCCTCCCACCTCCTTCCCCCTTCCTCTCCCTCTCCCTCTTTTTCTTTCTCTTTCTCTTTCTTTCTCTCGGCCGCCCCTGGACGCTGCGGGCGGGTGCGGGGCTCTGGGGCCCGCGCACTAACCCCGGAGGGCCCAGCGGCGGGGCTCCGCCGGAGAAAGTCCGAGAAAGCGAACTGTGCAGGCCTGAGCGGCCTGTGAGCCCGCGGGGGGGCTGCCCTCCGCTAATCGGGAATTACGTGTCAAAAAGGTCGACCGTGTTCGTGAAACATGATCTTCATTAAGCGTCTTGTACAAAGGGAGCGCGGCTCGACCATTTATGGTGCAGACATTCAAGGGATCGTGCCGTCCCCCATCCCCACCCCACCCTCCACGTACCTACAGACCAGGAAGAGGGCTTAGACTTTTGCTCTCTTTTCGGGGGAGAAAAGAGAAATTACCCCCGATTCTAAGAAGGCTTTTGAATGAGTACAGAGTGGTGGGGGTCGGGGGAAGCTCATGTTAGGTTTCTTCAATAAAGCTCAGAGCAGTTCACTTTTTTCTTCTTTCCATCCTTTCTTTTTTTCTTATCTAATTCCATTCCCCCCTTTCCTGTTATTTGTCTTCCATTTTCTTTCCTAGTAAGGTGACAGCTGAAATTTCAAGATCTGAACTTGATCTGATTCGGGGACTGGTCATCCCAGGCTATTGCCTTCAGCAGGGAAGGCTAATTGTGATTGAGAGATGTAATCGTGCTTGCATTTCTCCATCGTTTTCATTAGGACTTAAAGTAGGAATAGAAATGTAAAGCTCATTTTAGAGCAAGGATTTCTGCTATAGTGCCAGGAAGTTGTAATATTTTTCTTTTTAAAACGAAGGAGAAATAAACAGGCTTCATTAATTGTCTAAACTCCTTTCCAACTTTTTGACTTGAGGGCCTGCCTGGAGTCACATGTGCAGCTCCAGCACCAGTGTTACTGGTGAAACCTGTTTGTCCTTCTTGCCACCACGTGTGGACATCAGTCCCTTTCCCTCTCTGGGATTAGGGGTCACAGAGAAGTCTCATCAGATGGAGTGGGCATTTGGAGGGAGGAGTTGGCGTATTTGTCCCCTAAAAGTTGGCATCTGAGCAGCCACAATCATCTTCAGTTAATACGTGGCTTGTTTTCCAAGTTGCTCAGAATTCTGCACACATTCTCACTTACATCTGTAACGAGTTACTGTTAGGCACTATCATCTCCATGTTGCAGATGGATGCGGAGGCCAGTAGATGAATGGACTTTTGTAACTGCAGAGCTGGAGGAAAGTGTAGGTCACAGCAAAGCCGTGACATTGTTCTGTTTTCCTGGGGGGAAGATTGAGTGCCTACCTGTCTGGTTTAATTATTGTTTTTTGGGGAAAATTTTAAAGTGTCTTATTTCTCAAGTCTCAAAAAAATAAAATGCTAATACAGCTGACGGCCTTGGGTTACAGCTTCATCTAGGAAGGTATCACTGTAGGAATTCTTTATTACTGAGTTTTCCTTATTTTGTTGTTGTATTTAATTGGAGAAAGTCAATGAAATTATTGTTTTGTAGTTCAGAGAATTGAACAATCCTCTGATCGTTTCTTAAAGAGTGAATGTGCTGTTAGTCTCTTAGGAAAAACAGTTGCCAACATCTGGCTAAGTAATCCAGCCTTTCAGTTTCTACTGACATCCTAACTCAATCAATCAGTGTTTATTGACACCCACTGGGGCCCAGTCATCACAGGTCATGGAGAGAATTGAATATGGTCAAGTTTTCCATTCTATCGAAAGTTCAGCTATTAATGCAACTATGACCATGCTGCTACTTGCTACTCAGGCCTGGTTGTCAAAGCAATTATTAAATGCTTACTGTGTGCCACGCACTGTTTCAGCATTCTGTGATTTCATTTGCTTACTTCTCAGGATGGCCCTGTGGTTTCCATTTTATAGATGAGGAAACTTGTCTGAGGTAACAGCTAGCAAGTGATGGTGCTGGGATTTGAACCCCTGCTGTCTGGCTCCAAAGGGCCAGGTCGTAGCCACTCTATATGCTCTGTGGACCAGGACTGTTTATCTCCTTTAGAACTCGCGGTGAATGTTAAAATGGTATCTTCAGAAGCACTAATGCCTGAAATGAGGGTAGTCTTTCTTTCTCTTCTGGAAACGTAATATTGGTAAAAATGACTACTTTTAGCTGTATAATTAATTTTTTAAAAATATATATTAAAATAGCTGTACATGATAAAATTCTAAAAGGGTATTTAGTGAAAAGTCTCCTGTCTAGTTTCCCTCCCCAGAGGCACTTAGGGGTTTCTTGTGAGTCCTTCTAGAAATATTTTATGCATATGTAAGCATTTGTAGCATTTGAATTTTGGGCTTCAACTTTGTGAAAATGTGTACTTATAGCGGTATCTATTCCCCATGACCACATTTAGCTTTACAATCTTCGGTCTACTCCACACTCTGAATTTTCTGATTGTTTCTTTCCCCTAGAAATGTGAAAGGAAGCATGAAGCTTAGCCATTTGAATTCACTTATTTCCACTTTACTTTTATTTGTTCATATGTTTGTATCTGCCTACATTGTACATGAATATTGTACATGGGCTTGTAAGTTCCATACTGTGGAATCAAAAACTAATGTCTGTGAAGTGAACTCTTCTTGAACTTTCAAATTTTATTTTAAGGGCCCCTTTTAAACGCTTCTTTTCAGCAGTTAACTTTCTGGTGACTACTTCATGCGGTACCAGCCACACAGATACCCTTTAAGAACTTGTGCTTTGTAGAAGCTTGTGCTGTCTTTCTCAATAATCTCTCCTGAGGTCATCAAATAGTTCTCCTGTTTAGTGACAAAGAAAATCTGAGGCTCTTTCTGTAGCCTAGTAGAAAGCCCAACAGTCCTTCCCATGTGGCAGTGTTAGCATTGTTGGGTATTTATGATGTGACAGGCCTCGGAGGGCAGCCCGGCAGCCTCAGTTCTCGTACCAGCTGTGAGGCTTTCTTCTCTTTCTCTTTCTTCTCCTTCTTCTCCGTGAGGAGAAGAAGAGGAAGGAAAAGGAACTCCGTTCACTTTGGTTGGAGTACTTCTGAATTTAGAGTCAGGAGATCCTGCTTTTGGTCTGACTTCTCTCAGCTTTTCTGTTCCCTTACCTGTGAGACGGAACAGGCAGCCTCTGGCCAGCCCACCGTAGCGGACTTTTTTGAGGCTTTATGAGATGATGCAAGTGAAAGTTTTGAAATGAATCAAGTGCTAAATGTATGTATGTATACCGACACAGGGTCGCTTTGAGACGTCCTTAAGTCCAGAGAGTTCTATGACGAGGGTATTGCTAAGGTGCCATTCTCATGTGAGGCACACAGCTCTGGAGCAGGCCAGCCTGGACCCAGGTGCCATCCGTGCTGCCCACTGACCGGGCACATTGCTCGCTCTCTGAGCCTCCGTGTTCACCTTTGTGAAATTAGGCTCACAGGTAGTCCCTGCCTCGTTGAGTGGGGAGAGTCACAGGAGAGATTTCATTTAAATTGTTTAGCACAGAGCAAGATGTTAGCTGTTATTTTAAACAAACATTTGGCAGTCTAAAATGCTGGCATTGCCCATTTCTCTTTGGCTGAAGTGATGATATAGAATTGAGCTGAACCCACCCCTATTTTTTGTTTTAACAAAATAATTTGTTTCCCAGTTTGTTTTGGTGTATATAATTAATATTTCCTGTTTTGGGTTTTAAGGAGAAGTATCTTCCCTTCTTCTGACCCTCTCTTATTCCCATGATGACTATTTTAATTGTGGAAGAAAGAAAAATCCCATAGTTGGCATCTTATTTCTTTTCTCCAGAGGCAGGATTCCCACAGCTCCAAACATGTAAAAACTGAAAATTTCATACTGCTTATTACCTTGTTGTAAAAACAAGATGTAATTTTGCCAGTATAATCACTGGTCTGAAATAGAAACAGGAAAAATTATTAATGGATAAGTCGTTAAGATATATAACAATATTGTACAACATGAGTATAGCTAACAGTACTGTACTGTGTATTTGAAAGTTACAAAGAGAGTAGATCTTAAAGATTCTCCTCACAAGAAAAAAATTGTGACTAGGTGTGGTCATGGATGTTAACTTATTGTAATCATTTTGCATTATATACATATATCAAATTAGTATGTTGTATACCATAAACTTATACAATGTTATATGTCAATTATATCTCAATAAAACTGGGGGAAAATATATAATAAGAACCAAAGATCAAACGGGACATTGGAAGAGTTTAACTTTTTCTCTGTAATGATGGGTCATAATAAACACAACATTTTATAAAATTCCTTAGTTAGCTTTTTTTTTTTTTTAACTTTTTTTAATGGACAATGTTAAACCCATAACAAAAACAAACAGCATAATGAACTCCCTTGTACTCATCACCCATAGCTTTAATTATTATCAGCTATGGCCAATCTTGTTTTCCTGCCTAGTGAAGTTACAGTTCCAGAGCCATTTGGAAGAACAGCTTTGCTACTTACTGACTTTTGGGAGCCTCACTTTGTCCTCAGATGATGAGAGTTGTTCTCCAAAGTTTGTTTTCAAATCTTTCTTTCTTAATCCACGCCATCAGGACTTTGTTATAGTCTCTGTGTTGGGTGGTGGTGATAGGGAGGACAGACAGACAGACAGATGAGGGAGACAAACAGGTGGGATTAGAGGGAGGAAAGGGAGATGGAGCCAAAGGGGGAGATACAGACAGACTGGGAGACGAAGACAAAAAGACATGAGACAGGAAAGGGAAAACAAGATGAGAGGGATGGCAGACAGGGACAGAGGAGAGAGAGAAAAAGCGCAAGGGCGGGCAGAGGAGTGCAGGAGGACAGGCAGCTGACGGGTGGGTAAGTGGAGGCAGAGGCAGAGGCGGAACTTCAGCTCTCTGCTTCCATTTCCTGCCGTCAAAGGCAGGATGGTAGCGCCCGGTAATGGGTTGTGGGAATTTAGTGCAGATCAAGTACATAGCACGGGGCTGGCGCTCAGTAAGGGATCAATAAATATTAGCTATTATCCTGTCACATTGAGTTGCATAAACGTTCACCTCATTACTCTTGAATTCTCTTTAGAGACCTAATCCTTATCGATTTTAGCAGTCCTCACGTGTAGCTAATAGCATGGCACATTGAGTACCTCAAGATGGAATCTAACGGCAGGCCAGGAATAGCATTAGCCGTTGCCTTTCGGAGCCAAAATACCTTCTCTTGGTCATTTCAGTTACTCAAGTTAGCCATAGAAATAATAACAGCTAAAGAGACATCCTGGGGAAATTGCCTGCCGTTGGGTTGCCCCTTTACTCCAGTGACGGGTCTAAACTGACCCAGGAGTCCTTGATGACGCTTTAAAGGAGAACAGGATATGTGAAACGCATGCTTTCAAACCATCCTGGGCCTGGCAGGCAGAGGGGAAGGCTTTCGTCTGTTGCAAATGGCCTGTGACAGAAGAAAAATGCTTTTCTGGTTAGCACGCTCACTGTGGAGTTTGACTCTGGGCCGTGCAGGGACTCACGAAACCGTTTCTCCCCCACAGACAGACGGTGTAGGGAGGCGTGGAGCTCTCACCATGCTGCCTGCCTGTCAGGCGGCGAACAAATCCTGTTTCTGTTGAAAGCGCAGAGAAATGTCCTTCTATGTTACACCTTGTTTTAAGGACTTTGGCCGTGGTTTGCATTCCATTAAAAAAAGTTAGCATTTCCTAGACCTTCATAAAGGTTTTCCCGGTTGCGTTTGCTTTTCATCTTTCCTATCTGTCATTTCTGCCGTTCTCGGCTAGCAGATAATTGAGGTGCAGTCCTGAGTCATGACTTACGTTTTACCTTGTTGCTGAAGACAGACAAATGCAAGGTGTTCCCCATAGAAGTTCATTTTAGTGAACATGGGGCCGTGCTGCATGGCCTGCATCGCACAGGGCAGGTGCTGAAGATGGATTCGAACCTTGGTCTCTGCCTCTAAGGCGTTTACCTCATTGTGGAAACGAGAAGAAGTAATTGCCTGTTGCCCTAGTGCCAGGTACCACACCGCGCACTCATGCACTGCACGCAGGGTGCCTTTGGCCCTCCAGCAGCCCGGCACTGAGGCTCAGAAACGATCACCTTCCAGACGAGCTGGGCTCGGCTCTGGACAAGGCTCGAGCACCCCAGACCCCAGGCTTACGGTACTGCAGGGGAGCGTGAACAGATTCTGTACCACGTGTCACAGGGCGGTCGTACAAACAGACACTAAGTACCCAGACGAGGTGTAGGGGGGGTAGTCAGGGGGAGGCCGTGGGGAGGAGGAAGGACCAGTCAGAGGTGTACTGAGGGGGTAGCGAGGTCAGGAGGATGGCGTCTGGGGAGAGTAAATGGCCCGCGCCAATTACAGGTGAGACTGCAGCGGGGTTTGCACGGGGGAAACTGCAGGGCGTTTGGGGGGCTGGAGTGAAAAGGGGGGGCCCTGGGAGAAGACGGTCCCAGCCCAGACCCTGCAGGGCCTCGTGTGTCTATTTCAGAAGCTCAGACCTCTGAAGTGGCGGCACTAGTAACAGCCCCAAGCAGTTTCTGAGGGTTTGTTACACGCTAGGAGCAATGTCTCCCATGTTATCTGCAGACTGCCTACTACCCTGCAAGGCGCATGTTCCTCACGTTGCCATAGTAGTAAGTAGGACTGATGATTGACAGGCAGGGCCGCCTCCCAAGCTTCCTCCGCTGCCTCTTAGCCAGCAGCCACCTAGATGGGGTTTTAACAAGAGTGACTTGGTCAGATTTGCATTTTAGAAAGACCCCTCTGCTGCCTGGATGGAGGTGTAATGAAGGGGCCAAGTTCAGAGAGGGAAGCAGTCCAGGGTGTGGTGGGGCATGGAAAGGACAGGACTGGGCAGAGAGATTTAGGAGGAAAAGTGGCCAAGATGTGGGTGTGACTTAATGGGGTGGGGGGAGAGGAGGCGTGAATGACAGGTGTTCAGAGGAGCTCAAAAATGGCGGGTTCTCATTTTATGTGGGTCTTTTTACTCCATTTTCAATCATTGTAGATGCTTTGCAAGCTTAGTAGGTGATACAAAATTCCTTTTACTTTTTTTGCATTTTGGTAGAGGGAGGGGAACAGGGTCTGGGTATCTTCAGAAAGGTTAATATTTGGACTGCTGATAGGTTCAGAGGTTAGGGTGGAGAATTTTGTTTTCTAAAATTGACTGTCTAGGAACATTGTAATATAAAAAGATTCCGGGGGAAGTATTTTAAACCTTGGGCTAATGTAAATGACTTTTTTTTTTTTTTTAACTTTTTTTTTAAAGGCGGTTTCTCTTGACACCTATTTAACTTACTGCCTGTAATGTAATAAACTTGCAGTATTTAAAAAAGAAAATGTCAAGATTTGGACTTGTCACTGGTTTATAGTGGCCTCCTTTCTAGGCCTCTCCCCATGAGATTCCTGGGTGGTACTGAACCATGGACCAGGCCTGTAGCACAGGAGTCATTGGGGTCCGGGACAGAAGTCACGGGTCCGTGTTCCTTGGATAGGGAAATACTAAAACTTTATTTCACTAACCTCTACTGAAAATTGGTATTTCATTTTTTATAGAACATAGGTAACAGCCACAGTAATCTTAGCAGTACTTCGTCACCAGGAGAAATCAGATATTTTCATATGTAGCAGTTTTGATTATTCCTTACATACACTCATCCCTACTTTGAAATGACAGCAGGTAGGATCTTGTTACATAATATGTTGATAAGGCAGCATATACCGAATGTATTAAAGCAGCCCTGTATCACAGAGTTTTAAAAAATGTGTTGAGGACTGTGTCAGTGCAGCTGTTTTCCTTTGCAATCCTTTGTATTGATGCATTTACAGCCTTTATTCTGAGGAGTCCCCAGGCATCACCAGAGGGTCCACGGCCCAGCACAGATGAAGACCCCCTTCCTTAGTGGCCCTGGTGGGTCAGGTGGGCCTGGGGTCCCTGTGAGTCCTGCTCCCCTGCTGGGCCCGGTCTTGTTCAGGGTGGTCTCCTTCCTCGTCCCAGTGAGCTGGCCCCTCGTAACCCCTGACCCTTGGTGTTCTTATAAATCAACCCACCGGGCTGTGCTTGTCTTCGATTTGACTTTTGCTTTGAGGCCATGTAAATGTTCATTGCCTGTGGTTCTCCCACGAGGAACAGGGGCCGTGTCATGATTCCTTGCGTCGTTATCACCTTGCCCTGCCCCTGCTCCCCAGAAGCTCACACAGTGTTTTGGGGTGCTGGGAAAATTTTGTTCAGAGTGTGGAGTTAATGCTGAGGCTGTATTTAGCTAAACTTGTTTTTTAAATCATTTGAACTGCTCTGGTGAGGGTGTAAATTACAAAATAAAGGACCATGTAGAATGTATATAAAATGACTTTCATCAAGTTCAAATTGTGGGAAATAATACTTTTTCTCTAAGCTCACATTATAAAATGTTGTATGAGACGGTTACAAACTGACTTGAGAATAGTCTGAGCATGATCTCATCAGTTGGAACAGAGTAGGAAATAAAACACGAAGCCTTCCCTCTTTTTTGAAGGGTCTGTTTTATAGATGTTTAAATCACAGATTCCTTGAACTGGAGGATAACAGTGAAGGGCCCACAAAGGAAATAAGACCAAACCAACATGGGTTTAAATAATTGAATGTGAGCAAAAGTAAGGGGAAGCTTTATCACGTCTGACGCCCCATGCCCTCTCGCCTCCCCCACCCAGAAATGGTGGGCATCAAATGCCCACAGTGTGGCCAGTCAGGACTGAAGAGGGCGCTCCAGAGGGAACCGTGGCCTTGGGCACAGCGTCGGCGGGAAGGTGGGAAGCTTCCCAGGGGTGTTTTTCCTGGAGGTGAGTCTCCTCTGCCTCCGGGAGGGGAAGAGCCGCCAGCCCCTGGAGTTCCTGCGCGCTTTCCCTCTCTTCCTGTTGCCGGTGGCGGGTGCAGCCTCAGCAGCCGCCGCTGGAAGTCTAGACCAGATAGACCGGATCTGAGAATCTTCTGTAAACATTTTTGATCAGTGACTCACAACTTTAAGAAAGGATTATTTTGTATAAAACGATCTTTAAGTTGTACTTTAAAGACCCACACCGTTTTCTTAGAATACTGTCCAAATAAGTGAATCACACACAGGCCCAGTGAATTTTGTGGCATTTTCTAACAGTTTGATATTCTCATAGGTGGAGCCATAGCTTTTTAGAGGCTCGGAGGCGTTTTTGTAGCTGTTTCCATTCTTGGTGCTTTACTGGCTAATGAATGACTTCCTGAGTTTTGTTGGTAATGTTCGTTAATGGGATGGTGAAATAACAGTAGGGTTCTAAATGGGACGAGGGGCACTTTTGAAGATACAAATCTTAAATATATTTAAAATATGACTCAGAAAGGATGCTGCAGGAAATGTTCAGTAAATACACACACACACACACACACACACACACACACACACAAGAATAATAGCAGATGCTAAGATTTCTTTCCCAAGACTTAACAATAGCCAAAAGATCCATTGGAGGAACAGAAGAGGGGAGCTATTTGGGGCATCTTTTATTAATGAAGCCTTTGGGCTTCTTTAGGGGTCTAATTTCCTGACAGTGGGAGTGGCCAAAAGTCCATGTGTTAAGCAAGGACGATTTAAGTATATTCTGCAACGTTGGCCTTGTGAGCTGCGATCCTTTAAGGTTGACGAGCATAGCTCACTATGAAATGAAACAAGGAACTTGGCATTTATACATTGTGAGTCAATTTTGACATCAGCCTGGATTGGGAATTCACTGGAAGGGTTTGGGGTTGGACTATGGCTACACTCAGTGTCTCGATCCAGAGGCATGCATGAGCAATACTTCCCTTTGGGCTTTGGCCATTAATTTGTGGAATGGAGCAAGAACTGGAGAGGAAAATTGAGAGACTGCCTTGGATTTCCTGACGTCCTGTTGAATCAAAAAGCAGTGGGAGGCCCTTCCCTTCCTGACAGAGGCCTCGTCCCTTCCCATGAAGTTCCCAGCATCTGTCTCCATGGTAGGGACAGCCCCACTTTAACCCATATGCTAAATCCAGGGTCACCCCTGGGCTAGGATTTGCGCTCTGCCTATTCCAGGTGTTTTCCAGGCCACTTCCCCTGATTATGTAACTTTGATCAAATCCAGATGCTGCAGAACGTTTGATAGAAGAGGTCAAATGGCATTTGAGAAGAAAAGCATTTCTGTATTCATGACTTTGGTTTAATTTCCTGTGTGGGCCTGGTCTGCCAAAGTCGTATGCTCACGGCCACAAGGTTGGGACACTAGAGGGAAACACGCAAACAGTTTTTCCGGACAACTGAGAAGAGTCCCTTCTCCCCCAGTGAAGTTTTTCATGTTAGATTATCACTTATATAAGCGTCAGCTAGCTCCTATTTATAACAGTTTTTCTATTTTTGTACTTATTTTCTGATTATGAGAATAGTCCACATTCATTGTGAGAAATATGCCAAAGTAGAAAAGAATAAAGAAAAACACAAATGTTTGTCATCCCACCGCCTTGAGTTCACTACTTTTAATGGGATCATTAACACACTTACTGTTCACATTTTGGTCTAGTTCCTTCTGGACTTTTTTCAATTTTTATAAAATTGGGAATTGTTAGTATATTCCCAAGCCTTTAGATATTTTTTCCAAAAATATTTTGAATGGATTTATGAATGTATTTTATTTTATGGATAGGACCACAAACTAACTTGTATTGATCCATATTTTGTACTTTTCTGTGCTGTTATTTGAAAATCAGCATATTCGAATCATTGTGTGGATCCCTTGGGATAAATTCCTAGAGGAATATCAAAAGTTATGGAATTTTTAAAGAACTCTGTTCGTATTCCCAGTTGCCCTCCTAAAATGTTACAGCAGTTTCTACAACAACTAGCGTTGTATGAGCACCCATTTCATTGAAGCCTTACACGGTGAGCCTCGAGAAAATATACCTGCCAGTTTGATGAAGAATGTGCATTTCTTTGATTACTAGCCGGTTAACACGCTTTCCATGTTCAATGGTAATTTAAATTTTTAGTGAATTGCTTATTCATGGTTTTGGTCCATTGTTCCATAGTGGAGGGATTTGTCTTTTTTCTTTTGCTATACAGGAGTTCTTTCATGTCAAGAATCCTTTGCCTAATAATTGTACTCACTATAACGCAACAGCGCAGCTCTTTTGACTTGCTTGCGCTAAACTGACTTGATGAATTGACCTGTGCTGTGCTTCCTTCCTAAAACATACGTGGTTCATGCCACAGCACACGGACAGGGCCTCCCCTCCCCCACTGCATGAATCGCAGCCACATAAAGAGCCAGTTATGTTTCTTTCCACATCTGTTTATTTCAGATATATTTGTTTTAATTATTTGGTTAATGTGAAATCCAAATGTGAAAAGAGAATTGTTTCTAGAAAAATGAAAATGAATGCTTTAGACAGACTCAAGAAAGGCAGGTAACTTTAAAAATTGCTAACGACCAGGCGTGAGTGAGGCAACTAGAGACGATGAAAGGAATTGTACTGGATTACGCAGCGAATGGCTCTGAACTCTCCCTCCACCTGCAGGAAACTGAGCCAGAAGTGACAAGATGCAGTGCAGGTAGGACGTACAGAAGAAGAGCCCAACTCTCATTGCACACCCACACTCAAAAGGACAGCCCTGGACCCTGAAGCAAACCAGTGTACATTCAGGCGGGGTGGGGGGGTGGGGCACATAGTTTAATAAAAACATGATAATTCCCCATCTTAACCGTCTTTCTTTGGTTAATCAATTCCTGATCACGATGGCGCTAGACATACTTTCAGAGCCAGTGTCAATACTCACAGAGCAGGCCTGACACATCACTAAGTCCTTTCCACATTCTAGGAAATAGTAGTGTTACCGGACCCTTACTGATTTATCTTTGCCCCCACGACTCATAAGATGAAATTACCAAGCATAGTAATGACAGAGTTTGGGATTTACTCTTTGAGAAAAACAATTCCTGAAGGTTTACTCCAGTCAGTACTACAAAAACTAGAATGGAAAGACCTTCATTATTTATGTTCTGGTTTATTCCAAAGAGATACATATATTTTTTAATTATCGGGGAATATTGGGGTGCAGTGTGTTTTTCCAGGATGTCAAGTTGCTGTTTTTTTCAGTCTAGTTGTGGGGGTCGCAGCCCACTGGCCCATATGGGAATCGAACCGGCAACCTGGTTGCTAAGAGCCTGCGTTCTAACCAACTGAGCCATCTGGCCACCCCCAAAGAGCTATTTTAAAGATCTGTTTCTGAAAGTTCTCTGGTCATGTTTCGGAAAGTTTAGCTTAGTCCCGCAGATGTCTCAGGTGCCTCCAGTGGGTTGTTTGTGTTTCAGTGAATACTGCAAGTAGGCCCATCCCTGAAATGGGTGTTACTGCCCAAGAAAAGATGTGTGGGTGTCCTCTAAATCCATAGAGAGAACATTAGAACAGTTTTGTTTTGTTTGTTACCATTTGGGTTTGGCTTAAGCACGTGGTAGATCCTTCCATTCTTTTAAAATTAGAATTTTCCCCTCCCCCCTTTTAAAAGTTTGATTTCTTCTTGTAGTTTCCTTAAGTGAGTATTCAGATTTCACCCCATAACAGCCTACAACTGTTAAGATCTACTTGGAGTAGATTTGCTGGTTTCAAAGAACACTTGTGCATATTTGTCGTTATCACAGGGAAATTCTAGCGAGTTTGAGCGTAATTCAGGAAAAAAGAAAGATGAAGAAATTTCAGGGGAAAATAACGAACTGTATGACCCTGTAGAGTGAGCAATAGTTAGTCACACAGTCCTTACATAATATTCCTAAAGAGATGTTGATTAGTTTTCAACTTTTAGAATCTACCTATGCGCAAAACATGAGAGATGGTATTATTACAGCATAGAAGGAGCATATCAATTTTTGCCCAGTAAAAGCAAATGTAAAGAAAGCCATATTTGAGAATGAGCGTAGTGAGGGAAGCTGGAGGCAAGGGTAGGCTGTTAAAATCCTTATGAAGTAAACAGTTGAGAGAGACTGTCTCTAGCTGGCGGAACAAGAAGTAGAGGTGTAGGTCTGTTACTGAAAATACAAAGGTAACCAGTAGAGGATGGCACAGGAGAGATGGGAGAGGCGGAGCCGGGTTCTAGTGATACAGCTTATGTTTAGAGAGATGGAAGTGACCCCCAAAAAGTAGCCGTCGTCTCTGGGTGTAGAGAAGCGTGGGATAGAAAATGTTTGCCTTTCATTATGAGCCCTTCTGTAGTATTTGATTTTCAAATTGTGTGCATATATTAACTTGAACACATTTAAAAATGTTTTAAAGGAAGAAACTTACCCTCCGTATTGTAACATAAGCAGTGGCAGACGAATGAGGATGGGCTGTTTCCATTTCTAACTGAATTCATTTTGAATTAATGAATTTAAAAAGCTTAAATTATTTGAGAACAGCAGTTACCACCTTGGAATGAAAATACTTAGTGTTTTTCTCAAGATTTGGAAGAATCCATTTTTTTTAACCACTTTTTTACTAATACGTAGTACGTACAGATGTTAAGAAACAAAATAAGTTAAGAATGTATAATGTTGGAAATATTACCTTTTTGTTCCTGAGAATACAATTAATTTTCCCCCCAATTCTTCTTTCTGTTTCTTTCTTCTCTTTCCCTCTTTCTCTTCCAGAAGCCCTCCAAAGGCCAGTAGCATCTGACTTCGAGCCCCAAGGTCTGAGCGAAGCAGCTCGCTGGAACTCCAAGGAAAACCTTCTCGCTGGTCCCAGTGAAAATGACCCCAACCTTTTCGTTGCACTGTATGACTTTGTGGCCAGTGGGGATAACACTCTCAGCATAACTAAAGGTAAAAGGGCTGTGGGCAGCTGCAGGAGGCAGGAGGCAGGGAGCACTGTGGCTTCACTGTCCATCCCTCTGGTGGGGGATGCAGAGATATTCCCCCAAAAAACAGCATGTTTATAAGAGAGTCACTTTTCCTTGAGAAGGGTCCTTGGCATAAACAGAGCTTTCCTTATGTTACACTGCAAAAGACACGTGGACCAAACACTGAAAACTTTTTTTAATTGGGGAAGGGGAACGGGACTTAATTGGGGAACAGTGTGTACTTCCAGGACTTTTCCAAGTCAAGTTGTTGTCCTTTCAATCTTAGTTGTGGAGGGCGCAGCTCAGCTCCAGGTCCAGTTGTTGGTTGTTAGTTGCAGGGGGCGCAGCCCAACATCCCTTACGGGAGTTGAACCTGCAACCTTGTGGTTGAGAGCCCACTGGCCCATGTGGGAATCGAACCAGCAGCCTTAGGTGTTAGGAGCACAAAGCTGCCTGAGCTACTGGGCGGCCCCCCTCTTTTTTTTTTTTTTCTTTTTTTTTTTTTTAAGAAAAAGTATTTTTTTCTCTAAAAAGCTTCCTTATATTCGGAACAGAGCACTTGAGTAAACAAACATAATAGATTTATAAAAACCATTTGGCTACATATTTGTCTGTGTATTCAATAAAAGCAGGAAGCTTCATATAAAATGTACTCTTATACACTTACAAATGCATATATTTTTGTGGACGCGTTAAAATGCAGTAGGTATTTAGGAATTTGTAGATTTTGAGTAATCATACAAGAATAAGGGAGAATGAATGGATTAGCCTTTGAAGCTGATGTGTCTGATTTGGTTCTTTTCCTCTAAGGTGAAAAGCTCCGGGTCTTAGGCTACAATCACAATGGCGAATGGTGTGAAGCCCAAACCAAAAATGGCCAAGGCTGGGTTCCCAGCAACTACATCACGCCCGTCAACAGCCTGGAGAAACATTCCTGGTACCACGGGCCCGTGTCCCGCAACGCTGCCGAGTACCTGCTGAGCAGTGGGATCAACGGCAGCTTCCTGGTGCGGGAGAGTGAGAGCAGCCCCGGGCAGAGGTCCATCTCGCTGAGATACGAAGGGAGGGTGTACCACTACAGGATCAACACAGCTTCGGACGGCAAGGTAGGCCCCGCGGGCCCGGGTGGGCGGGGCGCGGGTGGGCGGGGCGCGGGTGGGCGGGGCGCTGCTGGGCGGGGCGCTGCTGGGCGGGGCGCTGCTGGGCGGGGCGCTGCTGGGCGGGGCGCTGCTGGGCGGGACCTGAGTCTTGGGCCAGAGCTCAGAGATCCCACTGTTGGGTTGACATATTTTTACAACAAAGCTTGAGAAGAGGTTGGCAGACACTTTCATGTAAACAGCAGGTGTCATTCATTAGCCTTATCAATGACCCCCTGTGGAGGACTGATCATGTGACATTACAAGTCCACAGGCCTGGCTGGTTCTCTGTCCTGCTGGACGTTTGTTGTTAGCAATTTCATAAGATAGGTGGAATATCTGTTGGGTTTTACCTTACGAACCTTACATTAAGATTCTTCCTTTTTAAAAAATCTATTATGTTAGTAATTTATCCTCCATGAGTAAAATTCAGACAACAGATGGATATTTTTGAAGTGAAAAGACACCTTACTAGTGTCTCCCCAAAATAAATCTGATATGTGGCCTTCTTCCTGTGGATAAAATCGTGTGTGTGTGTGTGTGTGTGTGTGTGTACACACAGTTTTTAAACAAAAATGAGATCATGTGATAACCCATAGATTTCCACACCCAGACTGTAGTTTTGTAAAGGAGTTGAAAACGCCTTTAAGCGTCCATGAAGTGGAGGAGGGAGGAGTGTGCTTTTACTGAGGTCCTACTGTGTGCTGGGGCGTTTTTCAGTCTTCATCTCATTGAAACCTCACCTCAGTCAGTCTTCAGCACGGACACTGCTGCAATCTGCATTTTTGCATTAAGGAAAGGATGGAGGCTGAGGGGTGGAATTTCTTGCTGAAGGTCATGTAGTGAGTCATTGATGGGCAGTAACTACGCTGTGACCCCACCGTCTGCCCTACTGCACCACGCTGCCACTGAGGGTGTAGCCAGATGGATTGTCAGGATGGGTCCAGATGGTGTATGTATTTTTTAGTAATACGTAATGTATGCACACGGTTTAAAAAAAAAATCAATTACAGTGAAAGGTAATTTCGTTTCTAGTTTAGTTCCCTGCCCAGAAGTAATCAATGTAACCAGCTTCTTCTAGAGTAACACGGTGTTATATACACGGTGTATATATACTGTGTTTCCCTGAAAATAAGACCTAACTGGACAGTAAGCCCTAGCATGATTTTTCAGGATGACATCCCCTGAACATAAGCCCTAATGTGTCTTTTGGAGCAAAAATTAATATAATATAAAATCAGAGTTTTATTTTTGGGGAAACACGGCATGTTTACATTTAAAAAGCCCACAAATGATGCATACTGCACACTGTTCTGCATCCTGCTTTTTCCACCTAATAATATATTTGGGAGATTGTTTTATGGCAGCACATTTCGAGCTGCCTCATTCTTATTAATGACTGCATAGCACGGATGGCCCATCATTTATTTAAGCAGTCCCCTGCTGGTTGACGTTTCGGTTGTTTCCAATCTTACGTTATTATAAATAACATTGTTATGAGGTAGCTTTCAAACCTTCAGAAAAAAATCTCAGCCTGCTGTAAAGAAAACCTATCACCACCTAATACACTAGTAACAAGATTCGTGATGCCCTACTTTTAATAGATGTAATGCACTCTGATATTTTGTATTCCATTCTATTCTGTTTCATTTCTTAAAAAATTCTGGTCATAATCCACCAAATTTATTTCATTGGCCCCTTTGTGGGTCGTGCCCTGCAGTTTGGAAATACACTGCCCATACTTCTTTGTGCTCAGCGGAGTGTGTGCAAGATAAGTTGCTAGGACTGAGTGATGGTTGTGTGCGTTTCAGATCTGTGTAGCTGTTGCCTGGTTCCCTCCCATAGAAATTACCCAAACGTATTTTCTCACCAGCAGCGTATAAGAGTGCATGTTTTTCCTCACCCCCATCAGCAGTGTATTATCAGAGTTGTAAAAACATCTGTCACTGGTAAAGCTGATATCTCATTGTTTGATATGCAAGTGTCATATTTTGAGTGATCCCTGTGTCATTTACTAAACTCATCTTTTCCTGCAGATTCGAAATGCACCAAATTTACACATACATTTAGGTCTATTGATCTAATTTCTGTTCTCTCCCATTGGTCTGTCTGTTATGCCAGTACCAGATTTTTAATTGTTACAGCTTTATAGTATGCTTTAATATCTAATAAGACTAGTCTGCTCTTCTTAATCTTTTTTAGCATTTTTATGACTATCCTCACATTCATTTGTACTGCTCAAACACACACACATGTATTTTTAACGTTCTTATCCGTTACTGTCTTTTTCCCCATGTGTCAAAGTCTTCTGGCTAAAGTCCTGTCGCCAGCATCTGATGCTTCCCATCACTGCAGATGTATTTATACCAGCACTGTGGTTTGTACGACGTACCGCACAGTCTGACGTTGATGTGTGACTAGAGATCAGCCTTATTCATCAGCTTGCTTCTCAGCTCATTGTTCTTAGCCCAGATGTGGAGCTAGGTCCTTCCATTCTGCGGGGTGGTGGGCCCTTTGAAACCTTGCCTTCAGACCGGAAGGGTGCCTTTTCAGTGAATTAGACAGCAGAGGGCACCACCCCTCGGGAGCGATTTACGGGAGCTGACCCGGTGTTTCCCATCTGTGCCGTTCATCCAAGGCAAGCATGCAGCTCATCAGCGGAGGTTTGTACTGGACAAGGTAGTGGTCTCTTCCCCTGGACTTGTTTAGTCCGCATCCTTGGAACAGATGCAGGAAGGCATGATCCCGCTTGACAACTCAGAAGGAGCAAGGCATGCGTATGGAATGCATGACTTGTAGAATTTGAGAGTCAGCCAGTGAGGAAGCCAACCCCTCTGTCTAAAAGCTGCTGTGTGCTGGGGCTCCTTTCACTCCGGGTGGAGCTCAGGGAGCTCATGTGTTCAGGCAGTGTCCACCCCCGGGCAGCTCGTCAGAGAGTTCTGGGCTTCTCGCCCTCCTCCCTCCCTCCCTCCAGCTGTCTGAGCACCTGGAGCCTCCTGGGCCTACAGGGTCGTCGGGCAGACCCTCTGCGGAGGCTCCTGGCTGTTTTGGATGGGAGCACATTCCCGGAATGAGGGGAATAGTGTCAGCGTGGGGAGGTACTCCAGTGATGCAGGAGACTGCCCAGCACTGAGGGAAGCTGCTCCGAGCGGAGCTTTGAGGGGATCCTTTTAGGATTTCTAAGTGGAACATTTAAGGCTGGAAGGAGAGACAGGCTGGGGTTGAAGAAATTTAGTTCTTATTTTCAAATGAGCTGATCTTTAGAAAAGAACTGAATTTAGAAGATTCTTCGCTAAGGCCCTGGTGTACCTCTCTCACTGTGTCCCTGAGCTTCCGGCAGCAGTTGTCACCAGTCAGCCAGCCCAGGACCACCAGCTCAGGGCCCGTAGGCGGGACTGGGGACTTTAAAGCTGGACTCCTGAAAGGGCCACACCAGACTCTGAGCCATTGCTGTTTCCCAGGAGTCTTGTCTGAAAATCTTCAGATGCCCTGGGATTTGGTTGTCGTTCTTGAATCTCTTCCCAAAATTTGCAATCTTTTGTCAGCATAGCAGAATTCAAGACTGATTTTCTCCACCACCCCTGCCTAAATCGTCCTTAGTTCTTCTGGTTTTTTGTGTCCACACCTGATTTACTTCTATGAGATGCCACTGTCAAGTTCCACAAGTCCTAATAGCCCTTGTGGAGTCTTCCCTTTTCTTCAAAGAGATGCCCAGCTGACATTTGCACAGTCTGCTGAAGTGACAGGTTTAGGTTGACAGGAATGGAATTTTGTCTTAGGCTTTAGCAGAGGTGGCAGGGTGGGCCAACTGTATAACCTTGAGTTTTAAGATTTACTCTCCCTGGCCCAACAGGTTCAGGCATCCCGGGGAAAAGCCTGCTAAAACATGGCGGACTTCCCTTGTTGAGGAGACTGTGGGCGTTATTAAGTGCTGCTTAATTATTAAGTAGTCCTTTGCTGCTGGCGTGTGAGACGCTCTCGGGGGAATGGTGCTCCTGGCTCAGCAGCCTGTAGGCAGTACATCCACGGTGGGACTCCAGGGTCTGCGGCCGCTAGTGGGCACACAGGTCCGAGCTCTGGTAGGCCTGTGGGCGTGGCTGCCAGGAGCAAAGCCTTTTCTGTTGAGCTGCTTTGACAAGGCCTGTCCTTTGGGTTCCTGCACAGTTAGAAAGGCACAGCCCTCGCTGAGCACCCACAGTGTTTATGGAACCAGGTGCGTGGCATAATGACAGGCCACCATATCGCTAGTTTCACTTTCTCCTCGGAACATGCCAGGAACTACCCAGTTCACTAGCAAATGCTACCCAAAAACTGGAACTAGTCAGAAGGAAGCCACCAGACTTGACTGTTTGAAGATGGCTGTGCAGTGCATTTAAGGGAAAGTAGCGTTAGTATTTAATAAGTGTCAGTATATAAATTGTGTGTTGAAAGATGAACTAAGTCATAGGGTCTGTGGATTTAGTTATTGAAAAAGGTAAAGTTTGCCCATTCAGTGAAACCGTCCATAACTCTGAAATCTCTAACTGGGAAGCCCGTGAAGGAGTCAAATGAGACCAGGAGCAAATTCTCCATAGACGAGGGCCTGGGAGCCGTTACCATTGTGTCCCGTTGAAGGACCGTGATCTTTGGGTTGGGGACAGTAGGTAATGAGCTTCGCTCCCCGGTGACCAGCCCTGCACTGTGCCTGTGCTTCCCAGGGTGGGGAGGGCTCTGATTCCAGGGAGCAGCTTCTGGGAGTGGCTTTTCTCTCTTCTCACCACTCCTTGGCAGGGAGAGCACCCATCGGCTGAGCTGGAGCTTGGTACCAGTGCAGTGAAGTCCCCGGCCAGAGGCCAGCGGGCAGCCTTTTGCAGACGGGCGGGGCTTGGGGGCTGTCCCCGCACCCCACCCACCCAGCCTTTGTGAACTGCACTTGTGAGCAAGGGCTGTGTGTGCCGAGGGCAGGCTGGGTAGTGCTCACTTCCGCTGTCGCCTGCCAGCTCTCGCGCACGTATCCAGGGGCCTGAGCATGACACGCAGCTCGTCCCTAGAGCCGTTCACCTGGAGGTTTCTCCTCAGGGCTCTCCAGTATAAACGGGGGCCTCCTGGTGGACCGCCTCTTCACCCGGGTAGGGCCTGCCACGCAGAGGGACAAGTTCCTCAGCGCTGTGGAGTCTGCGCACCGCTCTTGGGTTACTCAGAACTTAGGTTAGTAGGATCGCTACGAAAAGACTGTCAATTATAAAGCCTCTGAGCCAGAGTTTGCTTGCCTGAGTTTTAACTGTTCATGTATGTCATCTCCCCAAGCAGAGAGAGAGAGAGAGAGAGAGAGAGAGAATCTCCTTGTTAATGAATCCGATTTACCCTCTTGAGGGTTATAGAAGGGATCAACTTGTATATGTTATTATTTCTCTCTTTTAAAATATTCTAATTACCTGATATTACAAGCATCCAGAAAGTATTGGCATCTACCATAATCAGCAGCCATGGTCTCGGCCCTGCCATGTGTGTTTCAGGCTTTTTCTTCCTTTTTTTTCCTTAAAGAGATGTTACAGCTACAGCTGACTGACCCTGTGCCTTTTTCTCCTTCCTGCACTGGCCTCACCACTCTTCTAGAGCTGTATTCCTCCTTACCACGTCTTTGCAGGTTGGGCAAGTCTTATTAACACTTAGCCGTGCTTTTAAGTATCCTTTCCAACTGCAGTGATCGTTGGCTGCCCTTAGTGAGCCAGTAGATTCCATATGCGCCTGAAGCCCACTGTCCTGTGTGGATTATTTTTACTGGGGAAGGGGAACAGGACTTTATTGGGGAACAGTGTGTTCTTCCAGGACTTTCTCCAAGTCAACTTGTTGTCCTTTCAGTCTTAGTTGTGGAGGGCGCAGCTCAGCACCAGGTCCAGTTGCCGTTTCTAGTTGCAGGGGGTGCAGCCCACCATCCCTTACGGGAGTCGAACCGGCAACCTTGTGGTTGAGAGCCCACTGGCCCATGTGGGAATTGAACCGGCAGCCTTCGGAGTTAGGAGCACGGAGCTCTAACCGCCTGAGCCACCGGGCCGGCCCATCCTGTGTGGATTTTAATGTGGAATTGTTTTTGCATAGAAAGAGAAGAAAAATGATAGCTGTCCCCATCCACATTGCGCCCTCTGTCGTGTGCTCCTTTCCCTCCTCTCGTCTCAGTTGGTCCGGATGAGAACTCCTTATGGAGCGGCTCCCGGCACAGGTGCTCACCACTGTCCATCTCACAGGAGACTCGTGCGCGTGTGTCTGAAAACCCTCTTCCTGCCTTCCCGGCCGTGGAAAAACCTGGATGGCCTTGGGTAGCCCTCCAGCCCCTGCTCTGTTCCTGGAGAGACTGGCCGAGGAACCACGGGGTGTATTACTGGGTCACGGGTGTCACGCAGGTCTTGATCTATGATGCTTCTTAGCTCAAACCAAGGGAGTAGGAATGAAAAGGAGATTTGTGTGTTTAGTGATTTTTCAGGAGTTTAGTGATTTTCATCTCAGATCATCTTTAGTTCTAGATAATTGTATAATTATAGGTAATCACGATAGGTTTTAGTAACAAGCATAGTCATTTTTAAAAACTTTTTTCCCAATCGCAAGTAATCATTGAGCTCTGCTCTTCACTAATCCACAACTATTACCGAGCACCTCTTCTGTACTCATTTCTTGTTCTCATGAAGCTGAGGTTCTAGTAGGTGGAGATACAGCGATCAAGCTGATAAACAAGGAGTTATCAGTTAGTGGTAAGTACAATGCGGAGAAGTGAGAGAGGTGATGATGATAAGAGCTGGGTGATGCCTTTTGACTCCTGGTCAGGGAAGACGTCATGGTCATTTACACTCCGCTCAGCATGGTGAGAGGGCAGCAGGCGTGTGAGGGTTAGGCAGGTGGAGCATTCAGGCACCTCACGCATTTGAGTGCATCTTTTTGCTTTAGCAAGTCCATTACAGCAGAGAAACACAACGAAGTGATTTTCTGACCGCTTGGGCCTGGGTGGAGAGACGTGTATCTGAGGTTTCGCTGTGCGTCGCGCTTAGTGAGGCTCAGCAAAGCTGGTGCGTTGGCGTTGTTTGCGTGGGTGTGTGCTCTGTGGCCTGAAGGCTGTCCCTGTTTTCCTCAGCTCTACGTCTCCTCAGAGAGCCGCTTCAACACTTTGGCCGAGTTGGTTCATCATCACTCCACTGTGGCAGACGGGCTCATCACCACTCTCCACTATCCAGCCCCCAAGCGCAACAAGCCCACCGTCTACGGCGTGTCCCCCAACTACGACAAGTGGGAGATGGAGCGCACGGACATCACCATGAAGCACAAGCTGGGAGGAGGCCAGTACGGGGAGGTGTACGAAGGCGTGTGGAAGAAGTACAGCCTGACCGTGGCCGTGAAGACCTTGAAGGTAGGCCCGGGACCGCCTCGAGCAGCCCGGCGTCCGGTTAGGGCCACTGCTGCTCACGGCGCTTATCGGCGCCGAGGAAATGACTCTTCAGTCTTTTGTGTCTTTGGACGTGTTCAGTTCTTCTCATAATCTCAGTGTGTTTCCACATCGGGTGAGAACTGAGAAGTGCTGTGGCTTTTGGTGTAAAAAGATTAGTCATTTGGAGAAGTTTTTTCATTCTATGACGAGTTTTTTTAAAGCTGTGGGTTTCCGTTCTGTTTGTGTGGCACTTGGATCACTTCCGACTGAGAGTTAAGAGAAGGAAGACAAAAAAAACTTTGAATTTTGAAAGCAGGAGATTTAACCAAGAAGCGTTCAGCTCTTCTGTGGATTTTTGTTGGCAGATCTGAAACGCAAGTGCTGTGTAGTTCCTAGCAGGTTCCTGTTCTTTGTGTTGTGTGTCCAGACTTCTGGAATGAAGCAAACATTGAGGCTTCTTACTAACTCAGATCACCCCTTCCCCCTTCTTTCTTGTTATCTGTGACTTGCACCCTCTCCACTAATGCACAGCGTTTGTGGTTTCCAGGCGGTTTGTTTTTCTTTTGAAGTTTTCTTTTGAAGTTCTGTGAAATCTTTAGGACGCCAAGGGAAGGAGTTTTAGTTTGCATCCTTCTTCAAAATGTGATCTGCGCTTTACCTATGGTGAGAGTGTCCCCTAGTGTTGACCTGTGTTATTTTCACTTGTTTTAAATGAACTTCTGGCTGTGTCGACCTGTGCACAGACATCGCGAGATGAGCCCGTTTGTGCAGCTTTTAGAAAAGAAAAAGAATGGAAACATCTACTGTTGGGGAAATGGACCCAACTGTGTGTACGCTTCTCAGAGGTCGGCTGAGTGCTCGCTCTGAGTCTGGTGCAGCCAAATCGCTCCTCTTTTAGGGGCTCTGGTGCTTCCCTGATGCCTCCACTCAAGCACAGCAAGTGGGGAGTGTGCTTTCTGGCGGATGTGAAGGGACACGTTAGAGGAAGGGCACCTTCTTCAGTCCTAGGAACCCAAAGTGGCTTCCTGGCCCTGTGTCTCTTTAGATTGGTCCTTGGGGCATGACTGATATTTATGTCGGGGGCCATGGTTTGGGGGTCACCTTGAGGACTCCTCGACATTTTCCAGATAGGATTTTTTTAATTTAATAAGCATTTATCGAGTTTCTCACTTCTATTTGCCAGACCCTGGGCTTAACACTAGGATTGTGAAAATGAATTAGTCAGAGTTTTTGACTTCAGCCTAGTCTAGGTAGTTAGAATAGTCTAGTTAGCAGTAGATAGTCTAGTTAGTAAGAGAAATAGGCAAGTACTAAATCATGGCAGTGCAGTGTGATGAGGGCCACGTTAGGCATGAGCTTGGCACTGTGTCACCTCACAGGAACAAAAGGGGGGACTGGCGAGGTCTGCTTGGTGGGGAGAACACATGAAGGAAACGGTGAGTCGGGGCCGTAGGAGGAGCAGGAGTTGGCCAAGGGAACAGAGGCCAGGAGAGCGGTGGAGGGCAACGAGGACACAAGGCACAGGGCGTGGACCCAGCTGAGCAGCTGGGGGTTTTCCTGGGGGCAGTGGGGCGCATCGAAGCGTTGGACGCACCAGGGATAAGATGGTACTGTGTTTCCCCGAAAATAAGACCTAGCTGGACCATCAGTTCTCATGCGTCTTTTGGAGCAAAAATGAATATAAAAGCTGGTATTTTATTATATTATACCTGGTATTATATTTATATTATATTTATTACATTATACTGTGTCTTATATTACTTTTTGCTCCAAAAGACGCATTAGAGCTGATTGTCTGGCTAGGTCTTGTTTTCGGGGAAACACAGTAGGATTGGCGTTTCCCAAAGATGGCTACGTCGGTGAGCCTTGGAAAGAACTAAACATCTATTGCCCCTCCTCTCACAGATGGGGTGGGTACAGGGAGAGGCGTGTGCCCAGGCGCTGTCACCGGGCCCTGACTAGCTTGGGAAACTGTTAAAGGCCTAGGCGTCACCCACGCATTTGCCAGGATTTGCAAAAATAGAACAAGGAAGAGCAAAAGCACAAAACACACTAGATTTCAATCCAGGCTCGTTTGAAAACTAAAAAGAGATTAAGTTTGTACAACATGAGATGTGGGGAAAGCCCAGCCCAGTAGCTAATGCTGCGGCCCTGTTTCCTGAACGACTGAAGAAGGAGGATTCCAGAGGCGGGAGCTCCTGGAGCTCAGTGGCGGTGGTGGTGGTGGCGGCGGTGGTGGTGGCGGCGGTGGTGGTGGCGGTGGCGGTGGCGGCGGCGGCGGTGGCGGCGGTGGCGGTGGTGGTGGCGGCGGTGGTGGTGGCGGCGGCGGTGGTGGCGGTGGTGGCGGCGGTGGTGGCAGTGGCTGTGGTAGTGATGGTAGTGGCGGTGGTTTTCTATTACCAGTGAATCAGAATTATCTGGGAAGTGGGTGCCTATTAGAATATCCTTCTCTAATGATGTGTTATTAAACTTCTTATATACTTCTAATGATTTTCCCTAAGATCTTTATTAATTTATGGTCCCAAATTACAGGATCTAATTTTGTGGAATTCTCTGAGTGGCTAACCAGGGAAAGGGGAGTGCTTCATTTTCTAGAGGTATGATAACCCAAAATGTGCTAAGGAACTCTTAAATAAATAATGTATCTCTCTGCCTCACCACTCTGCACAAGAACCAGCTCTATGATATGTTCCCCATTCGTCAGATAAGATTACTGGTATTAGTGTTTTGGACGTTTATCTCCACCACAGAAGTTGAGAACTTTGAGTTGGGTTCTAAATGACAGTAATGGCTTACATTTATGAGCTCTTACGACATGCCTGGCAGAGTCCTGAGGGCCTTACTTAGAGCATCTCGTTCAATCCTTACAACAGTCTTAAGAGAAGGATAATAATATTAGCACCATTTCAAGGTTGAGAAAACTGAAGCACAGGGGAGTTAAGTAACTGACCTGGTGTCACACAGCTAGGAGAGGCAGAGCCAGGATTCAAACCCAGACATTCTGCTCCTAAGCCTTATTATTATTATTATTATTATTATTATTTATAATAAAGGTTCTTATTCCTCATTTTTCCTGAAAAATACACATAAACCACAGTTACGTATCTTAAAAATCACTTCTTCCCCTCTCCCCTTCGCCCTCATTCGCTCCCCTCAGAGTCTATAGTTATGACCTACCTTGCTCTTCAAGACTCCTTGGGAAACCCTTGCAGCTCCAGCTCCGGCTTTTGTTTGCTCAGTGGTTCTCACCGAGCACCACTTCACCTGTTCACCTCTTCGTGCCAGTCCTCACTGGGCACCTGAGTCTCTGTCCCCTCCTGCCTCCCTGTCCTACCTGTTTTGTATTGCTGGCCCCTCAAAGGGCAGTGCCAGCTCCTCCTTGGCCAGCAGGGGGAGCAAGGCCTTACTTTTAGCCACGACTCCGTATTGACACTAGGCAGCCTTGGGTCCATACCTTCAGGGCATAAGACTGGAGAACAGAAAAAAGGAGGTGCTAGGCTGACCCCTATGGATGGGGAAGTGGTATTACAGCCAAGGCCCACTGATGGGGACCTGCTAGTTTGAATTTTGACAAGAGTCTGCCGGTCAGAGCCTTAACATTAGCCCTGTACTATCAGTGTTAAAGGATGTGCCCAAGAGAAGCAACTGTCAAGAACCAGAAGCGCCAAGTTTCACAGGAGCTATTCCAAGAGTTACTTTGTGAGTCAGTTGTTTTCTATGAAACAGTTGTGTGAGTAGTAGAATTAGCAAAGACCTGCTGTTAATCTAGTTGTGGCGTTAAGAGTGAATCTTAAGCTGACAAATTTACCATTAAAATAGGGGAAAATTATGTTGTTATAAAATGTTGTCTTAAATTGTACCCAATTCTTTACCAGTTTTCAACGGGGTGATATATGCACAGTCTCCTCCACCCTTGATTTGTGTCCTTACGGAAAGAGTCCGTGTGTGCGTTATTTAGAATCACGTGGCAGCATGCTGTAGCCACTGGGCTGCAGCTTCCTGTCCACTGACTGTCCGCACAGCTGTTCCTTGTCAGAACACAGGAGGTTGCCTTGTTTTTATGTGGATGTATGTCAGCGTGCACCCGCCCTCCGTGGGCACTTATTCTTCCCAGTACGTGGCTCTTACAGAAGTGCCGCAGGGATTCTCCTTGTTTGCACACATGGGACAGTGTCCTGGTGGCCAGCGCTCAGAGGGGAACAACTCAGAGGGGCCGTGTGTGTTTTTCGTCTTCATCACACCCCCAAAGCCCCCCAAGGAGCTCGTACCTGTCTGCGCTCTGCCACGGGTGTCGGGGGGGTGCCTGCTTCCGTCCCTGCACCAACACCGTGTGCTTTGCTTTGGGGTTTATTCTTGTCATTTTCCCCCCAGGAAATTTATTGGCAAGCTCCAGAAACGAGCAGAGAAGGAAGGGTTCCGTGACAGCACTGACACTAGACAGGCCCACGCAGTGGCCATGTGACTACGCGGGGTGTGTGTGCCAGGGAGAGGCCACCATTGTCATGTGGCACTTGCTGTTACACTGGGTTCTCTTCTGGCTGTGCAGTGAGACCCAGTGGCCGTGTCTGGGGACCAGAGTTCTGGGGGCTCCTCTGTGAGGTGGTTTCTCATGTACTTTTCGCTTGAGCGTCAGGTCCCACGTCTGGCTTGTGAAGCACCTTCCTCAGTCAAGCTCAGAAACTGCCCCCTCTCTCCG
This sequence comes from Rhinolophus sinicus, assembly GCF_057876585.1. Classification (NCBI taxonomy): domain Eukaryota; kingdom Metazoa; phylum Chordata; class Mammalia; order Chiroptera; family Rhinolophidae; genus Rhinolophus; species Rhinolophus sinicus. Next base: position 4,946,185 of record NC_142516.1, on the reverse strand, counting down.
GTGTGTTTTAAACATGTCGGACCTTGGTCCACCCGATGGGTGAAGGGTGGTACTTCACTGATTGTAACCTTGCTCACCTCGCATTTGGGTAAGAACCAGAAAAGTAGAAACTAGGCGGGAACACAGATCCAGGGACATGTGTCCTTGCTGAGAGGGAGGCAGCGAGAGCACCGAAAGCTATACAGTGACAGCGGATGCAGAGCCATTTTAAAGAACAGTGCTTGTCTTATGCTGTTGAATACTTGCTGTTGGGGGTGAGGCCAGGGAGCAAATAGGATGAAGCTGGTTAGAACAAGGGAAAGGGGAGTGCTTCATTTTCAGAAACTTGTGAGATTCTGAGTCTGAGAGAATGTATCTGCGAGAAGGACCAAAAAACAGTGCTAAACACCAGCCTGTCTGTCATACAGGCAGTCTATTCCGTCTGCTTCTCGGGAGTCAAGGTCACCTGTCTTAAGAGTAACAGTGACTTGCACTGCTGGAATGCTGACCCTGGTCTGAGAACTGCGCTTAGCACTCTGTGCGTGACGCAGATACTGCTCTTCTTTCTGTCTTGTGGAGGAGAAGCAGAAGTTCAGAGGTGCCCTACCCTGTCTGTGATCTGTCCTGTAAGTAAGTTGGTGCCACAGCGGCACAGCTCCGTCGGCGTCGCTCATAAGCCATCCTCAACCTCTGCTGTACCAGCCGAGACGGTCACCCGCGTCTGCCCAGTGACCCGTCTCCCTCCCTGAGACAAGGCTGGACTTCACAGCTTTTACTCAAAGTTTGCCTTCACCCTCATTAATCTGAATTAGTTTTGTTTTACTACATAAATAGAAGAATTCTCTTCAAAAAATTGATGGAAAGTTTTAAATGAAAGTAAAGGCATATAACAGGATGGTAGCATTGGGGATATTTACAGTTTAACACAACTACAAATGTAGTAAGCTGTTCGTAGTTTAAATAACAAGTTGAACCAGGTCTGATTCCAGCAGGGGGAGACAGGTTCATTGACACTGGTTGTCCTGAAAGAAACAAGGAGTTATTTATACTGTCACGTGTGTGTGTGTGTGTGTGAATGAATGAATGAAGAGAAAAAGACAGAAGGAGAAGACGGATGCCTTGGAAAGCTGTATTGTTCTTTTCGCATGTCCAAGCCTCTCGATATAGAGTATGGTTCTTTTAGAGAAGTGTCAGTGGCTGTAAGACAGATGATATTTCTGAAACGACATCACTGTGCGTAGTTTGTATGGTGCTCTAAAAAACCCCAAAAACTCCACTTGTCTAGAAAGCTTCGTTTGAGTGCCACTTTTTGAACATGTTATTGGCCAAGCAGGGTTCTGGAAGCCCGTCCTTACGTGCACAGCATGGACTCCCCCGATTCTGGCAGGCCTTTGACATTAGCGTGTCCCCCTGGTAAATCAGAGCACTTCACGCCCAGAACGGCACGGCCGGCTGAGCATATTACGGAGCAGAGAGGACTCAGAAGAATTAAACAGCCAATGGCGTGGCGGCGGCAGCAGTGCGGCCTTTCCCCCGTTCAGCCTGACACAGAGGCTACCGACGAGGTTTAATTGACATTAAGAGCCACTCGCCACTTTTAAAGAGCAGTAAATTGTTCCTGAGTTTCATCTCTCAGAGCCCTAAGCAAAGGCTGACACGTAACTCGTTGGTCATGCTTGGCTTGTAAACATGATTGACCAAAGCAAGAAAGTGCTCAGTGAAGGTTGACTTGTCCTCTGGAAGTCTTCCCTCAGTTCCGCGGCCAGCGGCGCATGCGGCAGTCATGGGGAGTTGTGCCGTAAGCACACCTTAGAGCCTCGTCTCCCCGAGGGGCAGGTCCCACATTTCAATAAACTCGATAAAGCTTTCCTCTTGGGGGAGGCTGGTTTTCAAGACGTTCACTCCCCATCTCCCATACAGTCTTTCTCTTCAGACAATTCAAACTCCCTGTGGAAACTTGAAGGGTGGGCTCTTGCCTCCCTGGTGGGCCTTTGTAGCCAGGTTCTCACAGCAAACAGACCATGTCATTTACCACTACCTGCTTCCTGTTTTGAGGGTCAGTTCAGAGGACAGTGGGTCCTTTAAGTCAAAAAGAAGTTTACCCAGTGTAAGCCCCAGCAAGGCTCTTGGATCACAGGGCCGGCCAGGCGACTCAGCACTCCGGACGGGAGCCAGGACTGGATGCACATGAGGACGTGTAGAAATGCCACCACCTCCGCTCTGGCGTCTCCCTGCAAGCTTGCTACTGACGGTCCTTGTGACTCGTGTTAGGGGAGCTGCTGGTGACAATGATTTTAGAATCGGAGTAATTGACCTGACAGTGGTGACGGCTTCATTACGAGCCCCATGGCACCGTGTTCAGCTGTTCCACGTCCTGTTTCTGCCATATTTTGAGGCATCGTTCTAATGTGGTAGTACAATATGTTTTTGTGTCACCAGGGTCTCTTCCCTTAAATCGGGTACATTTCAGATTCTTCAAATGATTTTTTTTGTTTTATGTCATGCATTTTAAGACCCCTTGGAAAGCAGCCATTCCTGAGGGAGATTGTGGTTTTGCCTGCACACATGTCCCCCAGCCCCACAAACTCCACGGGTGATGGAACAAATATAGTTTGCGTAGCAGCTGACAGCAGCCGGCCGCCAACATACAGGCCACCCTTGCTGTATTGCCCTGGGTGAGAATTCAAAAGTTCAACACCTAAGGATTTAGAAACTCATCGTGCCATTGAGGCGACGATCGGCTGCCATGGAACCTGCCCAGAGTGGGGTGGCGGCCGAAACTGTGGGCCAGGATGCTCGTTCGGCAAAGCTCCAGTTTGTATTAACCACCCACGCTGTGTACTTTCCCACGTAAACAGTCCTTGCTGAAATATTTTCATTACCTTTTTTTCCTGCAGGAGGACACCATGGAGGTGGAAGAGTTTTTGAAGGAAGCTGCAGTAATGAAAGAGATCAAGCACCCTAACCTGGTACAGTTACTTGGTGAGTGCGAGGAGCCCTGAGGGGGGGGCCTTTCCATTAAACCCGCTGGGGTGATCCAGGCGCTGTCAAAGAGGAGGTGACTGCCTTGCTGCATGAACACTTCTGATTTGGACATCTGTTCTCTGCTAACATTCAGCCCTCGGTAAAAGGAGGTGTGTGTGTGTGTGTGTGTGTGTGTGAATTTTATTACTTTAATACCTACAAGCATCAAATGCAAATCTCAAATTGACTTCTGAAGCTTAAGAATTTTCAAGAGTTCCTTCACTGAAGTATTTCTGGAAGTAGAGCCATCAGACATAAGCCCCTGGGGTAAATGAACAGTGATTTAGGCCATTTGATGTGTGCCTGGCCTTTGCTTCTGAACTCGGTGGCAGCCTCTTCCTGTTTTAAGTTCATTGGCTTGAGAGGTAGAAAAGAGCGGGCCATGAACCCCCCTCCCCTGGAAACATCATCTCAAGTCACAGGTGCTTGGAACCATCTTAGCACTGAGTCCAGGGCTTGGGGGCAGAGTCAGATCCATTTCAGAAGCCTTCTCCTTGAGTGCCAGTCCTGTCTGATGTCTGTGCTGTGTCTCGCTGGCAGGGGTCTGCACCCGGGAGCCTCCGTTCTATATAATCACGGAGTTCATGACGTATGGGAACCTGCTGGACTACCTGCGAGAGTGCAACCGGCAGGAGGTGAACGCTGTGGTGCTGCTGTACATGGCCACGCAGATCTCGTCAGCCATGGAGTACCTGGAGAAGAAAAACTTCATCCACAGGTAGGAGCCTGCTGTAAAAGGCCCCACCCGGAGGGGTGACCGCTCGGCCTCTCCCTTCAGTGCTGGCAACATGTTAGACCTAGGGACAAGAGCTGCGCTGGGTTCTGACGTGACCAGCTCTGGGTGTGTGTCCAGGGCCCAGTTCAGCCAGGCCTAGAGTCTGGCCACGGAGCAGGGAATCCTGGGGGAGAAACGGTCCGCTTCGGAACCGTTCTGGACTAAGTGGCGAACTCAGTGTTTCATACACGGTGTCGAGTGCCCCTTGTTCCGCTGAGCCCGGCCGGCGGGCGCCGTGGTGACCTCTTCCCTGGAGCAGGTGGCCCTGCCCTGACACACGGCAGGAGCGGCCAATGCATGGGTTTCGGTTTTGTGCTACGTGTTTTTTTTCTCCCTTCTCTTTATTATCATTTCATTCTCCACTTAACTTGCTGTCACCGGGCTCAGCGATGTTTCCACAATTGGCAGAATTGTGTAGATGCGGCTCTAAGTGAAGCGTCTTTGCTGTTTCAAAGCCCGGAGTGTTGTGACCTTCAGGTGTGCCACAATTATCCTGGTCTTCACATTCTTTGTTGGTGGAAATGGCTTCCTAGCAGAGTGACAGCCTATCCAGGCCAGAGCCTGTGGGCTTTGCTGGAGTCATTCATACAAGACATTCTCTGTGCCACCACTGTGACCTTTCCTGTCCAATTAGCTTGACTATAAAACCTGTACATGAGATTCCATAGTGGGGGATAAGAGGAGCACGTGTGAGATGCTGGCGGTTCCTTGTCAGACAGATTCTCTGTGCTCCGTGGGAGCCCGGTTCATGCGCTCCTGTCACTCAGGAGAGCGAACCCTGTGAGGCTGCAAATTGAGATTTCTTGACTTCCCGTTTGCCTCGCATGTCTAGGTCCAGTCCCTCTTCATCCGGGCAAACTCTGAATGCTTTATCAAAATCCTGTTAGGCACAACTCTCCTGTATTTAATTTGTCTCTGATTGCCAATGCTCAAGCTGTCGTATGCAGCCATCGCCTTAGCTGCTGCCTCTTCTCAGTCCTCGGTTCCTGTTTGCCTTGTGAGTTCACGGTTAATGTCATGAACCGAAGATTAGACTCCTACCTCCCTGGTAGAATCAGGAGGTGAGAGAAGCTAATTAGACAAGAGCAAATTCTTAGGATACATTTGGATAAGCATCAGGAAGAACGAGGAAAGTAGGAAACACGATTTGGGTAAAGAATGCCGTGGTCTTTGTTACCAAGTCTGGAGAGGACAAGTGGAGAGTCCCTTGGCTGTAAGTTGCCCACGGTCGAGGACTGGCCTCTGCGTTCGTTCCTGGTTCCTGCGTAGAGTAGCAATAACCAAACAGACACTTAGATGACACTATTCTCCGGGCATCAGTTGAAGCACTTCACATATTAGTTAATTACTACTCACAACAACCTTAAGAAGTAGGCGCTGTTATTCTCATCTTCATTTTACGGGTAACATAACTGCGTCTCAGGGGAACTAACTTGCTCCAGATCACAGGCCGGGGTGCCGGCTCCCAGGGCCACCTCTGCTGCCTCTCAGGGCGCTGGGAGCCCAGGTGGGTGCTGAGGGATGGGTGCTGCTCCCCGGGGAGGAGTTAACATAAGTTTCCGGGGAACCAGGCTCCCTTTCCATTGTCAGTATTGCATCTTTCCCCAGCAGTGGTGGGTTTGCAAAGCCGGAAAGCTAGCCAGGAACACTCATGGATGGACTTTTTCCTTTCCCAGAGATCTTGCTGCCCGAAACTGCCTGGTAGGGGAAAACCACTTGGTGAAGGTGGCTGATTTCGGCCTGAGCAGGTTAATGACGGGGGACACTTACACAGCCCACGCCGGGGCCAAATTCCCCATCAAGTGGACTGCACCCGAAAGCCTGGCGTACAACAAATTCTCCATCAAGTCCGACGTCTGGGGTAAGGGCTGCTGCTCTGGCCTGTCTGCTGGCCCAGGGTGGGACCCCCGTGGGACCCCCCCTCCCCGTTTTCCTGTCTCTTCTTGCTTTTCTACTGCATCTTTCATTCCTTTTATTTTTCATTACGTAATTCTTTTTTGTTTCTCTTTTGTTTAAATATCTTTTCTCCCCTGTTTTCTATCTGAAATGAAGTAAAAGCGATCTTTTTCTTCTGAAATAATTCAGATTACCATTTTTTTTTTATTTTTTTTTTTACACTTACCGTCTTTGTCTTCATTCTCAATGTGTTGCTTGGGTTTGCGGGGGCAGCTGGCTGACCCTGCAGCCACCCAGAGGCTTCCTGTAATGCACCGAGTGCTATGTAGTTTGGTTTGGGCTTTAATAGGGCTCTGAAGCTTCATGTGACCGTTTTTTATTTTTACTTTTTAAAAGAACTTTTTATTATGGCAAATTTTAAGTGTATATATACTAAGGAAGACAGTTGCCTGCCGAGCTTCATGCACCCATCACCCAGCTTTCCTGGTCATCGCCTCATGGTGCCCTTGTACCCTCTGTGCCCCGCTCCCTCCCCTGACACTTATTTTGAAGCAAATCCCAGACATCATACTATTTCGTCCATAACTATTTCAGTGTGAGTGTCTTAAAGATGGCGTTTTTAATTCTCATAACCACATTGCCCCTCCTCCCAAAATGGACAGTAATTTGTGAATATTATCAACTATCCAGTTAATGTTCAAATTTCCAATTGAATCAGGAAAGTTGTACTTTCATTTTACAGTCTGTTTGAATTGAGATCCAAATATGGTGCACACAATGTGATTGGTTATGTCCCTTAAGACTCCTCTAATCTGTAACTTCCCTCTCCATCTCTTTATTTCCCTCGCTGCTTATTTGTTGAACAAATCTTGTCATCTGTCCTTTAAAGTTTCCCACATTCTGGATGCTCATTGCATCCCCGTGGAGTGATTTAATGTGTTCCTCTCTCGTAAGTATCTCAAGTAAACGGGTAGTCGGAGCTAGATGGCGTAATCATATTCAGGTTTGACGTTTTTCCTTTCAGTTAAGAGTTCTTCATAGGCGGTGGTGGGCTTTTTCATCAATAGGTACATAATGCTTGATTTTCTCTCTGTTTTTAAATAATTTTAACAGCTATTGATACCCAGCACCTAGATCCACTAATGTCTTAGGCATTGCCAAATGGTAGTTCTCTAATTCTGTCATTTCTTATTCATCGATTGGCTTAATACTTATATAAGAAGAAACTTTACCTGACCTACTGTTTGGTTACTCAGGGGTACAGTTCATAAAGGAAAGGCAGGATAAGTGTTTGCTTTCTTGCCATTATTTACCAGTTTTCACAATGAGTTGGTTTCTTAATACCTTCCAATGATGACCAGTTAGATTTTTGGTGGTTTTTTTTTTGTGTGTGTGTGATACTATCATGAATGCTCATATATATAATGCGTTTAAATATATTTGATAAGCTTTAATTCACGGCAGATGTTTTCCTTATTGGTATTTGTCTCATGTTTGACCAGTGGGAACTTCACGTTGCTCCTGGTCCTTTGGACAGGACCCCTGTAGTCTTTGAAAGCATCTGTGCTGTCTGTAATGATAAGATGTCACCCCCTGCCCTAGACCTGAACCACCCATTTCTCCAGGAGCCCTGCTTCCTTTAATGGGGTCTGGAGTTTCAAGGCTATACTCTGGGCCTTCAAAACTTTCAAAGATTTCATAAGATTTTAGTGAAATGTTTCAAGTTGGGAGGGACTTGGAGATAATCTCCTACGCCCAGGAAGGAGAAGTGGCCTGTCTGAGGCACAGAGCCAGTTGGTCACAGAGCTGGGAGTAGAAATGGCCTCCTAACTTGCAGCCTTAGATTCCCCACCACATGTCCCAGCAAGACGGTCACGTTCCCTGAGAGATCTGGAGGGGCTGATGCGGCCAGTCCTCTTCTCTTCCAGCGCCTTCTAGCCTGTGGCTGTGAGCATGCTGAAGCTGGCATTGTGTCCTGGGCTGTCGGTAGTTAAGAGCCTGGTAAAATGTCAGTGCCTGGCCTGCTTCTGAGGGTGTGACTTCTGATGTCTGCCACACAGGTAACCAATTGTAAATGCAGCATAGTTCACACGTTTTAAATACCCTTTCTTTCTTTGTTCTTCTAGCATTTGGAGTGTTGCTTTGGGAAATTGCTACCTACGGCATGTCACCGTACCCGGGAATCGACCTGTCCCAGGTGTATGAGCTGCTGGAGAGAGACTACCGCATGGAGCGCCCGGAGGGCTGCCCGGAGGAGGTCTACGCACTCATGCGAGCATGTGAGCTACCCCCCCAGCTCTAAGTCACACGTCACGCGTGGGCTTTGTGAGACGTGCCACTGCAGGAGTGTACACGTAAAGTAGGGCACTGAAGCTCTGCATTTCCCCTTCATTCCCAGTCTTCAGAGCAGCAAATGGAACAGTTTGGTACCTATTTTCCAGACTTTTTTCAGTGTTTCTATACATCTTATTTATACATAATATTTACGTGTGAGGGTTTTTTGGTTTGTTTTTTAATGCAAAATTGGGATTGATGGATACCAAACTTGGATTTCTTATTAGTAAATACACATTCCTTGGATTTCTTAATAAATGCAAACATTCTGCTGTAGTAGGTAAATACTCCGGGGGACGTTTAGCTCATTGGTTTTATTACACATATGAAACCATACCTGCAACTTTTTTTGCACTTAGCAGTGTAATAGGCATATCTTTCCATGTCCATAATTCAAAGAAATCTCTACCTCTACTTATCTCCCTCTCACTCCACCCCCTCTTACTTTGTCTAGCTATGTAGCACCCCATTAAGTGGTTTATTCATTCACCCAGTCCTCCTCTTTTGATGAACAGCTGGTGGTTTTACACGTTTGTTTGGGTTTTGCCATTAATAAGCAAGGCAGGAATAAGCACCCTCATACATACATCTGCCTCTGTGCATTGTGCTGTTATTTCTAGAAGTTGAACTGTTGGCTCAGAGGGCTGTGTGCATCTTAAATTTTGATCGATTTTACCAACTTGTTCTCCTGAAAAGGTTGCCCCAGTTTACACTTCCACTGCAAGGGTGAGTGACTCTGTCCTCACCAGCACTGGGCTCCGTCAGTCCTCAGTCCTCGTCTTAATCTTGTTTTGATTCGCATTTCTTTACTGATGAGGATTTTGGCCTTTGATAACCATGAAGTAAGGGTTAGATAGAAGATGAGCTATTTGGCTGAGTAATTTTCTGCACTTGCGAGAGTGGGTTGGGAACAATATATTTGTAAATGCAGTCTGGCTGTCAGCGTCTCTGGGGTTTTACAGTCTACCTTCCTGCCAATATCTAAAGTCTTTTCAAATTTTTAATGTCTATAATAGGATGCAGTGGCATTCATCACTTTAGCTTGTCACAACAAAAGATGGGTAGCAGGAATGGAGTGCTTCTTTCGTTTCTCGACTTTTCCTTGAGAATTGCTAGCCCCACGCTTGTTAGCCAGGCTTCATAGAGGGTCTGACTCAGGTCTCACCTGTCCAGGTTGGCAGTGGAATCCCTCTGACCGGCCCTCCTTTGCTGAAATCCACCAAGCCTTTGAAACTATGTTCCAGGAATCCAGCATATCAGATGGTAAAGTGCCCGTCCTTGGGGTGCCTGCAGTGGGGTGAAAGGTTGGGGTAGGAGGGACGGCTGTGTGGGATTCCAGCTCTGGTCCTTTGGTTCACTTCTGGGTCGAAGTGTGCGGGCCAGCAAGTTACCTGAGACCAGAAAGCTGGGCAGAGGTGTTGAGTGTGGAGCTCTCTGTCTTTTATAGCCATGCAGAATTCTGAAAACTACCAAGTGCTGTTTCTTCAGCATTTGTATCTCTTTTCTGTAACTGTGTAGGTGACTACTGTTACTTTAAAAAGAAAAAGGAAACCAACATACCAACATGACACCATTACTGATGGCTGCTGCTTTTTGTGTTTTTGTGTGTGTGTATGTGGTTCTTAGAAGTGGAAAAGGAACTGGGGAAAAAAGGCATGCGAGGGGTTGCAGGCACTCTGCTGCAGGCCCCAGAGCTGCCCACCAAGACAAGAACCTCCAGGAGAGCCGTGGAACACAAAGACCCCACCGACGTGCCCGAGACACCCCACTCCAAGTGCCCAGGAGAGCCTGGTATGTCCCCACCCCACCCCCACCGCAGGCTCAGGGTCAGTGCCCTCAGGGCCAGGGTGGCAGACGGGGAGCAGTGTGCACAGCCTGCACAGAAGGGCAGGCAAACTCCCATTAGTTGTCCAGCGGTGGAGAAGGTTCTTCTCTCCCTGCAGCATCCCACCCTCCCTCTGGGAATCGTTAGGAGCCATTGGCTTCGGCACGTAGTTCAGTCTGATGTGTAGAGGTGCTTCTGAAACCCACTGAGCAGGAGCCACCTTGTCACGTGTCACCACAGCGCTGTGGCTGGTGCTCATGCAGGGCACATACAGCAGCAGTGAGTGTTGAATCAGGCGGAGAGCAGCTTGTGGTGGAAGCACTGCCAGGAGCAGCTCCCCGGGACTGGTGGGACCAGGAGACACCTGTGGGCCAGAGGGGGTGGCTTGGGAGGGGTCTCACGATGTGGTCAGGAATCGTGTTAGCGAGCACTGGTCTGGTGCCTCCTGCACCAGGCTCGACTGGGAATTAGGTGCTGTGTTGGAGCAGTGGTGCCCGTCCCCCAGAACCCCAGAAGTCTGGGTTCTGCTGCAGACCAGCTGAGGTGGGCTGGCATCTGGTTTGTAGGGGCTCTTAGGGGATGTTCTGACTGACCACAGCCTGAGTGGGAAGGGACAGGACGAAGCGGGAATCAGGGGTGTTTAACCACAGCAGGATCTGGAGCCACAATCCCCAAGTTTTTCATAATATACTCATATTAGTAAGAAAAAGTTGAATGTGCAGCCTAATATATATCGGGGGTGCCAAAAAAATATACAAGCGGACTCTTTGGTCAGCGTTGCTCAAGCAGCAGTTCGCCGTCATCAGAAGTGTCTGGACGCTGATGGGAACCACTTTGAGCACCTCTTGTAATTGCAGAAGTCAAGCGTGACTTGTATTCATCTTTTGTTATTGGTATATATTGAGTATTACAGTTTTAATAGTTTTTCCTTAAAATGTGTATACATTTTTTTGGCTCCCTCTGTATATCGTATATACATATACTACTGCCCAAGTATACTAAGTGTATTATAAAATAAACCAAAAATATGTACTTAAAAGGTTTACATAAGAAATGTGTCCAAATTACAATGCTTTCTTTCCACACCCCTCTGGGTCACCCCACTGGAGGGGCGAAGGCACATAAACTGCCCAGAACCTTCGACCCTCCGTCCTTCTCTTAGTTGTCGTGATTCAGGTAGTTGAGCAGTGGAGAGGTGGAGAAGCCACTATGGAAACTTCGGGCTTATTGAAAGGCCAGTGACGAGCAGGCATGTGCGTGTGTGCCCATCAGTATTCACCCAAGGCGTGTTTGGTTCTAATCTCGAGGTGAGCCGAGGTGTCAGCTAGCTGACCGGCGCTGAGATAGAGCTGTCACGATTCGTTACAGTTTTACCTTCTTCCTCTGGCTTGAATTGTGGGGCAGTCCCCGCTTTCCCTGAGTCAGATGTCCTGCGTGCTGCCTGATACTTTGATAAATGCCCCCTGTACTTCTGCTCTGAGTTACAAGGTGTGACAGAAAACCCTCCCCTCTTTTTGCAGCTGCCCCCTGAGGGAGAGGTCTGTCATTCACTAGCAGGGAGCTTGGCAACACCAGAAAGATTTCTTAGAGCTATTACTCATATTTAATGATTTAAAAACTGGAAAAGGTCACCCCTTCTTGTTTCCCAAGCATAATGGCCCAGTGTCACTGCACCCTGTGGGATGTGTCCCGTTCCCTCCAGGTCACACCTTGTAGAAACCACCAGTTGGCTGGTCTGAGAGGCACAGGTTATGACCCTTTGCTCGGCCTTGTCATAGTTTTTACTCACCAGATAGTGAGGGGACTCTGCAGATATGAAGGAAACAAGTGCAGGTGTGCGGGAGACGGGGACGTCCCGGCTTTTTGTTCTGCTGTCTTCAAGGAGAGAAACCTAAGCTCTTCCTAATAAGAATACTAACAATGACAGCAGTTACTGAGAAATTCTGTTCCAAGAGCTGTGCCAGATGCCCCACGCTCATTGTGTTCTATCCTCCCAACAATGCTGTGGCTTGGTTTTATTAGTCTCCATTTTATTGCCGAGAACGCTGAGGGTGAATGACAGGAAGGAAGTTGCCCAGGACCCAGGGGAGCAGTGGCGCTGCCAGTCACGCAGGGCTGGCAGAGCCCACCCCTGGGGCCGCTCCGCAGAGCGGACAGCCAGCCCAGGTTCCCGCCTGCTCGGGAGCCCTTGGTCTGCACTGGTTAAACCCTTCCCACTGTGTTTCAGATCCTCTGGACCACGAGCCTGCTGTGTCTCCTTTACTCCCTCGGAAAGAGCGAGGTCCCCAGGATGGTGGCCTTAATGAAGATGAACGCCTTCTCCCCAAAGACAAAAAGACCAACCTGTTTAGCGCCTTGATCAAGAAGAAGAAGAAAACTGCTCCAACGCCTCCCAAGCGCAGCAGCTCCTTCCGGGAGATGGACGGCCAGCCAGAGCGCAAGGCGGCGGGAGAGGAAGAGGGCCGCGAAATCAGCAATGGGGCGCTAGCCCTCGCACCCTCGGACACAGCCGAGCCAGCCAAGTCCCCAAAGCCCAGCAGCGGGGCTGGCGTCCCCAACGGAGCCTTCCGGGAGCCAGGGGCTGCAGGCTTCCGGTCTCCCCACCTGTGGAAAAAGTCCAGCACGCTGACCAGCAGCCGATTAGCAGCCGGCGAAGAGGAGAGTGGCGGCAGCTCCAGCAAGCGCTTCCTGAGGTCCTGCTCCGCATCCTGCGTGCCCCACGGGGCCAAGGACACGGAGTGGAAGTCAGTCACGCTGCCGCGGGACCTGCAGTCCACGGGGAGGCAGTTTGACTCCTCCACCTTCGGAGGGCACCGGACTGAGAAACCAGCTCTGCCGCGGAAGCGGGCGAGTGAGAACAGGTCCGATCAGGTGAGCAGGGGCACGGTGACGCCCCCGCCCAGGCTGGTGAAGAAGACGGAGGAAGCGGCTGATGACGTGTTCAAGGACGCAGCGGAGTCCAGCCCAGGCTCCAGCCCTCCCAGTCTGACTCCCAAGCTCCCCCGTAGGCAGGTTGTGGTGGCTGCTTGCTCTGCTCTTCCCCACAAGGAGGAGGCCGGGAAGTGCAGTGCGGCGGGGACCGCTGCAGCGGCCGAGTCAGCGCCGCCCAGTAGCAGGGCAGGGCCAGGCGCCACTGGAGGGCCCAGCAAAGGTCCTGCCGAGGAGTGCAGGCTGAGGCGGCACAAGGCCCCCTCCGAGTCCCCAGGGAGAGACAAGGGGAAGTTGTCCAGGCTCAAACCTGCCCCACCGCCCCCCCCACCAACCCCCATTGGGAAGGCTGGGAAGCCCTGTCAGAGCCCAAGCCAGGAAGCAGCCGGGGAGGCAGGCACCCCTGGGAAGGCCAAAGCCCTGCCCGTGGCTGTGGATCCTGCCAGCAGCGAGGCTGCCAAGCCCAGCCAGCTGGGAGAGGGCGTCAGAAAGCCTGTGCTCCCGTCCGTGCCAAAGCCGCAGCCATCCGCCAAGCCGGCGGGGACCCCCACCAGCCCAGCGCCCACGCCCTGCACGCCGGCGGCTTCCTCCACCCTAGCAGGGGACCCGCCGTCCTCCACCGCCTTTATCCCTCTCATATCGACCCGCGTGTCTCTTCGGAAAACCCGCCAGCCCCCGGAGCGCATCGCCAGTGGCACAGTCACCAAGGGTGTGGTCCTGGACGGCACCGAGGCCCTGTGCCTGGCCATCTCCAAGAACTCCGAGCAGATGGCCAGCCACAGCGCCGTGCTGGAAGCCGGCAAGAATCTCTACACGTTCTGCGTGAGCTACGTGGACTCCATCCAGCAAATGAGGAACAAATTCGCCTTCCGTGAGGCCATCAACAAACTGGAGAATAATCTCCGGGAGCTTCAGATCTGCCCGGCAACAGCGGGAAGTGGCCCAGCGGCCACTCAGGACTTCAGCAAACTCCTCAGCTCCGTGAAAGAGATCAGTGACATCGTACAGAGGTAGCAGAAGCCGGGCGTCAGGCCAGCCGCAGCCACTTGCCGTGCCCCAGACGGTGGCTGACACGGGCCCAGTGAGCTGGGACCTAGGCCCCAGAGCTCAGGGCCGCCAGGAGTACAGCCCTGCTACCTGTGTTGTGCACCAGCCGTCCTGCACTTTGCTCTCCTCAGGGGCTCCCAGAGCTGCCGAGCTCTGTCTGGTGTCCCCACTCGGGACTGCAGTCGGCGCCAGCCTCCTCCCCACAGAGTGCTTCAAGACTGAGCTCTTCCGGCCAGCCGGGAAGGCGGTGAGAATTTCCTTTGCGTTTGTCTTTCTGGAGGATTTCCTCTGGCTATGCCTCCTTCTCTATTTTCCCTAAGAACGAGTGCCCTGAACGGGAGCTATGTCACCAAGGCCTTGGGAACTGTCACCCTCACTCACCCAGTGGAGCCTGTGCCCTCATCCTCCTCCTGCCTCCTGTCCTTAAGCCACGTTTCCAGAACTATCCTGGGAAGCTCTGCCAGCGGGTCACTCTGCACTCCACTGCTGCCGGGGGCTGGTGCCCTCACCATTTCCCCACGTGAAGGACAGCTCTTGAGCTGGGGGGTAAAACGGGGTGCTATCACCAACCAGCCTCTGGGTCCCAGGTCAGGTGGGGAAGCTGAAGAGGCCCGTGACGTGGGAGAATATTCTGTCACCCATTCTCTGCATGTCCTCAGAGCCCAGTCGCTTGCTCTCGTGACATGTGCTGCTCATCCTGGATAGAAAGCTTGAGTCTTAAAGGTAGCAGGGTCGCTGTCCAGCACATGGGGGCAGGGGAGGCGGGAGGGGGTGCTTGTTGGGTGAGTCGCTGGGCCCAGACGGTGCTGGGCCCAGGCAGGTCTGCCCTGGGCCCAGGGTTCCCTTACTTTTGAGTTTCCAGGTGCCCTGAAAAGACGCTGTCTGATTTCTGACTGATCTCCCCCTCCCTTTACTCCTCTAAGACAAAGGAGATTTTTGCAGGGCTCTTTCTTGTGTGACAGCCAGTCTTCAGTTTTCTGGAGTTCCTGAAGCATTTCAAAGCTCTGCCCTCAGCACAGCTGCCTGCGATACAGACATTGGGCCCCAGCACGCAAACAGGAGGAAAGGACTGGCACCAAAGCCCCATGCAGTATTGGCTGCACCCCAGTGGGCAGACGTCTTCCCGAATCGCCACCCCCAACCCTTAGCCTAATGTCTGTGTTGGACTCACCAGGGATGAAGAAAACCACAAACAAAGTGAAACCCTAGACAAGAGCCGTCTCCCCTGGGCTGCCCAGGACCAGGCTCATTGAGCGGGCACCCAAGTCTCCTTGACCTTGACCTAGAGCAGCTACTGAAGAGTGGGCAGGCACCTGCCTCTGCCTACCTCCAGGCCCGCAAAGAACCTTGGAGAAACCAGGACAGAACCGCCTTCTGCTCCCCACGCCTTCTCATGGCTGTGACCTCACCCAGGCCCCACTTTCACGCTCATCACCTAAACTTGTATTTTATTTCTCGGGTAGAGATGGTTTCCTCTGGACCGTTTTACGCTGTTCTCACAGCGTGTCACCTCTTTGCCCTACCCCAGACTGCTGTGTTACACAGACTGAGGGAGGTGCTAGAACACCGCCAGTGGCCTTGCAGACCAAGCAGACAAACCCCCCTGCCCCCCAGGTTCCCCGCCTCCTGTTTCTGTGAGGTACTGGTCTCTTTTGTTTTTCACATGATTGCCACTATATTTTGCATTTATACCTTGGTATTACACTCTCGTAGACTTGCTCTTTTATAAATGACGTGTAAATAGTCTTCCACTACCTTCCCTTCTCGAATGCCTATGGTGTCTTTTTTTTTTTTTCTGGTCCAATACATTTTGTTTCTGTATATGACTCTGTTTTTTGAATCCACATCTCTCCTCTGTAGTATTTTTTAAATAAATGTTTACAACATTAGGACTTGGGCGGGTTGCTTTAACCCTGTTAGAGTCATGGCGTGTGTAGGAAGGGAGAGAGTCCTTGTTTTCCTGAAGGGGCTGGAGGTTCCGAGTTGGGTTTGACAGAACAACGATGGCAGGAGTGCGGCAGCGTCCTGTGTCGTCGTCAGCCCTTCGTGGGCATTTGCGGCCCTCGTCCCAAACCCTCCCTGTGCCTTTGACGCTTACTTGCCAGCAGCCTGGCTCTTGTCAGCGGCACTGAGTGGGCTGTTCCACCATCCATCCGGGCCATGCCTGTCTGACTGGCATGGGAAAGGAAGACCAGCCCAAGGGCTGTGCCAACTGTCAGGTCATTGAAATGGGGGCGGGGGGCGTCATGGCCTGATTCCTCACTGGCCTGGGAGATTTAATCCCTTCACTAGTTCTCTTTTTCGCTCTCTGCCTTTGATCACTTCCTGCCCCTGCCCTCAGCCCCCGAAGTGCCCCTCA
The DNA here is from genome assembly GCF_057876585.1 of Rhinolophus sinicus. NCBI lineage: Eukaryota > Metazoa > Chordata > Mammalia > Chiroptera > Rhinolophidae > Rhinolophus > Rhinolophus sinicus. The sequence goes on along the minus strand of NC_142516.1, from coordinate 4,930,018 downwards.
CTTGTGTTTGACACGCCGGGTGCCTCATTCCTTTGTGGACGAGGAGCAGGGTGTACTGGCCTGCAAGGGGACGGAAATGTCGGGGCCCTGCCTCGGCCTCCCCCAGCCCCCCAGCAAGGGACCATGGTTGGGGGCGGTGCTGCTGTTTTCTCATCTTGGTTTGCGTTTGACAGCAGCTGACAGCTTGAGACGTGGAAGTCAGGGAAGGAAGGAGCGCCTTCGGGTAATGATACTTATTAAGCCAGCAGACTTGTCAGCGCGTACAGATCCTGCTCACCAAAGCAGAGTAAGCAGCACGGTTCAGCGAAAGCTCTTTACCGGAGACCTCGGGAGCGAGACGTGCGGCCCGCCAGGTGACGGCAGTGAGGACGCTGCCTGGGACGCGGCTGCTCAGATGGTGGCCACGAGCAGCGCCAGAGGCCGGTTCCACAGGCACGAGCCGAGGCCGGGTTCACAGAGCCTGTTCTGGCTGAGCCCTAACTGCCACCGAATGTCCTGAGTCTGGGCTTTCCCACAGGTAACAGGGTCTTCCCTTGAGTGACAGCCCTCAAGTTGGAACGAAGACGTAGAATGATGACAGTGGCAGCCACAAGTGATGGCTGCTTCCTCCGTGTCAGACGTGGACGTCACAGAAGCTTTGCGGCAGACTCTTGGGCAAGGTGTTCCCCTCAGTTGCCCGGTGCTCCAGTGAGGTGGCTTGTCCAGTCAGTTCATGATGGTGTCACACAGCCGTCACCTTGGCAGCTGCACCAGTGTGAAATAAAGGTCCTAAAAGACAGTTTCCTCAATAAGAATCTTCCACGTGTCACCTGAGCTTAAAGGCCTGACCAAGTCACAGAACCCTTTGAGAACTCTAATGCAGACTGGGTCTAGCCTCTGAAAAATGCCTCTACGTGCACACACAATAGTTTTCAAATAATTTTGACTCCTGCCCTCAAGATCCACAACCTAGGAATTCCCAAGGGCCAAGCCCTCCTACAGGGGTTGGTATTACCACGAAATAGAAGCCTAAAATGTCAGAAATTTTTAAAAGCAAGCAGTTAAAGATCCCCAAATGGAAAACAACCCAGATGTCATCGACAGAAGAGAGGATAAGTACATGTGGCATGTTCAAGTGGTGGAATATTCCAGAGCAGTGAGAATGCACCAGCTGTTGCCACACCGACATAACGAGTGACTCAGACGTAATGTTGAGCAGCAGCAGCCAGACAGGCTGGTGATTGTAATACAGGTAGTTCGTGGTACAGTGTTGGAAGTCAGGAGGGAGGGTCCTTTAGGGGGAAGGGGAGTCATGCCGGGTTGGGGCACAGGAGAGGTGGGGGGGCAGGCAGTACTGTTCCTTAATCTGGGTGGTGCTGGTTGATGGGTGTGTCATGGTGAAAATCCATCAAACTGAACCCAGGAGCACATTCCCGATGTGTGTTATGTCTCACTGAAAGCATTCCTAAAATCCCAGCTCACGTGTGAGCGCTGTTGGCTACTCTGCCGCTGTGCTCAGTGTTACTACATGAAACCCTCACACCTTTTTTTATGGAGGTTCTATCACAGTCCTCATTTGATGGGTGAGGAAACGGGCCCAGAGATGTAAAGCAGCTTGCCCAAGGTCACACAGCGTGTGCCAGCTTATAGCTCCTGTGCCAAGGCTAATGTGTTGACAGTGCAGATGGCCACAGCACGACTAGCAGAGATCTGTGCTCCGGGCCAGGCTCCTCCCTCCATCGTGGGAGAGAAGACGTCAATTATAGCTCACCCAGCTTCTCAGGTGTCAAGATGTTTTATAGGAGGCATTCCCAAATTGAGCGCTCTGGGGAAATCAGTTTCTAAATGTTGTCTTGGCACAGCAGACAAGGTGGGACAAGACGGACCAGCCACGGTGACACTGCCCGCGCCTGCCCTCATCCCTGGTGGTCACCCAATGTCTCAGGCAGGGTCCCCGCTGGCCGCTCAGGTTGGGGGCACCTCGTGTGGGCTGGCTCTTCAGTGTCGTGCAGCATCTTTGGCACCGGGGCCAAGTTAGGACGAGGTGGCTCCTTGCCGACAGCACCACAGCCTGATGGCTTGCTGCCCCCACGAGTCTCCTTTTTTCTTAAACGTCTATTAATATTTCAAACACATAGGAAAAGATAGACAGAAATGCTCCCCATGCAGTTTAATAGCTAAATACCTTTACATCTGCACCCAAGGTGAAGGCTCTGTGTTTAGAATAAATGTGATGAACGGAGGCAGCAGCTGTCGGGTGCCTGCCCTGGAGGAGAGTGGCTGCCACGCCAGGTGGAGTGGACCCAGACTGCCTGGGAGCTTACTGTCTGCTTCCAGAATGCACGCTTCCCAGCGAGCCTGCCCTTCACATCTGAAGGGTAAGGAGAGAGCAGGGCCGCAGGGCTTGACTGAGTTGGCGGGTCCGGAGTGGGGTGGGGTTTAAAGAGGTGATTTAGCCAAAGTGGTGGGAGAGGATTTAATGCCCCTAGCAGTTCGATCACTGATTTTTCAGGGTTATTGAGTGCGGATGTACTGACAACTGGAAACAATAGCTTTGCTGTTAATTTGTGTTTAATGATGAAAGCTTTAGGACAGGATATCCATGCCTCGAAGGCCTTCCCACTCGCCCCTCTAGCGCGGATTTCTCCATAGAGGTTAATCCAAAACTGAAAACCAGCCAGGCATACCTGAAGGTGTGTAAACCCACACAGGAGTGTCTCAGCCTTGGTGGCCTCCAAGTCTCATAATTAGTGACCATGGGAGCTGCTCTCTTTTTTAAGGTCTGTATCCTCATATTCTAAGAGTAGAAACTGGCAAGTGAGGGTCAGCTAGGGGACCTGGCTGCAAGGCGTCCCTCTGCCCTGGGTCTGTTTCACCTGGTCTTTCCTGTGCAAGTTCTCTGGCTCCTTGTAGGGGTGAAGCACTGAGGGAGCAGTGACCCAGGTGCTGCCCCCCCTTACGGTGGAAATGAGCAGTGGGGTAAGACAGCCTGGGCTGGAATCGTACTTGCCTCGTCCAGACTCCCTGTGACGTACATGTCAACACCAGAGGTGTTCTTGACGACAGTCACATTGGGGCTCGTTTGCTTGAGGTTTGCCTTCTGTGGCTGGAGGGCTGAGTGTTTGCCTGTGACCAACAGACAGAGACCCGGGGATGTGTTCCATCCCCACAAGACTCACGTTCGCAGGAGGCATCCCGGGTACCTCTTTCTGGGACAGTGGTGGAAGCCAGAGTATGATGTGCTGTCCCCTGGCTGGGCCCTGTCACAGCAGCCATGAGCCCCCGGCTCATGTACCAGGCACACAGGAGCAGCAGAGGGTCGTGTTCTGACTCCCGTGTCCTGTCACATCTCCCCACCCCAGCTCTGCTTCCCAGTTAGCTTGTGTCTCTTGTGGCTCAGATCTGTGTACCCCTTAATGAAGTGGCTTTCTCGCTGCCCAGGACTGAGAGCTGCTGCTGGGGAGCGGAAGTCACTAATAGAATGGAGAACGCTGTGAAATACTCTCAAGTGTCAAGCTGGGCCCAGCCCAGTGTGGTTCTAAAAGGCAATAAAAATCCACCAATTAATTGTGACAGCTCAAGGGAAAATTATTCAATTGTGAACAGAGACAGGCAGCAGCTCGAAAGGAGGGGAGATGTTGCCATAGTAACATCGATACAGGTTCTCATGTCAGCAGTTGAAGCCAGCCTGGGAGTGAGCAGTATCAGACTGCTGTATCTGACAGGGGATGGGACGCAGGACACACCAGGGCAGCGTTTGGAAGAGATGCTCTGCCCTCCAGGCCCACAGCCACTGCAGGCCGAGCGCTGGCGTCCCCCGGGCAGAGACGGTGTCTTCAGGATGGGAGAAAGCCAGGGAGGGAGCAGTCAAGTGTAGGAGGCAAACGCCCTGTGTGTGTTCCCCTGTACCTTTGACCGTGGGCATTTTACCAACTGCCAATTAAGGGGACACTGGGAGAGGTGAGTGGGCGCGTGCAACATGATTTCCATTTCCCCAAAGTCAAGCCACTGGCAGCTCAGGAAAGTGGCATTCATGGGGCACAGAGGACCTGCAGGCAAGAATCAGGCGAGCTTCCCGTTTCAGTTTTGCAGTTTACAACTTTTATTTCAAAAGATCCGTACAACACATTCAGATTCCGCACATTTGAAATGCAGCCTTGCTACAGCAAAAGTGAAGGCCTTGTTTGTCTCCCACGGGAGTGGCGGCTTGGCGAGCGCTGTGCTGCCGAGGACAGTTACCAGAGGGACCGGTCACTGGTTCTGAGCAGCGTCTCGACACCACAGCAGGGTTTTCTTGCCAGAGGGATCTTGTATTAATGGGGTGGAGAACAGGATTTTATTTTTTTCATTTTTAACTTTCAGAACCATATACTGTACCCAGTGGAATGGACTCATTCACAGTTGCACTTTGGATGTCGGCTGCAGACGTCCCTGTGGAGACGGTGGAGACGTCCCTGTCAAAACTTTGATGGCCCCACTGTAATCCCTCAGGCCGCCCACCTTCCACCTGGAGCCTGCACAGCCAGCTCTGCCTGTTTATATTTATGGCCAACAGTACCCTCAGTTCCATGGCTGGAGACAGACCGTGGGGACGGGCCAACACAGGCACCAGTGACAGTGCTGGGGGGCCGCTGCCATGGGGGGGCGTCGTCTTTTTACCCGAGATGGTTGCTTTTGGTCATCTCCTTGTTGACACTACCAGCCTTTTGCTTCAGCAAAGTTGGAAATCTAAAGTAAGCACCCACCTAACGAATCCTACCGCTAATAACTCCTTATAATAACACCCACGCCTCGGTCTGCGAGGTCTGAGGGGTGGAACCGGTGCGGTGGGGAGCAGGGTCCGAGGAGAAGCCCTGTCCCGGGTGCCCCGGCCCCTTCACCGGCGGCCGAAGCGGAAGCTGAAGCCGCCTTTCTTCCTGCTGTAGCCGTTGAGCTCCTCGGCCAGGGTCCCTAATGGGCCACTAGCCTTCTCCCCGTCAGCCGGGAAGAAGCCGGTGGCCTCACTGCCATCATCCTGCCTCCCAAACCGGAACCTGAAGCCAGCACGCTCTCTGCCTGACATCTGCAGCTCCTTGGCTGTGACGAGCAGGGCATGTGGGTGGGGGACTGGCAGCCACTCGGAGGAGCCCCATGGGAAGTGGCCTCGGTGTCTCCGGGACAGGTCGGCCCAGTTCATTGTGCCTCCGATGGCGTCCATGGGCTCTTCTCTGTCCAGCAGAGGAAAGCAGGTGCCCAGCGGCAGCAGGAGGAACAGGCAGGACAGGAAGGAAAGGCTTATCATCTGCTCCAGCGGAAAGAGAGGAAGAAGTTACAGGCTGCTGTGTGGGCCGTACACACTTGTCAGCAGTACCTCCCAGGGCCTGGGCAGCCGTCAGAGCGGAAGCCGGTGGCCCACCTGAGCCCAACTTGCGAACAGCATGAGGAAGCGTCACTGCGTTGTGGGGACCAAGCCTTTATTTTCTTAGCAGGCGCAGGAGCTGATTACACCAATTAGGCTGGTGCTCCCTCTCCTGAAACCCCTGGATTTGATGGCCGTGGCAGTTTAGCTGTAATCCCACCACTGCTGGGATGGCTTTCAGCAGCACACAGGCAGCCAGGGAGAGCTGGGCGAACTTGGGTTCATTCTTTTATTATAATTATTGACTCTTGGCAATATCAATCTCAGAGCCACGGGGTAGAAAGTTAATAGGACCAATCTCTTAGTCTTCAACTTGATAATAAACGGGTCTAGATAAACTGTTTAGCTAATGTCTCTTTAACATGGAAATAAGTTGCTCCAGAAAGCAGGAAACCGATCTGACATACCTGGGCTAACGCACCCCCCCCTGGGGAGGAGCGTGTAAACACGGCTGGATGTCGATGGTCCCTATTGAGCACCACGTGTGTACACGGCGGCACTTCATCTGCACAATAAATCTAACTTGGAGGCAGTCATTCCCATGTTTCTCGGCAAGAAAACTGTCAGAAAGGCTAAGAGATTGTGCCTAGGCCACACAGCGAGAACGTGGAGGCTCTGGGATTCGTGATTCTAATGGTACTTCAGGCCCCTGGGCACTGCTTTCCATCCGTGTCTGCACTTCCTTGCAGCCCTCCAGGAGGTGTTTGTTCCCTGTCACAGTGGAGGGAGTAGGCTCAAACAGGTGGCTTGCCGGAGATGTCACAGCTTTGTAAGTGACAAGTGGGATGCCAGCCTATGTCTAACTGGGCTTGACTCAGGATTTGCTATGTGTAGTGGTCTTTGTTGGGGTTGGAACCAGACTAGAGCCTCCCGGCATGCCCCTGCCTCTGCAATGACTGCTTGTTCTTTTGCAAAGGAAGCCTTTTTGGTAACAACCGTGGCGAGTCAGGGCTGGCTGGTCCTCTGAAGAGGAGAACGGAGACTGGAATAAAGAGAAGATGGCACAGGCTCCCAGGGCTTTCCTTAGAAATGGCTCCCTTGAAGACATTCCAAACTGAACTCCGCCAGAAAGCTTTACAGAAATCACAAAAGCAGCCATCCTACGCTTCTCATCCCGGGGCTGGAGCCACCTCTCACCTCCTTCTGAGAAGCCCCTGCATCGGGCCTGGGTGGGGTGGGGCTTCCCACAGGAGTCTCCTCTCCAGAAAGTACCGCGGACAGCTCTTTGGACCAGGGAGGTTCCCACCTGGGGATGACGGCCTCCGGAAGGGACATCTTGATGCACAGAAGGAAGTGGCCCTTCTACCCTTTTGGGGGGTCATGAACCCCTTCAAGAACCTGGTAGAAGCTTGGGACACTTGCACTGAAAATTGGGCCCCAGCACAAGTCAGGGTGTCTGTCAGGCCCCAACATCCGGGACAAGGCAGGCAGGGCACGGGATGGAGACCAGGGGCCGGGCCCTGGAGGGCAGCTGTGGCCCATCTGTGCTGCTCTGGGCTACAGGATGGGGCACTGGCCTCACCTCTCTGGGCCTTCCCAGCCCTGTGGCTGGCCTGCCCAGCTCCTGACCTGGGTGAGGCCCTGAGCGGGCTTGCTGAGGGGTAGGGGCGTCTACTCACCGTGCTGTGGGCCTGCTCCCCAGGAGGGCGGGCAGGCTCCTCTGAGCTCTGATCCAGGAGGTGTGGCTCCCGGGCTCTCCCCGCTTTATACAGGTGCCCTGGGCCTTGCCACCCGCCTCCCTGCGCTCGTGCGCTCTGACGGCTGCACATTCCTGACCCTGGGATTCCATTGGGGGCTCCGGTGGTGAAGGAGAGGGCAGTGCTGACTGCATTGACAAAAGGCCCAACACAAACAGGATGTGGTCTGATGAGGGGCAGACGGGCTGGTCTTTGCCCAGAGCCCCACCTCGTTCAGAGGAAGCGGAGGCATCGTTAACTGAGTCATGGGCAGGGACCCTCGAGTCCCTTGGAGGCGGCGTCGGCACCCACCCTTGACAATCCCAGTGGTCCTGTCTTAGGTCTGCCTCACTCTCCAGAGAGGCTGTGGAGGGGGGAGGTCCACGCCTCACACCTACCGCCTGCCCGGCCAGCACAGCACTCCCGTGGGCTCAGGAACTCAGACCCCTGTGAAGTGGGCGATGGCCTTTCAGTCTAGCAGGTTAGCAGTTATTAGAGGCCGTGGCTCACCTGTTCTGGAGCCTCACGAGGGATGTCCGGCGCCGAAAGGCTGAGCAGGCAATGGGGGTGGAAGGGGCCGGGGCCCGGCGACCTCCCCTTTAAGCCTGAGGCCCTACACCACTCAGGAGAGAAGCTCGGTCTTTCCTGCACTGGAAGCCCGTGCCTGGCTTGGTACCTACGCCCATCTGGGAATGGACGGATGGACAGACGAGCCCCTGTTTTGGAAACGGCTGGCTCTCCGTTGGGCACACCTCGCTTTCTGAACCTCAGCTGAGAGTGCACACACCCGCTGTCCGGCCGCAGTAATAGGTCACGGAGATGAGACTGTTAGCCCCGCAAGAGACTTGGTGAGGGCTGGGTGGAGGGTGTCAGGGTCATGGCGCCACCACTGGAGGACTCCAGTGTTCGTCACTCTGGCCACTTGCTCCCGGGTAGTTTTTCCCCAGGTGAGTTCACAGGTGTGCGTGGGGAACGTCACGTGTCACCTGCACAGCATCCCCACAGTGGAGTATGGGGTTGGAGGGGGCTGCATTGTGGGTCCACATGTCCCTGCAGGATATGCTGTGGTCCGGGCGTCTTGCTCATGTCTCAGGTGCTCCCCCATGACTGCTAACTGCGCAGTCTGCCCGGTGTGTGATCCTAGAGTCGCTCCAGGCACAGGCATGTGTGTGCAACAGAGCACTGCAGAGTTCTCCAGGCACCGGCCAAGGGGGACGGCAGGCGCCTAGCACGGGAAGTGTTTGCCGTGGGCAGCGCCCCTCTCCTGTCCCCGTGCCTGTGCCCTGTGCCCCCGCACTGTATCTGAGGAGTGTCTGTGGGGTGTCCAGCAAGGAGGTGCCGAGACAGCCCCGTTGGCTCCAGCCTCTGCTGCTCACCTGGCGGAGACTTTCCCTCCACTCTCTTGGTGAGGCTGCAGCTGCTCTTTATTCGTCTGGAGGCAGCTGCTCACGCCAGGCTGGGGACTGCGCACAGAGAATTTCCCTCACCCAGCTGGCCTGTCACCTTTGCCTGTGGTGCTGGGAGCGGGGAGGGATCACCCCTTGAGGCCACCGTCACATGGGAATAGAGAAGGCCTCGGGGGCACTTCCCTGCCCCCAGCCGCCTGAGGAACGCGCTGGCTGGAATCTTTACTCCCCTCATGGGGGGAAAATGGCTCAGAGGGTCCGAGTGCTTCGCCCCAACCCTGGCCTTGCCTCTGTCCTCCAACAGGAAGTGCTGGTTTCCCCTTGACCTTGTCTGGAGAGAAGAGGGTCAAGAAAAGGCAGACGGCCCATGGTTGACTTTGGGCCCTTCCAAGGGGTGCACCCATGTGCTCACCTGAGCAGGTGCAGAGGCGGTTTCCATCACCAAGGCCAGGGCTGCCTCTGAGGGGCCGGCGCGTGTGTGTGTGTGTGTGTGTGTGTGTGTGTGTGTGTGTGTGTGCACATGAGGGAGGTGCAGTGCCATCATTTTATCTCTAGTTAACGCTGGTTGGTTATGACACTGGGTGCTGGTTAACGATGGGGTACGGCCTGCAGTGGGTCACTCACGGGCTGTGAGGCCTTGGGCCAGATACTTGCCCTCTCTGTGCCTCAATTCTATCAGCTGTAAAAGGAGAGTTTTTGGTTCCCAAGCTGTGCTCTGTGGAATTCCTCAGGGGCAGTTGAGGAGGGAGCGGAGGGCAGGTGTGGGGTCAAACCCTGAGGGCCACCCCCTGGCCCCCAGGGGGAAAGCTTCACTTGGCTGTTTGACACATTGGGCTCCAGGAAAAAGTTCTGCTGGGAAAACAGCCACTTACCCAGGGTCCCTATTAGGATGAGGGCCGGTAGCTCAGGGAAATGGCCACTGAAAGTCCTGAGTGTTGGGCACAGGTTTGGGGTGGGGGCAAGGCTGGGGAGGGGTTTGGGGAGGTCCCCATGTGGCCCCAACTCAGCCCAGCCCCACCCGCCCTGCCGCCACCCTCGTGTAGAGGTGCCCAGAGCCAAGGATGATGTCGGATTTGGTGCCAAACTTCCCAGCTCAGGAGTTTTCCAGGTGCACCCAGAACACCTGACCCAAAAGCTTGTTTTGGAGCCCACTTCCTGGGCCCCTCAAAGCCGCTGCGGTCCCTTCAGGGAATGAGTCCCTACTCTTGAGCAGCTGAGGGTGGTGACAACTGTGACAGTTGGGCAGGGTCTAAGCTGCAGTTGTGTCGCAGAGAGCAGTGGGATCCATTCATGGTCAGCTTCTGGCCGCAGAGGCTTTTCCTGGCATCAGGGTAAGCGGGGGGGAGGGCCGTGGCTTTGGGAGAGCTCAGCCAGGGGGCCTGCTTTCGTGCAGGCTGGAAGCCACCAATGTGAGGTGCCCTGGGAAGCCATCCTGGAGGGTCAGGGCGTCATGCCAGGATGTCCAAGCTGGCCAGCCGCCTGTCCTTGCTTCTCCAAGTGTGGGACCTGAGACTGGATGAGGGCAGGACCTGATGGGGTGACACAACCTGGCGCTGCTTGGCTCTAGAACCCCCTCCTCCACCTACCCGTTAGCCCCACGTGAGCCCCGAGAAGTGGGATCCACACCTGCTCATCCATGAACCATCTGTGACCTTGGGCAAATCCCATCACTTTCTGAGTCTCCATTTCTCCACCCGATGGGGGACAACAGCAGTGTCCACATCCTGGGGGGTCGTGAGCTACTGAGTAAAGCAGGGTGGGCTGGTGTGGTCCCCACCCGGGCTGGCTGCCGCTGTCCCAGGGCCCAGGCGATGCCGTCCTCCTGGGCCTGGGCCTGGGCCTGGGTTCCCTAGGTCTGCTGTTCCCTCAGAGTTCCTGGTGGTGCTGCCTGAACCCCTCCTGCCACAGGGACCCTCTTCTTGTGCTGTATTCCACATTGTGTGTGGTGAATCGCAAGCACATACTCAGCTCTCAGAACCTATGACTCAGGTCACGGAGTCTCCCCTTTTGGCCCCGGGAGCCGAGCCAGAGCAGCAGCGAGCTGAGCCCAGGGAACCACCTTGGGGAAGGTGTAGAGGCTGCAGGGAGCAGCTGAGTCAGGCTGGCAAGGCTGCCCCCTGGGGCGGGTATGGCCCCAAGAGGCAGGCGGCCATCATCACATCAGTCACTTCTGGTGGCCTGGCTGGGGGTCCCATCCCCATGCGACCCTGTGAGCCCTGTACAGGCAGGCCTGTATGCATCTCGGCAGAGGACACTGGAGACGTGTTCCAGCCATGGTTAGGGACAGACAGACGGGGCCTCTGTCTGCCACACATGCTGGGTTCACGGTCAGCCCAAGGCCTGGACATGTCTACTTCCCACTGACCCCACGTGGGGCCTTTGACGCAGGGACTCGATAAATACTGGATTTCATTAAATGAGCCCGGGGAGTGCTTTGCCCTTCAGCCTCAAATTGGTTTTATAAACAGCCAGTAGGGCTATTGTTCATAAAGACGCTCGACCCCCCCAGCCCTAAGGGACCCACAGGGACAGTTTGTCCCCGGGGACCCTGATGTGATTCACAGGTTCATTCCCCCAAAGCCCAGCCCCCAGGCGCAGATCATTTGGGAGGTCACTGCTCTGCCAAAGGACCTTGGGCCCAGCGCCACCTGGGAAATTGGGGGAATCATGCCGGAGGCAGTCCTGGCACCTGGGTGTGGCTCCAGTGTGGGTGCCAATCGGGGTTTGGGTGGAGGCCTGAGCCAGGTCACCATGAGACTTTATTGGAGACAGGGACACACACACACGACATGAAGTGCACACGGCCCAGACTGGCGCCCCTCGCACGCCGTGCTTTGTCCGTGGAAGCTGTGCTGGCCCTCAGCGGCCCCGTGCACACCCCCACACCCCCCAGCCTTGTGTGCAATCAGGCACCGTAGGAGGCGTCCCTCCCACCCAGGTCCAACCTCCGTCCTCTCTGTTTACAGTCCTGCCAGCTGCTTGGCCCTCTCAGTTTGGGGACAGCCCTCTCGCTGCAAGCATTGTAGAAACAGGCCTTGGGGAGGCCCTGGCCATTTGGACCAAGCCCAGTGGTCTTTTTTCTGGGTTCAGTACATCCACCGAAGTGTCCCTCTGCCAGCATGTTGCTCCGTACATGGACAGGACAGAGACTGCAGCTGACCACAGGCCTCTCGCATGTCCCTCGGCAGACACGGCGCTCCCCTTCCTCCCTCGCCTCCTGTATAGTGGAGGCAGCGGGCAGTTCCTGTTGACACTCCTCACTAATCCTCCAAACCCTGGGTGACAGGGCTCCCGACTTCTGGGGTTCCAGCCCCAGCCAAGCCAGCCAGAGGCCTGTGTGGGTGAAAGGGTGGGGGTGAGGGGACCAGGAAGAGGCGGGCACTGATGATATTGCTTCTGCCCCAAGATAAACATAAAACCTATTTACATGCAGCTGCAGAGGGACAATGCAATCTGAGCATTGCTCACAGCTCTGTCCTTATCTCCCGCTGACTGAGCTGAGGCCATCAGGGTGGAAACCCAGGTCCATTGGTCCGCTGGACTCGGGGAACTCAGGTGACCAACCTCTGGTTTAACTCAGAGATGTACCCAAAGTTTGGGGGGCAAGGACTGAGGCCCCTGGTTGATTCCACAGAACCTACTTGGGCTGTGGAGAGGACCTTTCAGAAGTGGGGGGGGGGGGGGGGGGGGCTAAGCGCACTACCTTACGATCCCAGTAGAGACCAGTATTGAGCTCCCCTGCTGGCTCCTCTCATCAAAAGAGGAAGGAACTGGGGAGGGGCTTGGACAGGTGACATGGATGGCAGGGCCACAGGCACCCCACCATCAAACCATCAAATCGGGCCCATGGGTCAGGGTTCGGGTGCAGTGACTATGGTCCCAGGTGACCTTTGCACATGTCTGTCATCCCTTAGGTTTCATTGGAGCTGCCCCTCTCCCCTGGTTCTCCCAGCACCCCTTTTTCCTGTGGTCACTGCCATCTGGCAGCACTGTGTGGGCTTTTTGAGGCCGGCTCCGGGCCTGCCTTGTAGCCTCCTGGCCCAGAGTCGGTGTGCAGGGCCACCTGTGCTCAGCACCTTTGAAGAGGTGCCCTTTGGGCAGGGGGGCACACTGGCCTTGTGTCCCCAGCATGGGGGGCTTTGTGCCCTTCCAGCCAGTGTTTGGTTCAGCCACGTCCCTCTAGTGGTGCCAGGCCTGGGCTGATGCACTCAAGCAGGAAGAAATGGGTGTCTCCAGGCCGGCCAGACGCTGACCATCGGCCCCTGAAAGCACCCTCAGCCATCCGCCTGCCAGGCCCAGGCTGTGGCACGTCTGTTCCTCCGCCAAGCCCTGGCAGGGGCATCCTGACACACACACACACAGCTGTGAATCCATTAGCATCACACTCACCAGGAGTTTGTTTGATGACACATCAGAAAGAGCTTGGCACTTTCTAAACAGCGGCTGGCACTGCAGAGCTGGCAGCAGAAGCCAGCTCCAGCCTGGGACTGGTGGGGGAGAGGGGGACTCCCCGGGATGAGGAGTGAGGGTCCCACCCAGGCTCTGTTCCTTGGCTGGGGGTCCCAGTGGCCCAGGTGGGCTGGCTCTCTTGGTTTCTAAAGGATGGGAAAGGAGGTCAGCAAGGGTCCCCCCTTCAAGTCCTGTCTGGTCATCTTAACGTCCCTGCGCCCACTGCCCCCAGGCTTGCCTGCACCTGGGCTGCCTGTGTCACACTGGGCTGTAAGCACCTGTGTCTTGCCCATCTCTGCTTTGAGCTGAGTGCCAAGAGGACAGGGACTTGGTCTTGTCCGGCAGCCAGGGCAGGCCCTGGCCCACGGCAGATGTCCAGCAAACCTTTGCTGACCGCCGACAACCAGGTGGAGCGACAGGAAGGGGCCCAGCCAGGTTGCAGGGTGAGTCAGTGGCACTCTGGGCCTTTCCTGCTGCCCTGGCTAACTGATTTATTGTCATTGAAGCACAAACTCCAGTGGGAGTGGGGGAGAGCTGGGCCCCACACACCCCATGTACCTGCCTCCAGGTGTTCTGTGAGGGCGTCCTGCGTGAGGAGGTGGGATGCGCCCCCTCTGGGCAGCTCCCCAGGCTGACTTCTCGGCCCTCAAAACCGCCCCACCCAATCAGGTCCCCTCAAGTGGGAACTTGGAAAAACAGCCCTACGCTTGGTTCTGACAGCAAATACATCAGCCCCTAGTTTGTTCAGCAAGAGGTTAAGGTCAGGGGTCCCAGCCCTGCCCTTCCTGGTCGCTGATCTTGGGAACCTGTGGTTCTTGTTGGGGGGGGCGGGGTGCAACGATGGTATATTGGGCATTGGGAGGATTCAGTGAGAAAATGTCTCAGTGCCTGGCTGTAGCCTCAGTTAACAGTATTTGCCCAGTAAGGCGTCCCTCCCCCTCCCCCCCCAGAGGTGGCAGTACCCATAATTACCAGCAGGGGGCAGTCTCTGAGCAGATGGGGTAATAGCCGCCAAACCCTTCCAGGTCCAGCCTCCACCCTCCAGGTCTGCTCCTGGGGGGCCTGGAAATTGGTGGTGAGGCTGGTACCAGCCTCACCACTGCCCAGAAAATCAAGAAGTCCTCACTGGCTGGGCCCAGACCGGTGGTGCAGGGTCTGCACCAGCAAGCAGGAGAATGGGGTGGGGAGGGGCTCTGGCTGCCCCAGGAAAGCAGGAGGCTGGGCACAACAGCCAAGGGCACTGCGGGAACATGGGGTTTAATGGGTGGGGGACTCTAGGAACCAGCCTTGGCCACCTTGGGGCATGACTCCCCACTGGCAGCTGAGCCACAGCCTAGCCTGGGGACGTGGTGGGACCTCATGGCTCCCGGCAGCCTTCACACCAGCAGCTCACTAGGGTCTTAGGGTAGAGGTGGGATCTCCACGCACCATGGAAACGAGGGAGGGGAATTGGGAGGCCCGAGGAGGTTGGTCTCAGACCAGACTCGGGAAGATGCGAACATTCCCTTTGCTGGAAGGGTTCCAGGGGTGCTGTCTCTCCTTCTCTGTGCCCCATAACGCTGGGTGTTTGGATTGGCAAAGTGGAGAGGCCGCGGGGGGTGCGTGGCAGACTCCTGGCCAGAAGGCAGCCGGCCTAGGAGCCAAAGACTGGGCAGGTAGAATTCTGGGTCAAGTCTGCCCCGCCCCCAGTCAGAGGCAAATTGGGGGGTGGAAACAGTGTGACGGTGAGGTGTGACTTCGCCTGCCCAGGGGGCTTAGTGTCAGGCTTGGCCTGGCCCTCCCCAACGCAAGAGCAAGAGCGGGTCAGCCAGGTGCGGGCAGGCAGACAAACGAGCGGGAGCGTGGTGGGGTGAGGGATGGAGACAGGGTGGGGGTGGGGCAGGCCGGAGGGTGGGCGGGGCCGGTCTAGCGGTCCTCACGGACCGGCCTGATCTTCATCTCGGAGAACTTGAGCGAGTACTGCCAGCCGGTCCAGGAGGACCACTCGATTCCGTCGGCGTAGGAGGCGTGCGCGCCACGCAGGTACTGCCCGTTGAGGTTGGACGTGTGGCAGTTGCGGTACCACCAGGCGCCGCGGTAGAAGGCGGCGCAGTTGTTCTCCGAGTGGTCGCTGTCGCGGTCCTTGGTGGTGAACCTCATGCCGCTGTGCTTCAGGAGGGAGTCCCCTGCGCAGGCGCGCACACACAGGTGTGTACTCGGGACACAGGCGCAGGCGTGTGAGCACAGCTACGCGTGGGTGTGCGCACGTGCACAGTGCCCCCCACGTGTACATGCTGGTGCACACACACCTGCCCCAACACACCCATAGTGTCCGTGCAGCTCGCATGCTCCCGCGCGGTGCCACCTCGGGACCCGGGGGCTGTCCCTGGGTCTCGGCAGTTTCTCTCCCTCTCCCAAGCTTGTTCTATGCTCCCTTTCCTTGCTTTCTTGCCTCTGCCTAAGAAGAGAAGCCCAGCCCAGAGGGGTTCAGCCACCACACTTTAGAGGCTCAGGACATCCCAAACCCTAGGTGTCTCCTTTCCTGGCTCTGGGTTCACTTAGCTCATATGCAAAATTGGGGGACACTCCATTGCTGGGGTGAGGACCAGGTGGGACTTGCATGGGAAGGGAGAAGCCTTGATCCTAACCCGAGGGCAGAGCTCTTGACCTGGCAGGGCCTTTGCCCTCCCAGGTGGGGAAACTGCTGGGCTGCCCCCCTCCCTCCCGCTGCAGCCTGGAGCCCTACCTGCAGTGCCTGAGTAATCGGCCACCGTGAGCGGGTACCCGTCCTCTTCGGGGTCCACGGAGAACAAGCCCACGCCAAAGCTCGCGTAGTGGGCGTAGGCCGTGCCGTTGTCAAAGTCCTCCAGGTCCACATGCAGCTCATAGGCCGTCTGCGTGGTCAGCGCGTGGAGCCTTTTGAGCCCTGGATGGGGGAGAGAATGCAGGAGAAGTTGGGGGACTTAGAAGGTGACCCCACAGACAGAAATAGGGAGAAGTAAGAGCTAAGCTCATATGGTTGGTGACAGAAAGGGACAACAACCCCAAGTATATGAGGTGGGGCTCAGTACACAACAGGTGCTCAATAAATGGGCGAGAGGCAGAAGGTGGTATCTGCCTCCAGGGCCTGGCTCTGGACCCCTCACGCCCCAGCCACCCTCACAACACCCAACCCACCTCTCTCCCTCCGTCTCTCTTTCTCTCTCCTCTCCTCGGCTCTGCTGTGCCCATCCTGGGGTCTCACGCCAGGCCTCCCTCTCCCCCTGATACCCCCCCCCACACACACACACACTCACTCAAGGTGCTTCCCTGCCGTTCTGATTACCTCTTGATGAAGAGGCCATTTAATTAAACGCCTTCCAAGTTATCAGCATTGAGTGACTTTCAGTCTCTCCCTCCTGCCTGCCTTTCCTGTGCTCCCCCCACACCTCCCCCACCGGGTGGGTCAGCGTGTGCATACTGATGTTCAGCCCTTCCCCATCCAGGTGGGGGGGCTCAGCCCCATGGTCCAGGCCCAGCATGTCCCTGCACCCACGTCTTCCTCACCCAGGATCAGGCTGTGAGAGCATACGGCTCTCGTCTCCCTGCCGGGTCTCCACTCCCTAACTGGAGTTTCAGAGCAAGCCTCTGCCCTGTCTGGGCCCAGCTTGCACACCTGTGGATTGGGACTCAGGGCGCTGATGTGAGGGTGTGGGGACAGAGCCAGGAGGGCAGTTTCCAGGCTCTCGCCCTCACATAGAAAGGTGCTGGCTCAGGTAGTAAATGGCCATCAACTGTGATTGGATGGCCATCAGCTGTGGCTAGTTGGCCGTCAGCTGTAACCAGTGAGCCATTGGCCACTAATGTAACTGCTGTGGCTGTGCTAGCGGGAAATGGGGGGTAGCAAGAAGATGGTGGCTGAGCTAGCAAGAGCGGATTGCAGTTAGCACAGCGGATTGCAGCTAGCGAGTGAGGTTGGTTGGCAGAGAGAAATGGACGGCAGGTTACGGGTGGTGTGGCTCTTGCTTCCTGTGTCTCCAAACCAGCCGCCAGCGAGACTATAGTGGTGTGACTCCCCTATCTATGGCTCCATGGGTGTTCCTTTTTGGCCTCACCGTATCCTGCGTTCTTATGTGGGGAGCAGGAGCTGAGACCCCACAGGCCGCCCCGCATGACAGAGGGGCCAGAGGGCTTCACAAACTCTGAAGGGCAGGCAGCGGGCAGCAGTGACGACAAACACCCTGGATGGCGCTTACAGATGCCAGGCACTGCTCTGAGCGCCTCACGTGGGTTAATGGACCCCATGTCATTCGAATGAGTCCAATTTAATGCAAGAATCCCTGTGCAGCTCTTAGAGCAGTGCCCGCCCGCTGCACATATTACCCAGGTGTTTGCTGCTGCTGTCACGATCCAGTGAGGCAGGCACTCTTGTTATCGCTATTTTATAAGTGAGAAAATGAGGCACAGGGAGGTTAAGTAACTGGCCCAACTTACAGATGGTAAGTGGCAGAGCTGGGATTTGAACCCAGGCAGATTTGCCCAAACTCCTTGCTCTGACTCAGTTCTTGCCCTAGGCAAACAATCTGATCCTGGAAAAGGGCAAGAGGGAGGCCAGCCCAGGGGGGATGCTGGAAGATTCCTTTCCCCACCACTGGATGATGGCTGATGCCCAAAGGCCCACCATTAGCACAGCATTCCTTTGGGCCAAGTCTCCCTGTGATCCTGATGGGCCGTCCCCGTGCCCACGAGGGGCCCCTGGGCAGTGTGCGCCAAGGGAGGGGCGCGGCGGGGATGCTGGGGGTCCTCTGGTTCCCCTTGGATTCAGCTCACCCTTCTTCCCATGAATGCCACCTCCCTACTTCCCTCTCTCTCCCTCCGTCTTCGCTTTGTGTGCGTCTCCAGCCCTTGATCTGCCAGGATACTCACGACCCCCACTTCCCCAGGCCCGCGGCTGGTTAGCTGAGATCTCACCCCATCATCCATCACAGTTCAAATCACAGCGCTTGAGAAGGAAGGAGCCAGCAGATTAAAATGGAGAGAAAAGACACTTAGACCCCAAACCTCATATCGTTACCCAGTGGACTCCCAGATGGATTAAAGATCTGAACCTAACACATAACACTGGAAAAAAGCATTAAAAAATAAGAGACATTTTCATAAAACTGGGAGGGGAAAACACGGCCTGGAACCCAGAAGATAAGAAGGAAAAGGCTGGCAGAATTGACTGCATAAAAAATTTAAATTTCTAGTAAATAAGCAATAATTTTACCAAAAAAAAAAAGCTGAAAGATAGACTGGCAGTAAATATGTATCATGTGTATCTGACAAAGATCAATAACCTTAATATATAAAGAGCTCCCATAACTCAATAGGAAAAGACAAAACACTGATGAGAAGGTGACAGGGGAATGTGGCAAAGCGGAGGGAGGGAACAGCTCCGGGAAGTAGTGGGCTGGGCTCAAGTTGACATTCTACTCAGGGCTCTGTGTCTGCCAGGAGCTAATCAAGGCTCTGCTTAAATATTTCCTCCCGAACCTTCCATTGCTGCTGATAGATTTCAATTAAGATGCCTGGAGAGGTGGAGGCTCCAACGCTGCTCCAAGGGGGTGGGTGGTGATGCGGGAACAGGGTCCCCACCCAGCTGCCTTCTCCCTATCTTTACACACCCACCTGGATGGGGGCACAGGAGAAGGGTCGTCCCACCTAGAAGCTTCTCTCCCCCGACCCCTATCCTGCCTCTGCTTTCATTCACTCAGTTCAAAGCTTGGTGGGGCTCCAGCACGTGAATCCTCCCCAGGCTCCCCAACTGCAACACACACACACACACACACACACGCACGCACGCACGCCTGTGACTTGTGTCACTTGCACCACGTGACCGCCCTTTCTGAGCCTCAGTTTCCTCATCCATAAAAAGGGGAGGACAACAGCAGCACTAGCTTCCCAGGCTGAAGTATGTAAAACGGGCTGCACACACAGGAGGTGGCAGTAAGCAGGGGCTGGGTCGTCAAGTCCACACGGGTGTCTGGCCTCTCCTGCGGCCAGTGCCAAGGACGCAGCAGAGGTCAGAGCAGAGAGGGTCCTTCCCTCATGCGTCCTAGGTCAGGGAGATGGATAGTAAGCAAATGACAGCTTAAATCACCAGCCAGTTGCCTCTGCACACCCAGGGGAGTGGGCACACACCTAGCCCCTGGCCCAGGACCAAGCCTCCCCTCCTCCCAAGGGCTCCACCGAAAGTCCTTTCAGACCTGGGACCCTCCCGACCCCCACCTGGAGCCCAGACCTTGGCGCTCAGACCTTGGCGCTCAGCCCTCGGCTTGGTGCTCTCTACAAGTCACACCTTTGCTCGCACCCCCTCTCCCTCCTGCCCGCTGCTCCCAACCGCACTGGGGGACACTCCCAGATATCCGTGCCCAGGGAAGCTGAAGTGGGACAGGTGCGCCGAGGGGCGTGCAAGGTCATTCAAATGCTGGAGTGTGTCTTTCCAACACAGTGTGTTTAGTTTAGCACATGTTAAAATATAAATGGGGGTGCCTGCTCATAGCGGTACAGGGTTTCTAGTTGGCGGTGCAGAAAATGTTCTGGAATTGGATAGTGGCGACGATGGCATAATTCTGTGAACAGGCTAAACAATCACCAAATTGTGCACTTTAAACTGTGAATTCTCTCTCAAAAAAATCCCAAATTTCACCTCAAACCACAACTTCCTCCCAAACACATAGAACCTCAGATCTGCGGTTTTCATGAATGTTATTCTTTAGAATGAAATTATGTAAGACATTCACAATTTAAAGTACTGAGTGAATTTGAAGAGAAACAGTATGTGAATAATAGTAATAACACTAATATGGATCCGAGCTCTTTGAGCCCTCACTGTGCTCCAGGCACGGACTGTGCCAGCGCTGGGACCGCCGAGAAGTGGTGCCTCTGTGTCCCGAGCACAGCACCGCTGACCTCTGCGGGCAGGGTGGTTTTGAGGTTGTCCTGGCCCTCCTGGTACATGGAACTAAGCCCTGCACCTCCCACAGCTCCCTGGACTCAGGACAGTGACCAGGTGCCAGGGCGTCCTGGACAGGAAAAGCCCACGTGTCCACGGGACCCTCACAATGGCTGTGCTTCCTGTATCTACCTGCCCCTGGACCTCATTCACTCTGAATGTACTGATCCCCTTTTGATGCAGCACCTGAGCTGACTCGGGCATGGGAGACACAGACAGACATGCATCCATCTGGGAAGGGCCCTCTCCCCCAGCGCCCCGTCTGGGGTGCACAGGGGGAGAGCAGGCCACCCCTGCGGGCGGCAGGGCCTCTCACCTAACCAGTGCTCCCCCGTGAGCTTGCCGAAGCCGTCCCGGTAGGCCTCCCAGCCTCGGAAGAAGTTCACGGAGCCGTCCTCCCTGCGCTGAAACACCTGCGAAGGGAGATGAGGATGGAGAGCTGGCGCCAAGCACCCCAGGTCTCCAGCCCCCACGCTGGTCCCCCTGTGCACCCCTCCCCTGCCCACTGGCCTCCCCTTTCCCTCAGCAGCTGAGGTGGGACTGACCAAATGCCCCCACACCCCCAGTACATCCCCTCAAGAAGGACTCATAGTCACTGGGGCAGGTGGAGGAAACCCAGCTTCCAGGCCCACCTCTGCCTGGCAGTGGGACCCTGGACTGGTCCCATCCCTGCTTGGTCCTCAGTTTCCCCACTAGTCAAATACAAGGGGTGGGTAAGGGTCCTGATATCTTTCCAAGGTCAAAACAAAACCAAAAACCCATTTTCAAGTTTTTAAAAACCAAGACCACACACACGTACACACACGCGTGCGCTTTGTCTCCAAAGCTCCCTCTCAAACTGCCTCCACCAGTCACCCCCCCCCCCATATAAAAGCCCCGGCAGAGGATCAGTGGGGGCTTGGGAAAGCAGAGCCCCAGCACCTCTCAGGGGAGGTTGGGGAGTCCGCAACCGGCTGGGGTGTGACCCGGGTGCCAATGAGCGGCAGAGCGGACTCTGTTCCTCATTTAATAACATTCCTGGTTTGGGAGTCGGGAGTCCCATCGGTTAAATTGCTTTGAAATAAGTACCACGCGCTGGTCCAGACCAAGCGGCCCTGAGTATTCACAAGATCCGCTGACGGTCCTGTTTCCGTGTGCCCCCACTTCCACCTCTTTCTGTTTAACAGGCTTTTCCTCCTCATTCGCCCAGGCAGCACCCCTCACTGCCGACCCGTGTCCATCCGAGGTGTTAGAAGTTTGGCTGCGACACCAGCGAGCTGCCAGTTTCATTACTAAGCAGCCTGATTTCAGTCGCCTGGAACTGCGCGGGTATGGGTCTGCCCCTCGGTGCTCCGCGTCTGTCCCTGGGGACCGGTTGGTCCCAGTGTTTGGGCAGCTCTGCCTCAGGCAGTGGGAGGGAGGTGACACCCCCTTTTTCTTGCTCCACGACCTGAAACCTGGGCCAGCCCTGAAATGTGAGAGTCATCAGAAGGGCCCAAGGAAATTCGATCAGGCTCATAAGATCTGAGTGGTGTGAGAGGTATCGATGGCAGTCCCATTGTGACCCTGAGCACGCCTGCGGAAAGGCCTAATCCCGGCAGAAGCTCAGGCCTCCCGCTCTCCCCGGAGAAGGCAGCCTGTTTCTGCTGGAGGGAGGGAGCCGGGGAAGGGGGTGGGGTGGGCAGCGCTTAGGACCCGGGCTCCAGAGCGCCTGAGTTAGTCCACCCCCCTGAGCTTCAGTTTTCTCCTCTGTAGAATGGAGGTCGTAACAGCGCCTGCTCCACAGGCTGTCGCCATCCACCGAGAAGAGGCTCAGGGCCCAGCACACAGTCAGCGCTCAGTAAATGCCAACTGGAGGTGGCATCTAGACGCAGGCCCGGCCACTGGTCTCCTCTCCTCCCTGCCCTGCCCGGCTGCACCACCTCTTCTTCCAGACCTGGGTCCTGCACCTCTCCTCCCTGAGCTGTCCCAGAGGCCTGCCCAGGCTCCTTGCATTCATTCAAATGCTCCATGAGCACCTCTGTGCCAGGTGCCAGCTGGGGAAACTGAGTCAGGGTCCTCTATCAGGGCCCTTTGGGCAGAGGAACAGGGGTGAGGCCTGGGCTCAGGGGGCCCACCCTCGGCAGGAAGCAGGACTGATCTGAGGGGAGGGGCTCCAGGGTGGCCCAGGAGGAAGGACAGCGTGCAGGCCCCACATGTGCCCGTCATGTGGCCTGGGAAAGACCCTGCCCCTCTGGGCCTCACTTTCCTCACCTACTGAGAAGCCTGCCTCCCAGGACCTCAGCAAGGAGTCAATGGCATGGCGGCTGGTATTATGATTGTCATCATTATTGTTTGTCCTATTAGTAGCACAGGAAGTAGAATGTGCGGGTGCCAGGCTTCTAGGCACAGGCGGGGCGTGAAGCCCAGACGTGGGGACAGGCAGGCAGAGCGGCAAGAACAGCAGCTGCTCAGAGCCCTCCTCACGCCCGCCCCCCAGGCCCGGGTTCTGTGCCCCCTGGGCCCCTCCTCATTACCGCAGCCAGAAGCCTGCACACCAGCCAGGGGTCAGGCAGTCGTGGGCAGCAGAGTGGGCGGTCTGACCCACACCTCATGCCCTCAGCCGAAGGCCAGGCTGGGCACCTGGAGGCCACCGTCCTACCACCCACGTCCACACCTGCATCTGCCAGCCTTTGCCACAGACCAGGGCATCCGCTGCCTGGGCTGCACCTCCTGCCTCCTTGCTGGGCTTCTCGTGCCACGAGCTGACCTCTGAGCCCACTGTCCTCAGCCCCTCTTTCCTACTGCCCTCCCGGGCTGGGTGCCCGTCACAGGCCTGTGCCCTCCCGAGCAGCTGGGTATAGATCAGTGGGGGTGAGTGTGTGTCTGGGGCCACGGGGCCTCCCGACCTTTCTCCTCCACTTGCAAAAGGACACTTCAGTCAGGTTCCCGACCAAGTGGTTTGAGGTGACACCAACTTAGAAACCACAGCAGTTGTTTACCAATGTGGGCCCTTTACCCTGAGTGGTGATGAATTTCGACCCATCTTCAAGGGGCCGAGATACCTCCATAAAGTGGCTTTGCAGAAGCGGCTGTAGACGCGTTGACTCAGGAAAGTGCCACTTACGAGGTGACACACACTCACAGGTGTTTCTATCTGAAACAGAAGGCCCTGACATGACACCTGTCGCTGAGACGGATGAGCGCTAGTATTTTCTATCCTCTTCTGTTCCGTTCCACTCTCTTCAACTTAAAAACGAATGCTGATCACAGCCCAGTACATTGATTTCTCCTCCTGCCTGCGGATCACGCCCTGCAGTGTGAGGGCTGGTGCTGATGCTGCCGACCACGGCCACGGCCACGGCCACGGGCTGTCCTTATCCCTTGCTTCTCACACCGAGTGACCGAGTGCACAGCTAGGGTCTCAGACTCGGGACCCAGCCTCACCCTGAAGCTGATTACAACGTGTAAGCTGCAGGCTACTTGGAGGCGTGCTCTCGCCGGGCGGCCGCAGGTCGTCTGCTGGCCCTCCCAGGTTCCAGGTGTGCGGGGAGCTTTTCTCTCACTCCAAAGCTCCAGGGCAAACTGCATCTGTGGCCTCAGGTTTCTGGAAACCGGCTGGACTTCAGGGACGCTGGATGGCAGGACATCACCATGCCGGAGGCCTTGAATACAGAGCAAGGACCGGCCAGCCAGGCAGCTACGGAGAGGGACGTGAGGGAAGGATCGATGTGTCCACTTCTCTTCCTCTGCCCATGCACAGAACATGAATCCCTCTCAGGCAAAAAGTGGGGGGAAGGTAGAGAAAATAATTACTTATTAATTCTGAGGCTAAAATATTCATTGGTCCAGCTCCTGGGGCATCTCCGTTGGGTTCCGGCTGCAAAGATTGATGGAGAAACACTGGCCACCCTGGCCTCCTGGGCAGCTGCCATGAGTGGGAAGACAGACAGAGCTCGTTTCCTTGGTGCAGATTCTGAAAAGCCAGCTGCCCGGTGCGTCTTCCAAGTACCGCTGAGGGCGGATGTGCCAGCGGAGCCAGGGCCCACATGCTTCTGCAGATGGCGCTGGGCCGTTTCAAAGGAAAGAGGACCGCAGTCGGGTGGACGGCGGGAGGTAGAGTAGTTGTTGTCCCGTTTGTCAGACGGGCCCCAGGGGTCTGTCTCGCGCTCCAGAAGTCCGGTTCCCACGAGGGCCCCTTCCTCACACAGGCCCCATCCGACCTGCTCCTTCTTTGCTATGGTGCCAAGAGTACAGAGTTAGCGTCCTGAGCGCCAGAGCCTGGCTCGGTGGTCACCCCAGCACCGGCCAGTGCCTTCAAGGACAGCCACAGCCCTTGAGGCCACCACGGCCCGGAGGGAGGGCTTCATGCTCCCAATTAACAGATGAGAAGACTAAGATGTGACCTTAGTCTAAGGGGTGACCTCTGCAGAGTGGGCTGCCTCTAGACTGGGGTGCTGGGGCCAGAAGAGGGGGAGCTGCCAGTGCACAAATACAGACTGAGCAGTGCCCTGTGGCTGAGGGGGGTGGACGTTGCTCCTCCAGCCCATGAGCCCACCTGGCTCTCACCATAGTTGAGCCAGTCCAGCCCCAAGAAGTGTCCTGGGCTGGCACCCAGGACACCCAAGTGCTATTCGATGGCAGCCAATGGGCTGTGTGACCATTTAAGTCTTGGCATCTGTCTTCTGCAAAATGAAAGGGCTGCTGCCCTAGGCCCCATGTGGTGCCCCGGGGCTCGCAGCAGTGACTCTGGCTCTCAGAAAGCTCACAGCCCCAGAAAACATGGACGCACAAGCCAGCAGTCGCAGGGCAGAGCAGCTCCCAACGAAGCACATTCCTTCGATCTTTCTGCCTACGTTTCCTCATCTGTAAAATGAGGAGTATAACAGCCCCGGCTCCCAAGGATTCGGTGAGAGCTACATGTGCTCGTTGACACACAGAATTCCTTAATGGTAAGGATTGTTGTTACATTTGCTGGGAGCTCAGAGGAGGATGAGCCATCACTGGGTTTGGGAAGGTGGTCCAGGAGGGCCTCCTGGAGGAGGTGCTCAGCTGAACTGTTGATTGAGGGGGGTCTTGGCAGGTGATCAGAGTTGCTGAGGCCCAAGATTTGGGGACTGGGTGGGTCCAAACCCTATGAGATGCAGAGAGGGTGTCTCTGCCGTCTAAGAAGAGTCCTCAGGAAGCACCATCTGGGATTTTTCCCGGACTCTGATGAAGCCACTGTGGAGACCAGTGACCCGCAGGCTGGTGTTAGCTGTGTCGCTGTGGCAGCCACCAGCCTCTGATTGTGGGTGGGGGGAGCACTGTGGCAGAGGCAGACTCTTGTTTCTAGAGAACAAAGAACTTGAATGTGTGAGCGGATGCAGCCCTTCAAAGGCGGCCCCTCGGGAGGCTCTGCCTGCTTTCCTGGGAGGCAGTTGCTCCTTAAAACCTGTCTGGACACCTCTGGGCAGCAGCCCCAGAGGGAACCTGGTCTTGCCAGCAAGAGCACAGGTTCCAGAAAAGGCCAAGCTGAGTTCAAGCCCTGGCTCTGCCTTTCACAGGCCGTGTGACCTTGGATGGGTCTCGGACCCTTCCAAGCCTCAGTTTTCCTCTCCATAAAAAGGCCCATCAGCTACTCCTTTGTTAACCTGCAGGGTCGCAGCAAAGATGCAAGGAAGTAAGAGAAAACCAGGCGGCACACAGTAGGTCTGACTAATATCACCTCCCTCCACTTCAGAAGCAGCTGCCAAGCCCAGGAGGAAGTGGGCGCCCACCTTGTTTTTGACTGAAAATGGTACCCCCGGGCCTGGCACCCCGCCACACTTCCCCAGCTTGGCAGTCGTGCCTGGCACACACCACTCAGAGCTGCCATTTATCAAGTGCTGAGGCACCAGCTGAGCCTCACGTTCGCTACCCCAGCTACCTTAAAAGTTTGAAATATCCAAATGGCTCTGGACGAAGGCAGGCTTTCTGGGCGCAGATCAGTCACAGGAAAGTGGGGATGTTGTAACTGCCACAGACTCCCCAGAGCAGCAGGAGCCAGGGTCAAGCCAGGCAGCAGCTTGGGGACACGGTGGCCCACTGATGCCACAGCACGTCCTGCTGCCACCACTGCTCTGGTGGACTCCAAGTCCACAGTGCGGGATCCCCGGCTGGGGGTGCACCTGAGAGCAGGGGAGCATCTCATTTCTGCCTGAGCCTAATCCCACTGCCACTGCCTCCGCTGGACTCTGCTCCTGGGGGCTCCTTTGATGTTTCCCAGTGAGGGAAGGATTTTCCTCCCCGCCTGGGGAGCTCAGGCAGGGGGCTGGGGCACGGTGGGGACGGGAGGGTTACTCTCTCAGCTGAGCGATTAGAGTCAAAGTTGAGCCACTGACCCCGCAGGACAGTCAAACACCTGGCAGAGCGTGGTGGTCGCAGCCACTCGGCTCATGGCGTCGGGGGCAGTTGGCTGCGCTGTGGATCTGAGTGGAGGGTCAGAGCAGAGCCGATTCTATTGCAGGTCCCTGCAGTGGGAGAGCCTGCGCTGGAGCCGATTTCTGAGACCCCAGCTGATAATTATGCAAAGACCAGGGTTTGGCAATCAAGGCCTGGGTGACAGCGCCCCTAGGGGCAGATCTTGGTGGGGGCAGTCAGGACAGACAGGCAGCCCCCTCCTGACCACTGAAAACCCTCACAGGGCCCTGGGCGTGGCCACCGGGCTCCCAGGCCCTGCAAGGAGGCTGAGCAAGATGGGGGGCTGCCCTGCTGGCCAGAGGAGGGAGGGCGCGCCCCAAGATGGGATGTGACCTTTCCAGTCTGACAGGGTGGGGGAGGTGAGCTGGAAACATCCCACGCATCACCTTCCAAATGAGGAAACTTGGCCTCTATTTTATCCCCACTTAACAGATGAGAAAAGTGAGGCTGAGAGAGGTGAAGTTACACGGCTGAAAGACGCCAATAGTCACTTGTGCGGCAAGAGTGTAGGGAGTGCGACGGTGTGCAAGCACCAGGTGGAGCCAGACCCTCAGCATCACCGGGGATGAGCGGCTGCTCCTGGAGCCGCTCCTGGCCGGGCAGACAGGAAACACGTGGACAGGTGATGCTTAGCTCCACCTGTGATGGCTGCAAAGGAGCAGGAGGGGAGGCCCGGCGGTCAGGGAGCCTCGCAAAGGACACGACGACTAAGCTGGGCCCAGCGAGGAAGGTCCTTGCCCAGGTCACAGGTGAGCAGGGTGCAGCCTCCCTTCCTGCCTTCCCCCTGCTTTTCTGGGGTAGGGGTCTGGGTGGGTGCGTGCGTCAGGTTCACTCAGAAGTGGCCTTGACAGTCAGCGTGACCGGGGCCACTGTGGCCTTTGGTGAGCATGGAGAGGAGGCGTGGGCTCAGCCAGGGCCAGCAGCCACCTCAGCGGAAAGGCCACCTTGAGGTGTGTGTCCACCTGCCACCGTGGCCTCCCTTCCCCAAGGAGACACACGTGGCCTCATTCCCACTGCAGTAAGAATTCAGGACCCATGGACTTCACGTTTCCCTAACTGTCCCCCACACCCACCATGGCCCTCAGCCCCATGTCTCCGGGTCACGCCCTCCCTGGGGAAACCCCAAGGGCCTTGAGACCCCTGTGCCCTTAGGAGAAAGCCCAACTCCTCATGTGCCCTCACAACCCAAGCAACCCAGCCCCTGCCTGCCTCCCCCGCCTTGTCGTAGGGCCGTGGAGCTCCATACACAGGCAGAATGGAGCCACCACGGCCCCAGAACAAGCCCCACCATCTCCCTGCGGACCTCTGCAGGTGTGTGCCCTTTGCCTCCTCCCCCAGCGCTTGGACCTCCCATCCAGAAGGCTCTCTTGGCCGCCCCAGGCGCTCTCAGAGGCTCTCCTCTGGGCTCCCCCGTTCCCCGCAGCCCTGAAGCCCTCACACAAGCCCAGCTCCAGGAGCTCGCTGCTGAATACCCTGGCCAGGGGTAGGCGCTCAGTAGTTCAGTGCATGGATCCGTGAGTGCCGTCGCGTGACAGTCAGTTCCACAGACATGGGGGAGGCTGGGCCCTGGGCCGGCTGCTCCTTTGCTGGGTGCCCTTGCACAAATCTCTTGCCCTTCTGCCAGCGTCCAGGGGTTGGAGGGGTGCTGGCGCTGTGCCAGGCAGGCAGTGGTATATCAACTATAAAGTGCCCCTCAGGTGGGCAGGGCTGCTGAGCCCCGTACTCGCCCGGTCCAGTCTGTGGGGGAAGCAGGCTCTGGGTGGAGTGTCCAGCCCCGGCGCCCTGTCCGCCAGGGAGAGCCATCCAGTGTTGAGGCTCGAGAAGGTCTGGACATGGAACCTAATGAGGATGGATGCTATTGGCGTCCAGAGAGGCGGCGGCCAGCTCCCTTCTAAACAAAAATTGAGTTTCTGAGAGATTCTGTGTGGCAAGGAGGTGATCCTGAAACATGCCCAGAGGTATCTGGGAAAAGATTGCTTTTGACGGAAGCCCAAATGGATATTAACGTTTATTGGTGGTACAAGCACTTCTCAGCTCAAACGGGCCTTTCTTCCAGGGCCCCGATCCAGGTGTCTGGGTGGGAGGGCTGAGCGGGCTGCCTCGCTCATCGGCCCCCTCTAATCACCCCGGAAGCCTGGGACCCAAGAATTACGCCTCCCCCGAAATCCTGATTGACTTCCCGGGAGATGGACTTCAAGCTCATCGAAGTGGAAGACACACGGCTCAGGCCCTCGTCTCGGTCTTTCATTAAGCCTGTCCTAACCGTTAACTCTGATTTTGGGGCTCTGGCTGGTACACTGGCGCTGGTGTGCTCACTGAGGGGGTCCCAGAGGCAAACACCATAACTCAGATGTTCTGAGTTTGGAAAACAAAAGAGCTTTTAGCTCCCAGAGGCAGATCCAGTACATTTAAAAGCTCTCCTCTGGAGCTTGAAGAGAGGTTTAGAGGTATGTCTGTCTCTGGGTCTGTGGGGAGTCTCAGCTGCTTTACACAGGCGTCTAATGACAGGCTCTGCTCCAACTGTACTCACCTTGCCCCCTGCCTGCCCACCTCACTCCCGCACCCCTGGGGCAGTGGGGGTCTCAGTAGGCAACCCCTGGCCTGGTCTGGGGGGCTCTGTTCCTGGCCGCGTGGCCCTGAGCTATTTTCTCAGGCCTCCCTCCACTATATTCCTTTTCTGCTTAAACCAGCCACTTTCTTTGCTTTTTGTGAAGACCTCTAAGAGATGCAGGTGGGCATCCCCATTTCCCAGCCAAGGAGACTGAGGCTCAGAGAACTTGAGGAACTCACCGAAGATCCCATAGCAGGACTGAGAGCCACATGCAGGTCTGTCTGTGGATGGTGGCGCCCTCTTACCCCTCCAGCCCCCGTGGTGTACCCACCATGCTCTCCACCTCTCTGGCAGAGGGGCTCAATTGCAGTCCCATCCCTGCCTTGCTACTGGCAGCTCGAACCTTTCGTTGCTCCCACTTCCCACCCAGGCCGGAACCAGAGGCGCAAGGAAGTCCGTCAGGGCCTTTGCTCCCAGCAGCCGGCCTGCCCCTCTTTATCTCCTACACAAGCACCGTACACTGGATAACAGCAGTCACAGCCATCGGCCCTGAACTCACATCTGCAACAGGTTCCTGGGGCCTCGTTTCAACTCGCCTCGCCCAACACTCCGGGGAACCGCTGTTCTGACAGGGCTCGTGCTCAGGGCACGAGGTGTCTCCGTGGACAGGCCACAGGTCCAATGTCTGCTCCTGAGTGGGCCCCAAGGGTCAGCTCACCACCTCCATTTGCCCCATGCAGGTTTCTGGGGGTGTGGAGTTCTTTGGTGACATTATAGGCTGGTTTGTGGGGGCTGGAGGGCACCAGGTGGGGGGCTGGTGAGAGGCTACTCAGAGCACCTGGCGCTCATGGCCTGGGTCACCCCAGGGACCTGCCCTGACGGTCTGCAGGGCAGAGAGGGAGCCGGGAAACTCACCGTCCAGCCGCCGCCATCTGTGCGCATGTCACAGTAGACCTGGAAGCCAGTGGGGTCATGTGTGGGGAAGACGGAGTAAATGCCGTCCTCCTGCTGTCCGCTCAGGAGGACGTCCAGACAGTCCCGTGGCCGAGAGCCTGCGACAGGGAAGGCCGTCAGGGAGGCGGGCCTGTGCCCCCTCCACCCCCATCCCTGAGTCTCTCTGACTTCTCTGTCCACCCGGCAATGTCACTTGGGCTCAAGAGCCTAGGCCTTGGGGTCAGACCTTGGCTCTGCTGCTCCCTGGGTGGGAGCCCTGCCTCATTGGGCTGGGAGAGGGCTCAGAGCAGGATGCAGGTAGGGCTCCCAGGGCTGCTTGGCAGCAGGAAGTCCTTTGCAAACAGCCGCAGTGTTTCCGTGCCAGCGGGGTGGGGGTGGGGGATGATGGAGGAATGAAGCTGGGCACCAGGTCACCCGAGGAAGGCGACCCCACCCCACTCACCGTTGGCGCAGCCACGGGGCCGCGATCCCCTGGCAGGTGCCCTCTGCAGGTCAGCCTTGACTCGGGGCCGGCCCAGCCCCCGGTCCCTGTGCAGGGCGTCCAGGATATCACTGACCGAGTTCAGCAGGTGAGCCATGTGGCCTTGGCTCTCGGAGAGAAGCTGTGGAGCACAGGGGTGGTCAGAGGGGGCAGGGGCTCTGCTGGGAGCGTGGCACCACACCTGCCAGCAAGGTGGGCTCCTGCTCTGCTCTGGCCCCAATCGGAGCCAGTCTGAGCCAGTGCTCGGAGGAGGGGGCTCAGGTGGGAGGGGCCAGAGTGGCTCCAGCCTCACCCTTTTCTGTGCCTTCAGCCTCAGTGACTAAGAGGCCCTGTTGTGCAGGTGAAGGCAGCAGCTGGTGTCGGGCAAAGCTGGTTCAAACCCCAACTCACCCATTTTCCAGGTACACGACGGGGGGCTTAACCAAGCCTTGAAACAGGGCTAACATGGCCTCCTTGGCCCAACTGCTAGGACTGGTGGTGACAACCATGGGAAGCTCCCAGCACAGTGTGGGGCCTCCAGCAGGGCACTCAGCTCTCTGCCTGCTCTCAGCACTCAAATTCATAAGGCACCTTCCAGGTTACAAAACGCCGTCACCCAACATCTCTTCTGATCCCAGCAGGGCCGTGAGACGGGCTGGGTGACTGCACTCAGCAGGTGGGGACCCTGGGACACCACCTCATGGGAGCCTCACTTGGACTTTGCACAGCCGTCCGACGTCCACCACCTCCCCTCACCCCACAGCCCTGCCGGGGAAGGGGGGGAACCTGGGTTGTCCTTTCCTTGTTACAAATGGGGACATTGAAGCCCAGAAAGCGAGGTCCCTGATTGGGTATAACTTCAGGCCACGTCACCAGGGCTGTGTGGTCACTGTGCAGGGAGCCCAGGGCCCAGGGTGGGGGCAGTGGTTGGGCCCCGGGCTCTGGTGCAGATTCTGGGTTTTGACTCAGCCCCAGGAAGAGCAGCCGAACCTCTCTGCACTTCTTTCCTCCTCTGTGAACCAGAGTAATGGGACCTGTGTTTCTGGGTGGGTGGCGGGGCGAGGTTCAGGACAGCATGTGTTGGGGGCTGAGTGCTCAGTTGGTGTTCTCTGCGTCCTTTCTGTGCTGGTGGCCACAGCTCCCGCCATCGCAGTCCCGAGGTTTGGAGCTCAGTGTTGTGCTGCCCCTGGGGGCCTCTCTACTGTGCCTGCTGCCTAAGGGTGGGGGGGGTCTGTCTGCTCCCCAGCCTGGGCTCCAGGAGGCTGAAGGACCATGAGGCCGGGACGCCAGGTCATGGGCATCGAGCAGCCAGCCAGCACACCGAGCCTGTCACCTGCCAGATAATAGCTCGTTCAAGGAAGGAAAACAGAAATATACAGTGCCAGCAGTTTACAAAATATGACTCTCGGCTTCTATAGAAGCAGGGGCCCGGCAAAGCTTTTAGTTTCCCTGTCAGTTTCTCTTGTGCTGAGCAGGTGATTCAGTGAGGGCTGAGGGCTGGGGGAGAGGCAGCGATGGGCAGGGAGGGTGTTTGGGCGAGCCTTCTCCTGGCAGCGGATTTCACCCTGGGCTTTAGAGCCGCGTCCTGTCCTGTACACAGGCCCCATTGGGGGAGCCCCGCAGCCCCTGGGAGGGGCAGGGCTTTGGGCAGCAAAGGTCGGCAGGCTCATTGGTTAAGCCTCTAGGGTTCTGCCCATGTTTCAGCAATGACACAGGCACACGAGAAACTCAGGCATGGCCCGCTCTTGCTAACAGGGAAGCTCTCAGTTTAAACCAGCAAATGATTAAAGCTGAAGAAAACGTACGTATCGACATGCCCCAAGTTAATGGTTAGTTCATCCCCTGCTCGCTGAACTGCACGGTGCATCAAGAGGACACAGCAGCTTTTGGAGGCAGCGAAATCAGAGTTGCTGATGGTCTATAGACAAAGCACTGGCCTCGCTTGGCCTCAGTCGGCCCCTCCATAGAATGGGGTCGCGATCGCCACCTCCTGGGGCTACTCTGCCAGGAAGTGCTTATTAGCACACGGGGTGGGCCCAGCCGCCACGGTGCCCGTCATACTATTGTAAAAGGGATTTTCGGTGGGGGCTGACACTTCAGTTTACAAACCATTTCCAGCGTAATAATAAGAGACGCTGACGTGCAGGCAGCATCTCGCAGGAGCCAGACTCCAGCTGAGCCCCGTACGAGGCCTGGACTGTGTCATCCCTGTTTTGCAGGTGAGGAGGCCCATGCGGGGAGGGCACCTGACATGCCCAAGTTCCCACAGCTGGGACTTAAACCCCAAGGGCAGAACTGCTCAGCTCTGCTGCTCCTGGGCCAGGGGGCCTCAGACATTTGTGGACATGAGTCACCCTGGTGCTTACTGAGCGGGTGGGACCCAGGGCAGGAAGGGTGGTGATTTTGGGTGAGGCCCAGGGATGTGCCTTTTAACAAGTCGCTCTGGCAATTCTGACAGGGGTGCTCGTGGTTACTGCTTTGAGAAACCCAGGTCTGGGCTGACCAGCTGAGGGTCTGAGAAGCGTGGAGAAGAGCTCGAAGCTAGGCAGCATGGCTCTGCAAGGCATATGGTCTCTGAAATCACCCTGGGTCTCTGGGAAATGAGTCAAATTATACATTCCTTTGAGGAGTAAATATATCAGGTGAGCCAAGGTACTCCTGGGCCAAGAAAAGCTATTAGTCTTGTGGGAACAGCTGTAGGCCTCTGCTTGGGTGGGCGGTGGAGACCCTGAGACCCCTCTACCAATCCTCTACCCCAGCCCTAAGGGTGAGGCGTCCCTGGGCCGGGCCTAGCTGACCAGGGGCTGAGCCATGTGGAGAGCAAGGCGGGGGCGTGGGGGGAGGAGGCAGATCACTCAGAAAGTCTGGAGGTCTCCTGAGCCCTGCTGATGAGGGGTGGGGATGTGCGGACCGAGGGGGAGCAAGCAGCAAGGGGGCAGAGCACCCCACACCCACCCCACCCCTGAGTCACCCAGACAGGATGACGAGCCCTGTAATTCCTCCAGCTGTAGCCTTCAGCGGGCGGGAAAGGACCATTGCTCATGGGCGGTTGGGTGACCGAATGCCTCGTCATCTCGGGTGTCCGGAAGGGGCTGAGGCCATTGGTGGGGGCGGAGCTCATCTCCTAGTCCCTAAGGACCTGAGTCACAGAGGTGACAGAGTATGGGGCTGGAGGCTGGACAGGACATCAGGAGGCCAGCTGCCAGGCCTGACCTGGCCACTATACCCATGGCCCCTTTCTGGGCCTTCGTTTTCTCTTCTGAAAAATGGTGTAAGGCTAATGAGATGCCCACCCCTGAAATACGTATCTATGAGGACTGTATTTCTTGCTGTGCTTCAGGCACAGTCAAGCCGGAAACTCTCCCCCCAGATCTACCCAGCACTTCCTAGGACCTGGCTGGCTTGGGGGGCGTGGGTGAGGCAGAGGTGGTGGGGACAGGCTGAGGGTCTGGTTTGGCTCCCTCAACTGGTCCGCCCTCCTTCCCTGGAAAGCTTCAGGCATCGAACGGCAGTAAATGGGGAGGGGGGGCCTGGCTCTCTCTGGCCAGGGGGCTTGCCACCGATTAACTGACCATATGACTTGAACCTCAGTTTGCTACTGATGAAGGCCGTGTCTGGCTTCACCAGGCCTGGGTCTGACCTGACTGTTGGATGCCACGCATGCCACACAAACAGCAGGGTTACCAGGGCAGCGTGCAGGAGACGGTCTGAATCCTGCCACCATTAGCCGTGTGGGTCACTGTAAGAATAGCTGGGCACTTGGGGATTCAGTGGTGCCGTGGACATCAAGTGTCCAGCACAGGTTGGCCTGTGGTGGCAGCAACCCCACCCTCTCGCCAAGGCCTCAAGCTCAGACCCTGCCCCTTACCTGGATGAGGCGGGCCTGCTCGCTCTGCAGGGCACTGAGCCCCTGGCCCAGCGTGCCGTGCTCCTTCCGCAGCCCTGTGCACTCTGCCTGCAGCTCGGAGGCCCGGGCCAGCAGCCGGGGCAGCTGGTCAGCCAGCGTGTCCAGCAGCTCCTGCTCCTGTTCGCCCACCAGCCGCGGCTCGGCCTGGTGCTCGGTCAGCGCCTGCAGCACGGAGGCCTGGACGCCCTCCAGGCGGGCGAAGCCATCGGCCAGGTCAGGGCAGCGCGGGTCAATGACGATGCTGAGGTGCGAGCTGTCGGCCCTCTCCACCGTGACCAGGGCGCTGTTGGCACCGGCTGGCCCAGTGCTGACGACGGGTGGGGGGGCCGTGCCCGGCGCGTGGGCGTGGTTCAGGAAGAGCACGGCACCGGTGACCGTCACAGCCAGCAGCACAGCCAGGGAGAGCAGCACTGTGCACAGCACGTAGCCACAGCCCGGACGCTGCAGGCCACCAGGGCACGTGGACAAAGACGGACAGACGGGCAGACAGGAAAGAGAAGGAAGGGGTAGCATCAGGGGCGGACCTGGGCCTCCAACTCTGCCCAGTGAGGGCCCAGGCAGCCGCAGGACGGGGCCTCGTGCCTTGTGAGACCTGGGCCGGGCTCCGAGTTTGCCCTTCTTGGGGTCAGTGGGGGAGTTGTACAGTGACAGAGGTGAGAGACAGAGAGACAGGGACACACCAAAGAGAGAGCAAGAGCGAGAGATGCCCAGAGGCAGAGAATGAAAAGAGAAACAGAGGCAGAGAGATGGGGAGACGGAGGGAGAGGGTGACCCTGTCCTCTCGCCTGCCCTGCCCGAGGCGGCCAGCTCGGGGGCAGAGATGTCTTCCCCCACCGAACCCTCTGGGTCTGGTGAGCACTCCAGCTCTGCAGCCAGATGGGCTGGGCTCAGGTCCCCACACAGCCATTTCCCAAGGGTTGACTGTGGGTGAGGGACCTCATTTTGCGAGTCTCAATGTCCTCACCTGTAAAATGGGGCAATGATGACATGCCCCACTGCACACATGGGTGCTTGGTGACTCAGGGTGACAGCACTGATGCTACAAATCGACGTGCTGTCACAGAGCAACAAGTGCCTTGGGATGGTGGGAGCCTGTCACTGAAGGTCCCTTTCAACCTGGAGCACCCACACCCCAAGTCCCAAAGCCTGTGCAGGCTCATGAGGCTGCCATGGGTCCGCAGGCACAGGGTGGCCCCCAAGCACCTCCTCTCCCACCCCCCTCCCCGTCCTCCTCTCTCCTTCCTCCCCCTCCTCTCACTCTCCATGGAACAGGTAGAATAAATACTATAAACACCGAAGTGGCTGTGAACCACTAAGGAGGAAAGGGGCCACCCTCCCTCTAAGGAGGTGAGGGCTGGGGCCACAGGGCAGCCGTGCCTCCCAGAACAGGCAAAGAGGCAATGCAAACAAAGAATGGAGGCAACAAGCGAGGTAAAAACTGGGTTTGGGGTGCAGTGGGGACTAGGGAAGCTGGAACTTAAGTGCAGCTCGGAATTAAAGGAGGCACCGTGACATAGTGGCAAATCCAGACCCACTGGACCAAATCACTCACGGCCCAAGGGGAGCTTGGAGAACGCCACTGAGCATCTGACACATGGGGAAACTGAGGCCCAGAGAGGGTGAGGGGCTTGCCCTGAGTCACACAGCAAATCAGAAGCAGAGCTCAGGCTAGATCCCCAGCCTTCTGCCTCCTCGCAGGGCCAGCCACCTTGTACGGTTGAATTTCCCCCACATGTTCAACTTTCTGATGGGAGATGCGTCTTTAAATGAGTTAGTATACTGAAGCACTTAGCACCACTTCTGGCACGTTGTTCTCATGCAGTAAATATTAGCGACTGTATTAGCTCATGATCTGTGTACACAGAGCATCTAGAGGTGTTTGTTTTTTTATTTTCCACCCAAAGTGTTATTTTTGTGTGTTATTGATGCTAGGATGCACCTTCTGTTTTATTCACATTCTAACATCTCCGACATTGGGGGCCATTTTACTGTAATCCACAGATTCCCTCCCTTCCTCCCTCCCTTCCTCTGAGATACATAAAATAGTATCTCATGTATCCTATTATACATCATGTAAGAGGTCTTACTACGAGAAAATATGGTAGAGCAAACAGCTTCTTTTTCATAAATTCAAATTCTACAAGTAACTCCTGAATTTCCTACTTGGTACCAGAGGAGGAGGGGGGCAGGTGGACTAGCAGACCCCCAAGGAAGGGGTCTATTATTGGTGAGATGAGGGAAAGAATCCTTAGCCTGTTCCTGCAGTGATGGGGCCTCATTGCCCCCAGGACTCGCTCCATCCTTCTCTTTCCACACCCGCACAGGCCCCAGGGGGGCACACCCATTGGGGCTCCTCGTCAATAGACGATTTCTACAGCCAGACCTGCACATGGTCAGCTCTGCACAGGCGGCTCCCTTGGCCCGAGGCATCCACTTCCCTGCTTCTCTTACACCAGCCTAACTCGCTTTCACCCTTCAGGGCTCAGCTAAATGCCACCTCTTCCAGGAAGCCTCCCTTGACTGTTTCCTCAGTCCTCCTCCCAGTTTGGAAGAGGGGCCCCCTCCGTGCTCCAACAGCCCTTGCTCTCCCCATGGTGGCATTTATCAAGATAGTCATTGCCTGTGATTTCATCCCACTCATTCAAACATCCATCAACATTCGCTGGTGACCTCATGAGCCAGGCTCCGGGCCAGTCCCTGAGGAGGTAGGGGCAGACAGCGTTCCAGCCCTGCCCCGAGGAAGTTCATGTCCCATGGGCTGTGATTCTTACCCTCTTTGGGGGCCATGGAATCTGATGTGTACACAGGGAAAACTGGTATTCAGAAGCTGACAATCCCTGGCCCAGGAAACTTGCCCTGGACCATGAGCTCCCCCAGGGGCAGGGACCTGCTCACCGCCTGGCATAGGGCAGCTGCTTGTTGGATGGCGAGAAGAGCAGATGGATAGCTCATTATTCCGTGGCCATGCTGGTGTGGGGAGGAGGGGGAGGCCCTGGGACCTACAGGGCTTGGCAAAGCGAGGCCCGTGACCTCCATGCTGAGGCCTGGACCCTGAGGCAGGGCCGCCTCTGACCCTCTGATGGCCTGACACGGAATAAAGGCAACCTGCAGGATTCCCCAGTCACTGCAATCAGCAGCTTCTGCCAACACTGCCATTGCTTGACTATGCAGTGTTCCCTCCCTAACACTTCCTGCTACAGGTGGGTTCATTTTGCAGATGGGAAAACTGAGGCTCAGAGAGCGGAAGACCTCGCCCATGGTCAGACGGGAGGCAAATGGGAGAGCCAGCATTGAACCCAGGGCCGGTGACTCCAGAATCGCGCCATCTGTGCCCAGGCTGCCTGCTGAGCGACCCCACAACGCCCTTTCCTCCACCTGGAATGTGACTGGGGTTTGAGAGACAAAGCTCTGTGTCAGCAAGTAAGTGTCTGTCAGGCCCGAGTCCATCGGGAGACACCTCGTCCTGAGCAGTTCAGAGTGATGTCCTCCAACTGAGGAGCAGTAAGGTCCCCAGCTGGCGAGGCAGGGTGGCCAGGCATGTCCCCTTTGTGTCCTCAGGGCCCCGGCCCTCACAGGCACCCACTTCCACCCAAGCCCCTGGTCCCTGGTGGGAAGGCAGAGGGCACAGAGAAGGGGAGGGGCTCGAGAAAGCTGCAGGTGGTCCCTGCGGGGCAGGGGCTTGGAGATGAAACAGGCCACTCAGCAGAGGACAATTAGTCTTCAGAGATCACCTTAAACATGGAGTACTGCTTGCTTTTATAGGCTGCCGTTGACGTGCCTCGCAAAGAAATCTGCCGGAGATAATAAGGGGGGCTTTGGGCAGCGAGCAGCCCGGCCGCGCATGCCATGTGCTGGAGCTTATGAATCAGCCTGTGGCCGTGGCAGGGGCACACACTCTGGGGTCTGCCAGAGGTGGGTGGGTGCAAACAGACCCCACTTCCAGGGCTGAGGAGTGGAGACGGGAAGGTACCCTGGGCAGAGGGCACGAGAGGCACAGGAGCCTGAGGCTCGAGTCCCCCTGCTACCCCAGCCACCTGTGTGAGTGCCCAGCTGGAGGGACGTGACTTCGTCCCCCGTGTGACCCCCAGTGCCAATCCATGGTCAGGGGCTGCCCAGGAAGTCCTGGCCATGGGGGGGGGACAAGATGGGCTGGTACCCGGGAGGCAGGAGGTGGGAAGTCCCAGAGGGGCTTCAGTTGAGAGGTGGCATCTGTCCCGGCTGCCTCCCGAGTCCCCAGCCTCCAGAGACGGCTGTGGGGTTTGGCAGAGGAAACAGGGCTCAGGAGGAAGGGCTTCACGGCCTCGGTGGGTGCTCGGCTGGCCACTCCTGCCCCAGCTGGCACCCTGCCTTTTCCCTCATTATCTAAGGGAGCTGGGTGGCGGTGGTCCCCTGGCTGGACCGAGATTATACTCCTTGTGCCAAAGTAGGAAGAAGAGCACCCCTCCAGGGGGAGGCCAGGCAAGGTGGGATCCAGCTTCAGGCTGCTCCCAGCGCCCATCTCCTAGGAGCACCCCAGCCAAAGGCAGGATGGCTGTTCATGACGGAAACACTGTGAGGCTTCAGATTGGGGCTTATGGGGTCAGTGGGAGGGCGGAGGCCCAGACCCTCGGGGAGTCCTCCTCACCTCTCCACAGGAGCCCACATCTGCTCCCACCCTGGCAAATGCCTCCTGAGCTGGGCTGAACTCTGAGCCCCTGGCCCTGGTGGGGGGTGGGGGCCCTGGACACCCCCTAGGGTAAGGGGTTGGTTGTTCTACTTCTGGGGTCCCAAAGACTTGGGAAGAGGGCCTGTGGGCCTGTTTTCTGAGCTCTTGTCCCAGGACACCTGCAGGCTTCACCCCCAGCCCTCAGCCCCATCTTGTCACCCCCGACCTGTTCTCTCTACCTGCCTGGCTCCATTCATTTCCCCACACACACCTTGCTCTCCCTCGAGGACAGATCTGGTAAATGCTGTTCTGCTTAAACGTCACCTCCTCCGGGAAGCGCTCTGCCTTCTCCTGTCCCCTTTCTCCATCACAGCCACACCACCGGGCTAGGTGGTGAGCTCTGTGGGCAGAGCCAGGGCCCAGAGGAGGGCTCCGGAAAGACAGGAGGGGGGAGGAACCCTTGACTCAGCCCCTGTGGGCTCTTCCCTTACGCCACCCTTCTCCTCTCCCAACCATGGCTAACAGTGACCGCAACCCACACCCCTGGGACCAAGACGAAAGAGGTGTCTTTTTCGTTATCGCACCCATCATGTTTTGTGATGACACCTGACTCCTGAGTTTGTTACCCCGTGAGACTCTAAGTTCCCCGAGGCACCGGTTCATGGCTGGCTGTATCTCCCAGCTAAGGCAGGATTCTGTAAGTGTCACTGAGTGAATTAAATGCAGCAGGGTTTAGGTTAGACATCAGGAAGAACTTCTCAGTGAGAATTCCTTTTTTTTCTGGAATGTTTTTGGGAAGTTTGGAAAGTACGAAGAGGCATTGCCTCTAGAGGTCAGATATGGACCCCCCTGCGGGGTGGGTGGCTTGGCTTGGGGACTGCTCAGAAACAAGGTGCCCCCGGAGGAGGTAGTTACAGTGACTTCCTGATCCACACTCCAGAACTAGAAGAACCATGTCTATTTCCAGATCCTTTCATCTGAGCATCTCCAAACTCCTGGCAAATATCCCACCATCCTCTTCTGCCCAAGGGTGTGCGAGCCCCTCCGTTCTGCACGGGGAGAAAGCATGCGCTAACGAAGTCGGCGTCTTGTCCAAGGTCATCCAGCAAATGAGCTGAGGCCAGAAGGGCCTGGGAGAGACTAGCCTGAGGCGGTCCCTGGAAAAGGTGACGCTTGGACACAGCTCCGTCGTTGGCAGTGAGTGCTGTGACTATCCGGGCACCACACAGCCTGGACACTGGAGCCCGCTCCCGGGAATTACACGAGCGGGCTGAACAAGACAAGGACAGGCAGCTTCTCTTCCCTTCGTCTTCCCACCTGGGAGGACCCCGCTTTGGTTCACAGCTCCAGCTCTCTAAGCCTCAGTTTCCTCATTTGTCAATCATCCCTGCTGCCAACCTCCCAGGGTGGCTGTGACTAAGAAACAAGCGCGGTGGAGATGGGGCTGGCTGGTCCTTGGACTGTGGTATTGGCACCTGTTCTCCTGGAGGAAGGGCCCAGTTCAGGACCTCAGCCAGGCCCTTCTGGTGGGAGCTGGGTGGTCAGACTACTTTCCCTGGTGGGCAGAGGGACAATCAGGACACTGACAACCTGTGAAAGGGGACAGGCTGCTTTGACAACCACCCTCTTGGAGGGTGCACGTGCACAGTGCTTTACAGTTTGCAAAACAAACCAGTATTTCACTTGACCCTCCTAACAGTGTTTGTGAAGTGAGGAGAAAGCAGGGATTGTGGTTCCATTTTATAGATGGTAAAGCCCAGACCCAGAGAGGGGGAGTAACTTACCCAGAGTCACACAGCATGAGATGAAACTAGAAGCAAGGCAGGAGGGAAGCAGGGCAGTCAAGGCTCTCTCTTTCTACAATGGCACAGGAAAGGCCTTGCCTCTTATTTAAAGCTTCAGACAAGCCTGGAGCTGGCCCAGGGGACAGTCTGTCTACATGCTGGGTCACCAAAGGAGTAGGGAGGTAAGGTAGCATTTGGTATTGGCCCAGGCCCCCGAGGCCACAAGCCCTCAGGGGCTTCTGATGCCAAGGGGCAGACAGCTGGACCTGGCCTGCTGGCAGCTGGAATATGTGTCACCAGGGAGCAGCATACTGGGCTGGCCCAGGAGTCCCTGAAGCCACATTTCAAACAGATCCCACAAAAGCAACCTCCCCTTGAGACACAGGAACCCTTGCTGGCTCCTCTCCCACAGCTCCTCCTGGCCAGACTTCATGTAGTTCAATTCAGCAAATATCCCTCAGCTCCCAACCTGAGCTGCATGGAAGGACAGGAGCCTGGGCCCAGGGGGAGACCCCGGATGGGGTCCCGAAGGAGCATGTGTCCAAAGGGAGCTCCTGATAGAGGAGAGACTCAGGGCTAGGGCACAGGGCAGTGAGATAAAGGCAGCTAAACAGCATAGATTAAATGCTGCTGGGACTTCAAGACACAGCCAGTGGGCATCAGGGAAGGCTTCCTGGAGGAGGTGGCATTTAGTAGGTTTTCCCTGAATGAAGGCGTGTGTGTGTGTGTGTGTGTGTGTGTGTGTGTGTTGGGGAGCCTAGTGCAGC
This sequence comes from Rhinolophus sinicus, assembly GCF_057876585.1. Classification (NCBI taxonomy): domain Eukaryota; kingdom Metazoa; phylum Chordata; class Mammalia; order Chiroptera; family Rhinolophidae; genus Rhinolophus; species Rhinolophus sinicus. The sequence goes on along the minus strand of NC_142516.1, from coordinate 4,888,688 downwards.
CAACAAGATGAGACAGCAAATGTTTGGAAATGGGCAGTGTGGTGTAGGACCAGGGGTTGGCAAATGACAAGCAGTCAGTACCTATTTGGGGACTAATAGGAAGGGAGAATGAGCCAATCTGGGGATGACCTTGAACAAGAAGTCTAGGAGGTAAGACTGCTCTTGCTAAGAGGGGAGAAAGTCAGAGCTCAGGAAGAGAAGACATTATCTGGGGTTAGCTTGGGTGTAGATCTGACCTAACAAGGAATAGACCACTCCAGGAGACACTGGGAAGGGTTCTGGGTCAGACCTGGCTTTAAATCCTTGCTCTCCCGCTAACATGCTGTGTGACTTGGACATACACCTCCACCTCTCTGAGCCACCAACCCCATGACTTGGGCATGTGCATCCCTGCCTCGCCCCCAGGCTGCTGCAAGAAGTGAGGTTGTGCAAGTGTTTGGAAAGAGCTTTGCAAACTGTAGAGGGCTAGGCCCCCACACCGTAGCAGTGTCACTCCAGGCAGAACGAGCAGGCTGCAGCTTCTGAGAGTGAGGGGCCGCCAAGGCCCGCCCCTGCCGCCCCCCTCCTGCCACTGCAAACACGAACTGTTCCTTTCCCAATGGCATCTGTCTGGGAGAAATTTGAAATTTAAAACGGGCAGCCCCATTAATTCCTCTCCTCAGCGTCTCAACAAGCGGGCCTCCTCTTCTCGCCTGCCTGCCCGTCCCTTGGCAGCCTGGCCTGGGGCAGCCCCAGGGCTGCACCCCTGCTCAGCCTCCCCTCTCTGGTCCCCTCTCTGGCCAGCCCTTGGGGCTCTGCCCTCACTCCCTTCCGGTGCTCAGCCCTGGGCACCCTCCAAGCTTGCCCACCTCCCCTGCCCCTGAAGAGGCAGCAGGACAGACCTGGCGCCCGCAGACCCAGGTTCGAATCCCAGCAGAGTGGTGTCGCCTCCAGCAGGCGCAATCCTCCCTGAACCTGTTCTCCTGTCTCAAAGCCAGAGACTCACCATACCCAGCCTTCTCACAGGAGGCAAATATTTATTGATCCTCTACTGTCTTCAGCGCTCTGGCTAACGTGGGAGAATTCTGAAGAGATGAGAAGGGGAATCGAGTCTTGATACCGAAGCTCAGATTACCATGCCAGGCTCTTGGCACAGGGTGGCACACAGGGTAGAGACTTGGTAAGTGGGTAAGATTCCCATTGTAGAGGCAAGGAAACAGAGACCCAGTGAGAGGGCACTCAGAGAACTAAAGAGCTGGTCCCACTGTGAACTAAAGGTCCCCGACTCCCTTGCACACAGGTAAACCGGGAGTCTGGTGGAGGCGCAAGGGGGCCCTCCCGCCTGCAGGGGTGCCGCCCCACCCGAAACGCAAGTTCAAGCCTTCTCTGGAGGAGGAGAGGAAGGCGCCCGCCCTGCTCTCGGCCTTCCGAGCCTCGTGGGGGTGCTCCCCAAACTCTAGCCCCAAGACGGGTGCCCAACCCGCCAGCTAGAGCCCCGAGTCCAGAGTGTCCCCACAGCCCTGGCCCGCGCGTACCTGCGGCTTGTCGCGCGGCCGGTCCTCAAGTTGGGAAGCGCCGCCCATAGTCTTCCACCGGTCGTTGACCATCTTCCGGCAGGACTGGCGGAGGCGCCACGCGAGGCGCGCCGCTGCGGAGCGCAAAGGCGCCGGGGTGAGCGAGGGATCGGGCGCTGGGCGCCTTCTGCTCGCGGATCCCCGCCTCGGTGCCCCGCGCCGGGGCGGCCCGGGCCAGTAGGCGTGCGTGTGCGGGTGTGTGTGCGCGCGTGTGTATGTGCGGGTGAGAGCCGGAGCGGGAGCGGGAGCGCGAGAGCCGATCGCCTGCCAGCCGCTCGCGCTGCGCGCGGTCCCCCTCCCGGCTCCCTCGCCTCCCCCTGCGCGCTCCTCTGCCTCCGCCCTCCTCAATCTCCGCGTTTCGTGTGTGTGTGTGTGTGTGTGTGTGTGTGTGTGTGTGTGTGTGTTGTCTCGGACTCTCTTTGCCTTTTATTGCTCCCCCGGTCTCTCACACACACACACACACACACACACACACACACACACACACAGAGACACACCCCGCGGGCAGCGATGGTTACATTCCACCTCCGAAAGGCCCAGATGAAGGAGGCAGGACGGGCCTCAGAGCCCCGGGGCCAGCGGGAAGGCAGCAAACGCCGTGGGCAGGCCGGCCCTCACCCACTCTCGGAGGGACCTAAGAACCCCCGCCAGCGCCTCCTCACAAACTTCCTCCCCGGCCGGACTCAAGCCAACTCACCGTGCGCGGGGGCGCGGAGCTGGGCGGGCCTCGTGGGCGCCCCCGCCGGGCCGTCGGGCGTCTCCCGGGAGAGGAGCCGCTCTCCTCCCGGCTGCCAAAGGGCGCAGGGCTCCCCGCAAGCCTCCCGCTGGGCAGGCGGGGGTGGGGTGTTGGCCCGCCGGAGTGCGCCCCCTGCGGGTCTCCGAGGTCCGGGCCCTGGGGCACGTGCGCCGGGTCTGGAGTCTTCTGCCACTGGGGACCTCCCCCTCCGGTCCCCTCCCCGCGAGGTCGTCCCTGTGGGCGCCTCGGCCAGAGTCCGCAGACCTTCGCCCTGGCGCTCGCGGGCGGAAAGCCTGTCCGACGCCTCCCTTACCCAGGCGGCCCGCGGACTGAATGGAGGTCCCTGTCGCCGCGACAGCCGCCCGCGCAGCGGTCGCGAGTACGAGCCGCTCAGCGCTCTGCCCGCGCTCCCGGCCGATCGCCCGCGTTCCCCAGGCGCGCCCCGCGCCGTCTCAGCCCCCGCCTCCTCCTCTGCCCCGCAGAGAAAGGATTTGTGCCAGGAGGGGGCTTCTTAGTCGACCCCTCCCACCAGTAGTACTTTAAAAAACATTGGATGCTCCTGGAGCAGCCTTCGGAGGTAATTGACAAAGTCCTTAATTTGCCTCGTTAACGAGCTGCTATTGTGGCTTCTGACCGGGAGGCGCCCACACGGCCCGACGCCGCGTTCCTGGCCGTCGCCCCCTCCCCAGCCGCCGCAGGAGCCAGGCTGACTGCCCCCACCCTGCCCCTTTCTGCGTCCCCTTATCTTCTGCTTCCCCAGCTGCAGAATAGACACCCCCGTTCCTCACCCCGCACGCCCCCCCCCACTCCCCAAAGCTGTTTTCCGGCTCCCGGGGCGCCTTGGCCCGCCACGCTGTTCCCTGGCACTGTCTTCGTCTCTCCCCCACTGGCTGCCAGTCTGTCGGCCCATCTTCGTCCCTCTGCCCGCCCCTCTCCGCGCCCTGCACTAGCGGAGCAAGCTGCCAGGGGGTGGGAGCTGCGCCCTGGACCCAGAAAGCTGGGGCCCGGGGACTCTGTGCCCCAAGTCATCTGAGTAGACTGTCACTCACCAGCTAGACGCTGGGTTCACAATCCGCCAGCGGTTTGTCCGCAGCCTCCTCTTCCTTCCAAGGCCGCTATGCTGCCTCACCTGCAGCCCCACTGCACCACACACAAGGAGGCAGCCCAGGGACCGGAGAGGATCCCAGAGCACTGGCTGGGAGTCAGGGGACCCTTCTGGAGCCCTGGCCTGGTGGCACCCTCCCTCTGGGTCCCTTTCCTGTGCATTAAAGGGATTGGCATGTGACCTGGAGGGCCATCAGGCTTGATCAGAGAAGTGTGGTGAAAACATAGGGCCCGGGCTGTGTGGCCTGGGGCAAGCTACTGTGCCTCTCTGAGGCTGTTTCCCCATGTGTACCAAAGGGTTAACACACCCTCTTCAGAAGGGCTCTTGTGAATTTCTGAGTGACAGTGTTTTGGAGCACCTGAGCAGGTTTCAAACTTTCCTGCTATGACCTTGGGCAGATTTCCTGTCTTTTCCAGCCCTAGTTTCCTCGTTGAACAGAAAATCGCACCCTCCCCTTTCTTAATGGGGAATTGTGAGGTTTGCAGGCATGTGGCTGGGACTTCAAGTCTGTGATTCCAATTTGAGGAGAGGAAGTAAACTCCAGTCATGTCTATGCATAGACAAAAGACCACCCTGGGGGGGACCCTGAACTGAGATTCTGAGTGCAGGGAGGGGGGTTGCTAAGCACCAGTGGAGGTTCTGGGTACGTGCTCTGGATGGTCATGGAAGGCATCCTGGAGAAGGAGGGACATGAGCCAGGCCACAAAGGCGGGGGCATCTGGATACTAGGGAAGAAGGCATTGCAGCCACAAAGCAAAGGTGGAGAATGGAGTGTGACAATAGCCCGCATGGGCAAGTGCCAACAGGAGGATCTGCTCCCAGGCCTGCAGAAGGACGGATGGACAGGTAAGCGGGGGCCACCTAGTGGCTCCTCCTGGCATTGTTTGCTGTCAGGTTGTCTGACCTGTTCAGCCTTGGGGTTCTCCTTTCCTGCCTTGGGGGTGTGGTGAGCACACGTGTTGGAGTGCAGTCTTCATCCATCACCCCCCTGCTCAGTACCCCAGAAGAAGAGTCAGCCTTGGTGAAGCTCTGGAATGAGCGCACAGGCGTTTGGTGCCTGACACACTTGGGTCATTGTCTGGGGAAAGGAGAGGGCCACCCTCTGTTCATTGGCCCTGAGTTCTATGTGAGAAAAGCTCAGCTGACTCCACAGAGGAGAGTGTCCCACCCTCTGATTTCCTTTTGACAAAGCTGCTGTCTCAGTGTACTCAGCTGGCTGGGCAGAATCAGGGCTTTCCAGCCAGCCCAAGACATGGCATTCAGGGACCAGCCAGGACCTCAGGGGAGCTGGAACCCAGGACCCCCAGGCTGCATGGCATTAAACCTGGCATGCCTCCCCACTCCCTGCACGTCCTCTCATGCTCTTTCCTCCAGCTCACCGACTGCATGTTCCTACGTGGCCTGCCTATGGCCACCTAGATGTGATGCCCCACCAACATTTTTAGTTTAAATCCCAGAGAGAAGGGCGGTGACCCATCCTGCTGATCTTTTGGAGCCAGGACATGTCAGTCATAGGTCATCAGCTGCCCTTGGACAGGTGCCCATCATAGTCCGATGGGGGGCATGGTTGTGGGGGTCCTAATGCAGGCACCTCCCTTAGCTGAGCGTGGGTACAGGGCAGGCAGCGAGGCCTGCCAGCACTAGAGTGACGACGAGGAAGAGAGCCAATGAAGGAGATGAGAAAGAGTGGCCAGGGATGTTGGATGACAACAGTCAAGGTGCCTGCCCCTTGGCTGTGAGCTGTGGCATCACCCCTACCTTCGCTCTGTGCTGGGCTCTCTGCATCTTCCCAACCACCCTAGTAAGCGGGAGTGATGGTTCCCCCCATTTTATGGATGAGAAACTGACTCAGAAAGGTAAGTTATGTAACTTGGGTAATAGCGCTATTAGTAAAATGATATAATTAATAGCTACTATTCTGTAAGCATTTTCCATGTGCTGGGTACCATTCATTAACAATATATATATTTCATGTAATCCTCGCCAAAAACCTAGGAGTGTTATTAATATTCTCATTTTATAGATGAGCTCAGAGAAGTTAAGTCATTTGGTCAAGGTCACACAGCAACTGATGGGGTCAGATTAAACCCAGTTCTCCACATGGCTGAAGCCCATTTGTTTTGCTCACTTGCCTCTGTCCTCATGGTTGGCTAGAGCCAGGCCTGAGACATCCAGTGAGCGCTGCGGAGCTGGCGTGCAGCGGGGGATCCGTGAACGTGGGCCGAATGTCGAATGCACTTGTCTCATGGGGCCTGCAGCACTGGGTGGCCAGGAGGTCAGGACCTCTGGCCCTTGTCCATTCACCCTCTGCTCTGCACAGCTGAGGGCACTCGGCTCTCTCTGTAAAGCTGTTTCAACTTAACTCTGACAGTCACATTTATCATTAAAAATAAATTTGTCTTGGCTTTCCATGGCATGGAAAGCTACTGTGCAGTGATTCAATGGGCTTGTCACCCCTCACTGTTAGGCATGGGGAGCTGAACAACTGGATGGTCTCCAACGCCAGCTCCTCATTTTCTGCGGCTGGAACCAGAAATGTACAGTGGGCTGACATTTAATTTAGAATCCAACATACCTTGACATAAACCCATAATACAAAGGCGGGGCGGGGGGGGGGGCTGCCAAGCCCAGCAAGAGGTGGGGGGAATCCAAATGACAGGGTGTATTTCTTTCTTTCTTTTTATTTTTTATTTTGCTTTGTCAACACTGAGTGGGGCTGACAGACGAGAGGCTGCGCTCAAATGTGAGAATTAGCGTGGAGTGAGTGTGTGTGTGTGTGCTTTTTGTGTTGACACGCTGTGCGTGGGTGGTGGGTCTGCGCCCCAAGTCCACTGAGGTGCTGTGTGTGGCATCTTGCAGCATGTCAGTTAGATGCAACCAGAGAAACACGTGCCACGGCTAATACTGGAATCCAGGAGCAGGATAACTCAGTCACAGTGGGCAAGCCGGCACCTGCTGGTTGGTCTTTGTGTCCGCAGCCTCCCCACAGGTCCTCTGACACATAGTCAGTGCTTAGTAAATATAGAACGGGAAAGGAACAACGTTATTTTAAAAGCTAGAAGCAGAGTTCTGGCTTTTAATTCAGCAGAACACCCTGATGGACTAGTTTGGTGTGAAAAGCTGAGGCTCGGAGGCTGGCCAGGGAGGGGGCCAGGACCCAGGAGGCAGGCATGAAAACCTGAGGGAAGGGGAGGGCTGGGAACCTCGGGGCTGGGAGGCAGGGGGCATGTGCACTTGTAGAGTGGTTTTCAGTGCTGTATGCAGGAGGATCCGATCTGTTAGCCCTGGTCATTGACAAGAGTCTGTTCAACAGCCTGTGTGCACAATGCTTTGGGGAGATGCAAGGAGTGGGCCCCACATAAGGTCAGCGCAGGCAGTGAAGGGTCTGGTTCAGGAGGGGAGGAGCCTATAGGTCCAGCAGTCAGCCCAAGCAGGAAATGTGACCAGCAGGTGACATGAGGTTGAGCCATTTAGCAGTCATTTCACTAAATGCTACCACGTGCCAGGCGCCCTGCAGGTAACTTGGATTTTGTCATTGAAATCCTCAGGAGAACCTAAGAGACAGATGCTATTATCCCATTTCACAGATAAAGAAACAACTCAAGTACGTGAAGGTCAACTACCTAGCTCAAGGTGATATGTCTCAAACACGACAGCTTAAATTTGAGCTCTGCGGTCTGATTCCAGAACCCACTTCTCCAGAACCTACAGCTGCAGAATTTGGGGACCACTCCTCAGCGAACACTTGGGTTACAAGTGTTTGTTGTGAAGGAAAGGGACTGCGTGTAGAAAACAAAGATCTCGTAAGTTTGGATGCAACCAGTGGCTGCATCCCAAACTACACGTGGCCAAACTGAAAAATGGCGTGCCTTAGTTTTATTTTTTGTAGTATGTGTACTATGAGACACTGTACATGCCGTCTGACGTCTCTGGGGTGCTAATCCCATTCATCATTATTTCTGCCAACTCTCACCCACGGTGGCTTGTTTCCTTACATGTTTTTAAATTTTTTAAAATGTTTTTAATTTTACGTTAATTTCTTATTTTTCAAGGATTTTTATTACAAAGTATAGCTAACATACAACACTATATCAGTTTCAGGTGTACACCATAGTTGTTCAACATTGGTTCTGGGCCTCTTGGGAGGGGCTCCAGTGCAGGCCCAGTTCAGCCACTGCCTGTGACCAGCCAGGGAGTCTGGTAGGAGCTACAAAGTGATCCGTGGTTGGTCGCTGCCTGTGCTGGACCTGGAGGCTCATGGGACAGGCCGCGCTATGAACCAAAGATGGCTGCCACCAGTACCAGGTCTGGGGTAGCTCTGTAAAAAGCTAGGACACACTGAGGCCTGCTGCCACCTGCTGGCTCCTGTAAGATTGAGCCTGATAAAGTGCCCTATGGAGTCCGGTGGGGCAGGGTCTCAGTGAGTTACCAGGATGGAGCAGCGGAGCTCACCAGGCCAATCAGATTCAGATTTGGCCTGTGGGGGCGGGCTCAACACAGGAAAGATAGTGTCCTTCTGCCGGCTGCAAGGGAGTAGGACCCCACACAGAGAAAACGGCTACTATCTTCCAACCTTCGCCAGAAGCCACACACCTCAGCCTGCCAACCGTATGTCTCCGAGGCCCCTCGAGTCACTGTCCATCTGCTGGAGCCCAGAGTGAGTGCTCATGAGCGAGTCTGTGCGGGTCCTTTAAGAGGCCGTCTGGGTTTCCTGCAGCCTTCCCTTCCATTCAGATGGTTTGAATCCCCTCTGTTTTTCATAGCCAGATGTTGCGGGGGCTCCTCTTCTCAGCATCAGTAATCCGGGCTGGGGATTCCGGTTTCGGGATGGGGTCCCTCACTCCTCTGGGAGGAACCTCTGTGGCCAAGATAGCCCTCCCAATTGTGATCGGCCACACGGAGAATTGGGGTCAGCCCGTTTCGCGTCTCCACTCCTTCTACCAGTCTCGACGTGGCTTCTTTATATCTTTAGTTATAAAACTTCTGTTCAGCTAGACTTCAGGTGGTTCTTCAGGTTGATTGTTCCATAATTTAGTTGTAATTTTGATGTGTTCACAGGATGAGGCAAGCATAGCGCTTATCTACTCTGCCATCTTGGATTCTCCTCCATGCGTTTTGTTATTTTGGATTGTGTGTCTGTCTTTATCAGAGCTTTGCGGAATCCGGTGTGTTCTGGGCTGAGCATTTGTCCTTCCCAGCAGGAGATGCTTTCGTTTCCACCAGGTACCTGGCGACAGACACTCTGAACCCAGGGCCACTCTAAGTTCAGTTCTCATCTTGCACATGGAATAAATTCAAACCCCAAATATTCAGGAGAACAGGGCTTTGGTTGTTGATTTACAGTGGAAAGTGTTTCCTTGTCATCTTTCTTTTCCCCTGCAGATGGAATTTTTCCTAGTCTGCCCATCTCTTCTCTGTCCCCTTTTGTTTCTGGCCCCTGTTGAGTTCCTTCTTTTCTTTTTTTTCTTTATTATTATTTTTTTTAAGTTTAGCTGTCATTTAAAAAGATGTTTGTTACAGCATATTTAATTTGTGTAGGTTTTTTTGTTGTTGGTGTCTAGTCTACCATATTATTAAAAACAAGAGTCCCTTCTGTCATGTCTATGTTTCTTTTTTAACTTTAAAAATAATTAAAGTCTAACTTACATATAAATGAAATGCACAGATCTTAAGGGTAGAGCTTGTTGAGTTTTGACCACCAGGTCAGTCATTTCCATCACCCTGGAAAGTTCCCTGGTGTCCCTTCCCACTCGTACACAGCCCCTTATCAGTAACCATGGCTCTGATTTCTATCAACATAGCTTCATTTTGCCCTTTCTTAAACTTTATCTAATAAAATTATATGGTATGTGCCCTTTTGGGTCTGACTGCTTTCACTCAACACTGGGCTGGTGAGATTCATCTGCGTTGTTGTGAGTATCAGTCATTTATTCCTCTTTCTTGGCAATAGTATTTCATTTATGGCTCTGCCCCAGTTTGTTTAACCGTTTTCCTGTTGGACAGTTGGGTTGTTTCCATTTGAGGTTGTAAGAACAGTGTTGGTGTGAACATTTGTATGCACAGCCTGTGCACACAGGACTGGTATTGATGGGTGATAGGCTGGGAGTAAGTTTAACTCTATGAGAAGCAACCAAACTGCTTTCCAACGTGACTGTACCATTTGACACCCTGCTATCGGTGTATGGGGTGCAGGTGCCCCATATCTCCCACCTGGTTTCCTCCCAGTGTTCCTTTGAGTGCCATGGTGTATAATGGTGGTTCTAGTGTGTCTCCCAGGACCCCCTGTCACTCAATCACTCATTCGTTCCACAAACATTCACTGCAGGCCTGCCCCCCACCCTGCCATGCCCCAGTCCATCTGGGCTCTCAGGGTGGGCTGGGCAACCTGTCTCCTGGCACAGCTCTGCTCATGGCAGGTGTCCTCCCTTCTATCACACTTACCAGAGGGTCTGTTGTAAAGCTATGGCAGGAGGACAGCTCGGCTGTCATCTGTGCCTCCAAGGAAGCTGGCATCTTGGTCAAACCTCAGAAGTGTGTCGGTGTGTGGAAGGGCACGTCAATCACCATTCTAGCTCCCAGTCCACTCCTCTCCACCTTTCCAGCTTTCATCACCCAGCACCCACCAACATCAAGGAACGAAGGGCTGGTGCCCTTATAAAAAAGAGCCCAATTGCTTCCCAATGTGGTTATACCGTCTGATAGTCCCACTGGCTGCGTGAGAGGTTAAGTAAATCCAAAGCCCAAACCTTCATGAGAACAAGCCTGAGCCATGCATTTGTAGGGGAAACATTTCCTTGGCACCCTCTCATCATCTTCCTTTCCCTGCAAGTGGGTTTTTTCCCACTCTGCCTATTCACTGAGGGTCTGGCCCTTCCTTTATGCTGGGTTCTGTCTTCCTGCCTTCCTGGAGCCCATGGCCTTGGAGTGTGGGGTTCCAGGTGCCCTCTATCTGACGCTCCAGGTCTCACCTGGAATGGCAGGTGAGGTGGATAGAACACTCGGCAGGCAGACAGGCTCTGTCCACCTGTACTGCTCATTGGGGTAAGACAACCTCCAACCTCAGAGGGGGTTTGATCACCTCCCCACCCCCCTCAGAGCCTGGTGCTCAAGAGCTTTGATTCCCTCAGAATCTATCCCCCTTTGGAGACCGACCTACATCAGCTGGGCTCCCAGGGAGGGTACACACTCTTCCCTCTTCCCTCACCTTCCACATCTAAAACACTGGAGAGTTCTTTCAACAAACATTTATTGAGCACCTACTATGTGGAGCTTAATTCTACTGAAGAAGTAAGATACTTTCAAATGGTGATATGTGTTCTAAGAAAATACAAGAGGGGGCTGTCATACAGAGTGGTGGGGTGGCTGGTGAAGAGATAGTGTTTGAAGGACAGAGAGGAGCCTGCCATGGGCAGCTCTGAGGGAGAGCTCTCCAGGCAGAGCGGACAGAGGTGCTAAGGCCCTGAGGTAGGAACAGGATTGCAACGTGTTAAGACCTAACAACAGGCCTTGTGGTTGGAGCACAGTGGACCGGGTGCAGAGATGAGGTCGCAGAGGGAAGGAGGAATGGATAATGCAGGGCAGGGAACGAGTTTGGGTTTTCCACCAGTTAACTATCAGAGGATTGTAGGTAGGGCTGCGATGTGAGCCGATTGACATGTGTACAATTTCATTTTGGCTGCCATGTTGCGGATGGGCTCCTAGAGGGTCTGGGGGAAGGTAGGGACCAGTGAGGAGGTTCCTTGTAGCTATATTGATGAGAGATGGAGACAGCTCAGACTGGGGTGTTAGCAGTGGCTACAGAAAGAAGTAGACAGATACGCGACAAGTTTAGGAGGTTGAGCCAATAGGCTTGGCTGATGGAGTGGATGTGGGGAGGGAGGTAAAGAGAGAGACAGAAGGTGATGCCGGGGTCTGAGGCCCAAGACACAGGTGGGTGGAGGTGCCACTTGCCTAGATGGGAAACCTGAGAGAGGAATGACGGGGGCTGTAATGGGGGTTCTGTTATGGCCACATTGAATTTGAGAGGCCTGTTGGACCTCCCTGAAGGGCGTTCAGTGGACACTGAATACCTGAGTCTGGAGTTCTGGGGACAGGGCCGGCTGAGGTCATCAACTCTGAGCCCTGAGACGTGAAGTCACAGGTGGGTGGTGGGCTCTGGGGTAGATGGAATTATTGCTCCTGCTTCCTCCCTCCCTGTTAGAGAAGCAGACCTTTTACCTGGTGACTCTACTGTGTCTCCTGCGCCAGTGACATTGGACTTGGCCGTGTGATTGATTTGGCAGCTAGAATGTGGGCTGCAGCACAGAGCAGCATTCCGAGCCCTTAGGAGAGGCCTCCCTGTGTGTCCTGACTGGTGCCAGAAGGTTGGAAGACATGTGGCACAGGCCTGAACCCAGCAGAGCCACAAGCTAGAAAAGTAAATGCTGTCGTAGTAAGGCAGAGTGTTGGGAGTGGTTATCACACAGCATTACTGCAGCCAGAGCTGACTGATACACAAGGAGAGGCAAAGACCTCCGTCCCGGGGCAGCGGGAAGGAGGACAGGAGATGGTGCACGTGAGGTTTACACCAAGGATCTCACACCAAGAAGTGCTCAGCAAACACGAAATGGTGTTACTGATGCGTAATTCATGTGAATCAGAACAGGGATGCTTCCCTAAGCGTTTTCCCAACTCTGGGTTCCTCATGGTCACCCCTGCTGCAACCTGCTCCCCTCTGTATTTTTCCCTTCAATTTCATGAGCTTTTCCCCCCAAGTATAAAAATCACCTCTTGTCACGGTGTCCAGAGACAATCCTGGTTACCACTTTGGGGTACTTCCTTCCAGTCTTTTTCTTTTTAAGCAGTTGCTGGAGACTATTGTAAGTACAGGGCTGCCGGAGCAGCATCATCTCGGGAATTTAACTGTACGCACTGATGGAAGGCGTGGACAGGAGAGGCTCTTGGCCATGTTTTTGTGCGCAGGCCCTTGGGGTTGAGATGGGAAAATATCAGCAACATTTATTCAACATTTACCACGTACCAGGGCAGCAGGCCCCATTGGATCTCTGCCCACGGGGGCACTCAGCACTCGCTGTTCCAGAACATGCTAAGAACTGCAACTGTACCCCCCAACCAAGGGCAGCCCTTGGCCAAACACGATGGGAGTTAGAAGAGCGGTGGATAAATACCCTTGTACCCTACCTTTTGGTGAGGGCCTGGTCCTCCTCTTTCCCAGGGTTCCCCTGGGGGCTTGTGCCCCAGGTGCCCACAGCTGTACCTGATACACAGCACACCCAGTGTTGGCTGCCTTCCCTCCCTGTCTCACCCACACGCACTCCCTTGAATTGCTTCCTAGGATCACCTCCAAATAAACCACCTCTGTTTAGTTCTCTGCTTCCGGGGGACATAAAGCAATAAGGAGCGGCATATGTAGGCTTTCTGGGTATCGCCCATCCCTTCTCACAATCAGGCAGCAAATTCTACCATAACCTATGTTTTCGTGGCACCTGCTGCTACTGTGTGCAAGACGCTGACCGTGGTACGTGCGCCGATGGAGGTGACACAGCTTCTGTGCCCCAGAGACCGAGTCTTGCCCTCCATCCAGAGAAGGGCCTCAGGCTGAAGCGGGGACAGCTGTTCCTGGCACCCAGTGAGGTTATACGATCCATCCCATTTCATAACCTGATCGGGAGAATTTCCCCATGTTCTTAAAAATTCAAAAATGTGCTTTTAAAGTTAAGCCTATTTAATTAGCTAATATGCACAGGCGGTGATCCATGTCCCAGGACCTGAGATCAGCGTGCCACAGATGCTAACTCATCTAATCCTTACAGGGACCCACAGCGAAGTCCTATCATGCCCCCATTTACAGAAGAGGAAGCGGGGGCAGGGACACAGGTTGATATCCAGGTCGTCGGACTCCAGAGTGGGGGGGGGGGACACGGTGTTCGTAAGCCTCTCTGAGTTTTGGACATTTCTTTCTACTGTCTAGTTGTTGTAAACAGTGCACGGCCAACAACCTTGCTAATTACCTCCTGAGGGTGGATTCCCAGAAAGGGAATTATGGGGTCGAAGGGCAGGACCGTCTTTAAGACTCTTCATCCCCATTGCTCACTGCTGGCCTTGGTTTGGAGTCTCTCCCCTTCTTTCCCACACTGTGTTGAGCCGAGCATTGTTGGGAAGCGTCCAGCCTTGGTCTCTCTCTGCTGGGCCCCCGCCTGCCTGAGTCCGCGCCTCGCCTCCAGCCCAGGATCCCAGGTCCCGCAGAGGGGGTCTGAGGCTCCCAGGGAGGCAGCCTTCTCCCGAAACAGTGGGGAAGTGGGTCTTAATGGAGGGACTGTGGTTGTTCCTGGCACACAGTTGGGGCTTGGTTATGATTTATGAATGAATGAATGAATGAATGAATGAACGAACGAACGAACGAACGAACGAACGAACGAACGAACGAACGAACAAGAGCCCGGACCTGCCTGGATCCACTTCTAGTTTCAGAGCAGCTCCTTGTGAAACAGGCTTTCCACTCTGGAGTCTTCAAGGGCAGGCTCCATGCCAAGAAGGCGGCGCCCTGCTGCTGGGGCAGGAAGGCGGGGGTCATGCACACCTGAACCCCTCAGTCTGCGACCAAAGCCCGGTGGCTCTCTCTGGGGCCAGCCCCTCTTGTGTACCTTCCCCGACAAGTGCTTTCCTGCTGAGACAGGTGCTCCAGCCAGAGAACCTTTGCTGAAGCCATGCCTCGGAGCTCAGTTTTGGAACAAAAATACTTGCTGTGTTGGTTATCGATTGCTGCATTACAAATTACCCCAAAGCTTGGCAGCTGGAAACAGCAAACATTTATTATTTCAGTTTATGAGGGTCAGGACTTCAGGAGCAGCTTAGCTGGGTGGGTCTTACTCAGGGTCCTTCAGGAGGTGGCAGTTAAGATGTCGGCTAGGTCTGTGTCATCTGAAGGCTTGACTAGGTGTGGGGACAGAGTCCCAGAGAACAGTTTCCAGGCTCTCGGCCTCACGTGGAAAGGTGCTGGTTCGGTTATTAGATGGCCATCAGCTGTAATCAGATGGACATCCACTGTGCCTGGGTGGCCATCAGCTGTTACCAGTGAGCCATTAGCCACTGATATAACTGCCGTGGCTGCGCTGGTTGGTTGGTTGGCAGAGAAGCAGACGGCGGATTGTGCATCGTGTGGAGCCTGCTTCCTGTGTCTCCAACCCAGCCGCCAGCGAGAATACAGTGGTATGACTCCCCTATCTATGGCTCCGTGGGTGTTCCTTTTTGGCCTCACAGTGTCCTGCATTCTTATGTGGGGAGCGGGAGCTGAGACCCTGCATGACAGCAGGCCTGGAGGATCCACTCCCAAGATGGTGCATTCACATGGCTGCTTGCTGGGAGGCCCTAGCTCCTCACCCATGGCTCAGGAAACCCTCCCAGAAGCGCTTGTCCCTGGATAGGGCTGCGTGTCCCACACTGAGAGTGTGGATGGTGCCGTGGGCCCCAGTGATGCTGCAGCCCCTTTGCTGCTATTTCATGCTGAGGAACACATGCCAACACGAGGGAATAACAGGGCTGTGGGGGGTGACGTTGGAAGGACTTAGGGTCAAGGACTGGGAGGATGGAGGGGAGGAAGCCTCCCTTTGGGTTTCTACTTCCAGGTCACTTTGAGGCTGGGCTTGAATCCTGGCTCCTCACTGTGTGGCCTTGGAGCAGTCACTCAACCTCTCTGTGTTCCAGGATGTTGAGCTTATTTCCTAGGAATGTCTTAAAGATTTTATGGATAACAAGCACCTAAGGTGTCCCCACTGAGCCCAAACTAGGAACCAGAGTGGATTTGTTTGCAGCCTGACAGAACTGGTACACCTGGGATACCCAGCTGCCTACACAATTAATGCAAGAGGACTTTTTGCTTTAGGAGTTCAGGTAGAGAAATGAGGCAGGGTCACCTAGAACAGTTGTCCAGGTTGTGACCTGCACAAGGGCACCTAGCACAAGGGCACTGCAAAAGTGGCGGGGGCTGAAAGAGGCACCTTTTTCTAATTCACTCCAAGTTACCAGATGGGATGGTGGGGCCCCAGAGGCATTAGTACGTGGCTAGAAAACAAGGACTGGGGAGGGCTCACCCAGAACAGTCAAGCCAGCAGCAATTCCCAGGAAAAGACTGTGTGTCTGAGGGGTGGGGAGTGGTTGAGTTCAGCTCAGCAAGAGGAAGGGGCCTTCTCCCTGTGTCAGACCTGAGACGCCGTGGTGAGTTCAGCAGCCACAGGGATGTGGCTCCCAGGGCCGGGTCCCCTTGGCAGCCACTGCATCCTGGGGCCCGAGGGAAGGACCATGGCCAGGAGCCTGCTCAGAGGGCCTGTGGGTAGGACCTGCAGGCGCAAAACTTGAGCCACCTGCTCCTGGGGGCTTGAGAGCCTGCCCTGAAGCCTCCAGTAGCAACCACAGAACTCTGAATAAGGGCTGGGGCCTGCCATGCACCATGTCAACATCTAGAAGCACCTGGCTCGTCCCGGGAGCCCCTACATAGCTGCTATCCTCGTGCTTTTCCTCCTCGTCACAATCATCATCCCCACCATCATCATCAATACTGTCAGATCACCATCATCACCACCATCACCATCACCACCATCGTCATCACCGTCACTACCATCAGATCATTATCATCATCACCATCACCATCGTCACCATCACCATCCTCATCACCACCACCATCATCACCATCACCATCCTCATCACCATCACCACCACCATCACCATCACCATCACCATCACCACATCACCATCATCATCACCATCACTACCATCACTATCACCATCATCACCTTCATCACCATCACCATCCTCATCACCATCACCATCCTCATCACCATCACTACCACGTTTTAGAGATAAAAGCAGCTCCTAGCACTGTACCCCAAAGCAGGCTCCATTCATTCACATCAGGCCCTGCACTGTCAGGAAGGATGGTGGGCATAAACCTGGGCACACCATCACTGGGCCCCCAGCTTTTGGCTCTCCCCTTGGGGACCTGCCATGCTCCGTTGGACTGAGCTTGGGGGTGTTGGGAGCCCCCAAGGAGCACCCTTGTAACACAAGCTCACACTGGCAGCACTGCCAACTTGTCATGGCTGACCTTGTGAGTTACGTATTATAAATCCCCTGTCCTGGGGCAGGGGAAGGATGGCCCTGCCTTAAGTCTCTGCTCTGTGCCTGGCCGTGAAGAGGCAGACTGTCCCTTCTGTCCAGGGCACCCAGGTAATGGGAGAGAGCAAGGAGTGTGGGGGCCGAAGGGTCAGCTCAGAGCTGGGCAGGGGGAGCTAGGGGCGTCTAGCTCCTGGCACCAGCTTTGTTCTGCCTGGAGCCCCATGGCTGAGCCCTCTACTCAGAGCGGGCAGCTGTGCTAATCCTGTCCCAGGTTGGTGGCCGTCCCCACCCAGGAGGGTGACGTGAGCCACCTAGAAAGCTGGTTTGGAGTCCCTGTTAGTTGTGGATAGCACCATGGTGCCACCAGGAGTTTATCCACACCCAGCCAGTCCCCGGTGGCTGGCCTCAGCTCCCCAAAAGAAGACAGCTAGCTATTAAGGAGATTCATGCAAGGGGCAAGATGGCAAGAAGGCTAATTACACCGTCCTGATTGTAATTGTCTGAAGGTGCTGGCCTTCCTCGTGAGTGCCAACCACAGCCTGCCTCTGTGTCTCGGCAGGGCTTCTCCCTGCTGGGACCGTGCTGGGTAATGTTCTTTTGACATAACTCTATTTAAATTCACATTTCCATCATCCCCCAGAGGAGCCAGCGAGAGAGCTGAGCTGCGTGGTATAAGCCGGGAAAGGATTAGCTGGGGTGGGTGTTATTTTTTATTTTCCCTCAGTGATGGAGATGGAGCGGGGGGAGGGGCCTGTTCGAGAATCCTGCAATATCAGTCCATTAGAAGCCCTCCAGCTTAAACCCCTCCATGTCCAGATGGGAAACTGAGGCCCACAGTGCCCTCAGCAGCGTCCCCCTCCCAATTCCTTCCCTGACTAGACCCTGGGGCAGGTATTAAGGAAAGGCCTGGAGCCCGGTCTGTGCCCCTTTGCTAGTTGGCAGGTGGCACAACTTAGCTTCAAGCCAACATTCAGGCCGTGAAGCCCTTCCGAGGCCCAGCCCCTCCCCTGAGGCTCTGCTGAGCCTGGGGGAGGGGAGGCAGCGGCCCTGTCATGAGTCACCTTTCTCCAGAGCACAGCTGGGGCCTCATTTCCTCTGCAGAAGGCCTCAGGAGGCCAGCAAAGGCCATGGCCTCTCAGGAGCAGAGGAGGGGGCAGGTGACAGGGCCATCAGGCGTGGGCCCAGGCACAGGGCCAGGTCCAATGGCCAGGAATGTGGCTCTCGGGGGAGGCTAAAGCCAGACGAGAACTCAATGGCTGGAGATGGAGCACCGTGAGGAGAGAGGGCAGAGGGGCTGGAGGTGGGGCTGCAGGCTTAGGCTGGCTGCCTGAGACCCCCAGGGAGGCACAGGCCCTCCTGTCATTGTGATGCCAGGCCTGGAGGGTGGGGAGGCTTAGGGCAGGAGACAGGCAGCAGGGGAGCGGAAGTTAGCTGTGTTTGGGATGAAACTCCTAGCCTTATGAATGCCAGAAATGTTCAAAGAAGCATCTGGTTTTGTTTTTTTCAACTTCCCCCATTATCAACAGCTTGGGTGCTGTGGAGGGGGCTGCAGCCCAGTCTGGATGTCCCCTCTGCCAAGAGGCTTTGCCACCATGGTGACAGCAGTGCGTGTTTGTGTGTGTGTGTGTGTGTGTGTGAGAGAGAGAGAGAGAGAGAGAGCCCCCCCCCCCTCAGCCAGGCAAAGCCCGGTGGTGCCAGGTCCCTATGGGACCCCCAGGCTCAGCCTGGATGATATGAGGCTGAGGAAGGGTCCCCATCTGAGACTGGTAGGAGGGGGGCTTTGGCTTGTCTCCACCTGGACTCCAACCCAATGGGATGAACTGGACCCTCTCCTCCAGGCCGAGGGACAGTCCATCCTGAGCAGGGAGTGGCAGGGGTGGCCTCCTGCTTGGATCAATACTGTCTAAGGTTCTGGGCTGCCACAACTCACGTCCACCATGGGCCCTCTCCTATACTCCCATGGACTGAAATTTTCTTATGGCAGGGCCTGTGCTGAGTCCTGATGAGGCACAGAGAGGTTGAGATGCTTGCCTATGGCGCACAGCCAGGAAGTGCCCACATCACCACCTTGTGCTGCTCCCCATTTGGGTGACCACCATGACCAGTTGGACGGCCTCAAGGAGGGTGAGAGTCAGGCACTCTGAGTTCTTGGCCAGCCACCTCAACTATGTTCCATGACCTCTGTCAAATCACGTTCCCCTCTCTGGCCTATTTCCCCATCTGCTAATCAGATCTACCTCTCAGAATCATTTCAGAGCTTCCAGAAGGCAAAGGCTGTGAAGTCACTTTGCAAAGGGCTTACACAGACTCAGATGCTGATGATCAGGCAGGTGTGTGAAGAGGCCCAGGGAAGGTAGATTAGGAAGGAAGGGGACATGGCGTATGCCAGATTCCTCTGTGGCTGCCACGTGGTGTCCCCATAACAGGGGCCAGACATGAGGGGTTAACACAATGTAGTGTAGGTAGGCAGATGTGGGTTCCTGTCATGGTCTTGCCACTTACTAACTGACTTTGAGCAAGTGGCTTCGCCTCTCTGAGTGTCAGTTTCTTCATCTGTAATTGAGATGATAGTAACACAAGAAGGCAAACTTCCTTGGTGGCCATGAAAATGCAATGCAATAAGGTATATCAACTTCTTAACACAGGGCTTGGCACATAGCAGGACTCAATAAACATTGGCTACTATTGTTATTATCATCACCACCATCACCATCACTACAACCACCACCATCACCATCACTACCACCACCACCACCACCACCATTACCACCACCACCACCACCACCGTCACCACCACCACCACCGTCACCACCACCACCATCACCACCACCACCACCGTCACCAGCACCACCGTCACCACCACCACCACCACCGCCGCCACCACCACCACCGCCACCGCCACCATCACCACCATCACTGTCACCATCACCACCACCACCATCACCATCACCACCACCACCACCACCACCACCATCACCGCCACCACCACCGCCACCACCACCGTCACCGTCACCACCACCGTCACCACCACCACCACCGTCACCACCACCACCACCGTCACCACCACCACCACCGTCACCACCACCACACTCCTCACTGATTTTGCACAGAAGTCCTCATTTCCCATCTGGTACCCTGACCCCACTCTCCCCATAGACCCTCAGATAAACCCTGAGGGCCTGGACCGGATCTGAGTGAGCCCTTGAGTGTTAGAACTCCCCACCCAGCTCAGTGTTAAGTCTTTGATTGCAAGGCTCCAAAGCCATCCTGGTTCAGACCCACCCCATGGGGCCTGATTACGAAGCAGGTGCTTACTTTCGGCCCAGATTTGCTGGTAGTGCTCTCCCCCCACCTGTCACTCTGCCCCCATAAATGATCAGCGTCAGAGCTGAGAGACCTCACAAAGTAGCTGGATGGAAATGACAGCTGACATTGCCACCTTCCCTGAGCAAGAACCCAGGGATGTGACACACCCTCCAGCCAGCCCCCAAAGATGACTACGGGACCCTGGGCAGGTGTTTGGGGTGGGACCCAGGAGATATAGAAAGGGGGTGAGGTTGGGGCTCTGGTGAATATGATTTGGCCAGGAATCCAGGGATCCTGCCCCAGATCCTGCTCTCCCCACTCCTCGAGGCTCCCAAAGGAGACTGGTTCCAGAGACAGTGATGGTGAATGGGAGGTGAAGTGGGAGTTGACTGTGCATCCAATTCCAGAAGATTCCGGGAGAGTTCTGTCTAGCCCTGAGCACCTGAGGTCTAAGCTGCCCAGACCAAAGTGGGCTGAGAGGCTGTTCGTCTGACACCCAAGTGCCCACCCCAAGTCTCTGGCAGGAAAGGCAGAGTCAGTTATCACCTCACATTCCAAGGGAAAGGGTGTGAGGACCAGGGCTACGTGTGGTTCCTACCACCCAGATTGGCCTTTATGGGAATAGGGGGACCCTAGGACCCCAAGAAGAAAGAGAGGAGAGAGCTATGGTCGTGTGCTCTGACATCAACACATAGTGACCCTGCCTCAAACAGGTGGCCCCTCATCGACAGGCTTCCCAGCACCCTTGCTGGGGAGGGTGGAACTGAGGGTCCTTGAATTCCTGTCCCCAGAAGCCAGCGCTGGGATCTTAGCCTGGAACTGTCCTTGAGTTCACATGACTGGCTGGAAGGAACGGGCCAGAGCAGAAAGAGCAGGCGGCCTCAGGCTAGGATGGGTTCCGCTGCCCACGTGGCTGGGCCCTTGGACCTGCCCGTCCCCCAGACACAGAATGAGAATCTCCAACTCCTAGAATCTTCCAGCCACTGAGTCTTAAGACCAGTTCAGAATCTTAGAATCATGAAATCATGGGCCTTCCAGGATGTTTGGGAAAAAATTTTCTTTCCAAAAAAGAGAGATAACAAATGGCAAAGGAATTTGGAAATGCTGCCCAAGTGTAAGGATGGCTGGTTCCTTTGTGCCGTCTTGGAGGGTGGGTGTGGGGTGTCTGACAGGCGATGGGAACGTGAAGTGGGCTGGAGACTTCAAGAGGCTGCCAGGACACCTGCTTCTCCCTGAGCAGAACCCAGGGATGTGACACACCCTCCAGATGTCCCCAAGATCCCCTCCTTTTCTCCTGCTGACTCTGGTCCCTGCTGCAGGGTCCCCACTAGCCTGGAACCAGGAAGAGCACCCGCCCCCAACCACACTTTCCCCATCTGTCAAACGAGGTCTCTGGATTCGGTTTTAGCTGCAATGCTCTGTTTAAATGCAATCATGCACAGAACTGCACAGTCTAACATCTGAGCTGTTCTGGGTTGGCGGGGGACGGGGCTGAAGGGCCCGGGCGCCCCTGCTGGCTTCCCAGTGTCCTCCCTCGGCCCCTCCTGCCTTCAGGCCCCCAAAGTGGCTCCCCGGAACCTGAGATTGCGAGCACATCATTAGGCCTGGCTGGAATAGATGCTCTGTAGGCACAACACCCAAACTTCCGCACGGAGTGGATTCTAAGACGATGAGTTGAGCTCCTCAGATTCCAAGTGGGCCTGGGCTCCCCGCCAGCCTGGCCAGCGACTCTGCTTGCGTCTGTGAATAGCTGAGCGGGGGCCCCGGATGTCGGCTGGGGAGGTGACTGGAGGAAGTGGGGGCTGGCATGTCTGCGCCAAAGAAGGGGCCCTTCTGTGGTGGACCTTGGGACACTTGGGGCTGTGCAGTGCTGCGTTGGGGCATAGGGGACAGGAGCTGGGCTGCAAGCAGGTGCTCAATAAATAGAAGTTGGGTACGCGGCACAGAGTGGGGGTGCCATCTTATGTCTCCGCCTCAACCCCAGTTCAGGGTGGTGTGGGGAGCTGAGCTAGCACCCCCCGCCCGTACCAGAGTACCAGAGGGTCAGCCAGCCTTGTCTCTGTGTGTGGGAGGTCACCCAAGAGCTGTTGAGTGACCTCTGTGATGTGTAACCTGAGGGAGAGAGATACCAGGTGAGGCGAGGCCGGACTCCTTCAGGAAGAGTCCCCTGAGGAAGCGGCAAGGACCTGTGAAAAGGTGGCATAGGTCGGGAGGGAGCCAGGGCCCTGTGATGGGGGCAGGGTGAAGGCAAGGTGCAGCCATGGGGGAGGGGAGGACAGAGTCGTCAGGACTTCTGGAAAGAGAGACAGTGCTGGAATCAGGTGAAGGAGAGGTGGAGATCAGGGTGACCCCCCCGCTCCCCGCTGGTGTCTGGTGCAGGCATTTTGATGATGGGGTGCTATTCACCTCAGTAGTGACACCCAGGAGAGGACCAGGCTTGGGGGCAGATCTGAAGCTCCCGTACCGGCCACAATGGGCTGCGCGAGCCCTAGAAACACACCAGGGGGGGCATCAAGGAGGCAGGTAGAGGCCCAGGTGTGGGAGTCAGGTATAGGTCGCGCTTCATGTCTGAGACCCCGGTGACAACAGGCAGGGCTCGGACAGTCTCAAGAACTCCGCTTGAGGATTCCAGGTTGCTGTCCTGGGCCTGCAGTGTGGTTGACAGGAGCGTCCTCTGCCCGTGGCCCAAGCAGGGCATCAGTTTGGACGGCTGTGCCCCTGCGAGAAGCCCCTGGGGCCCCCCAGACACATCCAGGTGGCTCTGAGAGTCGGCTGTGACCCCAACGTCGTGTTGTTGGCAGGGGAGCAGCAAAATGAGTTCTGTGACTCATGAGAGTTCGGCAGAACTCCCGGCGTGCAGGCGGGGGCCCTCCAGATTCAGGAGTCTGTGGCCGTCCCATGTCTGTCCCACGGTGCGGGGGTGGGGTCAGGGGGGCTTCTTGGAGCAGATCCAGGCAGCCTGAGTTGTGTCTGCTCACGGGCTCCTCACACAGCCTCATAATGTTAAGCATGAACGGCGGCTCCTTTGCAGACCACAGGCCCACTCTAGGCGCTGGCACGAGCCTGCAATGCCAAGTCATCCCTGGGATGCCACCTCAGGCAGACAGGGAAGGCCGGCTGCAGTGGGCAGGGTGGCTTTCGTGGCAGACTGCCCCTGCCCCTAGGGGGCTGTCTGGGACATCTTTAAGGATTCTTTGTTAAGTCTCATTAAATATGCATCACCCCGTTAAACTTTAATGTCTCACTTTGAGGTGTCACATTTTTCACCTCCTCCTGGGACAAGGGAGGGCCGAGCTGCCAAGAGCTGATGTCTTGCACTAGGGACCCAGGCAGGGACAGTGGGGAGCCTGGCTTTTGTCCCTGGGCCAGTGCCTGGGCCCTGACAAGGCACCGCTTGGAGATAGTGCCCCAAACATCAGGCTGGAGGGCTCCACCATTAGAGTCACTCCACTGGGCTAAACGCTTCCTGGAAAGGGACCAACAGTGAATGTCTTAGGCTTTGCATGTTTGTCTTTGATTTCTTTTTAAAACCTTTTAAAAATGTGAACACTGTTCTTAGCTCATAGGCTGAACAAAAGCAGGCTGGAGCTGGGTTTGGCCTGAGGGCCATAGTTTGCAACCCCTGGGCTACAATATTGGCCTGGAGAGGGAGTAGAAAGAGCTTTGGAATCAGGCAGACCTGGGCCAGGAGAGGTGACCTTTAAAATAGTCACCCACCTGTGTGCCTTTGTTCCACCAATCAGAACAGGTGCCAGCTGTAAACAGTGCATGAGGAGACTGATGTCCCTGCCTAGCTTTCCTACCTCTGCTGCCACATCCTCATCACCTGGAGAACCCCACCTCTCTGGGCATCTGTTCTCTCTCTAAAGTGGATACACAAACATTCTCAAAAGACTGTCCGGAGAATGAAATGAGACAAGGTAGGGAAACACTGGCCAGAGCAAGCCAGTTTATGCCACAAGCTGCCCATCAGAATCACCCCAGGTCCTGAAAAACCACGGCAGGCAAAAGCCACAGTTTGTCTGCTTTCACCACTTGTGCTTAACGTAGTGTTGGAAGTGCTAGCCAGAGAAGTGAGGCAAGAAAAAGAATTAGGAGGCATCCAAATTGGAAAGGAAGAAGTAAAAGGATCTCTGTTCACAGGTGACATGAAAACCCTAAAAATTCCACCACAACAGTTAGGAATAATAAACAAATTCAGCACACTAGTAGGATACATGGGCAGCTGGATGGCTTAGCTAGTTAGAGCACGAGCTCTCAACAAGGTTGCTGGATTAATTCCCACATGGGATGGTGGGCGGTGCCCCCTGCAGCTAAGATTGAAAATGGCAACTGAACTTGGAGCTGAGCTGCGCCCTCCACAACTAGATTGAAAGACAACTGGGAGCTGATGGGCCCTGGAGAAACACACTGTTCCCCAATATGCCCCAATAAAAATTAAAACAAACAAACAAACAAAAACTAGTAGGATACAAAATGAATAAAATCAGTTGTGTTTCTATACACTAATAATGAACAGTCTGGAAAAAAAAGTTAAGAAAACAATTCCATTTACAATAGTATAAAAAATGAATAAAATATTTAGGAATTAACTTGACCAAGGAGGTAATGGACTTGCACACTGAAAACTACAAAACATTGCTGAAAGGAATTAAAAATAAATAAATAAGTGGAAAGGCATCCCATGTTCATGGATGGGAAGACTTAATAGTAAGATCAATGCCACTGAAAGCAATCTACAGATTCAATGCAATTACTAGCATAGTCCCAACAACGTTTTTTTTCAAAAATAGAAAAAATCCATCCTAAAATTCTTATGGAATCTCAAAGGACCTCCAAATAGCCAAAACAATCTTGGAAAAAAGAACAAAGTTGGAGGACTCACATTTTGTGATTTCAAAACTCACTACAAAGTTATCGTCATCAAAACAGTGTGGTATAAGGGCAGCTACATAGACCCCTGGACTAGAATCGAGAGCCCAGAAATAAACCCTCACATATATGATCAAATTATTTTGACAAAGGTGCCAAGACCATTAAATGAGGAAAGCACAGTCTTTACAACAAATGGAGCTGAGAAAACTGGATAGCCACATGCAAAAACGTGAAGTTGAACTTTTACTTAACACCATAGACAAAAGTCAACTCAAAAAGTATCGAAGACCTAAAACTAGAAAACTCTTAGAAGAAAACCTAGGGCCAAACCTTCAGGGCATTGGACTTGGCAGTGATTTCTTGGATATAACACTAAAGGCGTAGGCAACAAAAGAAACAATAGACAAATTGGACTTCATGAAAATTATCAAAATTTGTGCATCCAATGGGTTCTCAGCCACAAGGTTGCCAGTTCAATTCCTTGAGTCCTGCAAGGGATGGTGGGCAGTGCCCCCTGCAACTAAGATGGAACACAGCACCTTGAGCTGAACTGCCGCTGAGCTCCCGGATGGCTCAGTTGGTTGGAGTGCGTCCTCTCAACCACAGGGTTGCTGGTTCGACTCCTGCAAGGGATGGTGGGCTGTGCCCCCTGCAATTAGAAACAGCAACTGGATCTGGAGTTGAGCTGCGCCCTCCACAACTAAGATTGAAAGGACAACAACTTGACTTGGAAAAAAGTCCTGGAAGTACACACTGTTCCCCAATAAAAAAGTCCTCTTCCCCTTCCCCAATTAAAAATAATAAAAAAAATTTGTGCATCCAAGACATTCTGTGTCCTGTGTGCTGGGATTGGCGTGGGAGGGGGTGGGGGAGGCAGTGACCACACACTCCCCTACCTGAGGGCCTAAGGACCAAGGACAAGACCCTGTGTCTGAGGGTGACAGCGGGCCCAGCAGTCAGCAGCTTCACCCAAGCTTCCTAAAGAGGCTAACTCCCACAGCTCTTGTCCTGGCCCCTTCTGTCCCTCTCCCCATGGCCCCATTCTCTGGGTGTCCCCGTCTCTCTCTGTTTCTGTGTCTCTGTTTCTGTGTGTGTGTGTGTGTGTGTGTGTGTGTGTGTGTGTGTCCCTCATTCTCTCTATTGTATCTCTCTCTGTCTGTGTTACATGTTTATCTGTGTGTGTCTGTCTCTCTCCTTCCCTCTTTCTCTGTGTGTTTCTGCCTATATCTCTCTGTGCGTGACCATCTCCCTCTACCCATCTTCTTCCCCTTCAATGAAATATCAATCAGCCTGGCTTATTAAGTCCCATTATTTCTCAGAACATTTGCCTTTGAAATTTCAGCAGATGGGCCGGTCCTCGGCCAGTGCCTCTGGCTGCCCAGGCCACACAGCCTGCTGGGGGCTCATCCAGAGGGGCTGCCAGGTCCACCGCCCACTCCCCATTTGTGCAGATGCCAGACCTGCCTTCCTGAGATCTCTACCAGCCCTGGCGGCTCCCAGGCTGTGGGCAGCCCTCACCTGCCAGTGAGAGGAGGGCAAAGCGGGTCTGCCCTCTGGCTGGGAAGCGTCCCTGTAGGAGGAAGTGTGTGCAGGTAGAGTCGGTGGTCCCACGACCATGGCCCAGCCTGCTGTACAGTTCGCCCAGGTCTAAACCCCCAAGGTCTGAACAGTTGTGCCGCGGGGAAAGGGATCAACCTAGTTCTGTAGGCACTCAGGGGGTAAACTGAGGCACCAGAGCATCAGGTCCATGGCAGTGAGCACAGAGCAGCATTGGGGTGACCTTTCTTCAAGAGCGTAACTGCCTACCGCTGTGTTTGTTCCCCCTTCCCGCAGTCTTCTAAACACACCCCCTCCTGATCCTAGCCCTCAGGTCCAGCTGTTTAAATGACAGTCCCTCCATCAGGCCTGGAGTCTGGCGGCGTGACTGGGCATCGCGGGGGGGAGGGGCTTCAGTGCATCCCCGAAGCCTCCTGATAGCCCTTGGAGTTGGATACTATTTTATACCCATTTTACAGGAGAGAAGGGTGAAGTTTCCATCATGTTGTCAAGTGACTTGTCCGAAGTCACACAGCTCACAGGAGGGACTGGAAGGGGGTCTCTCTGTGGGCACATGCTCAAGGGCTCCAGGCTTGACTCCCGGAAGGGGCCAGGGATTCGGCTCGTGGACCTTGGAGAGCCCAGGCCCTGAGCACAGGGCAGCAGGTGCAGCAGGAAGGACAATTCGCAGAGGTGCTGTCCTCTGAGGGACAGTGGCTCATTCATGGGATGGGGGGGGTCTTGGCCCGGGTGTGGACCCCAGGGGCAGCTTGGTCTGTGTCCTGGCTGGGACGGGCAGAGAAATTCCAATGTATCTTCATTGACTCATGGCCACTTGTGTTGTCAAGCAATGCAAAGCATTCATTCATTCATTCATTCATTCATTCATTCATTCATTCATTCAGTGACTATTTACTAAATGCCTCCTTTGTGCCAGGCACTAGGCTAGACTCCAAGGACACACAGTAACAAGGCAAATGCCCTGCCTGCATGGAGCTATGTCCCTGTAGGGCAGGGGGACAGTGAACAAGCAAGTCTAGCGTGGCTTGATGCAGGAGGACCAGGGGCCTGGGCAGAGACTTGAGCATCTGGGGAAGGGTGTGCAGGAAGGTGGAACTCACATACACACACGTATTCACATGTGCACACGCATACACACTGTTCCTGGGCCCCGACTCTGGGCTCCGGAGCTCCTGGGCTCCCTCTGCCCCCACACTTACTGCTTAGCCCTGCAGAGGCCTTGTGGACGTCTGAGATGAGGCCCGAAGGAGGCGTGGGAGGGAGCTCACAGGGAAAAGTGTTCCAGGCGGTGGGAATAGCCTGTGCGAAGCCTGCAGTAGGAATTTGATATTTTGAGTGACTGAAAGAAGTTCTGTGTCTGGAGCAAGTGGCCTCAAATGGAGAAGAGGTACAGGTCGCGGGGGGTGGGGGGGTGGGGCGCGGGGGAGGCCAGTGCACATGGTGTGTGGAGAACAGATCTGCAAGGAGCAGGAGGGGAAGGGGGAGCCCTTGGTGAGCTCAGGGCAGCTGCCCCAAGGCCCAGAGGTCTAGGCTGAGCAGACAGATGTGAGAGGAGAGGTCTAGGGTATGGCTGGACTGGACATGATGACAGGTTGGTCTTTTGAAAACATCGATTGTCCCCAGGGATAGAAGGGAGCTGGTGTGGGGTGGTGGTGAAGAGATTGGATTTGAGTCCCCGCTGTCCCACTTCCAAGTGATGTGATCTTGGGCAAGTGGCCTCGTGCCTCTGAGCCTGTTTGTTTCTGTGAAATGCCCGATCAGTGTGACAGGCTGGGAACAAGCCCAGGATCGCAGGGGCTTCAAAGCACAAGGGTTGTCCCTCACTCGTCCATCCCACATGGGCCCCGGAAGCCAAGCTAACAGAAGCTCTACCACATGGAGGGTCCTGCACCCACTTTTAAATGCTCTGACCTAGAATTGGCCCACACCCCTCTCCATCATGTTGCACTGGGCAGAGCAAGTCACACGTCCATGTCTCACTTTGAGAGGGCTGGGAAGGGAGAGCCCCAGAAGTGGGTCCGATGGATCTCACCTCCTAGAGCATCAAGAGGATGCAGTGGGTGAGCCTCTGGGTGCAGTTGACTTGTGTGGAGCTGATGCTCCATACGGGGTGGAATGATTCTCCCAGGAGCAGGTCCTGGGCTCCCCTCCCCTCCCTGTGCCTCTGTTTCTCTTCCTTCCTATGACCTAGATCAAAGGTTTCGTCCGGGTCAGCCTTTCCCAAACCCAGTCTCCCCACAGATCCATGTGCCACTGTCAGATTTACAGAATTGTTTTCTTTAAGTCAACTCACTGGTTTGTCTATTTGCTTGCTTGCTTTGCCATGCGAGGAGAGGGGCCCTCGTGCAGAAGTGACTCGCTGCTCCTCCGTGCACAGGGATTCTCTAGCTTCTTCATGCTGCCCCCACTCGTCCCGCCAAGAGTCCCGTTGAGTTAATAATACACGAGACGTTGTGCTATATTTTCTATGGTGAGACCATGTATTAGAGCATGAGACACATGTGGCACAATAAAAGCTTGCGATACGTGCCTGCGTCACTTGACACCTGGAAGGTGCCTCTGGGTGTCCCAGCAGAGGGAGCGAGCTGAAGAAGGCA
Source organism: Rhinolophus sinicus (assembly GCF_057876585.1). Taxonomy (NCBI): domain Eukaryota; kingdom Metazoa; phylum Chordata; class Mammalia; order Chiroptera; family Rhinolophidae; genus Rhinolophus; species Rhinolophus sinicus. The sequence goes on along the minus strand of NC_142516.1, from coordinate 4,859,849 downwards.
CCAGCTCCCAGCGTGTGGGGCCATGGTTGAGAGCCCTGGTGCCTGGTGTGCACAGGGCTGGGCCTGAGTCCTGGCTCTGCCACTTGCCAGGTGTGTGACTTAGAGCAAGTGTGGCAGAGACTTTGGTGTCCTGGCCAGGTCCCCTTGGGTCCTCTTTACTGGTGCTGTTGTCCCTCTGCCAGCTTCTTGGACTTTCCAGCCATTGACAGGAGGACGGATACAAAAACCCAGCCCAGTCTTAGGATGGGACAAATGCTGAGGGTACAGTGTATGCTCCAGAGCTCCTCACGGGATGAGGCAGAGCCTGGGGACACCTGAAACCGTGCCCTTGTGGGTCTCTATCCCTTGTCTGTCTTGCTTCCACCGCTGCTTCGGCTTCTCCCGGGAGCTCTTCTATGATAAAATTACATGCCGTGAAATCCTTTACTTGGGTCAGCTCCTGGGCGACCACCTAAGATAGCAAGTGACTAACTCTCTGAGCCTCACTTATCTCATCTGTAAAATGGACATAACATTCTCTATAGCATTCAGTTAGCATGAAGGACATTAGCTTGGGGCCTAATGATACTCTTCTGATTAATATGGAATATATAGCAATCTTGTCAGTCATTATATTGAGGAATGAAGCATTGCCCCTAAGGTAGTGGCGGGGGTGGGGGAGAATTCCTGGGTCTCCTGCACAGTGGTAAAGAGGAAGCAGCTTTAGAAAATGTCTGTAACCCCTTCCAGGCCCCACCCCACCCAGCCCTTCCCATCAGAAAAGTTCTCAGCCTTAGCTCTATGCTTATAACACAAACCCCCTCGATTCTTAGGTCATGAGTTGGTGCCTTGGAGGGTGGTCAGTTATGAGCTCAGTTTGGCCTCTGACGTGGTGACTTCCTGGAGATGTGGCCTGGGCCACGTGGGGCTCTGGGTTAGAGAGTGTAGATGTTTTCCTGTGAAGCCACCCCATTACAGGGGAGCTTGACAGTCTCCCTGCACAGTGGGCAGAGCTGATGGGCTCTCAAAGGAAAAAGCCATGGGCAGGGGTAACCTAGAGCTCACCCTGGGCCACTCACGTCTGCCAGAGAAGATCCAAGTGGCTGGGCAGCCGAGAGCAAGTCACATCACCTCCCTGGGCTGGTGTGACCATGTCTGTAAAGAGGGACGCCTTGAATGAATAATGGATCAAGGCAGGAACGACTGTCGCCCGAGAGCAGGGCATGGTGAGCCTCTGTTCTCTAGCTCCTTCCAAGTCCGAGGGAGATGACTTGGCAATTTTGGAAACTGGTTATAAAAAGAAAAGGAGAAAGAGAAAAAGGAGGCTGGTCTGCCTCACGCCTTTCATAGTTTTTGGGTGAACATCTGTTAGGCTGGGGTAAAGCCACCCCACCGCATCCATGATAATGGTGACACCGGCCCATTTGGATGGGGCCACAAATTAGAGCTTAGGGCCTCCCTCCCAGCAACATCGCTTTCAGCTCCTCAGGAGGTCTCCGTTACTTCCCAGCACTGATGAGGAAAAGGCCTCTCAGTCTGTAGCAGAGGGGATTCAGGCCGGCGAGCGCTGAGCTAACCACTGGGCCACTGTGTCCTCCTCTTAAGAGCCTCACCCCTCCTCTCTCGGAGCCTCAGACCTATGCTGGGTCCTTCCAAGACTCTGCCCGAGGCCAGGAGGACGTTTGGGACCCAAGGACACCCCATGGGGTCCAGGCTTCAGGGAGCCCCTTGTCTGAGCCCAAGCCTGTCTTCCCCATCTGCCGGCCACTTCTCAGACCTGCAGTTGAGGTTTCCTGCAGAAAAGCATCCTCAGAGCTGCCGTTGGTTCTTATTAAGGCATGGAAGGAGGGGCTGTCTGCCTTTCCTCTCCCCTCCCCTCCCCTCCTCACTGCACCTTTCACCCCAGGGAAAAAATCCTAGTAAGAATGACTAACATCAACTCAGCCCAAGTTACCAAGACAACCTTTCCTGCCCACCGCTGGCTGGCAGAAAGAAAGGAGATGCTGGAGGGGAGACACCACCCACTCCCAGCAGCCTCACAGCCCCCTCCTTCCACTGGGTCCTGCCAGGAGAGGCCCAAGCTGTGGCCAGGGGACCGGCGGGCACCCCTGCGTGGGGCTGTCAGGTTTCAGGCTGTGGCTTTCAACTGAGAGATGCTGCCTTCACAGCAGATTTGATTCTCTCAGCTTCCCAGTGGTGAGATAATTGAGGGGGGAGTGACGACACGATGGAACGGAATCCTCTCCACTGTGGAAAAAGCTCAGTCACAGCTGCCTCCTCCTGCTGCCTGCTGCTTTATCAGGACCAGTTCCAAATTTGGAGCCCAAGGGTCCTTTGGGAAGGACAGCACAGGGTCCAAGATGAGGGAGCTAAGGAGTCAGACTGGTCTGGTTCCACTGTTTCTAAGCTGTGTGACTTTGGGCAAGTTGCTTAACCTCTCTGAGTCCCAGTACTGACTGGACACTAGCTACTGACTTCATGGGGTTGTTGAGACAATCAAATAAGAGAATGTAAACACTTTGTGGACAGCTCCTCCCATGAGCCTGGCATCTAGAGAGTGCCCAGTAAAAGCAAGGTGCTGGCATGAGTGCCAGGTGTATGTCTGCCCCAGCCCCAGCCTCCTGTGGGTGGAGCTCAGAAGGGAGCTGCCACAGGGAAGGGGACTGACATTCGGACAGATGCCACTGGGCACCAGGCCTGCTCAGTGCTTGCAGCCACGCTGCCCAGGATGGAGCATTAAGACCCTGTTTGCTGTTGTTTCAACAGGTGAGGCTCAGTGAGCAACTGCCCAACAGCACTCAGCAGGGAGGGCAAGGTGGTGGGATCCTCTTCCAGGCCCGTGGGGTTCGAGGCCCAAGGTTTTCCCACTGGCCTTCAAGCTGCCCCACAGCCGGTGCAGGGCCTGCCCCTGGCAAACGTGGGAGACTGGAGCGTCGGTGTCACCCTGAGGCCCTCTGACAGGCCATGGTCCTCTCGGCCACCCACCCCCGAGACTTTCCCTGGCAGTGGCCATGCTTCTACCCCCCGTGTCCTTGTGGCGACCTCAGAACTGCGACAAAAGCCCTGGGACACACAGACTCCAATCACCTGTCATTAAGTACCCTCCATGGTGGCAGCCCTAACTGAGAAGAGGCAAATGAAGAGCTCAGGAGAGAATGACTCAGTAAACCAATTGGCTGAATCCAATCAACTGGAGAGTGGCAGAGGGGCGGGGGCGGGGCAGAGGGAGCCTGGTGGAGTCAGGCCAGTGGAACAGAGGGGAGAATGAGGGGCTGCCCGGAGACCCCTGGGAGTCCAGTGCTATAGGGCTGTGGCCCCATGAGGTGGTGGGCAGGAGTGTGGGCACCTCAGCTGGGCCTCGCTAGTCCTTGAGCCATTCAGCCGGCTGAGAAAGTAATCCCCAAATCTCTGGGCCTGGCAAAATCATTTCTGTGCTGGGTTAGCGTCTTTCAGCCCCAAGAAGGCTTAGAATTAAGGATAGGCACGTTTAAAAGAATCAAAACAATAATATTAATATCTCTGTCTTAAGTGTGTGCAGGTTGGGTAGTTTCGGTATTTGTAAAGTTCAGAGAATTTGGCTGATTAAAGGAGTAGTCCAGCTCTGTGACTTGAATCTAATATATGAAATTGAGTACTTGATTTAGACCTGTAAGTTGCACTTTTAGGAAGTTCGTAAACAGTGCTGGAATTCACCACGTTCATCAATTCAGTGTGGTAGATGTACAAATAATGTGCTCGAATCTACAGAGAGGCCTGTTTCTCAGTCAGACTTAAAAAGAAAACTGAATATATTGAATTTATTTATGCAGTTTAAAATGTTTAAAGGAGCTTGATTAACTAGTTATGGAAATGGCACCAAACAGTAATAAAACGGCCCCTAAGGGGGATTGTTCAGCTGTGCTAAATTTGTAAACATATACATAGAAACAGGATAGTAAGCTATGTAAAGTGAACTTAAAAGCTTCAGAAAGAATGGCATTTCTGAATGTATAACATTCGTGACGCCAGTGTTAATATTTAAAATCAAAGTCATCGTCTGAGTAATCTTTTCTGGGCACAAAAGCCCCCCCGCAGGGAACATGGATTCACTCACAAGGATACATTCCTCTCCCCATTCAAAACGTACCCTCCCCCGTAGCCTACCTGCCATGTCCCTTCCCAAGAGGTGAGCTCTGGAGGTGGCACTGGCTGTAGGTACAGGTTTGTGGTTAATGGGCTGATGTCTGGCTTCAGGGGGCAACATTTGGATCTTTGATCCAGGCCTTGATCTTGGATCGAGGTCTCTGATTGCAGGGGACACCCCGAGGCCTTTAGTTGGCGTCGGTGTCACCATTGGAGGAAGGACGTGCCTAGCTCCAGCTACATTCAGGAAGTGTTCAAGGTGACCGAACAAGCTGTGCTATGGTTACACACCAGCGATGTAGATATTAACATGTATAATCTGGTAACGATCCATTTCACAGATGAGAAAACTGAGACGGAGAGCTGGTGAAATGGCAGAGCTGGGACTTGGCCCCGAAGAGTCCGACTGTGGAACCTCCTTTCTCCTTCAGCATCTCGCTGGATCCTCCACCACCTCTGAGAAGTAGACAGTATTGTCCCATTGTGCAGATGAGTCAGTTAAAGCTCAGGACGTCTAGAACTTCTCCCAAGGCCACATGGCCAGCATGGGACATACTCAGTAGCTTCTGGCCCTTCTGACATCTGTATAGTCAAATCCAGTAGGGGAGATGGACTTTGAACGGACAGTATTTGGGGGGCTTTTTAATTATAGTCATGGCCAATGTTTTGCAGGCGAAGGGCGGGGCCTCCGAGTGCACCCAGCAGGGAGACCTGGGCAGGCTGGGTGGGTGCGGGGCCTGAGGTGGGCAGCATGGGGAAGTGTATCTTGACTTTGAACTTTCTCCAAAGAACAACTGGAGGTGACTGAGAGTTCTGAGCACGGAAGAGTTGTCTGGTTAGACTGGTGTTTATAACCATCTGTCACGGGAGGGCAGCAGAATGAGCCAGGGAGGCCAGAGAGGGGCTGCCCATATGTCCAGGCAAAGGGACCAGGGGCTGGGCCAGCCTGGTGGCCGGCAGGTTGGTGCTTGGACAGCAGTTTAGGAGGCAGCCTGGACAGGGTTCAGCAAAGGTGGGGTGGCGGAGGGACCGGGCATTAAGGAGGACCTCCAGGGCCAGGCTGGACACCTCTCTGCGGGGATCCCCTGGCCTACCAACCCCAGGGCTCCAACCCCAGGGCCTTCCACTGGCTCTGACTGAGGCTGCTCGAGGGACAGAGAAGTGTGGCCTCACCGGCTGACTATGGCAAACCAGCCTGTGGGGCCCCCCAGCCTGGCCGGAGGTGCCCTCGCAGCGACCTGAACCACTTAACTCCCCCCAAAGGAGTCCGGGTAATTCGGTCTCTGTGTTTACTCCCGCGGGTGAGTGCTTCTGAATCTTTCATCTTGACTGCTGACTGTATCAAAATTCCCGTGGTAATTGGATCAGGTGCAGTATTTTCCATGAGGATATTAAATCAGGCCTTCTGCCCGCGTCCAGAACGATCCGTTTCAGAATATAAAGACGCAGGAGATGGCATTACCCAAGGTATTTTTCCTCCTTTAAACTATCTCCCCTCCTCTTAATCATGGCAGCTCTTTATTTGTTGCCAAATAAATTGGGTCGTCCTCCCCTCCCCCAGTATTAGCCAAGGGAGAGAAAAGATTGTTGCGGGTTGAAGAGGGAGAGCAGGGGCATGAGTGAGACCGGCAGGGGTGTGACAGCAGAGGTTTGCCCAGCACTGTCCCACCTCTAGGCACCTGTGGGCTCAGGCACAGGGCCAGCAGTGGGGAGGAGGAGACAGCCAGCCGCTTTCCTTTCCCCCAGTCTCTCCGTTGGCCCCTGGGAGGGCCACATGGAGAGTGTGTGCTAGGCACTCAGCTAAGATGGGAGCCCCCAGCAGCCAGCCTTCAAGGTGGGACATTTTGGCGGTCTGTAAAACTGTAGGAGAGAAGCTCAAGGACACAGCCAGACTCAGGATTGGGAGCTGGAAAGAAGCTCAGAAACATTTCGTTGTTAAAAAAAAAAAAAAAAAGGAGGGGCAAGTTTTAAGGTCACATCAGAGGCCGATGAGGCCATGTCGAAACGGCTGCCGTTGGAACAAGACAGGAATGGTGGCTGCACAGTGCGAATACATTAAATGCCATGAAGAGTACGCTTTAAAATGGTTACGTTTATGTGAATTCGCCTCCATTTTAAAAAGCGGCTCTGTCACAATGCCGTGTGACCCTCCACTGACTCATTTTGATTGTTCAACCAATATTGATTGAGCCTCTGTTCTGTGCCAGGCACTGTTCTGGGGCCTAAAAAGTGACTGAACAAAACACAGGTCTTGCCTGGGGAGTGCTGGCGTCAGGGGTGGGGGGACAGATGACCACGTGGTGAAAGTGCTGGGGAGAAAAATGAAGCAGGGAAACAGGTGAGCAGTGGGGTTGGAGCAGGTGGCCCTGAAAAGATGACATCTGAGCAGTGACTGGAGGAGGGGAGGACACCCAGGGGGCAGAGAGCTGGGGAAGAGCAGTGGGGGGAGGCCCGACGACAGCGGGGCCCATCAGGACCTCAGCTTGTACTCTCAGCGAGCCAGGTACTGTTGGAGGGTTTCAGGCAGAGGAAGGTCTTGATCCAACAACAAGGTGCCTCTCACTGCTGGGTGCAGGGGGCAGGGGCCAGCCCAGGGAGGGCAGGGGGGCGGCCAACGCAGTCATTTAGGTAAGAGTTGGTGGTGGAAATACAAATTAAAACCACAGAGAGATCTCAGTACACAGCCTCCAAAATGGCTAAAACTAAGGACAGACGATGCCAAGTGTTATCATGCACCTGGAGCGACTAGAACTCTCCTACAATGTTGTGGACGTGTAAAATGGCGTGGTCATTTTGAAGACATGCCAGGAAGTTTCTGATAAAGTTAAACATACATCTACCCTATGACCCAACAGTTTCATTCCCAGTCATACACCCGAGAGAAATGAGTGCTTATATTCACAAAAAGACACGCACGAGAATGTTCACAGCAACTTTATTTACAATCACCCCAAATTAGAAACAGTCTAGATGTCCAGCCACAAGAGATTGGGTGAACATCTTGTGATGTATTCACACAATGGAAAACCACACAGCCACAAAAAAGAAGGAACCTCCCAATACACGCAGTGACATGGTTGGGTCTCATATAAAGTAATATTTAATGTCTAACAAACAAGACAACAGGCACAAAAGTTACATATGATATCATTGCATTTTTCTGAAGTTCTAGAACCTGCAAAGGGATCTGCAGTGACAGAAGGGCAGCTTCCTTTGGAGATGTGGTAATGACAAGAAAGGGAGCATAAGGGAACTTTCTGGGGTGACAATGTTCTTTGCCTTAATCTTGGTAGTGTTGTCACATGTGCATATATTATACATGTAACAATTCATCAAACTATATACTTATTTGTGTATTTCACTGAATATAAATTATATCTTGGGGAAAAAAACTGATCGAAAGATAGATAGATAGATAGATAGATAGATAGATAGATAGATAGATAGATAGATAGATGATAATGACAATGGTGGCTCCAAGCAGGTGCTAGTGGCAGGTGGGCAAGGGGGCAGAGGTCCCGGAGAAACTTCCCTCCCTCGACTCACTGCATCCAGACCCGGGCACCGTGTAATGCCAGCCACCTCCCGCCCTTTCCGTGGATCCCGCCCCTTACTTCGATTAGAGACAGCCTGGGTGAGCAGATGCCTGCCTCCATTGGGGCAGGTGGCTTGAGGAGGCAGATATTTATTTTGGGGACCCAGCCTGTTTGTCCAATGGGGGAGGGGCCGGCAGCAAGCATCGTGGGACCAGATTCCTGATTATAACTTCATAACAGGCACTGGCTATTCGGGACGCGCTGATATTTATGGAATAAATACGGTGCGATTTATGGCCGTATCTCCCTCTGATGTCCCATCTGATATGCAATTCAATTTCTTTTATTGTCTTTGGGCTTTAGCCATGGAGGAGAATGCATAAATAAATAAATATATGGGCAAATGGCAGCCGGCAGGCCAGGCTGGGGCTGCCAGCCCCCCGTCTCCAGTCCCATATTAGGCCCATCGATCACACGTTATGAAGCCGGAGACTGTCCCCCAGCTGGGACAGGGAGCAGACGAGCTGGTCACTCTCCATTATTTAGGGGCCTCCACTGGCAAGCTGCCCTGCCTGCCCTCTGCCTGCCACCAAGCCATGGCGTCCCTACTCGGGACCTGAGCCTGTACATCTCTGCTGCTCGCTTGCAAGAACCCCGGAGGCCCAGGTGTCCCTGCTCTTCTGAAAGTGGAGAGCACCGTGGACTTGTGACATGTGCTTCTGCCCGGCTCTCCCAAGGGAACCCCACGCCAAGTGGACAGGCACGCACCTGTGAGGCCTGGGAGCCTGGGTAAGTCACCATCCCCACGCCCCATGTCCTCATCTGAGAATAGGGGTAGCAGCCTTTAACCTATGGTAGCTTCAAATGTGCGGGAGGGTCTGCATCCAGCTTGGGCCATAGGCTGGGCATCCACTCTGCACATATAAGCGCTGACGGGGCACTTACTGTGCAAGGGGCTGGGGGAACTGGCAGACGCATCTCTGTCTTAAGTGAGGCTCTGTTCTGGGGGGACATAAGGGCTCAGTGGCTGGGGCCTGGGCTCATCCCTGACCCCCAGGACTGACCCTGGCCCCTGCCCCTGTTGAAGCACAGGACCCTAGCCTGTGGGAGGACACAGCTGGAGAGCCCTGGGAACCCACTTCCAGGCTGCCCTCCATAGCCATTCTGTGGCCCCACTTCATGCAGACTCCTGTACCCCATGATTTAGGGCCCACAGTACCCCTCCCTGTGCCCCTTGGGACTCTGCCTGAGAGACCAGCTTCTGGCTTCGAGTCCCCCACCCCCACTGCTCCCCATTCAGAGTGGGCTCTGAACCCTGCAGGCCCCCATCCAGGCCAGGCCAGGCCATGGTGCCTAGGAGAAGCCTGCAGCTGCTTGGAGCTCCAGGGCCTGGATGGGCCTCCCTTCCCATCAGCCCAGGGCTGGTCCCCCAGCTCCCCCAAGGCTGCCTGCTGCCAGGCCCACCCTCCTGTACCCACACCTCTCAGCCTTCAGGAGAGTTCTATACCAGGTTCTGCCACACACACCACTTACACACACACAGCACACACATACACGTACCACGCACACACACCAGTTACACACACACACACACAGCACGCATACGAATACACACATGCATACCACACACAGACACACCATACACACATACAGCACACACATGCACACACGCACGTACTGTATACACACCACTTATGCACACCAATACACATGTGAACACATATATACACATCACACACATACACCACACACACATACCACACACTCTACTCACATGCACCTCCATGCACATTCAGAGGGTGCCAGAAAATGTATACACATTTTAAGAAAGGAAAAAAGGAAAAAAACTGTATTAATTGTAATACTCAATATATACCGATCACAAAAGATGAATACAAGTCACGTTTGACTTCTGCAATTACAAGAGGTGCTCAAAGTGGTTCCCATCAGCGTCCAGACACTTCTGATTACGGTGAACTGCTGCTTGAGGTACGTTGACCAAAGTGTCCACTTGTATACAATTTTTTGGCACCCTGGTATACCACAGGCACACACACACACCGCACACCACACACACCCCACACGCAGATCCAAATGGAGGCCTGACAGCTCCAACACATCCCTGTGACACAGCCCCGACTGTCTCCATTGTAGAGACAAATTTCCCTGCTGGGCGTGGGGACAGGCAGTAAACCGTGGAACAGGCTGGTCTCTGGCTGTGATGGGGAAAGGTGTTTCAGCGGAGAGAACAGCATTGTGTAAATGCATCGCAGCCCATGAAGAGCTCCCTAAACGCTTGCAGAGGGAGTTCTAAGCAGACCCGATGCTGTGGACCCTCCTAAATGTGGAAATTGGGGGAGGCTGGGGAGACCAGGGCAAGGAGGCTGCCAACAGCATCAGAGAGAACTGAGTTCAAATCCTGCCCGAACCTAGCCAGGTCACTTAGGCGTTACTTTGCTTCCCTGAGCCTCAGTTTCCCCATCTGCAGCGTGGGGCTAATGCCCCCTCCCCACCAGGATTGTCTTGAGTAGAAATCTGGATGATTTTATAGTCAGGTGGTAGGGATAGGCCTGTCCCAGTGAGGGGAGGATGACGAGTCAGCCCTCCAAGAAGGCAGCAAAGGGGCTTCCTCTAGCCCCACCCCTAACCTCCTGGCAGCCCCACTGCTACCACCACCTGTGGGGGTTGCTCTACTCACATCCCTGTCCTCTGGGGCCCCCACTGCAGCCCCACGCCCTCCTGGGGGAGGCATAGATTTGGCAACCTTACCGTTTTATTTTCTAGGCGCTTTCTCCTCGGCCTTGCATGGGCCCCAGCAGGCGGCATAAATTTCCTAAGCAGAGCCCCATTAGCGCAGGAACCGGAATGCTAATCGGCTCCACAGGGTCCCAGGCTGAGAATCCCGCCTTTCCCTGACATTTGTAAAGTTCACGTTTTCCAACTAGAGCCACGTGAAGGGGTGAAGGGCGGGCGCTCTTGCACTTGTACGTCACCTCCTTCTTGGGCTCGCCAGCTCCTTGCCTGCCCCTGGCCTTCACCCCCCTTTAAAGAGCCAGAACCCCGGGAGAAGAGCCCTGACTGGAGCTTGGGCTAGCTGCCAGATTTCTCCCTCCCTTCCTCCCTCCCAGCTGCTTTCATATAGTCACTTGTTCACTTATTCATTCACTCCGTACTATTTATGGGACACCTAGTACATACCCTGCCTGGGTGTATGTCAGAGCAGGAAGCCACAGGAAGATCCTTGTCCTCTGGGACTGACAGTCTAGTGGGAAAGAGGAACGTGGAACTAATAACAAGCGTTAGTGGTGCCATCAAGTCAGGGGGCGGGGCATCAGGGAGGGCTTCCTGAAGAAGTGACATTATCCTGAAGCCTGAGGCCTAGAGGAGGAGCAGGAGTCAGCCTGCTAAGAAGAAGCAGAAGAGCATTTTCAGGCAGAGGGACTGGCAGGTACAAAGGTCCTGGGGTAGGAGGGGGCCTGGCATGCATGAGGGTTTGGAGGAGGCTGGCTGGTGAGGCAGGAGTTGTGGGGTCTTAGGAGTTGAGGTCCTAGAAGCCCCTGCAGGGTCATGCTAGGCCCTGGGGACAGACAGGGCTCCAACTGAGGCTTGCGGGACCCCACATGGTCCCAGCAGTGCTCTCGGCACTCAGATTAAGAATCCCTACGGCAGCTGGAGTGCAATTGTCACTTTTCCGTGCCTTTTCCTCCCTTGCTGGGCTCCGGGGATGACTTAGAATCGTTGTTTCCTCATCCTCAGCAGAAAAGCCAGAAAGAAAATTACTGTTGAAGACAGCTTTCCTGCAGTGGCTCCACCGGTGAGGAGCAGTGTCTGTGTTGGGCTGGTCACTCTGCTGGAGGACTCTGTGCCCTGCTCCGCTGCTTGGCACCCCCTGGGTAGTGCATCTCTATTTATTCATGCCACCAGTGAGGAAGAGTGGGCAGCCTAGGCGTAAATGTGGCCCACCCAGCCCCCACCCTCAGGGAGTTCACAGTCCGATGGGGGAGACACACCACAGACAGATAAACAAGTACAAACATGAGAAGTCAAGTGTGACAAAGGTTAGGGAGGAAAACAACGCTGGGGGCAGGGGCAGGAAGCACAAGGGAAGGCCAGGGGGAGGGCCCAGGACAGCTTGTCCACCAGGGCGCCTGGGGCAGGGCAGGTTGCCGAAATCTGCAGGAACAGCTCCAGGCATAAGGAACAGCATGTGCAAAAGCCCTGAGGTGAGAAGTGCTGGATGTGTTTGAGAAGGAGGCCGGTATGGCCAGATCCAAGTGGCCAAGGGGACAGGGTGGCAGGTGTGGTCAGAGACATGGGAGGGGGGTGATCAGGTTGTACCTCCAGCTGGGAGGGTTTGGCCCAGAACTGGGGGCAGAGGCTGTTTGAGAAGCCTGGAAGGAGAGGCCCTCACTTTAAGCATGCGTGCATTCATCCATCCATCATTCATTCACAATCAGTCATTCAGATTCACTCATTTTTTATTTATTCATTCATTCATTGTCTTTTATTAGGCATTCTGTGAACCCCCACTCTGCTGCCTGTTCAGGGGATGAATCAGACCCTTCCCTGCCTACTCTCAAGGGGCCCCGATGCTGAGGTGGGGGCAGACAGGCAAGAAAACCCACTGAGGGGCAGCTGGGATATTTATTCTACCCACAGGGTGGGTTCCATAGCCCTGGTCTCCCTGGCTGGGCAGCATGTGGGTGCAATTGGGCTGTGTGTGGGTGATGTCTGGGCATAGCAGGGACCTAGCCACGGGCATTTCCTTAGGGGATGGTTCCTTGGTTGCTGCCCTGGACCCTGGGTGTCTGGAGAAAGTGGGAGCTGGACCTAGCAGGGGCCAGAGGCTGGGTCTAGGGCTGGAACACCACCTCTTTACTCTCAGCACCCCAGTGTTTATTCTGATCACTTCTACCAGTTTATCATCGGGGCCCCCAAAATCAGGGCAAATGTCACCATCATTCATCACTCTGTCCCCTGTGCAGGCTCAGGGCTTGTTATATGGACTCAGTAAAGTTCTGTCCAGTGGATGAATGATGGATGGACAGCCACTGTTACCTCCCTCAAAGCCCAGCCTCTGGCCCCCGCACCACCCAAAATGGGCCATTCTTTATCTAACTGGGTCCCCTCGATTTGAAGGGCTCCCCAGGCTGACTCATTCTGGGTCCCACACAGCAATGGGGTGGAGATAGTTGCTGGTTGAATGGTGCCATGCCCCGAGGCCAGCCATGTCCCTCAGCCTGTCTGAACTTGTTAACTTCAGGGAGAAGACACTCTGTGAGGGTGACAGCTGAGGGGCCCTGTGTCAGCTCCCACCAGCAGGAGCCCTGCCTCTCTGTCTCGCCTCCCATCCTCTTACAGGTCTCCACTGAGCTGTCACCTTCTCTGAGAAGCCTCCCCTGATTGCCCAAACTAAACTCACCCTCTCTCGGAGTTCATCTCAGCCCCTCATCTATTTCCTTTGTGGTTCTTACCAGTGGTCTGTCACTACCTGATTCATTGGTTTGTTTCCTGGGTCAGTGTCTGTCTCCCTCGTTCTCTGGGAAGCCCCATGAGGTTGTGGGCTACCCACTGCCTGCACCATGGCTACCCCGGTGCCCAGCACAGGGCAGGCCCAGAGCACGTGCTCCCTAAAGGAAGGAAGGAAGGGAGGAAGGAAGAAAGGAAGGAAGGAAAAAAGAGAGTAAGGAAGGAAAGCAAGGAAGGAGGAAGGAAGGAAAGAGTAAAGTAGAAAGGAGCATAGGCTCTGGGACCGGGCCCACTGGGGTTTGAATCCAAGCTCTGTTGCTGACTAGCAGGGTGGTCTTGGGCAAGGGGCTGCCTCTGGCTGAGCCTCAGTTTCCCTGTTGGCACTTTCCTGTGCAGGTGGTATACTCAGTCCATGCCTGGCCCCCAGGAAGCCTGTGTGATGGCCACGTTGTCCTTGCTCAGAAGAGCAAGACAGCACCCCAGAGGGTGATCACAGTGCAGGGTCCTAGGGGGCTGGGTGTAGCCAGTCACTAAATTCTCTTCCACGGTTCCCCATACACAGACCCCCAGTTCTGACTTCCTGCCTGTCTGCCTGTCTGCTGAGCAGGTGGAGTCTCCCCACTGGACAGCAGGGAAGACTGAGGCCCAGGCATGCAGACTTACAGTGCCTTGGAGCCAGACAGAGTGTGGCTCTTATTGTCCAGATGGGGAAAACGAGATTCTCCAGAGGGCCAGGGCGCACCCAGGTGCCACAGTGAGTCTGGGCGAAGCTCCTTCCCAGGCCTCCAGGGCAGAGCCCCAAGCCTGGGGCGGGGGCTGCTTTCCCCTGTGCTGCTGCCCCCAACCCGGGGCTCCATCCAAGGAGGCTGTGGAGCTGTCAGGTGGGATCAGCAGGGTCCTGGCCCCATCTACCCAGATTTAATTAACAGGCCTTTCATCTCTGTCTAGAAGGATTCCGCTATCTTCTGTCTTCTTAATTAATGTTCATTAAGCAAATCAGAACAGGGTTTTTCTCCCTCCTTTCTTCTCCTAGAAGGTTTTAACCCTTGGTAGGGGGACTGTAGGGAGGGGAGTGTGCCACCTTTGCTTGCAGTCCCAAGCAGGAGGCCAGGCCTCGCAGAGACTCCCGAGGTCCCTGGCACAGGCACATCCCCCACCAGCCATATACAGACCCTCCTCCCACACCACCTCCATGCTGGCCCCCTTGGATTCCACCTCCATCCAGCTTCCTGAAAGAAACTGACATGAGATGAGCTCTGCTGCTCGAGATCCTTCCCGGGACACCTGCCACCACAGGGACACTAGGTTAAGACGAGGGGCAGGTTGTGGGGCTGGGTCTCAACGTTCAAGGCTGCAGGGAAACTGAGGTCATGTGACCTGTGGCTTCTGTGGCCCGGCAAAGACCTGGGTTTCAGGTACTGTGTGTGGAGAGGGGCCCCTGGCTATAGGGCAAAGATGCCTTGGCTGGGGTTGTGGTGGGTCCTGTTGGGAGGTGACACTCAGCCTTCTCTTGATGGAGAGCTGGCAGCGTGCATATTGTTGCCCCGTGTCCCAAATGGTGACTTCCAGTTCTCCTGGGTCATTCCAAGTCTCTTTCCTACAGTACCAGAAGTGTTTATTGTCACGCAGATTTGGGGAGTTATCCTGACACTTTTTGGGTGGATAGACACTCCATGCCTGGGGACCACACTTTGCTTCCTGGCATCTGTGGACCCCAAACCCTCCTTGACACCCATCCTGGGAGGAGCTGATCGCAGGGATGAGACCTGGTATCGTCCCACTGTGAATGTGTCCTCAGCAAACCACGTCCTCTCTCTGGGCCTCAGTTTCCCCTTTGTATAACCAGTGCCCTGGACCCAATGACTTCTGGTCCCAGGTACACGGCTTTGCAGGACTGGCCAAGGTGTCCTTGGCCACCAGGGGGCGAGAGAAGCCAGTCCCGTAATGTGGACAATATCGCCACCTGGTGGTAGATTGTGGGTGAACATGAACAGCAGGATGTGGAGCGCAGGGAGACGAAACTGGAAAGGCAGCAGGCCCAGGGAAGCCTGGAAGGAGACCTCCTGCAGGCCCCGACTGAAGTCGCCAGGAGTGGCAGCCTGGTCCCCTCGATGGCTGCTGCCAGGTGCTGGGCAAGGTCCATGCACCCAGCTGGTACCTCTTGAAGGAGGCATCATCTCTGGCCCAGCCCCTATAGGATCAGCCGTGTGGTTCCTGCTCATGTACCAAACATTCTCTGAGCCGCATTCAGTGCAGGCCTTGGGGACACTGGGGCGAAGCACAAGAGGTCCCTGCCCCGCCATGAACTCAACTCTCAGCTCCCACTGACCCGTTACAGGACGAAGCACTATTTCATTACCACAGTGCACAGCACCCCACATCACTTGGCATCTGCACCCCGCTCCAGCACACCCCCAGGACCCCACCCAGAGCTGCAAACATGCAACAGACCTGCCCTACCCATTCACACGTCTGGGCCTTTGCATGTGCTGTCTCCTATCTGAGATGCCCTCTCCCCTACTCTTCCTTTACAGCTCAGCTTACTTGCCATCTCTTCTGGAAAGTACCCTCCAACTCCAGGCACCCCACCCTCCCTGCACCCCAACCCTCCATGCACTGCCTTCTGTTACATCCTACCAGCCTGTTCATCGACATGTGTATGGCCTCTCTCCCTCACTGGGTGGGCAGGGTTGTCTGACGCACCTCTGTGCCCCCACACAGTGCAGGGTACACAGTGGGCCACCGCACGTTTGCCGAGGAACAAATGATTGTAAACACATGGCCACCCAGTCTTATAAAACAGGCCAGAACAGCCTTGGAATGACATCGGGCTGCTTCCTCCCTCTCCAATCAGACCGAGGGCTCATGAGGACAGGACTTGTCTTCCTTACAGAGATTGCAGTTTCTTGCCCACTCTCTCCATGCTGGGCTCTGAGCCAAGCACTGGGCAAGTGCTGAGGTCTTTCCCACAGGAGGGGCGCAATGTAGGGAATTGGTGCTGGGGGATGGCTGGAAGGACTGGAGGGGCTGACAACCAGGACACTGCAGAACTGACCACCTGGGAAGCTGCAAACACCAGAGGCTCTGAGACCTCACACTGTAACTGCAGCCAGGGGCCAGAAATAAGAGTCGAGATGCTACAGCTACTGCCACCATCCCGCAATGGCTCCCAACCCCCACAGAGCTTGAGAATGGGAAGCATGCTGCTGCAGAAACCTTCTCTTGTGACCTCGCGTGTCACCAGAAGGGCAGAAGATGGCCCCTGCCCACTTCCACTATCCAAATCTCAAGTGAGGACATTTAACTGGTGGGACCTAGTTCCCATCCAGGACCTTAGCTGCAAAGGCTGCCGCTGAAAAATAATTCTTAGCATGTTTATTTCTATTTTCCTTAGAGTTTTTCTGGGTAGCGCTGCTAAATTTTATCTAGTGTTCTCTCTAGCATCTTTTGATAAGAGCATATGGCTTTTCTCCTTTGATTTACTAACTTTAATGACTGGAGAGTCAAAAGGGGCAACCACTGTAGAGGAAGGCAGGGAAGGCCTGTCTGAGATGATATTTGTAATGAGACCAGGTACCTTCGGTCACAAATATCCGGTTAGAATCTCTTTGCTTTGAGAGTAGAGAGAAGCCAGCAGCAGAAGCACTTTTCAGAGTTAATGGAGACATGGAAATGTGAGGGACCATCCCACGAACCTGCCTTGAGTGACCTCCCTGCTAGAAGAGGTGTGCAATGAAAGACCAGGGTAAAGACCCTGTCCGCTTTTATCTCAGGAGTCGAAAAGCACTTTCCCCTTAACGAGCAGCCATTGAAACTTCACAACAGCGGTAATGAAGCTGCATCGTGACGAGTCCCGTTTTACAGACAGGACGATGAGGCTCACAGGCTAGGGACCCCCAGCAGAACCAGGATAAGGCCGCTCAGGCAGCTCCAAAGCCGGCACTCCCGGGCGCGTCCGCCAGGTGGGGTAAGCACCAAGGGACGGAGCGGTCGGGAGGTGGGGATGCTGCCCGCCGTGGGTCCTTCCCAGCGGCCCTCCCAGCCCCGCCGTGGGTCCCGCCCTCCGGGGTAGGCGGGTCCTGGCGCCCCGCGCGGTCCGCGCCCACCAGAGCCGAGCCTGGCGGGGCAGTCGGACGCGCACGGCCGGGAGCGCAGGGCGTCGGTGCCCTTGACCATGGCGGCGGCCGCCCTCCTGCTGGGTCTGGCGCTCCTGGCGCCGCGGGAGGCCCGCGCGGGCATGGGTGCGTGTTACGACGGCGCGGGGCGCGCGCAGCGCTGTCTGCCGATGTTCGAGAACGCGGCGTTCGGCCGGCTGGCGGAGGCGTCGCACACGTGCGGCCGTCCCCCCGAGGACTTCTGCCCGCACGTGGGCCCGTCGGGGGGCGCCGGGGCACAGTGCCAGCGCTGCGACGCCGCGGACCCCCAGCGCCACCACAACGCCTCCTACCTCACCGACTTCCACAGCCAGGACGACAGCACCTGGTGGCAGAGCCCGTCCATGGCCTTCGGTGTGCAGTACCCCACCTCGGTCAACATCACCCTCCGCCTGGGTAAGCGTGGGCTCGAGGCACCACCACCACCATCCCCTCACCTCTCCCCACCGGGGGCCAGAAGCAGGAGGGTTGACTGTAGGACCCAGATTTGGGGAGCTCAGGAATGGAACCTGTGCCCCCCAGTAGCTGGAAGGTTAGACTGATGAGCACCCCCGGGGTTGGGAGGGGTGGGAAGTCTCTGGGAGCCCTTCACAAAGCAGTTGATCTGGGTGCAAGGACAATGTCCTGCAATGGCTGGCCATCCTAGACCCAGAGCTGTTGTGGGGAAAGATGGGAGGTGACCCACCAGGGGGTGAACTAGTCAGCCATTTAGGGCAGGAGCCATCTGGTCCACTTCTGCGGGCTCAGTGAATCCCTGAGGCTGTGTGCGGGCCCCTGGGTGTGTTCTTGGGGTAGGAGGAGCCAAGGCATTTATCACCCGGAGGTTTATCCTTCAGAGCGGGAGCCATGCTTCGTGCTGCTGTTGGGTGGCTGGACTGAATGGCACGGCCTCTCTGCTCTGCCTGTGCCCCCTCTACCCGACTCCATGCCAAGGTGCAGGAGCCTTAGATTCTTGGGCATCAGAATCCAGAGTCGGGACCCAGCCTTTGGCTCCCCGGTTGCCAAGGGGAGTGCCCCCGCCCCTCTCCACGTCCAGCCCAAGCCAGGAGCCCCTGGATGTGCCTGGCAGTGAACGAGGCATCTGATCTGTTGCAACCTCTGCAGTCCTTTCAGGGAGGGATGTTTCCACCCATCTACACTCCATTATCTGTGGGTCCAAAATCTCCCAAAGCTTTGAAAACTCAAAGTGTTTTATAACTCATGTTGGCTGCTAAATCTGACCTGAGGCTATTTATAGACTTTGTTTATTCTACTTCAAGTGATTATTCATATATTTTGCTGCTGAAATCTCTTTTGACTACAGCCTATGGCCCCAGACCCAGCGGGGGTGTTAACGCAATCCAAGGTGTAAGGACTGCTTCATCTCTGTAAACTCGGAAAAGTTCAGAATTGCAAAACACATCTGGAGCCAAGCAGTTTGGAGAAGGGATTGTGGGACTGTATCACCAGTTTTCAGATGAGAAAATTGAGGCTCAGAGGGGTTAAGTGTTTTGCCTAGAGGCACACAGCTGCCAAATGGCAGTCTGGATATGCACATCTGTGTACAGTATATCCAAGGTCAGAGCATGAAGTCCTTGACATGACCTCTACTGGTCACTAGAATGGGCTCTTCCTAGCCCTGGGGAACAGTGCCTTGGGGAGGGCGGGGAAATGACATTCAAGTGAGGTGGGTGGGGGGACCCTGGACCCCCTCAGCAGGGCGTGCCGGTGCTGGTTGCTGCCCCAAGAAACTCAGTTCCTTGGGCCTTGTCACCTTTTCTTGGCCCTTCAGGACCAAGAGGTGGGACTTCTAGATGGGGCGCAGTCTCTACCCAGGCGGGCAACAGGAAACCACTGGGGGAGGAAGGGCTGGGGGA
Organism: Rhinolophus sinicus; assembly: GCF_057876585.1. Lineage (NCBI taxonomy): Eukaryota > Metazoa > Chordata > Mammalia > Chiroptera > Rhinolophidae > Rhinolophus > Rhinolophus sinicus. Next base: position 4,840,733 of record NC_142516.1, on the reverse strand, counting down.
GCTGGCTGGATGGGGCTGGCAGAACCCCAAGGCCACAGGGGAAGGAATCTGGGACAGGGTGGGGGTTGTGGAGGAGACGTGCTGTTCTGTGACAGAGGGTGCGGGTTTGGCTGATGTGTTACATGTGTCGGTGGAATCCAGGGGCAGGCAAGGGGCTCAGCCCAAGCACCACAAGGTGGGAGGGGCAGGCAAGCGTCTGGATTTGGGGGCAGTCCCCACTTACCCAGCACTGGCTGTGTGCCCAGCCCTGGTTCAACTGTGTGGCCTCGTTGAACTCTAGAATGCTTAGCAGCGGGGCGGTTTCCATCCTTCGGTGACCAGGGAACCTGAGGCTCAGAGATCCCGTGCTGAGTGTGGAGCCAAGACCTTCCACACACTCACTCACATTCACACACTCACATTCTCTCACACGTGCTCACCCGGACACACACATTCTCGTAAACACATTCACACATACACTCTCGCATTTATACACACTTTCACACACACTCACACTTATTCACACAAACACATTCTCATTCTCACACACTTATACACATTCACCTTTACACATACGCACACTTGCATATACTCACATTCACACACACACACACACACACACACTTCGTACACTCTGTACCAACCAGTGTTCTCCCCACTATGCCTGCAGCAGTGGGCACAGAGGAGGGGCTCCAGAAGTGTATATACTTGTACAGTGAACGGAGAAAAGAACGAATGAATGGTGTCATGTCTTCTGCCTTGTGCATCTGGGCCCAGCTCAGGGCTCTTTTGCCTGCTCTGGAAGACAGAATAGGATACAAATCACAAAACAGGGCTTTGGACTCAGGCCAGCACAGCCACTCAGTGGGCAAATGCCATCACCTCTCCAGACCTCCGTTCCTCTCTGTAAAATGGGATAAGAGTTGCCCCCTCCTGGGCAGCTGTGCAGGTTCCATAGCTTAGGTGGGCCACGTGCTCATGGGAGCTGTGACAGTCCTTGTGTGTGACCAACGTCACTCTGTTGAGCGCAGCTCAGAGCTGAGGTTTCCCTTGGGGGTGGCCTTTACAAAGGGATTGAGAAATGCTGGCCAAGCTGGCTCCCAAAAAATATCCTGACCCTGTTTACGTATGAGGGATACCGGAGACCCACAGCAGTGCCAGAGTTGGCCTTTGTTTGGTTTCATTGGACTTTGGTTGGCTTCGCGCTAAGTCATGGGTTGCGTAACACGGGGGGAAGAAGAGGTCTGGGGTTGTCAGTGTGCCCAGTGGAGGGGGGCCTGTCATCAGATGAGGTGGGCCGTGGAGCCTCTCCTTCTGGTCCTCAGGCCACCTCCGCTGGCTCCATCCCCATGTCCTTGACAGCTCTGCTCGTGGGAAGGGAGAGTGGGTGGCTGCTGGCCTGGGGTCTCCTTTGGGGAGTGGGCTGAGGGGCAGGGGAGGGAGAGGCAGCCAGTCTGCCCCAGGATGGAGGTCGCTGCTTTCCCAGCCCCCTGCGAGCTCATAGACATCTGGTCCAAATCTCCCAGTTGCTAAGCTGAGCCTTCCTGTCTGGGATGAAAGGCTGCATCAGCGTCTGGCAGCTCCCAGCCCTGTGCTGAAGCCCAGGGAAGAGGTGGGCTGAGACCTGATGGCGGGTGGAGGGTGTGGGGGAAGGTGGATGGTCATCAGGGGAAACAAATGATTCTGGGGACTGTCGCCACATGCTAAGAACCCTGTTGAGTCGTAACCCCCCCAACCCAACATGATTTCTTTTATAAACAGAGAAACTGAGGTTCTGAGGATGAAGTCAGTTGTCTGGGGTCACACAGCCAATAAGTGGCAGACCTTGAGGCCCTCCCCCAACTGCACTGCCCCTGGCAATGAAACTGGTCCAGGGGAGGAGGGTCCGAGCCTTGCGTTTGGCTGCGGCAGGGGCATCTCTTCATGCACTTTCTTGGATTCCTGAGAATCTCCTGGAATGACTGAAAGACCCTCGAGTCTCCGAGCAGATGAGTTGTGAGCCCCTGAGTGAGGGGGGAGTTGCAGGAAGAACTGCCCACCCTCCAGCCAGCCTCCGCTGCCCTCCTGCAGGCTGGCTTCTCCATGCATTCATCAGTTGTCTCCCAAGCCTGCGGGGTATGGCCCTCCAGAAGACGGACTGGGCCCACCCAGGAATGACTGGGGATTTATGCTCTGGGAACACACACAGGGTAAAGGGGCCTCGCTGAGATCTGAAGTGTAGTGGGAGTTGACATAAGAATGAAGGACATTCCAGATCGGGGACAACACGGGGGAGCTGAGAGGCCACTCGCTGTGTCCTCGGACCCACACAGCCCAGATGGATGGAGCTGAGGGGACGAGGAGACGCCCCAGCTCGGGCGGGGCCTGGACTGCAGGAGGACCCTGCCGGGCCCCTGAGGAGCCCCAAGCCAGCTGGGTCTCCTGAGCTGTGGCCCCATTGTGTCTTCCTGTCAAGTGGGCGGCTGTGTTTGCATTGGCTGGGGCCAGTGCGGGCGGGGGTGGGGGGGCAAGTCCTCCTTCCTGCTCCCTGGGGGTTCTGGCTGGAATACTGGGGCCCAGGCAGATCAGGGGGTCAAGGCAACGGCAGGGTTAGCCCCCACCCACAGAAGCAGCCCCCCCATGACCTGTGGGCCCGGCTGGTTTGGCCTCCCAGGACTGAGCCAGGAGTTGCAGGAAAGGTAAGTCCCAAAGCCCAGGAGGGGTGCAGACATCCTCGGGGGGGCCCCTGCCCCACCTCCCACTCTAGCTGCCGCCAGCTGCTCCTTCAGCATGGATGCGAAGGTGCCATGATGTCCGTCTTTCCTGCTGGTCTTTGCATACGCGGGTGCATCTGCCCTGCGTACTTTCTTCTCCTGCTTTCTTCTGGATCACCCAGATCTCATTCGTAAACAAAACAGTGGAGTGCCTACTGTGCGCCTGTCCCTGCATCAAGCCCTGGGGATGCAGTCGTGGACAAGCGCCGTCTGCGCCACTCAGCTTAGCGGTGACCTCCTCCAGGAAGGCCCCAGCGCCCAGGATTGGGCAGAGGGCCTGCCTCTGCGTTCTTGCAGCCCCTCGCCTTTCCCCGGCACAGTCTGGATCGTGCTGCGTTGAGGTTGTGGTTTGTTTGTGTGGATCACACTCCAAGCTGCAGAGGGAGTGCCTGTTTTCACAGCTGGCCCCCAGCACAGGGCCCCCTGGGCAGTGGTGCTCTGTAAATGGTGGTGGAGCCGATGAAGGGAGTAACAGCTAACAGTTAGTTGTGTGTGCTGCATGCCTGGGACTAGCCTGAGTGCTTTGCAGGCATTTACTCAGTAAGCCCTGTTTTCGTTCTGCCCTTTGTGCCAATGGGGAAACTGAGTCACTGTGTTCAAGTCACCCAGTTTATTGAGGGGAGGTTAGGTATTTTGGCCAAGGCCACAGAGCTGGTAAGTGGTGGGGCTGGGATGTGAACCCCAGCACATCACCTCTGCATCGTGTTTCCCTGGGAAAACCGGAGTAAGTGAATGAACGCATGAATGAATGGCTCCCAGCCTTCCAGGTACATCCAAACGCCTAAGCTGTGGCATTCACGGGACCCCAGCCTTCCTCCTGGCTCTGCCCGGCTCCTGCTCACCCTGGCCTCCAGCCACTTCACCCACCTCCCTTCCCCTGCTCCCCCTCATGTCCATGCCAGCCCTGCCCCCCACTACCCCTCTCCCCATCTTGTGCCCTGGCTTTGCCTATTGGGATCGTGGTCAGCGTTTGGGACTGCACCTGCACGTCTCACCCAGTGTCCCCCGAGCCCTTGACTGGGTAATTCGAGCAAACTCCTGAGTGTCAGTGCTTGGATGCCACACAGTGCTTCACACTTAGTGTCCAAGGGTAAAGGTACCCATATTCATAGCTGCATTGTTCGCAGTCGCCAGAGAGTGGAAGCAACCCAGTGTGTGCTGATGAATGAAGAAGCAAAATGTGACATGCACACAACAGATGATTCAGCCTTAAAAGGAAGGGGATTCTGACACATTCAGCAACACAGATGAACCTTGAAAAAGCGGTATGCTGAGTGAAATAAGTCAGACACAGAAGGACAAATGCTGCACGAGTCCACTTATCTGAGGTCCGTACAGAGTAATTCATAGAGACAGGAAGTAGAATGGTGGGTGCCGGGGGCTGGGAGCAGGGAGACGGAAGGGGGAGTTGCGGAATTGGTAGTTTCATTTGGGGAAGATGAAAAGCATCCTGGGGGTGGATGGTGGTGATGGTTGCACAGCAGTGAGAATGCCCTTAATACCAGTGAACTGTACACTTACAAATGGCTGAGAGGGCAAATTTTGTTATGTGTTTTTAAAACTAAAAAGTAAAGGCATCCTCCTATTCCCCTCGTCTCTCCATGCACTGAAGCAAGAACTCAGGAGTCAACGGCAATTCTTTCTCTGTCCTTTGACTTCATTATTGAGCAGCTCACCAGATCATTCTCTGGAATGTTCTTTGTGTTTGCCCTCCTCTTTATTCCCACCCAGCCCTTCCGTTCCTCGGTTCTCTGATTTATTGGAATGGTCTTGAATGCCCTGCATCGTCTCTTTGCAAATGTGTAGTTTGTACGTTTCAGTCATGTCTCAGTTCTGGAGCTCAGAATCCTTCTTAACACAAAGCCCTAGGCAGCCATCCGTCAGCTGAAACCTGTTCACTCTCTCCAGGTTGGACAATAGGCTTGACAGTCTTGATCGATATGTGGGGTTGAGACTCTTGGCCAAAAGATGAGAGCTGTGAAGCGCCCAGTCCCGATTCAGCCTGGCTCATGGTCATGGGGGTTCCCCAGCTCCTAACAGGGGTTCATTGTGCCCCAGACTGCCAAGTGCTAGGGTGGGAGAGGGAGACAGGAGCAGTGGACGGCCAGATGGTGGAGCTGAGGGCCCTGCTGTGATCTCCCTGTAGGCTGGGAACAGCTCTCCCCACCTGGTTCTGATGCCCACAGTGGGCAGTGCAGCCTCACCCACGCGTTCCCAGCTCGGCTTCCCACCCTGCCCCCTCCAGTCCCACTCCCAGGCCACTGCTCCCCAGATGGCTCCAATTAAAGGGCTTTGTTTTGTTTCCATTTTCCCAGAATAAGCCTCTCCGTTCAGGGCTCCTTCTGCTTGGCCAGTTCCGGATGTGGGCCGGCCTGGCTTTATGAGTGTCCTCATGTCATTCCTGATGGGCTTTGTGTCCCAGCTGGTAGGAGAGGACATGGCTTGAGCGGCCTCTGCAGTCTTCATGGGCACCAGCACCCCTTCCTGGGCAGCTCCTTTTGGGGCCCCACAGAGCCCTGAACGGAGAGGAGCCTGGTTCGGAGCAGTGACTTTGGGGCGAGACAGGCCTGCAGTCAAGTAGAGACTCAGCTGTTTTGTGCATGATGTGGGGCAGGCCCCTCATTAGTAAAACGTGCACAGCGATGGTACTGTTTGGGGATGTTGCAATACAGTGTGTGTAAAGCACTTAGCAAGGTGCCTGGCACATAGTAGGTGCTCACTAAGTGCTGGCTGTTGTTAAACAGACTCATTCCGGGGTCAGGACTTGCAGACACATTGTGACAGTGTCAGCTGTGTTTTCAGGCCTATCTGTCTCAACTCGCTCACTGGATTATAGACTCCTTGAAAGTACAAATCATGCTTTGTCTTTACTCGCTCACTGGGCGAGCATTTAGTGAGCACCTACTATGTACCAAAAGCCATGCTCAGCTCTAAGGATTCACAGCCCCTGATCCAAGGGGGTCACAGACTAGTGGGAGAGATGGGCAGGTCTTTACAGAACAGGATTAGGAAGCTCAGGGTGGCTGGGGGAGCCCAGCGAGGCACCCAAGCCCATGGCTCCAAGGCTTTCATTAGCCAGGAAAGGCAGGAGAGGGACGCTCCACGTTGGGCTGATGCTGGGGCGTGTGGTCAGTCCTCTAAACCAGTGGGATGAGCAGGGATGCATGGGAACCAGCCAGGTGAGGAGCAGAGGGAATAGCATTCCAGGCAGAGGGAACAGCATATTGGGCGGCTGTGTGCTCCCAAGTAGCGTCACCCCCTGTGAACAGTTGGGGGTGACGTTTTGGCCCAGTTTTCCTGCCAGGCACACACCTGTCTCAACAGCACCCTGAAGCCTCATCGGCCTCTGGGGCTCACGAAGCTCTGGGTTGAGGCTGCACATTTCATTCCTGTTGCTGTTTAGGTCTTTGGGAGGGTTCCTTCCGCAGCCTTTGGGTTCTCTGGCAGAAACCATTTCTTTACAAAGTGGGGGTTAAGTTGCTTTCTAGACTCTTCTAATGATTGTAACAAAAAGTTCCTGCTGCTGATGTCTCTGTGATGTTCCTATACCTTCTCTCACCTCCTGGCTTGGCAAGGAAGAGGAAAAGCAGCATGTGATGTGGTTTGTTTGCGTGAAATCCCAGTGACTGCCCTTTTCCCATTGCGCTTCTAGCTGCCAGCTACGTTTTAAGTGGCTCCAAGCTCCCCTCCCGTGAGGCGTCTGGCTGTTAGATGTTTACGGAGGAGTCTGGCCTCCGTCATTTCGTGAGTACACATGGGGTAAGACCCTGCCTGGTTTCGAGGCTTGAAGCCTGCTCGGAACAGAAGCAGCCACCAGGCTGCCCCTGGACACTGACTTGTCAGCCACACGTGCTTTCTTTTGAGGGACTTGGGGGTTACAGTGCCAAGCTGTGCTGCAATGGAAATTTGAAAAACATCTCAAAACAGAACATCGAAAGGCGTTTGCTTTTTTAAAAAAAATTGTTTTTAAAAATGTGTTTTCTCCAATTTTTAAATTAGACCAAGCTTCACGAGAGAAAATTGGGGAAACGCAGAACAATTAAAAAGGGAAGAAAAGTCTCTCAAAGTCCTCTGCCCCGAGGACAGTCACGCTTATTTGTTTGATGTGTTCCTTTCCTGCCCATTCTTTAGGGAATTTAAAATATAATCTGATGATTTGGAATGTTAGAGCTTGTATCTTTTTTTCATTCAACATTTGACTTAAGTTTTTCCCCTGTATTACAAACTCATTGTCAGCTGTTTCAATGGCTTCAATCATCCATGAATTTGTGTCCTATAATTCATTGAACTCTGATGGTTTCAATTTTTTCATATTATAAAAAACACTTCGATGAACTTTTTCATGCATTTAGGTTGCTTTCCATGTTTGAATTCCCAGAAATGGGATTCTTGTACCAAAGGCCAGGAATATTATTATGGCTCTTCATCTATGTCTCCAAACTGCATTCCCCAAAAGCTAATAGATAATGTATATATTTCTTCCAAATTTTTCTTTTATTGAGGTAAAATACACGTAACGTGAAATTTGCCATCTTAACCACATTTGGGTGTACAGTTCAGTGACATTATTAGTATGTTTACACTTATTTCACTCAGCATAATGTTCTCAGGGTTCATCCATGTCATAGCAGGTGTCAGAATTTCCTTCTTTTTAAAGCTGAATAGTATTCCATGGTGTGGCTGGACCACATTTTGCTCTTCCCTCATCCATGAGTGGATACCTGGGTTGCTCCCGCCGTTTGGCTGTTACGAATGCTGCTGCTGTGAACACGGTTATGCAAATATCTCTTCAAGATTCTGCGTTCAGTTCTCTTGGTTGCATACCCAGAAGTGGAATCGCTGTATTGTGTGGGAATTCTGTTTTTATTTTTTTGAGGAATCACCAAACAGTTTCAGAGCAAATGCACCATTTGACATTCCCGCCAACAATGCACAGGGTTCCAGTTTCTCCACACCCCCCAGTCACCCCCCAGTCCGCTCCACCCCCCAGCACTTGGCAGCCGCCAGTCTAGTTTTTGTCTCTCTGGATTTGCCTATTCAGGACATTTAATGTAAGGAATCGTACAGTATGTAATCTTTTGTGATTCGTTTCTTTCGTTTATCGTATTTTCAAGGTTCACGCACGTCGTAGCACGTATTGGTACACATAGACCCTGACTTTCGATGGTTCGACTTATGACTTTTCGACTTTACAATGGTACAAAAGCAATACACATTCAGTAGAAACCGTACTGGATTTTGCCCTTTTCTGGGCTGTTGGTAGGCAGTACGATACCCTCTCGTGATGCCGGGCAGGGCAGTGAGCCGGGGCTCCCAGCTGGGCACGCAATCACACGGGTGAGTGACTGACTATTGTGACTGTTGCCAGCGTCGTTGGATGTTGTGCTTGTGGTTTCGCATCATGTCTACAAAATGCCCATCTGTGTCTCCTGCTTCTGGTGAGAAGAAGAGGAGAAGGAAGGCAATGACTTCTGAGATGAAACTGTAGGCGAATGTAAGTGCCCTGGGTGTGTTAAGGTCGGCCCAGCGAAGGCGTGATGATCGGTAGGTTAGCTGTAGTAAATGCACTTTTGACTTAACAATATTTTCAGTTTACCTGAATGAGTTTATCTGGATGAGTTTATCTGGATGGAACCCCGTCATAAGTCGAAGAGCAGCTGTACTTCATTCCTTTTCGTTGCCAAGTAATATTCTATTGTGTGATACGCCTGGGGGAGGGGGCTTCCAAGGTAACAGGAATCAGCAGTGGCCCAGGAATAGGCAAGGCGGGGTCCCCTGGCTGTGCCACGAGGGATGTTTTGAGGTGGCTTTGCAAGAGTAATGTCTGTTAAGTAGTCTAAAGATACTGAATTATAAAAGACTGAGGGTTCATTTGGGGGATGAGGCTGTTGGGTCAGCAGATAGACTTCTCTTGAGAAATTTGGATCAGAAGAGATATTAGGCGGAAGTGGGAGGAATGGAGGGGCCCAGGGAGGATGGTGTTAGGATTAGGGGCTTGGAACAGGGCTGTCTCCAGACGCCAAGGGTTTGAAGTCACTGGGAGGGAATGAGGCCAAAGGCACAAGTGAAAGGATTGGCTTTGTTGGTATGTAGTCAAAGAGATAACTTTCTAACGGTAGCGCAGGCTTCTTCTGCAGGCAACATCCCATTGCTGGAGATTTGGATCAGAAGATCCAAATTTGAGCAAAAAGAGATGGCTGCCGACCAGGTGTGCTACAATGCAGACTCCTCTGCAGGGAACAAATTGGCCTAGATAAGGGCTGGCAAATACCTGGGAAGCGTGCAGACGACCTCTGCACCTAGCTGGTGCCCCTGACAGGCATCACTAGTGGATCGTGTCACTCCCTGCACTGCACTCCAGACCCTCTAACAATCCATCCAAGATAGTTTATGCAGCGCTGCTGTTCGGCTCTCCCTGGACCAGGATTCTGACTGTCCCTTCCCTGCTGTAAAATGGTCCCATGTCTTCCTGCTGCAGGGAAAGCTTACGAGATCACCTACGTGCGGCTGAAGTTCCACACCAGTCGCCCTGAGAGCTTTGCTATCTACAAGCGCAGCCGAGCTGGTGGCCCATGGGAGCCATATCAGTACTACAGTGCCTCCTGCCAGAAGACCTACGGCAGGCCCGAGGGCCTGTTCTTGCGCCCTGGCCAGGATGAGCGTGTGGCCTTTTGCACGTCTGAGTTCAGCGACATCTCCCCGCTGAGCGGGGGCAACGTGGCCTTCTCCACCCTGGAGGGCCGTCCCAGCGCCTACAACTTTGAGGGGAGTCCTGCGCTGCAGGTCAGAGAGGAGCGGGAAAGGGGGTCGGGGGGCTGGGCTGCCGGTGGGACACCAGGTCCAGGGGACCACAGGAAAATGTAAACTGACAGGACATGGGCCCCTAGGAGATCCCATGGTTTTCAGATTTTAAACAACAGAAGCCTTTGTTGGGTCTAAACCTTTTGTGGACTTCTGATAATGAAATAGGTGGAAGAGGGGCTGCTCAGTCAAACACAAGTGTCCCTTCCCTTTCTTCCTGTGTCACAGCCATGTGGCTCCCAGGAGCCGTGCGACAATCACCACCTCACCTGACCCCTTCCTTATGTGGGTGGGGAAACGGAGGCCTGGAGTGGGGAAGGGATTTTCCAGGGGGTCCGCCATGTGTTGGTGGAAGGGCGCAAACTAGAACCCAAGTGTCCTGACTCATGGCTGTTGCTTCTTCTGGAACCCCCCTGCTGCGGGCCTCACTTCTTCCTTCTGTGAACTGAAAACGCTGCCTGCGTGTGTGTGTGTGTGTGTGTGTGTGTGTGTGTGTGTGTGTGTGTGTGTGGTGGGGGTGTCCAGGGTCTTTGACGAGGAAAAAATGGAAAACGGGGAAAAAACATGAGTTTTGAAATCAGAGTCCTGGGTTCTATGCTGTAAGGCAACAAAATCCAGCAGAACTTTCTGCAGTGATAGAAATCGTCTATAGGACACTTGAAATGTAACTAGCACGACTGAGGAACTGAATTTTCAATTTTGTTTCTGTTTAATGAATTTTAATTTAAATAGCCACATGTGGCTGCCACGCTGGACAGTCAATTGTTAAGTGGCCAGCACAGCACTTGGCTCGTTCATGCTTTGAAGATAAGAGTCTCCAGGCGTGGTGGCTTGGTTGATGCGTCTGGGTCCTGGCTGGCCCTCTCGTCCACCCCCCTGCATTCAGACAGGCCTCTGCCGAGAAGAACTGCCATCTCCTGCCCTCACATGTTCACAGCATTTCCTTTGCCTGTCTGGGACCAGGAGGGGGCCAGGGCTAGAACCCTGTTTGTTTCCAGAGGAGACACTGAGGCCCACCCAGGGTGCCCAGCACAAGAAGACATGGAGTCCCTGGCCCAGGGTCCCCGAGACCACCCTCAGGTTCAGTGATTTTCCTTGAAGGACTAACTCACAGCACTCAGAAAAGCTGCTGTGTTCACTGACAGTTTGTTACTGGGAAAGGATACAGATGGGACCAGCAAAAAGCAGGGGCCGTGGAGTTTCCAGCTGTCCTCTCCCAGGGGAGTCGGGGGCAGGACTTATTTCTCCCAGCACCCATGTGTGACAACACACACAGACTGTTGCCCACCAGGGAAACTCACCTGCACCTTGGCATCCAGGGTGTATATTGGGGGTCAGCTGCGTAGACACGTCCTGCTGGCTGACCTTGGTCTCCAGTCCTTCCAGGGGTCAAGCTGATAGCATGTGGCCCACGGACCCCCATCAATCACATGTGAGCATAGACTATCTGGGTGGCTCAGACCCCAGATGAACAAAGACACTCACCGAGCAGGACGTTCTCATGGCTTAGAGATGACCTCAGGAGCAGGGGCCAGAGCCAGACCTCTCTTTGGGCAAGGTTAGTCCTTCCTGGCACAAAGTCACAGCTCCAGGTGCGGGCCCTGCTTGTCCCATTAAACTCGTTCACATGTGATGACTATGATTCTGTTTAAAATGACAGTTTCTCCTCCTGAGGGCTCCAAGCTCCACAGATTAGAAAGGATCGGCCAAGGTCATTTAAAGCCCAGCAGAAGGGCTGGGCCCTGCCCTGCCTGTGCCACCGTCACCTGGTATAGAGGCTTCAGCGGAGACCCTGGCAGTGTGGTTTCCCCTGACTTGTTGCCTCAGACGTCCTGGACGTTGTCCCTGATGAGAAACAACTTTCTCAGAAATGCTGCCCAGGCAGAAGTCAAGGTCAGAGAAGGACAAAGAAAGCAAGGTCACCAAGGTCACCGGGCCCTTCTTTCTCTCCTGTCCCTTCTGGGCACACCTGGAGTGGGGCTTTCTCTGAGGACATGGCGCCTTTTGGGGTGGGAGGTAACAAAGTATGTGTCTGTGCAGCTGCCAGGTCCCGGATCCCTCTGTCCCGAGGGGCAACGGACTTCAGGGAGAGGCCGACCCGGCCAGGTCGGAAGCAAGCAGGAGAGCTGAGTGGCTTCATCCTGGAGGGACGGCTGGAGTAGACTCCTGCTGCTCGGAGCCCAAGCTCCACCTCCCGCTTCCCTGTCGCGCTTCATTCTGGACCCTGAGGTCTGTCCAAAGTCAGGCCAGGGTCATTACAAGTGGCAAAAGGCTGGGGGCTCTGGTTTGCCCTAAAATGACCTGTCAGGCATCAGGGTGAGCCCCACACAATTTGGGCTAAGGGAACAAATCCCCCTGCTCTCTCCCACTGACCGTCCTGGTGTCTCCGGGAGATTTGGACACCTGTTTCTGTTGCTATTGTCTTTGCAGACTGATGGAGTAAGTCATAGGCTGCAAAGCAGATGTAGGAACCCAGAGGAGGGTCATGCCGGTTGGAACCTCGGGCAGGTCGTTGCCCTCTAGGCCCCCTGGTGTGATGAGAGCATCGGGGTAGAAGTAGGGAGGTAGGCTGCCTAGTGGAGAAAGCTGGGACCCTGGGGTCAGACAGACCCAAATCCCAGCTTTGCTGTGCACCAACTGTGCAACTTGGAGCAGAACACGTACCCTCTCAGAGCCTCAGTCTCCTCACCTGCGGAATGGGGTTAAGAACAGTACCTACTCATGAGGTTTTTGTGAGGACCTGAGCCCCAACCACATGGTGTCACCTCCTGCACCTTCCAGCTCGAACATCAACTGGTTTGCGTTCTCTAGGTGGCACTTGTTTGGAGAAAGCAAAGACTTATTTAGGGCCTTCAGCTGCGCACTGCTGGGTTTCCCACTGTGGGCTGTCACTCCTTCTCTGCTGCTCCAGGGACCAGCAACGTCAGCATTACGCAGGCCCTGGTGAGCAATGCAGAGTCTCAGGCCCCACTCCAGACCTCTGAATCAGAAGCGGGAGTTTCACCAGATTTCAGATCGCACACTGACATTTGAGAAGTGATTCGGGGAGTGATGGAGACCTACAAACTCAGCCGAGTGCTGAGGTCCTCACTGAAGTTTTCTGGGGCCGGACCCCTCGCCCTCCACCAGCTGAAGCATCCTCTGCTGAGGCCCTGGGTCCCAGGCAGCGGGCTCAGGAGTTTGCTGAGCAGGGGGTGGAGGTTGGGGGTGAGCAGCAGAGGCCCGCTGGCCTGAGTCATGCTGGGGCAAGGAGACAGACTTTGGCAGGAGTTCATCCTCTGTCCTGATGGGCCTCATTGCTAAACCAGGAGCGCCTGGGCTGAATTAGAATGCTAATTAAAATTCAGCCAGAACGACCTCTGATTATAACAGCAAGCAGATGAAAATGTCAGCCTTCACGTGGGTTCTTCCATCTCTCCACCCGCTCTTCCAGGGGGAGGCGCTCATTCAGCTCTCAGCAAGGACTTAATCCAGGGCCTGCTGCGTGTGGGCAGAGCCCAGGGGCTGGGGATGCAGCGGGAACAAGGGACCCCCACGTCCCTGCTCTCGGGCGTATGTTCTGGTAGGACAGGCTTCACCTGGGACAGGTGGCTTGTCTGTGGGAGCCTGATCTTTAGCACGTGAGAAGCCTATACACCTAGGACCTGACCAGCTGAGAGGGAGAAGGGCGCTGGGACTGCCCTCCTGGAGCTGACCTCTGGAAGGGGGTGTAGGAGCCGCTGGGAGGAGTCAGGTGGGCTACACAACAGGGTCACCGCTGACTGAGCATGTGCCAGAACCCCATGCCCTGCTGCTGACACCAGCCCTCCTGCAGGCAGCCACGTGGGCTTGGCACTGTGCCTTGTCCCATTTCACAGATGGGGAGGTGGAAGCTCCAGGACATTGAGCAGCTGCCCCAGAGTTGCACAGCTAGTGAGTGGCCTGGCACCCAGGTTGGGGTGACCCCAAAGCACAGGCTCCTGATTTCTGCAGTGTCCTTGGAATTGATCTGAGCTTGGCCTGTCCCTGTGTCCCAGGCAACCCCCAGGGCAGCCAGCTGGGCCTTCGGCAGAGTGCGGTGGGAATAAATACCCAGGGACCTGCTGATGGCATCGCTTGCCCTTCCCTCTGTTCCACACCCCCAGGAGTGGGTCACCAGCACCGAGCTGCTCATCTCCCTAGACCGGCTCAACACGTTTGGGGATGACATCTTCAAAGACCCCAGGGTGCTGCAGTCCTACTACTACGCCGTCTCTGACTTCTCTGTGGGTGGCAGGTAGGTGGAAGGCAGGGCGGCAGGCACCAGGACCCAGGGCTGCCATGTGGGTGTCACCCCACATGGGTGGAGGGTGAAGGAGGCACTTGTGGTGCCCCAGGGAGAGAGAGGCAGCAGGATGCTGGTCCCACAGTCCCTGCGTTCGCTGCCTGTCTGGCTGCTTCCCTCCTCCCAGCCCGACTCCCGCTGCTTTTCCCCGCACCGTTGGCGGAATGCACCACACCTAGTGTGTTTAAACGACAGCCAGACTGGCCTTGCATGTGTTGTGCATGTAAAGCTGGCCAGTGGTGACCATGCGCAGGTACAGGGCTCAAAGTTTTCAAAGCTGTCCTTTTCTCAGCATTCCTGATTTTATCAACGGTGAAGCCCAGCAATCCCGTTCCTTTCCAGATCTCCTAGTAAACTGGGGCCTGGTAGGGCTTCATGGGGACTGAAACATTTTAAATAAGGCTTTGCAGCATCTTGGTGCAGAACGAACAGCTCAGGCCACTCCAAAGCGCCAGTGCCAATGACCTGGAAGGGCCACCAAAGGAGCAGGTGCCACGCTCGGTCCCCTTTCTCATGTGGGTTGTTAGGCTGTGCCGTCTGGACACTGGTCCTGGCTCCACATTCTCTAGCTTGGGTCAGCGCATGCTGTCGTTTGTTTAAGCGTCTCCTCTCCCCAGGAATCGGGGGCCGTCGCCATCCCAGCCTGTCTCACGCGTGGCCGCCCGGTACTGGGTGTGTGTAAGGCACACTGTGGAACCAGGGGAGGCACAAACGATGTCTTCAACATAGACAGACTCTCATCAGGTTCTTTCTTGGAAAGGAGAGAGGAAGACAGATGTGTCCCTGCCCCAGGCTCGTGGGGGTGGCGGGCAGTAATCAGTTCAGTCTCTAGTACACATGGCGGCATGGCCCGGAATGAGAAGGGTGGGAGGGCAGGGTGTGTGGAGCCCAGGGAGACCGCTCCGTACACGGGGACCTGCCAAGGCTGGAGGGGTCAGCATTCCAGCAGGTACGAATCCTGGGACTGAGGATCCAGGATAAGGCCCTGGGGCTGGAATGGAGGGCGTGGCGCTGGCGTGGGGGCGGCTAGAAGGTTGTCAGGGCCCTGGATCCAGTTTATTTTTATCGCTCAATCAGTGGCGAACTGTGAAAGATTTGGCCGGGGTAGTAATAGGGTTGGGTTTTTTAAATGGCTCAACCCTCTGACATCCGCGTGGGGAAGGATAAGAGGAGAGAGAAGCAGCTGGAATGTTAGGTGGCAGCCATGGGAGGTGGTGGTAGGGTGGGGAGCAGTGTGTGGGGCTGAAAGCAATTTAGAACAGGAAGTCGGCTTGACATGGGAGTGATGGAATTTGGGGGTAGGAAGCAAGGGGCTTCGTAATTCGGGGACGCTTGGGTTGCGTTCGGAGAGATGGAAAAGTCTGGGAAGTGACATGGAAGTGACACTGCCTGCACTCAGTGTGTCTGCACCATCCAGAGAAGGCTGAGGCTTGGGGGTGAAGGGGAAATGGAGTGTGTCTATGAGGCCCCTCTGCTCCCCCCTCACCCTGCCACCTCGACACTTGATTCAGGTCACACCACCCAGGAGGAGGGGCTCTCACAGGGTGATAGATGGCTGTTCCAACGCCTGCTGACAGGGGGCTTCAGGCCAGAGAACATCTGGACCCCAGCTGCCAGAGCTGGGCCACCCTCGGGTCAGCAGCTGGCTGGGGGCAGGTGGCCCAGCAGCCTGTGTCCCACAATGGCCTATAGGAATTTCACGCCTTCTCTTGGGGTCACAGGGCTTCATAGGGAAGGGAGGTGTTTGCAGCACCCGCTCAGGGATGCAGGTGGTCCCTTGTCCCAAGACTGCCTGGTGTCTGCCTTACCCCTGCCAGAAATGTTGGGGTGTTACCTGCTTACCCTGGGCTCCCATGGAGGCCTAGCGAGGAAGTAGTATCCTGTGCCCTTCCAAAGCCCTGTGTCCCCCAAGTACAGAAAGCACTGTGGGTGCTGGCAGTGGTCAACGATTCTTCACTGCCCACTTAGGGCAGAGCGTGGGACACAGCTTCTGGGGAGCCACCAAGTGGCCCTAGAGAACTATCCTGGAGCTCAGGGTCTGCATGGAATAGGAGAGAACAGGACTCAGATTCTAGCTCTGCCACTTAGCATCCATTACTTTATGGCCTGCACCTCAGTTTGCTCATCTGTGAAATGGGGGATAATTACAGTCCCTCCTGCCACAGCAGTGGGACTCCAGTGAGATGTGAGCTAATTGGGTAGGGGGCCGGCACAAAGGAAGGCTGGGAGCTGGAAGCTGTGGCATCCTCTCAGTGACTCAGTTTGGCCGCTTGGGACAGCGGTGATGACCCCACAGGGTGGGGCTCAGCTGAGCATGGCCCCCAGGGCACCTCTTTGTTCCTGCCCGATTCCACCTGTCTCCTGACCCTGTGGGAGGTGGGACATGGGCCAGGGCTGCCCTCCAAGGCACAGATGAGGGGACATGACATGAGTTGGGGGCTGTGCTCTGTAAGGAGCAATGCTTCCATCCCTTTAGACACAGGAAAGGAGAAGGGCATGAGGTGCCTCCCACCCACTGCCCTGTGAGCTGGGAGACTGAGAGGACTTCTTCCGGGGTCCTTCTCGACCCCTGGGGCGGGGGCCATCCTGCAGCGATAGCCTCGTGAACTTTGCCATTACTAACTGGTACCCTGGGGCAACCTCTCTGTGCCTCAGTTCCTCCATCTGTTGAGTGGGGCTAGAGCCCAGAACAGCCTAGTGTGGTTGGTTCTGTTACTGCTGCCCGGGCACATAGTAGGTGTTCAATAGAGCTCCATAATTGAGCCACAGCATCAGGCTCACCCAGAGCAGGGGCTTCCTGGTGACTGACTAACCCCTCCTCTGCCGGTGCCCACCCAGTTTCCAGACCCCCATCCGCCATGTTCTTTTCCCAGGTGCAAATGCAACGGGCACGCCAGCGAGTGTGGCCCCAATGAGACGGGCCAGCTGGTCTGCCGATGCCAACACAACACCACGGGCACAGACTGCGAACGCTGCCTGCCCTTCTTCCAGGACCGCCCGTGGGCCCGGGGCACAGCGGAGGCCGCCAATGAGTGTCTGCGTGAGTGTCCTGGGACTTTGGGGACCGAGGCTGGCATGTAGGCCAGGAAACAAACTCCCTGGGACCTGGCAGTGGGGGCTGCTCCTGGGTGGGCCTGGTGGCAGCGTGGACTCTGAGCCCCTGTGCCTCTGCAGGGGTGAGGAGGAACTCAAGGGGGGCTGGAAGGAGGCGTTTCATCCTCGGTCCTTCCCCTCACAAACAGCTCCCCCAAACCAAGTTCCCCACAGTAGAGGTGTCCTTGGTGGGAGGGCTGGGAAGGTCCCCTAACTTGTTCCTTTGTTTCAACTGCGCCAACCACAGCTGCTAATGAAAGCCAGGCCACTCCAGGTCCTAGGGGGTGCTGGCCTGCCCACCCAGCTTCTCCCGCAGGTCCCCAGGCAGCCCTTTCATGTCCCAACCCCCATGTGATGTGGCTTTGACCACACGCTAGAGAGGATGGTGCCATTATACCTTCTCCAGGGACGTGGGGCTGCGCACCGTGGGTGGGAGGACTCCCCCCCCCCCCGCCTTCCTCCCAGCCTGGTGTTCCCGTCCGCCCCAGCTTTCCACTCGCCCCAAGCCCTGCCTCCCCAGATACTCATTCGGCTTGTTGCAGCCTCTCCGTGTGTAGCTGGCGTCACCGGGTTCCGGCCGGCTGTGCTGCTGCTTGCGGGAGTGTCTTCATGTGCAGGAAGGAGCTCCTGACAGCTTGGCCTCGGGGCCCCCTGTCCTCTTGGGCTAGGGCCACTGGCAGCTAGAGCTGCGGCGGGGAGGGGACGGGCTGTTCCGTGGGACAGGGTGGTATCTACAGGAGCTGCCAAGGGCTGCCGTGGCCCTGATGGATTCCTGCTGCCCTCGCTGGCCCGCCTCCACCAGCGAGTCCTCCCAGGGCCCAGGGAGCTGTGCTGCGTGGCTCACCCATCTGAGCCTGGGGCTGTCCCCATGGAGGAGACACAAAGGCCAGACTGCTTCTCCTGCCACGTCCTCATCCCTGTGGTCACATCTCTGGCCTCCTCGTCACCAGCCTGGAAACTGGGGCTTCATGCCTGACTCCTTGCCACTCCCATTCCCAGCAGCCCCAGAGCCCTGAATTCAGCCTCGTCTCATCCCTCCGGCCCATCTGACTGTCTCCTGCTGCACAGCCTGGCCCCCCTCACCCCTCCTCTGGGCACTGAAGCCCCCTCTTCCCTGCTCTCCCAGCCTCCTGCCCTCCTTTACCTGCAGCCCTAGGTGCTTTCTAAAGTGCAAACCTGACTACGTCCACCCCTTGCTTAACCCTCCTTAGCCCCCTTGCTCCAAGGTGAAGTCCGTTGCCCGGCAGTGGATCAAGCTCTGCTGACCTCTTGACCTCACAGCTGCCCCTGCACAGCCCCCCTTGCCCTGTCACACTGCACAATGTCCTCACCCTCTTGCCTGTCCGTCACATGCCATGCCCACCCCCTGCGCACACTGGGTGGGTCTTCTCTGGTCTTGCACAGTTTGTCCTCTGCTCTCACCTCCTGCCTGGGACTCTCCCCTCTCTCTCCTGCCTTCCTTCACCGTCCAGCTCCTCCCTGCTTACCCCTCAGATGCACCTGTAACTTGACTTCCCCCAGGAAGACTCGTCCCACTCCCCCGCCCGTAGGATCTCCCCCTTTCCGCTCCCAGCGCCGCCCTGACTCTCCCATCACAGCCCCCCACCTCCAGAACTTCCATCTGGCCTCCATCAAACAGTGGGCAACACGTGGGAACTGGGTTCAGACCCCCCCCACTGGGCTCGTCCCCAGAGTCAAGACAGAGCCAGCCTCAGTATATAGGTTTTTAAAAATGAATGAATGGGTGAATGAAGGGTGACTTGTATTTCCCATGCATCTGAGTGACCTCGTGATCACTGGGCACCCCCAGATTCACACAATTATGGCTTAGAGGACCCACAGGAGATCCCGGAGTGGGCTGCACTGGGGAAGGTGGCCAGTGTGTGATCCATGATTGAGTGACTGTGCACCCCGGCTTACCTGGGGGGGCCTGTGTTTTGGTGTATTTATTAATGGAGCCCCCTCTGCTCTTTTTTTTTTAAATTAAATTTATTGCGGTGACAATTGTCAGTAAATCCCTCTGCTCTTAAGATCAATTGTTTGGGCTCCATATCCTTGATCAAACTGGGCCTGAACTCCATCCTTGACTTCCCTCGAGCTGCTTGCTCATTCAGCACAAGGAGGCTGACTGGCATGGACTCCTCTCCTACCACATGCCATGGTCACTGACACACAGCCCCTGCCTCCTGCCCACAGCTTGCAACTGCAGTGGCCACTCTGAGCAGTGCACGTTTGACCGGGAGCTCTTCCGCAGCACAGGCCACGGTGGGCGCTGCCTCCATTGCCGCGACCACACAGCCGGGCCGTACTGCCAGCACTGCCAGGAGAACTTCTATCGCTGGAACGTGTGGATGCCCTGCCAGCCCTGCGACTGCCACCCAGCAGGTGAGTGGGCCCTGCTGCCCCAGCCCCTCCCCCGTTCCCCATTCCAGCCTCTGCTGCCCGTGCCCTTCCTCCCCCAGGCTCCCTGCACCTCCAGTGCGATGGCTCGGGCACCTGCCGCTGCAAGACCACTGTGACGGGCTGGAAGTGTGACCGCTGCCTGCCCGGGTTCCACTCGCTCAGCGAGGGAGGCTGCAGGTGAGGGTGGCGGGGGATGGGTGTGGACGGCCCGCAGGGGCTCATAGCGGTGGATTTGGACTGAATCTGAATGATGGGAAGCAAGAGGGACTGGATATTAGCTGTTCTTCCCTCCCTCCTTCCATCCCGCCATTCCTTCATCCCTTTTTTCTTCTTTTAGTCAGCATTTTCTTATTCTGCAGCTACCACACCCCGATCCTGAGCAGGGAGCAAGGACTAGAGACACCCAGTCCCTGGAGAGGCAGACAGATGAGTATGAGCCAATCCTGTGGAAGTGCAGTCGGCCTTGGGGGCCGAGGACAGGCTTCCTGGAAGAGGCACTGAGTTCTAGTGTGAGGCTGATAGTGAGGGCTAAGGGAACAGGGGGAGAGGCGCGTGCTCCAGGCCGTGGGAAACAGCACATGCAAAGGCTCCGAGGCAGGGCCAGTGCGCAGGGGGTGCAGGGCAGGAGGCCGTGCAGGGCAGGAGGGCGTGCAGGGCAGTGCGCAGGGCGTGCAGGGCAGTGCGCAGGGGGTGCAGGGCAGGAGGCCGTGCAGGGCAGGAGGGCGTGCACAGCAAGAGGGTGCAGTGAAGCCTCGCAGGCCCCGGGAGGAGCTGTGGGTAAACGTGAAGCAGGAGTGCGATGAGGTTGGACGCCGGGGCAGAGGCTGCAGCAGGAACAACTGGGTGACGTGGTGGCTTATACTAGGTTTGGCCATGGAGAGGGCACCTGACCCCCAGGTTCTGGGCACCTGGACAGAGGGAGGCCGGTCACAGTGAGGGGAGCGTGGTGGGGAGGAAGCTGAGTCTACAGCACTGGTGGGCATCCAAGGGAAGAGAGACAGGCAGGGGGCTGCTGGGGTCTGAACCTCAGAAGACAAGATAGTAACCCACTTATCATCATTTGATTGAGAAAATACACAATGACCAAAAAACAACAACAGAAGCCATTATAAATTCAGAAGCACTTTTAAATGAACTTGGCCTTAGTTCAAGTCTCATATATTTGAAGGCGGTGGAAATGCATTGGGGGTGTGTGGGGAGTCTCAGATCCCACACAAAGTACTCAGTGGTTCTGGCCACAAACCTGGCCGTTAGGCGGTGACCTGGATGCTTCCCCAGGGTTTCTCTGGCCTCTGGGTCCTCGCACGTGCCATTCCTCCCACCCCGGAGCATTCCCGCCTTCCCTACCCCACCGCCTGTCCCTGGCCTGTGTCTAGCAAACTCCTAACTCGTTCTTCAGTTCTCAGCCAAGGTACCACTCCAGGACGTCTTCCCTTCTACTTGGCTCCTCGTCCCCACCCCAAGCACTTCCTTGGCGCTGCCACCGCCTCTTGTACATCTATTAGAGTATAGCACCTACTAAAGCATAGCATCTACCTGTTTGCCTGCCCGTCCTCACTGGACTGTAGACTCTATGAGGGAAGGAACCATGTTTTGTCAGATGGTCCTGTGTGGATAGATGAACGGATGGATGAAAGGAAGGATGGATGGATGGATGGATGGATGGATGGATGGATGGATGGATGGATGGATGGAAAGAAAGATGGGTGGAAGAAAGGAAGAAAGGAAGGGTAGAAAGATGATGGGTGAGTGAATAGGTGGATGAGTGGCTCTATGGATGAGTGAATAAATGGATAGGTGGATGGAAGTTTGCACAGATGGGTGAGGAGTGGATGGGTGAATGGATGGATGGATGCATGGTTGGATGAGTGCGTGGGTAGGCAGATGGATTGCAATTCAGGTGAGTGGATGGGTCACTTCCTTGGCAAGGTGGGGGGAGGCAGGCTTTTGAGTCAGCCTGCCTCCTGGTTCTCTCAGGAATGGGGACAGATAGAGAATTCCTTCCAAGGAGGACGAGCTAGTTCCACTCTGGAGTTGCTCATTGGACACTTTTCCCCTTGTCCTGTCTCTTTGGCAGACCCTGCACCTGCAATCCTGCTGGCAGCCTGGGTACCTGTGACCCCTACAGTGGGCGCTGCCCCTGCAAAGAGAATGTGGAAGGCAGCCTGTGTGACAGGTAGGTGTGGCGGTGTGATGATAACCCTACTGGAAGTGACCTCAGGGCTTGTGGTGGTGGGAGGAGCAGGGGGCATGGACTCATAGACTTAGGCACTTCACCACCTGGCACCCTTCCTGTAGGGCTATGGGTCTGCCATCCGGGAAGTTATCTAAAGGTTGTATGACACTGTTTATATTTTCACTCACCCACCATCACTGATGGTTCATAAGCCTTGAAAAGACATGTTTTTTTCTAGCTTAGAATCCTGAAAAGAAAGAGCTGGCAAGGATAGGAGAGATCCTCTAATCCAGGGATAGCAAATACGTGGTGTTCTTCCCACAGCCCTCTCGTCTCACACCGGGGCGGACATTATGAATGAGCACAGCAATCTTTTTTTAAAATTTAATTTAATTTAATTTTATTGTTAGTTTCAGCTGTACAAAACAACATGATTAGACATTTAAACTCAGCACGAAATGATAACCTTACCGAGTCTACTACCCATCTGACACCGTACTTAGCTATTACAATACCGTTGGCTGTATTCCCTATGCGGTGCTATACATCCCGTAACTATATATATGTATATATGCATATGTATGCATAATTGTAGTTGACATTCAATATTAGTTTATATCAGTTTCAGGTGTACAGAGTGGTGGTTAGGCATTTATATAATCTATGAAGTGGTTCGCTCCCCCCATAAGTCCAGTACCCATCTGGCACCCTATATAGTCTTTACAACATTATGGATTATATTCCCCACGCTGTATTTCACATCCCTGTGACTATTTTGTGACGACCAATTTGTACTTTCTAATCCCTTCACTTTCTCACCCATCCCCCAGCCCCCTCCCGTCTGGCAACCATCAGTTTTTTCTCTGTATGTGTGAGTCTATTTCTGTTTTGTTTGCTCGTTTATTCTGTTCTTTAGATTCCACATACAAGTGAGATCATATGGTACTTCTTTCTCAGTCTGACTTATTTCACTTAGCATCATATCCTCTAGGCCCATCCCTGTTGTTGCAAAGGGTAAGATTTCATTCTTTTTTATGGCAGAATAATACTCCGTTGTACATTTTATCCAATTGTCGATTGATGGGCATTTCGGTTTCCATATCTTGGCCGTTGTGATAATGCTGCAGTAAACAGAGGTGCATATACAGAAGGTGCCAAAAAATATATACACATTTTACAAAAGGAAAATTGTATTAAAATTGTAATAGTGTATGTACTGATAACAAAAGGTGAATACAAGTCACGCTGTATTCCGCATACTTCTCAGCGTCCACATCATCGCGTCCACACACTTCTGATGATGGCGAACTACTGCTTCAGCAACGTTGACCACAGTGTCCACTTGGATACACTTTTTTGGCACTGCTGGTGTTTTTTTGAATTAGTGTTTTGGATTTCCTGGAATTAATACCCAGGAGTGGAATTGCTGGGTCATACAATACGGTAGTTCTATTATTAATTTTTTGAGGAACCACCATACTGTTTTCCATAGTGGCTGCACCCGTTTGCAATCCCGCCAAGAGTGCACAAGGGTTCCCCTTTTCTCCACACCCTCATCAGTACTTGTTGTTTGTTGATGATGGCCATTCTGACAGGTGTGAGGTGATATCTCATTGTGGTTTTTGTTTGTGTTTCTCTGATGATGAGTGACAATGAGCATCTTTTCATGTGTCTATTGGCCATCTGTATGTCCTCTTTGGAGAAATCTATTCAGGCCCTCTGCCCATTTTCTAATTGGGTTGTTTGGGGCTTTTTTTGGTGTTGAGTTGTATGAGTATTTTTTGTTTTTAATAAATTTTGGATATTAACCCCTTATCAGATGTATCATTGGCAAATATCTTCTCCCGTTCAGTAGGATGTCTTTTTGTTTTATTGATGGTTTCCTTTGCTGTGAAAAAACTTTCAGTTTCATGTAGTCTTATTTGTTTATTTTTTCTTCTGTTTCCCTTGCCTGAGGAGATATATCAGTAAAAATATTACCTGGGGTAATGTCTGAGAGTCTACTTCCTGTATTGTCTTCTAGGAGTTTTATGGTTTTGGGTCTTACATTTAAGTCTTTAATACAGTTTGAGTTTATTCTTGTATATGGCATAAGAAGGTGGTCCAGTTTTATTTTTTTGCCTGTATCTGTCCAGTGTTCCCAGCATCATTTATTAAATAGACTGTCTTTACCCCAGTGTAAATTCTTGCTTCCTTTGTCAGATTTGTTGGCCATATAGGTATGGATTTATTTCTGGGCTCTCTGTTCCGTTCCATTGATCTATGCATCTGTTTTTATGCCAGTATCATGCTATTTTGATTAGGATAGCCTTTTAGTACGATTTGATGTCGGGTAGTGTGATCTCTCCAGCTTCATCCTTATTTCTCAGGATTGCCATGGCTATTCGGGGTCTCTTATGGTTCCATATAAAGTTTAGGATTATTTGTTTTAGTTCTGTGAAAAATGCCATTGGGATTTTGATAGGGATTGCATTGAATCTATATATTGCTTTGGGTAGTATGAGCCTTTTAACTCTATTAATTTTTCCTATCCATGAGTATGGTATATGTTTCCATTTATTTGTATCTTCTTCAATTTCTCTCTTCAATGTCTTATAATTTTCTGAGTACAGGTCTTTTACCTCCTTACTTAAATTTATTCCTAAGTATTTTTTTTATGCAATTGTAAATGGGATTGTTTTCTTAATTTCTCTTTCTAATAGTTTGTTATTGGTGTATAAAAATACAACTGATTTCTGAATATTACTTTTATATCCTGTGACTTTACTAAATTCATTTATCAGTTCTAATAGTTTTTTGGTGGAATCTTTGGGGTTCACTGTATGTCAGGGGTGTCCAAACTGCAGCCCACAATCCATTGTTAATTGGCCCGCAGCAAATTCCAAAAATATATTTAGTTTACTTAAATAAACCAGGTGAGGCAATACGTACTTCACCTCGAGTGAGTGGCCCGGCTGTTAGTGTATTTTACCGCATATGGCCCTTGGTGAAAAACGTTGAAAAAAGTGTGGACACCCCTGCTGTATGTAGTATCATGTCATCTGCAAATAATGACAATTTTACTTTTTCCTCTCCCATTTGGATGCCTTTTATTTCTGTTTTTGTCTGATTGCTGTGGCTAGAACTTCCAGTCCAAAGTTGAATAAAAATGGTGAAAGTAGGCATTCTTGTCTTGTTCCTGAGCTTAAGGGGAATGCTTTTAGCTTTTCCCCATTGAAGATGATGTTTGCTGTGAGTTTGTCGTGGCCTTTATTATGTTGAGATATGCTTCCTCTATTCCCCCTTTGCTGAGAGTTTTTATCATAAATGGATGCTGGATTTTGTCAAATGCTTTTTCTGCATTTATTGATATAACCATATGATTTTTATTTTTCATTTTGTTTATGTGGTGTATCACATTGATTGATTTATGGATGTTGAACCAACATTGCATAGCAGGAGTGAATCCCACCAGGATTGTGGTGTATGATCTTTTCAATATATTGCTGAATTTGGTTTGCTGCTATTTGGTTGAGGATTTTTGCATCTATGTTTATTAGGGATATCGGCCTATAGTTTTCTTTTTTTGTAATGTTTTCGTCTGGTTTTGGAATCAGGGTAATGGCCTCATAAAATAAGCTTGGGAGCCTTCCCTTTTTCTGAATTTTTTGGAATAGTTTGAGGAGAATAGGTGTTAATTCTTTTTTGAATGTTTGGTAAAATTTACCTGTGAAGCCCTCTGTTCCAGGACTTCTGTTTGTTGGGAGCTTTATGATTTAGTTTTGTTGGTAGTAATTGGTCTCTTCAGATTTTCCTTTTCTTCTTCTTTCTTCTTTCTTTTTTTTAAAGATTTTACTGGGGAAGGGGAACAGGACTTTATTGGGGAACAGTGTGTACTTCCAGGCCCTTTTTCCAAGTCAAGTTGTTGTCCTTTCAGTCTTAGTTGTGGAGGGTGCTGTTCGGCTTCAAGTTGTTGTCCTTTCAGTCTTAGTTGTGGAGGGCGCAGCTCAGCCCCAGGTCCAGTTGCCGTTTCTAGTTGCAGGGGGCACAGCCCCACCATCCCTTGCGGGAGTTGAGGAGTCAGCAACCTTGTGGTTGAGAGGACGCGCTCCAACCAACTGAGCCATCTGGGAGGCAGCTCAGCTCAAGATGCCGTGTTCAATCTCAGTTGCATTAGTTGCAGGGGGAGGCAGCTCAGCTCAAGGTACCATGTTCAATCTTAGTTGTAGGGGGCGCTGCCCACCATCCCTTACAGGACTCGAGGAGTTGAACCAGCAACCTTGTGGTTGAGAGCCCACTGGTCCATGTGGGAATCGAACCAGCAGCCTTCGGAGTTAGGAGCATGGAGATCTAACCGCCTGAGCCACCGGGCCAGCCCTCTTTTTCTTCTTGATTCAGCCTTGGAGGATTGTATACTGTTAGGAATTTATCCATTTCTTCCATATTGTCCAATTTGTTGGCATATAGTTGTTTATAGTATTTTCTTAAAATGTTTTGTGTTTCTGTAGTATTGGTTATCACTTCTCCTCTTTCATCTCTGATTTTATTTATTTGGGTCCTCTCTTTTTTTCTTGATGAGTCTGGTTAAAGGTTTGTCAATTTTGTTAATCTTTTCAAAAAATGCTCTTGGTTTCATTGATCTTCAGTATTTTTTATTTGTTTTTTAGTCTCTATTTCATTTATTTCTGCTCTGATCTTTATTAATCCCTTCCTTGTACTCACTTTGGGCTTTGTTTGCTGTTCTTTTTCCAGTTCCCTTAGGTGTAAAGATAGACTGTTGATTTGAGATTTTTCTTGTTTCTTTAGATGTATCTGCATTGCTATGAATTTCCCTCTTAGGACTGCTTTCACTGTGTCCCATAGATTTGGGTTCATTATGTTTTCATTTTCATTGTGATTTCACTAAATGAAATCAAGGTATCTTTTGATTTCTTCCTTGATCTCATTGTTGACCCATTCATTATTTAGTAGCCTGTTATTTAGTCTGCATGTGTTTGTGTATGTTTTAGTTTTTTTTCTTATAATTGAGTTATAGTTTCATACCACTGTGGTCAGAGAAGACGCTTGCTATGATTTTAGTCTTCTTAAATTTATTGAGACTTGTTTTATGGCCTAACATGTGGTCTATCTTGGAAAATGTTCCATGTACACTTGAAAAGAATGTATATACTGCTGCTTTGGAGTAAAATGCTCTAAAGATATCAATTAAATCTATCTGGTCTAGTGTGTCATTTAAGACTGCTGTTTCTGTGTTGATTTTTTCTCTGGAAGTTCTGTCCCTTGGTGTCAGTGGGGTGTTAAAGTCCTCTACTATGATTGTGTTACTGTCTATCTCAGCCTTCATGTTGGTCAATATTTATTTTTGTATAGTTAGGTGCTCCTATGTTGGGTGCATAGATGTTTACTACGGTTATGTCCTCTTGTTGGACATATTAATGTCCTTCTTTGTCTCTTATTATAGTCTTCATTTTAAAGTCTATTCTGTCTGATATAAGTGTTACTACCCTCTTTTTTCTCTTTTCCATTTGCGTAAAATATGCGTATCTTTTTCCATCCCTTTACTTTCAGTCTGTGTCATTCGATCTGAAGTGGGTTTCTTTTAGACAGCATAGTCATGGTTCTTGTCTTCTTATCCATTCAGCTACCCTATGTCTTTTGATTGGAGCATTTAATCCATTTACATTTAAAGTCATTATTGATAGGTACATAGATATTGCCATTTTATTATTCACATTTTTTATCTTCATTGGTTTGTTTTCTCCTTTCTTCTGCTTAAAGAAGTCCTTTTAACATTTTTTTGTAATACTGGTTTGGTAGTAATGAATGTTTTTTATCTTTTTCTTGTCTGGGAAGCTCTTTATCTCTCCTTCAGTTTTAAATGATAGCCTTGCTGGGTAGAGTAGTCTTGGTTGTTGGCCCTTGTTTTTCATCACTTTGAATATTTTCTGTCAGTCCCTTCTGGCCTGCAATTTTCTGTTGAGAAATCAGCTGACAGTCTTATGGGAGCTCCCTTGTAAGTTATCTTTCTCTTGCTGCTTTTAGGATTCTCTCTTTGTCTTTAACCATTGCCATTTTAATTATAATGTGTCTTGGTGTGGGCCTGTTTGGGTTAATCTTGTTTGGGACTCTCTGTGCTTCCTGGGCTTTTGTGTCTATTTCCTTTGCCAGGTTAGGAAAGCTTTCAGTCATTATTTATTCAAATAAGTTCTCAATCTCTTACTTTCTCTTTTCTCCTTCTAGTACCCCTATGATGCGAATGTTGTTACGCTTGATGGTATACCACAGGTCCCTTAAACTATCTTCATTGTTTTTCATTCTTTTTGTTGTTGTTGTTTCAATTGGGTATTTTTTGCTACCTTGTCTTCTAAGTTGCTGATTTGATCCTCTGCTTCATCTAATCTGCTGTTGATTTCTTCTAGTGTGTTCTTCATTTCAGGTATTGTATTCTTGATTTCTGACTGGTTCTTTTTTATGGTTTCTGTGTCCTTCTTTAGGCTTGCTATCTCTTTGTTGAAATTCTCACTAAGTTCCTTAAGCATTCTTATAGTCAATGTTTTAAACTCTGTCTCTGGTAGGTTGGTTGCCTCCATTTCATTTAGTATTATTTCTGGCGGTTTCTCCTGTTCTTTTATTTGGGACATGATTCTTTGTTTCCTCATTTTGGCTGCTGCTCTGTGCTTGCTTCTATGTATTAGGTAGATCTCCTATGTCCTTCAGTCTTTGCCGGGTGCCCTTATGTAGTATGTGTCCTGTGTGGTCCAATGGCACAGTCTCCCTGATCTCCTGTGCGTGTGTTCCAGGAGTGTCCTTTGAGTGTGTTGTGTGTGTTCTCCTGTTGTAGTTGAGCCTTGATTGCTTTTGGCGCATTAGTGGGTGCGGTTGACTCCTAGGCTGACTAACTGTGGGGATTGGCTGCACCCACAGTGCATGAGCTGCTGTGTGTGGGCTGACCCCTCAGAGGAGGCTTTATCCCTGCAAGCTTTTATGCCTGTTGAGACCCCCACTTTGGGTGTTCTGCTTGTGGGGCTAACCAGGTAGAGCTCTAGTGTGGTCTGAAGCTGGTCTCTGGGTGTGTTGTTTCTGGTATCTTTTGGGAGGGGCTCCCGCGTAGGCTAATTTGAGCCTTGCCTGTTACCAGCCTGCAGCTACCTGGTAGGAGCCACAGAGCTATATGTGGTTGGCTGTTTCCTGTGCTGGGCCTCGAGGCATGTGTGGGTGGCCTCGCTATGAGCCGAGGCTGGCTGCCACCAGAGCTCAGCAGTGTTTATCATGAGCCCTGTTGTAACCTCCAAATCCTTCTCTATGTCCTGCTCCTAGCAGTTGAGCTGACATTCAAACCTATGTGACATCCTTGCCATCCTATCATGGTACAAATGGAACAGCTAAAGCTCAACGAGGCAGAAGGACTTTCCCAAAGCCATACAGTCCTTAATCTTCCTCCTTCATATGTTTGGGGGCCTCCCTAGCCCAGCAGTGGGGCTAGCAGGTCATTGTAGGTTTACCTCCTTGGGCATGCACCGTCTCTTTTTCCTGGCTTTGTCCCTGACCTGCGAAACCCTTTGCAGCCAGGGTAGGGTCTGCCTGGGACTCTGATTCTCTGGCCATGGGCCCTGTGTGTGAAGTACCCGACACAGCATTATACTGTAGACTGTCTACTCTTGGCAGTTTCTGCTGGGCCTGTATTGGTTCAGGAAGAAGCTGGTGTCAAAGCTGCATGGCTGGCCCTGGCCTTGACTCTCACCATGGCCAGCCCCAGGCCACCCCCACTCCTTGTCCACATGTGGCCTGTGGGCCCTGGGATGGGAGGTGGATTCCCTGCTCTGTGTTCCTTCCCCTGAAACTCCTCAAGTGAAGAGGCAGAGTGGAGTCTGGGAACCACATCCCACCTGGTTCTCCCATGGCTTGGCCCCACTGCCTCGTACCTTGAGCTGGTCCTCCCTCCAAGCCTCAGTCTGCCCATTTATGAAATGGGAGGGTCTGATGAGATGTGTTTATTGGCGCCTGCTAGGCATTGGGTTATCAGCATTTTCTTATGAACTCGATTCTTCTATCTGGGAGGCTCAAATGGAGCCCCCCGGGGTGCAAACCAGGAATCTGTATTTGTTAAATGCCTCCCCAGGGCTCTTTGGAGAAATGGCTGATTCTAGGGCTGGGGTGGGGAAAATGCAGGATGAGCCTGGAGTGTCTTTAGTGCCAGAAAGCAGGAAGTGCTTAAAAACAAAAACAGACTTAAAAAAAAAACCCAAAACAAAAACCTTCAAATCAGGATGGGGGCCTATGTCAAGAGGACACAAGAGCCAACCTAAAAGAGCTCCCAGAGCTGGAACAACTTGAACAACAAAATAAATAACGATAGTATTGGATTATAACCCAAAGAATAAAATAAATATCCACGAGTCCACACTGATATAAATAGATGAGTGAATAAATAAATACATGGAGATGAAGGGACAAATCTTCCTTGCAGAAGCATTCCAAATTATAAATGTAGAAGGAATGAGGGAAATAGAAAATCACTATTAAATACCAGTAACAGTGGCTACAGGCAGGAGCCGCTGATGAAATTAGCACGCTGCATTTAGTGACTTGCTTCTGATGATTAGAATATGGCAGTTCTGCAGTGGGAAACCCTGGCAGGTGGTGAAGGTTAAGTGATGTCACATGGGTATCATTTACCCTGTTGTGTTATAACGAAAAGGACACTTCACCTCTATTTCTTCCCAAAACCCATAGCCCCAGTCTCGTCATGAGAAAAACGTCAGACAAACCCAAATTGAGGGACATTCTACAAAATACACCTGACCAGTACTCTTCAAAAATGTCAAGGTTAGGGTGCCGGCCCTGTGGCTCAGGTGGTTGGAACACCGTGCTCCTAATGCTGAGGTCTCAGGTTCAATTCCCACATAGGCCAGTGAGCTGCGCCCTCCATAGCTAAGATTGTAAACAACAGCTCTCCCTGGAGCTGGGCTGCCATGAGCTGCCGTGGGAGGTCGGCGTGAGCTGCCGTGGGCTGTGTGCTGCCAGGAGCGGCCAGTGGCTGGCAGCGAGCGTGGGCTGCTGTGTGCTACCATGAGTGGCTGGCAGCCGGCTAGAGCTGCCATGAGCATGAGCTGCTATGAGTGCCTACCGAGGACCGGCAACCGACTGCCTCAGCCGGGGGGGGGGGGGGGGGAGCACAAGGCTCATCATACCAGCAGGGGCCAGGGAGCTGTGTCCTACACACCTAGACTGAGAAACAATGGCTTGAACGGGAGTGCGGGGCAGGGGGGTGGGGGGATTGGGGGAGATTAAGGACACAACTAAATGCAATGCTGTGTCCTGGTTGGAACGCTGGAGCAGAAAACACATTAGTGAGAAGGGGGTGGGGGTGTGTGAAATCCTGGTGAAGTGTGGAGTTTAGTAACGTTAACCAAGGTGAATTTCTTGGTTTTGATCAATGTACTGTGGTAACATCAGGTGTTAATAAGGAAAGCTGGGTGAAGAGGCTATGGGACTCTGTACTAGCTTTGCAACTCCCCTGTACATTTTTTTTTTTTTTTTTTTTAAGTTTCCCCAGTGATTCTGGATTCACATTAGTCCAGCTGGGCTCCCCTGTTCATTTGGCCTGTGGGCCTGTCCTGCCTCTTTTTCAGATGTCGCCCGGGGACTTTTAACCTGCAGCCCCACAGCTCAGCTGGCTGCACCAGCTGCTTCTGCTACGGCCACTCCAAGGTGTGTGCAGCCGCTGCCCAGTTCCGGGTGCACCATATCCGCTCGGACTTCCGCCAGGGTAAGAAGAGCCCTCGCAGTCACCTCCGTGGGGTCTGCCCCCAGCCCGGTGGGGCAGGCCGTCCTGCTTTGGGAGATCCTGCGATGGTGGTGTGGGTGGGGGTGAGGAGGAGGGGCGGCCTCAGGCCCCAGCTGAGTCATCTCCCACAGGCTCACACGGCCCGCCCTGCAGGATGTGTCCCTCTGTGCCCTTCAGTGCTCTCAGTACCTGTCTGCACCCTTGGCTCCCTCCCCGGCCCTGCCTTTTCCTCAGCTTCCAGCAGCCTTTACACTTGTGGGCAGGGTTGGGAGCTGGGTATGCAACAGCCTTTGGGTCCTGAGGGGAATTTCTGGTTACTCAAGATCAAGATTGGCCTCCCTTGGAGTATCCTAGTGCTGAGGGTTCAGGCTCAGTCCCCTGGTCTCCATTTATTGAGCACTTTCTGTATGCCAGGCACTGTGCTCTTTTCATGCAGGGAAGCTCTTGGTGTCCCCAGCAAGTTAATGCTTTCATTCCCATTTTATAGAGTCAGCTGAAGCCCAGAAAAGGTAGGTCACATAACTGAGTTATTGGCACCACGGTTTGTCAGCTCCTGAGTTCTGCTCTTAACCACTGTGCCAGCCTTTTCTCCGGGTACAGGATCCAGGGGTGCCATGGTACCCTGGGTCCCAACTTCAGGTGGCAGAGGTGCATCTTCGGAGCAGGATAGCGGTGGAACGCTGAACTCTGCAATAAATCCCAGCCTGTGCGGACCCCGGCTGTGCCCCACAGGGTCCGGCCACCCCACATCTCCCCCACGGAGGAGCTTAGTGTCAGCCAGGGATGGAATCTCAGGCTCTGGCCAGACGCGGGGACAGTGCGCCCTCTGCTGGGCGCCGCGCAGAAAGCAGGACCGAGAGGGGCTTGGAATGGGAAAGCAATGTGTTCACTTAGCCCAGGAGTCTAGAATGAATGTTAGTGTCAGTCGGGGCTCATTTTATAGATCCTAAGAACAGTGTCATGATCTGTTCTCACTCTGAGCCAGGCCCTGGATTCATCTCATGTTATTTCACAATCATCCTCAGTCAGCAGTTCTCAAACGTTTTGGTCTCTGGATTCCTTTATGTTCTTGAAAATTATTGAGACCTTCAAAGCACTTCTGTTTATGTGGGTTGTTTATATGGTTATTTTCTATGTATTAATTTACATGGATTAATTTCTATGTATTAGAAAGTAAAACAGTAATTTGAAAATATCTATATTAATTCATTTAAAAACAATTATAGTAAACTTGTAATGAAACATAGTATACACCTGTGAAAAACAACTGTTTCTAAAAGGCAAAAAAAAAAAAAAAAAAAATTATGAGAAGCCTGCTCCTCATTTTCCATGTTTGCACATCTCCTGAAGGCCTGGCTTTATAGAAGGCAGCTGATTCTCACCACGGCTTCTGCCATTTAGTCTGGTGTGCTATCACACATCTTGTAGCTTCTGGAAAACTTCACCGTATGCTTGTGAGAGAGATAGAATGAAAAATGTGAATAACAGCTTAGTGTTACTTACTGTTAAGAAGACAGTTTGACCTCAAAGAGTCTCAAGGATCGCCCAGAGTACTGAGACTGACTTTGAGAACTGCTCCTGGCATCATAAGTACTTCACTGCCCCCAATCTATAGGTAAGGAATCAGCTTCAGAGGTTAAGTAACTTACCCAGGGTCACAGAGCCACTGAGGGGGAGAACCTAGCCTGGCACCAAGGAGCTCTGGCTCTCCCCTTTCTGACCTCTTTTCCTTTCTTCATTCCTCCCTCTGCACCCTTGGGTGCCCCAGGTTTTTGGCCTCCACCCCTTCCCTCAGCTGTCCCCTTGAGGCCACTTGCTCTATTCTAGACTATGCTTGGTGCACTGCCGTTCCCTAGAGCGAGTGTGGACTGAACTGGGACTGGGGATCAGAAGCCTGGGTTCCTATCCTGGGTTGACCGCTTCCTAACCAGGTGGCCTCCCTGAGTGCAGTGGGGCTAATGGCACATGCCCTCCAAGGTCAGGGGCAGTGCGGTCATAGATGAGGACGTTCTTTGAAGTCCAGTGTTGTTAGAAATGGCCCTGATGTCCCAATGCCCCACATTGGGGTCTCAAGGCTGTGTCCTCATGCTGTGCCCAAAACCCACTGAGGGGCAGTGCAGGCCCACAGGTCTGCCCAGGCCCCAAAGAAAGCCAGGTCCCTGAGCTTTCTAGCTTCTCCTGGGGCTGCCTCCCACCATAAGACCCCCACCCTGGCTCGGACATGGGGATCTGAGCTGCCCGGCTGTGGGCACCAAGCATTTGCTGGCACTAGCCGGCTCTCAGCCTCACGTGGCCTGTCTCTAGAACACGTGAGGTTGTGCTCAGGCCTTGGGGGGCTGTCCTCTGGACGAGGGGAACGGCGTGAAATGGAGACCACCCTGCAGGGCATCACAGGGGCCTGTGTGTGTGTTTGCTGTCCAGGAGTTGACGATGGCTGGCGGGTCGGCAGCGTGGGGGGCTCAGAGCATCCCACACGATGGAGCCCAAGGGGGCTTCTCCTGAACCCAGAAGATGAAGAGGAGCTCACAGCACCAGGTAGTACCCCCAGCACAGGCAGGCAGGACTGCCCTGTGTGTTTCCTGTCGCTGCTCTGACAAATCACCACCAACTTAGTGGCTGAGAACAACAAGTCTATCCTCTTAGTGTTCTGGAGATTGGAAGTCTGAAATGGGCTAAAATCAAGGTATCGACAGAGGTGCGTTCCCCAGACGCTCCAGGGGAGAATCCATCCTTGCTTTTCCCAGCTTCTAGAGGCCACCGCAGTCCTTGGCTCTTGGCCCCTTCCTCCGTCTTCAGAGCTGGTCCAGTCTTTCTTGTATTGCATCACCCTGACACCAACTCTTCTGCCTTCTTCCATCTTTTAAGGACCCTTGTGACCACTTTGGGCCCAGCTAGATAATCCCTATTAATCTCTAAGGTCAGCCAATTAACAACCTGCTGTCCACCTGCAACCTTAAATGGCCCCTGCCATGTGACATAACATTCACAGGTGCCAGGGGTTAAGACGTGGACACTTTTGGGAACGTACTTCTGCCAACCACCTGCCCCACAGTGTCTGCTGGAGCCCCCCTGCTTCCTCGGCATGGCCTTGCCACCCAGGGCTCCTTCAGGCCATGGTCCCACCCTAGACAACCCTTGTGCACGTCCCATCAGCCCCTCACCCCACCAGGCCACTGTACCCCATGCCCAGAGCCATGGGATTCCTCCAGTAGCAAGAAGTTCTAGATCATTCTGAACCACAGCCCCATCTATTAGGGCAACGCTGGTCTCCTGGAAATGATCAGACCCAAAACCAGAATTCTGGCATCCATTCTGAGCTCCTCTGTGGCCAGATTCGGGATCCACTGGTTCCCCGACCCAGTCCTGCCCTTCCCCTCCCTCTCCAAGAGGAGCTGTGTGGATGTAGCACCCAAGGGCCCTGCAGCCAGGAAACAAAGGACGTGGATCCTTGGGGCCTCGTGGGGTAGAAACTCCAAGCTCAGTGGCCCACAAACGGAACACTGTTCCACAGCTGCTTCATCAACACATTTCAGAGAAAGGAGTCATTCACGCAAGTGTTTGCTGGGCTCTATGTTGGGGGCAGGGCACACCGCGTTGGGAAAGGCCGTGGATGAACTTACATTTTTATTCACTTCCTGTTACCCCACGTTCTAGCAACACACACGACCCCCAGTTACTCATGAGTCCAGAGGGACTGAGGGCAAAAGGAACAGTGGGGCATCCCCTTGTTCTCTGCCGTGATTTCCAGCACAAGCGATGGCCTCGTGCAGAGAAATAACGCGAATAAGAAAGGCTATCACAGGGTGCCGTGGTGCTTTGTGTTTCTCAGTACGCCGTTGCTGCTTTTCTGCTGGAAGCATATTCTGACCCCAGTGGAAAGCGCGGCCTGTGGGGCCATCTGCGCCCCTGCTTCGTCACCCGTGTGGACCCTTACCTTGTCCTCTTTGAGCCTCAGTAAACTCCCACGCCTGTGACTCCATATGTGTGCTGCCTGAGGCGGCAGCCAGGTGCCACCACCCTGCGGGTGGTGTGTGTCCCCTCTGCTCCCATATATTGTCCCATCAGACCTCACCTACAAAACCCATGTTCAAAGGTAAAAGCATTAAGAATGTCAAGACAGTGACACAGGGCATTAGAGCAGATGTGAGGCCCATTGTGACTGCAGGGGTCGCACGTGCTGAAGCCCTGGCTGCAGCCTGGGCTGACGGGTATTGGGGGGCTGCCCTCAGCATCTGCTGTGCAGCAGCTTTTGGTTTCCTACTCGCTGTGCTTTTCGTCTTGTTTGAATGTTTGGTTGCCAATAAAATCAGTACAGACATTTAATATCAAGTTAATTAAATGGAGACTGTCACAGCCTTCTTCTCGTCTTCAGAGAAGTTCCTGGGAGACCAGCGGTTCAGCTACGGGCAGCCCCTCACACTGACCTTCTGGGTTCCTGCCGGGAGCTCCCCATGCCCCGTGCAGCTGAGGCTAGAAGGGGCAGGCCTGGCCCTGACTCTGCGGCACTCCAGCCTGTCTGGCCCCCAGGACGCCGGGCAGCCGGGGGAGGCACAGCTTGAGTTCCAGTAAGTGTCCTGCTGTGTCCTGAGAAGTGAGGCCGGGTGGTTAGGTGGTCCCTGAGGTCCAGGCATACTCAGATTCCCTGTGGTCTAGGGGCTCTGGCCGTCCCCACCCCTGCTGGAGGCTTCGTGGCCCCACCTGCCCCCAGCCTCAGGTTCTGGTTTGACCCCCTGCCCCTGCCAGGCTGCAGGAGACCTCTGAGGACGTGGACCCTCCACTGCCCCCCTTCCACTTCCAGCGGCTGCTCGCCAATCTGACCGCTCTGTGCATCCGGACCAGCCCAAGCCCTTCCGGTCAGTAATGCTAAGGGGAACCCCCAGAGCAGCTGGGCCGGGCTCCTCCGTTGAGTCCTCAGCAGACAGTTATTGTCCCCATTGTACTGTGAAGGACTCTGAGGCCCAGAGAGGTCGGGACACTTGCCCAAGTTACATAACCAGTAAGGCAGCAGGTGGATGCTAAGGACAGAGGCAGGGGCTGGACAGGTGAGGGGCCTGAGAATGGGCAGCTCTGAGCACCAGGTGCGTGGCCAGTGAACTAGCCGAGAACCACCGGCAGTCACCATTGCTGGCGGTGGGATCCACAAGGGGCCCCATTGTGGTGACAACCCAAACGCCCACAGGTTTGCTTCCAGGGGGTGATTTGCTGCTTTAGAGAACCTCTGGCTTAGACGGCCGGCTTTCCGAGACCTCCTTAAGTCCAAGGCTTGGGGGTGTAACCCAGCCTGGTTCCAGCTTCTCTTCCTCTTTGGAGCTGTGGTTTAATTGCCTTCGTCCCTATGCTCCCCCAAAACCTCCCCGCTCCCCAGATCCCTCCAAGGCCCCCTAGCTCAGGCTCCTGACAGGAATTGCATTTTCACTCTTTCCAGCAGCTTCTAGCACTTCCTTCTGTCATTCACTCAACCTTCAGTTAAGAGCTGTCTACAAGGCACCGACATGTTTTAAATTTTGATACGTGCTGCCCGATTTTCCTTCAGAAAGGCTGTACCAGTCACATTCCCATGACAGGCGCCTCCCACGCCCTACCTGCTGTGGAGGTCCCCCAGTGTTTACAGATCGTTGTTTACTGTTTCCCAGGGTTTCTGTGGGAAGGTTGGTCTGACAGGAGCTATTCTATTTCTAGAAGCAGAATCTCCTCAGTTATATTTGTACATCCACATGCGTGAGCTCCCCACAGCCTGTCCTTCAGACATTGATCTTTACAATGCTTACCCATCTGAGGGTTGTGAATGGCATCGTCGTCGTTTAAATTTATGCATCTTTAATAACCCGTGAGAGTGAATGTCTCGCCATAAAATCCCCAGCCATATCCTTTCTTGTCCTGAAAATTGCCTCATTTTTCTTTGCCCTTTGACTGTTTTTTTAAAATAATTGACCCACGAGCAGCCTTTATATATGTGGGTCAATAACCCTTTGCTGGTTGCCTGTGTGACTAGGAGGGTTTGGGGGAGAAACGTGTGCCTCTAACTCTCTTTCTCTCTCTCTTCTCGCTCTCAGGCCAAGTGTTCTTGACTGAGGTCCGGCTCACATCGGCGCAGCGGGGGCTGTCCCCCCCCGCCTCCTGGGTGGAGACTTGCTCATGTCCCAAGGGATATGCGGGCCAGTTCTGTGAGTCCTGTGCTCCAGGATACAAGAGGGAGACACCCCTGGGAGGTCCCTATGCCAACTGTGTCCCCTGCACCTGTAATCAGCATGGCACCTGTGACCCCAACACAGGTGAGTTTCCTAGCACCCCCTCCTCAGGCCACCTGGCTACACCCAGAACAGTGAGAGGGGTATTGACCCAAAGAGGGCCAGCTGTGTGCGTGTGTGAGTGTCACTAAAAACAACACTAACTAGATGGTGTCATCGAGTGCCTCCACATCCTGGCCGCCTTTCTGTGCACTTCATGATTGAATCCTGCAAACATCCCTGGGAATGCCAGGACCATTACTGTCCCATCTTCCAGGAGAGGGACCTAGGTGCAGGGAGGCCGCACGGTCAGTAGATGGCAGAGCTGCTCCTCCCACAAGTTCACTACCAGCTGTTCATCTCCGCTTGCAATAAAGGAAACCCAGAGCAACCTCAGCCGAGGTCACTGGGCAGGAGGTGCCAGAGGGGACTGGACACTGACCTCTCTCCACACCACAACTTGGGCCTCTTACACAGGAAGTGGAAGGATCAACATCCTGCTGCCGTCTGGAGCAGGTGGGGTCTCTGAGGAGGGAACCGCCTGCTCCGCTTTTCTCAGGTTCCACACTGGAGCTGACAAAGGACAGCTGCCTGGGAATCAGCGGACTAGCCAGGGAGGGAAAGCCCACGTATCATGAGGGGCCTTCCCATGTTTGTGCCCATGGCAGGCATCACTAATCAAGCCCAGATAGGGCCTCATAACCCTGCCACGCAGTGCTCCAGGCAGACCCCACTGAGGAAGCAGAGTTGGCTCATGAGATGGGACCAGTTTGTCATCCCTCAGAGCCCCTGGCTGTGCCACGACTTCCTGCTTAGCAAGTCCTCATCTGTCAAATGGGCAGGGCGGCCACTGCTGCCCACACTGGGTGGAAGGAAGAGTAACGACCGTGTGGGTGCTGGGCTGAGGCAGGGACTAATGGAAAGCAGGGCAGGCGTGACTGTTCCTCTTGGATGCCAGCCCTGCTCTGCTTGTGTCCCTGCCCCCACACCCCCACCTGGGTTCCCTCTCTTTCCCCCTGCTCTCAGCCCCAG
Organism: Rhinolophus sinicus; assembly: GCF_057876585.1. Classification (NCBI taxonomy): domain Eukaryota; kingdom Metazoa; phylum Chordata; class Mammalia; order Chiroptera; family Rhinolophidae; genus Rhinolophus; species Rhinolophus sinicus. The sequence goes on along the minus strand of NC_142516.1, from coordinate 4,802,200 downwards.
CTCCTGGAAGTGGTGGTCATGCGTAACCCCTTCTCACCCAGGCTCCTCACCCAGTCCCTGGCCGTGGGGCTTCCCTTCCTCAGCACCCCTGGCTCTGAGCAGACTCCAGGTGCTGTGGGGCTGGAGAAGGGGGTTTGCAGGATCCACCATCACTAGCAACCAGTGGATAGGGAGCCTTTGGGATCCCTATCCCAGACCCCATAAAGGGGAGCCTCATGTCAGGGCCAGAATCTGGGTCTGTGTCACTCTCCCTCTGGCCCCTGCAATTAACAGCACCTGAAGGAAGGGGACAAGGAAAAGTGTGAGGGCAAACGCTAGCTGTGTCGTCTGTGGGTTTGGTTATAGGTTTGGAAAAGAAAATAAGAATGGTGAAGTTATACTTATATATGCCAGGGGCTGTGCGCCGCACTTTGGTTGCTTGGTCTTATTGAATCCTGACGGAAACCCCGTGGGGTCAGAGCCCATTTGAGGTTGTTATGCATTTAGCAGGTGAGGACACCCAGGCGTGGGGTGTTAGATGGTTGCCCAGGTTCACACGGTGGCCGTGAACCTAGGGTAGACTCTTCACCCCCGCATGTCCACCTTGGAAGGATTCCCACCCAGTCTGCCGGGGACGTGCTCCATGACCCCCACCACCAGGAGCCTGCCTGCTGTCTCTGGAGCCTTCTGGGCTCAGGCAGGGGTAACCGGGTGCTGTCTTCTCCTCAGGGATCTGCTTGTGTGGCCACCACACCGAGGGCCCATCCTGTGAGCGCTGCTTGCCAGGCTTCTATGGCAACCCCTTCGCAGGCCGAGCTGATGACTGCCAGCCCTGTCCGTGCCCTGGACAGTCAGCCTGCACCACCATCCCAGAGAGCAGGGAGGTGGTGTGTACACACTGCCCCCTGGGCCAAAGAGGTGGGTGGCTCGTGCCCTGGGATCCTGCTTCTACCTGGGCTCCAGGAGTGGAGTCCTGGCTTTGGAGTGTGGCAGGTAAGGGAGGGCCTAGCTTAGGGGTGGCAGGCCTGACCTCTAGGGACACTGAGTCCCATCGCTCCATAGCCAGGGCCCCGGGCTGCTGGAGGCTCCTGGCAGAATTGGGGCCATTGAACATCTTCAGGTGAGATTTTGAAAATCCCCGTGACGGGGCCCTGGTCCCACAGAGCCTTAGTGTCTTGGACCGGAGCTCAGGAATCTGTTTTGCTGACAAGTTCTCTGGCTGATACATTATGGCAGAAAACTTCGGATTACACTTTCGGCTTTTAAACAATGTCACCAGGTAACGTGTGAAGCAGAAATCGTCCCCATCCCCCGTCTTTTCCCTCTTCCTCATTCTCACTCCAGGACTCAGGCCCATCCTAGACATCTGATATTTTTTTAAACAGCTTTATTGAGATATTAGTCATGTACCCTACGATTCACCCATGTAAAGTGTACAATTCAATGTTTCTTTGGTATATTCCATTATAATTTTTATAATCATGACTACGTATGTAACAAAATTTGCCATTTTAACCGTTTCTGAGCGCACAGTTCGTTGGTATTAAGTACATTCACGTTGTGTTACCATCTCCACCGTCCGTTTCCAGAATGTTGTCATCTTCCCAAATAAACTCTGTCCCCATGAAACACCAACTCCCCACTCCACCTTCCCCTCGGCCCCTGGCACCCACCGTTCTACTTCCTGTCTCTCTGAACTTGACTATTCCAGGTAAATCATTTATGTGAAATCGTACAGTTTTTATCCTTTGATGGCTGGCTTGTTTCACTTGACACAGTGTTTCCAAGGATCCCAGACATCTGAGTCTAAGTTTGGTACCTGTGGCTGCATCAGGACAGCCCATTACATTGGTCCTGTCGAATTTCTGCTTTGCTGGGGACAGCTCTGACAGCACGTCCCTGACAGCCAGCAGCAGCAGGGCTGGGCGGAGGCCCCAGAGCAGGGATCCCAAGAACTGGGGGAGCAAAGCACAAATTATCTCACCCATATTCTCAACAGTCCCGTGAGGTCGCTGCCGTTATCGCCCCACTTTGCAGATGAGGGGCCCAGGTTTAGAGGCACAGTGGCTTGCCCAAGACCACACAGCCAGCTCATGGCCGAGCTGGGCCCTGCTCCTGGTCTGCCTGGCCGCAGAGCCCCTGCTGTGCTTCACAAGGGGACTCTAGGGATGCTTGCTTTGGTGCATGCCCGCCCTCACCCCGTGGGGACCCAGCAGGCCTGCATTCCTCGTGCTTGCCCCTCCACACACAGCCTTCTCCTTTCCCTAGGGCGGCGCTGTGAGATCTGTGATGATGGCTTTTTTGGGGACCCACTGGGGCTCTCTGGGGACCCGCAGCCCTGCCAGCAGTGCCAGTGCTCTGGGAACGTGGACCCCAATGCCGTGGGCAACTGTGACCCCCTGTCTGGCCACTGCCTGCGTTGCCTGTACAACACGACAGGCGCTCGCTGTGACCACTGTAAGGAAGGCTTCTACGGGAGCGCCCTGGCCCCTCGGCCCGCAGACAGGTGCATGCGTGAGTACCCACTGCCTGGGCCCATGGGGTGGCGATGCTGGGCCCCTTCTCCACCAGACCAGCCTGCTGCTCTGCAAGGCAGTGCACCCTGAGGCAGGTTCCTCACCTTCTCTGTTTCTTGTTCAGAAAGTGTACGGTTTTCTCTTCTCCAGGGCTCCTCCAGCCTTGGGATCTGGTCCTGTGATTTTTTTCTTTTCTGCCTTGATAACTTAGCACTGAGCTCACGCTCCACAGTTAGCACATAAGACTGTCCTGGAAGGCCTGTGGCACTTACCATGTTCCTCCTGCCCCTGGGCTTCGAGTCAGGCTGTGCCTCCTGGCTGAGCGGTTCTTCTACCCATCTCTACTGCCTGGGTTAGCGCTCGGCCCAATGTCTCCTTCTCAGAGGGCTGTGGTGTACATCAGCCCATGGAGGCTTCTGGACGTGCTGCAGGGAGGGGCTCGGCATTTGCCCCAAACTGGCTCCTGAGCCCTTTCTCCACATAGCACCTGTCAGCACTGTGTTTTATGCGCCCCAGGGGAGCAGGGCTGAGTGATCCAAAACAGTGGGTACAGGGGTCTGTCTGCCTGTGACCCCCGACTGAGTCTCTGGCCTCCTCTCAGACGTTCAGGCTCGGCTGGCTCAGAAGGGCATCTGGGCTGTCCCGCCAAGGATATAGCAAATGGGCTGAGATTTGAGCCTGGGCCTAGAGCCTTTTCCCAGAAACAGTTTGGGAGCCCGGGTTGACTCAGTCATCTCCGTGGGCTCCCGTTTTCTCTGCCTCTCCTGGACCTCCAAAGCTTGAACAGATGCTCTGCGTGGTTCCCCAACCCCCTTTCCTGCTCCTGCCCACAGCCTGCAGCTGCAACCCAGGGGGCTCCGTCCGTGAGCAGACACCCTGCGACCCAGTGACTGGCCAGTGCTCCTGCCTGCCTCACGTGACCGGACGGGACTGTGGCCGCTGCAGCCCAGGCTTCTACGACCTCCAGCCGGGAAAGGGCTGCCAGAGGTGGGTGGGGTGAGCTGCGGGTGCCCTTCCCTGGGTCTCACCCGATGGAAGAAAGCAACAGGGAGCCTCCAGAGAGGGGCCTGGCTTGGAACGTGCGTCCCAGGCCTATTGCCAGGTACATTGTGCCCTGCACCGAAGGGGGACAAAGGGACGGTCCCTTGGGGGTCAGACTCACAGCCCTGCCAGCCCAGGATCCAGGCCAAGAGAGCCCTAGGGGATGTCCGGGTGATAGGGGGCCGGTTTGTCTCTGATTCCTTTCTTAGTGACACTGTCACTCAGTGACCTTTTTGGCCATAGCAGCACCTTACACAGTGTCTTTGGGGAACAGTGGACTCCGGGGAAATGCCCAGCGAAGCAAACAGGCTTCTTCCTTATGTGACTTCTCAGACCCTTGAATATGCTAATTGCATCGTTACTGTTCCCACAAAGGGTTCTAGCCTCCAAGATGTATATGTCCCCGTAGCCTTTTCTTTTCTGTGGGGAGCATTTTGTGAGACTACTTCCCATGGCACAGCTTGGGGGAAGCTTTCTGACATCTCCCGACATGCAGATGGGGCGTTGTCAGCAGAGGGCGTGATCTCCTAGCACAGGCTGGACTGGGAGCGGCCAGAGTTTACTCAGACCTGTTTCCTTCCCTTATCACAGCTGTAAGTGCCACCCGCTGGGCTCCCAAGAGAACCAGTGTCACCCCAAGACTGGGCAATGCCCTTGCCGCTCAGGAGTCGAGGGCCAGGCCTGCGACAGATGCCAGCTGGGTTTCTTCGGCTTCTCCATCAAGGGCTGCCGGGGTAAGGAAGCCAGGTCCCTTTTGGACCACCTGGAGGGTGGGGCCTGAGGTTTCTGGGCAAAGAGGACCAACGGGGAAGATGACCACGCAGCAGGAGAGAGAAAGGTCAGTCACTGGCAGGTCTTACAGCAGCCATGCAGATGTGGAATGAGAGAGCAGAGGGCGACACGGGGTGCTCAGAATCTAGTCCCAGATGCCACTGCTAAATTCCTTTGAGCCTGGGGCTATGTGTCGCCTCTCTGGGCCTCAGTTTCCTCATTTGTGCAGGTAGACTGCATGGCAGCTCCCTAGGTCCCAGGGAACACTAGAATAAGTCAGCTTCTCATTTATCACCTCTGACCTACATTGTTCTCCTGGGAAGGACCTGGGGATGTATTTGAGCTGCCCGGGGGGTCGGGAGCAGCTGGGTGTGAGCTGCACGGTGGGGCCTGGGGCTTCTGGTGTTGGGTGGCCATCAGGGTAACCGGCGCCATCTGCTGCGGCCCCCGCAGCCTGCAGGTGCTCCCCACTGGGGGCCTCCTCAGCCCAATGCCACGAGAACAGCACGTGTGTGTGCAGGCCTGGCTTCGTGGGCTACAAGTGTGACCGCTGCCAGGACAACTTCTTCCTCACGGCCGGCGGTACACAATGCCAGGAGTGCCCGACCTGCTACACCCTGGTGAAGGAAGAGGTGAGCCCGCCCCATCCAGGCCCGTGCCACATCCTGTTCATTCCATGCCCCTAGTGAGCGCGAGCACGGTTCTGGTCACCAGGAACTCCCCGCTCACCCGTAGTTCTCGGGCCTTCCAGGGCCACTGGCTGCCTTCACTCTGCGCACACCCAGCCTCCTGGCCCGTGCCAGCCATGTCAAGCCTCCCCTCTGCCCTTCCCCCACACCTCAGTCGGCAGGAGTTCTTGTCTTGTTTCCTCACTGACCTCCCAGACTGAGGTCACACTGTCTCAAGTTCAATGGGGATGAGACCACAGATAGCCCTTTGCGAGGAGGGTCAGGAGAAGGGTGATGCCCGCTGTGGGGCACACGTAGAATTTCAGGCAGGGTGGTGGTGTGGTGTGGGGTTCTCCTCCCCGCAGCCCTATTAGTTGTCATGTTCCCAGGCAGGTGACAGCCTTGGTAAACTTCAGTGTCTCCACCTCCAAAAGGGAGCTACTTCAGGCCTGCAACCGCTCACCTGAAACCGATGAGGTCAGCTTTTGGAATGATGGCGCTGTGGAAAGATAAGCTGAATGTTAGGTCCGCCCCCTGCTGCACCTGGGCCAGCCCGGTAGTCAAACCCGTTGATACAGCTGCAGGGAACCAGATGACTGTTCACAGCAACAGAGTGAGTGGTCGAGAAAGACCACAAGTAGCCTCATTCAGAGCAGTTTGGCTTCCACATCGGTTCAGGGTTTGCGGAACCTGATTTTGCCATCACGTGAGGACCGGCAGGCCTTGTGGCTTTTCAGAGCATTTTGGACTTTAGAATCCAGGAGAGGACTCGGGGCCTGGGAGCCCTGCCTCTTAGGGGAGTTACGGGTGAACGGGAGCTGCTGCGTGGCTAGCGGTCGCTCCCCGCTGGCTCCCAGAAGGCGCTCTGTAAATGCAGTGATGGTTCAGATGATGAAAACAACGGTGCTAGGAGATGTTGCATAGCGTTCTCACTCAGCCAGCAGGTACCCACAGCGCACCTCTCTGCCAAGTCCTGGGAATACAGCAGGACAGACAGAAATTCTCCTGGGCTTCCTTTCCCCTCCCTCAGTAGGATACAGGTGTGGTCAGATGAATGCCTGCAAGTGTGTGTGTGGGAGAAGGGAAGGCACAGCTCCAGGGATGGGGTGTGCAGGGCCGGTTCTCAGAGGTCTGTTGTATCCTTAACTTCGAGGCCCAGGGTAGCATTTGGAGAAGGGGACACTCGGGAGGCAGGCCAGGCAGAAGCCAGCGGGATGTGTCCAGGCAGTACTTTCCAGGCCCCCAGCCTCACACACCTTTCCTTCCCTGTCCCCTCTAGGCTGCCAAGCTGAAGGCCAGGCTGACCTTGATGGAGGGATGGCTGCAGGGGTCTGACTGTGGCAGGCCCTGGGGACCAATGGACATTCTGCAGGGAGAGGACCCAAGGGGAGACATCTACCAGGGCCACCACGTGCTGCCAGGTATAGCAGGTGAGCACAGTGGGAGACCAGGAGGCAATGGGAGAGATGGCTGAGTAGATACCCCCTTGGGAGCCCTTCAGTCTGGCTTCAGGATCCTTTGAGGGCTCCTGGCACAGCCCCAGGGGAACCCCCTTGCTGGGAGAGCCTGTCTGACCTCCCTGACGGAGGTGGGTTCCTCCCATGACACCCCGTGGGGGGGAATGTCTGTCACCCAGTTGTACTTCATAACTTCATCAATAGCAATCTCTAACCAGAGCAGCAGTCCCCACACCTGCTGCCCCAACCAGACTATCAGCTCAGTGAGGACCCCGCTGGGTTCATTCATTCATTCACTCAACAAATGATCATTGAAGCTCTGTCCCAGGTGCTGAACCAGTAAAGCTCCTGCTGTCTTGACTGTTGGTCATTTTGCTCACGGCTATATCCCCAGCATAGAAAATAAATGAGTGAACAAGAAAAAAGACTGTTACCAAAGCCAGATGGAATATGGCCCTGAGACACTGACATTTAGGGAACATTGAAAGCAAATTGGTTATTTTGTGAAATTTTAATGTTTATAAGCCAGATAGAGGTGAGCTGAGCACTTCTTAGCAAGACTAAGTATCGAAATAGGGAGCTCTTGGATGCTGAATGTTAAAATGCCCATATTGACTCATACGGCAAATTACAGAGTTGACTGGAGGCAGCTTTACTGCTGTTTCCGATTCAGGAATTGCTTGTGTGGCTCTAGAAGGCCTGGGTTCCTGCCAGTCCTCTGTCTGTGGCTGACTTCCTGTGTGTGGGACGTTGGGTCATGATTTGCCTTCTCTGGGCCTCAGCTTTTGCATCTGTATAATGGGCAGGCTCTTCCTTTGGAACTGGCTGGTGGTGCTCATCCCTGGTGCTAGAGTTAAGCTGTGCTCAGGAAGAGTGGAGGGCACAGATGGGGTCCCCTGAGGGTAAAGACTTTAGTGTGAAATCTCAATCACTCTGTGACCCCCTGGACTGCCGGCTTTCTTCAGGGTTCCGGGAGGCCTTCCTGGCGCAGGTGACAGGCCTTGAGGGCTCTGTGAAAGCCGCCCGGGAGCAGCTGCACGTGCTGATCAGGAGTGCCCGCTGTGCCCAGACCAGAGCCGAGAAGACCTGCGTCCAGCTGGCAGACCTAAAGGCGGTGCTGGAGTCCTCAGAAGAGGAGATTCTGCATGCAGCCACCGTCCTGGCTTCTCTGGTACCCCAGGGAGTCCCCTCCCCCCAGTGAGCCTGGGCTCAGGGCCATTGGCTGATCTTGGGCATGGCTTTCCCCTTTGGGGAGGCTCAGTTTCTTCATCTGCCAAAATGGGGGACCTACAATGCCTTCTCTGCTGGTTCAGTGAGATAAGTTTGCAAGGAACATTCCAAGTAAACAGTGAACACTCAGCAAGTCATTGCTGTTCAGAGTCAGGGTCAGCCCCACCAGTGTCCCCACCCGCAAGAGTTGGAATGACACTCTGGGGCTCTGCCCCCCGGAGACTGACTGTGCAGCCAGTGTTGAGCATTTCTAAAGTAACTGACCCTGTCTGGTCCTGCCCAGGGACTTAGCCAGATGTGGCCCCTTGCCCGTCAGGAATGGGCCATCAGTTTTCTCCTCTTTTCTTCTTCTCTAAAGGGCATTCCTCAGGAAGTGCCCGGCCAGCTCACCAACTGGAGCCACCTGGCCACCGAGGCCCGTGTCCTTGCCAGGAGGTGAGTCCCCAGGCCCTGGGGACATGCTGAGGTCCTGCCCACACCATCATGAAGGGAGCCCAGCCCTTCTCCTGGGGGGTTCCAGGGTCAGGGTCAGCCCCACCGGTGTCCCCACCCCCAGGAGTTGGAATCAGATGAGGACAAGAGCTGCCTAGTGGGGGCTGTGAGGGGGGATGTCGCCCCTGTGGGAAGGAGAAGTGTGTAAAGACAGCATGCGCACCTCAGAGACACTGGGCGTGGAGGGGGGCGGGGGTACACCAAGGCACCTTGGCCAACTAAAGGCATCTGAGAGCATCTGGCCTTTTAAAAACATAACAGCTTTATGAGATAAAATTCACATGCCATCCAACTCCCCCATTTACAGTGTACAATTCAGTGGTTTTCAGTGTATTCAGAGTTGTGCAACCCTCCCCACATCGGTTTTAGGACACTTCTGTCGTGCACAACAAACCTTATACCCATTAGGCGTCACTCCCCATTTCTCTTCAACCTCCCCAGCCCCCGGCAACCACTAACCTACTTTCTGTCTGTGGATTTACCTATTTGGGGCATTTCACATAAACGGAGTCACACAATATGTGGCCTTTTGCATCTGGCTTCTTCCACTTAGCGTAATGATTTCAAGGTCCGTCCATGGGTGGCATGTACTTCATTCCTTTTTACAACCAAATAATATTCCGCTGTATGGATATGCCACATGTTGCTTATCTAATCATCCACGGATGGACACTTGGGTCATTTCATCCACTACCTTTAAGAAGCAGCTGAAGATCCTAAAAACATAGTCTCTGCAGCCGTTTTCCCCATTAGTTGTACTCTTGGGACCTTAGACCCATTTTACAGATGAAAAAACAGAGAGGTTAAGTGACTTGCTTAAGGATACACAGCTTGGAAGTGATAGAGGCCAGGGTTCAAGCCCAGGCTGTCTTAACCACTCTCTTCTATGCTCTCTTTGTGAGGATGACCATATAACTAATTGTCCAAACTGAGATTTTATGTCTGATAAAAGGCTCTATTACTCATCCTGCCAGGACATAAACTGTACATAACAGGAAGAGGGGTGTGGGTCCCCTTCCCATCAGTCTTTACTGTGCATCAGGCAGAAATGGCCCACGTGTCGGGGGCAGGTGTGTTGGGGCCCAGGCCCCCTTCCTTGTGAGCTCTTGGCCATGTTCGTTGGGTTTCCATACAGCCACAAGGACACTGCCGCCAAGACCAAGGCCACTGCTTGGAGGGCGCTGCTGGCCTCCAACACCAGTTATACACTTCTCTGGAGTCTGGTGGAGGGCAGAGCGGCCCTGGAGGCCCAGCGGGAGCTGGAGGACAGGTGAGTGCTCCCAGGTGTGGATAGGAGCTTAGGTTGGCCTCCTGGAGCGGACAGGGCCTGGCCAGAGCCTGCTGGTCCCAAACCTGGCTTCCTTCCCCTAATGGTCTGTGGTGGGTCAGGAAGTCTGGGGTCTTAGGCCTGCTTGGTGGTGAGTTTTAGGGACCCACTCATGCCTAGGGCTGCAGCTCCGCCTTGAGAGAAGGGACCAGAACTTGAACAAGGAGGGCCGGAGCAGCGCATTGCTCTCTCCGCCTGCATATCCCCCAGCCCCACCCCAGGTCCCAGGGCAGAGGGCAGCTCCTCTCGGGCACCAGCTTCCTTCTTCGCCTCTGCTTCTCTGCTGTGGGTGGCCCCTTTAAATCCCTGTTGGTCAAAGTGTTAGTGGAGACCCACCAAGATCTCGCTGAGCCCCAAGTGGACTTCCTAGATGAGAGAATCTGATTGATCCAGCCCAGATCGGGTGGCCGGCCCTGAACCAGTCAGCATGGCTGGGCTGAGGTCACATGACCCACCTCCAGGGACAGGAGGGGTGGTGCTGGCTCTCTGAGAGGGGAGGGAGCCAGGTGGGGGTCTCCACCCCAGCAGTGCCCATGGTGGGGGGAGCTGGGTGGGGTGGGTATGGATAGCTGGCAGGACAAGAAAGCTATTCTAGTTGGTTGATTATAGAACCTCAGGGCTAAAGGGCCCCAGAGCAATCATACAGCCCAGGAGTCTGCATTTGCCTGGAGAGCCTCATGCCGAAGGTCACCCAAGGGCACAGCTGAGCTAAGATCCAGCCTGGGCTGCTGCCCTTCCCTAACACCAGGCATTTTCCCCTTCACAATTCATCCAGAGGAGCCAAACATTTGCAAAACGTATGGTTCTCAAGTGGAAACCAAGTGTGAGCCCTTCAGAAAAGCACGATTGAATTGAGTGAATGAAGAAACAAGAATGTGGTCCCTTTACTGCCTTTCCCATTCATTTGAAAGTGGCAGACTAGCAGCCCGTTTCCGAGGCCAGCTGCTGGGTGCCGACCCTGCGGAGGGAGGCTCTGCCTGGGAAGTTGGGAGAGGCCGTCACAGATCAGGGCCTGGGGGCTGGGGCTGGGCATGGGACAGTGATGGGGAAGGAAGGCCCTGTGCCCTGCTCTTGGGCCATCCTGCCTCTGTCTCCTCTCAGGTACCAGGAGGTCCAGGCAGCCCAGAAGGCGCTGGGCATGGCGGTGGCAGAAGTGCTTCCCGAAGCTCAGAGTGTGTGGGCCTTCGTGCAGCAAGTTGGTGCAGACACAGCTCTACACCTGACCTCACTGGCTGCCCCTGCAGCCCAGGTCAGCATGGGGCAGGGACAGGGGAGAATGTGGCTGCTGGGAAACCAGAGCCGGCCAGGCAGAGGCAGAAGCCGTGACTTATTTTTAACTCTATAGCAGTCGATTCAAATGAGATAATCCGCTTCCAGGGCCGGGCGGAGCGCCTGCCTGGCACAGTTGGCGCACAGCCGATCTTTGTTGCTGATTACAATAATAATATAAAGGCGGGGCCTCTTCTACTTCACAGTGGCATTAGCAACGGCACCAGACGGACTTGGGCTCAATCCCAGCTCCGCTGCTCCAGCCGTGACCTTTGTCAAGGTCTTTCTCTCCTGCGGCTGTTATTTGCAGGTGGAGATCACCTGGGTTATTCTAGGGCTGGGAGGGGATTCGTGAGTTATGTGCAGGGTGGCCCTCGGGCCGTGTCAGCCTCGTCCCCTCTGTACCTGCCACCCTGCACTCATCACCTCTGGATAAATCAGCTTCATCATGTCTTCTCAGTAATCCTGAAATCCCAAAACTCGAGAACTGAACGTTACAAAAAGACTAAGCTTATACAAGTGCATTTGGGACAAACCGTGGGTGGCACTTGTGGGTCCCAGGCTGCTTATTGGGATCTTTGCTTCCCCTCCGCGTGTGAAGGGCAATAATGCAAGCAGTACCGTGTTTGGCCCTGCGGGCTGGTTTCCCAGATGCTGCAGAGGGCGTTAGGTAGTGTACAGTGCCTGCACAGCACTGCTGCTCTCAAGCCCGGGGATTCTGAGTTGGGAAGTACACCCAGCCCCAAGGTTCCAGCGTAGGGACTGGGGGCTTTGGGACGGAAATGCCGATCAGGGAGCTCGGCTGACTTGTACGAGGCCGCGTGTCCAGAGTTGGTGGGGCTGGGACCCGAGCCTCAAGACGGGGTCCCCAGCCTGCTGTCTTTCACCCTCACCCCTCTGCTTCCCTGTGTTCACCTGCCCATCTCCCCGCCATCCGTGCCCCTGGGACCCCTCACCCAGCAGAGGATCTGCCCCACAGACCTTCCTGCCTTGCCCTGCCTGAGCCCTCCATCTCCCTGCAGCCTCAGAAGTCCTGGGCCAGGGACCTGGGCCTGAAGGTGCAGGCCGTGGAGAAGACGGTCACATCCAAAGAGCGCATGGTCACCGAGACTGCCCGGGCCCTCCAGGCCACTGCCCAGGCCATGCTGCACAAGACACAGCCCCTCACACAGGTGGGCTCTTGTGCTTGGAGGCAGGTACCTGGAGGAGGTTGGGGCTGCCTCAGGGGTGATCTGGGGTCTGGGCTGCAGGGGAGGGAGGAGCAAAGACCAGAGGTGCCTCCCCCAAACTTCCAGAGCACCTCAGTCAGCCAGGTCAGGAGCTCCTGCTGTCCTGGGAAGCAGAAGTGTGAGCGGAGGCGAGGTGGACAGACAGACAGAAGACGCACCAGCAGCACCCAGGCCCACGCCCACCAGTCTTCTGCATTACTTACAATGGGGATGGGGCTTATTCATTCTTTCTTTCATTCATTAGTTCACTCACCCAATATTTAGCAAGCACCTACTGTGCTCATAGTGCTAAACCACACAGTTTGGCCTTTGCAGCCCAGAAGCGGGCAGCACACCAGGGGGCCACCTGCCCAGCCTCTGTCTTCTCTCTCCAGCTGCACCAGGAGGCCAGAGCCGCTCTGACCCAGGCTTCCTCGTCCGTCCAGGCTGCCACAGTGACCGTCATGGGAGCCAGGGCCCTGTTGGCTGACCTGGAAGGTACGTGTGCCCTGCTGAGCCCTAGACTCAATGCCCATGACAGCCACCTGGACTTGCCTCAGCTGGGCAGGCTTGGCTGCAGACGACAGAAGTCCAGTCACGTGGGCATAAGCCACTTGGACAGCTCCTTCCATCAGAACCTCTCCCGTGGCTGCTTGTCTCTCCCCATATCACGTACCACTCACCGGGTACTTGCCCACGTGGCCATCCATTACCAGACCACGTGCAGAGACTCTGATGCCATGGGCTGTCTACTCAGTCCACTCTGGCTGGGGGTTCCGGTACCTGGTACAAATATGGCTGCCATGGTCCAGTGTTCAGTCGGGGCTACAGGATGGATGCAGAGTTTCTCCTTAGAAGGGGGTGTGGGTTGATGCCAGTCCAGGTCTCTTTCGAGCTTTAGGAAAATGAGGCTAAGTGCTCCCATTTTATAGACAGATAGACTGAGGAAAGGAGTTGATATCTGTCTCTGGGTCAGAGCTGACCTGAGTAGAAACCAGCCAGTTTCATGATTCTCTACGTCGGTGTCCCCTTGCATTATGTGATGTCCTGCTTGCTCCAGAGAGAAGCCCCCTTGCCCTTTATTTCTGGCTCTGTTCTGATGAGCTGGTTAATGCAGGAGCTCACCCTGAGCTCCTGATGCTTCTCGGGGTCTGAGACCAGAAGTCAGACCTCTGCTGTCATCTTGGATCTACAGTCACCCTGTGCGACCCCATCTGCTGCCCATAAGAGATGTGGCTCCAGCTGTGGGCCCAGACCCTCTGGGCGGAGCGTGAGCTGGGCAGTGCCTCCTGTTCTCTAGGTTCCTCTGCAGTCTGAAGTCCTGGGCACCCACTGGTCAGGGACTTCCAATGGGAAAGGCGTGGCCGTATGTGCTTGTCTGATTCGCATGTAGAAAAATGTAAATTCAATGATATGTAATGATGGACTATTAGGACTTTAGAATATGAGAATTATAAGGTGAATGAATGGTGCCAGGCAGGGGACTCATCTGCCCTCAGCTTGCTTGCCTCCGGTGATGCTGTACTCACTACGTCACAAGGGATCACCTTCTCATTGTTGAATGGTTCTGAGAATAAGAAATTTCTTGCATGAAGAACTTTCTTACTCAATGGAAATTTGCTTCCTTGGCACTGCTCTGTAATCCACAGGAGGATGCACCTCAAACCTCTAATCCCATGTCCTTTTACCCGTTCCCACCCGTTTTCCGAGGTACCCTCTCTTAGCACCAGTTGGCCTGTGCTCAGTTGGCATTCAGGATGAAAGGAAAATTCACTGACTGAAATGTTGAACAGCCTTTCCCAGGTTGTGCACTGGGCCTGTAGCCTACGATCTGCTCTGCCAAGGGAGGGTTTGTGTTCAAATAAGTTTAGGAAATGCCTTGTGCTATAGCACCCTTTCAGGCCTTACAGTGCACACCTTAGAATATTAAAGGCCCTGAGAAGTCCTGCAATAAAGAAACCTGGTTCACTTTATTGAAACTTAATTGGCACTTCTCCCTGACATTTATTAACACCCTGTAGGAATAGACTCCACAGAGTACACTGTAAGGAACATCAGTTTTGTGTACAAGAAGCAAAGTAGATCTAATTTCTGGATTCTTTTCATAGAGCAATTATGTCATATTATGCTTGTAAAGATTAGAAGGCTTGATTCTTTTTAAAATTTGGCGTTGTCTACTGTCTTATTAGATAATAAAACCTACGTGAATTATATTTCCCTTTTTGTCTTGGCTGCTAGGAAGCTCAGAGGTAAATAGGGAATTCAGTACCCGCAATGTCATTGTCCTAATTTTCTGGCACTTCTCACTCCCCCTCATTCTGCACCCCCCATCCCACCCCATTACAGGTAGTCCTCGGTTTCTCATTTTAATGGTCCAATTGTTGATTTACCTGTCTCTATAAGGTGCTCAAAGCCTTTTGAGAGATAGGTAATACGTAAAGACAAAGAGCTGCGTGGATTTTGCTGTGTCATGGGCTGTGGTTCCCCATCCCCACCATGGGCCCAGGCGTTAACCACCATGTAATTTTGTGACTTTAATAAGTATCGTGATATAATATGAATCTTTATATTTACTGGGCAGTATGTCTCACTTGTTTGTCCCCTCAGCCCCCCACCCCTGGATAAGCCCGAGTAGGTTACACACAGATGTCGTGCGTCTCCAACCTCCACACGTGTTGTCTGAGGGTCGGGGGCTGGTCAGGCCTCTGGCAGGCTCTCCAGCCGTGAGCCAGACCCCCCTGATGCAGCCTGGGCCGGCTTTGCAGGAATGAAGCTGCAGTTTCCTCGGCCCAAGGACCAGACTGGGCTGAGGAGGAAGGCAGCCGTCATCCGGGGCAGGCTCCTCGAGGACTCGAAAAAGAAGACCAAGCAGGCAGAGAGGATGCTGGGAAATGCGGCGTCTGTCTCCTCCAGCGCCAAGAAGAAGGGCAAAGAAGCTGAGCTACTGGCTAAGGACAGTGCCAAGGTCAGGGATACAGATGTGGCAACAATGGCATCCCTGCCTTCTGGGCCTGTGGGAGAACTGTCATGTAAGAGCTGCCCCTGCAGGCCCGCCCCCTTTCCTGGATGCAGTGCTGAATACCCCAGCCTTACTAAGGGCTCAGTGGGTCCCAGGCTCTGAGCTCTGGAGCTTCACATGGGTGACCCTATTGATTCCTCAGAAAATAGGTGTCACTGCTGTCCTTATGGGGCAGGTGAGGAACCTGAGGCCCAGCTGGTTCAGTAACCTAAATCACATAACCAGGCGTGAGTCCACATAACCAGGGAGTGCCTCCCCAGCTCTCGCTGACTGTTGCCCCTGTTGGCACGGTTGCCATAGTGCTTTTTACCTCTAAAAGGATGTACTCTGTTCACCCTCTTCTCCTGCACTGCCGCCCCCCCATAGCTCGCCAAGGCCTTGCTGAGGGAGGGGAAGCAGGAGCACCGCCGTGCTAGCCGGCTCTCCAGCCAGACGCAGGCCACGCTCCGACAGGCCAGCCAGCAGGTGCTAGCCTCAGGTGCGCACAGACAGGCGCTGGAGGAAGCTGAGCAGGTACGTGTGCCAAGGCCTTCACCCATTTCCTCTGGCCCCATGGCCAGCCGGGAGCCACGCAAGCTCTTCCTCTTTCTTCTCTCCTCCTTTTTCCCTCCTCCCTTCTCCCTCCCGAAGGTGGGTGCCAGGCTGGGCGAGATGGAGCGGCACATCCAGGAATCACGTACCTCCCTGGAGAAGGACATCAAAGCCTTGTCGGAGCTGCTCGCCAGGCTGGGTGAGGAGAGCCCGAGGCTGGGCCCTGACCCCTGGGTCCCTGGGGCACCTCTGGGGTCTTCCTGTGAGGCCCAGGCTTTGGGGGAGATTTCCTCCTCCACCTCATCTCCACGGCTTCCCCCATCCCCAGACTTCTGGTCATTTATAATTGCCCCAGGCCCCCATGGGAGGCAGGGTGCCCAGAAGCGAGTTCAGTTTGTGCCTCAAGTGGCCACTAGGCTGGTGGGGGAGGGGGACATGGAAAACTCACCACATACAGAGCACCTGTAGGTACCAGAGGAGTGGGGCAGCCCTCAGGAGTTGAGGGTTTCAGAGGAGAGAGCATCAGGGATAAGGTAGGTGCTGGTTTGGAATCAGATAGACTAGGATCCAGGCTGCCTCTCTCCCTTCGTTGGCTGTGAGACCTTGGGAAAGTCATTCTACTTCTCTGAACATCAGTTCCCCCAGCTGTGAAATGGGAGTAACAGTGGGATAATTTAGGAAGTGCTTGCTGCTCTGCGTTACTGGTATGCAGTGAGAGTCAGGAAATAGGGGGTCTTATGGAGGAGGTAGAATTTGAGATGAGCTTTAGCAAGGAGACATTTCCGATGACAGGGACAGCACCCAGCAAGGCATGGAGGCCTCAGAGTGGGGGAGGGGCGGCAGGGGATGGTATCAGAGCTGTTGGGCTGAAATGAACAACATGCATTTTTAAGAAAATTGTGGTAAAATACACACAACAAAATTTGCCATCTTAACCATTTTTAAATGTACAGTTCAGTGGATTAAGTACATTCATGTGGTTATGGAACCATCCCCACCTTCCATCTCCAGAACTTTTTCCATCTTCCCACACTGAAACTCTGTCCCCATTAAACACTAACTCCCCATTCCCCCCACCTCCAGCCCCCGGCACCCACCGTCCTTCCTCTTGTCTCTGAATTTGACTACTCTAGGGAGCTCACATAAGTAGAATCTTACAGTATTTGTCCTTTTGTGGCTGGCTGATTTCATTTAAAGTAATGTCTTTAAGGTCCATCATGTAACAGCACGCATTTTCAATTACCATTATCAGTAAGAGGGGGGAGGACCCCCATGGTCTGTGTTTTGGCTGGAGGCCAGGCCCACGCTAAGCTGCTCACACACATGACCTTGTAAAATTCTCATTCTCACTTTTGGAGACAAGGACACTTATTTTTGTGACATTTTGCAGGCAAGGAAACTGAGGCACAGAGCGTTTAAACGATGTGCGCAGGGTCCCACAGCCCGTTGGTGGGAACACTGTGGCTCCCAGGAGAGCCTAACTGATGCAGTGTGCCACGCACAGCTGCTAGTCCATACCTGATGCCAGGGACTCGGCACTGGGCACCGTGCCCGGCACGGAACAAATGCCCTGCGAGGGTAAACTGCTCTGGCTGTTGTCATTGTCATTCATTCATTCGTGCTGTCACGGTGCTTGACCTGGGGATGCAGGAGTGAACGGCAGACACCTGGACCCTGCCTCCCCCCCTGGGAGCCCCAGACAGGCGTTAGAATGGAGGCTGTAACCCGATTCTGAATCTCCTCAAAGGCCAGGCTGTTTGGACTTTTCCTGTGGACAGTGGGGTCTCTCCAGGTCGTTTCTGGGAGCAGGACGTGCCCAGGCAACAGCT
This sequence comes from Rhinolophus sinicus, assembly GCF_057876585.1. Classification (NCBI taxonomy): domain Eukaryota; kingdom Metazoa; phylum Chordata; class Mammalia; order Chiroptera; family Rhinolophidae; genus Rhinolophus; species Rhinolophus sinicus. The sequence goes on along the minus strand of NC_142516.1, from coordinate 4,784,863 downwards.
CAGCCCCCCTCTGCCTCTTCCTGCCCCCGGCTCAGCTCCTGCAGCTGCCTGCCATCCAACCCAGGCTTCGTTCTGGGCCGTGGGGAGCTCTGGGGCCCAGTGTGTGGGAATAGAAACCATTTGGGACTTAGATCCTCATCCCCACCACTCCTACCTGGCTGAGCCCTGTCTTCCTGTTCAATGTCACACCCTTCGTGACAAGAGCCAGGTGAGGGAGGCAGCCTTGAATTCCGTCCCCACCACCACCCCACCTCGTTCAAATGTGAGCACCTGGCCCCACGCCTTTGTTCAACACTTGGGAGGCTCCGGGAAGTCCTTAACCCCCCAAAATAGAGCCAATCTGTGCAGGGCCTGGGCTAGCTTCCTACTGCCTGCTCCCAGGCCTGCAGCCCTCTCTGCCCCACCTGCCTCCCCGCCCCTCATTCTGAAGCCAGAGACCCTGTGTCACCCATGCGTCCTCCCACATCTGGCACAGACAGTCTCTAAATGCGTGCTCTTGGTCCATCAACGTGGCGTTGGGAGCCAGTCAGCATCATGGGGACCTCGCACAACCACTGCTTTATAGCCGAGGAAATGGGCTCAGGGCTCACCCAGGCTGCCTTTTTAAACAACAGTAGGCACACCAACAACAGAAATGAACAGTTGCCCATTGCCACCCACGGGGAAAGTTCCAGAGTCTGCACATGAGCTCGATGCGATACCCAGACCAGACCCTTACCCACCTCACTGCACTGCCCTCTTGGTCCCTCACTTTCCTAGTGGATCATGGGTAGTCAGAACCCTGGAAGGTTTGGGCTGAGCAGGCTCCTGGGGCCTGCAGGGAGCTGGCTCACATGGAGGCTCTCTGCCCCTCTGCAGGCTCGCTGGACACCCACCGAGCCCCACGCCGGGCCCTGAACGAGACCCAGCGGGCACTGCAGCGCCTGAGGCTGCGGCTAGGCCCACCCGGGGCCCTGCAGGGGAAACTGAGGCTGTTGGAGCAGGAGTCTGAGCAGCAGGAGCTGCAGATCCAGAGCTTCGAGAGTGACCTCGCTGAGATCCGCGCCGACAAGCAGAACTTGGAGGCCATTCTGCGGAGTCTGCCTCCGAGCTGTGCCAGCTGGCAGTGAGGGCTGCCCAGGCCCCTGCTGTGCCCCCAGCCCAGGGCACGTGCACTCCCCCACAGCTGCGCCCAGAGCTGCTGCTGCGTACCCTCCCCCACGTGAGTCCGTGCCCATACCCCTCCATTCCACAGGAGTGAGTGTGCATTCACGGCCTGCCTGGGAAGCCACGTGTACAGTCCCCCCAAGGACACATAAACACTCACAGCACAGGCCCAATAACACGTAGACACATGCACACGTACATGTTGTGGACACGTGCCCGTGTGTGGTGCACACATGTGCACAAGTCCATCTTTGCACGTACACACATAACAGCCAACTCCCAGCTTTTGATGGAGCGCCAGCTGTGGGCCATCTACCCTCTTGTGGCTGGGGAGTTGTGTTAAATGCCTTGTGGCATAAAATGCCCACTGTTGCCCCTGAAAGCAGGGGCCCAGGCATGGTTGGTACCTGGGAGGCTGAGGGGGGCCATCCACAGAGATCCAGAGTGACTTTGGCTAGGGGGTGGCCCATCCCTGCAGGGGGGCCATCGGCTTCATAGATACTTTGTTCTCAGGGTCCTTGTGCCTCTTTCAGCCTGTGGCCTGTCCAAAGAGCTGGGCCTCAAGGGCCTGAGGGGCCTGGGTCAGGGGGACTCAGGTTGCAGGGAGCTCCCCTTTGTGACCTCACTGACCGAAATGGCCTTTGACTGGCACTTCCCGAACTGGGCCTGTGGCTCTGGGGCCCCACCTGCCGTGAGGGAGGCCCCTGCTGGGCGTGGAGGCCTGACTGCTTTTTTAGTCTGTCCTGCTGGGGACTCCCCCTGTGGCCAGGCCCCCTACTGGCCTCTGTCCAGGATTCCCTGGCATTTCCTCCTGGCACTCCTCCCCTCTCCCGGGGCCCTTTTCCAATAGACAGCAGGGCCTTGGCACAGGGAGGATGGGTGCCTCAGGGGGCCCAGGTCCTTCCCACAGCTCTTCCTGCTCCTGGGGGTCGCGGGGCCAGGCGGCAGCATGGACCAGTTCTGTTTAATGTGGAAATAAAGGGTCTTTACCAGCTGGGTGGTGTGCCTTTGGTCCTCCTGTGCTGGTTGGCAGCAGGGGCCCTGGCTATGGGTGCACACATGGTACACCCTGGGTGTGTGACACACCCAGAGCCCACGGAGTGAGTGGAAGAACGTGCAGTAGCAGGAAGGTGACAAACGCTGAGCCCACCGGCTTGGCCAGGGTCTTCCTACTGGGGGGATTTTGCTGGGGTCTTGCCTCCATAGGCACTTGCCCTCACCTCTGCTCCAGGAGGCTCATCAGGCAAAGTCTAGGGGCTGAGGAGTTGGAAGGGTGGGGTATGGAGAGGTCCTCAGCTGACCTCTGGTTCAGTCTGAAGACACCGAGGCAGGAAATGAACTCAAAAGCAAGTGTCCAGAAGCACAGAAAGGTTCAGGGAGGGACACTGGTAAGGAGGAGTAGGGCTTTGGGTCAGGTCCCAAAGGGTGGGGAGACAGAAGGGAACATTCCAGGCAGGAGGGTGGGTAACAGCCCAGGATTTGCGGGAGAGGGGTCCTTGGCCAGCACGGTCACTCCGGGAACCCAGGTTGCATGTGGGCTGGATTATGGAGCAGTCAGTCAGGGGTCTTGGGCACGAGGCCTGAACCCCTCCCGCATTGGTTTAAGCAGAAAAAGGGGTTTGAGGTCAGAGGACATGGGTCTCCTGGAATCCTGGTGTGGGAAGAGCTGCCAAGCCTTGGAGGCAGCTCTGGGCTGGGGAGTCCCAAGGCTGCTGGGCAGTGTGGGTGGCTTTCTTCTCCCCTCCCTCCTGCCTCTCCACGGTTCTTGCCTCGTTTGCTGCATTCTGTTCTCCGTGCAGAGCAGCTCTCTGCTTTTCCTGCGTTTGATGGAAGAGGGCGCCCCTACTGCTCCCACTACCACGGCCCCCCAGGTTTATATGTCATCAGGTCAAATCCTGGGCAGAAACAAGCTGGAAACTGTCCTGATTCCACCTTCCTAGGAAAGCCTGACCCAGGGCCGGCCAGGCCCTCCCCACTCCTGTTCAGAATGAGGGTCCCTGCGTCCAAGGCCGTGTACTGAAAGCTGGGCTGTGCCCTCTCCAAACCTGCGGGGGGAGGGCATTCAGAGAAGATGCGTGCTCCTTCGCAGGGAACCTGAGAAGCGAGGCAGGGGCAGGGGGGTGGACGTGGTGGACATCAGTGACCTGGAGAGTGACTTGGTCACTGAGAGGGAGGGCAGGGAGCAGGGAGGCTGAAACAGGAGGCTGTTGCTTTACGGTGAGTTTGAGGATTGGTGTCTGGTGTTAGGTGGTGCCGAGGAGATGAGGGTTCTTTGAAGACCTCTGGGACAGGGTCTGCTGGCCCAGGCCTCTGCTGACAGAAGCATCCAGCTGTTCTGGTGCTGGCTCTAGGCATTCAAACTTTCTGCTCAAGCCCAGTGTAGCATCCCTGACGGGTGGAGAACAGGCCTCTTCTCCATTCCAGTGACGTACTTCAGGCCTGACATCTTGTGACTCATGCCTGCTGGCCCCAGAGGTGGGGCTGCGCTCAGTGGAATGTGGCAGCTGTTGAACATCTGGCTAGCAATGCAGCCCAGCAGCTGAGCAGCGGAAGGTGGGGTGGCCCTTGCCCTGTAGAATGGCTGAGTGGGCCCAGCCAGCCCAACTGGCCAGGGCAGTAGGCCGTCTGAGTCTGAATCAGGTAGGGTGTTACAAGGGCTCGGATGTAAGTCCGCTCTCGTCTCCAGCCTCCACGTGGAACATCTCCTGTCAACCAAGGGTTATAACTCCTGAGCCCTCCCCGCTAAGGTTTTACTACCCGCTTGAACCTCTTGAAAGTAATAGGAGTTATAACAGCCCTTGCTTGGGGAGAGGCACTTGTTTCCTCCATTCTGCAAATCAGGAGATGGAGGCTCAGGCAGGTCAAGTGCCTTGCCCAAGGTCACACAGCTTGGCCAAATCCAAACCCTAGGGGTGAATGGGGAAGAAGCATGCCTGGATCCAATCCACAGGGACGTGCTGTGTGGGGGTGGGAGGGAGGGGCCAGCATTGCTGGTGACCAATTGTACTGTTTGCCCAGGACAGTCCCCATCTGTGTCCCCAGCATAATTATTAGGGGTGCCACCTTTCACTGTCAGAAATGCCCTGATTTGGACAAGAGACTGCACCATCACCCTGTTATGAGTCCGGGGTTTCTGCACCCTGAGCGCCACTCTTCATGGAGTTGGAGGCTTGGTGTGTCATCCAGGTGGACTTGTACACCAGACTTCCACTTCCTGACTTTGCTGTTCTGTAAAATAGGAGTGCCTAGTCCTGTTTCAGAGTTTTGAGACTTAAATGACTTAACAAATGTATCCCCTACTGATCTGGCCCAGTGCCTGGTGCACAGTGACTGCTCGAGAAATAGGTTTTATTAACAAAGCACTAACTCGTTCTAATTGAAAGTGTTTCTGATGTCCCACTGGCACTTTGTCATTTCGCATGTTCTCAGCAAAAACTAAACGTTTGCTGTATTTTTCTTTCAAGAGTTACAAGTGAAGGCTGGGAATGCACGGCCCCCTGCTCCCCAAAAGTGCGCGCTGTGTGCACGTTGAATAGTGGCATAACGGCCTCTGTGGGTGGTGTGCTTACTCCCTGCCTGTCCCTCCCGTACTTGCTCCTTACACACGCCAAGAGAGTGTACTAAGATCGTCCCAGTTTTATTTATGGGGAAACCGCGGCCCGGGAGCGGGAAAGGGACTTGTCGTGGTCCCGGCAGGAGCCGAGAGGGAGGTGCCCAGAGGCAGCCCCCCCGCGCTGTGCATTTTCCGCGTCCTCCAGCAGAGGGGCCGGCGGCAGGCTGGGCGTCCCGCATAATAGCCGCTTTGATGCCGGCGGCCGGGCACAGGGGAGGGGAGGGGAGGCGGGCCGGAGGGAAGGGAGGGGTGTGTCCGGCTGCCCGCGCCTTTCCTCCGCCCCTCGGTTCCGCCGCCACACGCCACCGGAGCTCGGACGGGTGCCGGTCCCTCCTCCACGTTCCTCGCCGCTGCCGCGAAGCCCCGAGACGGCGGGAGCCGGGTGCTCACCATGTCGGTCGCGCTCAGCAACAGGTTTCAAGGTAGGCGCCACTGCCCCCCTCTGCCCCGCCCCCAGTCCGCGGTCCAGCTCCCCCCAGCCTGCGCGCGGTGTCCCCCGCCGGCCACCTGTGCGCACCCGGCGGACCGCGGGGTCTCCCACGCGCGGGAAGCAGGCGCGGGCCCAGGAGCGCGCGGCCCGGTGAGACCCCGGCTTCCCGGGCCGTCTCTTTGTCTCTTCCAGGAGGGAAAGCGTTCGGCTTGCTCAAAGCCCGGCAGGAAAGGAGGCTGGCGGAGATCAACCGGGTAAGCGCGCGCCGCTGGGGCAGCTTGCGAGGCGCCGGAGCTGTGCGACGCTCGCCCCCAAAACTCCCAATGCCCGGTGGGTTCCACCTCCGTCTGCGAGGCTGTGCCTGCCGCAGAATCAACCCCCTTTCTTCCCCCGGGCTTCCCCCAAGGTCCTCCCTCCGCCCCTGCCTCTGTGCCTCCGACTCCAGGTAGGTCCCCCTCCACCTCCTCCGCCCTGCTCTGGTCCCGGCGTCTCGGATTGCAAGTTGTTACTCTTAGACTGGGGAGGTAGGGCCGGCAGAGGAGCTCTGATGCCAGCCACCCGAGGGCTCCCCGGAAGCCCGCCTGGGACCAACCACAGGGATTTGGTGCTGGAAGGTACCCCCGATGTCTAGGAGCAATCCCGGTTTCACAGCCTGGGGTGGGAAGGGAGGCTCAGAGAGGAGAGGAGCTGGCTGTCCCGAGATGGCCCAGCAAGTGCGCACAGGGCTGCTGTTAGCACCCCGGGCTCCAGACTCTCAGCCCAGTACTCCCTCCATAAGAGAAAGTATTGGTCGCCTGCCTGTCCCAACCCCCACCCTCACAACTCTTGGCTCCAACTTTTAGGAAGGCTCCCTTAGAGCCTTGATGCTTTTCTTGCTGATGCTGGTGGATTTCTATAAAGAAAGCCTTCAGGCTGTTGCCAGGCACGCAGTGGGAGCTCCATAAATATTTGTGTAATGTCCACAGAGAGTCGAGAAGATAAGGAAAAGTGTCATGTCAGGGCCTACCTGGATTGGCCAGAGCTCAAAGGCAGCATAGCCAGGGGCTTTGGAATTCTGCATGACGCGGGCTCTGATCTGGTCTGCATCACATACCAGCTCTGTGGTCTTCACCAAGGACCTCTCATCGCAGAGCCAGGGTTCCCCTGAGGGCTCAGTGAGGGAAGGCACGTAATGTGCTTGGGCCAGCACCTGGCACAGGGGAAGACCTCTGGGGACGGTACTAGAATTATTTCCTGAGAGGGATGTCTCCCAGGTTCCCTAACTGGTTGTGGAGACATGCCCACTGAAATGAGGCTGGGCATTCCCCCTGCTGCTTCTCTCCGGGCACCCAGGGGCCCAGCCCAGCTCAGAGTCCCAAAATGGGAAGCTGGTGGGGGTCAGCAGCACTGTGGCATGGTTGCAGTATTTCCACCGGGGACTTGCAGTCTTGATTCCCTCATTGATTTCCTTGGATTGTCTAGAAGTAGGCAGCCTGTCTGGTTTTATTCCACTGGCTATAGGAATCTCATGGAGGCCTCTAGGGACCCCAGGGTCCTTCACTGTCATCCTTACCCTGACTCTTGGTGCCATCTTGAGCACAACTGAAGGGAGCCTGGATGTCTGGCTGGGATGTCAGGGGTCCAGGATGCTGGGCTCCCTCCTAGTTCACTCTGCAGCCTGCCGGTCTGGGCTGTGCTTGCCCTCTGGACAGAAGCCTGGAACCCTGACCTCATACAGCCCCCTGGGCCACTCAGCCAGGCGGGTTCCAAGCTGGCTGAATCCACCCACAGCCAGCAGGCTTCTGAGCCAGAGACAGCTGGGGATGGAGGAGAGGTGACTGGAGTTGGACAGACCAGAGGAGTTGAGTGTGTGGGACTCTGTGCCAACCCCGCCCTTGGAGGGGGGACAGATAGCGTTGTTTTGGGAGGTAGACTGTCTTGGCTCAGAAAGGGGAGGGCCTGTGGCTCTCAGGGGCTGAACTGGACAGCATGCACTATGACTGGAGAAGGTGAGCAAGAAGGCGCTGTATCCTACTACCTTGGGACCCCAACACCCAGAGAGGGCAAGCAGCTGGCCAAAGCCACCCAGAAGCCAGTGGTAGAGCTTGCGGTCCAGTGTCTTTTCCCTTCCCTGCTATTCTAAGACCCACCATGTGAGCCAGGCTGCTGTCAGGCAGCGGGGGCCTGGGCTTTCGGCCCCTGGAGGAAAGAGGCTCCAGGATCAAACTGGAAACTTGAGCTGCTTCCCACCACAGCAGGTCAAGGTGGCCCCACCGTGGTTTAGAGTCACGAGGATGAGGAAGAGAGGGGCACAGTGTTGCTGGCTCCATGACCTTGGGCCGCCACTTCAGATAGTAGTAGCCAGGTTGTTGTGATTTTGTAGCTAGACAATCTGTGGAAAGCACATGGGAGAGCTGGCTGCTGTCGTGATTGTTATCATTGTTTTGTTTGGGGTTTAAAGGTTCAGGTTGTAGAAACCCAGGGGCAAGTTCTGAGATTTGCTGTCACCCCTGCAGGCTGGGTCAGATGCCTTCATCTGGCAGAGCCTTAGTCTTCCCCTCTCTTAAATGGGAGCAGCAGCTCGTGTTCTACTCCGAGTCCCTATAATAGTCAGTGGAGATGAGCAGACAGAGCTTTTTGCAGACTCGGAGGGAGTTGCTCTGTTGGAGGGTCTGTCTATTTCATCCATGGCCATGGTCACAGTGGAAGTTCCCTGTGCAGATTCTAGAGGGAACCATGTCGGCAACCCAGATTGGCCTTTCTTTGGGGTGCAGCTTCACTGCCCCACTGGAGTGGGGCTTCTGGGGGACTGTACCGAGCAGCTGCCCAATAGCCCCATGGAAGCCTGAAGCCCTGAAGGATGGGCCTTCACGTTCACTGCATGTGCTTGGATACCTCTGTGCTTGCTGCCTGGGGCCGAGCCCAGCCTGGCTGGCAGTTCTGGGGGCTTCTAGGGCCAACACCCTAGTTCCCTTTGGGCCTTTCTCCCCCAACCCCAGTGGGGCCAATTTCCAGAGGGCCCCAGGGTAGCTCAGTCTGAGCTGTTGTTATTATAAGGGATTCAGGAGTGAAAATAGGAGGCTTGGGTAGACCTAGAGGTCCTGGTGTAGCTGTGTGGAAATGCTCTTTTTTGGTTTCACTCTAGTTTTTGCTGTCTTTTTCTGAGCACTTGGCATGTGCCGGGCAATGTGCCAGGCATGCTTTGGGAATTATCTCGTTGAGTACTCACTCTAACCCTGTGAGTATCTATTCCCATTTTATAGAAAACGAGACTCAGAGAGGTTGAGTCGATTGCCTGGGTTTAAACAGCCACACTTGAACCCAGACTATTCTCTCAGCCTCTGAGCTTGATTGGGTCTCCCCTGGGGGTGCCACCCCCACCTCCGTGCCCTGTGGTGTGTGTGTGTACATTCTCTGCACTACTGGAGCGGGCAGGATGGGTGCGTACCTCCCACTCCCCCCACATAGCTGACATTCCCCGCACCCTGATGGCATGGCAGGTGACCCCAGGCGAGCCAGACCCAGCCTTATATGGCAACAGGACATATTCTCTCCAGCTTCCCACAGGGACAGAGAGAAGTGGAGGGTCTAGGCGGGCATCCCTCAGAGTGCCCTTACCCTGGGGACTGAGCAGGGGGAGACGGGAGGATGGTGAGAGCCCCAGCTTGAGCCAGTCAGAGGCCAGGCTCTTTAACAAGATAAGGTGAGGCGTGCCCTTCACGTGCATCACCTCACTGACTCCTGTCAAAGGAACATTCAATTAGATAGATGCACAGTGACAATGTGTAAACACCCCACGGTACGAGGATTACTAGGCCTCCCATTTTAGGGATGAGGAAACAGGTAAAGTCACCTGCCCGAGGTCGCCCAGCCAGGAAGTGGCAGAGCCAGCAGTCTGACTCCAGACAATGCCCGTGGCCTGCCTGCCCTGGCCCCTGTCCACCCGGTGGCTATGGCCTAGCTGTGACACAGGCCTCTCTTGCTTATGTGGATAAGGATCTTTGGCTACTGTTTCAACCCTCCCAGCCCTCCTGGGTCAAATGAAGGGCACTCAGCATTCCCTGTAGCGTTTAGGTGCCTCATGGTTATGTCAGAATCCACGTGCCATCAGTCTGGGAAGAGCTGGGCACAGCAGGCTGTGTGTCTCTGCTCAGGGGGGTATATGTTTGCGGTTGGTCCCTCCCTCAGCAATGGGGGACCTCTGAGACCTGACCCAGGCACTACGCAGGTGTGTCTCTTCCTGTGTGCTGGCAGTGCCACCCTGTCCTTGCTCAGGTGAATGTGCCCAGCTGGCATGGCCGGGCACCCGTCTCTCTTGCTCTTGCTTAATATATTATAAGGGAGATGCTGATAAGCAGCCACGTGAGCCTCCGAGGATTCAGTGTCCCCACAGGTCCACCCAGCCATGACCTCAGTGTGGCCATGTCACAGGAAGCTGGAGATGGAATTTCTGCAGGGTCTGCTTCATTTGTGTAGTTGACGGGGTGTTTTTCTTCAGCTGCCCCATCTATTGGCGAGGACACAGCGTCCGGATGAGGCCCTAGAGCTGCCACGGGGAATGTGAGCCTGCTGTCCCTGTGGGTGCACGTTACAGACGCCTGCTACATGCCAGGCACCAAGCCGGGCATTTGTGGTCTGGCCGGGGCCCTTTAGGAACCTGTGGGCTGCGTCAGAGGCCTCACGGCCTGGGATGGTGCCACCTGTCCTTGGGGTTTTCGCCCAGGGTTTCAGCCACCAGCCCCTTGGATGGCCTCCAAGATGGTGATCTCTGCCCGCCCCAAAATCCTGCTGCAGCTAATACATAAAGGCAAGCCTGGAGAGCCAGGAGCAAGCATCCGGGAGCAGGTGCTAGAGGTATCAGCCCAGAAAGAGAGTTAAGTCTGGGGTAGGGGGTTGGGGACAGTGGGAATCAGGAGGGTGGCAGGGACCCGGAGGCCAGACACGGAAGAGGCTGCCGACCTCTGCTTGTTTTGGAAATAGCCCCTCCTGGACAGGAGCACTTGGATGGGACTTCTGGGGGTGGGGGAAGATTCTGGTGTCCCTCAGAGGTTGGAGGGGACCGAGAGGAGAGGCAGTGCACAGGTATGGCCACAGGCACTGTCCCCCTGGGCTAAATGGGAATACTCTGTCCCGTGTGGATGGCCTGTCACTACCAGATCAGCCAGGTGTCCAAGGACAAAGCAGAGCTTGCCCTTGAGGAGGGATGACCCGAGCGTCAAGGCTCGCCAGGAGGACTTTGTGGCACAAAGTAGGACAGAGAGTTGTGAGTGGGTCTCTTTGCCTTTCCCCTGCTCACCGTTGTCTCTTGGTGTGGCTTGAGTTTGGGTGATCCAAATGCATCACGATAGTAGCTAATACTTAGTGAGTTTCCGTGCAGTTAGCTCATTTAATCCTTACACCAACCCAAATGGGATCATCATTATGACCATCGTTGTGATCCCATTTCACAGATGAGGAAACTGAGGCCCAGAGTGGTAAAGCAAGTTGCCCAGGGCTGTGGAGCTGGTAAGTGCTGGATCTGGGGTTTGAGCCCAGGCAACCTGACTTGACCTCCCTCCCCCACCCCTCTGCCCCACACGCCCTACGTTCAGGGAGCTTATGTGAGGCTTCTGACCACTGTGGCTTTCCATAAGCCCTTTCCTTTCTGAAGCCTCAGTTTCTCCAGCTAGTGAACAAAGAGGACAGCTGGGTGCTCTGAGGAGTCCCTTCCGGGTTCTGTGACTGGGTAGATGTTTTAACAGGTCTGTCACCATCCTGGGCCTTGCCTGTGGACACTCTGGCTTGAGGAGTGGCTGCTCAGCCCCCGACTTCCTGTTTTCGAGCCCAGGCTCCTGCCTGCTTGCATGTCCTGGCTCGTTGCCAGGGACTGACCAGGCCACTGAGGCCTCTGCACTTGCTCCTCTGAGTATCAGTGGTCACTCTCAGAGCCCCGCATACCTGGAGGCCCTGACAGCAGTTTCTGCAGCTGTCAGGGACAGTGGGCTGGAGTGGAAGAGGGGGATGGGGGCAGAGTAAACCATCCAAACACACCCCATCCCCCTAGAGGGCTATAGAGTGGTTCCCTGGCCTCTGGAATAACCTCCTTCTACAGCTGCCCAAGAGGAAAGGTAACTCCCAGTATTGACTTTCTTTGCCCAGAAACTGGTAGCCGGGCTACCTTGTTCAGGGCAGAGAGGGAGCTGGGCTGGTAAAGGGAGATAGACCTTGAATTGTTAAAACTTTATGATATTGAGCAAGTTGAGCAACTGCTCTGGGTTGCAGTTGTCCCATCTGTGAAATAGGGATAGCCAGAGAGGGGAAAGAGAAATCATAACCGGCCTAAGCTGGGGAAGGAGGTTTGCTTCTGATCTGTTTAATAGTCCGTGGTGGTCTGGATGATGAGCTGTAGGGGTTAAAATAGATTGTATGGATGTAAATGTTAGGAGACAACAGTAATAAACAGCTAACATTTATTTAGAATTTACTAGGTGCCAGGCACAGTGTTAAGCACTGTACATATACTTACATACTATAATTCTCAGGACAAGCCTATGAGATATTTGTATCCTTCCTACAGATGAGAAAACCGAGACACAGACAAATGAAGGAATTTTCACACAGTTACTAAGTGGTTCAAACCCAGGCATTCTGGCTCCAACTTGACCTCTTTTTGTTTCTGCATTTTGCTTTTCTTCCAAACATCTGGACTGGATTCTATCTCTGTCTCCTCCGCCTGGGGACCCAGGGGTCCTGGAGTCTGGACAGACAGGGTACCAACCCACTGGGCATAGCTGGGTCCCGAGGCTGGGCAAGGATATGGGGGACAGACACCTGAAGGGAGGAAGCTGTGGGCTGTGCATGAGTAGGAACCAAGAATCCAAAGCTCGTAGGTGGGGTGGGAGCTGGCAGCACAGCCAATGGCACTACTGTTCCTGCTGCCTGCCCGCCTGCCTCCCTTGGCCCCTGCCAAAGGCATGGTCCACACAGCTGCCCTAAGCCCAGGGTCAGCAAGGGCTGCCTACCCACACATGAACAGGTCAGCTGCTTCTCCCAGCCCTGGTCACTCTGTGGCTCAAGCATTTGTCATTTTTGGCTCTAAGGAAAAACGTGATTCCAGTCTCTGAGTCCCCCTCCCCCGCCCCGTCACATACATGCACATGCTTTTGCAAAGTGTCTTTACCATTTCAGGCATGAGAGTAGAGAAAGTCATTCTGGCTAAATGGCAGGCTTCTCTATTCATTCAGCTGATGTTTATTGAGCACCTACTAGATGCTGGGCATTGCTGAGTGCTAGGCACCCGTGGAGCACGAGACAGTAAACACGTGCTCCTAGAACCCTGGCCGAGGGCCTGCCTCCTCCCAGCATCCTTCCAACACCCACTTCCTCGGGTCACTTCTCAGGTCTGAGCAGGGAGGGAACCAAGCGGCTTCCCAGCTCGGCCACTCGCTACCTGTACTGCTTTGAGCACATTATTTATCCTCTCAATTCAGTCACCCATCCTGCAGATATTTATTGAGCACCTACTATGTGGAACCCACATTCTCGCAGGGAGAGACAGACGATGAACAGTACTGTTAATAAGCAATTGTAGATTGTGTTAGGAGATGATTCATCCCATGGAGTAAAAGGAGATGCACAGGAAGGTAAGGTCGATGGGGCTGGCCTCATTGAGAAGGTGATGGGTGGGCAAAGGCTTGAAGGAGGTGAGGAGAGAGCCACACAGGTATGTGGGGATGAGCGCTCCAGGCGGGGGCTCAGCTAGAGCAAAGTCCCAGGTGGCAGCAAGTCTGGCATGGGGGAGGCATGGAAAGGAGGCCAGAGTGGCTGAGGTGCCCACTCTAGTGGGGGTGGGTGGGGGAGGACAGAAATAAAGTGGCATGTTAGGTGGTGAGGAGGAAACTGGCTTCATCCGTGAAAAGACCCTGCAGTGCCTGCCGAGCGCCTGGCCTGGGGTTGGGTCCTGCAAATGGGAGTTGTCGTTCACCACGCTGCAGCTCACGCCGTGCTCTCGTCCTTGCTCTCAGTTGCTGCCTGTGGTTCTTTGTTCGTCTGTGTGTGGTTTGTCTCCAAGACCAAGACCCATGTCCGAGCCCTTGAACCCAGTCTATCCGGATCCCTAGACGTGGTCGGTGCACATTACACATGGGCTCTGGGCTGGTGTGGATTCCGGTCGACTAGAATGTGGGAGCTGGGAGGACCCCTAGGTTTCGGATGTTGGGTCGTGCCTATGCCTCCCCGCGAAGGTGTCCCAGTTCCTAAAGGGGTAAGGTGAGGGGAACGTAGGCTAACTGGATTCCATTTAAACATTCTGAGATTGTGAACTTCCTACCTTTATGAAATGCCCTTTTCTGAACTGATGGCAGTAGTCAGTGGTAATTGTTTAAAGTCTTTAGTTGGCAAAATACAAACTTGGCCGCCTTATATTAGCACCTCACGCTATTTTAAATTTTTTTTGGAAGTGTTTCTTTCTGCATTACCCCGAAGTCTGAGAACCACTGACCTATTTGTCCCTCTGTTGGACAGATGTGGGATCTGGGACCCTGGGAGGTGCCTCATTTGCCCAGGGTCACAGACAGAAGTTAATTGTCCTCCACTTGGTCAGAGACTGGGGTGGGGGCAGCCGTGGAAAGAGCTATGAGAGAGAGCCAAGAGGAGGGGAAGTCCTGGCCAGAGCCGCCGGGAGGAGGGCAGCCTCCCGGGTAGCAGGAGAAGGTTCCAGCTCCAGCTAAGTGGAGGTAGGGCCATCCATGGTGCATTGTAATGAGGACCTGAGTCAGGCTGTGACCAAGCCAGCCGGACCCCACGGGCCCTGGCGCTGCCCTCCACCAGGCTGCTGGAGGCCCGGGTCCTGGAGGCTGACAGACACAGATTCCAAACCCACACTGCACTTCCTCAGCGGCCTGGGGACTTCACAAGTATTATTTAACCTCTCTGGTCCTTCATTGTCACCTGTAAAATTGGAATCATAGTGAGGATTTAATGGGATAGCACAGTGTCTGCCAAAAGCAAGGGGGCAATCAGAGTCCCCCGGCCCACGCTGCGGGTGGGTTTCTCCTTTGTCAAAGGGCCTCGAGGGAACATGGAGGCATTGAACCCTGGGAGGAATCATATTCTGCCTCACATTCGTACTCATTCAGCCCTGTTGCTTATTGAGCATTGATGGAGAGCCTGCGGCTAAGTGCTCGGAGTGGGGGGCCCTGTTGAGGAGGTGGGTACTCTTGTGCCCATTTCACAGCTGGTAAGGCGGGGACTGAGAGCCAAACCCAGAGTGTTTGGTCATCATTTAGGTTCTAGGCATTTTCCTAGTCTACTTTAAGCCCCTCGGACGTTTACATCACAGACTGGAAAGGTAGTGAGTTCCCTGTCCTAGGAGATGTGTAAGTACAGACTCGGTCATCAGGAGTTCAGGAAGAGATTGAGTGACTGACCTGATAACATTTAACATCACTTTAAACACGGACTTCCTGTAGTTTTAGGAGGAGGACCTTCGTCTTATTCGCCTTGGTCTTCCCATCCCCTTGCTGCCTAGAACAGAGCCTTGTGCACTGTGGTCCCTCAAAAACGGCTGAATGAATGAGTGAGGAGGGAGGGAGGCCTGTGTCCAGTTGGCTCAGTAATGAGGAAAGTGAGGTCCAGAGGGGAGAGGGGATTGCAGAGTCCAGTGCCAGCATGGGAACACACCCTCTGCTCCCTTACCTGTATGCAGGTTCTAGGGCTGCTTGAAGATTTGCAACAAGACCAGTACGATCCCTGGCCCAGTGCCGGCACAGCAGGTGCTTACAAGGTGGTAGCTTTTTGTTTTAAAGCCAGATGAGTGCCTGCTATCTACCCATTTTTAATAGTCGAGGTTAAGGATGCAGACTAAACGAGATGGAGCTCTGGCTGTGTGAGCCTCAGTTTCCTCATCTGTAAAATGGGGGTAATGATAATAGCTACTTCTTGGGCCCACTAGGAGACCCAAAGAGATCACGTGGGTAAGTGCTTCATTCTGGAGGCTCTTGTTAGTGTCCCCCACTCCCCCATCTGGTTCCGAAACGGCTCATTTGAGTCTCTCCCAGCATCTGAGGGGATGGTGGGCCCTGTTTTACAGGTGAGGACACAGGGGAGAGGGATATGTGACCTCCCAAGCAATGTACAGTTATTTTCTGGCTAAAGCAGAGACTAGTAAAACGACAGCTGTTGTTTGTTGAGCACTTGCTGTGTGCCAAGAGTCGTACATACATGCTCCTGGGGTCCACATATAAACCTCAAAAGCAGCTATGATAATTACACTCCTTTGGACATAAAGCAACAGAGATACAGAAAGGAATTAATGTGCTAGGCTCGCATACCTAAGGAGTTAATGCTGGAGCCAGGCGGCTTGTCTTTGGGAATCATGGCTTCACAGATCCCAGAGCTGGGATGCCCTGGGGGAGACCCAGGTCCCTGCACCCATAATTCAGAGGCTGTTTCTTCTAGAGCAGACCCTCCGGGCCCCACCCCAAGCTGCCAAGCATACTTCCTGCCCACAGGATGGATTTTGCAGATCTGCCCTGAGGGTTGACAGGAGGCCAGGACAAACACTGGAGGCTCCTGCCTTGTTCGGCCAAGTGCAGCCACCTGGTGGGAGAGAAGGCACGGGGCAATGGGCCTCTGTGCTAGCGAGCTCTGCCTGCTGACCCCTTGCTCAGCACTTGTCTGCTTGCCTCCGTAGGAGTTTCTCTGTGACCAGAAGTACAGTGATGAAGAGAACCTGCCAGAAAAGCTCACAGCCTTCAAAGGTACGCTGGGGCTGGCTGCCCCCTCTCCGGGGAGAGTGGGGTTGGCCCCCAGTCTCTCACACATAGGGCTCCTCACCCCCATAGGGCCAAGCTGCACCCCTGTTTCATCCAGAATGCCTCTCTTCCCCATGGGCTAAGAGACAGGGTACCTGGCCAGAGGGGGCCAGGCCCCTCCACCTGCCTCCATGCCAGCCCCGGCCCCATCACCCCTCGCCTGCGGGCCCCGGCCTGCCCCTGCCCCTCTCTCCCAGCTGCCCGGCAGGGCTCAGGTTGGCTCCTGTCGCCATGGCCCAGGCCTGCTCGCTCCCGGGTCCCCGGCACACAATCAGCTCTTTGTAGCAGCCCTGGCTTCTCCCCCTCCATGGTGGAGCGTCTCGGGAGCCCCTGTGGAGAATGGACGTTTGTGTCGCCACAGTGGGGCTGGGGGCAGAGTTTCTACCCATTGAATCCAGCAGCACGGGATGAAAAGAAAACAGGGCCCGGGAGCCCGCGCGCGGAGGGGCAGCATAAAGGTCCCTCTGTTCCCGGCCCTGGCGCTTGGTTGCCGGCCAGCGGCTCGAAAGGAGAGGAGCCCTGCACAGAAGGAGCAGACAGACCCACCTTTCCTGCCGGGAGATGCCTCGGGGCTGGAGGACCCGGCAAATAGCCTCGAGGCGCGTTGCCCCCTTCACATCTTGGCAGTGTGGGCATCCTCCCTGGTCCAAGGCAGAGAACCTGCCAAGTGCTCCTCAGACCAGACAGCTTAGCTGTCCTTGGGCAGCACATTGATGGCTAGGTGTTTGTTGAACGTTGACCTCGTGTGGGGAGCGCTTCAAGCGCGGCGTTGTGAGCTGTCCAGATCATCTCCATCCAGCCAGGCGGGAGATGATGCCCTCTTTGATGTATAGGAGAAATTCAGGCTCAGAGAGGTGGGGTCATTTGCCTGGGGTCACACAGCTCATCTATGGCAGAGTGGGGGTCTCGAACCCATATTGGTCTCACCCCAAAACCCCTGCTCGTAACCATTATTCAGTGCTACTTTTTACATTAAAAGAACTAGAACAAAGACACACCATCTCTCCCCCACCCCCCTGCCCTGTCCCAGCCACCCGTAGGACAGCTGCACAAAGGAGGCGCCGTCCCTCCCTTCTCTCTGGATACCAAGGAGTCACTCTTCAGAGGTGGCTGCGGGAGGAGGGACAGAGTCAGGGGTCGTAGGTGCTTGAGTGGGTGGTGCCCAACTAGAAAGGCTGGGGGGCCCTGACAGCATGAGAAGGGGCCCTGAGACTACCTGGAGGGACCTTCCAGGCAGAGGGTCGGTCAGTCCTGAGCCGGAGCATGTGGGGAACAGGCAGAGCAGCAAGGCCAGTGGGAGTGGAACAGAGGGGACGGAGGGAGAAGCAGCCTGAGAGGCCGGAGGGCAGACGCTGCTGAAGGTCGCAGGCCTTGAAGGTCACTGGGAGGACCTTGGCTTTCTCCTGCTGCCTCCTCTGTGCAGAATAGATCTCGAGAGCCCTGCTGCTCTGTGGCAGGTGTGAGCTGCCCAAGGCCACAGGTCTGTTTGCACACTGCCCGTGTCAGAAGATTCCAGCGTGCTCGGAGTTATCCTCTCTTGCTGTTGGAGGTTCCCCGGACCCCTGGGTCAGAGAGGTTTAATTCGGTCTGTAGGTGAGGTTTGTGGGGAGGGTCTGTGCTTCTGGACACTGTATGTGCCACTTTGTGGTCAAGGGCAGGCCCATGGGCATTTCTCCTGGAAGAGCATCAGCTTCATGGTGCCCAGAACCGAAAGGTCTGGAACCACAGGGACTCCTTAAATCGGTGGTTCCCACACCTCGCTGCCCATCGAAGCACCTGACACACTGAAAACACACCTGTTCCTGTGCCCACCACACCAAACCCGTATCTCCAGGGCTGGAACCTATTGTAGTCCCTTTTAGCTGATTTGCCGGCAGCCAGCCCGCACTGGTGGGGACCTGGGAGGACCAGTTGCCCTACCTTGGCTGAGGGTCAGAGTGGCCCCCGGGGCACCTTTCTCCATGGCACCTGTGGGAGAGGGGTGCAGGCAGGGTGAGCTCTTTCTTTGGAGACAACAGCTGAGATGATGGGACTCGAGTCAAGACCCCGCCACGGGGTGAGAAGTTGGTGTGGGCTCCGTGAGGACCTGGCCACTTGCCCTCAAGGGAGGCACTGGGACCCTGCAGGGGTGACCCTGCTTCCAAGCTAATGCCAGGTTTTGCTCTGTGATTTCCAGAGAAGTACATGGAGTTTGACTTGAACAATGAAGGCGAGATTGGTGAGTAGAGCCTTGAGTGTGTTGGGGAAAGACGGTGTTTGGTGGGTAGACGCTGTGAGGGTCCAGAGAGCCCCACAGACCCACCTGTCTGGGGAGTGTCATGATGTGACGAGCACACACTGAAGCCCCCCACGGTGGGCCGGGCCAGCCAAACCGGGTTTGAGCCCACCCGCCCTTAACCCGGATCCACTGCCCCCAAACTCCTCTTCCTACCGTTTCCCTCCCCGCTCAGCCTCCCACCCCAGGGGCCCCAGGATAGAGGGTGCCACCCTGCCCAGGGCTGGATGCTCAGGCTGTCGACACCCCAGCCCAGGGGACCGGTGTTTCCTTGGTCCCTGAGCCTGTCCTTCCATCTGGACACTATCGTGCAGTTGACAAGGTGCATCATGGGCATTAATTCCCTCATCCAACAGAACCTGTTTGTGTCCTGCCACCCAGACACTGGGGTTGACAAACGCCTGTCCCATGGCACTTATGTTCAAGGCAATATCTTGACCGTCACCACTATCGGAATGACACGGTCAAGGCCAGTTTAATTATCCCCATTTTACAGATAAAGAAACTGAGGCTCAGAAAGATGAAACGACTTGCTTGGGGCAAGTTGCTTGTGGCAGACACAGGGCCCAGGGCCCGGCCTTTGGTTTCCAAACGGGCTCTCCCTCCTCATTCACCCTGAACTTCAGTATCGCTGCTGCGGTCGGCCTTTTACTCTTCCTCTGTCTTCTCTCGTTCTTCTCCCTTTTGAATATTTTTATTCTTTAGGAAAAAATTTGGGGGGTTATCAAGTTAATATATCTTCCTCATAAAAACTTTTGGAAAGCACAACAAAGCACAAAGACAAAAATATGTTACCCACAGCCCCACCTCCCAGAAAGAACGGCTATAAGTATTTCAATTTATGTCTTTCCACTCTGCTGTAATCACAAATGCTGTTTTATACCATTTTAGAACCTCAGTTAAAAAAAAAATAACATTGTGAGTATTTTGAATATGGTTAACTTTTCTTTTGAAATATGATTAATGGCTCCATAGTATTCCATTGAGGGGACACACTATAATTTATTCGGCAGACACCTTCATGCCTTTGATAATTCTCTGAAGAACAGCTTTGCACAAGAGTCTTGGTCCATACCACTGATTATTTCTTTAGAGTAAATCTCAGGAATTAGACATCTGGGTCAGAGGCTTCTGAAGCATCTGGCCAAATGGCCTTCCAGAAAGGTCTTGCCAATTTAGAGTCTGGCCAGCAGCTCGTGGGAGACCTTTCACTTCTTCCTGCAGAACGCTGCCCAGCTTTCTTTGAAATGCCCTGGACATCCTGGCACCTAGGGGTCTGGCAGCAGTCCTGCCTGCTGTGCCTCTCGGGTGAGCTGGCGCACCACTGCCTGGCCCTCAAATCAGCCCCTGGGGCACCCTCTTTCCCGCCATCCTTTGCTGTCCCATTGTTCACAGAACAATCTGAAGGAAATTGCCTCAGATCTTGGGAGCCTGGCGGTCAGAGGCAGCGACTTGTCGGGGTGTAGTGATTTTTGGTGCCTCCCTTGTTTTTCTTGAATTTTGTTCTTTTGTTGGTTTTCCTGCTGTGCAAGATATTTTTGTCACCCTCTCCCTTCTGGCCAACGCGGAGCCCTAGGACTGCAGGGTGGGAGTGGCAGATAGGGAGAAGTGGCCCCCTGGCACCTGGAGAGTGACTTTAGGTGCCTGTGGTCAGGCCAACTCCCTGACCCCACCTCACTGGGCAGTGACTTCCGGGGTAGCTGGGCAGCGAGCCCACGGCTCCCCTAACCGCAGGAAGCAGCGGGTAGTCATTCCATTTCTGTGCACCTGCTTTGTGCCACGTGCGTTTTATGCATCATCCCTCCAAATGATCCCGTCAACCCATTTTACCATTGATGGAAGCTGGGGTTCAGAGAGGTTAAGTAGTTTGCCCCGAGTCCCACAGCCAGAAATAGCAGAGCTGAATTCCAAACTGGCTGTCTGATGCTAGAAGCCCCTGTCTCTAACTGCTAGTTTCTACAGCCTCCAAAGGGAACAGGGTGTGGTGGGCCCATTCTCCCTAGAGGAGAAAGGCCATTGACTGCAGTCTCCAGGGAGGGGCTGTCCTGCCAGGCTTCTTTTGGGCGTGGGGTGCCTGAGGGAGCTGTGCCAGCTTCCCCACTCGCCCCCGCCTCCTGTCTCCACTTAAAGGATCTGCTTTTCCTCCGGCAGACCTGATGTCTTTAAAGAGGATGATGGAAAAGCTTGGGGTCCCCAAGACCCACCTGGAGATGAAGAAGATGATTTCGGAGGTGACAGGTGGGGTCAGCGACACCATCTCCTACCGAGACTTTGTGAACATGATGCTGGGGAAACGGTCAGCTGTGCTCAAGCTGTAAGTACCCCCCCGCCTGTCCTGGGGCCTCTGAAGGCGTTGTGTGTGGAGAGGCCCCTAGCTCAGGCACCCTAGCCATTCCCCAGCCAGGAGGTAACTCACTGTGTGACCCACTGGGCAAGGTTGTTAACTAACTTCTCTGAACCTGGTGTCCTTATCTGTCGAATGGTCATGTTCACATGTACCTTGCAGGTGAAGTGAGTGGGTAGCAGAAGTCTGGTGGAATCAGCGCTCAGTAAGCGGCAACTGTGAGGATGGTGGTGGTGATGACGATAAATCTGCTGCTGAAACCTGCTGCACCTCAGTGCCCTCATTTGTAAAGTGACTCTGCTACCCCACGGGGTTGTAAGCATAGTGTAGAGTTACAAACTGGCTCTAAAGGGTAGTAGAGTTCGAATCGTACGCTATTCATAAGACAGAGATATAGTAAATACCTGCCGTGAAGCATTGTCCTGAGGGTTAATGACATAACATAAATGAAGAGCCTAGCCTGGTACTTGGCTGATGGCACACACCTAGTACATGGTGGCCAAAATCACACTCTGTACGTAGGTACTTCTCCACTGAGGAGCTGCAGAGAAATTCCCTGGAGAGTCTCATGGTATTTGAGCTGAAAAGGACCTCACTCGGCTTTTAGAAAATAAGATTAATTAATTTTTTTAAATGTACAAATGTCAAATATGCCTGTTTGATTTTACAACAGGGAAAGCTGAGGCCCCAGGAAGCTGAGTAAACAGCTCCTGAGCCCACAGTTTGGGCTGGTCAGAGCTTTCATTGTGGGTGGGATGGGGCAGGGTGTGTGTGCAGAAAACTGTCAAGGTCCGATCGCGCTGCAGAGGCCGGGTGGTAGCAATTGGAGTGACGGTGCTATAAAAATGACACTGAAGATTGAGTGGACATTTACTGTGTGTCAGGGACCCGTCTGTGTCTTGACTCCTTAGATTTAGCATTTGTTAATTCAGCAAATATTTACTGAGTACCACCAAACGCCAGGAATTATTCTAGATGCTGGCGACACGCGTTGCTGGCCTTGTGGAGCTTGCCTTCTAATGGAAGGAGACAGACAAAAGAAACCAATCCAAAACACCAAATGGCAGTAGTTAGTACAAAGAAAAATACAATGGGCAAGAGGAACGGAGACGGATGGGATGGTGGGCAGGGAGGGTCTCACTGAGAAGGTGACAGTTAGTTGACCAGGGCTCTGAGTGAGAGAGATGGGAAGAGGTGAGCCACGTGACGACCTGGGGAAAAGCATTCCAGGCAGAGGACATGGCACGTGCAAAGGCCCTGAGGTAAAATCGTGCTTGTATGCTCGAGGAACAGCACAGAGGCCAGGGGGTCTAGGCTCTCAGTAAGTACAGTGAGTGAAGGTTGTCAGCAGCGATGGGCAGGGGCCAGGGGACATGGGGCCTCGTAGGCCACAGTCAGACTTAACATTTTGTACTAATGTGGAGGGATGCCATTGGAGTACTCTGAGCCAGGGACTGACTTTTAAAAGGCCCCCTCTGGCTACAGCAGGGACGAGAGTGGCAGCAGGGAGGCTGTACAGGTAAGAGATGAGGCCAGTCGGTCTGGAGAGGTGGCCGTGGAGGGGGCCAGGAGCTGTTGGAATTGGGAGTGATTTTGGAGGTAGAGCTGGAAGCATTGCTTAGATGCCCAGATGCGGGGCATAAATGAAAACAGGGAGTCCGATGGTTCTAAAGTCTGAGTAACTGAGGGAATGACTAATGTTTGCTTGGAGGAGAAGAGCGGGTGGAGAAGGTGGGATTTAAGAATCCGGTTTTTGATGTGTTCAAGCAGAAGGGCCCTCCAGACATCCAAGGGAAGAGGGGAGGAGGGAGCTGGAGGTGCAAATCTGGATCTCAGAGATAAGCTGTTTGTGGACTGTCACCCTTTGGATGGGACGTAAAGCCAGACGACTGGAAGAGCCCACCCAGGGAGTGACTAGATGGAGTAGGGCACTGAGGCTTGGAGCAGCTCCTGACGTCAACACTTCTGGCACCCCCACTTCCGGATGGAAACACAGCATCCGTGGGGTTAAGTGTCTTCCTGGAGTCAAGAGCTGGGACAGTAGCAGGGCTGGGACTCCAATCCAGGCTGTTTCCCTCCAGAGGCTGCACCATGAACCCCTGTGCTCTACACCCCTGACTTGACCCTCTGAGCAGTGGGAGGTTTTGAAGCTCCAAAGGGGTTGTGAGCAGAGCCGTGGCCCAGCCTAGCTCTTCTTCCTCCAGGCAGCGTGGTTAGGGGAAGGCCCATGGCCTGGAAGTCAGAGATCTAGTCTCTCTTCCTGCTTGGTCTGCTTGTGGCTCTGAGGAGTCATGTCGCCACTTTGCACCAAGTTTTCTCCTCTGTCAAATGGGACTAAGAGTCCCTTCCATGCAGCTGCCGTCTTGGGCTTCTGAGAAGATCCTGCTGGAGAATGGATGAAGGGCATTCTGCTGAGGACTTTGCAGATGTGAGGGCTGGGTGACTTTTCCCCGGGTGAGGGGAGGAATCCTAATCTTGTTTCGTTTTTTTTGTTTTTTTTCCCCATCTCTAAACCAGAGTCATGATGTTTGAAGGAAAGGCCACCGAGAGCAGTCCCAAGCCAGTCGGTCCCCCTCCAGAGAGAGACATTGCCAGCCTGCCCTGAGGACCCCGCGGGGACCTGTCCCTGCCCTCCCTGCCCCACCCCTCCCTCCTGATCTTGCTGCACTTCTGGACTCATTGCAATGTCTTTTTTT
This sequence comes from Rhinolophus sinicus, assembly GCF_057876585.1. Lineage (NCBI taxonomy): Eukaryota > Metazoa > Chordata > Mammalia > Chiroptera > Rhinolophidae > Rhinolophus > Rhinolophus sinicus. The sequence goes on along the minus strand of NC_142516.1, from coordinate 4,761,587 downwards.
TCCCCCCTGGTTGTTGGGCATGATTATTTTTTCATCTGCAGAATCTGATCTCTTTGTAAAGCACAAATGATCTGCCTTAAAGGGGCTCTGGGGCCCCTCCCTTTCTTCTTCCCTCCTTCCCCACTCCCTGTGCAGAAGGGCTGACATCAAACCAAAAACCGGAAGTGCCGGGGCCAGGGCAGGGCGGCTGGAAGCCTGTGATCCCCACTTGGAGCCGGCATTGTCCAACCTTGCTGGAGGTCACTGAGCTAAGTCCAGGCTCGCTGGCCTGGCTCTGGTGAGGACCTCAGCCCACTTTTAGAAGACCCTGGAGTAGGGACGAGGCTGCAGGGCCTCACTAGGGTTTCCTCAGACGCTCTGAAGTTCCAGTGCTCTCAGGTTGTCCAGGACGTGGCCACTCACTGCCCCAGTGATCCCCCCTCAGGCCACACTTCTTCTCGCCCTTAATGAGGGGCAGAAAGAAACAAGGAGAGGAGCTTGGTAATTGGAGACCCTCAAGAAGGTTCCGGAAGGAATCTTCTGGCCTTACCCCTTGGCCACACCTTTCTAGACAGCTTAGAGGGAGCCCTGTCCCTTGCTGGGGCAGCAGAGGGCTTCAGAGGTAGAGGGGAGGCCAGGGGCCTTGGGGAGGGGGGTTCAGCTCAGTCTAGTCCCACCTTTTAGGAGGATGCTGAGGGCAACAGGCTAGGAAAATGACTAAAATGTTCACAGCAGAAAGTCAGCACCACTGTTAAGCCAAGAACTGAGACACAGGAGGTTGCCTTTCTGACCCCAGTCTGCTTGAAAACTGACTGCTTCCCCCATGACCTGCCCACCTTACTCAGACCATTCATTCATTCACTCACTCAGTCATTCAACAGATATTTATTGACCATCTATTATAAGCTTTAAGCCCCCCCCACACTTTGTCCTGACATGTGCTGTGTCCCGTCTCTAACTCATTTCCCCATTTCCAAATCGCCCAAAACCCTTGAGTGTGGGGATTCCATTGGAGTCACCTGTGTCCCTTATTATGGACTCACTCTTAAAGCTCTGATCCCCCTGTAGGTTAGCTGGGCCAGTCCTCACATTTCACAGGTAAGGAAACTGTGGTGGCCCCCAGGGATTAAGTGCCTGGCCCAAGGTTAGGAGTTAGTCGAGATGGAAGAGTCTGGACTCAAGCCCAGGTGTTCAGATGCCCTGCCCATGCATCATCTCTGCTCGGGGCTGCTTCCGTCAGTGATGAAAACAAGGGAAGGGGCAGGGCGAGGCTGTTTCCTAGGACAGCACTTGGGGAGGGGCCTGGGCCAGGACTCACCCTTCCCAGTGCCTCTGAGTTAGCATCAGGGTCAGGGGAAGGGCCAGGCCTGCCTCTGCTGTTCCGCCTTCCCCAGGGCTTCTGAGCTAAGCCACTTCTCAGAACTCACGCAGGAAGCTGTCACACTCGGCCCCATCTTGGCTGAGCAGGGACCTCAGCCTTGACCGCACCTGTGTTCTGGAGTCCCTCACCCTGCCTGCTCAGGACTTAGATGCAATCATCAGTTGAACATATTTATTAAGCACCTGCTGTGGGCCGAGAGCTAAGAACCCAGTCACGAAATAGACAGTTACATGAAATTTAAAGTCTAGTGAGGAAGTCAGACTCGGACAAGGACGAGTTAGATGAGAGGAAAGGGGGGCCATGGGGTGACTGCACTGCAATCCTGGGGAGACCAAGATGGGCTCCAGACTGAGCAAGAGCCTTGCAAAAGCATTTGCCAAACCTTAAGTGAAAATGTCTGGGTACTGTTAGAGCCATTGTGGGCTCTCTGTGGCTCCTCAGTGACCCATAATCAAAGACCCAAGGAGCTGCCTGACAGCAGCTTAAGGGAGTGGAGCAGGTCGGGGATGGGGTACGGGCCAGGTGGGGTTAGTTTGCTGGTCTCAACCAGTTCAGGAGCAAGATTACTTGGCCGTGACTGGTTGGTCCTTAGGCTAAGGAGCTGCTCAAATGCACAGGCCTAGTTGAAGTTTAAACCCCAGCAAAACAGTTTACCCTGTAAATGTAAAACCTCACCCCACCCCCTTCCCTGCCTTGGTTTTTTCCTCCCGAGATCATTTGAGCAACTGCCTGTCCCCACCCCTTCCCACTACCTCTCCTCTAGGGCACGATGAGACCTTTGAGCAAGGTGAAGTGACATCGTCAGCGTACTTGGTCCTCAGAGAGGAGGGCACGAGCAACCAGGCTTATTGTCCACAGGAAGCCTTAAGGGAGAGCAAGTGGGTGTGTCCCCAGCTTCTGGAAAGAGCAGGACAGAGCGTTCATTGGATAGGAGAATCCTGGGAAACCACACAAGTTCCTTGGCCATTTCTTGGAACTCAGCTCCTGGAGGGAGAGGGGCTTGAGTGGTTTCTGGAAGGGGGGGGGGGGGCTGCATATATTTCAGGTTGTGGCTATTGGCCCTGGGACTCTTACTTCTCTGGCTAAGGGCTCATTTTCTTAGAACTTCAGCTATCTCTCTGAAAGACCAAATCTAACTTGGGGATTGCCAAGTGTGGCTTTGTCCCTGCAACTCTAAAGGAAGGAGTGTGTGGGGCAAGTTCAAGTGGATGGAGTATGTGTGCGCGTGCGTATGAGAGTGTGTGGTGCCAGGTATCACCTCTGCATACTGGGAATAAAACAGACAAACTATCAACGTCTTGACTGGTGTATTTGGGGGCGGGGTTCTGGGACTCAGCAAATTCAGAGAAAAGCGACCTAATATAGTAACATCGAATGAATGTGTCCTGTGTACCAGGCTGTTAAACTAACTTCATTTGCTTCTCACAACAACCCCGCGAGACAGGTTGTTTGTCATCCTTGTTTTATAAATGAGAAGCAGGCTTGAAGCAGATGCGCAGTTTGCTGAAAACCAAACAGTGAGTGGCAGAATACAACCCCCTACTTCAAGTTAAGAACCTCTGTCCTAGAGCATTTAAAACCCAAATCCACTGCAGAAATGTGTACATAACGGTCATCAATTAGCATCCAGACAAGCTGAATTCCGAGCCAGCCTCCACCGCTTTCCGCCCCGGGGGCGCTGGGTAGTTTTCTTAAGTTCCCGGTGCTTCCAGTTACATCAGTTAAGTGGCAATAACAACTCCTGGGGGACTAGGACGTCTCGAAGATTAAATAGCACATGCAAAGTGTTTTGCGCTTTCCAGGCTCTTGCTTCGGAAATGATTACCTTGACAGGAATAAACAAAGATGATCTCTGGTGCCCTTTAACCTCCCCTTGCAGCGCCCGTGCTGAGACGCAGCAGTCGCCGGTGGCCAGGCCCCAACCCACCCACTTTCTGAACCCCTTTTCCTCCACAACCCCCTCCAAAGCCGCTCTCAAGAGCTTCCCCTGGAAACGTGTATCAAGTCCTAACTTCTCTGAATCAAGAACTATTAATCACCACCTACAGCCAAAGGTTACTGTGGGGTCTCAACGGAACACTGAGCGTGGACCGCTCAAGCACGCGCCGTCCGATGAAACAACCCAACGCTAAGCAAACCCGTCCTAGTTGCGGACGCGGGGGGCGGGGCCTGGACGCTGCAGGACGCAGGCGCGCGGGCCGAGCCGGCCAATGGGAGGCGGCGGCCTGGAGAGCGCGCGACTTCATACACTCCCTCAGCCTTATCGAACCGCAACGCCCACCGAGAGGCGTGACGCCACTTACGCGCGCCGGAAGTTCGGGGCTCGCTGCGCGCCGCTAGCGCTGAAGGAAGGAAGTTGGCGTTGGAGCGGCCTGGGCTGTGTGGGCAAGGCCGCGGGGCAGCTGCGGCTGCTGCTACGACCCGCCGAGTCCGACGCGATGGGAGACGAGATGGATGCCATGATCCCCGAGCGGGAGATGAAGGTCAGATACCGGCCGGGGCCTTCGCGTTGCCTTGGAGCCCCACTGAACGGCGAAGCGCGGTTGCCGGCTGCCCCGCCTCCCGCTTGAACTTTCCCGGCGTTCAGAGTTCTCACCTACGCGTCCTGGAGCACTCTGCGGTGCCGCCGGCGTGTTAGCCCCGCCGAGTGCAGTGTCCCCTTCCCTGGGTGGTCGTGTGCGCACCACCTCAGTTTCTCTAGCTACTTAACATGGTGGTCGGAGTAGCGATAATAATTGCTGTTCATTGAACGTTTACTGTGAGCCAGGCACTGGGGTAATCACACAGCAACCCTACGAAATAGTTAATATCAAGATGCAAGTCGAGGTTCGGAAGGTAACTTACCCAGAATCACGTCTGACAAGGAGGCTGTAATGCAGGCGTTTTGTAAGACCCTCTCTTCACTCTCGTTGTATTACCTCTGTAAGGTTCTCCGGGCTTGTCTGGTGCAGAGCCAGGGTTCATCGCCTGTCCTACAAAATCTTTAGTTTATTAGACTAGGAGGGCTGTTTCGGTACTGGAAGTCTGCTTGCAGTCGGGAAACGAAGGAGAGGGGCACGTGATCCCAGTGAAAATTACAAGCACCTGAAAGGGAGTAAGTTGCGGGAAGATGTTAGGCATTTGAACAGCAAATCACTGAAATGCGTTTGGAGTAGTGACTCGCTCTTCCTTCTTGAGAATCACTTCCTGAGTGAACCACCCAATGAGAATGTGCCGTATTCCTCAGATATGCTGGGGCTGAAGGAAAAAAGGTTTTAGAACCACAGGCTTAGAAGATGGTAGTGTCCCTTTAAGTTGCTGATTACAACAGAAAAGAGAGCACTCTCCTGCCTTTTCATCTCACTGGCCCTCCACCCCTTGTGACCAAGACCCAAATAGAATATTTGGGATTATCAGGATAAGAGGCACAAAAAAAGACCGAAAAATTTTATTCTACTTCTGTTTGAAACCATAGTATGGTTTCACCTGGAAAGCTATGTGTGTATTTTTGATCATCGTACTCAGTTGGAATTAAGAGTATTTCAGTTAATCGTTTAGCAAATGTGCATTAAACATCGAATCCAAGGAAATTTGTATGTGGGGTGTGTTAGGGATCCTGTATGAAACACCGTAAGTGTACAAAAGTGAAGGCTGAGAATGGCTGTTTTTCGCTTTTACAGTTTTGGAATGTGAGCAAAAGGGGATTCGCAGTCTTTTCACCCAAACCTCAACTTAAGGACAGGTATATAATTGAAGAAAAAAAATTCAACCACCTACAGTATACCTTAACATAGTGATTTGGTAAACTTACGGAACTCTTTTTTTACCAAGAGGTTCTGCATGCTGAAAATTGTCTTTGGAAGCATATAGATAAATTCATGGAAGACTACGCGAGTCTGGCATTGACAGGAGGTTGGGGAATGCTCCCAGGCCCTGAGTTACTAAGGAGCATAAAAATGGAAGGAAATGAAAACTGGATAGACATGGGGGCGGGGGGTGGCAGTGGATGTGGCAGAGGTGATGTCGCAGGCACTTGTAGAAGGGAAGCAGTGTTGTGAGGTGAGGCTCCAGAGGTGGGTGGGTCAAGTCGTGCCTGGCCTTACAGCCTGTGTTAAGGATTTTGGACCTGTGTGTGGATGTCCTCATGGCATCCAGGTATGTTTTCAGGTCTTGAACACCAAGAGATTGACCATGCATATCCTTTTTGTGTTTAACATTTGATGCAGGTAGGTCATTTCTTGGGATTCGGTTATCTTTCTGTGGTCATTGTTTACACACACACACACACACACACATTTGTTGAGTACTGCAGTAGAAGTTTGAGCCTACAGTGTAGTTGGATGATGCTTTGAATATTTAACAGCTTTTAAAGTACTACTCTGGGTCATGAGACAATACATACTATGAAATAGGACAAGGTTATAAATAATAAAGTGCAGCTTGGGTGGTGGTTAAGACAATAAACTAGGAATTCAGAAAAGGACAAGGTCACCGTGAGTTGAATTAGTCAAGGAAGGCTTCATGATAGAATCTTTAGAAATTTATTCCATTGAATAAATATTAATAAGCGCTATGCCAAGTACCATAATACGCACAGGCAGCTTACAAATGACTGGGTCATACAGTCCTTGGTCTCGGGGGAATAGGTGTTTTGGTGGTACTGGAATTGGATCTACTGTAATATGATGACACATGATTTAACTTCCTGTTTTCCCTGAACTGATCTTGTTTTGATCCCTCACAACAGGATTTTCAGTTTAGAGCACTGAAAAAAGTGAGGATCTTTGACTCCCCTGAGGAGTTGCCCAAGGAGCGCTCCAGTCTGCTTGCCGTGTCCAACAAGTATGGCCTGGTCTTCGCTGGAGGAGCCAGTGGGTTGCAAGTTTTTACTACTAAAAATCTTCTTATTCAAAATAAACCTGGAGACGATCCCAATAAGATAGGTAAGTTACTTGCTTTATGTTGCATAGTAGAGAGAGGCGTATAATGAAGTGCTAACGTCGTTTCCTTCCCGAGAAATCATTCTAATACTACAGTTAAAACTGCTGTTAGTCCTGAGGTTGACCCCCAAGAAGAGTAAGTTCTAGGTCGGATGCTGGAAGCCTGTCTGGTTGTTCTCTTTGGTCCTTCGTATTTCTCTTTCAATGAGTTGTTCCTCTGACCTCAGAGGGAAGAAGAATGTACCATTCTGCCATGTATTCATTTTTGCTCAGTTGACCTTGGGTTCCCTGGCTCTCTAAGGGAAGGGTTTTGTTGCACGGCCTTTTCGTTGGCACAACACTACCATCTAAACAAATAGGAACGTGTATTATTGGGAGCATTGTTGCAAAAATATGGGTTCATGTTGGCAATATTGTGATTTATAAGAAATACATATTTGGTCTTCCTCCATTTCTGGCTTACAGGTCCCAGAGCTCTTGGAATTTCCTAAGTGTTGGGGGGAGTGTCTTTTGTTACCTTAATGAGGTAACTTTTGTAAAGTGCCTGAGGATGAGGGCTGGTTGCCTTTGGAACTAACCTAACCGTGTGATTAGAGGGTTGGAACTTTCAGTAACCACCACCACACACGCACCTCCAGGGAAAGGAGAGGGAATGGAGGTTTAATCAGTCACCAATGGCCAACGATTTAGTCAGTTGTGCCTATGTAATGAAGCCTTCATCAAAAACCCGAGAGGATGGGGTGGGAGAGTTTCTGGGTTGGTGAACACGTGGAGAAGCAGGGAAAGTCTGGAGAGGGCACAGCAGCCCCGCAGCCCTTTCACATACCTTGCCCTGTGCCTGAGTTACATCCTTTTATAATTAACCACTGATCTAGTCAACATATTTCTCTGAGTTCTTTGAACGGTTCTAGCAAATTAAACCCAAAGAGAGGGTTGTGGGAACCTCTGATTTATAGCCAGTCGGTCAGAAGTGCAGGTAACAACCTGGACTTGTGTTTGGTAAGTTGGAGGGAGTCGTCGAAACCTCCATTCTGTAGCCAGTCGGTCAGAAGCACAGAGACCCTGGGCTTTCGTCTGGGTCTGAAGTGTGTGCGGACGGGGTGGGCATGTGGAGTACTCTTGTAGGACTAAACTCTTAACCTGTGGGATCTGATGTTATCCCTGGGTCGATAGTGTCAGAATTGAGTTGAATTCTTAGACATCTTGCTGGTTCTCAGAATTCATTGTTAGTGCAGGGGAACCTCTCTACCTGTGATGGAACTGGGTCTGGGAACACAATTTAAGGACACTTTTCAATGGGCAACAGTCACAGTTAGTTTCCCCAGGTCATATGAGGAAGAGTTCCAGGAATACTTAATACTTCGTTATACAGCGGTAAGAAAGCTAACATTTAACCTGCATACCTAGGTATTGGGGTGTTTGTGTTTATGTAGATGCAAAAATTGTTTCATAGATTGAATAAAAGTGTTGTGACTTATGCTTAGAACATTCCATTTTCTGCTTTGTCTTTTTTTATGTTTTCATAGTTGATAAAGTTCAGAGTTTGCTAGTTCCTATGAAATTCCCGATACATCACCTGGCTCTGAGCTGTGATAACCTCACGCTCTCCGTGTGCATGATGTCCAGTGAATATGGTTCCATTATTGCTTTTTTTGATGTCCGCACATTCTCAAATGAGGTAAGCTACTAGTAAACTGTATTGTCGGTATGGGACCTGCGATTTCCTGGTGTTGAATCACAACCTAGAAATTCTTAGTTGACTCTTGAAGTCCTTTTCTAGATTAAAATATGAGTTTAAGAAAAGTCCTTAATTGTAGAATCATAGATCTTCAAGGTAGAAGGACTTCAAAAAATTATTTGTTAGCACCACCTGCCTTACGGTATTACCATTTTTCACTTACATGTGAAACAGCCAAACCCAAGGCCACTGAGTTAATAGATGTCAGAAGGCCCTGCATCCTGGACTCCTAATGCAGGGTTCTTCCATTCCCAACAGTTTAGTAATGGGAATAGTCTGCAGTGTCAGGTGTTTCCGCTGCCTGTGTGCCAGCTGCCCTCGTGCTCTACATGCCTCATTGTTTATGCCTACCTCAGCCTCACACAGTAGGTCATGTGGTCTTTATTTTATAGATGGAGGAACAGGCCATAGAGTGTAAGGAACTGTCCAAGGGCCCAACGCTATGAAGAAGCAGAGCCCAGATTTTAATCTAGTGTCTGCTCTTTGTCAAGTATTTTGCATGTGTGTATCCCCTTTTGGGAGCCCCTCCACTGTGCTAGATGAACTGATTGCCATTTTCAAAGCTGTTGAAATTGTCTGGAACAAAGAGGTTGTTGCGTAGAGCTCAATTTTTTTTCACGGTCCTGGAGAAAAATGAACTGTAATTTGAGAAAACTTACATAATCAGTACTTTTCTTTGACTGTTACGTGTCTGTATATTTATTAAGCTTCTGGGCATTTGTTTTAAAAGGCTAAACAGCAGAAGCGGCCGTTTGCCTATCATAAGCTGTTGAAAGATGCAGGAGGCATGGTGATTGACATGAAGTGGAACCCCACTGTCCCCGCCATGGTGGCCGTTTGTCTGGCTGATGGTAGCATTGCTGTGCTGCAGGTTACAGAGACAGTGAAAGTGTGTGCGACGCTTCCTTCCACCATAGCAGTAACGTCTGGTGGGTAATATGACTTTCACTCTATGATGTATAGTAATGATAATCTATTTAAAAATTAGTTTCTGGAAGTAAAAGCAAATGGGTTTTTTGCTGTATTCATTGTTGTTTAGTAGAAGTAGAGAGAGTGTTCTTTATTTCCATAGTTAATGTCCTTGAAACCAAACGGCATAGATGATTTAATTTGAATGTGCTTGGGTGTTCTGGAGAAAGAAATATTTTGGTGCGACTGGGCTAGAACTGTGTTTTTGAGAATAATTGTTTCTGGATCTAAAATAGTTGTACCCTGAAAGTCATTTGTACCTTTTGGGGGTAAAAGTATTAGAAATGTCCAATAGGAGCAAGAGAATGATTTCTTGATGTTTGAAAACTTTTTCTATTCCCTTGTCTTATCGAAAGACTAGAGTTTTACATACTTTCCAGCTTTCAAATGGGCAATGTGCCATTGAAAAGGCGTTTTTACCGTGTTTCCCTGAAAATAAGACCTAGCCGGACCATCAGCTCTAATGTGTCTTTTGGAGCAAAAATTAATATAAGACCCAGTCTTATTTTACTATGATATAAGACCGGGTCTTATGTAATATAATATAATACTAGGTGTAATATAGTATAATATAGTACTGGGTCATATATTAATTTTTGCTCCAAAAGATACATTAATTAGAGCTGATGGTCCGGCTAGGTCTTGTTTTCGGGGAAACACGGTAGTGGTCGATTCAGTGGCCCAGTGATTAATCATAATTGGCTTATATCATTAAAATGGTTTTTTTTCTTTTTTACTTTGCTGAGTAAGGATGATCCTACAGTCTTCCATGGACTGATAAAGGAACGAGAAGTGGTGATTATGTAGCTGTTTTGATACAGATCTCACTGGTTTGCTCCATTCTTCAGTTTTTAATTGGTAGCCTTCTCTTTTTTGCTCAGTGTGCTGGAGCCCCAAAGGAAAGCAGCTGGCAGTGGGGAAACAGAATGGAACTGTGGTCCAGTATCTTCCTGTAAGTCTTGCCTAGCACTGTTCTTACTAAAGGTACCCACTGTTTGAGGGGTGGTTTTGGAGTACCTCTGGTGTTTTTCCTATTAAAGTGTACTTTATGCTCATCAGTACACAAATGAATGCAGCAAAGAGTGGAGCTCTTCCCTCCCACCCATCCCATAGTCCTTCCAGAGACACCCTCTTGTTCCGTTTAGTGGGAGCCTTCCAGACTTTTCTGCTTATACGCATAGTCTGTGAGGGGATGCATTATTTCTGTTTCGCTTTTTAAATAGAATGTGATCATACTCTACACATGATTCCCCAACTTTATATTCCCAATCCATTCCATAAAAACCAAGCTTACGGGGGACAAGAGTTAGTGAAAGGGCTTTTACTGGAATGCAGAGTCACTTTGGGTTAAATCGCAGTAATTTGTCCTCTAGCTGAGTCCATCTTAAAGGTTTAGCTTCTCTAACTACAGGCAACAAAGAAAATGGATGTGTGTATTGTTGTGTGTACACTCTGTCATCCTCCCCTGTGGTTGTCCTGAGTTAACATTCACAAATTTTTTTCAGTATAAACTGACAGAGAATCCACGTATGTCTGGTCAGGCCTATATGGGAAGGAGGGGTTTACCGGCAATGCCGGGACCTGTGCTGTTGTGCATTCCTCCTTGGTCTACTGTTCTCCGGGGGGGTGCAAAGCGGTGAGGTTAAGGCCTCATTCCTTATTTGTTATCGCAAAACGTTATTATGTGAAATTTGGTACATAATCTTTTAGGGCATTAGCCTGTGAAAAGATAATACAATTGGTTTAATTTTATTGGTTTACTGTTTGCCTTTGAAAAAAACACAAAACTTAATAGTATATTGGAGTCCTTTGTCCCAGTCATTAAATACGGAGCCCTGTCGTTCTTCTGAATGTCTGCACCGTGTTCCACTGTGTGGAGGGGCCATCGTTCATCCGCCTCGCCCATCGTTGGTGGGTGTCTGTATCGGGACTGGTTTTGCTGCTGTCAGTAGGGTTGCTGGGCATCCTCGTCACCTGCATCCGAACACATCCACGTGCATGTCTCTATAGGGTAGCGGCCTCGAAGGAGGTGTCTGGTCTGTGTTGAGTCTCTCCCAGCTGGGAAGGTGAGACCTAGGTGGCTTTTGGGGGACCATAACTGGATTTGACGGTTTCATTGGTTTAGGGGCTGTTTCATTTGACACTTATTTTTTTCAAATCTTTTTCAGACTTTGCAGGAAAAAAAAGTCATTCCATGTCCTCCGTTTTATGAGTCAGATCATCCTGTCAGAGGTAACAACTTCTGTTTCTCTTATTGGGCCAACCTCTAACAGGGTGCTGTGTGTATTACAGATATTTTAAATTGTGTGATGTACCTACCTACCTGCTCGAGGAGGTGTTGGTGCTTCCTGTGTGAATACTCATTAGTAATGTTGGCTAATTAAGTCAGTGTAACAGTTAGCTGGTAGACACCTGTGTCTCATGGTAAATGACATTAAATGGATCCTGATATTTTTAATTAAAATTCTTCATAATTTTCCCTGATTATAATCCACTAGAAAAAAAAAATACCACTTTTGGATACATTTGGACTTCTAATCAATGAAATCTGGACCTTTGGTAAAGCTATAGTAGTAGGGTATTTTACTCTATAAGATGTTAATTTTGTAACATACAGGGGCTATTCCAGACATAAGGTACTTTATTGGGATGTATGTCTTTCAGTTCTAGACGTGCTGTGGATCGGTACATATGTCTTCACAATAGTATACGCCGCTGCAGATGGGACCTTGGAAACGTCTCCAGATGTGGTGATGGCTCTACTCCCGGTTTGTATATGAAAGGACAGCTTTGTTCTTTGAGAATTACAGAAATCGTCTCATAAAGTTTGAGGCTTAGGCTTCAGTTTCCTTTTCTTACTGATAGTGATGCGATTTCAGTGCCTGGGCACCAATTATGCTACTGAACGGAACGAGGGGCTGCCCACCTGACGAGCAGGAGAGCCAAACACTGAACGTACAGATTTGCAGTGGAGAAATGAAAGCCATTTTATTTGCAGAGTCCCTTTAAGGAGAGTGGGAAGCTATAGCTTAAAACCCAAACTCCCTGATGGCTTTTAATCAGGGTTTTCAAAGGCGAAGGTTGAGGGTTAGGAGTTCTTCCAGCACAACGACCCTTCACATCGGAAAGGGTTCTGGTGTCAAGTTCTGGTCATGTTTCACTCCTTTGAGTCCGTGAGGGGGCGGAACTTTGGTTGCAGGTGCTATTAGAGATCGAAGTTCTCTCCTCACCCGTGGTTTGGCTATAGGACTTATGGTTTCGGTCTGTTGTCTCTGAAAAGCAGCTCAGGATCTTGTTAGAAACAGGACAGGACCGTTTTGAGCTGGTTCTGCAGTTAAAATTAAGGCGTCCATTTAGGGCACATTGTACTGTAATTATAAGGTGAAAAATACCGTGAAACTTGCTTTTGCCTCAGCTGTAAACTGAGTCTCATCAGGTAGGTGTGAACCTGATGAAGACATTTGAGACAAGCAAAAAAGTACGTTGATTTTTAAAATACTTTCACTTATCATTCATCAGATATGCATCAGATGCGTACAGTGTGCTAGGCACTGCTTTAAAGCTGAGAATACAACATCCTTGCATTTCTGGATCTTACATTCTAATGCGTGTGCCAGTCAAAAAAATAAGTGCAGGATCAAGGAACGATAAGGGTGATGGAGGAGATAGAGCAGGGTGAAGGAAGGGGGAGCTGATGACGGGTGGGGTTTAGATCTGTGGTCAAGGAAGGCCTCTGAGGGGGAGCAGCCATTCGACAGAACAAGGTGAAGTGAGGGGTGAGTCATTGTGAAGACAAAAACGTTAGTAAGGTTTGCGAAGTCTTGGTGTATTGCGGCAGCATTTTAAAAAAATGAGGCAGGACTTACATTTCCAAATCTCATTAACTTTCAAAGTTCAGAACAACATTTAAAAATACATAAATGTCTAAATATACTAAAGTGTGAGTTACAGTAGTCGTTCTGTTTTGAGATCTTGTTTTACTTAGTAGTAAATTACAAGCATCTTTCTGTGTCAGATAAAATCTGAATTTGGCTTTGGGCAGATAATTTGTTTAGCTCTGTTTTTATTAACTCATAGGTTTCTGATACAGTTGAATTTTAATATGTTTTCAGTCATGCACCGCTTAACTCAGGGATAGGTTCTGAGAAATGTGTCACGTGACATCATTATAACGTGTACTTACTCAAACCTAGATGGAGCAGCCTATAGCACCCCTAGCGTAGACAGTGTAGCCTATTGCTCTGGAGGAGAGGAGAAATAATTTTACCTCTGTTCTTCTTGGTTCTTGGCTGAGAGATCCCTGTAACAAAAGGCAGATTAACAGGAGAAAAACAAACAAAAGTTTAATAACATATATACCTCCTGTACACTGAGGAATTGGCCCACATGGTGGAAGCTACCACCTTAAATACCATCTTCAGTGGAAGACAGAAGATGTTGGGGCTGCGGGGAGTCACTTAGGGGAGGTGACCAGGAAGAGCACAGTAAACGAGGGTAAGGTCGTTATGCAGAATAACTGGTTGTCTTTGCCTTGGTAAGAGTTTCTAGAGATGAGGTCATCCCGTTTTCCTGGTCCAGCCAGGGAGCCACCCTTACCAAAGGCGATTTCCCTTGTAAATGTGTTTTATAAACGTTAAATTCTACTTGGTTTTCCAAGGTGTTTCTTAAAATTAACCAGTTTAAAATAATCCTTATGCCAAATAGACATATTTTGGGGTGACAAATTCTGTTCCCCTATGGCTCCTAGGTGACAAACTTGTAGAGCGTGTCACTACTGAACACTGTAGGCAGTTGTAACACAATGTAAGTGTGTAATGTGTTGCCCTACACACCGTTATGATGGCTACGATGTCATTAGCTGATAGGAATTTTCAGCTCCATTGTAATCTTACGGGACCACTGTCGTATATGTGGTCTGTCACTTACTGAAAAGTCGTTACGCAACACGTGAATGTACTGAAAATGCCTTATTTCAAGATACTATGATTTTCTATTCCCAGGGATAATATTAACACTAGCATGTATTTATCGAGTGCTAATGTTCCATGTCCTATGCTAGAAGCTTTATATATGTTATTTCGTTTTACACTTACAACAGCCTTTGACATATGTTTAGTAGGTCCATTATACACTGAGAAAACTGAGTATGGGAGAGGTCGAGTAGTAATCTGTCCATGCTTGTCCAGTGGCCAGAAAGAAACAGACCGTTTGAATTTGTCTGGGTTGGTGGGCAGCGTTCCTATTCCTTGTAGTGCTCCACGCTGCCTTTAGATCTTGTCTGTATATTTGGACGTAGGTTTTTGAGTGAATTTCTCATACAACTTAAATGGTTCACTGTGGGATTAAAGAAGAGTCGCACATGAGATTTTTTTCTCATTCCATTCATTGTAGAAAAAAGAAGAAAAGCACCCAGAGGTGTTCGTGAACTTCATGGAGCCCTGCTACGGCAGCTGCACGGAGAGGCAGCACCATTACTTTCTCAGTTACATTGAAGAATGGTGAGCGATTTCTGCTCCCACTGTCAGGTCACACCTGAGTCCCTTTGTTCCGATTTGAAATTTTTTGTGTAAGAGAGGAAAGTAGAGACTTGAGGTGCCGTGAATATATGTTAAGCTGATGCTAGATTATGCCTTTCTGACTCCTATTTCCCCAGTCTTGAATTATTTAGCTCAAATACATGCTAATCTTAAAAAGCCCCTTTTCTTAATAACCCCAGTGATGACTTATGATATTTAAGGAAAATATTGAAAGTTGCCCTGTGAGAGCAACTCCCTTTGAAAGATACGTAGATGACTTGAAGCAAAGCTTCTGTGGCTCTAACTAGATTATTCTGTTTGTAGGGTGATGTGTTTAGTGGGAATTCTGACGTGATTCTCTTGTGTATCCCCTTTGTCTTAAGTTGGTAAGCAGTTGGCTGAGTCTCCAGGACTTTATCCAGTTAAAGAGTCGAGTTTTACATCACCTTTCTTCAGCCATAGCTCAAACCTTACCTTCCTCCTTCACACTCAAGGAAATCCTCAGAGAAGTTACTGTGCACTCAAGTCAAGTTAGATTATTGTTTGAATTTAATGGTCTTCTGCTTTTATTCTTTGAAGGGATTTAGTGCTGGCAGCATCTGCAGCCTCAACAGAAGTTAGCATCCTTGCTCGGCAAAGCGATCAGGTAAATTCCTCTCCTTTGTCACTTGTATGTGATACTTTTCTGATAGAGATTTTGGAGGGAGTTAACTGTGTGGTCAAGATTTAGATGAGCTCACGTCCCTTTTCATGAGTTCCTGGATGAGAGCAAAGCTTAAATGACAAAGTGCCTTGGACCAGATGGTTGGGTGTTGCCCGGGACATACGCGGGTGTCAGAACTCGCAGTTCTTCAGTGTCATAAAAATCCCGTCTGTTCTCTCTGGATCCATCCACGGTCTGTGGGTTAAACATACTATGTAATCAACCTCCAGCAGGAGCATACCTGGTGTGTAGGAGGTTTTTCCTGCCTTGTTCTATCTTAACCATCTTTGTTTTCTTCCTATTACTTGAACCTGCCCCTTCTGTTCAATTATCTGTAACCCATCCTTGATCATGGGCGAGAAACACGCAGGTCACACCAAATTGTGACTCACCAGAAATACGTTCTGTTGCACTTTGAGAAACCATCAGAAAGCTGGAAATGCTGGTGCATAGAAGAACCCACCTTCCTCCTTGAGGGCGGGGAGTGGGCTGAGGCAGTCGCAGAGTGACCAGAGGAGACGTGCTAAAAGGGAAACTTCTTTTTAAAACTCCGCCTCGAGTTTAAAATTGTTTCGTGTACCCCATACACACACACTCATGCCTCTTCACCCATTCAGCATTTGTCCATCGCTCTCTGGGTGTCAGGGTGGCCCACCGTGTGTGGCACTCATAGTACATATGGTGGGCCGCTTCGTGGTCACGACCAGAGGTCGGCAGTCTGATTTGCTGCTCTTGGATTGGCTGCACTAATGATTTCCTAATAGCACAAATATTTTGTGTTCACACACTTAAAGTACACTTTTATCTTTACTTTTTATCAAAGTAATTTATGTACATGGTTGAAAAATAAAGTAGTAGAGATGGGCTTATACATTAAAAAACCATCCCTGCCCCACCCCATCCTGATCCAGCTTTGTTCTCTAGAGGGGACCATTTTTAACTTGTACATTTTTTTTGTCCTAATTCTCACCTCCTTGTCCTGGACTTCTCATGAGTCATTCCTTATTCGTTTTAGACCTTATTGGCTGTTACGGCAGATGAGGATTTAGCTCACATATAACCTACATAATCCCCCCTTCTTCCTCTCAATAGGATTATAGCACTATTTTAGTTTCTTCTGTGGGTTACCTCTGTAACTTTCATATTTTTTTACCTTTGTTTCCGATGGTGTCACCGTATAGTACACCCTTGGCCATCCACTTTATGAGGAGTAATCTCAGCACCCCCACCCTTGCCTTGAGCTTCCCCTCCCCCCTCTAGCTGCTGTTGTCTGTTGTCTTTCAAAAATATCAAAACTGATACCGTTTCCATTCTGTTCTGTGGTGATTAATTCTTTATTTTGTCTGCGGTTGTTTTGTTTACATTATTATGAATGTGATTGTTACTCGCTTCATAGCTAAGTCGTGGAGTGTGATCATGTCCCCTTTCCTGAACAGCTTTTTGTTTTTCTCTGTTACTCATTGAACACTATTCTTCTTTGATTCATGCTGCCCAGTTTGTGTTAACACTGAAAGTAAGACAAAATGTTAGTGATTTTTAAAAATTGGAAATCATTTGTTGGAAGGAACAGAGCCCACTCAGCAAACTTAAGCAAAAGGGGCATTTATTGGAAAGACTTAGTGGCTTCTCACGGAACCCGGGAGCAGGAGGATGGACCTGTGTGGGGAGCTCGCGGATAGGTGAGATGAGCATGGAGGTCACCTTGTGTTTGTGGACCCGTGAGCACAGGCATCCGGCCCGCTTTATAGGCTTCGCTGCCCCAGACCGCAGGAGACACAACGGGGGGCCCTGGGCCCAGTCCCAGACTTCTGGGAGCAGTCTGGCTGGTTTCGTGCAGCTGCTGGGTTTACCCGCCATGTTCGGGATTCTACCGAATTTTGGTGGGCGGTGGGTAGTATTTATTCGTAAGGCAGGGACGAGGCGCACCAGGAACAGATTTTTCAAATCAGCCCCTTGCTTGATGGCATACTCATGACTTTTAGACCATCTTCCCAGATTTTAGAGTCTGCCCACACATACGTCATAAAGCTAAACCAAGTGAGTTGTCTTAATATTTGAACAGTGCTGAAGAGCCAGCGCAAAGCTCTAACATGGCGTTTTCTTCTGCTGCTTCTTTTTTCCAGGTGAATTGGGAATCTTGGTTGCTGGAGGATTCTAGCCGCGCTGAACTGCCTGTGACGGACAGGAACGATGACTCCCTGCCCGTGGGAGTTGCCATCGATTACACTAACCAGGTGGAGGCGGCCATCGGTGAGTGCGGCCGACGGCGCTCTGCACATAGTCCTCTCTGTTGGTGGTCAGTGTTTAAATCCCATTCCATGAGTTCACGGCAGAATCGACTCTGTGGAGCACTTCTAACTTCTGGTGGCACACTTCCACTTATAGAGTGACGTGGAGCACATTGTGACAGCACTACACTAGCTTGAGTGGGCACTTATTGATGAGACCAAGGCCAGACACACCCCGTGTCTGTCTGTGTTTCTGTATACTTTCGAATATGGTTGAAATCTAGGACCCCGGGATTTCACTGCTTTGTTTCGTGGCCCATTCCAGTTCCCCCCAGGGACCTCCCGAGGGAACACTAGCCCACACCGTACTGCATGTCAGTACTTGGTTTGAAGGCAGGGGTTACAAAATGGAGGCCTCGGGCACATGGCTTCTACACGGGGCCTGAGCGTGTCTTCTCCCTGGCTGGAGCTGGGCAGAGCCGCCGTCCCCTGAAATGTGCGGGTGGAGCGGAAGACACATTCTTTGCTCTTTGGTGCTTCAGGCACCATTACGTTCCTTGTCCTTTCCCTGGTCAGGTGATTTGGTCTGGTTAGCTCATTTACTCTGATTCTCTTAAAGTCTCATTTGACAAAATCCATGCTTACGATTCAACTGTGAGTGAATGTAAAGCGATTTGACTCACCTTTCTGTGTCCTACTGTGTGTTTTCCAAAGAGTCTAGTCTGTCATTTTTCTACTTAAACCAGCCACTTGCTAGAGACAAACTCCTATCTGGGTCAGGGGGATTGTTGGACCTACCTCCCAAACACCGAGACACTCATGAAAATCGAGGGAGCTTGGGGTGAGTCCGGCTGCTGCGGGACTGCCAGAGCCTCCGTGCAGGGCCTGCCAGGACGGCGGCAGCCGGTCTCTATGATCATGGTGGAAGCTCTCTTCAGAGAGCGGTTGCCCGGAGAAGCTGTTCAGATCTGATCAGAGCAAACTGCCTCGAGCTGTTGTTGGGACGAGTCTGGGCAGCCCCTTCTTGCTTAGGGCAGTCATTCCCTTCCGGCCCAGACCCTTCAGTTGACCTGGCTCTTTTTTCACTTTTGTTTTCTAACAGATGATGAGAAGACTCTTCCTCCTGCTCCAGTTCTTCTGTTACTTTCAACAGATGGTGTGCTTTGTCCGTTTTATATGATCAATCAAAATCCCGGGGTTAGATCCCTCATCAAAACACCAGAACGACTCTCATTAGAAGGAGAGCGACAGCCCAAGTCATCAGGTACGGTCTCTCCCTACTTTCACAGGAAGGGGCTACATGGGCTTGTACAGGGCCATTCCCAAGGACGAAAAGATGTCATAGTGCACAGGGGTCCATCTTAGTGAGTCAGGGACTAACCTTTCCCTTGAAGACACACACACACACTTGCCTTCCCTTACCCACAAGCTTTGTTCTCCAATCTTTACTTTAGAAAAAAAAGGAAGCTCAGCCAGATGGGTCCCCTCAGGTAATTTGCCAACAATATCCTATTATAAGAGCCCATGTTATATGGTCTAAATCCTGAAGGCGTGTTTAGTCATGAGGGATTGGTTAAATAAATGATTGTGCATTCCTACAGTAAATGCCACGTAACTATTAAAAATGTTAGATATATTGACAAGGAAAGAGTTAGTGGGCTATGAAAAAGTGCTATATAGTGTATGATTTATGAGAAAAATATCTGCATAGAAAAAATACTTGAAAGATGGATTTTACAATCTAAGTAGTGCTTATTTCTGGGTGGGGAGGACATGGGAATTTTCTTTTGCTTACCTGTATTTAATTTTCTTCAGATTTGTTTGCTTCTCTTCTTTGAAAATATTACTTAAGTAATGTATAGTTATTGGAGAAAAATTGGTAAATACAAAACCAAGATCATTAAGGGCCGCTCACCAAGTAGCAGCCCCAGCAGCGTGTCAGTGCATGTGCTCCTGTGCAGAAAGGCACACGTGTCAATGCTAACCTGTATTGTCAGCGTTTTCAGTGCCCTGTAGCTCTTCTGAGAACAAAATATAAAACTTTTTAAAGGGGGTTGTTTCATATTTTCAAACGTCACTAATATTTCTCTTCTTCAATTCTGGGAATATGTAACTATTAAGAATTTCTTTTCTAGCATGGCTACAAATGCTTATCATGTAACCAATTCCCTGTCTAAGAAAAAGCATGTTGACCAGTTGGCTTGGATGAGGCTGACGGTACTCAGTGTCTTCTCGCTGCTTCATCATCAGTGAGCCAGCTACGTGGGCTCCTACCATGTTTCCCCGATAATAAGACCCAACTGGAAAATAAGCCCCAGCATGATTTTTCAGGAAGACGTCGCCTGAACATAAGCCCTAATGCATCTTTTGGAGCAAAAATTAATATAAGACCTGGTTTTATTTTGAGGGAAACATGGTATCTGTGGCCCCAAGTCGTAAACCAGGTGGCTTGCCTAGCCTGGATCAGTGTTGTTGTGCTGGGATATCTGTCTACAGTGTGTGTGCTCAGTTGTTTTTCCTTGAGGGGCCATGAGTACCATAAGCTGCTGTACCCACTTGCCTGGTCTGCCTGTAACACGCAGTGTTCCCTGTGGGATGACGCGTGTTTCTGCGCACAGTCCATCCGGAAGGACTTTGCTAGTCGCCCATTAAGCCCCAGTTTACTGTTCGCCTGTCCTAGAAACACACTCACTCCTTTTGCTCTTGGCCCAGAGGTAATAGCCATGTTCAGATGAATGGAAGAGAGCCATGTAGGGGCAGGCAGTGTCCCGCCAGCTCTAGCTAAAGCCCAGTCGTGGGTTCAGAAGACATTAATGATTCCGTTTCCAAGGATGCTGGGTTGAATGGTCAGAGATAGCAGTGTGCTGGTTTTCAGATGTTCAGTTCCGTTTTCAGTGGGAAAAGCACTTGTGATTTCTTTCGGGTCTGGCATGTACTCTTCACGTTGGTCTACCAAATGTGAATGGAGGATTAACACGTGTGTGTGTGTCTGTAAAGAAGTTAGCTGTTGTTGGTTCCGTATTCATTGTGCAAAAGAAGTATTAACAATAGATTTGCTCACATTCTTATACTTTCATAAAAGAGACAATTCGTAAAGCAGTGTTTTCAGACTTGTATCTGAAGTATTTCATTGCTTTAGAACAGAGTGAGGTAAACTGTTATCTCAAGACAAGTTGGAAGAACCAAGATCCATTAATATCAACGTATTGGTAAAAAATACTCCTTCCTTATTTAGTTAGTTATTCAATTTAGAGAAGTAACATGTTTATAGAAAGTTTGGAAAATAGAAATAAATTTAAACTTGTCTTTTGGGGTTTTCTCTTCCAAAGTTTTGTCATAAACGTATTTCTTCATAGTTATATTCAGATTGTATATATCATCGGTATGCAGGTTTATAATTTAAATTGTAAGCATTTTCCAGATTCTTATATAATTTTCATGATTCATTTAAAAGAATGACTGCTTAATAGTCGATTGGATATTTACCATGTCTTTCTTTTTTATGTCATTTTTATAGGCTTTATTCTTAGAAGTGGGATTACTGGGTCCATTTCTTATGATTTTAGAGACATAATGCTAAAATATCTTCTAAAAGACTGTGCTAAATTAGGTACCTGCTAGTGATAAAAGGTTTCAGGTTCATTTTACCTTTCCAAACATAAACGGATTATGAATATTTAAAT
Organism: Rhinolophus sinicus; assembly: GCF_057876585.1. Classification (NCBI taxonomy): domain Eukaryota; kingdom Metazoa; phylum Chordata; class Mammalia; order Chiroptera; family Rhinolophidae; genus Rhinolophus; species Rhinolophus sinicus. The sequence goes on along the minus strand of NC_142516.1, from coordinate 4,740,471 downwards.
TTTGATAATTTAAAGGATAAAAATATGCATCAAATAAATGTATATTTCTTCTCTTAGATCGAATATATTTTCTTTGTGTGAATTAGGTTCCCAGCTTATATCTATTAGTCTTGAAATTGTTTTATCTCGATTTGTACGAGTTTTTAAAAAAATATAAAACATTGTCATTTGCTGCATATTTTTTTTAGTTCTTTTACCTTTTAGGTATGTAACTTTTTTATATAGTCAAATCTTTATCTTTTCCTTTTGTGATTTTTTTTTTTTTTTTTTTTTGGTCGCTTCTAAATTTATTTAGCTGTTAGCCTCTCAGAGACTTAACTCTGTTTTTGTCTCCTTTGTTTTGAGATATAATACATAAGTGTTTTATATATATATGTATATATATATATATCTTTAATTCATCTAAAATTGCTTTTAGTGACTATTACGAAGTAGAAATCTGAATTAAAATTTTTTCCTGGTTGTTGCAGAATGACTTATTTTTCATTGCAACGTTGAGAAATGTATTTTTTTTTATTATCCATCTGTGTATCTGTGAAGTCCTGTTAGTCTGCGTAATGTTCTTCCCCATTTCCTTTATCCTTCAAAGTTTTATACATCTCATCCTATGGAACGTTTGCTATGGAAAGTGCAACATCAACTCCATTTCCTTTTTTCTTTTTCCTTCCTGAACTAGGACCATTATTTTTGGCTTCGTTCTGCCACAAACCCTTAGCCACTTGCTTACTGTTATGTGGACCTCTGCCGTTAAAGTGTTAAGTTCTCCCTTTTTCTCCATTTTTCTCATTGCAGGAAGTACTCCCACTACCCCAACCTCTCAAGCCCCACAGAAACTCGATGCTTCGGCCGCCACAGGGCCCGTCTGTGTTCCACCTACATTGTTGGCTGCTCCCACCTCCACCTTCTCTTTGCCTTCTGTCGCTGGAACCTCCGCCGCGTTCTCCTTTAGTTCTGCATCCCTGAAATCCTCTGGCTCTGTCCCTGGGGAGCCCCCTCCTTACTCCAGTGGCTCTGACAATTCCAAAGCAGCTCTGTTCTCTGGTGCACCCACCTTCTCTTTTGCTCCTCCCTCTCAAGCCTCCCCAGCCCCTGTCCCTGCGGCCTCTCCCATGGCACCACCAGCTGCCTCGTTCTCCTTTGGATCATCGGGGTTTAAACCTGCCATGGAAAGCACACCAATGCCAAATGTGTCCGCTCCAAACATCGGAATGAAACCCTCCTTCCCACCCTCAGCCTCCACAGTTAAGGTCAACCTTAGCGAAAAGTAAGTGACACTTCAAGATTGAGTCTTCCGTTGGGTGGGTAGAAGTGTGGCGTGTATTCACTGAAAACAGAGCCACTGTGAGTGGAATACTTGAGGAGATTTCCTGTTTTTTCCAAAGTAATACTAGCAAATGGTAAAAAATCAAGTAACGTAAAAGATTTGCGTTTCATCAGTGGACAGCGTCCAGAACAGTCTCTTAGAATTTTTTTTTTTTTTAACTATTAGAGGTTGATATTTAATTTTTTTTTTTAATTGGGGAACATTGTGTTTTTCCAGGACCTATCAGCTCCAAGTCAAGTTGTTTTTTTTCAATCTAGTTGTGGAGGGCGCAGCTCAGCTCCAAGTCTAGTAGTTGTTTTTAGTCTAGTTGTGGAGGACACAGCTCCCTGGCCCATGTGGGAATCGAACCGGCGACCTTGATGTTATGAGCAGTGCGCTCTAACCACTGTGCCAACCGGCCGCCCACCTGTAGTTCAACTCCAAGCTCAAGCTGTTGTTTCTCACTGGCCCATGTGGGAGTCGAACCGGTGACCTTGGTGTTATGAGCACTGCGCTCTAACCAACTGAGTCAACCGACCGCCTAGAGATTAATATTTAACTACTTATTTTGCTTTTGCAGATGTCAAATATAGGAGATAGTTCTTATTTTTAAAAAATGCAGCGCTACGGAGCACGTGTCAGTCCTGTAAGGGAAGTGAATCTCTTGTAGTTCTTTTTCGCCTTTTGTCCACCCTTGACTCTGAGCTGTTTTCTACACAGCCACCAAGTGGTCTCGTGAAATTGTAAATACGTTAGCCTGACAGTCCCCAGGGGCTTCTCCTTGCTCGTGGAGTCCCACCTCCTTCGCGTGGTATTCCAGTTTCCTGCAGATCTGGGTCCTTCCAACTCACGCATCTCTTACTTTTTACTTCTGTATCTGCTTGTTGTGTTCTCCCCACGAGAATGGAAGCTTCTTGAGGGAAGTGATCCCTTATATATTGTCACCCTTCCCCAGGTAACCCCTGAGTATAAACCTACCAGTGTGCCCCCCATTCATCTGTACTATCTCTTGTTGCCATGGAGATGGTGCTAGCTGTTGTCACCGCTGCCACCATTGTCATTGTCAGTATTAAATTGTCACACAGCCACTTCATTTTATAGTTGCCTTGTGCTCCTTTTTGTGCCTGCGTTATAAATTATCTCCCCAGTCATCTAATGCTGGACATTTAGATTGTTTACAGACGTATGTTCTTTAGGAGAAGCTTACCTTACATTCTCCGTAGGCGGTAAATATCCCAGAGATGGAGACCTGCTTTCCTCTTCCTTTTTTCACTCCTCAGAGGAAGCAATCACTCCCAAACGAATTATCAGTAATTTCCTTGGTGAAAGGAGGGTACTAAACTCTCCTAAGTATAATTGAGTCCCACCCTCTTTTGTTTTACACGGCTTGATAGAATAAAAAATAAGTATTTCATATTGTGATAAACTTAGTTTCATTTTCACATGAAGTACTTACTTGGTATTTTCATTAATCATTCCTAGATAAGCAGAAGATGAGAAGTTTTCTTGCATTTTCCCCTTTGATAGGAAACAGCTAAGCATTTCCGTTTCTTGAACGCTAAACTGTGGATAGTAAGTTACCCTTTGATGACGTTGCTCTTGACCAGCACGAATCATCTAACCGCAGGCTGTTCTGATGCCGTTTTCAGGTTTACTGCCGTGGCTGCCTCTGCTGCTGCTGGTAGCTCACAGAGCCTGCCCTCCGTGCTGCCGTTCTCCTCTGCCTCCAAGCCAGCTTCGGGGCCTCTCAGCCACCCCACGCCCCTGTCTGCGTCATCCAAGTCCTCAGTCTCTCCCTCAGCTGCAGGTATGATCTTCAGCAAACTACTTGAGAGCTCAGATGAACATTTTCCAGTTGTGGAGAAGCCTAGCTAACACAGTGGGACTAGGTCAGCTTTTCCTGCTTCCTGCATCTCATACTTATGTGCTACGGCTTCTGTACTTGTGTTGGGAGAATTTGCAATGGCCCCGTGTGAAGGGCAGTTACAGAATAATTCTTTAAGCTGCGAAGAAAAGAGCCTGCAGTGGCTATTACCCTTATTGCCTCTGGTGGCCCTTTGAATTTTCACACTCAGCCCTTCTGTAACAGATTAACAAATAAAGATGGTAAGTGGAGATGATAATTACAGCCAAGCTGAATTTCTTATAGCCAAGTTGCATTATGAACCTCCATGAGCAAATGTACCTAGCCTCTCCCTTTTTTCCTATCAAACCTGCAGAAAGGTTACAAAAATTGTATAATGAATACTATGCCTTTCACCCGAATTTAACACTTGCTAACATTTCACACCATTTGCTTTACCTCCTTCTTTTTATGTACATTTTTTCCTGAAACATTTGAGAGTTAATCGCAGACACCATGAAACACTTCACCCCTACATACTTCAGTGTGTATCTCCAGAAAAACAAGGACACACAATACACTATCACATGCAGGAAATTTATCAATAATCCACCATCCATATTCATATTTCCACAGTTATCCTAATGTTTTTTATGGCTTCCGCCCCCCCTCTCCCCCCAAGCCAAGAACAAATCAGCGATCATCTTATGTTCCAATTTTGTCTCATTAGTCTCCATCTCACACAGTTCTTCTCTTTTTGGTCTTTCGCAACATTGACTCTTACGAAGAGGGCAGGCTGGTAGTTTTGTGGACTGTCCCTCAGTTTGGATGTGATTGTTCCCACATGATGAGATCCCGCTTAAACGCTTTGAGCAGTGGCACCATGTAGGGGATGTGCATCGCTTTGCCTGACTCACAGAAGTGAGGCTCATTTGTCATTTGGTTAAGGCGGGGTTTGCCAGATCTGTCGCAGTTTTGAAGTTGGTTATTGGCATGAATGCCAGTGGTAATACCTAGCCAGACATATTTAGATTGCCATTTGGTGTTAGAGGGATAATTTTATTTTGGTAAATACTGAGCAAGCATCGAGCTGTGAAATTCCTGAAATCGTCTCTCCTTATCTGTTGCTGAGGAGAAAAGGGCTGCTTTGTGGAGTTTGCCAAAGTCACCTGCCTCGTTGCAGGACTTTTCATTCGATTCTGAAAGATAACTGTGTAAGACCCAAAAAGTTAGGAAGCCTTGGCTTAGTCTTTTCACATCTCTTTAATGGTTTGGGAGAGAAAATTTGAATCTTAATGCACATTTACTCTCTCCCTTTCTGCTGCTCACCGCCCCAATCTCCTCCACACCCCACATACACCCATTACTATTCATTTGTAAAGTTTGGAGGTCCTAGATTATTGGCTCTCAGTCCCAGTTGCACTGGACTCTCAGGGGGATCCCTTTCCTAACAGTTTATCAGGCTCTCTGGGGGTGAGACTTGGGTGTGGGTTTTTGGCTGGTTGGTTTTAAAAGCTCCCTACGTGATTCAAATGCACACACGGTGAGTCTTGTGTTAGAGGCTTCAAGGAGGGTCTGAAGACCCTGCGAGTCCTCACACACTTTGGCCCCAGTTCCTCGAGGTACACCAGGAGTCTCTGTGGGGAGTAAGGATGGGCCAAGTGGCCGGCCTCCTGGGCGCGCCCACCAAACACCTATTACCAGAGTCACTCTGGTTTTATCTGCTTTTTAAATGGGTTTCACATCACATCTAAAAATGGATGTTTTCTAGTTATTTTGGAACAGAGGCTAACACAACTGCGGCCATCACTCTTGCTAACAAAGATCATAAAAGGGGTCCAGGGACAAGGAGAAACTTATTTTTCATTTGAGGAAAGGACATTTGTGATGGGAGAAGTGAAGTGATGGAGTCAGTGTTGTCTGTTTTAACTGACTTTTGGTTCCAGCAGGGCGATCAGCTCCGGGCGGTCCGAGTCCGGTGCCCTTGGGGGGGCAGAAATCGCCCAGGATAACCCCTCCAGTGGCAAAGGCAGGCTCTCCCCAGGTACGTTGGACCTCAGTGCACAATGCTGTGCTTATTAATTTGCTGCCCCAAACAGGCACGTTTGTAAAATGGGTTTGTGTGGTTTAGAATTTATACTTTTGTAAAGTACTTAGGACTTTGTGATAGGAAATATACGCGTGTGACCTTTGAATATTTGTAATATGTGCTCCTAAAAGCCATTTATCTCAACTCCAGAGTCTGATTGTTTTTCTGCTAGTCCCTGAGCTTATCCAGGCTATGCTGTCATTTTGTTGTGTTCTCTTTATGTGTGAAAATACTGTAGCCTCGAATTGTTTTCTCTTAATCCCAAAGTAATCAGGAAATCTATCCCACGTCCTCTTTCCTTACCATCTCAGTTTACTTATTTAACTTCTTATTGACATATAATACACATAAGGAAAAAAGTACATGTACACCTCAGTGAATTGTCACCAGCTGAGCACACCTTGGTAACCAACACTCAGACCAAAAAATAGAACATTACTGGGACCCCAGAGTTACCCTGCGTATGTGCCCTTCTAGTCACCACCCTTGCCAAAGGGGGACTCGCTGTCATGATTTCTGACAGCGTAGTTTAGTTTAACCTGTCTGCCCCTTCTCTAAATGGCATCGCTTATGTATCCTGGTATCTGGCTGTTTTGCTTACCTAGTATTTGTGAGGTTTATATGAATAAACCTCTTAGTGGTGATCATACTACAAGTATTCATTCCACTCTTTTTTTTTTTCCCCCAATACCATATTTTAATAAATTTATTGGGGTGACAATTAGTAAAATTACATAGATTTCAGGTGTACAATTCTGTATTACATCATCTGTAAATCCCATTGTGTGTTCATCACTCAGTCAGTTCTCCTTCCATCACCATATATTTGATCCCCCTTACCCTCATCTCCCACCCCTCACCCCCCACCCCCCTTACCCTCTGGTAACCACTAAACTATTGTCTGTGTCTATGAGTTTGTGTTTCTCATTTGTCTTGTTCTTTTGTTGTTTTTGGTTTATATACCATTCCACTCTTGATGGGCATTCGAGTAGTTTCCAGGTGTAAGTAAACGTGAACGGTGCTGCTGTGTCCCCCCTGCTAACGTCATAGTCCAGGCCATTATCTCTTACCTAGTCCCTCCTGACGAGTCTCCCTCCCTCTTACTGTCATCTGTGCTCTATTTAGCGGCAAGAGGGAGCTTTTGAAATCATAAATCAAAGAGTAGTTTAAACTCTCCTAAAACTCCGCTGGTAGCTTTCCAACACACTCAGAATAAAATCCAGACTCCTTGGTGTAGCCTTACGCGGCCTGCCCCGGCCTGCCCCCAGCTCCCTCCCTGACCACTCTTTGTCCACATTTACTTCATCGCTTTTCTTCGAAGGTGTCGAGGTCTTGCCTGCTTCAGATTCTTTGCAGTTGCTCTTCTCATTGCCTGGAAGGGATTCCCTTAGATCTTTCTGTAGCTTTCTCCCTTACTTTATTTAAATCTCAGTTCAGAGGCCGTGCTCAATGAGGGGTGTCTGGGCCATCTCATCTAAAGTCGTGCCCTTTTTATCCTTTTTATGTGTTCCTGTTTACTTTTTCTGTATCACCAGCTGAAATGCTCTGATTTGTTTACTTTTTATTATCTGTCTCGTCCCAGTAGAAGTTAAATTCCAGGAAAGTAGGGACCTCATGCATCTTGTTCACCTGTCTCCACTGTCTAAAAATGCCTTTATACCAAGTAGATACCCAGTAAATACGGCTTCAAAAGAATGAATGACAGAACAGTGACTGTATTATGAGAGTGACACTGCTTTGATAGGCATTGAACCCACTGCTTCGAGACGCCAACACTTGACATAAGTTTTAAACTTTTTGCCTTCCATTTCAGGCAAAATCACTTCAGCCTCCTGTTCCAGAAAAGCAAGGACATCAGTGGAAAGACTCAGACCCTGTGATGGTGGGAATTGCGGAGGAGGTAAATTGGTTCCTGCAGGCTTTTTCCAGAAGTAGCTCTGACAGTGAGACTTGAATGGCTCTGAGTGCAGAGCCCTCTGTGGCCATCTTGTTCTGGCATCGAACCGTGGCGTGTCCCCAGGGTCTGTGCCGTTGTGAGCCCAGTAGCAGTGACATTACTGCCATACCATTCAGACTGAGCGGTCTCCTCGTTTGTGGCTTCTACAGATCGCGCACTTTCAGAAGGAGCTGGAAGAGCTGAAAGGCCGAACTTCGAAAGCCTGTTTCCAAGTGGGCACGACTGAGGAGATGAAGATGCTGCGAACAGAATCCGATGACTTGCACACGTTTCTTCTGGAAATTAAAGAGACCACAGAGGTGTGTGTTTATTGATAGTCTTCCGAAGTCCAGTTGCACTTTGAAAAATGTTTCTCCTAATGCTCGCTGGGTGTATATACTTGCTCTCTTCAGGCAGCACCAGTGTTGTTTGAATGTGCATGAGTGGTTCATGTAGGAACGCCTAAGTTCAAATCCTACCTTCAGCACGAAATAAATTATGTGACTTGGGCAGGTCAGTCTGGCTACTCTGTGGTTTAGTTTTCTCATGGGAAATGGAATAATAATAGTTTCTACCCCATTGACACACAAGGCACTCCATGAAAGTTGATCATTATAGTTGTTAGTTTAGGTATATTTGAAAATGTACTTTTGTAGTAAATTGTTAGGGTATAGTAAAGTGTTAGGTTTTTTGAAAAGCAAAACACTTAAGAGCATATATATGGTATAAAAATGTCAAATAGCTGTTAATAGTATCACTTATTGTGTTACTGTTACTCCTACTTACTGTGTACCGGTCACTGTGCTAAAACTTTGCCTGTGGCATCTCATTGAATCCTCACAACCGTCCTGTGTGGGAAGTACTGTTACTCTTTTTGTTTTGTAAGTCAGGAAACCGAGGCTTAGAGAGGTGAAATAACGAGCCCAAAGCCACCCAGTCACTGCGTGCTGGCGCCAGGACCCCAGTTCGGACTGTCTGAGTCCAGAGCTGTGGTCTGAAATATCATGCTTGGAAGAGGAAAGTTCTCCAGGGAGTTAGTGATTGTCTTCAGGTAGTAGGATTATAGGGACTATTAACACTTGCCCTGTTGTCCGAGTTTCTGATCACTAGAATGTATGTTTTTTCAATGAGGAAGAAAAATAATTTTTAAGAAGGAACGTTGGTATCTTTCTAAGCAGTGAGATGCTTCTTTGCGAGATTACTCACTGTACTCACATGTTCCTCGTGTTAACTGTTTGAGAAGCACCACCTTCCGTAGTGCAGACAGAAAGGTTTATTTCTTAGAAATACCATATGTTGTATCAATACATCCTCATACCTTTTCTAGTCTCTTCATGGAGATATAAGTGCCCTGAAAACAACGTTGCTTGAGGGCTTTGCTGGTGTTGAAGAAGCTAGAGAACAAAATGAGCGAAATCGTGACTCTGGATATCTGCATTTGCTCTATAAGAGACCGCTGGATCCCAAGAGCGAAGCCCAGCTCCAGGTAGGAGAGTCCAGCAGAGCGTGCTGTCCGGCAAACCCTCCAGTCGCCCTCCCTCCTGATGATGACTGTCTGAGCTTTGGGTGACCGCCTTTGTGAAGTTAATTTCCTGTGAATAATTTACGCACTTCGCATAGACTTCCTTCACTGCGACAAAGAAAAGGGCAGTTTTTCCCTTAATGTTTTTGGATTAAACAAAAATAGAATTCTTAATTAGACCTTAAGCTTGGTGGAAAGTATGCTGTTGAAAAAGATATATTTAGAAATCAAATCATGAATAATAATTATTAAACTAGCGACTATCACTGAGCACCGGGTACTCTGCTCAGTGTTTTTTACACGTTATTTCTAGTCTTCAGCCAACTGTTCTGCACGATAAGTTATTGATCCCATTGTACAGATCAGGAAATTGAGGCTCATAGGCTAAAGCGCTTACCTGAGGAAATGTTGCTGGTGGGTGTGGAACCAGCATTGAAACCCCCACCTGCCTGGGTTCTTTGCTCTAAGCCATAATTTAGCAAAGTTACTTTTCTCATTAATTGTTCATTATTCTCTGTCTTCGTTAAATCTGCTTTTTGTTTTCATCTTTTGATTTTTTTCGGAGCTGTTGTATCACAAGCTTTAGGGAGGGGATGGTCATCTCCCACTTCCTTGCATTTGCCTAGAATCCCAGCAGGAAAGGGGCACAGGTGGCAGCACTGGCCTTCCTCACCCAGAACATGAGGGTCTATGAGTATGATGACCCTGGTCTCCTGCCCAGAAAGTCCACCATTTCCATCCCACGCCTGATAAGCCTGCCTGCAGTAGAAAATCGAAAGAACTAGTTCTTCCTCCCCGAAAGCTCAGGAGCCCCTGCTGTGGCCTGCAGCCCTTGTCTTCCTAGCCGCTTCCTCCCATTGGATGTTAACTCCCTTAGCAAGAGGATGCCAGCTGCTTGCCCACCACTCATCAAATTACAGGCCTCCATGCTGCAGCTAGTTACACTCTCTTCCTGCAGGCCTTTTCACCTCTTGCTCTGTGTCCAAACTATTATAAAAGAAAAGCATACAGCTTTTGGGAGACACTTTCCCCCATTCAAAGAGAATCGTTTTCTTTTTCAGTGCTAAGTAGATAATAGCGTTTACTGAGTGCATGCCACGTACAAAGGAAAGATACTAGGACTACGCAAGTCTCACCACTAATAGATGCTGGACCTTAGAGCTCAGGCAGTCTGACTCAGAGCCTGTGCCCTTACCCTCTGCGCTACAGCGCGTAGTCCCTACATGCTGGGTAAGTGGCAGAGGGAAAGATGGACAGAAAAGTACAATGTAGAATAGGTTGCTGTGGGAAGCAGCTAGGCCACAGAAAGGAAGTATTTGTGATGGGCCGTAAAAGAAACGTTTTTTTCTGACAGAGTTGGGAGAGCATTCAGAGGAAACAGCGTCAGCTAATGTTTAGAGGTATGATTGCATTTTGAGTGTTCCAAGAAAGGGCCTTGCTGTAGTTAGATGTTAGGTGAAGTTTATTTTTGATGCTAAGGTTATTGCCACTTTCTGGAATCAGCCTGGCGCTCTTTAAATGACATTTTCTTTTTCAGTTGGGGCATATACCCTTATCCAAAAATAATTTTGAAAATGTATTGAAACACAATAAGATCTTTGTACAGATGCAAAGAGCTTTTCCCAGTATATAGCACATAATCTGCATTTGTATACATATTCGATGGAATGCTTCATCTTTATTTTTAATTTTTGAGAGCCAAGTGGTATAGCCTTGAAGGTTAATACTTGACCAAAATTTAAAGAAAATTATTGCAGGCCTAAAATAAGTTAATAGATGAGAATTTTAATCATGGTAAATTCAATTTCTAGTGCTGATAACGATTCTTTATTTTTGAGAAGAAATGAGTTTTTCTCAATTGGTGAAATGACTTATGTGTTCTATCTTATGAATAGATGCATTCAAAATTATTTTCAGTCCTATTTTGTAGGATAATTTTGTCTGTAGTACAGTTAATTTTATGGTTGGGAGAGCAAAAACTAAATGGATGTCCTGGCGGGATACTGAAGTACAGTGGAAAATTCCTAGGCCATGTTGAGATACTTCAGAGGAGCTGAAAAATGAGAACTAAGCAAGAGCGTTTGTTCCCTAGAGGCCCCAGGCCGGCACACCCATTCTGTTTCTATTTTCTTCACACCACCTCTCCGTCACACTCAAAAAGGTGGTTTCTGGTTTGCATTTTAATTACAATGTACTAATGATGATCTCAAAGCCTGTTATGTTGTCTGTGCATTATGGTTCTCAATAGAAAAATAATTCAAAATCATTTTCACTGTCTGCATACATCTTTTTCCAAGGTATTGGGAAATGAGCTATGTGCCTTTTCTTTTCTTTTTTTTTTGTAGGAAATTCGGCGCCTTCATCAGTATGTGAAATTTGCTGTCCAAGACGTGAATGATGTTTTAGACTTGGAATGGGATCGGCACCTGGAACAAAAGAGAAAACAGAAGTGAGCGAGGTCTCCCCCACTGCAGGGGGAGTGCAGCACATACTGCTGCTGCCTTATTAAAAGATGATTTAGGGGCATTTATTAAAAAAACGCTACAGATGTTGATTCTCGTTGACCCAGTCATTGTACTTTTAGAAATTTGTTCTGTAGAGATAATACCATGCTCACAACAGTTTACATAAAAGAATTTATGTTGCAGCACAACTTATGATAGTGAGAAATTGGATCGACCCTGATTATCCAGAAGTTAGAGGAGAGGAGTGGCTAAAAAAAGTCTGGTCACTTTTTGTTAATATAGATGACTGTAGCTATTGACCAGCATTTCTCAAAAAAATCATGTTAAATCTACTTCCTGTGTTACGTGGAATGTACAAGGTACATAATGATCATGATTAGATACAATCTATAAAGTATGGAAAAAGTAAGACGGAATCACACTGGGTGATCTCCATGTGGAGGTTTAAACAGAAAAGAGGCTGGAACTCCATCTGTCAACATAGTCAGATAGAGTTGTGAGATGGGTTTAGAGGAATTTTTTCCTTTGCGTTTTGTATATTCCAAATTTTTTTTTTGAGAAAACATTCCTAATTAGTATGGCTAATTAAAAGGATGAGAGGAATGATGACAAAGGTACAGGAAAACCTTTTACCGTGGTCTTCTATCCCTGGATATTTGGTTTTATGCCGTATATTTTCCAGAAGGAATAGAATGCAGTACATTGTAAGAGTAGTAAAGTGCCCACAAGAAATGTGAAAAACGGATCAGCCCTCAAAAAGCTCAATTTCTGAAACCCCTATATTTGCTTAATGTGATGAGCCATGTAAGGAGACGAACCAAGAGGTGATCTGTTTGTTTGTTTACTGTGCTGTGGGATCTCAGAACCTCTGAGTGCAGCAGCGTGGAGTGGTCAGGGCCGGGGCTACAGTGTTCCTCAACTTCAGTGAGCGGAATTAATCCCCTATATTGTACTGTACTGTACTGTACTGTGTGGAGAAAGGCTTTGTGCTCGACCCGAGGAATCTCACTTGGGGCGTAGGCAGGGGAAGGTAGAGGTGAGCATGACCCCTCAGACCCTGGCTGGGGAGGTTCTGCAGCTTGGGGCCTACAGCACCTGTCCCCTTAGACAGCTGGACCCCATCACACATTTCACAGCTCACGCCCCTCGTTCTGAATTATGTGAGACAATGGCTTGACCTGACAGCCTGTACTTTCTGCTCTGCTTGGCAAGTGGCTTTTTTTAAGTCCCCTTTCTGCTGAGTTCAGGTTTTTAAACAATTCTCTAGCACGTCTGTGCTTTAGGTCTTTCTCTAAGTATGACCTTGTATCCTATGGAAATGCATTTCTAAACATTTCTCTTGAACTACCTTGTCACGAGTAAGAAAGGGAACCGTCCCTTTCTTGTTTTAGTTCTTTTGGGTGGGTTCCTCCTGCCGTGAAATCTGTGCTGTTCCATTGTTTCCTGACGGCACTGTGAAGAGATGCCCATGGACTTTCAGCGAAGCCCTGGGCTTTTGCTTTTTCGTCCGTATAGTTTACGTACAGACAGCACACATATCCTTAGTGTATAACTGCGTGAATTTTTCCTCTGTTAGGAGTCCATCGGCCCTGACCTACCCCGGAGACGGGTGGGGGTGTGGGGGGGAGGTCGGGGGGTTCTCCCTGATTATACCTAAGGCCTGGCCCGCAGGATCCTAAATTGCTCTTTCCTCATTACGTTTTGTTCTCAGTAGGCTTTTGTTCCCTTTTTATGTTCTAGTAATTTCTTGTAGTCCTTTTTTTTTTTCCTTCTGTGGAAGGTCCCTTAACTCAAACCACTCACATTTAATTCTTTTCTCATTGCTGTTAACAGGCGCCTGCTTGTGCCAGAGCGAGAGACGCTGTTTAACACCCTAGCCAACAACCGGGAAATCATCAACCAGCAGAGGAAGAGGTTGAATCACCTGGTGGACAGCCTCCAGCAGCTCCGTCTCTATAACCATACTTCCCGATGGAGCCTTCCCTCGGCCGTTCCGTCCCAGAGCAGCAATTACAGGTGTGCAGGAGAGCCAGCCTATCAAAGCCACTCGAACTCCATGAATATGGCTGAATGAAGGAATGAGTGAGGGAATGAATGTTTGACAGCAAGGTGGAGTCGTCTTAACGTGGTTCAGATGTCCTGGTTAGGTTCTTCACCTTCTCTGGTCCATCGTTCCTTCCCCTGAAGACTGGGGATAACAGTACCTGCCCCATGGGATTGTTGGAGAGCTCACTGAAGTCTAGGTATGCCCAGTGGGACGAGCAGGTGCTCAGGTGATGGCAGATACAGTAACAGGATTGTTGTTTTGTTGAAAATTAACCGATAGGATTAGGTTGACTGACTTGTCTCAAAGTCACTTTGCTTGAGTGTGGAAACTTTCGGACCCTCGCTGTTAGACAGTTGACCCCTGAAGTTCCCAAGGTGGTTTTATGTTTCTGCCTTTTGGCTGAATGTGTAGCTTTTAATTGCCCTTTCTGTTGAAGTCCTATCAGTGTTGTGTTTGCCGCGGGGGTGGTATATAATGTTGAGATCACGGTCTCTTTTGGGTTGATTGTACCAATTGGTCAGATTTCCTGTTTCTGTACTGAGAATGCTCTCATCTCTTGCACTTATATTTAGGATAGTGTATCCCCCGCCCCTAAGATTTCTCCGGTCGTAGTTGGTTTGTATGTAACACTATCCTAATTCAGCCTTGACAGTGACCTCGAAAGCCTGCGCGATGCTTTGTTGAAAACCACCATAGACTGTCACACTAAACCTTTGCCCAGAGTACCAGGTAAATGCATTCTTCCCAGTCCTCTAACTCTGTTTTCTTTCATTTGCTGACCGAGTCTTAAGCGTTTATGAGTTCATGAATTTCTTGCAGCTAAACTGTCCCCTGTGAAACAGGCCCAGCTGAGAAACTTCTTGGCCAAGAGGAAGACCCCACCAGTGAGATCCACTGCGCCAGGTAAAGGGAACAGGTCCTGCATTTTTAGCACAAACCATATAGTATGTGGTGTGGGAGTAGAATGGGGGGGGTGTGGCTCTGTTTTCCTTTAGGTTCCTAATAGGGGCATAGAGAGAATGTCCCTGGAACCTGTCGTTCATGTGAACGTTGGAGCAGGAAGCTGCTTGTACACACTCGACCAAGCAGCTCAGGTAGTTGTTTCGGCTTTTGAATGTTTTCTGCAGACCTCAGGTTATGTGGCAGTTGTTCCCAAGGGCCTGGGGAGGCTGAGCTGGCTCCAGGCACTGGAACCTCTGCTTCAAAGCTTTATTTTTACCGATTTGTGTGGGGTTTTGAGTGAGATTGTATTTGAAAAAAGGCTTCTTAAGAAGGAAGAGAAGACCCCACCGATGAGAGAATGATGGCTGAAAACACTTGCTGAAAGAAGCCATAGAACTGACGGGGGGAAAAATTGTGTTTGCTATTATCTAGATAACTGCCTCAACTTTCTTTTTTAAAATATATGTTATATACAACTTCAGGTATAACTGGGCTTTGTTTTAGTGCCCATATCTCCTTTTTTCTTTAAAATCCTGTTTTGAGTTGAATTTTTTTTTCTTTTATCCCAACAACAGATCCTTTTTGGTAATTAAAATTGCAGAAGGAAATTTAACTTAATCTTACTGTATCATGGTTTGATTAATTTTTCTGTAATCATATAAAACTAAATTAGGTAAGTAATAGTTGCAGACAAGTGAATTTTATAGTAATCTTTTTCTTTATCTAAAGAATTCTCTTGGTAGATAATTGGAAAAATATGGAAAAGTATAAAGAAGAATAAAAATTACTCTTATCCCTCAACTGAGATACGTCATCAATTATGTCATTTCGGCTTGCTCTTTAACTTTTTTCTTTGCATATGTAAATTTGATTTTTTTGAAAATGAGGCTGGGACAATTATATTTATAATTTTGTGTCCTGATTTTCCCCCCCTTCTCCCACCTCCCCCACCACCACCACCTTGGTTCAAGCCGTTGTTTCTCAGTCTAGTTGTGTAGGACCCAGCTCCCTGGCCCACGCTGGTATTACGAGCCTTGCTCTCCCCCAGCTGAGGCAGTCGGTTGCCAGTCGTTGGTTGGCCGCTGCTCTCGCCACTGCTGGCCGCTCACGCTGGCCACCAGCCGCTCATGGCAGCACATGGTAGCCCATGGCAGCACACAGTAGCCCACGGCTGCTCTCACCAACCTCCGGCTGCTCACAGGAGCCCAGCTCCAGGGAGAGCCGTTGTTCACAATCTTAGCTGTAGAGGGTGCAGCTCACTGGCCCATGTGGGCATTGAACTGGCGACCTCGGCATTAGCAGCACGGCGCTCCAACCACCTGAGTCAACTTCCAAGCCCTTACTACAAAACAGAAAAGAACAAGTGTTGACAGGGATGTGAACAAGTTGGAACTCTTGTGCACTATTAGTAGGAATCTAAATTGGTGCCGCACTGGGGAAAACAGTTTGGTGGTTCCTCAAAAAATTAAAAATAGAATTAGCATATAATCCAGCATACACTGTGGGTATGTACCCCAAAGAACTGAAAGTAGGGGCTCAGACATTTTGTACACATGTTCACGGCAGGGTTATTCACAATAGCTGAAAGATAAAAGCAAGCCAAATATCCATCGACAAATGAATAGATAAGTAAAATGGGGGAAATCCTGAAAAGGGAAGGAAATCCTGATACACGCGGCAGTATGCGTACACCTGGAGGACAGAATGCTAAGGAAGCAAGCCAGTCACAGAAGGACGAGCACTGTGTGAGTCCACTTACCTGAGGTCCTCAGAGTAGTCAGATTCATAGAGACAGAAAGTAGAATGGTGGGTGCCAGGAGCTGAGGGGGAAGGCAAATGGGGAGTTAGTGTCAAATGGTACAGAGGTTCAATTTTGCAAGATGGAAAGAATTCTGGAGGTGGATAGTGGCGACGGCTGCATAGCCTTTTTGATGTACTTAATGCCAGTGAAGAGCACACGTAGTTGTTAAGACGAAGTAGATTTTACATTATGTGTATTTTACTGCAATCAAAAAACGGGGGGAAATTTTTAAAAATTTTGTGAGCCTCCCTATGCCTTCTGTTTTTAAATATTCTTTGAACATATGCCCTATAATGACTATACATTATTCTCTTGTATAAAGGCCATAATTTGCTTATCCAAACCCTGTTAATTTTATTGCCAAGATTTTACCCAGAAACCCTTGTTCCCAAATCTTTAACCACATCTCTGAATATATCTTTATCATAGATTCCTTAGGAATGAGATGTATGTAATTTAATCATTCATTCATCAAATATTACTGCCTACTTTGTTCCAGACGGTGATAAATTAAAGAAAGATGGTCTCTGAGCACATAAAACTTTTGATGAAGGAAATACAGACATTGACAGATAACTGCACATTATACTCATGTAACATTAGAATATATTCTGTAAAGAATAATAATAGCATATAAAGATTTATAACTTTTAAAATTGTGAAGTAGAACACATACACAGAAAAGTGCACAAAACAAAAAGACCTGTCTGTGTCACCTCTCCCGGGGTTAAGAAACAGAACTTAGCCATTGCCACCCTGCTCAGCCTTCCTCTTGTGCAACCCCAGTCTGCCTGCCCCCCAAAGACACCACTGTCTGACATCTGTGCTAGAGTGCTTTTGCTTTTGTTTGTTTTTCCTGTTGACATTTACAACTTTCATTATTTTGAAAAATTTCAAACCCCTGGCTGTAAGAATAATAGTGATTGCCCACTTACCCTTCACCCTTATTTCCCAGTAATGTTTGCCAGACGGCTTTGTTTTCCTCCTCACTCCCACACGTGCACACATTGCTGTCATTCGTTGTGCTGAACCGTTTGAAGGTAAGGTGCAGACAGGACCCTTGACTCCTAAACATTTTGGCGTGTGTCTTTTAAGAGCAAGGATGTTCTCTTACACAACCATAATACAGTGCTCACATTTAGTAAATTTAACGTTGATTGAATACTGTTACCTAATATGCAATCTATACTCACAATTTACCAACTGCCCCCCTTATGTCCTGCACAGCCACTCTTTTTAAAAAAATCTAGGATTCAATCCAGGATCGTGCATTGCATTAAAGTTGTCATTCTGTTTAGTCTCCTTTATCTTTGCTTTTCTTGACAGTTTTGCTATTAAAGTATGCCTCCCCAAACATGGTAATTTTGATTTGCGTGTGCCCGGGGTCTTTGCATGTGGTGTAAGCCCATTCGTTCATCCTGTGTGTCGATTTCCCTTGTTTCACATCAGGTCTGTAAGAGTCATTCGTGTCACTGGTGTAGCTGTTAGTTTCTGCCTTGTTGTCATGTGGTGTTGTGTTATATGAATGTACGGCATTTGTTGATCCATTCCCTCATGGTGGCCATGTTTTTAGCTGCAATAGAATGGAATGTTCTGAGCTTTCTTGTACATGTCTCTTGGGCCATATTGACCCTTTTATCGGGTTATATGTCTTGAGTGGAATTGTTGGCTCGTATTCTGTCCATATACTCAGCTTTAGTAGATACTGCCTTACAGTTTTCCTGAGTGGTTGTACTGATTTACACTTTAACCATCAAGCTGTGAATATTCCAGCTGCCCCACACCCTTGCCCAATTTGCTGCTGTCCGTTTTTTTCCTTGTAACCAAACCAGACCTTTTGTGACGTGCCTGATTAAATCTTTTGCTCATTATCTATTTGATACTGATTTGTAGACGTTTTTATAAGTTCTTGATTACCAGCTCTTTGGTTAGATGGGTTGCACATAGTCACTTTGTTGCTGCCTTTTTATCCTCTTAATGATAACTTTTAGTGAACAGAAGTTCTTAATGTTAAACCAGATTTGTCGGCCTTTTCTTTTACACTTCGTACTTGCTGTACTATCTAAGAAATCCTTCTCTATGTCTAGGTAAGAAAGTGTATGCACTTTTATTACTGTCTACAAATGTTAATGTTTTGCCTTTCAGATTGAGATCTATCTAGCTGCAATTTATTTTTTAACAACTTTATTGAGGTATAATTTACATACCATCAAATTCCCCTTTTGTAAGTGTACAGTTTGATGTTTTTTGGTAAATGTACGGAGTTTTATAACCATCACCACATTCCAGTTTTAGAATATGTTCATCACTTAAAGAGTTTTCTCATGCTTGTTTGTAGTCAGTTTCTATTCTGCCTTCAGCATCCATTGATCTGTCTTCTTTCTCTGTGGATCTGCCTTTTGAAGAAATTGTGTGTGAATTGAATCATGTAGTCTTTTGGTTTGGCTTCTTTCACGTAGTGTAATGTTCTTGAGGCTCACCCACGATGCATACGTAACATGTATCAGTGGCTCGTTCCTTTTTGTTGCTGAATAGTATTCCATTGTATGGTGTACCATACTTTGTTTATCCTACCAGAATTGATTGTTGCATATGATATAAATGGCTCACGTGTCATTTTGCTGTATTTAGATATCTGATTGTCTAACACTGTTTATTGAAAAGATGCCTTTCCTTTGTTGTAAATCAGTTATCCATATACCGTGTTTCCTCGAATGTAAGACCGAGCTGGACCATCAGGTCTAATGCGTCTTTTGGAGCAAAAATTAATATAAGACCCGGTCTTATAGAATAGTGGTACCTCAGTTTTTGAACATTTTCGTTGACAAACATTTCGGTTTATGAACACCATAAATTTTATGGATCCGTGGTATTATTAGATAGTGAAATTCATGATAAATTTGCAGTTTTAGGGGTTGATTTTAAAGGTCTGGAATGGACCTTTATTATATTACACTAAAATAAGACTGGGTCTTATATTAATTTTTGCTCCAAAAGGCGCCTTAGGGCTGATGGTCTGGCTAGGTCTTATTTTCGGGGAAACACGGTACTCAACTCTGCCTTTTGAATGGGAAAACAGCCACAGACAGTATATAAAAAGGTAGACACCTCTAGGTTTCAGTAAAACTTTATTTGTGAAAACAGGCAGCTGCCCTATGGTTGTAGTTTGTGCCGACTCATGATCTAGAATATTCTGGCTCTTCTTGGTGCTTTCTATTTTCATATTCATATTAGAATTGTCTTGTTAAATTCTACTAACTTCAGCCTTCAGAGAATAGTTGCAATTTTGATTGGGATTGTATTGAATCTCTAGATCAACTTGAGAGAATTGACGTTTGTACAATATTGATCTTTCAGTTCCTAAACATGGTATATGTTTATTTGGGTCTTTACTTTCTTTTAATGTTTTCTGCATGGAGGACAAACATACCTTTTGTTAGATTTATTCCTAAGAGTTCGATTTTTCTGATGCTCTTACACTGGTGGGGGTTTTCCCCTTAAATTGCATGTGTTATGTTAGGTGTGGTGTATGGAGATACATTAGATACTTTGTATGTTGACTATCCCCATCCTGGTTAAACTCATTTATTCAAATAATATGTCTAGTTATTTCTTCGACTTTCTACGGAAAGAGTTATATCCTCCAGAGATACTAACACTTTTGTTTCTGCCTTTTCAGTCTTAGCATTTTATTTTTCTTACCTTATTTCACTGGTAGGACCTCCAAAGCAGAGGCCAGTGAGTGGGCATCCTTGCCTTGATCTGCAAGGGAACACTTCCCGTAGTTCCCCATAAGGTGTGGGGTCTACTGGATCTACGGAGATGATCACAACCTCTGTCTTTTTTTTTTTCCTGTTACTGTGGCTTTCTGCCTTTCCTAACCTGAGCTACTGTATTTCCCCGAAAATAAGACCTAGCTGGACAATCATGTCTAATGCGTCTTTTGGAGCAAAAATTAATATAAGACCTGGTCTTATATTATAGTAAAATAAGACCAGGTCCTACATAATTAAAATATAATATAATATATTATTTAATATAATAGAATATTGGGTCTTAATATTACTGTTTTCTCCAAAAGATGCATTTTTGCTGACTGTCCGGCTGGGCCTTATTTCCAGGGAAACGGTAGTATTTAAACAGAATAAGATCCTTTAGGTTTCAGTGGCCCCTGTTTCTAAAGTCAGGAAGGTAGCTGCATCCTTGATCACAGTGGGGGTGGTATTTATCAGCTGTGGGGGCAGCACCGTTGGGAGAGGAACCGGTCCAGGCCCCTGGCCTCTGCAAGTGAGCATGTCCACTGCATCTTCCAATTGGTGCATCTCCCTCCCCCCAAAGCCAGTGAATGGCATCAGAAAGGTAAGGAAGGAAACAGAGAACCCCCAGGTTCTATCAGACCTTGAAAGTTACATAGTTATGTCAGTTTCTTTCTCTGTTCAGTTCTTAATGGTGATGACTCTGAGTCATCTTTTGTTGCACTCAGGAAATAGGATTTTAGAGAAACTGTTGAGGTCATTGCGGCCCTAAGAGGCTGTGAGGTTTCTACTAGCTTTCTATGGATTCTATAACAAGGGATCACAAGCTTAGTGGCTTCAAATGCCACTTACTTAGGATCACACAATCGAATGGGTCAGAAGCCCAGGCGCACGGCTGCTCCCCTGGGCCCAGTGCTCAGGGCCCCCAGGCTGAAGTCACGGTGTTGGCTGACTGAGCTCTCACGAAGGCCCCGGGGAAGCTCCCACTTCTACTAGTAAGCACAGCAGAGGTGTCGGCAGAGTACAGTTCCTCGCCGCTGTGGGACTGAGGGCCTTCTTTTCTGGGGTGTGCTCCAGCCCCCCGTATGCGTGCCGACAACAGCACACTGAGTTCTTGGGCTTCAGTCTCTGCCGTCCCCTTCTGCCACATCTCTGACTTCCTCTTCGGCTTCATTTCTCTGCCTTTAAGGGCTCGTGAGATTTTACACTGGGCCCCCCGGATAACCCAAGCTAACCTCTGTTTGAAGGTCAGTGGATTAGTAACCTTAGTTATGTCTGCAGAATCCCTTTACCATCTAATAGAACCATCTAACAGCGTAACCCTAGGTGTGGCCCCAGGGAGCACAGGCCATGGCAGCAGAATTCTGTCAGGCATGGGGTTCAGAGTATTAAGAACATACTCTTTCAAGCCAGGTTTGAATTCTGGCTCTACCACTCACCAAGTTCATGACCCTGGGCAAGTTACTTAACCTTTCTAAGCATTGAGCATAAAGTCAGAGAATAGCAATTTCTAATGTGTAGGTAATTGTGAAGATTAAGTGAGAGAATGTGGATAGATGCGTTGTGCAGCGCCTGGCACCAAGTCAGGTCTTAGGAGCGTCAACTGCAATTTTACTGCTGGTGCTGGTGGTTAGGGACAGAATTTTGAGGGCGCCTGCTGCATATGTACTTGCATCAAAGTACCCTGGCTCAGTGCTGTCCAGTAGGACTTTCTGTGACGATAGAACTGTTCTGTGTCTGTGCTGTTCAGTAGAGTAGCCATGTGTGGCGTCGGGCCCTTGACGTGTCTGATACAACTGAGGATTAGAAGTTTTCATTTATTGACTTTTAATTATTTTTAACTTAAATAGCTGCAGATGGCTAATGGTTACCAAGTTGAACCGCACAGGCTAGCATGTAGCATTGGTTTTCAGTTGCATTTGCTCGTGTCACAATTGTGACAAACAAAATCTTACAGAGTGATACGTCTATAGGACAAACAAGTCATAAATAGTAGCAGTGCTGTTTCAAATAAGTTGAGGAGGAGAAAGGCCTAGGATTTTTGTGTTTTGGTTTTTTTCCCAATACACAGGCAGTCATGTGCATTCCAAAATTCGTGGTAGAAAGTAAAATGGCATAAAACATTACTTCATTGTTTATAGAAGGAAAAAACGGGAGGTCACATTAGTTTCAGTGATTTTTTTTTTTTTTTTTTAACCTAATGATGCAAAGGAATCATTAGATTTCTCTGGAAATGTTTGAGATAGGACTGGGGACCTTCTTTTTTCCCAGTTTGCATTAGGCCTGTTCTTAGAAATTTATTGTTGGGAAGTGACAGCAACAGTCTGACTGTTGATTGCACTGTGGGAGATTGTCTGTTCTGATATGTTATTATTCTGCCTGTGAGAACTGGTGAGGGCTCAGTCTCCTGCTTTTGTACCAGCGTTCGTTCTGTCTCTCACTTCACTTGTTTTTGTCTGACCGTCAGAACGTCCTTGCCCTGCACAGCTCGGTATTTCAAAGCCCCATTTGAGCAGAGGACCCCCACCCCCGCCCCAACCACCTTGTTCACATTTGACAACAGCTGCATCCACTTAAAATAAGTAATAATTAAATTGTCATTACAAACTGGATATTTATTTCTCTGTCAACAGTGAAAATTGCATAGGTTTTGGACTTGCTTCGAGTTGTCTGACTTGTGTTTTGTTGTGGGCTTTGTAGCCAGCCTGTCTCGGTCAGCCTTCCTGTCTCAGAGATATTATGAAGACTTGGATGAAGTCAGCTCGACGTCATCCATCTCCCAGTCCTTGGAGAGTGAAGATGCACGGGCGCCTTGTAAAGACGACGACGCGATGGTCCAGGTCGCTCGGCACGCCCCCGTGGTCCGCACTCCTTCCATCCAACCCGGTCTCCTGCCCCAGGCGGCGGCTCCTTTTGCTAAATCCCACCTGATGCCTGGTCCCCCGGGTGTGATGGGAACTTCAGGTAAGGAAACAGTGAGACGGGAAACTCTTTTTTCCCCTATGAGGTTTCTAACACATGGAGGAACAGCAATTAGGTTTTATGTTATCACAGCATTAAGGTGTTGGTTCCAGCCCATTGCTGCTAATATTCCAGAAGTTAGAAGACAGATTCAAAGGAGACGTGTTCCCCTTGAAAGCCGTGAGGAAGAAGAGACTCTAAAGATTCACACTGTGACAACTTTACTGTTGAGTCCAGCTCGTGTCATTTTAAACAATAAACAGGTCTTTTCAGGAGTAAAAGGAGGTCATTTGCCTCAGTACAAAGCATCGTCCACACGTGTGCCTTTCACATCCTAGCTCATTTCAGCTTGTTACCTTTAGCTATATTCTGCCTCAGAACTCACTAGCCGCAGTGCTCACTGAAATGACCTGTGTTGTACTGTACACCCTCACTTCAGAGTGCCAGGACTCTGCATTGAAGTGACTTCTGACAGAGACCAAACAACGCTCATGAGGTACTGGGATGGAGAGACTGTGAGAGGAGAGCAGGGAAGTGATCGATGTTGGCATAAAAGTCATCTCTTGATCAGTATTCAGGGGAAATGACCATGTAAAGTATTTCAGGCAAATTGCACGTGGCGTCTTTGAAAGTTGTAGGTGCCAGCCTATCAGTTTACAGGTGCTCTTCTATGTTAATGCTTAAGGATTTATAATCTTAGCGTTTTCCCCGCAACCTAACATGCAGAATTGACCATTGTAACTTCCATGTTTTCTTCTTATCTGACCTACTCTCTCACTGAATTTTTCTTTTTCCCCTCAGTGTCTACGTCTGCTAGCAAAATCATTCCTCAAGGGGCTGATAGTACAATGTTCGCAACAAAAACCGTGAAGCATGGTGCACCTGGTCCCTCCCACCCCATCTCAGCTCCCCAGGCGGCCGCTGCTGCAGCCCTGAGACGACAGATGGCCAGTCAGGTGCCAGGTAAGAACTGTAGCCCCACACCTGTGCAGAGGCTGATTAGGAGCTGTCTGCGTCAGAGGCCAGGATCGCAGGTGCCAGGAAACACCTGGCTCTTTACTGCCCTTCAGAAGAGAAGACTGATGTGACAGCCCTGTCTGCTTTTGGGGCAGAGTTCTGAGAAAGCAGAGGCCAGGTCTGCAACTTTTGTCTTTTTCGGGGAGGTGTTAGATCTGCCACATTCTGATAAGTAGGAAATCTGGGGTCTTTCTAATGAAGTTGTGAATCCCTCCTTTTGAATGATGTCTGCTTTAAGTCCCAAATTAATCTTTGCAATTAGATCACCTAATAACACTCAGGGTGTCTCCTCAGCCACCCTGTAGTAGGGTGACCACTTTGTTTTTGAGTAACGTCAGGTTCAGAGAGGTGAAGGTGACCCAACCAGTAAGGAGCAGAACCCGGACTCCAACCCTGTGCCTTTCTGTTGCCGTACAGCTGCGTAGGCCTGCAAAATGCGGTCTCTGATGAGCACGTGCATGGGTGGCAATGGTTTGTGACTGTTCAAAAGTTTCTACAGTAGGGTTTCTAGGTATTTGGCCTCAAGAACTTCCGTTATCATGAGTTACCAATTTGTACAAGCCAGTGGTTCTCAACAGGAGGCTATTTTTGCCCGCCCGCCCACGCTCCCAACAATTGGCAGTGTTGGTGGTATTTAGTGGGTAGAGGCCAGGAATGCTACAAAAAAATTTGTTTTTATTTTTCTTTCTTTTGCATATCATGGGTCACTTATTAAAAGCATTACAGTTAGCAATGATTTACATTTTATCTTCCATGATAGCAATTTTCAAAGAAAAAAATGACGTAACAAAGAAAAGCAATACATTTACAAAGTCTATAAACTGCAAGGCTACTTTAGAGCTGAGGTAATGCTGATTAAGTTTTGTGGCTGAAGTAACAAAAGTCGTTTAATTTACAAAAGGTACCTGATTCTCTAGCTTCTCACTTCTGTTCATCTCTATTTTGTTTGCATTACAAGACCACAAGACAATAACACTGTAGTTCTGTCTGGCAAGAACCCTCCCAGTAGGTTAATTATCAAAGGGTTAATTACCCTTCATACTCAGCAGCTGCCTCATTATCGCTGCACCTTGGGACAGAGGCCTTCACACTAACGTGCAGATGGCCCCTGTATAGTTGTGTGTATGCGCACGTGTGGGAACCCCATACCATCAGAAAAGGGAACATGAGCAAGTATGACATGTATGGGAAATGTCACCTTGACCTTCACAGCAAAAAATTAAAATTAAAAAGTTAAATGTGTAACTTTATACTTTCGTTACGTAGCACCTCCTTCCGTTAGTGCTACTCAGTTATAAATCGCTCTCAATTATAATACCAGTGACACAAAAAGAAGAAGCAGCATCATGTAAGTTTCCTTAAAAAGACATGATCACCTCTCAAATTTCATCTCTCCTAGGGAGAATAATAAATAATGTACTGCACAATACGTAATGACCAAGATACTTTTTGACACACCTGTATAACATGACTTGGCCGTTTTCTTTTTTCTGCAGAAAAAAATCTTATGCACAGGTAACCCCCACAACAAAGGATTATCCAGCCCCATAGTGTCAGAAGTGCCAAGATCAACAAACTCTGCTATAAATCAAATATTTTCTTTAGCTGAATAAAATTATTTTTTAGTTTTATCACTACTTAGAACACATGCCCACTTAGACAGCTTTTTTAAGACTAAAAAGACATGGTTTGATTTAGACAAACAAGAATTATCACTATACAGTGATAAAAGATTTCTAAGAAAAGTTCAGATGCTAAAACCCTTATCAAGCATCTAAAATAGATATGGTGGAGCATAAACAAGGTAACTTTTCAAGGTACCTTTGAACCTTCTGAAAGCGTAGACTCCTTTGCAAATATCACTTGGACCAAGCAGAATCTTAGCATTGTGCCCAACAAGCCCAAATCAAGCTGATGGATTTGATTATTTACAAAGGTGAAATCTGCCGGGATTTAGGATTAGTCATTCTCAGCAGGTGGTGTGTGACCTCTGTTACCATTTTGGAAGCAGAAATTTCTAAGGTGTGGGCACTTCTGGATGTAAAAGATGAAATTCGTACAGCCGTAGGCAAGATGTTCAGGGTGCTTCTCTGAAGGAGGGTGTGAAACGGCTGCCACAGACCCGCTGTTCTCCCTAGGCTGTGGCTTCCAGTTCTGCCCAACGTGTAGTGAGAAGAGACCCAAGAGCTTTGCGCAGGCCTTCTTCTGGTTAATTATAAAATACCAGGAAGTCTTGGAGCGCAGTTTTAAATCATAAGACACACAGAAGAGATGTGAAATGGAGAAGGAAGTAGGTGTCAGATCAGTTCCTGCTGCCATCCGTAGTTCAGGCCCCTCGGCCTCTTCCCCCGTCTGGCCAAGCTCCGTTTTCCACATTTTACTCAGTGTGCCTGTCTCATTAAGCCACGAGCTCCTTCAGAGAAGATACAGAGTCTTAGACATTTTTGTGTGTTCCCAGCACCTCACAGCGTCTGGCAGTAATAAGCCCATGTGAAAGGATGGTTCCGTGGATGAGTGGAGAGACGGCAGGAATCCTTAGTCTGAGCACTGCCGATCCTCCAGCTCTTCTGCCCTTTGCCAGGATGCGCCAGCTCTGTGGCAGCTCTCAGCTCTGCTCTGCGACGTCTGGCCAGGGAAGCCTTTTCACCAAAACTGTACATTTGATTAAAGTGCACGAAACCTCGCCTCATAATCTTTTCTGAATGGAGGAGGCCGGGTGGTGTTCCACTGCGCACAGGGCTGCAGAACTGCCGAGAGTAGGTTCCCTCCTGTGAGATTGCGTTCTGCCTGAGTTTGTGTCCTAGTCATTCGTTTATACGTGGCTAGACTTTTCAGTCCTTCCCTGAAATTAATATGCCTCTTTGTTCTCTATTCAAACAGCTGTAAGTACTTTGACAGAATCAACTTTGAAGACTGTCCCTCAAGTGGTAAATGTGCAGGAATTGAATAACCCTTCACCCGCCTCTGCAGCCATCGGGTAGGTTACTCCTTTGCCTGTGTTTAAGCCAATGAATTAGTCAGTAATGGCGGTGGACCGCCTGCAGGGGGCAGCACTGCCGCTGCTACCGCGGGACTCTTCCCAGCAGAGCCTCAGGTTGTAGGAGGGCTGGACAGCTAATCTGAACACCCAGCTGGGTTTCCAGGAGATTGTCCCCTTCATTGCCTCGTAAACCTGTAAAGTCTGTGTTGTTGATGCGTACTCAGTAAGATGTTTGCCATGTGTAAGTCTACATGTGGTACATGGAAGGGTTAAGTCCGGTGTGGGGCTGGAGTTTTGTTTTTCTTTTTAATATTTTTGGGGTTCCAGAGTTGATGCTTCAGTTCTAATGCAGACAGTTGATTTTGAAAACTCATGGTGGTCCTGAGATTGACAGTTTCCTCTCTCCAGGCATTTCTGTTCTTTCAAGTTTCTTTTGCCTTTTGTATGGGGGAAAAAAAACCCAAAAACCCAGTCTTTCAAAAGGCAGCAGCTGTTTGGAGACTTGCAGCTTCTCTTCTGTGCCACGTTTGAGGGCTGGGTCATTGCTGCCGGACCTTCCTTTCTTTAGTCTGAATCTCTGCTTAGCATTCAGGGCACTGGCCCCTCCCCGGGGTCTGGGCAGCGCGGCTCATAGAATGCGCCTGCCCTCGCTCTGTAATCTCTTTAGTCCAGCCAGCCTCCCCTGTGGCACAGGGGAGGGCCAAGGGACACGTCCCCAGGCTGAAGGTAGGGATCGTGAGGACCATTGTCATTCAGGGAGCCTGTGATTAGTCCAGCAGCCAGAAGAGCAGCCGCGGACCCTGTGTTTTTCCACATCTCCCCCGCTCTCCTTCCACCCCACCTCCACCACTCCCCCATACGCCCTGTCCCGTTTGGGTTTTATCAAGTGGCCCTGCTCTGCTAGTCCACTGGCCTCTTTTTTCCACGTTGGTCCATTGATCAGCACTGCCTGTTCCAGGAATTTCTTAGTTATCTCAGGGCCTCACTAACAGCCATAAACAAGCCTACCCACGTTCATATCTTGCAGTGACCTTGAAACTTTGGTATGCTGTTTAGACCAAGATGGCATTTGTGGTTGTTGCGAACTTCTCAAGGGAAAGAATTATGCATTAGAGTTTGGAAATTGTAGCCAGATTCCGAGTGTAGGGAAGGCAAAGGAAAGCCACTGAAAGGCGAAACGTTACCTAAGGGGAAAATCCAGCTTAATGGGGAGAGAAATGTGGTCTGGTTTTTCTGAGATACTTTAGCCACTAACCACGTCTGAGAAGCATCTCTTGGTGTTCACTCTACCTTTTCTCAAGCTTTGTTTCCCGCGAACGGTTCACCTTGAGCTGATCTTCGACGGGCTTTGGTAGAGGAGCAATTCAGAGCTCGCCCTTTTCTCTGACTTAAGAAAAATAGACACAAAAGTTAAAAGGAATCTGAAGGAAACGTTCTCTTCCTTTCCTCACAGAATTGGACTCTGGTACAGTTACTTAACTCGGATGCCCGGCATGGTACCTGGAATGTTGATAAATGGAAATTGGTTTTTACTACCTACCCCAATAAGAAAGCTTCAGAGGGAAATACATTCATTATAAAATCACTTTCAGATTCTGTTAAGCAGTAGTGTTCTATGTGTATTTGAAGTTACTTAATTTTGTATTTAACTTTTTCTGAGTAGCATCTTACAGAAGATTTATTATAAGATGAGCTTAATATTCCTGCCATTGGTATATTTTGTGTTCATTGGCTCCATCCATTATATTCGTGGACTAAGCATCCTGTTTCAAGGAAGAAGGTTTATTTGAAGCAAATCCATGGCTATTTAGACACCTATCCAGTGCTCGGTCACTTGGTTCATCAGAGTCTTATGAGCTCGATACTGCCCTAGGTTTTAAGGACACAATAGTAAATAATACACACTAAGTACTGCTTTTATGACACATACATTTTATCAGGAAGACACCAGCCAAACTACCAATTCCACAAGCAGTTACTTAGTTGCGATGTAGTAAGTTCGAGGAAGGTTCTGCGAAAGCAGATGATGAGGCGATCTGATTGAGCCTGGGGTTGGTGAGGAGACGGTGTTTTAGCTGAAAGTTGAACAAGGGCGAGAAGTTGCCAGGCAGAGTGCAGAGAAGAGTGTTGTGGGTGGAGGGTGCAGAGCGTGTAGAAGCCCCAAGCTGGGCAAGGGCAGAGCTTGTTTGAGGCGAAGTTGGAAGAAGGCCCTTGAGGCCAGAGACCTCGCAGGAAGTGGAGCGTGGAGAGTGGGGCAGAAAGGGAGGATTTTTGGTTCCTTTGTTTTTACCACAACACACCAAACAGATCATCCCTGTATGGAATTCTGGCGTTCATTTACTCATTTTCTTCAACACATACTTAATGAGCGCTTTCTGTATGCCACACACTGTTCTAGGTGCTGGGTGTAAAGCAGTTTACAGAACAGACCGGAAAACAAAAACCCTGCCCTAGTCACAGAGAGACAAATGATAAGTGAAATAAATTAGCAAAATATATAGTGTTTTAGATGGTATAGGGATGGAGGAGAAAATTAAAGTAGGGAAGGGGTTTAGGGACTGTTGTCGGGACCGGGGTTGCAGATTTAAATTGGTTGACCAAGGAAGGTGCTTCTTATACGTGGTTAATGACTAAAATATCTCAGAACAACCAGACCATATTTGTTTCACCATTAAACTGAATTTTCCTGTCTTATGTAATATTCTGCCTTTCAGTAGCTCTTGACATTTGACGTTTGAATAAAGCCGAAAAGGCCAGAGAGCAGGTCTCAGGAATATCTTAAGGACAGAGCTCCAAGCACAGGGCCAGTAGTGGGTGCGTGTCTGGCAGGTTCAGGAAAGCCAGGTGGCCACTGGTGGCTGGAGCAGATGACGAGCCCTGGACATGAGGTCATGCTGTGAGGGCGGGCTGGGGGCTCACGTCAGGTATCAGCTAGTAAGCCTGGGTCAGGACCTGACAGACCATTGATGTTTGCTGAGCATTTGAAGGTTCTGATTTGGTTTGTGTTTTGTTTTGTTTTTTTTTAACTTCAGCAAATTTTTTTCAAATTGAGGCATAATTTACATACAGTAAAATTGATCTTTTTTAGTGTAAAATTCTTGATGAGATTTGTTTGATAAATGCAGATAATCATATACAGCCTGTGGTTTTAGCAGGAAACTTCTGGTTCTTATGTTGAGAATAGATCAAAAGGGCTGGAGTGGGGACTAGTAGAAACAGGGAGAACAGTTAGGAAGCTTTTTCTTTTTTTTTTTTATTGTGGTAAAATATACATGTGACAAAATTTACCATTTTAACCATTTTTAAATGTACAATTCGGTGACATTAAGGACTTTTACAGTGTTGTGTAACCCTTGCCACTGTTTATTTCCAGAATTCTTCATTATCCCAAACAGCAGCTGTATCCGTTAAAAAATAACTGCCCCCTTCGCCTTCGCTCCAGCCCCTAGTCTGCTTTCTGTCTCTAATAACGTTCCTGCTCGAGGGACCTCACATAAGTGGAATCGTGCAGCATTTGTCCTTTGGTGTCTGGCTTAATTCATTGGAATTTTCAAGATTCATCCATGTGGGGGCACATGTTAGAATTCCATTCCTCTTGTGGCTGAACAATGTCCCACTGTATGTGTATACTCCGCTTTGCTTATCCCGTCATCTGTCGATGGACACTTGGGTGTCCCCCCCTCTTGGCTATTGTGAATAATGCTGCAGTGACCATTGGTGATAAGTATCTGTTTGAGTCCCTGCTTTTAATTATTTTGGGTAGTTTTAGGAGTGGAGTTGCTATTAGATTAAGTGGTAATTCTGTTTAGCTTTTTGAGCCAAAAATAGTTCAAACTGTTTTCCAAAGAGGCTGCGCCATTTTACTTTCCCAGCAGCAGTGCCTGTTGGTTCCAGTTTCTCCACATCCTCACCAGCATTTGTTATTGTCCATCTTTTTGATTCCAGCCATCCTAGTGGGTGTGAAATGGTCTCTCGTTGTGGTGTTGATTTTGAGTTTCCCTAATGGCTAGTGATGCTGGACATCTATTCATGTGCTTGTTGGCCATCTGTATCTTCTTTGGAGAAATGTCTACTTAGATCCTTTGCCCATTTTTTAATTAGGTTATTTATCTTAATTGTTGAGGTGTAAGATTCTTTATCTAGTCTAGATTCAAGTCCCTTATCAGATATATGATTTGCAAATATGTTCTCCAATTCTTTGGGTGGTCTCTTACTTTCTTGATAGTGTCCTTTGAAACACAAACGTTTTTGAATTTGATGAAATTCAGTTTATTTTTGTCTTTTATTGCCTGTGTTTTAGGTGTCATATTTAAGAAACCATTGCCTAATCATAAAGGCTCCTAAAAGATTTATACCTATGTTTCCTTCTAAGTTTTATAGTGTTAGTTCTTACATTTAGGTCGTTGATCCATTTTGGGTTAATTTTTGTAAATAGCGTGACGCTATAGTCCCAACTTCATTCTTGCACTTGTGGCTATCCAGTTGTCCCAACACCATTTGTTGAAAACACATTTTCCCCCATTAAGTTGTCTTTGGTACCTTTGTCACACTGCTTAGTTTTTGAATTTTAAATCCATCTTTGGTAATGATATGTTGCCCTTTTTATATATGGTTGGATTCAATTTGTTAAAATTTTGTTAAGGATTTTCCCATCTGTCTTAATGAGGGATATTGGTCTATAGATTTTCTTGTAATGTCTTTGTTCGCTTTTGGTGTCAGAATAATGCTGGCTTCCTAGAATGGGTTGGGAAGTGTTTCTCCTCTTTAGTTTCCTGAAATTATTTCATGCATAAATATTTGGTAGAATTCACCAGTGAAGCCATCAGGGCTTGGAATTTTAAATTTCTTTAGTAGATCTAGGACTTTTCAGCTTATCTACTGCTTGAGTGAACTTTGGTAGTTTTTGTCTTTCAAGAAATTTGTTCATTTCATTTGAATTGTTGAAATTATTGACATGTAGTTTTTCATAAAAAATAGTCACCAATATTTTCCTTTTAGTGTGTGTAGAATTCAAACTTATTGATCTCAGAACTAGCTTTTTGTTTCATTGGGGTTTTTTTCCTCTTATTTTTCTACTTGATCTTTATTTCGTTTTTCTGTTTGCTTTGGATTTTATTTACTCTTCTAGTTTCTTAAGGTGGAAGCTAAGGTCATTGATTTGAGACCACTCTTTTCTAATCCAGGCATTTGGTGCTATAAATTTCCCACTAAGAACTGCTTTGGCTACATCCCACAGATTTTGTGTACATTACGTTTTCATTTTCATTCAGTTCAAAATACTTTCGAATTTATCCTTTGGTTATTTTTATATACCTCTGGGTTATTTAAGTGTGTTATTTAGCTTCTAAGTAATTGGACATTTTCTAGATATCTTTTTGTTATTTCTTTTAATTCTGTGGTCAGAGAACATGCTTTGTGTGACTTGAATCCTTTAGATTTATTGAGACTTGTTTTATGGCCCAGAACTGGGATCAGCAAAGTTTTTCTCAAAGAGCAATGTAGTAAATATTTTAGGCTCATGGACCATGTGGTCTCTGTCGCAACTACCTGACTCGGCCATTGTAGCCTGAAAGCAGCCATAGACAACATGTAAATGAACAGGCATCACTGTGTTACAGTACAGCTTTATTTACAAAAAAATACCAAAAAAATCCAGCAGCTGGCCCTTGGTCTGTAGTTTGCTCCTCCTGACTTAGAATATCAATCATCTCAGTAAATACTCTGCGTGCACCTCAGAAGAACATGTGTGCTGTTGTTGGTTGGAGTGAAGGTCGTTGATAGTGTTGTTCCAGTATTCTACATTCTTAATGCTTTTCTCTCTCCTTATTCCATCAATTATTGGAGAGTGCTGTTGATTTTTCAACTCCAGTGGATTTGCTTATTTTCCTTGCAGTTTTATCAGATTTTGCTTCATGTTGAAGTTCTGTTAATTAGTTGCATAAATGTTTAGGATTGTTTCATGCTATTGATGAGATGACCCAGTTATCATTACAAAATGACCCTCTCTACCCCTGATAAGATGAATTGCTCTGAAATCTACTTTCGCCTATATTGTTGTAGCCAGTCCAGCTTTCTTTGTTTAAATTCTGTTGGAATTGTTTTTCTCCGGAAACCTAATTTTACTACTCTTAGTGACCTGTATGACTCCATTACTCATTTCTAAAACATTGCTCCAGTGTTGCCAGTAATGTAAATGTCATTTGTAGACACCTGCCGTAAATATATGTCAACATGACGCGCTGTTACAGTGTCGTTTTCCTCTTGTGGTCCTTTGAGTTTTTGTTTTCAGTTGTAGAACAGAGCATGTCAAATGAATTTCTGGTCTCTTTCAGGTCTGTATTGCTAGAGGGTAGAGAATACAGTCATCCAAAATACAATAATTCCAAATTTGGCTTTTCCATCCTGAACATTTTTAGCTGTTGATTTCCTTTGATTTGGTTCATGATTCTGCACAAATCTTTGAATATGTTTATTTGGTAGCATGCTGTTCTTTTCTGTTTGCTCTTGGATCATGGTGGATCCTATTTAGTCAGTTGGTTTGCTAGCTGATTGCACTGAACAGCCCTTCTCTGCAGGGCTGTGTAAGTACTGTGAGTCCTAATTTTGTGTGTTTGGGAATTTAGGATACCCAAGAGATTTATAGCATTATCACAAGTAAATAGAACAATAATTGTACTCAGTTTGTTTCGTTCATGATTTAATTTGCCATCATGTCTTAACTAAATTTTGGGTGGAAAAAATGTTCCAAAATTGGGTAACTTGCTGCTTTTGTTTTTATTTCTAGTTTGCTTTTTTTTTCTTTTCTTTTGTTTGAGAAAGCGTGGAAGATTTTCATTTCCCTTGTGTTTCTGATGAGCTCAAATCATTTCTCTACCCACGTCTGCTATGTCTGCCCAGGGATTTCTCAGTCCCAGTGATCTCACTCTTACATTCCTTTTCTCTGTTGGAGATTCAGCAGAGGTGCAGGGGAGCTCTGTACCTGTGTATCTGCTTGGTAGGACATCTCCGGGGAGCAGGGATGTGTTTCTTCGGAGACGCACATCTACAACTGCTTCTTTCTTCAGTAGAAAAATAAAGGGGGTTTTGTTACATTGAAAATAACTCCATTTTTTTCTTGTCTCAGTCTAATAAAGTTTGTTTGGGAAAGTTCCTCTGTTATTCCCACAGAGAATCTGGAGGTGCTTGTAAGATTGTTGTTAATTTTTTTCTGTGAGGCATAGGCTTATTTTTGTCTTTCCTCTTCCAAGTTAATTTTTTTGATGGAGGAGTATTAAGCCCCCTAACTTTAGGGAGGGTTCTAAAAAATAAAACCAGATCCTAGAGCTACTGCTGCTGTATAGCCCATCAGAGTAGCTCAGGACTGAGGACAGATCAATTGAAAAAATGGCTCCCAAGAGCCATGAATGGAGCTTTCTTCTGTGATTGCAATAAATAGGTGATATTTTTTTCTCACATATTAACACTTAAGTAATTATTGAAATGACAGTTTTCTGCATACTGTGTTCAGGGTTAACAAAAGATAGTGAGAACTCCTTCTACAAATAGTGGGTGTACTTTTCATACTAGAGCCAAGGTGCAGGTTGGGAATGGAGCAGTGGTACATTTCCGTCTCTTGTATGCCAGCCTGGTGAGCACTGGGCTTTGGGGGATGGTTCTGTGAGAAGCCGAGATCTCTTCTTTGAGTGACACCTTCGAGCCATACATGGTGGCAGATCCTGTACGTCCCATAGATCCTGTGGAACGTATTCTCAGCCTGGGAAAGAGAATCGGGAATTCCCCACGTGCTCTGGAACTGGCGGTGGGATGCAGGGGTGTGTGTGGAGAGGGCTTACTCTCCAGATAAGAGAAAGACCTACTTCTGACTAGTTACAGCTTTTTTTTTTTAGGACTGCAGGAAGAAAATAAGTACAGTGGTACCTCGGTTTTCGAATGCCTCCGTTGATGAACATTTCAGTTTACGAATGCCGTAAATTTTATGGATCTATGGTATCATTAGATAGTAAAATTCATGCTAAATTTGCAGTTTTAGGGGTTGAATTTGAAGGTTCAGAACGGATTAATCCATTTTGCATTACTTTCTATGGGGAAACCATACCTCGGTTTTCAAACGTTTCAGAACTCAGATGGTCTTCCGGAACGGATTATGTTCGAAAACCGAGGTAGCACTGTATTAAGGTTACTGCTGTGACTTTTATGTTGGTTACCTAAATTTCATTTAAAGAATTTATTCTTCAATCTGAAAAATGTCAAATGACTTTGGTTAGGGTCCCAAGACATCTATATTCTGCCCCATATTGGTATTATTTATTGGCTAGAAGGTTGGCTCGGGGATGAAGGTGATTTGCACTCCATCATGCCGTGAATGCTTTTTGTTTTTCAGTTCTTCGGTGTCATACTCTGCAGCGAAACCACCTCATCCAGTGTTGGCCCCAGTGGCTGCTAATAACCAAGCGAAGCAGGTAACTTCCTGATTTTTGCTTTGTTAACAGTCATACAGTGACTGTCTTTGTAACTAAGGCAATCCTGTTTTAAGTCCTCACTTTGCTTTTAAATGAACTCTAAGTCTGACAGACCTGTGAGCCCTTTCCCACAATTCATGCCCTTCTTGACAATAGTAGATCAGGACCTGATATTATCTTCATAGGCCATTTGGCATTCTGCTTCTAATAATCTTGGATCGTAGTTCTAATCCCTTATATTTTTATGGGGTATTTGGATTTTCAGTTTACTTTCATTTAACATTATCTTAGTTAATGCATTCAGCAACCATGTGCAATAAATAGATAAAACAAGTGTTTTGGTATGTTTCACGAATGGAGAGGCCGAGGCTCATGTGCTAATGAAAGCGAACACAGTGAGGAAATGGAGAACCAGAGTTGGGGCCCGGGCCTTCTGACGTCTTCCTGCCCATCGCTTTTTCCGCTGTACCTTTAGTATCAGTGTCTGGAGGATAGGTTCTCTTACTTTCTTCTGCAATTTGCTTCTCAGAGCTTGCCTATTCAGTGATGTTTGTTATGTGTACTTTCAGGCTTTTGCCTGATAAACATTGTCTCTTACAAAAATAGGTTATATTGCCAATAGTTAAACAGTCTAAAAGAAAATAATAGAAGATGGTTGAAAGGTAGATCAAGCTATCTGGAGCTTTCCCCAAGAAAACCTGGTTTCTCTGTTACTTTTACATCTGTGTCTGAGAAAAGTAATATTAAGTTATGTTTGAGATTGAACATCAGAACGTGCCTATTGGCATGCTCAAACATGGCTCCCTATTCCTTACTTTGCTGTGACTTAAAACGACATTTAAGTATTTAGCATTTGGTCATTCTTCTGGAAGTTTCCATGTTCACCTTGGAGGACACAGGGTGAGGCATAAATCGTAATGAACAAGAGTAAAGGAACATTGACTCGGGGTGGATAAGTTGAAGTTTTGCTTTTTCACCTTATCGTCAATTTATTGAGAGCCAGAACCCATTTCATTCATTTACTTCTTCATTCATTTGTCTACCAAATGGTCCTGTGCCTTTTATGTGCCAAGCACTGTGCTAGGTACTGAAAAAATAGCCGCAAGCTAGACAGACATGACCCTGCTTTCTTGGTGCTTCCGGAATATTATTCCTATATCTGTTTTCCAATATGATCTTACACATGGCAAGCATTTAAAAATACTGACTTAAATTGAAACTTGAAAAAAATTAAATAAGAGTGTTTATGCTTGCTGATTATAAACTGTGTTATCATTTTCCATGTTCCTTTGGAATAAACATTTTACCTGTGTTCTGTTGCAGGGATCGGTAATAAATTCCCTGAAGATGCCTGGGCCCACACCAACCTCCGGTCAGTTGTCATCCAGTGATAAAGCTTCGGGTCAGTTTGCATTTTTGTTTTAGTGAAAATAAAGGTGAAAGAAACGCTTCACAATAGTGTGTTGTTCTAGATCACAAAGACAGTCAACATAGGAAATCAAGTAAAGAGATATTCATTCAAAAGGCCTCAGTTGATGAAGAATCTCCAGGAAATTAGTGAGCCCTTCAGCAGCTCGGTAGACTTCTGAAATTTGAGAGCAATAGGCAAAAACCTTCCTCTAGATGTTTTTCCTAAAAAGAAGCAATGGTATTGTGTTCACCAGCATCACTGGGTAATTGTTTAGAGAGGAGTAGATGGGAACATTGGACTCTCTATTTCTTCCACTAAAATGAAAAACTCTTGATTTACAATGACAATTCAAAAACCAGTCAAATACAAAAAGTAAAATGATCTGTTGCAACCTAAGATTTCAGAGTAGATGGTATGTCAATATTAGAAGATTTCATGGCTTCACATACTTCCAACAAGAATAATTATTAACTGAAATTAATTTTCACCATCGCTGTAAGTGCTTTGACCAGGCCAACCTGAAGCAGAAGCGTGCTTTTATTTGTAACCTCACTTGAATGTGGGCTCTTGCCCAGCACCCCCTTTTGTTGGCTCCTTTTTTATAGCCCACTTTATTTGGCATGTGTTACGTTAGGCTAGAGGAATCATGGTCTGTCTGCAGTCCTGTGTCTTCCCCACACTCTGGGCTCTGGCTTTTATTTTGATTGATGTTTTCACGTGGGTCTTTAAGCTAATTCTGTTAGAGACGCTGAACTTTGCATATTAGCATCCTGCTTTCCATAATCTCTCCTCAGTTACACAATCATCTAACTTTCTCTGTAACCAAAAGCTTTCTGATTGACTGTTGGGTTTATCTTCACTAAATATTCCTTGTACTCAGACAAAGACCATTATTGTGTAAGCCAAAGTTGTATTCTAGAATTTGGATGAATGCAGAAGCACAGGTGTTACCATGGCAGCCTCACATGAGAAGGAGGTAGATAGCACTTCTTGGCTAGCATCTAAAGCTGTATGTTAGAGGGGAGATCTTAGTGGAATTGTCAGACTTTTCAGTCATTTAGGATTCAGATTAAGAGATTTGTTTCCATTTCTGGTTAATATTAGAAAAATTTTTTTGAAAGAGCCCTATCCTAACTCCATTTTTTTTTTTCCCCTTCCGCCCCCCCGCCCCACTCCGGTTCAAACCGTTGTTTCTCAATCTAGTTGTGTAGGACACAGCTCCCTGCCTGATATTATGAGCCTTGCGCTCCCCCTGGCTGAGGCAATCGGTTGCCAGTTGTCGGTCGGCCGCTCACGGCAGCTCTCGCTGGCTGCCGGCCGCTCACACTGGTTGCCAGCCGCTCCTGGCAGCAC
Organism: Rhinolophus sinicus; assembly: GCF_057876585.1. Lineage (NCBI taxonomy): Eukaryota > Metazoa > Chordata > Mammalia > Chiroptera > Rhinolophidae > Rhinolophus > Rhinolophus sinicus. Next base: position 4,702,587 of record NC_142516.1, on the reverse strand, counting down.
ACCGTAGCCCACGGCAGCTCACGGCAGCTCATGCCAACGTTTGGCTGCTTATGGCAACCTCCAGCTGCTCACGCAGCCCAGCTCCAGGGAGAGCCGTTGTTCACAATCTTAGCTGTAGAGGGCGCAGCTCACTGGCCCATGTGGGAATCAAACCGGCATTAGGAGCACAGCGCTCCAACCACCTGAGCCACCAGGCCAACCCCCTAACTTCTTTCAAGGACTTCACTGGAGAATTTTTGTCATTCCTAAAGTGAAGAGTCAAGGAATTCTAAGGGACTTTATTTTCTGCATGTCTTATGCTGTTAACATGACTTATAAATTAGTTTTTGAGGTTCATCCTTTAGTAATTGTGAAATATCTCGTTCATTGCTAGGTGTTTACTTCTGTATTCACTTGCTGGATAATCAAAAGAAAAGAACCTTTTTGGGGTTAGGAAAATTTCCCTGAGAAATGCTATTTTAAGAATTTGCCAAAAGTTTCTTTTAAAAAAAAGTATATCTGAATCCTATATAGAGTAGCTGTTATTAACTAATAATGGAGTACCTTCATTGTTTCTCTGATTGTGAAACTATTACAGGTCCACGAAAGAGTCTGGTGTCGAGACAGATAATGTAGAAAGTGGAAGCTGCTCAATAAATTCCATATTCCAGAGATAACCCTTTACAACTTTATATGTATCTCTTGAGGTTACTTCAGTGTTGTTTTTTAAACAAAAATAGGCATATCCTGTATATGTTGATTTATAACCTATCTCTCTTTCTCCCTCCCCCCCTGACAATAAATATCCTGTTCATCTTTCTAGATCTGATAACAGCTCTCCCTCCCTCATTTTAATGGCGGCCTCGGACTTCATTGTATAGTTGTACACTGTTAAGTTTTACCAATACTCTGCTAATTTAGATTGTTTGTGATTTTTCAAGATTCTAAGCAGCGCTGCATTGAATATCCTTGTACACACCACATTGTATTATAGTAATTTAAAAAATAATTGTACTAATATTTACCCCATACTCAGAAAGAAGGTACTTTTTTATTGTTGGGTTTGGTTTGGGCTTTTTTAAATGTAGCTTTCTCATTCCCCTACCCCCTTTAAAGGTAGAGTAATAGGGGAAAGATTGAAGATAATACCCCAAACTGTTAGTAAGTAGTTACAGAGAAATTGAATGTGGGGACAGTGATAGATTGCACTTTTTAACTTTCTACGCTTCTCTATATTCTAGCAATCATGCATTACCTCTGTAATTTAAAAAAAGCAGGCGGGGGACTATAATTTGTTAAATACAAAAAAAAAAATATGAAAATATAGAAATGTAGTTACAGAAAATACAGAAATACAGAAAATACAGAAATAGCCATGAAGTCACTACTCAGAGATATTTAGTTAATATAACCTATTTCTCTTTGGAGTTTTTTCCTTTAACATATATTACTTGTCAGTAATTATAAAGCTACTTTTACAGCTTTAAATTTTAACTATCCTAGAATTATTTTGATCTCTTCTCTGAAAAGGAGCGTGTGGCGTGTCTTGATTTGGAATTACCATTGACATAACCAAAGGGCGCGTTCAGAGACCGTGAACGTGACTGAGGCAGCCCGTGCGCTCCCCTGGATTGCCGCCTAGTCCTGGGATGCATGTGAGGCCCTCAGACCTGGAGGCATGCTCCAAGAGTTACATACTGGATGGTGTTTCTAACTGGTTTTTTGTAATGTTCTTATTTTTTTCCACAATTTCAGGGCCAGGGGCAACCAAGATAGAAACAGCTGTGACTTCTACCCCATCTGCTGTTGGGCAGTTCAACAAGCCTTTCTCATTTTCTCCATCAGGGTCAGTAATGAACTCCAATTTTGTGGCAGGTCACTAGCCACTGATAGGTAGCTTCCCAGCTCTTACAGTCAGGAGGTGTGTTTATATGCTTCTTAAATGTGCATGAGCCCAGAGTCCTTACCACTGCAGTAATACATCTGATGACAGCGGCAGTAACTTCATGTCCTAATTTAAATCTATTTCTCCTTTTCAATGCAAGTTTATACATGTGTTAGTACGTATTCATTTATTTGTTGGATAAGCCTCATTTTCTTTGGGTAGTGGTCTGATCAAGTCTCATATTGAGATATTTTCATTCTGACACCATTTGAGGGCTAGCAGTGACATTGGGATGGGCTTTGCTGCACTGAGAGGTCAGTATATTGAACTTCTGAAAGCAGGTGCTGAATTCACCTTGGAGGAAGTCTGCTCATGTTGGAACCTGTGAAAGCTGCCCAGATGTCCTCTTTCTTCAGAGGTGGAGTTAGACTATGTGGCTGAGATAAAAACCTGCCCAAAGATGTTTTGCCATTGAAGGGCTGTGTGTTCAGGTCCATTAGAAAAGCCTCTTGAGCTCTTTCAGTTTGTGCTTTTTAACTGGAACCATGTTCTCCATATTAAGAGAAAAGTCTCTTTTCTCTGGTGTTAGTATGTTTCTTGAGCATCCTTCGGGCCTATCACGTTAAAGAGGGTGTTGGAATAGAATTTGAGGAAGGACATTATAATTATTATTTCCTTCATACTGTAAATCAGTATGTTTATACTTCCCAAGGATAGTTTGGAACACATTTTAAAGAGGAGATCAGTGCCAGGAGTTATCATATCTTTTACAAACACTGATAATTAATCTTTACTTCTGTGAACTGATACTCTTCTTCCCATTTTTAAAATAAGTTAAAAAGATTTGGGTCATTCTGTCAATAACTTACTTGCATTAGGTAAAATTTCTTTAAGGTTGAGGCAAAGAAAGAAGGTGTTTTTTTAATATGACAAAATATTTAACATCATTTTAGATGGTCTTTGTGCGTTTAACAAAGGCAACGATGGGTTAAAAAATAACACCTAAATGCTTACGTTAGTTATTACATTTGATATGCTTGGTCTCTTATATTTTGACACTATATCATTTTAAATTAGCTATTTGAGCTTTTATCACAGTGCATAGTCTATTCTGGTTCACACTTGTGCTGCATATTCTTCTTTGGCTATGGTGTCTTTACTCACAGTGTAAAGAGAATGTGCAGAAGAGAGAGATAATGATAAAAGGAGTCAGCAAAGTTCTTGACATTTTTCTAACCCAGAATTAAGTTGTGTCAAAACTGCAGAGACAGTGTCCTCTATTTCACGCTCTCCATCATCTCCTCTAGTAGCCTGGTGCTCTCCTGACATACTCTGCTATCTAACCCAGCCTGTCTTGTCTCCTTCACTAGGCAGACCGTGTGCTCTAGCCACCATTCCCACATGCACATTCCTAGTGCGGTTCTACTTTTCCATTGCCTTCCTTGGACCCTTTCCTTGGGTCCCCACACAAACCTCTGCCACCCAAACCCAGCCATCCCTCCCAGGCCTCCTCAACTGCTACCCCCTTCTTACCTTCCCCACAAATGGCCTCTCCCTGCTTAGAAATCTTGGAGTGGCTTTGTTGCTTCGCAAATAGATGCGTTTATCTTCTAGATTATAAGTTCCTCAAGAGCAGTTGTGAGTGAATTATAAAATGGGGTATTAAAAGGGCAATTGTGCCTTAGGTTTGCTCTTTTTAACTTCTCTTCTTCCACTTCCTAGGACTGGCTTTAATTTTGGGATAATCACACCAACACCGTCTTCCAATTTCACTGCCACACAAGGTACAGTCTCTGCTTTGCAAAGCATTACTTTTGTGTTTCCCTAAACACGTGCGGTTCTTTTTGTATAGACGTGTTGACATTTTATTGCTACTGCGTTTTGCTGAAAGTATTTTTTGCTGAAAGTTTTACTGTTTTGCCTACAGTAAATTTAGTATTGATATTATGCGTTAGAAATAGGCTGGATTTAAGAAGCTGTTGGGAAGGACTTCTATCTACCTTCATAATTAGGAACAAGGAAGGGATTTCTTTTAAGTGCCTTCTAGTTTTCGGTTTAAATAATTAAGTTTTTTTTTCTTTTATTTTAAAAAGAAAGAAAGCTGTTGTTGTAAGAAGTGATATATGTCCTAGGGTCTCACATCATACCCTTCAGTTGCTGCCATTGCAATTCTGTTATATTTCCTTCTGGGAGGTTTTGTCCTCCACTTTCTTTCATTTAGCACAATCTCTTGTGAATTTTCCAGTATTATTGAAATCTTATATAAAAGTCATTTTTAATAACGACATAATTTCTTCTGGATGTGCCATAATTGATTTAACCACCTATTGGACATTTAAGTTATTTCCCAGTTTTCCCTGTAGTGAATAACACAGTGACCATCTTTCACCTGTTCATTCAACAAATTCCCCCCCCCCCCCGCCACTCCAGTTCAAGCCATTGTTTCTCAGTCTAGTTGTGTAGGACACAGCTCCCTGGCCCAGGCTGGTATTTATGAGCCTTGCGCTCCCGCTGGCTGAGGCAGTCGGTCGCTAGTCATTGGTTGGCCACTCACAGCAGTGTACGGTGGCTGCCAGCCACTCATGGCGGCACACGGTAGCCCACGGCAGCTCACACCACCTCGGCTGTTCACGGCAGCCCAGCTCCAGGGAGAGCCGTTGTTCACAATCTTAGCTGTAGAGGGCACAGCTCACTGGCCCATGTGGGAATTGAACCAGCGACCTCGGCGTTAGGAGCATGGCGCTCCAACCACCTGAGCCACCGGGTCGGTCCCCCCCGTTTTTTTTTTAAGTTACTAATTTTTTTTTTTAATTTTATTGGGCAATATTGGGGAACAGTGTGTTTCTCCAGGGCCCATCAGCTCTAAGTAGTTGTCCTTCAATCTAGTTGTGGAGGGCACAGCTCAGCTCCAAGTCCAGTCGCCGTTTTCAGTCTTTAGTTGCAGGGGGCGCAGCCCACCATCCCATTGGGGAATTAAACCTGCAACCTTGTTGTTGAGAGCTCACGCTATAACCAACTGAACCATCCAGCCGCCCCTCAACAAATATTTTTTGAGCGTTTTTTGTGTGCCAACCCAAGTGGTAGAAGCTTTTTAGTAGAAAAGCGATCTCCTAAAACCTCCCAGAGGGAGATTAGGGAGTTGAAAGCATAGCAGACTTCTAAACTTGATCTGTGTGTCACTTAAAGGGTTGTCAGTTTCATTCCTTTCTCTTTGGAGCAGTATTTCTTAAACTTTTTTTTTTAACCTCTGCCCCCTTAGATGTGGCAGAACACCCCGGCAGCCCACCTCCTCCCCAGTCTCACTTTCTAGAGAAAAAACAACTCAGTGATATAAAAAGATTGGAGAAGAACAATCAAAAGCATTCAAAAAATCATAAATAAAGTAAAATAGTAATACAACAGCAGTTCTATAAACATTTTCATTACTATGAGAATAGACAACAGCCCAAAACCATAAACAGCTCCGCACAACACCAGTGATACAAAGAGGTCTTTCTGGAAATTACACACAGATAGCAGGGGCTTTGCAGTGTTCCAGGAGTTTGTGATAGCCCGACTTCTGAAAACACAATGGAATTAGGAAGATCAATAAACACTTGTAATAGGCTAATTTTAGTTTAAAAATAACAAATTTTAATTACTCTAATTTATTGACCACTCATTGTTTGAACAAGCCTTGTTGTGAGTGCTTTTACCTATATTTCATTTCATCTTTGAAACTCAGTGAGCTAAGTAGGTACTGTCGTTATTTCTATTTTCCAAATGGGGAATTTGAAGCTCAGAGAGGTAAAGTAACTTCCAAAGTCACACAGCCAGCAAGTGGCTGAGCATCCAGCTCTGGAGCCATGTGCTTGACCATGAGGCCAGACTCCCTCTGTAAAACCACTTACTGAGGAGACGCTAGGAAGTAGCCCTTAATTGTATGTAAAAATGACTGTCTGTGGATTGGCACCCTATTTGCCCATTAAAAAACTAAAGGGAAAACTTGCAGTTTGGGATCAATTCCTGATCTGTCAGGAGGTTGATAGGCTAGCACTGTGCCGACAATCTCAGTGAAGAAAGCACACGCAGGAAAATCAGGGAAGGGGGCTTTTTGTTTCTCTTTTGGGATAGCATGTTAACTTCATGTGTTCTAGATAGGGTGTATTTTGTTGTGACTTAACGGTCATAAAAAGAGTAGTTGTCCTTTTCACCTCAGTGAGATGACTCAGACAGGGCTGACATTTCTATGGAGAAGCATTCATTCTGTCCTCCCTGAGGAAAACCGCTGTTAGAACAAGCTAACCCTGACCGCATCGAGGGAGGAGAGACTTTGGCTTAGAAATTGTCGGTGGAGCGATAGGTCATACTCTGCTAAATCCCACCCATCTCCTCATTTCTTTTTCTTACTAGGGGCCACACCCCCTGCTAAAGAGTCAAACCAGCTGGACACATTCTCCTTTGGGGGGGGAGGCAAACCTTTATACGAGACCGTTCCTGAAAGCTCCTCTCCCTCACGAATGACACCGTCAAACGCCGGTGGAGCTGCCACTGCTTCTCCAGGAGAGTCGGCTCCGTCGAGCAGCAGGCCTGTGGCACCTTCTGGAATTGCTCTTTCCACCCCTTCCAGCAAGTTGGAAACCCCGTCCAAGTTGGGAGAGCTGCTGTTTCCAAATTCTTTGGCTGGCGAGACTCTAGGAAGTTTCTCAGGACTGCGGGTTGGCCAAGCCGATGATTCCACAAAGCCAGCCAATAAGCCTTCGTCCACAAGCCTCACTAGTGCACAGCCAACCAAGACGTCACTCGTGCCCTCGGGGTTTAATTTTACTGGCCCTTCCGTGTTAGGGAAGCACACGGAGCCCCCTGGCACCTCCTCTGTGACCGCCACCACCACAGTAGCACCACCAGCAGCAGCCACCAGCACCAGCAGTTCCACGACTGGTGTCTTTGGCAGCCTGCCACTCACCAGTGCGGGCTCCTCGGGGGCGCTCGGTTTTGGTGGCATCTCTCTAAGTGGTAGCAAGACGAGCTTTTCATTTGGAAGCCAACAGGCTGGTAGTACAGGGCCCCTGTCTGCCCCCCCACCAGCCACCACTGCCACTCCCCTTGCGACATCGTTCCCCACCTTGTCATTTAGTAGCCTCCTGAGTGCCACCTCTGCTCCCACCCTGCCTGCGTCCTCTGCTAAAAGCACAGAGGAGACTGCGTCGTCATCTTTGCCCGAGAAGCCAGGCAACAGTGAGGTCTCAGTGTCCACGGCCCCGCTTCCCCAGGCTCCTCTGCAGACTTCTGACTCCATGAAGAAAGAACCTGCTCCTGTCCAGCCTGCAGGCGGCAGCCCCAGCGCTGCAGCTTCTAGCGCCAGTCTCCTGGCACCCTCTGGAGAGGCCATGCCAGCAGCCACCGGGGCCCCTGATGTCAAGACAGAACCGGCGTCTCCTCCTCCCACCCCTTCGGTGGCTGGGCAGACTGCTGGCACAGCAGCAGCAACCCCAAGTGCATTCCCTGTGACCTCAGAAGCATCGAGTCCCCCCACAACCTCCAGTGCTGTCCACAGTGCCGCCCCGAGCCCAGCTACAGAGACAGCAGTGTTTGGGACTGTCACTTCAGGCTCGTCTGTCGTCCCTCAGTCACCTGCCGCCAGTTCTAGCTCAGCTTTCAGCCAGCTCACCAGCAGCAGCACGGGCACTGCCCCTTCGGCCACCCCCACGTTTGGGCAGGTGGCAGCCAGCACCGCACCAAGCCTGTTTGGGCAGCAGACGGGCAGCACAGCTAGCACGGCCACCGCCACCACGCCGCAGGTCAGCAGCTCAGGGTTCGGCAGTCCAGCTTTTGGCACCTCCGCCACAGGGGTCTTTGGACAGACGACGTTTGGGCAGGCCCCGGCCTTCGGGCAGTCGACAAGCAGCCCTGCTGCGAGCGGCTTTTCCTTCGGTCAGTCCGGGTTCAGCTCCGGCCCTGCTTTTGGTCAGTCCGGGGCCTCTTCCCCATCTTCCAGTGGAAATGTCTTTGGTGCCCCTTCCAGCACCAGCAGCCCCTGCTCGTTCTCCTTTGGACAGTCTTCTGCCAGCACAGGCGGGGGCATGTTCGGCCAAAGCAACCCCCCTGCTTTTGGCCAGAGCCCCGGCTTTGGGCAGGGAAGCTCTGTGTTTGGTGGCAACTCGGCCACCACCACCACGGCGTCATCCTCTGGGTTTAGCTTTTGTCAAGCTTCAGGTAAGAATTTCTGGAAGATTTTTACTTTGTTCTCTGTATTATTTGAAACATTTGCAATAAACCTGTGTTCCTTCGTAATTGAAAGGAAGGGAAAACAAATGAGGCTCCATGAAGCCGAGAAGGGAACTTCAAGCTCTGGTGGTCCCGGCAGTTTCTTCAGCTTGTCACTGAGCTCCCGTGTCGCTCCCAGCAAGCTGTCCACTCTACAAGCCACCACAGTGCCAGTTTCATGGGCGGGTGACGCAAAGTTGAAAGGCATGGCAAGGAAGGAATGACTCATACATAGGAAATTTTTAATTTGGAAGGGACGTCAGAGGTCATTATGTCCCAAAGCGTCAGGCCTTGAGATGACAGCGCTGATGCCATTTTGTGCTAATATGTAGTAGAACCAGAGCTCCTCGTCCTAGTTCACTGCCTGGCCAGTGCGTTACATTTCCTCTGACACCATCTTGCTTGCTAGGGCAGACACCAACATTGGAAAAGTTTGGGTTTTTCTATTTTCTATGTTGTAATTAAAAAAAACCCACAAAAACACGAATCTTTAAATTGTACTATTTTTGAGAGTAAAATATAATTTTCCTGTTGGCATGTCCAATTTTAGCAACTCCTTTTATATGTAAGTTAGCTATAGACAAAACAATCTGAAAATCTTTTCTAAATCTCGTTTCTGATGGTTATCTTACGAAAGGCAGTTCTTCAGCAGTTTGGCCCTGGGGGGACAAACTATTGATTTCTTGGTGGGCAGAATTCTAAGTAACTGCTAATTCATTCCTTTGGTGACAACTTTATTTGAAAATGGTTCATAATTTACTAGAAAGGAAATCTTTTCCTTCCTTCAACAAACGTTTGTTAAACTCCCAACAAACTTTTGTAAGTTTGGCTACAAGGACACGGTGGTGAAAGACAGTTTTGAGATGTACCTGGTGCCCTGTGAAGAGGCTGTTTGGCCAATTGAGTGGTGGGAAATGTGATAACTTGGTCTGGAGACTGGGCAGGGAGAGGCCCTGTGAGTCTTAAAAGAGAGTAGGATATTTAACTCTCTAGTGCATCCTTTGTTCTGCAGTCGAAGCCTGAGAGTCCCCATACGCAGCTATAATTGAATTATTTCAACATAATTGCAAACCTGAAGAAACCTTTCGTACAGTAACTGTGGGCAGGTACCTGAGCAGTCTGCTCCAGCCCTGGCGGAGGAACGCGACTTGCCCGAGTTCCCCTTACCTAGATCACGGCAGGAATGAAAACGGGACCCTTGCCTTCTAACTCCTTGTCCAGGGCTCTTGTTATATAACACACAGTTCTGCCTGGTTTTTCCCAGGCTCTGTTAGCCCAGCACCTCAACCACATTATGCCACGTCAAAGGAAGTTAAACTATCCTGAAAGAATCTGGTGTTTGAGATCAGAGGAAACCAGGGAGTAGAAATAGTCATGAAATTTACTGTCATTAGAAAGACTTCTTGGCAGCTAAAAGTCTGGGGGAAAGCCACTCTGAAAGTATACCATCTGTTTTGGTCCCCACCCCCCTGGGGTTTCGTAGGAGACAGAATTCAGTCCTTGGGACTTTGGAATTTCTACTATTTTGAAATGTTAGCAATGAATTAAAGATGTTTATGTACTCATAATTTTCTCTATTTCCTACATAGGAAGACAGATTTTATTCATGGGATGATTTATTGTGGGGTATTTTAGCACAGCTGAATGCCATTAAAAAAAACACACAAAACAAAACAAAACACTGTGATGTTGTAAAAGACTCATCCAATTAAAACTTTTGTTTTCTTTTTATTTTACAGGATTTGGGTCTAGTAATACTGGTTCTTTGTTTGGTCAAGCAGCCAGTACTGGTGGAACAGTCTTTGGCCAGGTAAATATATATGTTTGCCTTTCTTCATGTCCGCGTACATCAGACCCATCCACATTCTTCATATATTGTGTTCGTGTTGTACATACACGCAACCCCCGCAAACAGCCTTGTGTGATTCTCAAACTCCGCCTTCTTTAGCTCCTCTGGGGATGCAGGCTTCTCGGCCGCTAATAGGAGAGAATCACAACAATTTTGATCCTTTGAAAGCACTTTAAAAGCAAATTACGTGATTCCCATCAATCTTCTGCCTGTTCTGTTTGGCCAGGGGTTGGCAAGCTCCGACCGGTGGGCCAAATCTGCTTCTTAGCCTTTCTTTTTTTTTTTTTAAGGTCCTTGAGCTAAGAATGGTTGTTATTTTTTTAAATGGTTATTTAAACCAAAAGAAGACTGCAACAGAAACCACATATGGCCCTGTGTAACTGTGTGTGTTTCCAGGGACTCCTGTTAGTCATCTAAGCTATTTGAGTTTGGATGGCTAGTGCTTATCTGTGCGGGGCGTGGTTGTAAGTGCTTTATGCAAATTGACTCATTAATCATCAGTACTTCTGTAGGTGCTGTTATAATCCTCCTTTGACAGATGAGGACACTGAAGGCCCAGAGCGGTCAATTGGACTGCTTTCAGGTCCTAGTAACCTCATGAGGAATCGTTGCAAAGGAAGGGACTCTGCCATAGCGGAAATGGAAGTGACTTTCTGCAGGTGGACCTGGCATTTGTCCAGCAGTTTATAAAGCGGTAGCGATAGGCATATTACTTGTTTCTTCCACATCTTCAGTAGGAGATTCTCTTCATCCTCTTTATCCTTTGAAGATGCCTCTGCCCTAGTCTGTGCTCCTTCACAGAGACAAAGGAAACCTGATTTCCAGGTCCTGGTGACGGCGGGCTAGATACAAGCCAAGTTCCCCACTGAAAACAGCTAATGCTAGATAATACATAAAAACTATCATTTTAAAAGCACTGTTAAGCCAACAAGGTATTTTTGTCAAGCCAAATTAAAAGGAAAATGGGAACCTATAGAAGTGAGTGGAGCACAGACTTTCCTATTTTAATAACTCCGAAGGGCAAAGGGGCAGAAATCACTAATCAAGATATGCACAAAGTGAGAGATCCTACCCACAATAAGCTGGGGCTCCAGGTTCACCTCTCTCCCCGTGTGGGTGTGGCCTGACAGGGTCCTAGCAGGGTGGTGTCTGCAGATGTCTGGCAAAAGCAGACACTCTGAAGAAAAGTCACTGTACTCTCGGCCTCAAGTAATTTTTTTTAATTAAAGTATTGTTGGCATGCAATATTATATTAGTTTCAGGTATACAACATAGTGATTCAGCATTTGTCTTACAATGTGCTCACCACACCTAGTCTAGAAACCACCTGTCACTGTGCAGACTTACCACGCTATTGACTGTAGTCCCCTTCATCTCAAATAATTTTTAAGGACATTGATTCTCACACCTAAATTAGTCACTAAAGGAAACAAGGAATTATGACCAAGAGCCAGGGTAAACATCGGATGTATATTTACAAAGACTTCCTAGACTGTAAAACAGGGTTTTACATGTTTAAAAGAAATAGCAACAAACTTGAAAATACCAGGAAAGAAGTGTCCGCAGCTTTGAAAAAGAACTAAATAGAACTCCTAGAGAAATACAATAATTAAAATTTTAAATCAGCAGATTAGTCCCAGGTGATGAGAACGGTAATATACCTAGACCAGGTATCAGCAACCTTTTTCTGTAAAGAGCCTGATAGTAAATATTTTAGACTTTGAGGGCGTGGTTGTGTTCCCATAAAGCTTTATTTACAGAATCCGATAGCAGGCTGGATTTGACCCATGGACTATAGTTGGCTGACCCTTGAATTAGAAGGTAGGTCAGATTAAATCATCTGGGATGCCTCATGGAGAGCAAAAAAGATGGAAGATGCAAAAGAAAGAGCGAAAGTCCAACATACGTTTAATCAGAAGGAGAAGAGAAAGAATGCATGGCGATATTAGAAGAGAAAAGGACAGAAATTTCCCAAACCAGTAGAAACAGTAAGCCATGGGTGCAAAAGGCCAACAGATACCAAGCAGAATGCATAAGCAGAAACTGATTCTAAGACCTGTCGTAGTGAAACTGCAGAAATGCAAAGATAAAATATTAAAAGCACTCAGAGATAAAAAGACAGGTTACCTTCAAAGGAGCAAGAGTTGGACTGACAGCTGACTTCTTAGCAGTGATGATGAAAGCCAGAGACAGTCTACCTACCTAGAATTTCTGAACCCAGCAAAAAATGTCTTTAAAGAGTGAAGTCAAGACATTTTTTCAGATAGATCCTGAGAGAATTTATGCCTAGGAGACCTGAAGGACATTCTAAAGGATATTCCTCAGGCAGGAGGGAAAATTGACTTCACTAAAATTACAGCTTTCTGAATTTTAGGGTAAAACAAGCCATGAAATAGGAAAATTGTAGCCTGTGTAACCAAAAGTGTAATTATATTGAGACTATAAACCATACAAATCGAAAAAAGACAACTACACCCCCAGCAAAATGGCTAAAATTGAGAGGGTCGCTAATACCCAGTGCTGGTGAGGAAATAGAGCGATAGAAATGCTCCCACACTAAGGGAGTGGGAATTCACATAACCGCTCTGGAAAACTATCTGGTGATACAAGACTGGATATACAAAATCCCTCCTGGCCCAGCAGATCTTCTGGATGTGTGACCAACAGAAACGAGTGCCTTTGTTCCCCACAAGGTAGGGATTAGAATATTCCTAGCAGTATATTCAGAACAGGGAAGAGGAAGCAGCCCAAATGCGTATCAGCTGAAGGATGGATGAAGTAATGGTGGTATATTTATATAGTAGGATTACTCCAGAGCAGTGAAATGAAATGTCCTGCTCCTGTACAATACGAATGGATGGATCTCACAGGCATAGTGTGAAGTGAAAGAAGCCAGACACAAGTACATACTGTTGGGTCGCATTTACATCAAGAGTCAGTTACAGGCAAAACATAGCCCTTAGGATAGAAATCAGAATTGTGGTTACTTTCAGGCCATTAAAAATGGGGTACGAAGGAGCCTTCTAAAGTGCTAACAATGTTAGATATCTTGAACATTGAACATTCTAAAGGTCAAAATTCATTGAGCTCTGTACACGTAAAATTTGTGGACTTAATAAAAAAACACAGTAGAAGGAAAACAGGTGAAAGACTTCATCAAAAAAGGATAATGTTAGTTGCACAACATTTTGAATGTACTTAATGCCACTGAATTATACACTTAGCTGCTTAAAATGGTAAGTTTTATGTATACTTTACCACAATTTTTTCAAAAAGGAGAAGAAAACCAAAAAAATATGTAAAGGATGGCCAGAGGACCTGTAAACATACTCAGATTAATTAGCAATGCAAATTAAAACCACAAAGAGATGCACACTTGTGAGACAGCAAAAATTAAAAGCCCAACAATAGCAGATGCCAGTGACTATGCAGAGCAGCAGAACTCGTATAGACTCCTAGTTGGGGGTGTGAGTTGGTACAACCATCCTGGAAAATAGTTTGGCATACCCTGTAATAGTAAAGACCAGCCATTCCACTCCTAGGTGTGTTCAGAGAAACGCATGCACATGTGTGCCAGGATACAAGCGTGTTCATAGTAACCGGAAACTATGAACAACCCAAAAGTTGATCAACCTTCCAGTGGGTAAATGGACTTGTGTTACTGGAGTAGAATGTTACCCAGCTATGGAAATGAACAAATGAGAGCTAACGGGTGACTCGCACAGGCGTAATGGCATAATGTCGAGCCAAGAGATGGAAAACTTACGGTGATAAACTCCATATCCGTTACTTAGTCTCCTATTAGCCTTCCTTCACAGAAATTACATTTGCAGTTGGAAAGGCCAGAAATTCCAACCAGTATTTTTCTGTGATGGCAGGGACCTAATCTGTTCCATTCAGTGCTCTATCCCCACTGCTTAGGACTGTGGCTAGCACATGATAGGCTGTAAAAAGGAATAAATTTTCAGGCAGTAGGCGTATCCTCAGAAAAATCTAAGGATGCAAGGCAGATTCTGGCTAGGATATAGAATATCGTCACTCTTGTTATAACACACAAAACCAGATAGTGTGAAAATCACACTTATTCTATGGGTATTGGAATTCCCTAATGCTGTGTAACAAACGACCCCCAAACCCAGTAGTGTTTACTTATTTATATTTGTTTACCTCTGATGGGTGGTTTGGCTGTTGGTTCAGACCTTCACTGGAGCTCTGGCTAGAACATCTCCATGTGACTTTCTGTGTGGGCTGGGCTTGCTCACAACATGGTGGCTGCATTCCAGGAGGAATATTCAAGAGAGGGCTCCAGGCAGAAGCCACAGAACCTTTTATGACCTAACCTCAAGTCACAGGGCCTCATTTATGCTGCACCCTGTTATTCAAGGCGGTCACTGAGACCTGCCCAGGTCCAAGGGGAGAGGGCTAGTCTTCACATCCTGCTGTAGAAGAGCATATGGTTTTAGTTATATTTGCTTTGATCATCTTTGGAAAATATTTGTCACAGTAGGACTGTCAGAGTGACAGAAAGCCTCGTTGAATTGCTTTCCAGAGAGAGGAGCCCATCATAGGTGAGCACGATGGTATAGCAGCTTCTGGGGGCAAATGTCAGGTCTGGGTTTGGAAAGGCAGAAGAGAGGTCCTGCTGAAGATTGAGGACATTTACTGGCTATTAGAAGCTATTGGAAACAGTGAGGGTAAGCAAAACAAATGACCAGTAAACACATGAAAAGACCAATAGCATTAAACATTAGGAAAATGAAAATCAAAACTGTAATGAGATACCACATCACACCTATTACAATGGCTATCATTTAAAAAAAACAAAGAACAAGTATTGACAAGAATGTGGAAAAATTGGAACTCTCATGCATTTCTGGTTAGAATGTAAAATGATGCAGCTGCTGTGGAAAACAGTTTGGTGGACCCTCAAAAAGCTAACCGTAGAATGGTCATATGACCCAGCAACTCCACTCCTAAGTGTACCCAGAATTAAAAGCAGGGACTCAAGCAGACACTTGTTGCCAGTATGCATTGCAGCATTATTCAGCAGCCACAGGTGGAAACAGCCCAAGTGTCCATCAGCAGATGACTGGATAGATAAAATACGGTGTATACATGACGGGGAGGTATTTATTCAGCCTTCAAAAGCAAGTTCTCATTCATACTACACACAGGGGGACCTTGAATACATGGTGCTAATTAAAATAAGCCACACATAAAAGGACACATATTATAAATTTCACTTACATGAAATATTTAGAATAGGTTAATTCAAAAGTAGTCATTTAAAAATGACTACATGAATGGAGTCATTGTAAAGAGTATAAAATGTTCGGAATGATGGAAAAGTTCTAGAAATGGATAGTGGTGATGGTTGTACACACTGAATATACTTAACACTAATGAATTGCACTCTTAAAATAGTTTAAAATGGCAATTTTTATGTATGTTTTACCACAATAAAAAAATAAAAATAAAGGAGGCTAAAAATCTATTTTAAAAACAAAAAAAGAATAGGTAAACTCACATAGAGCCAAAAACTAGAGATTACCAGGGGCGGGGGGCAGGAGGGAATGGGGGCGCTGTAGCTGAGTGGTTACAGAAGGCTGGTTCAGGTGATGAAAAAACTTTGGAAATTGACAGTGGTGATGGTTGCACAACACTGAATATTAATATCACTGAACTGTATACTTTAAAATGGTTAAAATGGCAAGTTTTATGTCATGTACATTATACCACAGTTTTTTTAAACTTAATGTAATACACCAAAAACCATTGAATTTTATACTTTAAATCAGTGAGTTATATGGTATATGAATTATGTCCCAATAAAGCTGGCGTGCTTTTTGGTTTTTAATTTTGTTTTTAACAAATCGGGACCTGAAAGACTTGTAGGTACAACAGGAATTGTACAACAGTAATTTGTTCAGTATAAACCACCCCCCACCTCCCGGGAATTTTTGCTAAGAGAAAGGAAATAAAGGCAGGACTGAAAAGCAGAAAGAACTTGCACAGGCTTGCAATCTCCTGTTGCCTAGAACTGTTGAATCCAAAGGTAATGCTGCAACCCAACTACCTCCTGGCTCTAGGCTTAAACACTTAAAAGGCGAACAACCTAACTCTAAGCAAAGACAGTGTTGCCCTAACCTGGGGTGAATGAAGTCTATGACTCACTTCCCATTCAACTCAGCATGTAGTGAAATCGGAATAATGACCTCCTCACTTTAGGGTGCAGGTGAAACAGAGGGCTCTCACTCTAGACAAAAACGTTAGTGGTCTTCAGTCACCACACAACTGTTCGTTCATCTTACACAAAGTTTGGTATACCCCTCCCAAAAAACAATTACATAACATGCGAAGAAGCAAAAATAAAAGGGGAACTCACAATCATATTTTACAAAAACACATAGCCTTGATCTGTAGCTGAAGTTTAAATCTAGTATCTGAAATAAAAAATGATTAGACAAGTTTAACAGCAGAGTGAATACTACAGAAGAACAGTGAACTTGAAGATATGTCAATAGAAATTATCTATAATGAAGGTCAGAACAAAAAAAAAAAAAATTAGAACATTAGTGGCCTGTGCAACAATATCAGGCAGTCCAGTGTATTTGTAATCAGAGTTCCAGAGGAGAAGAGACAGAATGGGATGGGAAAAAAACATACTAGAATAAACAGTGGCCAATCTTTTCTAAATTTGTTGAAAAACGAATCTACAAATCCAAGAAACTCTGCAGAGCCCAAGCAGAATAAAGACTAGAAAACCACACCTAGACACGCCATAGTTAAGCTTCTGAAATCCAGATGTTAAAAGAAAAATTTTAAGCAACTAAAGAAAAAAGACAACGTACAGGGAAACAGTGTATTGTGTAGTTATAACGAGATATTAAATATATGACAACCATAGCAAAAATCTTTCCTATCTGGGAGTAGACCAGTGATTCTCAACGGGTATCGATTTTGCCCCCAGGGAAATTTCACATTCACAGTGTCTGGACACATGTTTGGTTCTCGTGAGTGGGGAATACAACTAACATCTAATTGGCAGAGGCCAGCAATCCTGCTAAAACATCCTACAACCCTGCAAAACAAAGAATTATCCAGACCAAAATGTCAGTAATGCCACTGTTAGAAACCATTAGGTAGACAAAGATTTCTTAGCACATAAAAGGCACTAACTATGAAAGAAGAAAATTGGAAAACTGGACCTTATCAAAATTACAAACTAATGCTCATCAAGAGACCTGTTATAAAAATGAAAAGGCAGGGCATAGACTGGGAGAAAATATTTATAATATATTAAACCAAAGGGCTTCTTCTGGGATATATAAAGAACTTCGAATCAGAAGTAGAAAGACAGCCCAGTTTTAAAAATAAGCAAAATACTTGGACAGATACCTTACAAAAGAGGATGTACAAAAACTTGCTCAGCAGTGTTAGCAGAGAAATGCAAATGAAAACCACAGTGAGATACAGCTTCATACCCGCTAGAATTATTAAAATTTAAGAACTTAACAAAACCAAATGTTGGAAAGATCTCGAGCAACTAAATCTCTTGATGCATTGCTGGTGGGAGTGGGAAATGGTTTCAGTCACTATGGCAAACCATTTGGCAATATTTTAATAAGTCAAATGTACACTGATTTTATGGTTCAGCAATTCCAGTCCTAGGTATTTACCCAAAAGAAATGAAAATACATGCCACAGGAAGATTTCTGTAAGGCTGTTCATAGCAGCTTTGTTCATAATAGCCCAACCTGGAAATTATCCAGATGTTCATTCCCAGAATCGTAAACACTGGCATACTCACACAGTGGAAAACTGCTCAGCGAGAATAAGAAGAATGACTGGTGCGTACAACAACATGATCTCAAAAGCGTATTTTGATTCCAGTCAGGTCACTTAGGCAAGAAAAGGAAATAAAAGGCATCCAGATTGGAAAGGAAGAAGTAAGACTGTTATCTGCAGATAACGTGATCATGAAAATCCGAAGGAATCCACTAAAAAACTATTAGAACTAATAAATGGGTTCAGCAAGTTTGTAGGACACAAGATCAATATATAAAAATCAATTCTATTTCCATGCATTTGCAGTGAACCATTTGAAAATGAAATTAAGAAAATGATTCCATTTTTAATAGCATCAAAACCAATAAAATACTTAGGAATAAATTTAACAAAAGTGCAAAAACATACTCGTATTCTGAGTACCATAAAAACATTGTTTAAAGAAATTCAAGATGATTTAAATAAATGGAAGGACATCCCGTGCTCATGGGTCAGAAGATTTAAAGTTGTTAAAAGGGCAATACTTAGCTAGTAAATTGTAGAGCCAGGACTGTCCAGATTAATTCATTCCTGCAGGAATTCAGTGATGAGTAAGACAAAGGGTCTGCATTTATAGAGCTTCCATTTGATGGAGGGGGTCAGTCTTTAAAAACAGTTTCATTTCATATCATTTTAAATACTAAGAAGAAAACAGGATAATGAATCAGGGAAGATGACTTAGGTTAAATAGGACATGCCTTTCTGAAGAAGTCTCGTAAATGTCTCTACATTTGTTTCTTTGAATTAGGATCAAATTAGGTTCACACTGAGATAGATTGATAGGTCTCTTAAGTCTCTTTATTAAGATTACCCTTCCTTGTCTCTCTTGTGTATTTCCTCATAATTCGGTTGTTGAATGGAGCAGATCATTTGTTCTAGAGAGTTCCGCATGGTCTGGTTGCTGACTGCATCCCCATGGCATAGCTTCCGAATTACCTTGCTCCTCTGTGCTGCTACTCCCTGTGAAGTGCGTGGGTCTGGGGGCTTGATGAGATCCAGGTTTGATTTGTGTTTCGGTGTTTCTTGGCAATATTATAAGGCTGGACTAACTCCTTACTTAATGATATTAAGGAATTCCTCTTAATTTTTTAGACAGTGATAATGATACTGTGGTTATGGTTTATGTTGTAGAGATTCATATTGGAAAATCAATGGAAGAAATGGTAAGGTGACTCGGACTTCTGCATACCAATAAAGGATGAGGGGAAGAAAATGGGGGTGTAGCTAAAACTCAGCTGCCTACGAGTTAGTTGTTGAAGCTTGGTGATGAGTATACGGAGGGTCCAGTGTTACTCTTCCGTCTACTTTTTGTACA
Organism: Rhinolophus sinicus; assembly: GCF_057876585.1. Classification (NCBI taxonomy): domain Eukaryota; kingdom Metazoa; phylum Chordata; class Mammalia; order Chiroptera; family Rhinolophidae; genus Rhinolophus; species Rhinolophus sinicus. The sequence goes on along the minus strand of NC_142516.1, from coordinate 4,683,486 downwards.
TGTCTTGAGATGTTCCATAATTTAAAGTTTTACAAACAGTTGTTATAACAATTAAAATGAATGGGATTCTCTCTAACCCACGTAAGAGGATGTAAGAAGTCAGTTCACTTCAGTGAAGTGTTACCAACTTCTGTTTCATTTCTACGGATAGCCATTCTTTTTCACATTATGTTTTTCAAAATTCAATTGAACCATCTGCAATTGCTGTGTTTTGGTAGGGCACCAGTGTCCATAGATTGGCAGCTTCCTGTGTTTCAGCGTGATGCATAGAAGTCAGCTACAAAATCTGGTGTCTTCTACACGCACTCGTCGACATGGCTTCTTTCCTTTCTGAGTCAGGTTACTAGTTATCAAAGCCTGTGCTTTTATGATTGGATTAGATGCCAAGTTTTAAAAAGCTCTACTCATATTAAATGGTTGTAGTAAACTGTTACTGTTGTTGTTGTTGTTTTTAAATTTAAGGGGTAAAAGAAAAAGTGAGAGCGCACACACATTAAGCATCTCACCCTCAGGGAAAATTAGCTTGTGTTCAGGATACAAGAGACCAGTGTGACAAAACCAGATGGGGGGCATGATGAAAGATAATGTCAAGAGATGGACAGCGGCCCAATCATGTAGGGTCTTTTATAGAACTTTGAAACAGGAGTGAAGTCACCTCGCTGCCATTTTAAAGTCATTCCAGCGCTGTTGGTAGAGGGTCGTGGAAGCAGAGCGTCAGTTACATCGTAGAGTCCAGGCAGCAAGTTAGGGTTGGGGGCTGGCACCAGGGGACTGGCTGGCTGTGCAGCTGCAGAGGCGGGTATTTCAGAGGTGGCCTGCTGTAGGTTTGGCCTCGGTGGGGATTAAATGATTCCTTGTTGAAGTGCTTAGAAACATGCCTAGCGCACAGAAAGTCCTCAGTCATTGTTCCTTTGTGGTGGTTGCGAAAATACCTTACAGCAGCCATTTTGGGAGCCTGTCATTTCAGGCACTGATCGAAAGTGCACTGCGCTTCTCAGCTCATTGCGTGTACTCATCGTTTTGAGGTGGGTGGTGTATTATCCCCATTTTACAGAAGAGGGACTTCAGCACCACTCTGCCCCCCTTTGAAGGGGGCTCCGGAAAGGTTGCTATACAGAGCGACCCATTTCTAAAAACCCATCTTATTCTATGTCGTCAGCCAAGGAGATCTCACACTTAACTAATACTAATGGTCCCTCAGATCTAGCACTGGTTTTCCTTCAAGAACCAATTTCTAAACAGAAATAGTGTGTGGTGCCTGCTACAGCTTTGAGTCAGCATGCGCCCTGAGTTAGCAACATATTCTGAGCAATAAATGTGCAGACTTGGACGGAATTCAGCTGTGGTCATCATTTCAACAATGGAGCTAATTTCAGCTTATTTCTGCACTACTGGGAAAGTCATTATGAACGAAAAGTGCACAAATTGGGAGAAAAGACAGTGTAAATCACCGGTCGTCAGTTGCTGATGACTTCAGCCAAACGCCAGAGGAATCAAAATAGTGGTACTCATCACCACCTCAAAATGTTTTTAAACTTTTTCACTTGGGGGAACTCTTGTGGGCTTGGTTTTCTTGCCCCGGCCTCGTGTCAGCCGGACAGAAGTCCTGTTTGTGGAATCACTGGAGCACTTCCGATGTGTAGGAAGTGCCTTTCCCCAGTCCAGCCTGTTTGCTTGTCAGAGCCTCCATCGCAGGACTGGTCAGAGGTCGCTTGCTTCCCATTTGTACCAGCTGTGAGCGCTGCATTTCCGCGGATGTGGCCTGCCATTTTACAGTGAACTCTCATCCTATCTCGCTTCCTGCCCCTTTTGTTTTTTCGCAGTCATCGTCTTCCAGTGGTAGCGTGTTTGGGTCTGGAAACATTGGAAGAGGGGGAGGTTTCTTCAGTGGCCTTGGCGGGAAACCCAGCCAGGATGCAGCCAACAAAAACCCATTCAGCTCAGCCAGCGGGGGCTTCGGATCTACAACCACCCCAAGTAAGTCGAGAACGAGCTTTCCCAGCCCCCTTAAATGTCTCCCATACCACTGTCATCCTCGTGCTGTTGTCAAAGCTTTGGTGACAAGTGCAGAAAGGAAAGGAAAGTTCTAAAGGGCCCATTTAAACTGCCCCAAAGCAGTGTGAGATCTGTTTCGATTTTGTTGTTTATTTTTGTTCCTTTAATGAGATGTCCTATAGAGTCATGAAAGGACATCCGAGCTGCAGGGAGAGGGTTGAAATGAATTAGGATTGAAACAATGCAAGCAGACAGGCAGAATGAGACAGAAGAGCAAGCTGGGGAAGCTTGGTGAAGACGCATCTGCATTTTTGTTTGCATAGTACTCTCTGAATTTGCTTTAAAATTCAGCTCCTATAGAGAAATGTAACCCAGACGTTGAAGCCTTCATTAGTTCTCATCTCTTACCTGTTTGTCTTATTTTCAACTGAAGCTGTGTCTTTCTAATGGCACTTTCTTCTCCAGCTAATTTTTTAAATTCTTTGTTGACTTGTCTCTTCATGGTTGGAAATGAAAATTTGTTTATTTCTTTAAAAACTGTATCTTGGTGCTGATGGAGGCTGAGATGGGAAGTTTGGGACCTGTCATCTTCATCGTAGCTTCTCTCATGGAATATGCTTTGCAAGAGGCTTCTCTCATCTGTTATTCTGTACGAGACCTTAACAGATGGAGAGCTGATGTCCCAGACAGGACAGGTATTTCCTTAACATCAAGGCTCATGTAGTTAAAAGCAAAACTCTATCCTGAGTCTCCTGGATTCACAGATCTGGTATTTTGATGTCACGGTCCATCTGGTGATACAAAAACAAAGATTACAATCCAGAGGCATTCCGCTTAACTTGTGAAATTATATAATCAGAACTTTTTGTTCTTCAGCTTCCAGTCTGCCCGGAGGAGTTTAGGATCCTAGAATGAAGGAGTCTTAGAAATCGAATCTAGTAGTTTTCAAAAACTGTTTCTGCAGATGAACACGTAAGCAGGATCCTGAGTGGCAAAACATAAAAACGGGGTACCCAGAAGCAGGGATCCGAACCAGATACGCTTGGGTGGCTTCCCCGTCTTTTTTCCAGCTGCCAGCACAGAGCTGCAGGGCTCCACACACGGCCTTTGAAAACATGCTCCTGCACAGCGCTCTGCACTGTCCAGTAAGGAATTAGCCCCAGTGGGCAGGTGATTTGTTTTTGAAGTCTCAAAACCAGAAAGTGGCAGACCTAGAATTCAGCTATGTCTTACATAACGTCCCAAGCAGAGCATCTGACACAATGGGCACTGGACCGTGTGCCAGTTAGAAATGTGGGTTTATCTCGTAGGTAGGTGACCATCAGCAAGACTGTGTTACTAGCCCATATTGTTAAAACTCAGCTGTTGTATCCTTGTAAAAAACTCCCTTCCTCCCGGCTGATCATCTCAAATGCCACAGCTCCTACCTGTCAAAGAATCGCCTTCTCTCACTGGTGGCTTGGAGCTGGCTTGCACCGGTCCCCGAGAGCCAGCTGGGCGCACCTGTCTCCAGCTCCGTTTGGGGACATCAGGGAGTATTTATTGACTCCATGGGCATAAGTGGACAGCACTACGGTCAGCCCCCACCCTCTCCCAGCCTGTTTACGGGCTCGCCATCCTTTCTCATTCTTTCATGCTGGTTTAAAACAAGCACATCTACCTTGATACCAGACAGCTGCTTGTCCTCGTCTCCTACACGCTGGCAGTTGTAACCCAGCGGTGCCTTTTATGCTTAAAGGAAGTTGAGGTGAATGTGAAAGGGTACAGGAAAGACTGAGCCTTTAATTTATTTTTAAAAATGAAGTGTATGGTTTGCTAGTGAAAGCAAACCACTAGCAAACCATAGTTTTGCCCCTATAGGAGCCCCTATAGCCCCAACGACCAAGTACAGGATAAGAGGAAGGAGCTAGCATCATCTGGGGCGGCCATTGTCCTCGCCACAGAACGAAGAGCTTTCTGCACGTCCCCAGGGCAGCCTCTTGCTCCTCGGGCGATTGCAGCGCTGGTGCTTTGCAGCAGCACTTCCTGCGCCGTGTGGATTGACTCTCCTGCTTCTCTTCCTGTCCCTTCAGCACTTTTTCCCCTGCCTCTTCTTGTTTCCCCGTCGTCATCGGGGGCATCACAGTAGTCTCCAAACTCCTCTCTCCACGTCCAGTCTCCTCTGGAAATCCATACCAAAGCGAGCGTCTGAAAACACGGCTTCAATTTGCCGCTGTCCCTACTCAAAACCCTTTGGTAGCCTCCCCCTGACTGTAGCATAAAGTGCAAACCATCTCCTTCGGTGGAAATTTCAGGGCCCTCTGTGAGCTGGCCCCAGTGCTTTTCTGCCTTTGACTCAGGTCCCCCCACACCTTCCCTCTGCTTCGGCCAGTCTGTCTGCTTGCTGTCTGTCCTTCACACATGAACACCGCCCCCCACCCCTCCCTGGTTCAGTGCTCCCTCCACCCCACCCATCTGAACCTGCCCTTCCTTTAAGGGGGGATGTAAGTCTCTTCCTCTGTGCAGCTTTACCTAAAGGTCCCACGTGCCCACTGTGAGTTCTCCCAGTCTAGAATCTGCCACCCTTGTATTCTGTTCCTTTATGAGACATCAAGCAGAAGTGAATTCTTTATTGGTCACCTACTGTGCCGGATGCTCAGTGTATGTGGTTGATCACTTCTTACAACAATACTTTTCAATGTGCCCGTCCTCGTTGTACCGATAAGGACATAGGTTCCGAGAAGGGATGTGGACTTTCGGTGGTAACAGCCATTGCGTGGCGCAGCCGCGGTTTGATCCAGGTCTGCTTCCCAAGCTGTGGTCCATCACATCGCCTCCTGAGACCTTCGTCGCCATGCCGTGTGACGTAACTCCTCCCAGGCGTGCCATCTGACAGCCCTGTGCTCAGTCCTTATGGCATCACGCACGTTCTTGCAGATAGATATCCGACCGAGCACAAACTGAGCAAGTAGCAGTTACTTTGTGGCAGGCCCCAGGCTGCCTGGTCCCAAAGCAGCCCTCTTCAGTGCTGAGAAGTTACCAGAACTATGTGATAACCGAGGACAGACCGGGAATACTTGCTTGGGGTTGGCACGCTCTGTAACCAGTATCCCACACTTCATAAAAGTTTCTCCTGCCTTCCCCAGAGATTCCACCCAAGCTCCACTGGTAAGCCTTGGGGTCGTTTAAAATCTGGCACCTCTGGGAGTTGGTGCCTGCAAGAACCTGCTACCTCCTGGCGTCTTGTCCAAGGACACTGGTCACTGGTCACAACCATGCTGAGCACACTCTTTCCGTGCAAGGTGACAGCACTGTTTGATGAGAGGCTTTTGGGCTCTTGAGGCTCCCTCTGCAACTGGTTTTTAAGACAATCTCTTGGAAAGGACGATGGACCAGAGCTGCTTGAGAATCCCTTTGTCAGTGTGTGTTGAATTCTTGTTTAGGGACCTCAGACCTGCGGAATGACATGGGACCTGGTCTCTGTGATTTTATTTACTACATTAAATTCATATTAAGTGTAATTTAAATTTGGTCAGACCCTGGTGTTACATGCTGCTAGTGTTTTTGCCAAATAAATGACCAAAGAGGATCCCTGTGCCAACCAGCAGGGTGGAAGCCCAGCAGAGGCCAGTTTCACTGTACTTGTCACCCCCCAAAGTGGAGGTCAGCGGACGCCTCTGCAAAGACAAGTTTTCTTCCTGGCTAGCTATTCACAAGCGAAGAAGAATCTCCACAACGAAATATTGTTGCAGCAACCAAATATTCTCTTATTTACCACATTTTCAAGAACTAGAGACCGTGTCATTTTGGTGCCATTAGGAGAGACCCGAGAAACACGTTGTTGGCCATAGAAACAGAAGCAGACATCGTTTTATGCAACTTTGTTTCAGAGCCACTTAAATAAATCCTAACAATTTTCAGTATGCTGGGCTCCTTCTGAGACCGCAGATGACAGCTGTTACAACTTGAATTGTTGAATTCTCGTGATCTTTGCAAAATGAAAGGATTGCATCCTCTGTGTTTTATGATATGGAATGTGACTGGGATATGGCAGGAGGAGAGTTAAAGAAACAGAGTGGAAGTTCTGTTTCCTGAGGAGCTACCGTAGGTGCTCTACACGTATTACGTCATTTATCTTCACAGCACTTTGCATGGTCACATCTGCCAGCCCCGTGTTATGGGTGAGGAAACTGGGACTTAGAAGGTCAAGGCCTTGCCCAGTGTTCTACTTACGAGGTGTTCTAAGCCGGGTCTGACCACAGAACTCACGCTTGTTCCACTGTAATATGCTGTGAGCACCTTAAAGACAAGGGGTTCTTTTTCTTTTTTAAGATTCTCATCCAAATATAGCGAACATACAATATTACATTAGTTTCGGGTACACCGTAGTGAGTCAACGTTTATAGACCTAAAGAAGTGATCACTGTGAGAAGTCCAGCAGCCATCAAGGCAAGGGATTCTTAAAGAGAGAAAGGGGTAAAGAAGCCCGGAGACTTCTAAATGTTCTCTGACCTCTCAGGAAGTCGTCTCTCAATACTCTCCCAGTCAAATCATTTCACCTCTGCTTTGATTCTCCAAGAGGGGATCTGGCCCCTAATCGTGCCCTTTAGTTTGCTGTTTGAAGTTTTGCTTCATTAGCAGTGACACAGTGAGAAAATTGCCGTCCTCCATTCTTGAATTTCCGTTAGAGGAATAAGTGTGGAGCCTGTTTTCATCTCCAGTGTCAGATGTACTGCCATTGAAGAAATCAAGTGAAACCTCCAGCTCATCAAGGGAGAGATCAGACTGTTGAAGAGGCCTTCACCAGGGGAGAAGTCATCATGTGGTACCCGAAATGAGCGTGATGATAAGGAACTTGGGAACCACTCCCACCCGCTGTCAGCGCCTGACATACTCAGAGCCAAGCTCCCAAACTGTCGGCAGCAGTTTTACAGAGCAGGTGACCCTGTCGTCCGAGGCTCTGTGTCATGGGTACCTAGAAATGTCAGGTGGTCGTGTCCCTAGGATAAAGCTGCTCGCTTCCTAGGTTGGAAGTCAAGCATTGCAACTGGAAGTATTCCGAGTTGCATCTCACACTGGGGTGGGATTGGCCACAGAGCAAGATGGGAGACCTTGGCTTGGACAGACCTAGTGGTGGGCCACCTCGTCAGGCAGCTCGACCCGGAAAGGAGTTACTCCCTCCCCTGCTCTCCCTTTCCAGCACCTTCACGGGGAGCCCCTGACGCAGGGAAGACTGGCCTTCGCAGACGTGCACACTTCTCACCTGGTAGCAGTCGGTTCTGCGTTTCCCCGCAGAGCGTATCGTTTCAGCCGCCTGTTTCTGCCTCTGTCTTGGAGTGTCCGCGCCATTTGCAGATAGTTTCCCAGCCTTATGGTGGAGACAAACTCAGCAAACATACTTCTTACCCATCTTGGTGTTTAGTAGTTTCCTTTTTTCTTTTAATTCTTAGAGCGGATTCAGTGTGTATGTGAAGGAATGACCCACTAGATATGCATCTAAAAGGTTGGGGGGCCTTAGAGGAAATTGACCTGAGGCCTTGCTGGCCTCTTTCACGTTCTTGGAACATCCCATCAGACCAGAAGTAGGAGCAGCACGGCCTTCCTTGTTTCGTCTGCCGTTCTCTGAGAAGACCAAGCACCAGCACCCAAGGCTGGACGTGACCATCACAGCAGAGTGCTGGAAGCCGTCGTGCTTGGTTGGGATTTGCTCTAACTTCATTTTCTCTAGTTTGACAAAATTTGAAGTTGGTCATCATGTGAAGAGATCGATGAAAACAAGCCTTATTTCTCACAAGAAACCAGTCTGATGTGAAGCTGCTGTGTTGGCCCTCTGTTGGTCGGGGGCCTGATACCTGTGGAGCACACGTGCATCTCTGCAAAGGAGCCTCTCCGTTGCAGCCTGCCCCTTGATTTGGGGGCAGTCATGCCAAGACATCCTGAGCCTGGGTACCAAAATGATTAAAAACTGGTCAAGACTCCCACACAAATTAGAGAAGGTGTCCGTGTCTCTTCAGCTCGGCTCCTTTGAATCCCAGAATCCCCTGTCACTCCCTTCTCCCAAAACACCCAGCTGAGGTTTCTTCCTTCTCTGTTCTAAGAAGTAAATAATGAACGTTTCTCTGCCTCTGACCTTCCTCACCCGTCTCTCATCTCTGCAGATACCTCTAACCTATTTGGAAACAGTGGGGCCAAGACATTTGGTGGATTTGCCAGCTCGTCATTTGGAGAACAGAAACCTGCTGGCACTTTCAGCTCTGGAGGAGGAAGTGTGGCATCCCAAGGCTTTGGGTTTCCCGCTCCGAATAAGACAGGTACTCAGGCACTTACTGGCCATGCTTATTTTTATACATTGCGTTCACATGTGCGTAGATATCTGGCAGGAGATCTCTCTAGGGTTCTTGAGGGAGTAGGATTGGAGTGTGGATAAAATGACTTCCCCTCGATTTATTTGTGTATTTATTGAACATCTGCTATGTTCCTGACATTTCCAGGTCTCCTAGACGTGTTAAAACCACAGAATGAATGTAAAATGTAACCCTTAGGAGAACTTAGAGTCTTCCTAGGGAAAAAAAACACTGTAAATATTTAGCAGTCAAGTGCAGAACAACCAAAGTAAGGGAACATATGAGAAAGTGATAACTAATATAAATAAGAAAGCATCCTGAGTCAAACATTGCTTAGGTGCCCATTACCTGTTGTGGGCAAGACTGCTTAATTGCTTATGTCTATATCATGTTGCCTTCTTTCCCAAATCACTTTTTTTCTTTTAATTGAGTATAATATACATAAATACATTAGATATACAGGTCCATATACAGTATCTGAATATTCACATAGCATAAGTATACAGCTTAATTTTCACAGTTGGAATATACCCATGTAATCCAGAACAAAGACCATTACCAGCACTGCTTTTTATCCCAGCATTACTTTTAAAGTATATGTTTATAATTGGGTGACTTTTTGTAATCATGTGTTACATTTATAATTAAACTTTTTAAAGAACAGTGTATGTTTGGACACAAAAACGTACTTCCTTTCTGCCCACTGCCTCTCTATCCTATTTCTGTCTCTGAGATCTACAGAGGGTCACCTTCCTGTCCATTGCATGGAAAATTGTGTGAAAGGATTTGTTTTTAAAGATGGTGGCAGAGGGCAGGGGTGTTTGCTGAGGAAGCAGTTCTTTAAAGCCAACTCCTAGTGTGTGAGTAGGCTTCTCCCCCTGGTGTTGGCAACTGCAATTCCCAGAATGCCAAAGGAAGGATCCTGCCTGCGGACCAGACGTACAGGTGGCTCTGGCTCAGGACTGCCCCAAATTAGTATCTGGAATTCCCCCTTTTAGCGCCCAAACTGCCGTGGTCTCCACATGCACTGTGCACCTTCCCTCAGACCTGGGACTTGGGGGAGTTATTCTTTGGGTGCCAGTTTTTGATACTCTTCCTAGAATTTAAAATTGACTGGAAATGAGCACTGCCGCTTTATTTTGCCCCCAACCTTCCCTACAGTGAATGATTTAAAAATGAAAGGGCTACAAAGCTCTCGTTCCTAGTCAACAAGGTAAATATTATTAGACTATAAGATCTTAGTTCGTTAATCATCAAGACTTAATATATATTTTTAAGGAAACTGATGTTTTCTTCAACTCGTGTTTTTCTCCTATGCTGTTCCTTATCTTGGGATCAGATCCCATTGGATTTGAGAATCTGATGCTTTTACTTTTTCAGTCTTAGAGAAAGTGTACCTTGTACCTAAGCAAGTGTTACACTGCTGGGAGAACAGCAGCAGGTAGCTGGTTGGCATTCCGGGACTGGTTCATGCCAACTCTGTTGTTAACTGTACCAGGATGCCAGCATAGTTGGGGGGGAAAAAGTGTATCTTCCCACCTTGGAGAATATTTTTCTGACTTGATTATTTGCCCCATGAAACCATCTAAATTGAGGACTCTGAGAAAGCTACCTGGCAAATGCATAAGGTGAATGAACTAGCCACCAAAAAGGTGGAGGTGAGGGTAGGGGGAAACCTCCTGTCCCTGTGCTTCCGGAACCTTCTCTCTGCCGCAGAGTTGAGTCAAACTTCTCAAAACTCCTTCTATAGGAAGTGGTGCCTCAGACCGTAAGGAAACGCTGCTTGAAATAAAGGAGTCAGCCTTCCTGCCGAGGCAGCACAAAAGCCCAAGGCGTCAGGATTACCGCTTTTTGCTCTCAGAGGGACTTTAGATGGATGGCTTGGATGGGTCTTTGAAAAATTCCAAGTATGCATCCTCTGTCGGCACAGTGGCATTAGAAAATGATCCTGCTAGAAGTGATTTGAGGAGAGGACAGGCTGACAATGACCTTGCTGCCGTCCCCAGTCCACTGGGTTCACCCCACGGCTCTGATGCTGGAGTTGCTGGATTTAGTGGCAGTGGAGGAAGGGAGGGTGACACATAATGGTTAGGTGACAGGTAGTCTTTTGAGTTACTCAGACCTTGTTCCAATCCCAGCTCTGCCGTTTACCAGTTAGCTAAACGTAGACAAGTGACATTTCTCCAAGCCTCAGTTTCCTCACCTGTGATGTAGGAACCCCAGGTTTATTGGGGGTTAAAGCAAGCTGTTGGACAGCACATGGCACCATAGTTGGCATAGAAGGGCCCTCAGTAAATCAGAGATTTTATTATCATTGATGATTAGTAAATTTCTGTTGCTTCTGGAGAAGAAAATCATGAAAATATGGCATCTAACAAAATCAAACCCCTCTTAACATCAGGTGTGAGTTGCCTGTCTCCAAAAATAAGACCAGAACAACCAGTCTTTTTCACTTAGGTTTGTTGGGTGTGTGTGTGTGTGTGTGTGTGTGTGTGTGTGTGTAATCTCCTCCCCTCCCCTGTCCAGTTTACTTTCTGTGTCATTGTGACTTCTCGTTTTTCACTCACTTTCCACCAAGAAGTCTTGAGTAATATGGAGTACAAGGCACTAAATAAAGCCCTGTGTGTCTAGGAAGAAAGCGTAACTAGATCAGTGATCAGTCTTAAATAATTCATCTGCAAGGGTTTTTAGCACTTTTTTTTCCAGTCTGTTATATTTGTAACCCAACAGTCTCCATTATCATGGCTTGGAATTTCACTCAAGGTTTTAAAATACAGAATGTTAACCCAAACATGAGCCTCAGCAGAAAGTATCTTCTCAATTGTGCAACCACTACGAATGGTGAATAAGCAAATGATTGAATCATGAAATAATAGTTCACTAAAGAATTCAACTGACAGCTCTTTCCTGGTTCAGGTGTCAGGAGCTTGAGGTGGGATTATGCGTCTAATGAGAAGGCCTGATTGATCCCTCTCCACGAGATTCACTTTCTGAAAGGGGCGAGAAGCACGTCCCTGCCCCTTGAGGCTGATCACCTCCTTGCTTGCGTGCGCCAGGCCACCTTCGTTCCCTTTAGAGTGTAGCTCCTAGGCCAATACTCATTTTAAGAAATACTCCCCCTTAGAGCACATTTCTTGTACTGTTTTGTTCCTTTCCGTTCAATAGACACTAAAGGTCTCCGCTGATAGCCTAGAATGATTTAAACAGTATCTCAGGGTTTGGGAACCCTTCTCAGGAACAGACGGGACAGTCGGGGAAGGAGGTTTGACTTCCCGCCTGATGGGCGTCTCAGCCAATCAGAGGAGGCTGCCTGGGGCACACCTGACCCTTTTCTGTAGGATGGCTGCCCCATGTTCACGTGAGCAGCAGGGCAGGGAGCCTGCAGAGGGAGTCTCGGACTCTGATGGCTCTCCTCACAGCTGATTGGTTATTTTATCACATTTACACAGCAGCCTTCTTCCAGGGAAGAAATTCGGTGTGCTTTTTTTAATTGAGGAGTAGTAGTTCCTGACTGCAGAAAGCTTTTTTGTTTTTCCCGCCACTGCCCCACCCCCCGAGAAAGCATTTTTTTAAAAAATTCTTCTGGCCAAAGAGAGAGAACGAAAGACTTGGTGAAAGATGTGCGAGCCATTAGCTTTAAATAAATAAAAAGCCTGTGGCTGAGCGCCAGCACCGTGCGGCTCCATCTCTGCTGTAACCCAGTCAGACTCTCCCTGCGAGGGGACTTGGAGCTTCTGGTGTTGTCATGTGGGTTTCCATGCAGCTAGCTGCCTTGCCCATGTGGTGATGAGTAATCAAATCTGTCTGTCATCTTTGACAGCTGGGATTGGAGTTTTTGAGAATGTTTTACAATGAGAAATCTCAAAACAGAGCAGAGGGGCTGAGAAGGGACCTGAAATGCACCACGTTGGTTCTTGGTGGCGATCTGATTTGATAAGACTTGGAGCTAACAAGTCCATCTTACCTCTGGGAGGCGCTGGGGATCTCTCAGGCAAACATGGGGCCTGCTGGGTTCTTAGACTTCCAAGGCGCTCTCCTGAGGGGACCCCAGACCTCTTTGCTAGTAGTGGGGGGAGGTGGTTTGGTGGTTTGGGTCACTTTGGTTTGGTTTTAATTATTGTCTTGCTGATAGAACAAGTGTTGCCCTTAATTCTTTGTATCTGGATTGCTAACATATTTTCCCTTTTTCCCTCCCTCTTTTGATTTGGTTTCTCACTGCTCATTGTCTTCTTTTCCTGTCTCCTTCTTTCTTTCTCCTTGTTTGTTTGCCTCTGTTTTGCTCAGGTGGCTTCGGTGCTGCTCCAGTGTTTGGCAGCCCTCCTACTTTTGGGGGATCCCCTGGGTTTGGAGGGGTGCCAGCATTCGGTTCAGCCCCAGCCTTTACAAGCCCTCTGGGCTCGACGGGAGGCAAAGTGTTCGGAGAGGGCACTGCGGCTGCCAGCGCAGGAGGATTCGGGTAAGCCCCCTGGGGACGGGACCTGGGGCACCCACAAGCTCAGGCCAGCCAGGAGCACTGGGGCACACAGCTCTTGTTTTGAAAAGGAAGTGCTTGCATTTTCTGTCCTCTTGACTGAGCTGAAGGCCCCTCCATTGAACTCAGCCAACAAGCTGCTCCAGAGGATTCCTCTTCTCCCTGGGGAAGGAAAGCTCGTTCCTTCCGAACCACACTCCTCGGTGTACATGAGTGGACACCAGCTGTGTGGCCGTCCCCTGCTTGTAGAGTACTGGGTGGCAGCCCCCTGTTCTGGTGGAGCTAACTGATTGGTAAAGGGAGAAAAGTAGTCCTGCCATGGCTGCTTTGTAGCCGTGATCCTCCCTAGTGTGATAACCGCTGTTAGGAAGTTCGGAGTGAATAGAATAGTTCTCCCCAGATCCTTTCGTTTTGGGATTGGTGTGCGTTCAACCATCATCCATGAGCACACAACCCCCGTGTCGCCTGCTCCACTCCAGAGCCCCACAGTGGGTGTTCAGCCGCAGCCCCCTGGCTGGCGTCCGTGCCGGGCACTCACGAGCCCCCTACACATTTAAGTCTTTATGAGCGTCACGCGCCATTCGAAGCTGCTCCTATGGCCTTGTGTACATCTTCACTTGAAAATATCCTATTAGGCATTTGCTTCTGAGGGCCCCACAGAATCAGTCTGGTAGCCAAAACCCCAAGGAGAAAGTAGCTTTCCCCACACCACAAAGTCCCAGTAAAATCCATGTGGTCATGAATACAAAGTGCTTCGTCCCAGGGAGGGATTGGGGTCTGAAATGAACATCTGATAGATCTCGCCCTCGGCCGTGGCTCAGGACCGGGAAAGCTAAAGATCTGGGGTTGGGGGGCGGGGCGGGGAGGGGGCTTTGTGTTGGGGACTTTGTGTTGGGGAATCGTCAGGGTACTAGAATGAGTCTCGATGAGGTGATGTACCATCTCTATCTTGAAAATACTTACGTTCTTATTCATACCCACTCCCACCAGGAAAGAACCTGGTGTGGGAACGTTGGCAAGTTTCAAGGAAAGTGAGCAAGTTGGTGTCTTGCTTCTTGGATCTCCCGTAGACTACTGGGTCTTTTAAGTTCCCCCAGGACACCCCAAGAGTTAAAGTTAAGGGAGAGTTGGGACTGACTGACACCAGTGTCCTTGGCAGGTTTCGAAGGACACCAACCTCTCCAGTGACCACCCAGCACAGAGTGCTACAGGGTCGCTGAGAGGTGTTTTGGGTGCCTGGGAATCTTGAGGTTTTATTTCTTTTCTTTCTTTGACACCAGCTCTTTTCTTTACTAGCAGCCAAGTACCATGTTCTGCGTTGGAGGGGCTCTGTCATAGGTCTCCTCACTGGCTGCGTAGGCCCAGTTTGGTGTGCAGGGCTGACGAGGACTGGCTCCAACAGGAAATCTGCAAAGGAGCCTGTCACTGTCCCCTTTGTTCGGGTCCCTCGTCTCTGACCCCGCAGACATCTGAGGGGTTCCCGCTGTTGTTTGTGAGAGGCCCGAGGCGGGAGTGGGACTAGAGCAGGAGCGTCAGGGCCAGTCCAGAAACAGGACAGTGAGAGCAGGCCCGTGCTGGCCTGTGCGTGTAGAAGACGCCTCACAGCGTGCAGAGTAGACAGGACCGAGACCCAGACAGGAGCTGCAGATAGATACATGGGCAGGGGTTTTCGATAATGAGAAATGCTGAAATGATGGAATAAAATGGAAGAATTACGGGAGACAGAATGAGCAAAAAATGTAGCGCTACTTAATTTCCCAGGGACCTGGAATTTCTAGACAGTGGGAATTTCTAGAAAATGTCACACACAGGACAAGCCGCGTTTCCTGTTGTCCTGTTGTTCCTCCCAAAGTAGAGATGAAGGTTTGCTCTGGGCTCTGGCCTCTTCTTTCCGAGAGGCTGCTGGTTTAAGCCAAGCACATCACCTCGATTCATGTATGTTGTGCCTCCTAAGCCTGAGGAGGCTGGACTGCGGCTTTTGGGCAACAGGGTGACACGCGGCCCCACTAACCACCGCCCGGTTTCTCACTGGCACTCAGGTTTGGGAGCAGCAGCAGTACCACCTCGTTTGGCACCCTCGCAGGTCAGAACGCTCCGACATTTGGATCTCTGTCCCAACAGACTTCCGGTTTCGGGACCCAGAGCGGAGGGTTCTCTGGCTTTGGATCAGGCACTGGAGGTAGGCAGCCAGACGGGGGTCCCTCCTGCCTTTTCCTCCGCAAACGTCTTCTCCCTCCCCCTGCCGCCCCCCCCCCACACACACACATACACCAAGGAAATGAGTACTGTTTACCTGGCTGTTCACTTTAGTATTTTAGAGGCTGAAAGTGCTTGAAAGACAAAATGTTCTTTTTAGGTTTTAATTAGACTTGTGACATTCTGGCTTTTGTTACCAGATAAAGAAATGACTGACTTGATTTTCTCTCAAGATTGGAGAACCCCAAACAAGAATCATCTTACTAGATCTTGGTTTAAAAATCCAAGCCAGCAGACTCAAAAACTAAGATGGAGAGACTTCAGAAAATGCATTTCATTTGTTTAACACTCTCCTTCAGACAGTGGAGTGTGGATGTTCTCTTTTTATCTTTGCAACACACTTGTGAGGCAGAGAAGTTAGGCATCGTTACTGTTTCACAAATGAAGATTCAGACACCCCAAGGGGCCAGTTTGCCCAAAGGGCCAATGGTGAGCAGCACAGCCTGAGACCCAAGGGTGCTGCTTCTCTGGCCTCAAGCAAGAGGAAGCAAGTGGGTGGGAAACTAGAAAAAACATTTTCCTAGCGAAATGGATCTGTGTGTCGCCATGTAGCTAAGTGACAAGGCCTGTGCCAGAGACCCTCAGCCCGCACCGTCGGTGGGGATGGAGGGAGGGAGGGCTGGGCCTGGAACCCGTCCACCTGTGTCCTTCAGGTGTGTGTTTTAACACCACCCTTCTCTTTTCCAGGATTCAGCTTTGGATCATCTAACTCGTAAGTATCTGTGTCCAGTTTTGAGTCATTAAATAAGGATAGAAGAGTGTGTGGTATGTGAAAATATCAGCCTACTAATTCTTGCTTTAGTTGTACATTTTCCTGTAAAAAGCTTGTGCTGGAAGCATGGGGGTTGGCGGCCAGTTTGGGGTTTTGTGGACTTGCCGACCTCGGCAGGAATGTGGCCAGAGGTGCCAGGCCTGACTCTCTCTGGGGCCATGCACGAGAGAGGGTGGGCCTTCCGGTGAGCAGAGACCGGGAGGCATCACATGAGAGCTGCTCTTCCTCCCTCCCTCCCTCCCTCCCTCCCTCCCTCCCTCCCTCCCTCCCTCCCTCCCTCCCTCCCTTCCTCATTTCCCTCCTTCCCTCCCTTTCTCCTTTTCCTCCCTCCCTCCCTTATTTCCTTCCTTCCTTCCTTCTCTCCCTCCCTCCCTTCCTCCCTCCTTCCCTCTCTCCCTCCCTCCTTGCCTCCGTCCCTGTTGGTGTCTCAGAAGCTTCATGCCAAGCCCTGTGTTCCGGGCCCATTAATCAGTCTTCTTCTGTGACCCTCACTCTATGCTTTTGTGTAGAATTGCATGACAATAAAAACACAGTGTGGACTTTGAACACAGGCAGTTGTGTGAGCCCCGAAGCCCTTCCTCGGTCAGAGCAGGAGCTGATCTCCCTCTCCCCGCACTTCCTTGCAGGTCTGTCCAGGGCTTTGGTGGCTGGAGAAGCTGAGTGGGTGTCCGTGTCCCTTTCAGTTCCTGTGACCAACCGGCTTCTCAGCTCCTCTTCACTGAGAAACATTGAAGCGGTCCTTTAAAGTGGTCGTTCTCGTTGAGACACCCCCAGAAAGAAACAGCAGAAACCAGAGCTCTAGAGACGCTTTCTGTTTTATAACTTCATGTTGGTTGTCCCTGCCCCATCCCCCACCCCCGCTATTAAACTGTTTGGTTTGTTTCCATGCAAAATGTACGTGGGTTTTTTGAGCTAAGGAGAGCGGTTTCCTCAATTCTGTGTACAGCCTTCCACTGGCTGTCCCGAAAGTAAGCAGCATAGGTGTCGCTGAACCAGGGCAGTGGGCGGGAGCTTCTCCCCGTCTTCTTGGACTAGGGCTCCCCACAGAGGGAAGAGAGTAAGTGCTGGCCAGTCACCTTTTTGAGGCCGTAACTTGGTGCCTCCTTTTCGTGTCCTTTTTGCTGTTGGCTGTCGGGACCCTCGAAGTGCCAGCTTTTGTGCTGGTGGGAAGGGAAGACACTTGGGCGCGCAGGCACCGTGGCGTCCAGGAGAGGCGGCGCCTTACGGTGCAGGGAGCTGTGAGGTAAACCTGGAAAACAGACCATGAGGGTGGTAACAGGTGTGCTGCCTCTGGAACAGACCCGTGAACTCTTCTCACTGGGCTCTCAGGCACTGTGTGTCCCACAGCTAATTTCTCCTGCGCTGCAGAGGACGTGGGCAGTTGATGGGCAAGACAGCCTTTCTCTCCAGTAGGTGACAGTGACATTGGTAACCAGGCCTGGCCCGCTGTCCATTAACCACAGTGCAGATAACCCTTGGGGAGACCCAGGAGTTGAGAAGATGTTGCTTCTGCCAGTACCACGACGGAGTGTGTGTGTGGGGACGGCCTGGAGAGCAGGACGTGAGTCTTGCTGACGTGCCAGTGGTGCCGCGTTTCGGGTCTGGGCGTGCTTTGTTTCTTGGGCCTGTGGCGTGACAGTCGCTGGCGAACAAGGGCTGCCTCACATCCGAAGTAGGTGTAAGAATTTGTTCATCTTTCTTGCCCGGACCCTGCCCGTGCTTCAGCTTGGGTCATGCGCAGGGAGGGTCGCAAAGGGACAGTTGTTTAGAGGTTTACATATTGGGAAGTTGTGTTTTGAAATGTTTTAATAAAAGTTCCCCAGGTGATTTAATTTGTCACGTTACAGCCAGGTGGCCTTGCTGGTTCTGTTGGCTTGTTGGGGAGGGTGGACCTCGTCCCGGTCCCCCTGTGTCACAGCCGGGTCCACTGGTCCCCGCTCTGCCGGTGCCCTACACTCACAAAGCCCCGGTCTTGTGGGTTCTGACTCGGTTGGACTGAAACGGCCTGGGTGCCCTGCGGCACTGAGCTCAGTGGCTTCTTGCACTCATCAGGAGAGGAGGCTGGTAACGCAGCTCTGCTGGGGTCGGGAGCCCCAAACCAGAATTAGATGCGTGCGCTTCCCTGGGAACTTGTCTACTCTGTGGTTTGTGAGACAGGAGGGGGGGCTCTGCCAGACTTCCATTCAGTAGGGCATCTGCCTCTCCAAAAGCTTGGGCTTCGATGGTTTAATGTGTGCCTGTTTTGATCCTTGTGGAACTGAAAAGCCTGTCCTCACCTGTTTTCACATGAGGCCCCCTCAGCCGTGGGGCACGGACAGTTCCCAAGACACCCACACAGGTAGGCCTGGGACTCGTTCCTCCCACATGCGAGCTCCTTAGTTTGTACACCGGGGCCATCTTGAGACAGAGGAACTCAAATTTGGAGGGGAAAAGCTTATGACAGAGGCCTCGCTTTAAAGAGAGTAATGTGACGAGGTGACTTCTGCCTTGGCGTGTCATCCTGTCGACCAGCACCCAGACTGAGCCAGTCTCCTGCCCGTCTGTTTCCCCGGCGGCTTTTTTATAAATAGAAGCTGGTTTGGCCTAAACCCTTGACCTCAAATTCTCTGTTAATCCTCCATGGAGGTGGCATGTGACATCTCTGCATAAGGCCATATCAGCTGTGCTCGGCCAGATAACCATTCACTGCTGATGCCTGAGCCCCTCTGAGTTCCTTTTTTGGGGTCGATTACACTGGTAGGTGGTGGGGGTCATCTCAGAGTGCACCAGTGTGCGTCCCCTGAAACCCAAGCTCCCAGGATGCCGGGTGGGGAATGCAGGGTGGCTCCAGCCTGCCCCAGGAGGAGATAGCTGGGCGTGGGCCTTTCCTGGTAGGGGCAGGCAGAGGGCTGGGGGAGAGTGGCGATGGTGTCCAGTGAGAGGAAGGGACCACAGCTGCTCAGTGGGCCCAGGAGGCCGCCCCACCCAGCTCTCAGAGAGTCGGCTTCATTTATTTCTGCTTGTGTAACTCAGGAAAGGCAGGAAGGAAAGGGGGGAAGGTGGTTTAATGAGTCGTGTTTTGGTTGGCTTTCCCAGATGTAAATGTTGTGTGTTCATAATCGGTGCTTCCTATGGCAGCATGGGATGGAGGCCATGAGTTGCGTTTCTCGGGGAAAGGAAGAACCCACGTGACAAAACGGGCGTGTGTACAAGTCCCCTTTCAGGCTGACATAGCTGAGCAGGGATCCCCTCACTGTCCCGCCCTCTGGCAGCCTCCAGAGAAGTTTTTAGGTCAGGCACTCCGGAAAGGGTGTGGACTGTGTGGGCTGCCCCTGACTGTGACCCTGAGCCTTACCAGGTCTGAGGCCGGAACCAGGCACGTGGCCTCTTCATGTCAGGAGGGCTTTTCACTCAGTGATCAAATGGAAATTTGAATGCCGATCATGTCGGCTGGTTGTGAGAATTAAATGATGTGACTGATGTACGTAGAAAATTGGGCACAAAGTAGGTTCTCAGTAAACGGAGACTCTTCTCACCTTACAGACCTTGCCCTACGTCCGGGCTAGACAGTCCTTCGGGGCACCTTCCACAGGGCTGTGCGGCCCCTTGTCAAACACAGGGCCACAGTGAGTCGGCCCTCACTCAGCGGAGCTCGAACGCAGCAGTGCTCAGTTGTGAGATTCTGACTCGGCAGAGCGCGTTTGGGCCCCTCGCATGTGTTTGACACGCGTTGCAGGTGGTCCGTGGACCACATTTTGAGAAACCATTTACCCACAATAACTATAACTGTCTCGCCCTACCCCCGCCCCCCCCACCCCCACCCCCACCCCACCCCCGAGCATCTGAAAGAGAGCCTGTCTCCTCCCGTGACATGTTTGTTTTGCCACTAATCCAAGGTTAGGGATCTTTCTGAAATTGTCAATGACAGACACCGAGTTTAAATTTCAGCTACTCTTTGGGCACCTGATCAAAAAAAATATACGAAAGCACAGATAGGCTGTCACCTCCTTCCCGGTCAGCTTCTGCACCCCTCTGTGAAGTCTCCCCAGTACCCTAACAGGTGGGAGGAAGTACTTCCTTGACCTCACCTTGTCTTCCGGTGAGGCTCACTCCTGCCCTCCGGTCACCGAGTACTTTGTGTCAAAGTGCTATAGGAGGAGCAGTTTCCTGTAGGGGTTTACTTGGCTCTCCTGAGCTTGGCTCCAGTCTTTTCTTTTTCTCTCCAGTTGCATCAACTCCTGGGTTCCCGTGCAGTGTCTCATGAGCACCTGACCAGCTTCGAAGCATTTGCTGGCTCTTACACTCTCCATCCCTTTAGGTGTCGCTTGCTGGTGGGAAGCAGGGGCAGCGTGGCTGTCCCTCCTGCTCTCTTCCCCCTGATTGTCTGTTCATCACTCACGTGTGGACAAAGGCAATTGGACTTCAACATTATTTTACCCTCCAAACACCTGTCTCTAAAATGTTTTCTGTGAGAAGTTCATACTAAGCCAAAACAAAAAGGGCCCCACGGTCACCTAAGTTGGGGAAAAGAATGGACAGAACAAATGTAATAGCTCTTTTTATTACAGGACTCTCTTGAGCCTTTAATATTCACATTTGGTTTGTAAATCAATAAAGTGACATGGTCTGCTATTACCAAGTCTTCTTAACCTTGGAACCTGTCTCCCTGGAACTCATCCTGGGAACTGCCCATCATTGGTGTTGCTGGACGAGAGCTTAGCTTACTTCCTGGAGGCTGCTTCTAACACGTGGTCCTCTCGTGTGGTCAGCCCATGCCCACAGGTCAAACCCGTGTAAGGGTGCACTGTATTTTGGGTCCTCAGTTGGGAATCATGTATTCAGTTATACAGGGGTAGTCTGCGCCCGACCCCCCCCCCCCCGCATGTTGGTCAAGGGTCAAGTGTATAGGATTATAATAGTAGTGATAATTCAGTGCATGCTTCCACTGTGCCAGGTGCTGTCTGCCCTAAGTGCTGCATGGACATTTTCACGTTTAACCTATGAGCTAGATACTATAAGCCACGTCTTCCAGATGAGAACGTGAGGCCGAGAGAGGAAGCTGTCTCAAGCCAGGTGGCGGCGGAGCCACCAGAAACCCAGGCTGTGCCTCTGCCCTTCCTGTGTTACACACCTGCCCTCTGCTAGGCCCGGGCCGCCCACCATTCCCCAAGGTAGTCATTCATTTTCAAAGAAATACCTGCCACTTGTGCCAGCGACACTGCAGAACCCCTTATCACGCTCCTGTCCTGTCTGCCCTGTGAAAATGAGAACGACCGCAGCAGACGTTCTGCCTATTGTGTAGTTATTTGACCCCATCCGCTGGTTCCACCCTGGTACGTGGTCATTGTCTGTCTAAACCATGACCCCAGGGAGGGAGGAGGTAGAGGCTGAGTCTCTCTAGCCCGTTGGCACGCACCGTGCACAGATGGGGGCTTGTTCTGCTTTCTGATGAAGGTGATCAGGTCCTGGAGGAAGCAGCTGGCTGCACGCCCTCAGCTATCGAATCCTCTCCTTCCTGCGCTGTCTCTTCTGGGGTCTGGCTTTGAGGTTTTCCAGAATCCCACAGGTCAACCACGGACCCAGTGACTGAAGCGGCAGTTGCTCCATTGTTCAGCCCGTCTGCTTATAAATAGCATCCTGTCCATTCCACAGCCCTGGCCGGAGATTCTCCGCATTGTTTTCAGCCCTAGATCGCCAGCTGCGAGGAAAGTGTGTGTGGGAGGGGGCGGCAGACGGGAGCGCATAGCAGTATATGGGGGTGGTCGAGCTCACCTCGCCTCTCATGGCATCCCTTCAGCACCATTCCTGCCTGACCTCCCCTGGGTAGCAGGAGTCGTGGGCTGTGAGGAAGCAGAAGGGTTAGGAGGCTGCTTCCTCACCCTCCCGAGGCTGGTTTTCAAAGCCACGCCAGGCTTGGCCTTCCACCTGGGACTCCTTACTGTGGCCTGCAGGTCCCACGTTGGTCCTTCTTGCCTCACTCCCCGCTGCACGGC
Organism: Rhinolophus sinicus; assembly: GCF_057876585.1. Taxonomy (NCBI): domain Eukaryota; kingdom Metazoa; phylum Chordata; class Mammalia; order Chiroptera; family Rhinolophidae; genus Rhinolophus; species Rhinolophus sinicus. Next base: position 4,661,697 of record NC_142516.1, on the reverse strand, counting down.
TCTGTGCCTCAGATGGCCCATTCTCCTACCCAGCTCAGACCCTGCCATCCTCGGCCTCGGCTGCAGTGCTGCATGCCGGAGCTGCTCACCCCACAGGTCTCAGTTTCAATAATTCCACTTCCACCAACGCCGTCCCAGGCTGCCAGTCCTGCTCAGACCCAGCAGCTCCCACGTTTGTGTTCTCCTAGCCTACTGCACTGCTAGTTTGAGGCATAAATTATTCATGTATTTAGTTGGTTGGTTGGTTTATCTAGTCTGTCCCCCGTCCCCTAAACAGTCAGCTCCTTCAGGGCAGGGACCATGTCAGCCTTGTCTGTCCTCAGCCTGACAGCACCAGGACAGCAAGGAACTGGGATAAATGCTACCCCAGAATGACTTCCCAGAAAGAAAGTAGCACTCCTCAAAAGCCAGACCCCAGCAGCAGATGACAAGATGTGGGAGAAGGGCTATTACCGACAGTTCAAGGGTGTGGAACCAGCTGATCACACCAGGGCCACAGCAAGGCCACTGTCAGAGCCAGGCCTGGGGACTGGCTCTAGTGCCCTGTGCCTGAGCTGACCAGAGCCCCCACCAGCCATCATTGCAGTGGCCCTCCGCTTCTCATCAGCCCAGGTTGGTGTGCTAGCCTGGGGCCAGAGCAGCTGTCAGTGGCACAGTGAGAGACGAGGAGCACGAGCTGGACACAGACCTGAGTACAAGCCTCTGACGCTTCCCCACTAGAGCAAGTGTCATCTGGCCCAAGCTGAAATGGGGCAGATGCCACATAGCTCACAGGGCAAGTATGGCATAATCACGGGCGTCCGCAGGTGGCTTCTGTGGCTTTACAGCGAAACCAGAAGTGTAGCCACTGGCCCAAGCAGACGAGCTCCAGTGCCCTCCTGCCCTGGGTACACACCCACAGTATTTTCTTCCGATCCCAGAGCTGAACAGCGGCGCTCGCTTCAGGACTAGGACCCCCAAAAGAGGGACAAGGCCTCAGGCTGAAAGATACCTTGCCTTTGTTTCCCCCTCAGACTCCTCCTGGCCCAGGAGGGCGCAGGGCTAGCCCCAAGGAAAGGATCACCTGGAATCCTCCAGTCTGGAGGTTTCTTTCCCTGTAGGTGAGAACAGTCTCATGCATGGCTCACCCCCCACCAGAGCCCCTCTGAGCCCCACCCCCTTGCTGATCCTACCATTCCTGAGCTCTCCAGCTGGCCAAGGGGGTATGGGGCGGGGGCAGGGGGGTAGAGCATGGGAGGGAGGCGCAGGAAGGTTGGCAGGCCGAATTTTGAGTCACTGGCTGCAGCTGACAGAAGGGCTGTACGAGCTGATTGTCACCAGCCAACATTTTCAGCCAACATTTTCAGAAGCATTTAGAATTCTCGAGTCTTGGGATGTTTGTTTTTAAATCAGTTTCATTCTCTGTGTTTTAAAGAACAAGATTTGCCCCAGTATAGGGAAATGAAACTATTATAATTATGTTAGCATGTTCTGCATACGGTGATTTGACAGTGCAGCCTGAATTCCTCCCATAGACCCTCTTGCCCGGGGCCCAGGGGAGCCGAGCTCCTCCATGACCAAGTGCTAGCAATTACTCTGAGCTGCATTCAGGCCTGGATCCTCTTCCCCACTCAGGCTTCAGCCATCTTACCTGGCTGGCTCCTGACTCTATATGGTCTTCTTTTTTCATTTTGAGCCATTCTGGAAACGAATAAACATCATCATTGAGACATTCAAGCCAAGTGGTGTTCAGACTCTGCTGTGTGGTTGTCAGCATCACAGATGGCAGGACCAGTGTCAGCATCCAAAAGCATTTATCGACGTGTCCTACTTCCTGTATGTGGCTCCCCCACCACTCCGTCAGCATAGCAGGCACCTCATGCTTTGTGCTAATGGGTGGTGGGTCTGGCTGTTCCAGCCCCACACTTATCACCTGGCCCTTGTCTCACCGAGCGTATTGGCCATAGGATGTGTGTTCCCTTCTGTGACCCTGGCACACAGCACAGCTGGCCCATGCGGGAATCCCACATTTTAGGACTAGAGATTATCCTTCCCGATTCCCTCCTTGAATATAGAAGGGAATTGAGACCCAAAAAGGGGAAGAAAGTGACTCAATCCCACACATTGTTTATTGGTTACCACTGTGGGTATGCCTGGGCTTGAAGCCTATCCTAGCTGTGTGATTTCAGGCAGGTCACTTAACCTCTCTGAGCCCTGGTTTCATCTATAAAAAGAGGGAATGGTAATACATCTAGATTCGTTGAAGATTAAATCAGATGCTGCATATAAAGCTGGTATTATCATCATCATTTGTTAAAATGAGAGCAGAATGTTAAGTTCCTCATTCCTGACCCATTTTTCTTTTACTGAATAGAATGACCCTAGCACTTATTAGTATATGGCTATAATTGAGCAGCTAAAATGAGTCTGTTGCAAGATCTGAGACGCTTGCTCTGTTAGCTATTTATATTCCAAAACAAATGAGATTGTTGCCCAGAGGTAAAATCTTTCTCAGAGCATTATATGTAAAAAGATATACATGATGTGTCAGCTTGTGCAATAAATGTTTACTGGTGAAGAAAAATATCCAGTCAAACTTGTGGTAAATATTTTATCTCCACATATTCAACCATGCCATAAAAATCATTAAATGGAAGTGGTAACAAAATAGTAAGGCTATCGAAGACTTAAAAAACACTAGCAACCAACTTGGACCTAATTGACGTTTATAGAACACTCCACCCAACAGAGTAGAATTATGTTCTTTTCAAGTGTACACAGATACCAAGATAGACCATATTCTGGGTCATAAAATAAGTCTCAGTAAATTTGAAAGGAGTCAAGTCTCAAACAAAATATGTTCCCTGACCACAATGGAATTAAATTAGAAATCAATAACAGATATCTGGAAAATCCCCAAATATTTGGAAGCTAAATAACACATTTCTATGTAACCCATGATTCAAAGAAGATATTTTAAAAGAAATTGGAAAATATTTTTAACTGAAAAATGAAAACATCCCATCATGATTTGTGGTGCTAAAGCTGTACTTGGAGGGAAATGTATAGCACTAAAGTGCCTATATTTGAAAAAGAAGAAAGCTGTCTAAGAAACTAGAAAAAGAAACGTAATGAAGCCCAAGATAGGCAGAAGAAAGGAAATAAAGATCCGAGCAGAAATTAACAAAATAGAAAACAAGGCAAAAAGGAAATCAATAAACCAAAAACTGGTTCTTTGAGAAAATCAATTAAATTTATAAACTTCTAGCCAGGCTGGTCAGGGAAGAAAAGAAGACACATTACCAATGTCAGGAATGAGAAAGGTGACATCACTGCAGATTCTTCAGATATTAAAAGGACAATTGGCATATTATGAATATGTTTATGCCAATAAATTCAACAGCTGAGATGAAATAGACAAATTCCTTGAAAAAGTCAAACTATCAAAACTCATGAAGAAATAGATAACCTCAGTAGCCTTATAGCTATTGAAGTAATTTATCACCTAAAACTTTCTCATAAAGAAAATTCCAGGTCCAAATGGCTTCTCTGGTGAGTTCCACCAAATATTTAAGGAAGAAATAATACCAATTATACACAAACTCTTCCAGAAAATTGAAAGAATGTTTTCACTTCAGATCAGGAACAAGGTAAGAATGTCCATTCTCACCACTTCGGCCCAACATCGTACAGGAAGATCTAGCCAACGCACTAAGGCAAGAAAAGGAAAGGCACCCAGATTAGAAAGGAAGAAGTGACGTTTTGTTCACAGATAACATGATGATCTATATAGAAAGTTCTATGAAGTCTATTTAAAAAAAATAATAAAACTAGTAAGTGACTTCAGCAAGGTTGCAGGATATATGCTTAATATACAAAAAAAAATGTATTTCTGCATACTAGCAATGAATAATCAGAAATTGAAATTTTAAAAGACAATACCATTTACAGTAGCATCAAATATGTAAATCAGTTAGGTGTAAGCCTGACAAAAGATGTGCAAGTCCTGTACCCTAAAAACTACAGAGTGTTGCTGATTGAAATTAAAAATTAAAGCACGCCTAAGTAAATGGAGGAATATATATTCATCAGTCAGAGACTGTCGAGACTCGATATTGTTAAGGTGTCATTTCTCTCGAAATTGATGTACAGAGTCAATGCAATCCAATGAAAATCCCAGCAGGCTTTTTTTATAGAGAGAGGGAAAGGAACACGTAGGCTGCAAACGCCTCTCTCTCAGGCGGCCTTTTTCCCCACCTCATCCACCTCGCCTCATTTACACCCCTGAGCAGGGATTGGACAGATGCTGACCAGAGAGCGCCTGGGTCCGTCAGCCTGTGAGGGGCCCAGGAGTAGGAAGTGACACCACATGTATTGTTTTTCACCTTCCCCATTTCAGCCGAAATTGGGACGGAAAAGAAAACCATTTAACATCTGCTTACAAGGTCAGTAGCAGCTAACACCTACTGGGTGCCTGACTGGGTTGCTGAGCCACTGAATCCTTCCCTGTGAAACCAGAACCAAAGCCCCACCTCTCACATGAGGAGATGGAGGCTCAGGGGCTTGCAGTATTTCCAGATTTCCTGAGCACTTACTATGTACCAGGTACTGTTCCAGGTGTTCTGTATCAGTTGACCTTTGAACGCCCACCCCAATCCTAAGAGGTAAGCACCCATTTTTATCCCCATTCTGTGTTTGAAGACACTAAGACCTGAGAGCAAAGGTTACCTGCTCAAGTCACACAGCCTGGGAGGGTGCAGCAGGCATGCAAACCAGGTGAGCTTGCCATGACCCTCTCCTGCCTCCCCACCCAGTTGGGTCAGAAGTAACAGGAAGTGCAATCTAGAGAAGCCTGGAGGACAGCTGACATGCATGAACTTCCGCATGTGGACTCTGGTTGTCTCCTTCACAGAATCTTCACTTGGTAATTCACAAGTGATGGGCGCCTGCTTCCAGAGAGCCGCTGCCACTGGAGCACAGCTAACCTGGGCTGAGAGAGGTATCCATAGGTGTTCTCTCCCAGAGAAGGTGGTAAGGGCCCCATACGGAGGGACCGGCTGTGTCTCCGTTTTGTCCTCAGCCCCAGAGCTGGCATGGAGCCCAGCACCCCCTTCGCTCGTTGCTTGTAAAATAACATTTGAAATCCTTAACCAGGCTTGTCTCTGCATCCAAGTGCTGTCTCCCCAGTCGGTTCCTCAGCCACCCAGGGCTTTCCGACCCAAGACCATCCCTGTCAGTGCTGCTTCCTCTGTGGAACGCCCATCCTCTCCCCTTTCTCATGCACTAAGACACTCCGGCCCAGTCTCCAGGTCTCCGCTAAAGGGCCTCCTCATGGAAGCCTTCCTGACCCTCCAACCCAGGCTGGGCCCATCGTATTCCTGTTCACAGCCCTGTGCAGAGGTCATCATGTTAGTTCTGTGTAACATGTCACTTGTCTTCTCGGGACTGTGCTCTGAGCTGCTGCTGCTCCAGCACCCAGCAGAGGACGTCATGCACAGATGATTAAAAGTCCGTTTGTCAACACGGAAGTGCTGATGCTCGCTGCAACACGGATGCACCCGGGAAACACTGCAGGTGGAGGAAGCCAGATACAGACCACACCTTATATGATCCCACTCACAGACTGTCCAGAATAGGGATCTCTATAGAGACAGAAGGCAGATTAGCGGTTGTATAGGGCTGGGGCGGGGGCGGGGGGTGATAGCTAACAGGTAGAGGGTGGTTTTCCCCTTTTTTTGAGATGATGAAAATATCCCCAAATTGACTGGTGATGACTGCACAACTTTGTGAATTTGCTAAAAACCATGGACTTGTACACCGTAAATGGGTGAATTGTAGGGTATGTGAACTATTATCTCAGTAAAGCTGTGGACAAAACTGAATACACTCGTCTGGCTGGCTGGCTGGCTGGCTGGAGCTCTGTGTATTTTTTGATGCTGAGAATCCTAGATAACCAAGTCTTATCGTCTGGATGTCACAGTGACTTTTAGCCTTATTTAAAGAGAGACGAGTCTTTGGTCTCTAATAAAAACGCCGGCCCAATGCCATTCTCAGGCAGCCCGTAAGCGTGTTTAACTCGGAGCACAAGCGCTACACTTTGCCAGCTCCAACTGGAGGATGGGCTAGGTGTGTGTGTCCTGGCTTGCAGATTAGGAAAACCACAGCATGAGAGGTCGGGCGGCGAGCCCGACCTCACTCAGCAAGGCAGGTAGCAGCCAGGAATAGCACAGGGCCTCCGACTGTGTCTCACTTGCTTTAAACACCCGGCACACCATCCTCCCCGTCTGATTGAAAAAGGGACCATAAAAAAATGAACCAGAGCAGTGGCACTTAAACTGGGTTCAGGCCGACGGAGGAACTAATCCTGTCTGTGCGTTTCAGTCCGCAGGGACACGAGGGACGGGCCCTGCCCAGCCGGGAGCTGAGCTAACTGCTGCCAGGATCCATGGCAGCTGCGTGGGTTTGCCTCCCTGGCCACAGGCACTGGGATGGAGCTCGATCGCTCAGATGTGTTTTCTCACAGTTCTTAATTTCCGTTGTCCAGTGCCAGCGGGGCTGCTGATGACGCGTCCTCTGCTATGGGCCTTCTGCGCCACCTTAAGAAACAATGGTTACGGGCAGTCTGGGAGGATGGAGGTGTGGAAGGGCCGGTGGTGTAGCCGAAAAGCAGTGACAGAGGGGGGTCAAAAGATAGCTGTTTGAAACCAGCCCCTTTCTGCAGCTTCCCAGCTGAGTGACCTTTCATTTAGCAAGTCCCTCCACCCTTTCTGAGGGCCAGTTTCCCCACCTGTAAAAGGGGAAACACCACTCGATGTGATCCATGGTGACAGAAAAGGGCTTGGCAGTGCCGGGCGCTCAGTGTTGGGATGTGTGTCTGTGTAGGAGTAGTTGTGTGCTAACGATTTGGGTGGATCATTTTTGAATACTGCATGTGCTCAGTGGCTTGCCGCTCCCGACGGTATGTGCCTTAATCAAATGCCCGGACCCCAGCCAGGTGGGAAATAGTTTCTGTGAGGCCACCCAGGCAGGATAGACGATGACAAAGACAGATCAAGCCAGAGGTGACAGAGAACACCTGGGCTGTTAGAAATGTCCAGAAGCCTGAGAGCGCCACCAGCCATCGCTTCTCTGCCCGTCCGAGTAAGGTGTCTCCTCGGACCAAATAGGGTTTTCTTCTGCCTCAGATCCTAACCTACAGTGAGTGTTCAGAGCAGAGGTTGGGCTCTACCCAGAGCAACTTCAGAGGCTGTGGTTGGGATGGTTGTGCTCCTGCGTCTCCCAGACGTCTTAAGGCAGGTGGGCTGGCCCAGCCGGACAGCCGGCTCTCCCGGGTCCAGGCTCCCGTGACAGCTGGCTCGAGGCTGCTGTCTGTTTCATCACAGTTTGGGACTTCTAAATTTAACCTGCTATCAGCTTCAGAGGCTGGAGGGCTTCCACTGTGACTAAATGCCACTTGGAATCCACTCTACTCATAAGCACCCTGCCTGCACATGTCCCTCCCAAATGGTACCCCCAAATGCAGGCTGCCATCTGAGTGTCCTCGCTCTGCGGCATGTCTGCATGAAGCCTCGAATGCCTGGGTGACCTGGGCTTTAGCCCGATAGCATCCAGTTCAGCTTCCTCCTGCCATTAGCGAGGCCTGCACCCGTTCTCTGCTCACCCTTGTGAACACACTTGTGCACATACACACACCCCGTGGTGTCTCACGGGCAGAGCTCAGGAGCCAAACCACGACAGTGAACCATACCACCCAGAAGCCATCTGGGTGGAGGCAGCCGGCGGAGCCTATTACGCAATTTCCTCTGTGGTGTCTCCGACCCCGGAGACAGGATGCAGAGTGCCGTTGGGTTACTGAAATGTGGAAAACCCAGAGAAGAAACCAAATCCCCGATGCCCAGAGTGAATGTGGGCCCCTTGTGCTCTGTGGCAATGCCGAGAAGCCACCGCCCACCCTGGCAGACAAGCCTGTGGTCTGCAGCTGACCGGGCAGCCCCTCCTCAGGGGGAACAAGCCAGGCTCACTATGGGCAATGGGAAAACTGCACACAAACTACAAACTCCCGGGGGGTGGTGTGGGTGGGTGAGAAAGGCATTTCCTGCCCAGGGAGCCCAGGATGGAGTGAGCCAGAGGCATGGGGCCTTCTAATCCCAATACTTCCTGGGCATTAAACGGATGCTCCACAGGGACACGCTGAGGTTGAGAGCACACAGTACTGAGAGTTTGGGCTCTGGGGCCGGGGTTCGTATCCTGGGTCTGCCTCTCAGATGCACAGCCTTGGGCAGCTTCTCAACTTCTGCTCTCCCTCAGTTTCCTCATCTGTGAAATGGGGATTCTGATAACAGCCGGATTGTTATGAGGATTCAGGGGGTGAATCCTGGAAACCAAGGAAAGCAGTGTGTTCTCACCACATCAGCTACGAGGTATCTACTCGGAGAACCCCGTTTTCCATACAAGGTAAGAGGGCCTCAGCGTCTCACCCAAACTCACACAAATTGCCTTGAATCCATGGCCCGCGCTCAGAGCCCACACCCACTCCAGGACCTCCAGGCTCCCCCACCTCCCACCCTTTCATAAGAACACCTGATTAGAAGACAGCAGTAACTAGCAGTGCTCTGACCCCTTTCTTCAGCCTCTGGCCGAGAACAGGGCATAGAGCCGTCTTCTAGACTGACATTGTCCTAGCAGCTGTTTCCTCACAAATACAGGTTTGCAGGTCCGTGGGTAAGGGCCCAACTGAACACTAACCCCTGTTGATATGGTTGCCAAAAAGCGAAGCTGCCAACCCCCCCTCCCCCCTCCCCCATCTTAGTTCCACCCCCAAGCCTGCCACCCCTCCTCCACACAGGGCACCACCCAGGAGCACTTCGGGTGGGGACAGAGGTCCCAGGGCTATGGACGGCAGAGGAGGTATCAGCAGAGCGGCCTGCCTCCTCCCAGGTTCTTCCTGGGCCCTTAGCACCAGAACCCCTGGCTCCCAAAAACATTCACTCCCACAGCCAGAAATATGGAGCCATCAACCGCAAAATGAACCACCCGTTCAGAAACATCCAGGTCCTAGCCAGACCTACTTTAAAATTACATTTATTTCTCTGTGTGAATATTTTTGTTTTGTTTTTCAAGGTTCATTTTACATTTTCTTCAAGAGTCTTATGCCTCCTGGTAAGTGCACTGATTTGTTTTCACAGTACTCTCCATGACCACGGACGGTCCTTATTGCTGGAGGGGTGTGTCCACACCGGGGGAGGGGGACACCAGAGGGATCGGGGACCCAGGCGAGAAGCCTGGGGTGGGTCTGTGCTCCTGACGAGAGAGGCGGCCAAGGGACCAGACCCAAGCTAAGTCCAGTGTCCTTGGATGGACCCACAGCCTCTCCAGGGTCTTCAGAAAGGCTTGATGGGCAGAGAGAAAGGGGCCCAGGGTAGGGGCAGCTGAGGGCCAGGCATGCTGTAGGCCCAGGGGGAGGCAGCTGGAAAGGGGGCACAGTGCTGGCCCCCGCCAGGAGGGCTTGCTCATACTCAGAAAGTACGAGTTTGGGGAACTCTGCCCCCAAACCGCTCAGGACCACCCCTACTGCTCTTTCCCGCTCCTACCCTCTACCCCAATAAGAGTCCCTTAGCTATGGCCCAGCCCAGAACCAGAACTCCAGCCTCCTGACCCCTTGCCCAGGGCCCTGTCTCCTTTTTAGTGCAAGAAAGACCTGAGTGCAGAGAAGGGCCACTCCATCAGGAGGCTGGAGGCCAGGTCCTGTCCAGGCATTCCAACGTGTCACCCATTCCCTCCGCAGCCCTGCCCCACAGGTGGAGCTGGGACCCTTCATCCCCCCCACTCAGGGCTGTGGCCTCCGTACACACCAGAGGGGAACCCGCAGTCCCCAGGGGAAGGTCCCGGGCCTGACGGGATCCCCAAGCACCACGCTGGCAGCCGGCGGCACAAAGCTGTTAACAGTCCAGTTGTTCCAGGATGGCTGCACGCCTCCCATCAGGAGCAGGGCCTGGGAGATGGCCTGGGCAGTAAGCACCCCTTGAATAAATACAGTATCATGTGCATAAAAGGAGCAGAGCAAGGATCAGGTGACCTCTGCCCTCCCATGTTGTCACTGGGACTCCTACAAGTGGCTCATGTGCGGCAGAAATGGATTGTTCTCCTTACCTGTTTTCTGTGCTTGGTTACTATTGGTTTGAATGCAGGGCCCAGGTGTCGTAGCTGTGGGTTTGGCAAGCTAGGAGGAAGGGGGCTTCAGAGGGGTGTCCCCACAGCTCCTGTGAGCAGCCTTCAAGGCAGACATTGGTAAGAAAGCTTGGCATCTCTCAGAACCCAGTCCCAGGGCTCCAGAGGCCCCAGGACCCGAGGGAGGGTGGCCCGCAAGGACAGCCCCCTGTCCCAGAGCAGCCTCCAGTGACTCTGATGCCTCCAACCCTGGGGTCCACTTCATCCCCCAGTCCTGGGCCCTGGTTTACTTCCTCGAGGACAGGCAGCAGGGGGGTATCTGCACCTGCCTCCCCAGATAAAGACCACCTATCCCTGGGTGCCCCCAACTAGCTTCCCCTGACCTTCAGCACTGGTGCTCAGGGCCTGTCTGCAGCCCGCCCCTAGAGCACCTGGGAGGGGCGTCCCCTGAGAAGGAGCCTGGAGGGAAGGGGGTGCCTTTCTTCTTACCTTTGAACTAAAACTGAGTCAAGGTGACCGGCCCTCCAGCGTTTAGGACCAGTGTGGATGGAAATGGAAAAGCCATACACTTAGATATGCTGGCAAATGAATGGGTGCTGACTGATGCCTAAATTCCCCAGCTCCACCTGTAACTCACAGGACCCTCCCTCTCTCCTAGACCCACCACGGCAAGTTAAGGCTGCTGGGAAGAGGCGAGAAGCAGCCCCGGCAGATCTACCCCCAGCCAGAGCTCTCAGCCCTTCTTTGCAGGTAGGGGGAGGGTCGGGCATTCTACCTGGGGCTGAGAGAATGGGCTCCTCATGCAGCATCTGTCTGTGGTTTCGTTTCTGCCAAAACGAAAGAAGGAGCAGCTGGTTTCAGATCTAAATCTGTGCCCCTGCCCCTCTCCCAAGACACCAAGGAGGGAGGGCGGAAGGGAAGACGGATGAGGGGCTCAGCTAGTCTTTCTTTGTCCCTCACTCAGCCCCCTCCCTCACCTCTGGCAGGAGATGAAAAGTCCAGTAGAAAAGAGATCCTGCTTTCTTTGTTTCAGGTGTTTTTTTTTTCCTTTAAATTCAGCTTAAGGCAGAAGTTTGGCAAAGCAAGTCTACATAAGGCCGCGTGACGGGTGGATGAGGGGGAGCTGCCATGGGAGGCCCGGCCCTCAGCGCGGGTCAGTCTCATATCAGCTCCTCCTCCTCCCGCCCCTGAACCTCATAAAGAGGCATTTAAAAAAAAGGGGGACTAAAAAAGCAGTTGTGTCAGGGAGTCTGTTGCAAGTGAATGACTGAAATTGTGAGAAAAAGGAGAGGAAAGGAGACCCAAGGTGACACTGAAGGGCACGTGTGGGGTTGGTCTGTCCGGCTGGGTCTCCCCCCTCGCTACAAGGAAGCAGGTTCCGAGAGGGCCGGGGCGGCCATCCTGGGGGCATTTGCACAGTGAGACCGCCCGTGGGAGAAGGTAGAATGGTTGTATTTTGCTGAATGACTGGCCACCACGTGGGGTTTGCTCGAGCGGTATCGTTTTCTGAGTCTGGCCTCACGGACGTCCTGTCTGCTACCGGTGCTTGGGCGGAATCACCACCAGCGGCTGCCCGTACTTGGGCCGCCACATGAGGACCTGGGCGTCGTTGGCATTGGGCTTCACCAGGGCGTTGGGCGGGATCGGCTCGTTCTTGCTCAGGATCTTGGGCTGGTCCTGGGCGATGGGCTCCCGCAGCCGTGCGCGCTGGCCCAGGGGCCGGCTTGGGTTCACCTCTATGTCGAGCTGCATACGCCAGTGCAGCGTCTGCAAAATGATCATGTCGTTGGTGGAGGTGTTGGTGGCCACCAGCCACGTGGTGAAGCTCTGGTTCCGGTAGATGCTGGTCAGCTTGGCCACATTGCTCTCGCTGACGGGCACGGCCCACGTGACGCTAGGGTAGAAGTTGTCATTCATACTGATGATGAACTTGGAGTCTCTCTTGGTGGGACCCACGATGGTGCATGTCTCCGTGGTGTTGCCGTACCAGGGGTAGTTCACTCCGTCCGAGTCGCTGATGGCCTCGATCTTGCCCTCCTGGAGGTCCGGCAGCTCCCAGCTGGACCTGAGGACAGGAAGGCCAGTTTACTCCGTCAGCCACCCACAAGGCTTTTCCTTGTCCCCTCTGTCCACGGGCTTACCTCCCAGGGGCCAGACAGTAAACAGACATCCAGCATCATGGCAGATGAACGAGGGCTCCTCCAGACAGGCCCCCCTCAAAACCCATCCCACTCTCTTGCAGCATCTCAAACCACAGTAGACGGGGCTGGATCCCAGCTGGGCTTCCAGAAGCCCTAGCTTCCCCTGCCCTTGAGGGGATATGTCACATGAGGGGCCCGATGGGGGTGAACAGTCATGGAGAGGCCTGACATGCCCTGTGCCCAGCAGCTGGCAGGACAACCACCTGTGACCTTGGTTAGGGCAGGGGCCATGGGCTCCGAGAGCCTGGGGCCACACAGCATGTCAGGATGAGCCTGGATGGCAATGCAGGTAGGCCCGGTCCCTCTGGCCCACACGCATCCCCCAGGTGGCAATGAGTGTCTGTCTCTCGATTTAGAAGCTGACAGGAGGCTTCAAGCCCAGTGGCCATAGGGTCAGCACATCTGGGAATGACTCCTGGCCCCCCTGTTGCCCAGTGTGTGACCTGGGGCAAATACCTGCCTCCTCTGAGTGTCAGTGTCCTCACCTGTGAAAGGGGATGCTTCCGGCCTCTCCCCGCACTGGGGCCTGGGGAGTAGGAACCAGCACCCCGGAGCCTGCCACGTAGGTTGTGGCCCTCAGCTTCATGTGTCCTCTACCATGCAGGGATCGGGGCTCCCTGCTCTCCGCCAGGCTGCACCCAGCACCTGGGGCTCCCGGGGAGCCAAGATGCCCCTTCTTCCCCGACACCCCCCCTCTGCCCTTCTTTCTGCTCATGCTGCCTAGAAGAGGAAGCACCCAGAATTGCCCCCGCTGGTTAGCCGGTCTTCGGAGCAGTAGAACCAAGAACACGTAACCACCGGTCTCACAGCACTGTACTCAGTCCCAGCTGCGGGGCCACCTCTGCAATGCCTCCCGCGCTTTGCTGCAGCACTGAACGCGAACTTCACTTCCAGCGGCTGGCGGCCAAGGCGGCTCAGCCTTCCTGGGCCAGAAGCAGACAGCTGGGCAGTCCAGAGCTCCGACTCCAGAGCCCCGGCCCTGCTGCGAATCTCAGCTGCCCCCTCACTGGTGTGAGGCCCAGGCAGGTTCCAGCCCTCCCACGACCCCAGACTTGGCACACACGCTCTTGCCGGGGTCACTGGAAGATGAGGACGTGACCATGTCAGCACCCAGTGGGGCACAAAGCACATGCCAGTAGTTGGGAGCTGGCAGCCCATTGTCGTCACTACTGTCGCTACACTGATAACTCAGAGGAGGGCACCAGCCTGTCCCGAGTCACTCTGAAGACACTGCTCCCACGTGGCTGGGGACACAGCTGTGTCTAGGGAGCCCACCCCCTAAAGACTCATCAGCAATCACATCCACCTGCCTGGACAGGTAAAGGAAGTGGAGCTGGGATCAGCACCTTTTCCCCAGGTGACTTGGCCAAGCAGGAGGGCCTGGGACGCAGGCCTGACTTCATCCAGTGCCGGCTCCACCTGGGCGCCTGTCATGCCAGCGCTCAGGACGCCTGGCACTCAGCACTCTGCACACCTGCACACACCAGCGGAGCTGTCCAGGGTCTCCTATTTCACAGAATGCGGCCCTGTTCATGCAGCAGCAGGCACAGCGCCCACAAGGGGGAAATGACCCATGTCTATGGACGTATGAATGGATAAACGGCGTGGGTCCCTTGCTCCACACGGTGGAATACTACCCAGCACTGAAAAGGACACCCTGACCCCTGCTCCAACATGGATGGACCGTGAGGACATTACGCTGAGTGAAATAAGCCAGAAAAGAAGGACAAACACGGTATGATCCCACTTATCTACAGTCCCTAGGGCAGACAAATCCATAGAGACAGGAAGTAGAAGGGTGGGTGCTGGGGCCTGGGGAGGGGAGGAACAGGGAGTGAGTGTTTAATGGGGACATTTTCACTTGGGGAAGATGAGGATGTTCTGGAGACGGATGGTGGGGATGGTTACACAACAGTGTGAATGGACTTACTGCTGCTAAACTTAAAAATGGTTAAAATGGTAAGTTTTATGTATCTCTCATCACAATAAAAGAAATGCGTTCCTCCACGGAAACGTAGCATTTAATGTTAGCAGTTAGCAAAATTGGGGACACTATAGGAGGAATGATTAGAAGCGTGATTTCGCTAATTTTTGTTTATTTCACCTGTGTTTTCTGTTTATTTCATTGAAAAGGTCCCAAATTAGGGTAGCGCCTGCCTCATAGGCCATCTCCTGCCCCGTGGGCCATCTCCTGCCCCGCGGGCCATGTCCTGCCCCGCGGGCCATGTCCTGCCCCGCGGGCCATCTCCTGCCCCGCGGGCCATCTCCTGCCCCGCGGGCCATCTCCTGCCCAGGGCCTTGAGCTCATCTGGGCGGCAGCTCAAATGGCCTCACGTTTCTAAAGTACCCTCCAGCCCCTGAGATCCCAGGGCTCTTCCCACAGCAGCAGTGGGCAGTGGGGAGCCTGCTGAGTCAGCTCCCACCGGGGTTGGGCCCCAGGAACCAAAGAAGAGGGTCCAGGTCCCTGCCCTGAGGTCCTCAGAAGCATGTGCCAGCCACCTGTTTCGGAAGGCGCTCACTTTGTCCTCTCAGGTGGGTACACTGCTTGCAAAAATTATTTTAAAAGGCAGAAAGCAAACTTGCAAAAGCAACTTTGTTGTTCCTTGGCCCCCTTTCACTTCCTAAGAGCTGGCTTGTTGGGGGAGTGGGGCTTTGTACCAGAATGATCTCTCTCTGTATCTCTCTCTCTCTCTCCCTCTCTCCCTCTCTCCCTCTCTCCCTCTCCACCTCTGACCCCAAGCTGCGGGCTCCTTTCCTCCCCCAGCCTCCAGATGCCCAGGCCCTGGCTTGGTCACAGACAGGTGACCATCATGAGCTGGCAGACAGCCGTGTCTCATGTGAGGTATTAGTCAGAAGCAGGGGCAAGGGCGTCTGTTTTCAAATCATCACAGGCCAGCATGGTCTGGCTCTGGTCCCCGTGGTCCCCATGTCCCCACTGAGGAGGGAGGAGGGAACATGGTTAGAGCACTGCCTCTGTGGACCGACCAGCCCTGGCTCCAGTCTCAGTCTGGCCACTGACTCTGATCAAGTCACAAATCTGAGCTGCATTGTCTCATCAGTTACGGATAACCCTACCCACCTTACAAGGTTTTTGTGATGATGAAATGTGTTGAAAACGTATACTACCTGGTACACAGTAAACAGCAATACACGGAAACTTCTGTAACCCTCTGAGGGAGGTGTCAGCAGCTAGGATTTGCCAGCCCTGGTTTGACCTAAAGCCTTTTCCACCTCACTTACAGTTGCAGACGCTACGTGCGCTGAAAGCACTGCCTGCCATGCAGTTACTCTTCCTTTAATATTTCCTGTTTGTTCTGCAGTGACCTTGGACATCAAGGCAGACCAGCAGCCCTGCACACACTGAGCTGTCTCGTTTGCACGGAGGGGACAATACAGGCTCTGATTCACAGATGCCACCGAAAGGGGTAAGCAAGACGCCCAGCAACTGCCTGCACACAGGTGCTTAACTGTCGGATCCACCTGGAGATGGGGGACTTTGGGACTAAGCGGAAACACGCCTGTCCTTGCGCCCCGAGTTCACAGACTAGGGTCCCACCGGCCCCCAGGCTGTGTCGTGTCCGTCCTCGGACAAGCAAGCAGAGAGCATTGGTCTCCCTCGCGTCCTCCCCCTCTGTCTGCTCTTCCTTCCGCTGTCTGCAGGGCGAGACCTGCTACAGTCAGTGCAGAGGGAAACCCTGAGGCAGCAGCAGAGCATTGAACTGCATGGGGGCCCTTCTGAGCTCTTCCACTGGCCACTTGTCATACTCCTGGCCACATCCTCGTAGGTGTGGTCACCCAAAGGGCAGCAGGCAAGTCCACGCTTGAAACTGGGCCTCAGGATGCTTTCGGGGCCCCCTGCGTCCTGTCTGAAAGGGACTCCTCAGCCTCCTTCAGTGCCCCTTCCTGCTGCCGTCCCCTTTCGTCATCCAAACAAGCGTTTGCAGAGCACCTGTCACTGACACTGGCCACAGAACCATGAAAGAGACACAGAGGCACCTCCCTGGTCAGCAGCTAGGGCAGAGGGCCCGGCACCCGGCACCGTCCCTGACTCATTCTCACCTTGAGACTATCCCCCCTTCTACTTGACTTCACCCCAGCCACGACCCCTCACCCCGTCCTGATCTCCTAGCCTCCACTTCTGCTTCCTGCCATGTTCTCACAGAAGCCTGTGTGATCTTTTAAAACCACAGATCTGATCGCGCTGTTCCGCCCTCCAACCCTGTGAAACCTGCCATGATTCCCATGGCCCTTAGAGCTGGATGCAGAATGCGCTCACAGACACACACCCTCCCCAGGCTGCAGCCACTCAGCTCCTCTAACGGGCCCTGACCCCACCCCCACCCCATCTCAGGGCTGCCTGCCAGCAGCAGCGTCCCCTCCTCCTGGCCCAGTCAGTACTGCTCATGGCTCAGCTTGAGCCCCCCAGGGAAGCCCACCCCTGGCCGGTGCCTGCCGAACTTAATGCCAGTCAGTCCTCATCCTGCTGTTTCCTGGCACATGCACGGGATGATTAAATAATCATACGATCATTTGTTGACGCTCTCTAGAGGGCAGGGGCCAGACCTCCAGGCCTTACCCTGGTGCCTGGCCTAGAATTGGGCACAGTGATCAGTGGCTGGGCAGCCTGCCCAGTTTCCCCTTCAGGGCCGGAGCCCCACAGCCCACAGCGGGGTCTCAGTAACTAGTTTAGGTCCAGTCAGGGGACCCTCGCCCAAAGCTGCCTCTGCACCTTCTCACCTGGAGCTGCTGCCGCTGCAGTTGCCCCTCCCAGCATGGCTCATTATCGGCAGCAGTGTGCTCTTGTTCCCTGAGAACATCAGCCATGCCGAGCCCCCTCGCACGGATGTCCACCCAGGGCTTCCCAGCTGCCCTGGGGCAGGGCTGAGGGCACGTTCACAGAGGGAACTTGGAGATGGTAGAGGCCTGGCCCTCGGTCACACAACCAGGAATCCGCCCAGCCAGGACCCACAGTCTGAGCAAGCTCTGACCGACTGTCCTCCAGCAGACCCACACACACACACGCACGCACGCACGCACGCACGCTCTTACCCATCAGCCTCCAATGGTCCCTCACCCATTTACACGCATACGCATACATATTCACATGTATACACACACACGCTCTCATCCATCAGCCTCCAACAGACCCACGCCCAACACACACACACGTGCTCTGAGTAGCACCCCTGACTGACTGTGAGTCTGAAGGCCTTACAGAGAGCCTTTCCTGGAGGCTAGGGGCCACCCACGGGTGCTGGGGATGGTCACCTGTGGCTCCAGGCCCAGCCGATAGTCCAAGCTGGCCCGATGTGGAGGGCAAAGGACGCCAGGGGTGCCCCGAGGCCCAGCAGTGTGCCTGGAAGGGAGCACACCTTCCCTGGCTGCACAGACCCCTGGGCTGTGCCCGGCGGGGTGCAAGCCTGGGGCAGGGCTCTCTCCTGGGCATGGATGGCCCTTTGCACCCCCGGGGGCTCCCCCTCCAGGTGAGTGCTGGAGTCAGGGCCCTTTGGAGTTCTGGACCTAGAAACCAGACCATCCATCCCAGCCCACCCGGCCTAGGAACTTCCGGTCTCTTTCTTCACATTCGTCCCATCTACATGTCCTGTATTTTCTCTTTTCCTTAAAATTAAGCACTTTTTTTAAAGCTCAACTAAATTTAGTTTTTCCTAAGAAACATCTCTGAAAGTACAAGTTAATACACTAGATATATATGCTGGGCATGCCAAAAAAATGTATACACGTGTTAAGAGATGTTATCTATGCTCAAGCAGCAGTTCGCCGTCATCAGAAGTGTCTGGACGCTGATGGGAACCACTTTGAGCACCTCTTGTAATTGCAGAAGTCACACGTGACTTGTATTCATCTTTTGTGATCGGCATATATTGAGTATTACAATTAATACAGGTTTTTTCCTTTCTTAAAATGTGTATACCTTTTTTTGGCCCCCCCTGTATATATTTTCTAACATACACTGAAATAAATATGTTGCTTTAAATTAAAATTACACTTAAGCTTAAACGAGTCCACCTCATTTCCTATCCCTCCAGTGGCGCCGTGGGGCCCTCTGAGAAGCGCATTCGCGGTTAAGGGCTGGAGGCCAGAGGACCAGGGCCGCCCGGGGCTCGTGTGCCCTCGTGCGCGCCAGACGGGCACTGAGGGATTATGTCACCCACTCCTCCACTTTACAGTTTTGTACAATGTGCAGAAAGTTCAAATTCTGTAAAGTTTTGCGATTTTCCAGAAATTGAGGCCCCTCCCAACCAGACTGGGATCTCGGTTTCCGATTTCTCCCTCGCCAGCACCAGCTGGCCCCTTCCCACCTAACAGGTCACCAGGCACCTGCTCTTCCAGGAAGGGGCTAGGGTGTCCCCTCCCTCCCTCCCGGGTTGCTCCTAGGTTCCCCCAAATAGCAAACTCCACTCTTGCCAGGTCTCACCCCCTCTTCTGCACACCTCGCCCCTCTTCACCCAGGCCACAGCCCATGCCCCTGGGGCCTAACGTGAAGGGGAAAAAAGATCGACGGTGCCAGTTTAATTTTAGTTTTTCATTATAAAAACTGTGCTTTTTCTTTGTTTTTGTTTTGTTTTTAAAGCAGGCAGTAGAGAAGTGTAAGAAGTGAGAAACGAAAGCCGTCTCGTCAGCGCCTGCCCTCCCCGCCCTCCCTGAGGTTACCCACCACACTATACTCTGGTAAACATTCTTGCAGACCTTTCCCTCTGCGCATACACAGTACATGTGCCCACTTTCGGTGTTTTCTTTTTAACCAAAATGGGTTTCTACCCTGCACAGTTTACCTTTTTTTCCTTTAATGCAACCTATAATCTGATCATTTTCCCACGTGGAAGCAGCTATCGCCCCACATAATCATTAGAACCCTCGTCATATTCTGCCCTGCAGACAGACCATAATTTCACCCCCTACTGTTGGACGCTTGAGTGGTCCCGGGCTTTCTGAAATTAGGCACGATGCTGGTGTCTGGACCGTTGTCCATTCACACATTCGTCAGTTCATCTGTTCTGTCTGCCCACTACCTGCCTGGCACCTGGCCAGACGCTCAAAGTTTCGAGTAGAACGATGGAGTCAAAGGGCGTGTGTATTTGAAACTGTCATAGATACAGCCAGACTCCCCTTCCAGAAGCTGCCTAAACTGTACCCCCACAAACAGCCTATGAGGCTGTCTTCCTTCCCTGCCCCCGTGCCACGCCAGCTGGGCATTACTGATCTTTTTCATTTTATCCAGATCCGATCCAAAAAACAAAGGGATCTCTTACTTCCCTGATCACTAAGGCTGCCAGTGCCTTCTTGCACGACTCCGGGAGCAGCCAGCTTTTGTTTTTGGCACGCGGAAGGTGAGGGTTGGGGCGATCACTTGGCGAGGGCCGGTCCAGGGGGGAGTTCTCTTTGGGCCGGACAGTCCCCCACCACTTCCTCTCACCCCAAAGCCTGGAAACAAGGACTTCCCCCTCCCACCCACGCCGCCCTCGCCTCTGCCAGGACCCAGCAGATGGGGGAGGCCGCCTTCCGGTTAAAGAAAGGAAGCAGCATCTTCAATTGTTCTGTGTGGGGCCCACGGCTCAGGCCCCGGCTGCAGGAAGAGGCCACGTGGTCACCAGGGCCATTCCTCTCAGCCTGTCCCCTGACCCACTGGAGCAGAGCACGCCTCCTTGGGCAAGTGGCTTCTGGCCTCAGAGGCTGTTTCCTCATCATCAGATGAAGTCTTTGGGAACTGACAGAGTGGAGAAGGAGCCGGGCAGCTCTGCACATCACCCCAGCTCCAGCCCCCCCAGCCTGAGGCCTCAGACCCTCCACCCCTGCCCAGCTCTTTCTCACCAGCCTCATAATAATCCTGTGACAGCAGATGTCACCGCATCTTCTGGCTGGAAGGACCCCTGAAATCTCACCATCCAAGGCTCTCACACTGATCATGGGTATGTGAAACCCAACCCAGGAGAAGAGACGGCAGCCGCGATAACTGTAATATGGCAAATCTTTATGCTGATTCTTCTGGGCATTGTATAATAATGAATTATTAGTGGTTATGATACTGATAGCTGCCACGTATTGAGTCTTAGGGTGCACTGGGCACATACTAGGTTCTCATCCTGCCTCACCTCGTTTAATCCTCACAGCAACCCTATGGCGGAAAAGGACTGTCCTCCCATTTCATAGATGGGAACTGTGAGGCTCAGGAAGGTTAAGCGACTGGCCCAAGGTCACAGCACCAGTGTATGGCAGAGCTGGTATCCACACCCTGCTGGACAAGGGCAGGGGAGGTGGCACTCAACCCAGACAGACCCTCTCCTCTCGAGCTGCTCTCCTCCCCTCACCCCCAAGTCTGCCCTTTGGCAGAAACCTGAGCCAGAAATTGACCCGGGCCTTGGTGTTGGCCGTGGGCCAGATTCCCTGGGGGTTCCAGAGCAGGGCAAACTAGGGACGTGAAGCATCTCCCACACCGGCCAGAAATTGTGACTTGTCACTTAGAAGGCTGAGCCAGCTGACAGGTGGTGGTTGTAGAATTGCGGGGGATGGGGTTGTGGAGACAGGTGTCTCCAACAGTTTGGGGGGTGTGGCTTTTAAAGCAATGTGAGTTGGACCCAAAACCATATAGGATCCTCTGGAGCTGGCACAGAGAAACTCACCACTTTATAGCTGTAAGAGTTGGGTGCTGTTGTTTTCCACTTAAAATATTTCAAACCCAGAATGTCATTCTAATAAATTCTCCTGGATTAGATATTAATTTCAAGCAGGGATAACGTTTGGGGCATTATGGGTTTCGGTTTAGTATTAGGAATTAATATTTTGAATGCAAACCTATTTGTGAAGAACAGAAGCCCTTACCTTTGCCACCTGGCTTTCCCCTCCCCGAGCCATAAAGCCCAGTGTGTGGGTTTCATTTTAATAATTCAAATTGTCTGGGGCTAGTCCAGCTGTTCTCAACCAGGGGTGGCTTGGCACCCCTCGCAGGGACCACTTGGCAATGTCTGGAGACATTTGTGGTTGTCCCAACAGGAGGTTGGGGGGCTCCTGGTATCGAGTGGGTAGAGACCAGAGATGCTACTCAACAGCCTACAATCGCAGGGGCAGCCTCGGGTCCGGGCAAAGCTGGGGGACAGCCCTGGGCAGCTGCAGGTCTCTGGTCAGTCCCGCTGGCTTGTCACTCCTCACTTTCATGTCACGGGTCAAAAATATGAACAAAAGGAGTTTGGGGTGAGGAAGATGGCAAGGGCCTTTTCTATCACATTCATTTACGTTCATCTTCTCTTACGTTCTAGGCTTTTTCTAAACAAGCCCTTCTCACTTCCGGGGGGCCACTGGTTGAATGTAGCGCTCTGCCCACGGACTGGAGGAACCACGAACTGGAGGACACGTCTCAAGGAAGTGTCTCGAGGAACTGTGCTGTGCGGTAATTCAGCTTCTTAATACGATTGGGTTGATTAATAATAAGTCAGGCAGCTTCCAACTCAGCGTTTCTGCCACAGTCATCGTCACCTCCACCTGTCCCGTCACCGACTCCTCACACAGCCTACGGGGAGTTCTGTCTTTATCCCCAGGGGCAGATAACAAAACCGCACCCCCAAGGGGTGACTTTCCAAGGCCCCAGAGCCAGCAATGATCAGTCATTCTGCCCCAGGGCCTGAACCCATTAAGGACCACGCCACACTGCCCCTCACAGGGACCCTGAAACTCTGCCCTTTTTGTGGGGCCAGTCCCCTCCCAACTAGGATTACAGACCCAGGAGAAGGAGATGCTGGACACAGAGGGTCCTGTGCCCATAGGGGAGTCCCAAGAAGGGGAGGGAGCAAAGGGAAACAGACAGCAGAGAAACTGGCCTCCGGCCACTTGAAAACACCAATCATTCATGACTTGCACTATTTAAAAAATGTTAAAGTCAGGGAGTGGCCCTGTGTAAAAGAGGAAGACCTGGGCTGGGGAGAAAATTCAATTCAAGGAGTCATTTACATCTGTCCGAATTCTGTAGTTTCAGCCTCGATTCTCAACTCATTACTCGTCCCATCGCTTACTCCCCGTCTGAGAATGACAATCACGGTAATAACAACGTTAAAGGTGAAAGCTGCTTCCATTAAGTATTGTAACGTACCCTGGGCCTGGCGCAGTGCCGACTGCTTGACAAATGTCGTCTCCCATAAGTCTCGCAATAAGGCATGGCACAAAGACTACGACTGGCCCCACTTTGCAGATGAGGAAACCAAGGATCAGAGTAGCTCAGGTCACACCCTGGAAAGTGGCAGAGCCTGGACTCCCTCCCAGGTCTGCTTGACTGCAGTCTAGATGTGCCCTGGGTTCCTTTAACCAGGAACCAAGAACTGGCACATAAACAGAAAGGTCATCTCAGGTCTCCTGCCTTGGGCCTGCCTCCAGCAGTAGTGCCTGGACATACTCAGAGCCACTAAATCAGCACCAGGACCTGAAGGCTGAAACCCCTGTGTACAGATGGGGAGGCTGAGGCTCCCAGCCGGGCCTGTCCCCGCCCCACTGCCCACCGTGTCCATCTCATCGGAATTCAGTCCCCTTCATGCTCCATGGTTTTTTTCCTCCTGGTGCTCATACTTTCCCAAGTTCTAAAGGACCCTCCGCCTACCCTGTCCCTTCTAGGAAAGAACACAGACTTAACCCAAAAACCCTAGGAAAGCCTTAGTTTCTTGCCAGTTGTCCTGGATGCCTTGCAAAGTTTGAGAAGGTTTCGACCTTAAGGTTTCTCAGGAAAGGTCCACACCAAATCACTCCCATTCACGTTTCCCTTTTGAATGGAAAGTTAGCCCCTGGCCTGGATTAGTAGCCACTTTGGGGAATTAAAGGCCTGGGGCCTGGGCGTGGAAATCAGGTTGACAGAGGAGCTAGGGGTCTAGACGGGCCCCCCACACACCACTTTGGGGAGATCATGGTTACACCCCCATTTTACATTTTACTGTGACCTTCCTGTTTCCCTATAACTTCAGTCATTAAGTGGAAAAGCCATAAGATTTGGTGTGTCCCCCACCCTCCATCCCCTCCTTACCCCCTCTGATTTCAGGTGGCCCAGAATGTTCCTAAATCCGTGAAAAGTTCCAGCTCCTGGGGAGGTGCTCCTCTCTGTTCTCACTTGCAGACCCGTGAGAGTGGACGTTGAGAGAGAGGCTACAGGACAGTGTCCAGAGCCAGTCATGGAGGTCAGGGCCTACCTAGCTCTCTCAGCAAGGTCCTTGTGCCCGGGAAATGGCCACCTTCAACACCCTCTCATAGGGTGGCCCTTCCAGTTAAGTCACTTGCCCTTCCGCCTACCACTGCTCTTTCCACACCCAGGAGGACCATCTCCGGGATCAGGGAGCATGTCAGAAAAGAAGCCCCAGTGTCCTGCCCCGAGATCTGCATTATCCCGGGAACATTTTGGAGGCCACGCTGGAGAGAAGGGGTCAGTGGGCCCTGCCAGAGCCTCTGGACACTGACACTTGATGTCTATTAAAGTAGCCACTTTCCTCGGAGAGAGAAAAAAAACACTACACCACAAAGCAAACCAGGTTTCTAAAACAAGCTGTCCTCTCAAACAAAACACCATTTGGAATAGTAAAGCCCTCCCCAGGTTCTGCTGTGCATCTGAAAACACCGGAGAGACAAGTTCAGACCCAACCACAAAGCACTGTGCAAATAATTCCGGAGGCTTCAGAGGCCCAGGTTACTTCCCCAAGTATCCGCCACGTGGGGTCAAGGAAGCCGGAGCGTGGGGGGCCAAGC
Organism: Rhinolophus sinicus; assembly: GCF_057876585.1. Lineage (NCBI taxonomy): Eukaryota > Metazoa > Chordata > Mammalia > Chiroptera > Rhinolophidae > Rhinolophus > Rhinolophus sinicus. The sequence continues at coordinate 4,637,620 of NC_142516.1, read as the reverse complement.
CTTGGCCTCTCTGGTGACCAGACAGCATGCTTGCTTTGCCAAAGAGGCAGCTGGTGGAATATACCTCTGCTTTCTCAGCACCTTGCAGGGAAGGACAAAGGAAGCCCAGGGGCCAGGGGTCAGGGGCAGAAGGAGGCAAGATCCTAGAGCCATGACCCCAATCTGAATCAATTGGCAAACGCTCTAGGAGGTCATGTGGCCAAGGAGAACTCAGAGGCTACTTCCATTTGTGCCTCAAGCTTCCCTCTGCCCCTGGAGAGGCCCCGCGCTAACCCTCCAAGCTCCCCACCCCAAGCAGTACTCACATGCCCTGCTCCCCATACTGGTTGTAGAACTCCATGTGGCTGCATGCCTGGATCCAGCCAATTATCCAGGTCTCCTTCTTGGGGATGGGCGGCATGACCACCTGGGCGGAGGCACGGAAGTGGGGTGTCCGGTAGCGGAGCACCACGCTGGAGGACTCATCAATGCTGGTGGGGATGGGGTCGATAGAGGCTTTCACATCAATCACCGTGATACCTTCCCGGAAGACTCTGGTTTTGCCCCCGATGCTCTGAATACAGCCCATGGCACACAGTACCTCTCTGATCTCCAGGGAAGGCCAGCAGTCCCAGAGAAAACTGGGCATTGAAGGGATGGAGGCTGCCGGACCCAGTGCAGACAGTGCTGCTCTTCAATCTCAAATCTCAAGACCGATATCCATAGGATAGAAAATTCACTGAGTAGGGGGGCTTTTGCATGTCACTACCTCGGGCCTGTTTATAAATAAGGATTTTGCTGCATTTCAAGGGCCCTGGGTATGCTCTTCTGCTGGCAGTGGACAAAAATCACCGATATTCTTTGGGTTAAAAAAAGAAAAGTTTGAATGTTAATGGATAAGCATGTTGTTCAGACATCCAGCCCTTCCGTGCCTCACACGCGGGGAACGCAGATCAGAGACGCTCCCTGAAGTCTTCCGCTGAAGAAGGTGAATGCCGGCAGACACATAAATAAGGAAGGCTCTGTCCCCAACGCGGCGCCGCCACCCTTGCTGCAGAAGACCGACTTCCTGCCCTCCTGCCTTCCGCACGCGCTCAGGACACACGCACCCGGCCGCTCGCCCTACGGGGCCGAATCAATGGAAGGGCAGTTTGTGTTCGGTCGGCGGACGTGTGGGCGTCCTCCGGATCGAGCGCCGACCCGCGGCTTCCTGGAGGCGAGAGCCGGCTCGGGCCGCCCGCGGGGTCCCGGAGGAGTACGGTGCAACACGGGTCCCCGTCGGCGCCCACTGGCGGGCACGGGCCGACGCCCCACGCGGGCGCGCCGCGTCCCCTCGTCACTGTCGCCGCCCGCCGCTGTACGGGTCCCCGGGGCTGCGCTGGAGCCGCCGCCTAGTTCGCCGCGGCCGCCAAGGACCTGATGGGAGGTGGAAGGGACAGGGCGTCAAGGCCCACGTCAAAGTTGAGCCGAACTTTGCCACGGGGGGCGCGCCGGGCGGCGACGAGTGTGCGCGGGGCGCGGGCTGCAGAGCTGATAGCACAGCTCTGGGCGGTCTCCCTGGAGGCGGCGCCCCCCTCCACCCGCCCGACCGCCCCGTCAGTGGCAGCCAAACGACCGCGCGCACCAGCGAATAATCGCCGCCCGTGACATCTTCGCTGACACCCTCAGACCCAGGGGCGGGGGGGGGGGCGGCGACAGGCTGTCACTGCAGTGGGCCTCGTGGACTTGCCGGTCCTGGCACTGCGCCCACGCTTCGATGCCGGCGCCCCTTCCCCAGCCGGGTCCCTCCGACCCGCTGGGGGCGCAGTGTCAGCCCCGCAGGCTGGTCCGATCGGGCGCGTGCCCTTTCCCAGGCAGGGATCCCCTGACCCTCGGAGGGCGCAGTGCCCTAGCCCCACCGCATCGGGCACCTCTGTCCCCCTCAACCCCTTGCCAACCCCGAACGGCCCCGAGTCCCCGCGCATCGGGCGCGTTCGCCGCCGCCGGGGAACTTTGCCGCGCACGCCCCCACCCGGGCGGCGCCAACGACTCACCTGCCCCTCGGGCCAATCCGGGTGCCCCGGCCGCCCCTGACCCCTCCGCGGGCACGTCCTCGGGGCGCCCCCAGTCCCTTCCCCGGGCAGTGTCCTTTGGCTCTACTGGGGTCTGGGGCCGGCGTGGGCGCCCCCGGCCCCCACGTCCTCCTAGCTCGGGGCTGCTGGGGGTGGCCGGGGGCGGAGGGCTGAGGCTCGGGGCTCTCTCGCCCCCACCCCGCGCGCCTCCTTTATTTTATGATCATTGTGAGCGTGCTGTCGCCGCTCAGCCCCGCCGCCGCGCCGCAGCCACCTGGCGCGCCCCGCGCTGCCTCGCTCTGCTGCAGCATCGGAAAGGCAACCAGGTCAAACTTTGCAGAAACTCAGCCCCTGCGCCGGCCTGGCCCCGCGTCCGCCCGCAGCAGCCGGCCGGAGCGCAGCGCACGCAGGAACCGCCGCACGTTCGCCGGCCCCGCGGGGATGCAGGTCCGCAGGCGGCGGCGGAGGCGGGCGCCGCCTCCTCCTCACCGCCCGCCCAGCTCTCCACCCTCGCTCCCTGCACACCACCCGCCCTCCCCCTAGTAATCCTCTCCCCCTCCCCCCCTGTCCCTCTCTGCAGCTGCTGGGAGAGCTGAGCCTCTCTTTGCATGAACGACATTTCCTTTTTGGCAAGCCCGGAGAACTATGGGTAGTGTAGTTCGGCTTGTCGGGTCCAGGTGGGCTACTCCCTGTGCCCTTTGAACTCGTATATTTTCTGGGGCTCAGGGCACTCGGAGAAGGGTCGCACTGCCCTGATATTCCTGGCCGCGGTCGGGCTGTGGCTGTGGGAGGATCCAGGGCTGGGAAGGCAGGGGTGGCTGAGAAGTTTGGGGAAAGGGTCCCTGTGTTACTCCCTCCATACAGGGCTTCTTGGCACCCTGACAGGTGGTCAGGCCTGTTGGGCCCCAATTATGACAAGTGCTGTACAGTTTCATTTCAGCCACCATCGGCCACCCCTGTGTAGGAGGCCTATTTTGTGTGTTTCACAGAGCAGGAATTCAAAGCTGGGAGACTGGGAGAGTTGCCTAAGGCCCCACCCTGGCAGATGTCCCACGTGAGACTGGTGTTCTGAGTACAGAGGTTCAAACGGGGTTTGAACCTGGACAGTGGGGTGGAGCAGGAGTGGGGATGGGGGAGTGATAGCTGTGAACCTCTCTAACCACCCTCAAGCCACTAGCCCCACCCTCACCTTGCAACACCCCCAGGGAAAGGCCAGATGGTTTGTGACATCAGAAAACCCTGCAGCCACATAGAGCCGTATCCTCCCCCATCACTGACTTCCAAAGGTGCTCGCAGCAGGGCCCAGGGCAGGTGGTTCCAGCCACTCCCAGTGAATGCCAGTGAGGGCAAGGACCAGAAGAGCAGGGGCTCGGACCACGCTGAGTTCTCTTTTTTGAGAAATGATCAGGCAGGCCGAGTAATCCGTCAGAAACTGGCTCCAGCTCAGGCCACAGGAAGTGCCCGATTAAGGTAGCCACTACCTCCTACCCAGCCACACCCCTGCCTTCTCCCTATTCACTGCCATGGGCTCTCACCCAGCCTAGTGAGGGCTTGTCCCTTTCTAGGGCAGCTGGTAGGTAGCTTATTCCTAGTCCTGCTAACGGAGGCCAAGGCAAGGTAGCCCTGCTTACTGCCAGACGGTAGGACTCCAGACAGCAGGACCCCGTGCAAATTTCCATTTCCTGGAAGAAGCGTTCCCTTGCCTCTTCAGCCACAGGGGCCTCTCCCAGCCGTGCGTTCCTGGTCTCCACAAAACATTCTGCCCCCTGGGATGCACTACGGCCATCCATACCTCCTTTGTCATCAGATAATTATTAGGCTATGGAGTTTATATATAGGTGAGATATTAACTTTTGGGGTGCCATCTCATCTCCCAACACCATCACCCCCCGTGCCTGGAACACAGCAGACCTCATTGGCCAGGGTGCCCCCTTGATGGCAGGGACACTGTCCTGGTGACAAGGACATGAGTGCTCTGTGAACATGTGCTGAGCTGCACATCTTTCTCATTTCACGTGAAAAGGACAAAGGCTAGAGCCCTAACCTGCTCACTAAGTGGCCATCCACCTGAAGGTGATTTCCTGGGGATGGGTCCCCTAGATGCCCGCTGGAAGTGTCGTTAGTTCCCATGGCCCTAGGCTTGGCCTGGGTTTGTGTTAATGATAAAGTACCCACTGTGTGTTAGGTGCTGCATGAGCAAGGATTGTCTCCTTTATCCTTCACCTTGACCGTAGGAGGTGGGTTGTACAGAGAGACCCAGGGTCAGGGGACAGTGGCTTTTCTGAGTCTGCATCCCCACCTAGATCTGGCCAAATCTAAAGGCCGCTCGTCTCCTCCAGGCACACCACCCCTGCCAGCTGGGACAGCCCTCTGAGCCAGGATGGCACTGACCCTGGAAAGCCGTGTCTCTGGTAAGTCTCACTGCAAGACCATGAGGGCGCTTGCAAAACAGAAGACCCCTGTCCCTTAAGGTGGCCCCAGAGCTGCCTCTCCTTTCACTTCATCCACCGTGTGGTACTTTGTCTTGGGCTAGTTTGAGGGCAGGATCTGCAGGGAAAGGACGCAGGCAGCACCTGTGGTTCTGTTTGCCTGACCCTGAGCGTCAGCCCGGCTTCCCCAGAGCCAGCCCTGAAAGACAGAGGGTCTGGAAGCTCACACGTGCACCCCTGTCCCAGCTCCTGATGGGCCCTCCAAGGTTCTGGCTGTTTCCCCAGGTCACAGGCACCCCCAGCCTTCCTGCCTCCCCACACAGCCCTTCTTCCTGCTCAGCATTTTCTGGAGCTCTGTGGGTGCTGGGCAGACCCACGGCTGTCTCAGCATCTGTGGAAGGCCCAGGATACATCCACACGGGTGTGAAGTGCTGGCATCTGCAGAACAGAGGAAGGGGCATCTGTTTGAGACGTGCCCAATACCACAGGGACACTCACACTGCTCCCTGAGCCCCTCCCCCAGACTCCTCTGCCATGACATCACCAGTGCATGGGAAAGAGGGGGTGAGGGGTCAGGATGCACAGCCCCAGCCCTTCCCAGAGATGGCGAACTCCTGGCTGTGGCAACTTGGGACTCACGGTGTTGTCCGTGGGAGGACAAGGTCACTCAACTCCCGGCATTTTTTCCCCAGTGTTGACTGGACACCTGTTCTGTGCTGAGCGCTCAGAAGACAGTAGGGAACCCAGCCAGAGCTAGGACAGACGACAGATCCCCATGGCACTCACATCCCCGTGGGCCAGAGAGACGTCAAGGGATAACTTCAGGAATGATGAATAGAGGTATTAATTAACATAAATAATAAATGGTACAAATTCGTACTCAAAATGGATATGAGTATCGATTGCTCCAAGCCAGGACGCGTCTATCTAAGTTGTTTTGAAGTGCACGTGTCCAGTATTGAGCTGGAGGAGGCGCAGGGGAAGGACGCACGTTCCAGATGTGTGTGGGGTGGTGGTGGTGTGTGTGAGTGAGTGTACTTGAGGTTAGAGTGAGTAAATGTGTGTGTGTGTAAATGCATTGTGATGGTGTGAGTTTGTGTATCTCTGTGTGAGGGCATATGTGACAATTGTGTGTAACTGTAGAGTGTGTCCAAGTAAGTGTAGAGCCCGTGAGTGTGTGTGTGTGTGTCTGTGAGGGCGTATGTATGTGTGTCCATGTGGGAGTGTGTATGAGGTGTGTAATGGTAAGTGACCATAAGAGGTGTGGGTGTGGATGAGTGAGTGTGTGTACATTATGTGTGACAGTGTGCGTTGTGTGAGGGTTGGGGAGTGTGTGTGGGTGCATAGGGTGTGTTGGAGTGTTCTGGTTATGTGAAGGTATGTCTATGAGCGTGTGGGTGTATGTGAGTGTGCATGGTGTGTCCGTGAGGGTGTGTACGAGCACGTATCTGTGGGTCAGGGTGAGTTTGTGTCCATGTGCATGTGTGGATATGTGTGTGTGATGGTGACTGTAGGTGAGCACGTTTGTGGTGTGAGTAGGTGTGATACATGAGTGTGTGTGAGAGAGAGTCTGCATGTCTGTGTCTGTGCATGTGGATGGGTGTGTCGGTGTTATTTGCTGACTGAGGGAGGGTGTCTGTTAGGAGTCTGGGATGGAGAGTCCCACGGCCAACTCAGGGCAGTAGGGCGGGTGAGGGGTTGCTGTCCTGGCCTGGCTCACAGGAGATCCCTGCCTTGGACCTAGGCCTCTAGCCCTCTGCACACTTTCTGTCCCTCTGGCCTGCTTCCTGGTCGCAGCCTCCAGAGCTGCAGTTCTGAGCACACCTTCCCCTCCTGGACAACCTCTTGAATGCACAATCGCACAATCATCCCCCCGGAGGAGGAGCTGAGGTCCAGCGGCGCCCCAAGTTCAAGCAGCAGTCGCTGGAGTGTGCACGGATGGGGCCGGCTCACCTGGCCGCCCCTCCGAGCTCCCACCCCACCCAGCATCGTGGGGGGTGAGGACCCCGCATGCGGGCAACGTTGGAGGACGAGGTCGCTGCGCCAGGAGGCTTCTGCGGCCCCCACAAGCCCCGCCACCGGGGAAGGACGGAGGCGGGTGGACAGGCTGGGTGCGGCCAGGATCGGGTGCGGCACTGGGAGTTCTCCAAGGTGCTAAAATAAACCCAGCGAAGGATCAGGTTTCCCGACCGAAATAACCCAGGAGCGGCCTTAGAAATGCGAACTGAGAAAGCGATCCGGGGAGGGAGCACTAGGGGTGGGGAGGTGGTGATGAAAATGCTTTCCACGGGGCTCCCTCCCCATCCTGGCAGGGGACCCCGCAGCTGTCCCTCCCTCCTGTCCCCTCCAGCTGTGTGTCTCCCCAGGCCATCTGCTCAGAGTGGAGCTTCTCACCCACTCCCTTCCCCTTCCCTTCTGGAGTCATTGTCCCAAATAACCAGCCTCCTCTTGGCCATCAGTCTTTGATGGCAAAGTTTGTAGTAGATTAGAGCCCAGAGTCCAGAATCAGCCAGACATTCATTCAATAAATATTTATTGAGTGCCTACTGTGTGCCAGGCACTGCCTGAGCCCCTGGGCCCATAAGTGAACATAAGTGAGCAGTCCCTGCCCATGGGCTAATGACACTCTGCTAGGAGGACACAGGCCATAAAAACAGAATAAATGAGTGTAGAGCATGTTAGAAAGGGTACAGCTCAAGCACAATGGAAAGAGCAGAAGAGGCTAAGAGGTATTGGGACAGGATTTGAGTCCCAGGGGGCTTCACTGGCTTACTGGATTGCCTGGATAGAATCTGTTCTGGAATCCTTTCACCTGAGCCTCAGTGTTCACATCTGTGCAATGGGGACTTAAAACTGGTCTGTGAAGTGCTGTGATAGTTAAGGGACATGCACTTAGCTCTGAGTCTGGCACAGAGCACTGCTAAGTACAAATGAATGATCGATGTATTTAGTAGTAATAGTAGAAAATCTATCTTAGATATTTAAAGGTGATAACTAACAAGTGTCTATAATGTACAAACTGCTCTAGGTCCCACGAAGCTGCCAGAAAACCTCTTCTGCTCTCAAGTAAGAGAGAGGCAGTGTAGCCAAGTGGTTAGGGTCAACGGCTTTGGGCCGAGACCCGAGTCTGACTCCTGGTCTGCTTTTTACCAGTTGTGGGCCCTGCCAAGTCACTTCACTCCATCCACAGCCCTCTCTAGCAATAGACTATGCTACAAGGGATGGTTATGTGGACCAGGGGCCAGGTGGGGCAATGGTTCCAGGGAGGACAGGTGGTCTGCAGGCATAGCGCCACCTCTGGGTAAGCTTTGCACTTCCCACTGGTCCCTGCATGGAGCCTGGCGCACAGCAAGCCTCAAAAAGTGTTCCATGAGTCGGTGAGTGACAGATGACTGACAAATAGGTAGGGAATGAAAAAGCTGTGGGACATATGGCCAGGAAGACAGCCGCAGGCTCAGAGTTACAGGGACCAGCCAGCGCACGGCCCAGCTCTGGCCTTTGCCAGCTGTGTGGCCTCACAGGTGATGTCACCACGCTAGCCTGCTGTTACTCGTCTCTAACATGGGAAAAGAGTGGTTGGACTTGCCCTGTCAGCTAGAAGTGTCTACAGTCCAGCTGTGTTCTCCCAGGTCTGGGCACTGTGGTAGGTGGCTCTGGCTGGCCCATCGGACCTCAGGGGATGCTTCTGACCACACTGTTTTTTGGCACTTGCCCCTTGAACCACTTATTTATAGTCTGCTTTAGTGCACAGGGCTGTATGTATGAGGATGGCCATGTCAGAATAGTTTTAAATAGTCATGAAATGGAAACAATCTACATGTCCAATAACAGGATTACGTACATAAACTATGGCCTATCCACGTGACAAAATGCCAAACAGCCATTGCAAAATGATGGATTGTCACGGAAATATTGCCAGGTTTATATTTGTTAAGTGGAAAGGGTAGGTTATTTTTTTAAAGGGCATATAATATACTTTAAATGCATATTTGTGTGCATGTGTATACACATACACCACGCATACACATGAGTATATCATATACATAGATACAGTTTGTTTTATATATATATATATATATATATATATATATATATATATGTATAGTTATTAAAGTAATACTTGGTTGTTGTAAAATATTTCAATAATTGAAATAAGACAAGTGAGAATTCCTTTATAATCTGATCACATCGTGTTCACAGAAGTAGTTTCCAGATAGTAGGATTACATCTATATCATCTGTATTTATTGAATTTATTGCAGCAAGCATGTAACATTTTGATAATAAGAAAAAATAAGGCTATTGGTAAAATTACAGTTTTGTAAAATGGCTAGTTATTTCATGAGTGTGTATCCTGTCTCCCCAGCTAGACTGCAGGAAGAGATCATTGAAAGTATAGATTCAATGAACAAATGAATTCTAAGACTTGAGAAGTGGGACTGTATGGCCTGTGGTAGGTGCTCATGAAGGGATGGCACCTGCTTCTCAGCTGCCTGAGAATGTGAACAGGGTCACCTCACCTTACAGAGAGAGGCCAAGATGCTGACACAGGCCTGTGGGTATTAATAGCACCTGTCTTGGCTGGGCTCCTCTGCCCCTCCTGAGGTCAGCCCAGGTCATGGGCCCCATCCAGGAAGAGTGGGGTGAGTGCCCTGGTGGACAGCTGAGAAAGCACGTCTAGGTCCTTGTGGTCTGAGGGATTTGAGTCCAGCGGCCCTCGTGTCCCACCCCAGGGACTTCTTGGGTGTCAGACCTCTCCTCTTGGGGGCTGGAAGCCTTCAGCCTCTGAGCCTCAGCTTCCTCATCTGTAAAATGGGGATGATATCATGACTTCACAGGAAGGTTGGTTGTGTGGTGTCAATAACAGAAAGCACATAGAGAGCTCAGTGTATTCTGTGTACTGCCTGCCATCTGTGTGTTCTGTGTACATGTTCAAGTGCATGTGTCCAAGTCCAGAATAAAACAGGCACGGGTCATCATGCTACACCCAACAGGGCAGGATGTGACGTAGTCTGGGACATCCTCCTCCGTGGCTGCGTCTAAATGGAACACTCTGGAAAAGGAATGCCAAGGAGTCTACAAGGAAACACTGACTGAAGGCTCCTGGAGTCTGGCTTCATGTCAGCCAGGAATGGGGTGAGTCTGGACCTTGGGGGTTGGTCCTTCCAAAGGGGGCACTCAAAAGGGAAAGAGGACTGTGCCTCATTTGTTAAACAGGATCCATTCCTAACCCCCAGTGTTGAAGACTCACTGTGTGGCAGGCACCCGTCTCTCAGAGACCTTACAACAGCCCTTGGAAGGTGGACACTATTATCCCCACAATACAAGTGGAAAAAGCCAAAGAGAGGCCAAATGACTTGCTCAAGGTCTCAACAGCTAGCTGGTGGCCAGAGCCCCAGGTCATTCCTCATCTGCCTGACTCTGGAACCCATGGGCTGGTTCCCTGTGGCCAGAGAGCACTCACCCCCACCCCAGGCCACTTCCTGTCCTTGGGATGCTCTGTGCCTGGCCCCCAGGAGGCTGTGGGGCCGGCCTGGGCTTCATAAGCAGGCTCAGTGATTGGAAAGGAAGTCACGGCCTCCGGCCTCCTTCCCAGCTGGGCAGACAGGCCTTGGCTGCCATGAGGTGTGAGACCAGGGCATTCACTCCTGACTCTTCTGGTCGCCCAAAACCAGTGAGCCCTAAAAGGGCTGTGGAGAATTTGGGTTCCCGCAGCCACCCAGGTGGGTGCAGGAAGGCTTGACTCAAACCCAGAATCCCCTTTGGCTGGGCCCTCTGTTTGCCGTCTCTGGGTTTGCAGCCTCTTTTGCCCACTTTGCTCCATGCACCAGACCTCTGGGCTTCCCAGACCTCACATGGGATAGGCTCTCCCCTGCCCGGGGCCTCCACCTGCTCTTCCTTCCTGGGGGAGCCCTCTATGACCCCACGCCAGCCCGGGAGCCCTGGTTCTATTCCTGCAACATGTCTGCACACTTGCCATCACTTACATGTGTCATTCATTTAATCCTCACTGATCTGTGAGCTTCCCGGGAACAAGGATGGAGTCTGGCATTTGCTACAGTGTGCCAGGCACCTAGCACGGTGCCAGGTGCTCAGTAACTATTTATGGGTTGCCTGAAGCTGCTCCAGTGCCCCTGTCCTTCACAAAACTCAGGTCAATGGAGGCAACCTGCAAGGGGCCGATCCGTTACCAACCAATGAATTGTGCCTGCCTCTCATGGAAATCAAATCCTACAGATTGCCGTTTGATTGGACTGTGATGCACTGAAGCCAAATTCAAGACTGATAAAAAAACCCCAAAAAACCCAGCCAGACTGCTAGCTTAATGAAATGCTGTTACAGAGAGGAGGGGCTGGGCCTAGCCCAGCCGACCCAAGGTGATGCTTTTAGTGACATCATTCACTCCACCTGGAGCCAGGAGAGGCCTTCCGCATGGGCTCCACTGTCCGGTCCACGGGACCAAGTCCAAGCTGCCCAGGCCTGTGGGGCAGGCAGGCCTGGCCCACAGGGGCCTGGACTACTCAGAGGGAAGCTGGTAAGAGCATAGACCAGAGCGCACATTTGGGCCTCCGGCCTAGGGCACAGCTGAGGCCAGAGCAGCGGGAGGACTACATTTCCCAGAATCCCCCACTGCCACGGAGAGCGAGCCATTGGAAGATTTAAATAGCCCAGGCTTGAGGCAGCGGCTGCAGCTGTGGACCCGACCGCCTTCCCCGTGGCTCCATTGGCGCTGGCCCCGCAGTGGTGGGCTCCATTGGCTGCCTCGCCTGCATTGACGTCTCTTGGAGCCCGGTGGCAGCCGGAGGTAAACAGCCATGTGCAATCCTCCACTCTATATTTAACAGCTGCTGCGGAGAAGGCAGGGACGCAGAGAGCGGTGGCAGCTCTGGGGACAGCTCTTGTCTTGGGGAGAAGGCCTTCGCAGCCGCAGCCGGGCTGGCACCGGCCCGCACCGTGTCCGCGTCACCATGCCAGCCTCCCAGAGCAGGGCCCGTGCCCGGGACCGCAACAACGTCCTCAACCGAGCCGAGTTCCTGTCCCTGAACCAGCCCCCCAAGGGGGCCCCAGAGCCGCGCAGCTCCAGCAGGAAGGCCTCAGGCCCCTCGGTGCAGCCCCCAGCCCCCGGCGACGGGGCCCGCGAGCGGCGCCAGTCTCAGCAGCTGCCCGAGGAGGACTGCATGCAGCTGAACCCTTCCTTCAAGGGTATCGCCTTCAATTCCCTGCTGGCCATTGACATCTGCATGTCCAAGCGGCTGGGGGTGTGCGCAGGCCGGGCCGCGTCTTGGGCCAGCGCCCGCTCCATGGTCAAGCTCATTGGCATCACAGGCCATGGCATCCCCTGGATCGGGGGTACCATCCTCTGTCTGGTGAAGAGCAGCACGCTGGCCGGCCAGGAGGTGCTCATGAACCTACTTCTGGGTAAGTGTGCCGGTGTCTGCCACCCACCCCACCAGGACCGGCGGGGCCCTTGGAAAGCAACTGGAATGATCTAACGAGGTTAGGCAGGAAGGGTGTCCCAGAAATAGGCAAGCTTCCACCTTGGGAAAGAGAGAGCCAGGGCTGGGCAGAGAGGGCCCCCTGCAAAGTGCATCCTCAAGAATGTGGAGGCCCAACAGGAACCTCTAAGGAAGGGAACCTCCCCAGAGGCAGCTTTGGGGTGGGGGGTGAAGGAGCCTTGGGCCTCAAGAGAGATGGTCAGGGATCTGGTGGGAGTCCCGGTGGGGTCCTGGCGGGATGTAACTCCCATCCACAGGCGGAGGTCCTTGAGTTTCTATGTTGCTTGCAGTCAGCACTTGTGATCTGTCCCCATGCCCCTCTGTTTGGTTCAGGGACCCTGTAAGCTGCTTAGGATTCTCCCACAGGGCCTGGGGGCCCAGGGGGTCCAGTCTGGGGCTCCCACTCACTTGTGGCCTCCTGAAGTTCATACCTGCTGCTTCCTAAGGTGAGTCGCTGGAGGAGAGGGCCTGGTGAGCTGGTCTTTGGTTTGTTTTTCCAAAGTCTTTGCCACCAGTCCTTTCAGTTCATCACTGCCGTGTGTTAGGTGCCACGTGGGAGCCATGTGAAAGATGGGCCCTCCCCTCCACCCAGCAGGTGATGCCCAGCACCTGGCCAGCCACCCCCCAGGCATCCCCGTTCCCCAAGGTGCCTGGGGAATCTCTGCTCCCATCCTGCCTGCTGGGCCCATGTCCATTCTCTCACCCTTCCCATCATGGCCACCATGTGTGGTTCATGTGGGCGGGGGTCTCAGGCTAGGCAAACACTGACGAGGGGTCCCAGTTTCAAAAGGGGGATGGGTTGGACCCCTGAGAACTGCTTCCCAGAGGAAGTTATGATGAAAACGTGTATCCCTCTGGTTGCATCTCAGAGTCCAGGGCTGGATGCTCTGTGGGTGGGATGTGAGGAGGAGGAAACAGTTAGAGGCTTTGTGCAGGACATGGCGGTTCTGGCACCATGAACAATTTCTTGTTCTCAGTACTAAATTATTCATATTACTTGTTATTTATCCCAAATAAACAGTCCCCCGTGACTAGTGCTATTATCGTTCCCATTTTACAGATTAGGAAACTGAGGCTCCTATAAAAACAGCACCCTGGCCAAGGCTTCAGAGCGGGAGATTTGCACCAGGTCTGCCTGATGTCCAGACCTGTGCTCTTTCCAGGTGCCTTGACATGGGCTTGGGAGGAAGGGGACAAGTAAGGTGGCCTAGGCGCCACACTGGGGGCTCCTGGGGGCAGAACCCTGCTCTCATCACCAAGGCTTCCCCAGCACCCACTGCCGCCTCACAGGGCGCATGGCTCAAGGAAACGTGTTGGGGGTTAGGTGGCCTGCTGTCAGAGGACTGGGGTGGAAAGCGTCCTTGAGCCCCCTCTGCGGACCCCGTCTGATGGTGGGGCTGCTGACGCAGTATTTGTAATCTGTTCAGTGTTTGCTACGTGCCCGGTTTTGCATAAGCCACACCATCACGTATTATCCTCACCACAACGCCATAGGGGAGAAGCTGTTATTCTTCCCCATTTAAAGATGAGGAGACAGAGGCTGAAGGACAGGCCAGGATTAGAACTGGGACCGACTCTAGCTTGTTAGGAGAAGGTTCTGGCGCATTCCAGCAACCAGCTGCTGTGGGCACACAGGTGTTGGCTTCAAAGAGCAGGGTTTGAGATGCCTGCCTTGAGTATGAATGACAGTCGTTTTTAAGTTTTTCAAAACAGCGTTTATTGAGCTTCATTACATACCAAATACTATGCTATGAATGTCCCATATTTTATGATTTAAAAGTCTTTTTCATGACCTTATAAGGTAAATATTAACACACCCACTTTACAGATGTGATAACTGAGGCTCAGAGGGGTCAAGGGACTTGCCTACCCCACACAACTGGAAGTGGTAGGTCGGGGACTCAAACCCAAGTCCTCCAGACTGCAAAGCCCTCACTGTCCCACACACCGTCGGCCAGCAGGTTGGGCATCCCCCCATCTGTTCCTGAAGTGTGTGCAGTGAGGGGACAAAGGGTCTGGGAGGAGGTTTTCCATCTGTCAGCACCTTGGCAGGCGTATCCAGTTACCGAGACCACGGGGAAATAAGGGCCTGGAGCAAAGCAGCCATTCAAGGCTGGCTGCTCAGAGTGGGCAGGCTTGTGTGTGGGCCTAGTTTGCTGCGTGGGGATGTGGACCCAGCCCCTCAGCTTGTGGGTGGACACTGCAGCAGATAATCACGGCCAGTCCTCAGCCCACAGCTCGTCTCCGGTCCAGCCCACCAAGAGGGGCTACCACACTGTCCTCTGCCTAGAAAGGGAAAGCAGACCCTCTGCTGAGCACAGGCTTCAGGGTTCTGTCATCCTTTAGTCTTCCGTGGGGTCTCGGGGCCTTTCAACCCCAGAGCACAGTCTCTGAGGGCAAACTGGGCTCTGTCCAGGGCCCTGCCCAACCCTGACTCTCTCTGTGAACTTGGTCAAGTTCAGGGCATGGTAAGGATTCAAGGGGAGCTGGTAAAGCACTTGGCACAGTGGATGGCAGGGCCCAGAGGGGTGAGGGAGCCCTATCCCTCCCTGCCTGCCCACTCCAACTCCTGGGCACCCAGCAGACTCCTGGGAGAAGTCTCTACTGGGTGCGGAGGTCTCAACCTATACAGGTGAGACCTGGGCTCCCCTTGAGAGTCTTGGGAAATGGGAGCTCCAGCCTAGTGGCCTGGAAAGAGCCCTGGCTGGGCCAGGAAGTTCTCTGCACTGCCCTCTGCATCACCTCCCCTAGGGCATGCTGCCCAGACTCTGGAAACCTCAAAGCCAGAAGGGGTCTTAGCAGCTGGCAAAAGCTTGGGCTCCAGAATCAGCCAGACCTGGGTGCCAGTCCCAGCCCTGCTGTGGGAACTCGGGCAAGTGACTTTGTCTCTCTGAGCCTCATTTTCTTCGTCTGTTAAATGGGTTGCCAGGACACTTCCCTGAAGATTTACACATAAAATGCCTGGCACACGCGAATGCCACTCAATGCTGTGTAGCCGTGATTGTCACCATCATCATCACCATAACTATTATCCAAAGAAGCCCCAGGTCCAGACCCCCTCCAAGCCCCCTCCAAGCTCTAGACCTGTGAGTTGTCCTGCTGCCGCCTTTGTCCCTGTCCTGCAGCACCTGGCTTGATTACCCCAAAGGTAGCCAGGTGGCAGGTGACCCAGGCCCATCCTGGTTCTCCAAGCCCATCCTGGTTTCCTCACGGGCCTGTCCGTGGTGGAAAATGGCCTCTGTGTCTTACTGCCGTGATCTGGGAAATCATCTTTATTGAGATCTTCCTAATGATGAAAACGATACATTCTTTTTCTCTCAGATTTTTTACTGTGGTAAACTATACATAGCATACAAGTTGCCATCTGAACCATCTTTAGGTGCACAGCTCAGGGACACCAAGAACGTTCACACTGCTGTGCAGCCACCGCCGTCCATCCAGGACTTTTTCATCTTCCCAAACTGAAACTCGGTCTCCACCAAACCACTCCCCATCCCCTCCCCCAGTCCCCGGCACCCACCGTTCTACTTTCTGTCTCCATGGATTTGTCTACTCTAGGGACCTCGTATAAGTGGGATTACACAGTATTTGCCCTATTGTGTCTGGCTTATTTCACTCAGCATAATGTTCTCAAGGTCCATCCATGAGATAGCAAGAGTCAGGATTTGCTTCCTCTTTAGGGCTGAATAACATTCCATGGTGTGGATGGACCACATTTTGTTTATCCATCATCTGTCAGTGGACGCTTGGGTTGCTTCTGCCTTTTGGCCATTGTGAATGACACTGCTGTGGACATGGGGGTGCAGACTGCTTCTGGAGACCCTGCTTTCCCTTGTTTTAGGCCTGTACGCAGAGTTAGAATTGGTGGATCGAATGACAATTCTATGTTTAATTTTCTGGGGAACCCCCATACTGTTCTCTACAGCAGCTGGACCATTTTCCATTCCCACCACCCGTGCACAAGAGTTGCAGTTTCTCCACATCCTCGCCTACACTTGCTGTTTTCTGTTTTTTGGATAATACCATCCTAATGGGTGGGAACATGGGATCGTGGTTTTGATTCGCACGCCCCTAATGGTTAGTGACGTTGAGAAACTTTTCATTACACACTCTTATAGTAAGGAAAATGCAAGCACTACAAGAGTAGGTGATGAAAAAAGTGGCGCCCCCCGAAACCCCTTCCCGGAAATAACCTCCATTACAGTTTGGATCACGAGCCTCTGGATTTTTCTCTGTTCACATGCTAACACATCGCCTATTTCTCAAATGACCTGCTGCAGTGTTTTGCCCAGCTTGACCTCAACCTGCTGGCCCCTGTACCTCCCTTTTGGAATCACGGTCTCGATTCCTCGTGTCCCTTCTTGCTTGAGGGGTTCTGAACCCAGAACTGGCTTCTTCAGTCGCGCAGCCTGCCCCTCCCCCCAAGTCCGCCTTCCTGCTGGAAGAGGCTCCATATAATCTGTTCTGTGGGCTCTCCCACCAGCCCCTGCTCCTGGGGACAGCCTAGATGACAACCTTCCATGAGACCTGTCCCTAATTGATGGGTATTTAGTCTGAGCCCAGCTTCACTGTCAGGAGCACGCCTGCTGGAGATGACACCTGCCAGCTCTGCAGAGGCAGAATGTGCCGCCGCCCTTTCCCCCAGCTTCACTTCTCATCAGCTCAGGGGCTCAGCGAGCCGAGCAGTCGCTCCCACCCGCAGGGGAGCTGGTGGTGGGCCCCTCACCGCTCAGGGGCCTTCTGCAGCGTCCTGGTAGCTGCCCTGCAGCTCGTGCAGAAGTGAAAGCAGGAGGTGTGCAGTCAGGAGGCTCCTGGTCTGCACTGTCCCTGCTCCGGAGCCTGGCGCTCAGCTGGGTGAGCAAACCGTGCTGTTGGGCTTCCATGCCCATGCTTTTTTTTTTTTAAGTTTCAAGTGCACAAGACAAAGTAATACTTAGACGTTTATCACTTATATCCCTCACACTGTGTGAACCACCCTCCCCCTCATCCACTATCCCTCTGACATCGCACACTGTCTTTATTCCTAATGCTGTACTCCGCTTCTTGTAAATATATATATACATACATATATATAAAATTGTAGTTGGCATTCATTATTGTTCAGCTTCAGGCGTACAGTGCAGTGATCAGGCATCTACATCATCCCTGAGGTGGTCTCCCAAATGGGACACGTGTCCATCGGATACCCTACAAAATCTTTACATTATTGATTACGTTCCCCAAATTAATTTTCAAAACCCCGTGGCCATCTTATGGTTACCGACTATTTTCTAAACCCCTCACCTTCCCCCTTATCCCCACGCCCCCGCCCCTCTAGCAACCCTCAGTTTTTCCTCTATGTCTCCAAAACTGTTTCCGATTAGTTCATTCACTTATTCTTTTCTTTAGATTCCACATATAAGTGAGATCATATGGCATTTGTCTTTCTCTGTCTGACTTATTTCACTTAACATAATGTTCTCTAGGTCCATCCATGTTGTTGCAAATGGTAAGATTTCTTTCTTTACGGCTGCGTAATACTCCGTTGTGTAAATGTACCACGGTTTCTTAATCCAGGTGTCTCCCGATGGGCCACGCCCATGCTTTGGATGTCCTTGCACCACATACTCTTCAGAGACAGACAGAGCTGCTTTAGTATTTGGACTCTTGAGATGAAAAAAAGGAAACTTGCCAAGTTATGGGGTTCACTCAGAATCACTCAGGCTAGGGGAGATAGAGACAGACCAGGACCCTGTGTCGACACCAAGGCCAGGGGCAGCGGCTCTGGCTGAAGGCGGGGCTGCCCTGGTCAGGAGAGAGGCCAGGCGTGTGCACATGTGCTCACGCACACTGCTCACACCAACGGAGCAGATGTCCCTGTGCCAAAAGGCAGATGTCCCTGCCTCCCCACTCAGGACCTCCCTGCTCACTGGGGCCTCCCAGGAGCTGTGTTTGTATGTGTGTGCTAAAATACACATAACATGAAATTTGCCGTCTTAACCATCTTTAAGTGTACAGTTCAGTGGATTAAGCACATTCATGTGGTTATGAAGCATCCCCACCATCCATCTCCAGAGCTTTCTCTTCCCAAACTGAAACTCTGTCCCCATTAAACATGATCTCCCCATCCCCTCCCCAGCCCCCCCGCCATAACCTCTAATCTACTTCCTGTTTCTATTAATTCACTTATTCTAGGCACCTCCTATCAATGGAGTCGTGCAATGTTTGTCTTCTGTAAGTATAACTTTTAAAATGCATACAAGTCGTGTATTCGTGGTAAGAAAAAATTTTAAATGCAGAATTACAGAAAGACAATAAAAATCACCCTCCATCTTCCCACCCAGCGAGAAGCACAGGTAACACTTAGTGAGGTGCCTTGCAGACGTTTTTCTCTGCGTATGAACACATTTACATCTTATTTTACAGAAATGGCACCCTGTTGTGAATCCCGTCTGGCGATTGGCGTTTTCCCACTCGCTCGCCTCGGTGGCTATAAATACACATCCACTACATCCCTCAGTGGCCTCGCGTGTTCCATTGTCTAGACTTGGCCCCAGTTTGTCCCATCCGTTTCCTACTGAAGGGCGCTGGGTTGGTACGCGTCTTCCAGTGTTAATGAAGAATGCCGCAGTGGGCATCCTTGACCATGAATCATGGTGTACAGCCATAATTATTTCCCGAGGAGATTCCTGTAAACGGAGGAGCTGAGTCAAGGGAGACGTGTTGTTGAGACCCCTGAGTCTGAAGCCAAAGGCCCTTCAGAAAGTTGACACCCAGTCTACTGGCTGGTCTCTACCTCCCGGAGAAGCCGGAATGGGGGACTGGAAGCAGGGTCAGCCCCAGGCCACAAGAGCCAGGACCCCTCTTTTCAGCCCCAGCCAGTGAGACCCTGCCCACAAAATGTCCTCTCACCAGCCAACAAGGAGCCCCATCTTTGCTCTCTCCCCAGAGACAGGTGTCAGGTGTCGGGACAGCAGGGCCTGGGGGATAGTCGTGCTTCCTGCGTTGGGGGTGCAGGCATCTCAGACCCCATCTCAGTGAGGGGCTGAGACTGTGAGGTTGAAATGGCAGGAGAGATGGGGGAGCCAAGCTCTGACCCCATTTATGGAGTATCTGCTGCGAGGGGCCCTCAGAGTAGCCTCTGGGATGATCCCCATTTTGCCCATGAGGGGAGGGGTGCTCTGAGGGATGGATGTGCCAAGGTCATGCAATTTGTAAACATGACCTTGAAGCTGGCCCTGATTCTGGAGCCCAGGTACAGAGGCACCACCCTAGTGCAGTCGTGCTGTGAGCAGAGGGCCGGGGAGGTGAAGTGACCTGCCCCAGTCAGAGGGCAAATCAGAGGCAGCTGGCCTCAGCCACTCTCCTGACGCTGGCCCCTGGGCTTCATGCCAGACAGACCTTCCCCATGGGGGCCCCCTGACCTCCCTCTGGGTGGGGGGAGGGTGGGCGAGGGGGAGATGTAGGTCAGGGAACTCGACTGGGCCATGTGAGCTGGATCACAGAACCTTGAGTGATGGCGCCATTTGCTTCTATTTCTGGGCCCCAGATTATGTGCTGACGGTGACAGAATGCCAGTCCCACTGAGGGCTGGCTGTGGTGCTGGAGGAGGGGCCAGCAAGGGGGGTGCCTGGGGGAGGCCATCGGCTCTGCTGGAGAGCAGGCCTGCGGTCCGAGCACTCGCCTGCTGCTCCTTCTCCTTCCGAGCCTGCACACAGACGGCTGCAGTGAGGTGAGGGGTAACACCACCGCGCGTCCCACCTGCAAGGGGCCTCTCTGTAACCATCACTCACTGCCCATCTCTTCCTCAGAAGCAAAGCATCCTGTCAGCCCAGTTCACTAACCCCAGGCCTAGCCCACGCCTGACATACCTAAAAACGAGCAATGCCCAACAACTGAAGGTCAAGTGAGTGAATGATCCAGGCACAGCATGCATTGGGCCGGCTGCACAGCCAGGCTTGCCCAATTGTCCCCCAGGGGCACACGGCAAAGAGAGCCGGGTGGAGAGAGCCTGTTACTCAGGTGAGGGAAGGGCCTCACTGGACCAGGGAGGCCAGCTGACTCTTCTCAGCCTGGTCTCCTGCCTCTGCTGCTCTGTTAGGCCCAGAGGCCCAGGGGTCAGATGCAGCCGCCCTGATAGTCCCTCTCGTCTGCTGGAACTGTGAAGTCGCACGGGCTGCATGGGGCTCCCAGCCTGGGCCTGGCCTCCGCCTGAGTCTGCAGCGTGCAGGCTGGCTGGCCACGCAGCTCCCTCCCAGGCCTCCACTGCCTGGGAGGCCTGGGCTCGTGGGAACAAGTTGCCATGGAAATTCGTGGTAGGCATTTGTAGAACCAAGTCCCTGCACCCTTTAGGTTCCTCCTCTCTGGGCCAGGCAGCCTATCCCGCCACTGCTTCCTGCTTCTGCCCCTCCTCCCTCGCTGGCGAGGCATGTCCCGGGGGGTGGACATCAGCCAGCCTTGTGGCTAATGAGCAGGGCAAGCCCAGGGGAGGCCAGGGGTTCAAATCCCAAACCCAGAGCTCTGTGGCAGGCAGGAAACGAGGAAGGCTGAACAGTGCTGCACAAACCAGGGAGGACAGCGTTATTTGGGAGCAATTGTGACCCGTGTGGAGGCCACGGTGCCTTCTCCACTCCAGCTGTGGGGTTCCGAGCATGTGTGACGCATCAACTTTCCACAGCAGGTTACAGGACAGTGTGCGGAGTGCGGAGCGTGTTGCAGCCTGTGTTAAATCTGCCCTGTAGATGCTAGAAGGGTCTGGAACAGTGGCTACCTCTGGGTGACAGGGCTACAGGTGATTCAAAATCTTTTGTAAGTTTTCTACAGTGGACATCTACTTGCCATTTTTTTTCAACAGTTGTTGTTTTGTTTTCTGAGAGAGAGCAGTTGCAGGCCAACAATTTTGACGTCCACTGCGAATTTTCAAGGAAAGCACCCACGGCCAGAACTGTCATTTCATGGTCAACCTCCACCCTTCGCTGGCCCCTCCCAGGTGCCAGGCAGGGGCGGGGGACCAACTCTCTTTATAGGAAATGTCCAGACTAGGCAAATCCAGAGACAGAAAGCAGATTGGTGGTTGCCAGGGCCGGGGGAGGGGAAGGACGAGGCGTGAGTGCTGACGGGTGCAGGGCTTCCTTTCGGGGTGATGACAAGCTTTGGAGCTGGATAGAGGTGGTGGTTGTACACTGTGAATGTGCTGGCTCTGGATGCCACAGGACTGTACCCTTACAAACGGTTCATTGCCCGTCACGCGAGTCTCACCTCAACTTAGAAAACATGAGGATGGTAACACCCTGTTCTTAGGGCTGGCTGGAGCTTCGGTGAGGGCCTTTGAGGGAAATCACTAGCGCGGGATCCCGCTTGTCAGAACTCATATCCTCTGAGGTGCCCTCGGTGGCCCGTGACAGCCCCGATCACCCACTCTGTCACAAACACCTCCCAGCCGTGAGCAAATCGTGTCGTGGCCTTTATGGAGCACCCCGTGTGGGGGGAAGAGTGAGGAGAGAAATGCACCAGATCATGCGGGATGTGTCAGGCCGTGAGAAACGCCGTAAAGAATAAAGCAGTGAGGGGGATAGAGAGCGATGGGGCTTTTGTAAACAGGTGGTCTGGGAAGGCACCCGGCTGCCAGAAGCGAGAGCATGAGGTGTGTGACTATCCCAGGGAAAGGCATTCTGGGTAGAGGCAACAGCACAAGCAAAGGCCCTGAGGTGGGAGCGTGCGGGGGCCTGTGTGGCTGGGATGAAGGAAGGAGGGAGGGAGGAGGCACTGACCGCCCCGGGGGCGTCTCTCTCCTGCCACAGCCCTGCTCCTGGACATCATGACGGTGGCCGGCGTGCAGAAGCTCATCAAGCGGCGGGGCCCGTTCGAGACGAGCCCGAGCCTCCTGGACTACCTCACCATGGACGTGTACGCCTTCCCCGCCGGGCATGCCAGCCGCGCGGCCATGGTGTCCAAGTTCTTCCTCAGCCACCTGGTGCTGGCGGTGCCCCTGCGTGTCCTGCTGGTCCTCTGGGCCTTCTGCGTGGGCCTGTCACGCGTGATGATCGGACGTCACCACATCACGGACGTCATCTCGGGCTTCATTATCGGCTACTTCCAGTTCCGCCTGGTGGAGCTCGTCTGGATGTCCTCCAACACTTGCCAGATGCTCATCTCTGCCTGGTGAACCACCGCCCACGGCTCTGGCAGGGGTGGCCCCACAGAGGAGGCAGGAGGAGGCAGGGCCGGCGGGGGAGGGGTGGCCTGGGCAGCCCCAAGTCCTCTTCCCCATCTTGGCCGGAGGCGGGTGACCTCAGGTGGGCCCACCCAATGTGCGGCGTGTGCGGTGGTGCCGGGTGGCCCCTGCTCCTTTGCTTGGACTCTGAGTCTCTCTCCAGGCAGGCCAGGACCCCGCGTGGGGACAGTCCTGCTTAGCTTCTGCTCTGGAGGTAGCAGGTGAGAACCAAGGTGGCAGGAGAGGGACTGAATATTGTCTTATCCTTTCATCATCATGACTGTTGAGTTCTTGGTTGTGCCCACTATGCCACAGTATGATGCCTGGCAAAATACCCCCAACCTACCACCCAACACAGGTGCCATTAACGGCCATCGAGCGCTTAGGGCAGCGCTTTCCACTGGACACCAGCTTGCAAGACGCTTTGGGAAGAAAAAGGGTTTTGTGGTCAAATAAATTTGGGAAATGCTGCATACTCTGCCCCCATGTTGGACATTCACAGGGGTTGTTATTGTCGTAAAGGCTCTGACAAGTCCTGTAGAAAAGCTTCCTGTCGAACCTTGTGTAACCCCATGTTTCCTAAGCTTATTTGAGCACAGAACCCTTTTCTTGTGGAACAGCTATGAATCCCCAAGGAACCGTCGTGTCCTCAAGCTCGTTTTGGGAGCTGCTGCCCAGGAGCCAAAGGGCCTGAGGCGTGAGCTGGCCTCTCCCAGCGCTGACCAGTGCCACCGCCTGTGGAAAGCCCACAGCCCATTGGCATCAGTGCCGCTTTGGCCCCCAGGGGCCGGACTCCGTGTGACCTAATAGGTCGTTTCCAAGTCAGCTGTTATGGATGTGCATTTCATGTGACAATACAGGTGACATGCAAATGGACCCTCTCCTGTGTGGTTTTTTCCTTGTGTGATACAAGAATTTTCAGGCAGGAGAGTCTCTGTTAACATGGGGGTGGGGATGGAGGGAAAGGCAGGTCGATTTTTTCATCTCCAGATGGGCCATTGTGTCGGGTAGTCTGGGGGCAATGGGTTCCTAGATTTTCCAGGCTGGTTGGTCCCTTCTCCCTAAGGTCCCCGTCGGGGGCATCCTCCATCCCCCAGGCCCTGCACGGGCTGCTCTGCCCAGCTCCCACTGTGGTGCTGACAGAGACCTCCCCTGGGGGCCAAGAACCTCTCTCACTCCAGTCTCCAGACTCTGCATTGCTCTCCCCTGACTTGGTCCCTGCCCCCTGGGAAACTGACAAGTGGCCAGGCAGACATTCAAACCTGAGGAAAGCTTCAATGAGGGACATACAGGGAGCTTCACCCAGTGATGGGGTGCCAGGCCAGGGGTCTTGGGGAAGGGAAGAGGGAGGAGATTAGTGAGTGGGCCAGGAAGGAGGGGAAGAGAGTTCTAGGCAGAGGGAAGAGAGGGGCGAGGGCCAGGAGGCAAAAGGGGCCTTACCTATGACAGATGAGCAGGGCAGTCTGAGTGGCTGCACCCAGAGTGTGGGGTGGGGTGATCAATGTGCCCATTGTATAGATGAGAAAACTGAGGCCCTGAGAGAAGAGGTGACTTGCCAGGTTGCCCAGCCAGGAGGCAGCACCGCGGTGTGAGAATCAGTCTGTCTGTCAAAGCCCACAGCCCATATTCCCCCACCTCAGCTTCCCACACCAGTCTCTGCTTGGTCCATCCAAGGGAGGCAGGGATGAGCTGGACGTTGCTGCTGACACACAGCGGGTACGTTTCCCAGGCTGCCATAATGAGGAACCACAGCACAGTGGCTTAAAACAACAGAACTGTATTTTCTCACAGTCCTGGAGAGCAGAATCAAGGTGTCAGCAGGACACTGCCTCTGAGACCCTGGGTAGGATCCTTCCTTGACTCTTGCAGCTGCTGTGGTGGCGCCATCCTTAGCACTATTTGGCTTCGGCTGCATTGCTCCCCTCTCTGCCTCCATCATCACAGGGCATTCTCCGCGTGTCTGTGTTTGTCTCCTCTTCTTACAAGGACAGCAGTCCTACAGTGTGAGGCCCACCCTACTTCAGTATGTCCTCGTCTTAGCTTACGTCTTAATCACATCTGTAAAGACCCTATTTCCGAATAAGGTCGCATTTCGTAGCTACTGGGAGTTCAGATTTCAACATATCTTTTGGGGGACATGTTTCAACCCACAACACACAGGATCCTTTGTGAGAGGAAAACAGCTTCCTCTCCCAGCTGGCCCCATGGGGACACTCACGTCCGAGGGGCCTGACTGCCGATGATGGAGGGCAGTTGCGACTCCCGGGCACAGAGCCCCCCACAGGCCAAGCCCTGAGGCCTGACTAGCTTCCCCTCTGGCTGCAGAAACCCCACATTCTCCATGGTCATGGTCCCCCCAGGGCCAATGCCCCTGCAGACAAGACCCAAGCCGTGCCCTGTCCCTAAACCACCCACCCAAGGCCCCTGGCTTCTCTCTTGAGCCTCCAGCATGCCCAGCTCGGCTTGGGGTACAGGAGGTGTGCACCTTATCTTTGCCCGAAGGAGTGAGAACCACGATTCAAAGCTCCAACTTTCAACTTTGAATGTTGGCTGGTTCCAGTATCTTTAAAATAAATTCTGCACATTCCCACGGATGCTTCTGGGCATTGCAGATGCCAAACTGGGTTTCAAAATGCTTAGCAGAAGGGGTGAGGGTGGGTGTCTGCCTTCTCCCTCACCCCGCCCTGGGGAATCTCTCATCCGTGGTGGCTTGGGCTCCAGCTTTGGGCTAAGGATAAGGTGCTGCCCTGTGAGGTCCACATCCCCAGCAGGGTCACATGTCCCCAGCCGGGGGCCTGGCACACAGAAGGATTGCGAAAGAAAGAATGAGCTACTCAGACGACTCCTGACCCACCTCACCCCAGAAAAAAACCAGTCGTCCCCCCTTGGTACCCGGGGACTGGGCAGGATGCTTCAGGGCTTGGATGGGTAGGTATCAGTGGGAAGTGGCACCCAGAGCTGGGTACCTACCTGTGTCATGGGGGGACTACTGCTGACTTCCCACCTCCTCTCCCAACCATGGGGATTTAGGTGGGGGATCCTTTCCCAGCTGCTGCTGTTTCCTGGGCCCCTCATGTCCCACCTCCTCCATGGTCTGTCTCACCCCCAGGGAAGGAGGAGAGAGGCAGAAAGGACTGAGGCCAAATCCTACCTGGAAACCTTGGGTCTCACTCATGCTCTTAGCCTGCCTGTCTCAAGGTCAAAGAGTGGTCTTTAGCACAGCCCCAGGGCCAAGCGCCAAACCCGTGTGAGGCCTGAAGTCTGAGATGGGGAGGGAGGGCAGGCGTGAAGCCCAGGCGGTGCAGGTGGGGCTGTGAGCCAGGCCCCCTACCTGGGCATCTGTGGCCTTGAACCCTCCTCTGCCGCACCCCGTGGGAGTTGGGGGCGGGGGGGTAAGGCTTCTAGAGCTGCAGGTAAATCACAGATGATGATGGCAGCTCCCAGCACCCAAGGGGAGGAAATGATGACAGATGACAGTGCTGTGATAAACAGAATAACGGCCCCTCAGAGATGCCCGTTTCCTAATCCCCAGAACCTGTGACCGTTACATTAGGTGGTGTCGCGGAATAAAGGTAGCAGATGGGATTAAGGGTGCTAATCAGCTGACCTTAAAATAGGGAGAGCCTGGATTATCCAGGTGGGCCAATGTAATCACAAGGGTCCTCAAATGTGGAAGAGGGGGAGGAAGAGCGGGGAGAGTGTTGCGATGGGAGGACTCGGTCTGCGCTGCTGGCTTTGAAGATGGAAGAAGGGGCCACGACCCAAGAAACAGGCACCTCGAGAAGCCGAGAAAGGCAAGGGGATGAATTCTCCCCGGGAGCCTCCAGAAGGAACTGGCCCTGGTGTAGACTATCGGGTAAGATAATACATTGGTGGTGTTTTAAGCCACGAAGCTTGTGGCAACTTGTTACAGCAACGATGGGAAACCAGCACGAATGCCTCCCTCAGTCCCACCCCACTCGCTGCTGTAGCCATCACCTCGCAGCCCCTCTCCCAGTACAAACAGCAACCAACCATCAAACCTGCGGGTTCTAGAATCATCCAGCCCAGCAACCTCTTTTAACAAATGGGGTGCAGGCCCAGAGAGAGTGTCCCCGCCACACCGAGTGCCTCAGGCAGTATGGAGCCTGCCCTGAGCCACGCTCAGCCTCCCTGGCTCCAGGCTGTGGGTGGGCAAAAGCCAGGGCAGCCAGGGCGTGAACTGACCCCACCAGTCCCAGGTGTCCTGAGCTGTCATGCTCCCCCTCCCTGCTGTCCACAACCTCTTTCCAACGGAGTGGGGGCCCCCAACCTGGTCTTTAAAGTGTCGTCATTTGGCCTCCAGCAAAGCTATCATTTATCAAAATAAAGAGTGGGAAGCTGGGGTTCTGAAGACCCATAGCTATTACCTGGTGATGGTGGGGCTGGAGGTGGGAGAAGCCCTCCCCCAGAACACACCATCATGGGGGTTATGGGGGAATTGTTTCCCCCCCCCCGCCACCCCCGAAAATGCATATCTTGAAGCCCTAACCCCCAGGACCTCAGAATGTGACTGTATTTGAAGCTAGGGCCTTTACACTGGTAATTAAGTTAAAACGAGGTCACTAGGGTGGGCCCTAATCCAATAGGACAGATGTCCTTATAAGAAGAGGACATTCAGACAGAGACGCGCATGCAGGGGAGGCCACTGAAGACACAGGGAGAAGATGGCGTCTACAAGCTGAGGACAGTGGCCCCCAGAACTGTGAGAAAGTAAGTTTGTGCCGCCTAAGCCCCCAGTCTGTGGTACTTCATTCTTGCAGCCCTGGGAATACAGTGGGTTTATCAGGTCTGCTGGCTGTCACCTGTTACCACAGGAAGAGCAAGGCTCGGGAGATGGGACACACACCAGGTGAGAGTGGGAGCACGTCTGGGGGTAACACACTGTTGCACCAGCCACGCTGCTTCTGGCAGCTGGGAAGAACAGGGGCCAGGGGCCACCCTGGAGGCCCTGGCATCTCCACAGATACCACCTCCCGGGTCCTGAGCCCTGACCAGGGGAAGCCACTTCCCAGCTGAGACAACTGGTCCAGTACAAAGTCCCTGTGTCCTCAGCCTCTTCCCTGCCTGGGGAAACTCCGGAAGATGCAGGAGAATAGAGCGGCAGGAGCTAGAAAAATGCACAACTCTGGGATCAGCTGCCATTTGGCTCCAGGAAGAGACAGAACATCTGGCCGCCGTGGCTCTGGCCCACAGCGTTTATGTAACGCATGTACGGGCACCCAGGGCTCCACACAGGCTGGCAGTGAGGCTGGTGCCCTGGCCGCGCTCCACCTGGCTTACCCGTGTGTGGAAGGGGCCGCCTGCTAAGAGGGCTGTGTGGGGGCCCAATGACACTGGACCACAGTGCCTGGCAGGAGGTTGGAGCTCGTGCACCCATGCACGTGCCCACTCCCACTCACGCAGTCTCGCTGTCTGGCAGCCTCTGGGTTGTCACACGTAAAATTACGCACAGGATACCTCAGCTTCCTCCTAGCTTTACTATCCTGTAACGTGCACAGACTTGTCCACACCAAACACATCTTGCAGGTGCACACATGGGAACACGCGTGTGCACGTTTGCACACAGGCACATTCACACATACACCTACATATAAATTGGTACCAAAAATGGTGCTCACACCGACAGTAAAACCTCTCCACTTGCCTCTGGTGTGCTTGCACCCCGGTGTATACGTACACACCTGGCCTTGCACACACTTATACACACATACATGTGTGCTCTTGCACAAGGGTACACATTCTTACACTTGCACGCACATGTTTAGATGGATCGGGCTTGCCAGATTTAGTAAATAAAAATACAGGATGCAATATTTAGAACATACTTATACCAAAAAACTCTATTTGAAATTCAAACTTATGTGTGTGCTGGATTTTATCTGGCAACCCTAATATGTATACGCACGCACACACACACACACAATTATGAAGCCACCAGGGTCTCCGGCTATGGATATGCTGTCTCCCTGGGAGAATTCCCAAGACCTTCCTTCTCTCTGGTCATTAGACCCACAGCTGCACTGTGGCCCTTTGGGGGCTTAATAGCCTGGCCCAAGACTCAGCTGGCTAGTGAGAAAGGGAAGGGCTTCCAGCCAGTGCGGCCCTTGTGGGGACCCTGAAAAAGCTCCTCTCGCCAGCAGCCCAGCTGTGAGGTCTAGCAGCAGTGGTGAACCCTGGGAACCCCACCCCTGAGCCTGGGGCCCAGCCTCAAGGAGGGATTCCAACTGGGTGGGGTCAGAGATGCAATCTGAGGCAGGCCCAGCTGACCTCTTCTCCATCTGGTGCCGCTTCTGCTGGTGGAGACAGTCAGAGCAAGGGTATCTCAAAATCTTGATTCACAGCCTAAATCCCGCAGCCAGAAGGGGTCGTGGAAGGACAGGGCTGAGCAGGGTCCTAGAGGGACCTTAGCTCAGAGGCAACAGTGGGGAGAGACAGAGACCTGCCCCTCCCTGTGTGCCCTGGGCCGCCTCCCCAACCCCCCTTAAAAGAGAGGAATTCTCGTCCAGCAGATGTGTGACGAGTCTCCTGAGAGCCTCACAAAGAACAGGGTAAATTCCTTTAAGAAAGGATTTATTTCCCTGATTATGTTTTTTGGTTACATAAGAACGTGTTTTTTCTATCAAAAAATTAGTGCATGCAGGAAGAGCAAAAATATTTTGGTTATTCCTTTCAGATGTTTTTCTATGCATTCATAAAAATATAGACGTCTTTTGACCAAAAAAAGCAATTATACACTCATTTTGTGACCTGCTTTTTCATGCAGTAGCATACTGTGACCATATTTCGTCATCTACATCTAAACATCTGTATCTGGACTGATAGCAGCCTCACGGTGAGCCCTTGCGTGGAAGAACCATCTTTTCTTTAAATTTAGGTTGCTACGAGTTCAATTTTAATTGCACTGAAATTCACATGACATAAAATTAACCAATTTAAAGTACAATTCAGTGGTACTTAGTACATTCACAAGGCTGTGACGACTACCATCTCTATCTAGTTCAAAACCATTTTTATCATCCAACATAAAACCTATCAAGTTGTCAGTCCCCATGCTCCCTCCTCCCAACTTCTGGAAAACACCAAAACGCTTTTCGTCTCTATGTATTAGCCTATTATGGACATTTCATATAAATGGGATCATACAATATGTGATATTCTGTGTCTGGCTTCTCTCACTTACTGCAATGTTTTTGCGATTCATCCATGTCATAGCATGTGTCCGACCTTCGTTCCTTTTTATGGTTGAATAATATTCCATTGTGTGGATGGACCACGTTTGGTTTATCCATCATCCTTTGGTGGACGTTTGGGTTGTGTGCAGCTTTCGGCCATTGTATTAGTGCTGCTATTGACATTGGTGTATAAGTATTTGTTGAATACCTGTTTTCAGTTCTTTTGGGTACACACCTTGGAGTAGAATTGCTGGGTCGCTGGAAATTCTACGTGTAACTTTTTGAGGAACCACCAAACTCTTTTCCACAGCAGCTGAACCAATTTACATCCCCACCAGCAGTGGATGACAGTTTCAATTTCTCCATATCCTCACCCACATTTATGACCTTTTGTCATTGTAGCCATGCTAATGGGTGCTGAAGTGAGCTCCCAATTTTTCTGTAAATATGAGTAATGCAGCTGTAACCGTTGTCTGTGCCTCTTTGCAAAGCTGCCTTATTTTGTTGTGTTAAATTCCTGGCAGTGGAATTATTAGACCCAGGAGTGATTATGAGTGAGTGAGTGAGTGTGTGTGTGTGTGTGTGTGTGTGTGTGTGTACATTTTTTAGAAAAGATTTTTGGTGAGTATTACCAAATGAATCACCAGAGAAGTTATACACGTTTTCTCTCGCAGGATAAGCGAGTCGTCATTAAAAAACAACAACAGTTTTTTACCATTATAACTGCTGTCAACCTAATTGCAAAATTTTATATTCTCTTGTTTTATTTTTGCCTCTTGTAATTACTGTGTGAAGAAAACTCTTATGCGCTGAATTATGCCCCCATAAAAGTCATATGTTCAAGTCCTAACCCCCAGGATCTCAGAATGTGACTGTATTTGGAGACAGGGCCTTTAAAGATGTGATTAAGTTAAATGAGGTCACTAGGGTGGGCCTTAATCGAATATGACTGGTGTCAGAAGACGAGAAAATGTGGAAAAACTGAGAAAGGCCACTTGAGGACACAGAGACGGCAGCTGTGTGCCTGCTCAGGAGGAAACAAACCTGCTGACACCTTGATGTTGGACATCCAGCCGCCGGAAGTGTGAGAAAATTACGTTTGTGTTGTGTGAGCCACGCAGACAGTTGCGTTCTGTGATGGCAGCCCTGGTGCACTCATGCAAAGACTAGACGTGTTCTAAGCTTGTTAACCATCTGCATTTGTTCCTTGTGCGTTGCCTGTCCCGTCATCTGCTCTTCCCTGGTTAAGGAATCTAAGGTGTGCTGAGAGGCCCTCACCTGTGCCAGTCAGCAGTTTGCCATGTTGAGAGCAAGATCACGCTGCTGGACAGAAGTAAAGGTCCCTTGAAGCAGGTGGCCACTCTCAGTGCGTGCAAACAGGGCAGAGCAGGGGTTTCCAATTATTAAAAAGATTAGGCAGCCCACGGTCCGCCTGCAGGAGTTTGGATGTAATTGGTCTGGGTTGTGGTCTCCACTGGGTGATTTTTTTCTCCCAACCTCCCCACGTGATTTCAGTGCAGCCCAAGTTCTGACCCACCAACTCTGACCTCCAGGACCCTCAGCTGAAGAAGCCGATGGCATCCGTTTGGGGGAAGGCCTGAGCCCCGGTGATTCACCACCTGACAAGGTTCGGGAAGGTCCTGTGCCCAACTCTACTATGCCCACTATGAGTGAGAAAGGAACGTTCACCCCCTGGAAACTGGTTTGTGTTTATTCTGTTTGTGTAAGACCAGAGTCATTGGGCTATTAATTCAGCTGCGTTTCCTCCCGTAGATGAACCCAAGCACAGGCTTTGGGGTCAGCCGGAACGGGCTGCAGCACCCCCTTCCCATGGGTCTCTGTGACTCTGGGCAACCTCTTGACTGCTCTGAGCCTCAGTTTTGGCATCCCTAAAATGGGGAGAACGGGGTTGTTTTGAGAGTCAGCTGTGCCGGAATCTCAATCCTTGAGCTCAACGTCTCAGGTGGGTGAGTGGATCAGGTCTGTTTTTGGCTGCAATGGGTTGGAGCTGGTTTTCTGTTATTTACAATCAACAGAGCCGTATGTTGACAGGAGGTGTTCCGAAAATGGTCAACAGAATGAAGGAGGGATGTGCTCTTTAACCAGGGTGGAGCTGAGCATGCTCACGGGACACCCCCCACCCCTGGGGGAAAGCCAAGTTCCCCTGCTCTACCCCCATCTCCAAGTCTGGGTTATCAAGGGCAAACATGATACTAGTACCTTCCATTGGTAAGTGCCCACCAACTCCGCTGTTGCTGGCAGGCACGCAAGCCCCCTAAGCTGGCACTGGTGTGCTCATGTGCTAGGCTGGCAAAGGAAGGTATCTGAGTTGCTCTTCTTGTTAGTGGACCTTGGAGGCCCAGAATTGGATTAAACATGGTCTTTGGTTCATGATAACTCTTAATATCAAGGCTTACTGCTTTTTGTGTTTGCTTGGACTTATTTAAAATGTATGTATTTTTAATAGTAATGGATACCCGTGAAACTCCCAGTAAAATCAACACTCACAATGCATATATCTAGTGTTACGTGCTCCTCCCCAAATCCTGAATTTCGTGTTTATCATTCCTTTGCTTTAAAAAGTGGTATCGCTTATAATTATGCCTAAAGAACGTATTTTTAGATGTGATTGTTATGTACTTTATCATAAGAATATCATTCAGTGTTATAGTAATGGGGTCATCCGCGTGGTTGCATGCAGCTGTAATTTTATTCAGTTTTCATGACTGCATAACATTTGATTGCGTGAATAAGCCACTGTTTATTTATTTATTCTCTTTTTAGTGGGTGTTAGGGTTGTATTCAGCTTTTTGATATTATTAGTGCTATTATCAATATTCTTGTACAAGTCCTCAGGCAAAGCAAGAGTTTTTTTATAAGCTCTCGGGTGGGCCAAGTATTTCAAGGCTACCTGAAAGTGCAATTGTGGGTCAAAACCTGGGTGAATGACCACCATTACCAGATATCACCAAACTATATTCCAAAACGGTTGGCCAACTTTTGCCAGCAATCTGTACAGATCTGGCTGATCTGTATGTTTTCCAGGACTTGGTATTGTCAGAAGTCTTGCTTTTTGCAGTTGAATGGGTGTGAATGGTATCTTCCTTGGTCTGACGTGCATTTCACTGAGCCTCAGTGAGGCTGAACCTCTCCTGATGTCCATTGTCAGCTGTTTCCTCCTCTGTGAAACGCCTGTTCATGTCTCTTGCCCATTTTCCTATCTTTGTTTCCTCTTGATTTCTAAGTGTCCTTTATATATGCTGGATACTAAGCCTTTGTCGATCATATATATTAAAAATATCCTCTCCAGTTGAGCAGTTTGTCTTTTTACTTCCTTTATTCTGTCTTTTGACAAAGAGAAAATTTTAATTTTAATGTAATAAAATGTATGCTTCTTTTATTTCATGGTTAGTGCTTTGTGTGCGTGTGTGTGTGTGTTGTTTAACAAATCTTTCCTTCCACAAGGTCAGAAAGAACCTCGTGCATATCTTCTATAAACTTTTTAAAGTTTTACTTTTGACACATAAATCCTTAATCCATCTGTAGTTGTTTTTGTGTATTTTGTGAAATAGGAATCCAATTTCTCTTCCCGCCCCCACATTGGATAACCATCTTTTTTGGCTCAATGTAATGAAAAGACCCTCCTTTCCTTACTGATCTGCCAACGCCACCTCTGTTATATGTCAAAGTTTTATACACGTAAGGGTTTGTTTCTGGGCTCTCTATTCCATTGATTAATTTATTGATTGCTGCCCAAGTGTCATACTGTTTTAATTCCATAGCTGCCTAAGTCCTGATACCAAATAGAGCAAATTTTAGAATCACTGGTCAAATTCTACAAAATTCCCATTGGAGATTTGATTGGAATTGCATTGTCTATAGATCAATTTGTGAAGAATTGACGTCTTTATGCTATCAGGCCTTCCTATCTTTTTTTGTTTTTTTTCAAGGAGGGTGCAGCTCACAGTGGCCAGTGCGGCTCACAGTGGCCTGTGGATTGAACTGGCAACTTTGGTGTTATTAGTACCACGCTCTAACCAGCTGAGTTAATTGGCCATCCCAGGCCTTCCCATCTTTAAGCATAGGTTCTCTCTCCTTTTATTTAAGTCTTCTTTAACCTCTTTTCATGAAATGGTATAATTTCCTGCCTAGTTCCTACCTATACTTCATTCCACTTATTCTTAGATACTTAAAATGTTCATGCTTTTGTGAATGGTGTCCCTCCCTCCACACATTTTTGTAAAGTACGTTTTCAAATTGCTTGTTCCTGGTATATAAAAATGCAATTGGCTTTTGTATATTATTTTTCTATCAAGCATTTTTATATCTTGCTAAACTCTCCTTTTTTTTTTTTGTCAGTTCTCCTTCCATCACCATATATTTGATCCCCTTTACCCTCATCTACCACCCACCCCTGACCCTCTGATAACCACTAAACTATTGTCTGTGTCAATGAGTTTTTGTTTCTTATTTGTTTGTCTTGTTCTTTTGTTGTTTTGGGCTTATATACCACATATCAGTGAAATCACATGGTTCTCTGCTTTTTCAGTCTGACTTATTTCGCTTAGCATAAACTCTCCTTTTTTGGTTTTCTATATAATTGATCATATCTGAAAATAGTGTGTTTTATTTTTTCTTTTCCTACCCTTATGTTTTTTAATTTATTTTTTCTAATCTTATTGCTTGAGTAGGCTCTTCAGTACTCACTGTTGAACAGCAGTGAAAATAGAAAACATTAGAAATATTTCTTGTTTGTAATCTCAGGGGAATTATGCTAATGTTTACCCATTTATCAGGGCAAGGAAGTTCCCTTCCATTTCAAAACTATTGAGAAGCTTTTATCACGAATTTATGTTGAACTTTTTAAAATACTTCTTCAGCATTTATTAAAATGATACTGCAGTTGTCTTCCTCCTTTAATCAGTCAATGTGTTAAATGACATTGACTTTTCTAATATTAAACCATCCCTTGCAGTCTTGGGATAAAGCTAATTTTATCATGTATATTATACTTTTCAAGACACTATTGTATCCAGCTTGCTAATGTCTTAATTCCATTTTTAACCTGTATATTCATGAGTGAAATGTGTCTGTAATTTTCCTCTTTTGTCCCATTTAGTAACCAGATTATACTGGAACCTCCCGGCATCTGTCCTCTGGAATAATTGTGTAATATTAGAAGGATCTGTTCCTTCAAAGTCTGAGAGCTCACCTGCCAGTCACCAAATCCTGATTCTTCAATTGTTACGTTCTTCAACATGACACTTAAAAGGATATTTAATTCTCTAATCCTCGTTCATAGGTATATTCAAGTGTTCTACTTCTTGGTTCCATTTTGCTAAGTTATATTTATCTAAGTTTTAGACCATTTCATCTAAGTTTTCGTGTTTATTAACATAAGATTGTTGATGGTATTCTCTTACTGTCTTTTTATTACTGTCTTTTTATTTGTAGCTATACGCCCTTTGCAGTCATACTGGGCCCCTTCCTCTCCATCCCTCCCTCTTTGTTCATCCTTTCCGTACTATCTTTGGTTTTTTTATTTCCACTGTCTTTACTATCTTCCTCCTCTACTTTCATTAGGATCAGTCCATTTATTATATTTTCTGTAGCTCTAGGTTAGGTACATTATCACTTTTCAACCTTTCTTTGTAACATAAGCATTTAAACTTTGAAGTTTCCTGGAGGGATCATTTTCAATCATCCCATAACATGTTGATAGGCAATATTTTCCACTTTTTTTTTCAGTTTTACATATGTGTATATTTTGATATCTTTTATCTATAAGTTATTTAGAAATTTTTTATTCAATGTCCAAATGCAGGCTTTCTAAAACATCTTTTTGTTATTAACATGTATCCGAATTGTGTTGTGGTGAGAGAATTTTTTAAAGAACATTATTTTTAAATTTTTGAAATGTTTGTAGCCGAATTTGGGTTGATTTTGGTACATGGTCCACATGTAAAGAAAGTAATTTCTCTAATCACTAGACACAGAATTCTGTATATGCCAACTACATCCATCTTGTTATTCGAGCTGTTTGAATCTGTATTCGCTGGTATACTTTTATTTATTTTGTTTTATTTTATATGCTGGTCTGCTTGGCCTATCTCTAATTCAGAAAGGTGTGTTGAAATCTCACACTATGACAGCGGACTTGTCCATTTTTCCTTGGCATTCTGCTCTTGTGATACATATATATATATGTGTATATATATATATATATATACACACACACATACATATATAATGTATGTATATATATTTATATATACATATATATAAGGTATGTATATTTAGATTTATTACAACACTTGGCTAATTTAATTTGTTTTTTTTATTATGCAATGACCTCTCTATTCTTGATGATACTTTCAAAGCATAAGGCAAATTTGCCTGGTATCAAAATGTATCTTTTCATGTACATATGTATGTAAGTATGTGTATTTATATCTCCATTCTTTTGTTTTTAACCTTTCTGGATCCTTATGTTTTTAGAGAATCTCTCCTAAACATCACTTCAGATTTTTTGTCTTACCTGCCTTAGAATCTTTGAACTGGTGAGCTGAGTCTACTTACGTCTATTATCACTATGAATATATTTCAACTTGTTTCTGGCATCTTATTTTTTCTATTTTCTATTTGTTCTGCCTTTCCTATTTCTTTCTCTTGGCCCTTTTTTGGATTAATTTTTAGTGTTTTCCTTTCCACTTTTCTCTCTACTGATTTGGAATACGTGCTATTTTTATTGCTTGTCACTGTCAGAACGTTAACATGTACATGAGCTTACCATGTCTTAACTGGGCAAACATCAGTCTCCCTCCCGTACAACACAGGTTTCTAGCTTCAAACTACCCTCATCTGATTTAGCGAGATGGTCAAATAATTCTTTTGTGAAACCGCCAAAGGAAACCCTTCTTATTTCATGTGACATTTGTTTTGCTTTACCCACGTGCTTTGCACTTACTTGCTTTCCCTTCTCGAGTCCCCAGTCACCCCAGATCATTTCTTCCTTCCTGCAGTGTAGCCTCCAGGGGACCCAGAGTAGGTGGCAGTGAACTTCTGGGGTTTCTGCTCATCTATAAATTTAACATCTTTATTTCCCATTCTAACCTTCATGCCTTTTGGCTCTCTTTCATAGTTTCCTATCCTTCTCTATTTTTTTATTGCATTCTGATAAAAAATTCAGATATATCTTCTACTTCACTTTTGTTTCAATTGTGTCAGTCTCTTTAGTCAGTTGACATTTTATTTCCAATCTGTTTTCCACACCTAGAAGTACCATTGGTTTGTGTTTTAAATCTGTGCGACCGTTCCAGATAGTTCCTTGGCGTCTGCCTCATCCAGCTGCATCTTTATCTTCTTATCACCTAACACGTCAGCAGTTCTGCGTTCTGAATCTGACCGCTGCAGTGGCCACAGTCCTCCAATGTGTCTGTTGACTTAGCTTTGCGTGTCATTAATCGTTGTTTGGGGGCTCCGAGCTTGGTCTTGTTGCATGAGGCACCTGGGGGCCTAATTTGGTCATGGCCTTTCCTTCAGAGAGGGTTTGCTGTGCTTCTGCTTGTAGCCAGGGTGTCCACTCCAGGTTCAGAGCAGGAGCCCCAAGCCAGCCCACCATCACCCACATTCCTTGCAGCTGGTCCTGGCTTAGGTATTCCTGCATCAGTGTTGCCATAGGAACCTGACCACCGGGCACCCCTGCCCGATGGATGCCTGCTTGGCTGGGCCAATTCCCAGTTCTTTGGACCTAATGCTGCCCATTGCCCCAGGCCCAGCTTTGAAAACTGTGGCTCCAGCACCTTGCTGCACATGCTTCCTTCTTTGGCCACCGAGGCCCGAGCTCATGTTTGTTTGTCTCTTATTTGGTGTTTCCATGGAATCTTCTCCTTCTTAGGAGACCTGCAGCGCTTCAAAGAATATCCTCTAGCCAGGGCCAGTTGTTACGGGACAGCGTGTCCCTGAGAGCCCCCACAGTCATGATTCGAGAGCGGAAGGCACTCAAGCACTGACGTTTGAGCCCGTTCATGTGCATCTGGAAGCCCACACACCTCTGCTGTGTCCCCGGCTTCTCACTGCTGGTGACTCTGCCGTGATACCCTCACGGGCTGGCTATGTGTCTGAGCTTTTCGCCCCACACTGAATGGCCAGCCTGCTTTGCTTTTAGAGTTCTCGTGCCTCCCTTCAAACTTT
Source organism: Rhinolophus sinicus (assembly GCF_057876585.1). Classification (NCBI taxonomy): domain Eukaryota; kingdom Metazoa; phylum Chordata; class Mammalia; order Chiroptera; family Rhinolophidae; genus Rhinolophus; species Rhinolophus sinicus. The sequence goes on along the minus strand of NC_142516.1, from coordinate 4,600,088 downwards.
CCCTCACCGGCCTTGCTGCCAAACCCTCAGGGACCACTAGTTGCTGTGGCTGAGGCTGCCTCACCTTTGCATCTGCTGCTTCTGAGCTTTCCGGGGGCTGGAGACAGGGCCCGGGCCCGTTAGGGTGTGTGCAGAGGTCAGTGGAGCCTGGGCCAGGTCTGGCAGGCTCACCTGCAGTCACAGACTTTCTGCTGCTGACTTTGACATTGCCCAGTGCAGACGCTGCTTTGCATATTGGTTGGGATATGTGAGACTCCTGGAGAAAAGAAACATCAGCTAGTAGACAAGGTGATAAGTGAATTTATTTGAAGGCATGGGACTATGACGATTAACAGCTTATGCGTAGAGGTCAAACAGACTGGGATCCAACCCTGCTTCTCCTACTTAGCGCTGTGTGATCTCATCCATCTAAGCCTCGTTTCTTCATCCACACAATGGGGACAACAGTCATCTCTTGTTCCTAAACTGCTGGTGACGATTGAGTGTGCTTGTCATGTAGAGAGGCTGGCACATGCCTGCGCCTCAGTGCTGAATACATGTGTGTGTGGGGGGGAGGGGGGTGGGGGTTGTGCAAGACCCACAGAGAGATTTTTCAGGAGCAAGCCAGGTGCCAGGCTCTATGCTAAGCCCTTACACACACTGCCCTAGTTTCACCTCGCAGTCCTAAGAGGTAAGAACTTCCATTATCTGTAATCTAAAGATGAGAAAATTGAGGCTAAACGAGGTGGGCAGACAGGTGCTATTCAGTGGAGCCGGCCACGTGAGGAAGGTGGGTGTTCTGAGAGCCTCTCCAGAGGAAAATCCAACCTTTGGATGAGACCCAGGCCTCTTCACCAGCCACATCCTGGCTCCTGGGAGCAAGCATTAGGCCTGTGGGCTTCCAAAGGAGCAACTGTCCTCCCCCCAACCATCCCCCCAGCAGGGGGGTCACATCCGGAGAGGGGTCACTTCTCAGCCCAAAGGCCTACCAGACCGGCCCTGGTGTTTTCTCAGGCTGACTGAAGAAACAAGCCCAGTGCTGGGTCTTCCTGTTGCGATAACCCCCTTCCTGCCCCCAGAGAACCCCCTCCCCACTTGGCAAAACTCGGAAGAGGGGCTGGAAAGTGGCAGGTTTATCTTCCCCTACTTATGAGGAGAGGCCTGGTTGGAATGTGTCCGCTGATAACGGATTGTGAGGGGCTGGGGTGTGCGAGTTGCCTGTCATGGGCTCTCTCAGATGTGTGGGGTGACTGATAAGGGCACTCGACGACCTTCGGAGCCCAAGTCCCCCTTGTACAAGCTGTGGGAAGGGTCTGAGGATGGCTGGTGTTCATGGACTTCCCAGCCATCCTTCAAATGTGCAGGGAGCACAACCTTGGGTGGGCCGTAGGGGTGGAGGTAGGGGAAGGGCACCCAGAGCAAGGGGCGTGGGGATGAGGATGTGAAAAGAGGAATTCTCTAGGGATATAATTATTTTATTCATCCATCATCCACTCAACAAATGCTACAAATGCCATGCTGAATGAATGAGTTTAGAGTCAAGGTTGAGAGTAAGGGTTCTGGGATCAGCCAGACCTGGGTTTGAGGCCTGACTCCATCACTGAGTGGCAGTTGACTTTGCCTCATGGGCCTCAGTTTCCTTATCTGTAAAATGGGGAGAACAGGCATCCTGTGAGGATTTGGGGAGATGATGTGCATATCTCACTCAGGCCAAGCCCTGGCACCTGGGAAGTCCTCAGTAAGTAGTTTAAACGACAATAGGGGGACTTACGAGGGCCGGGTGGTCAAGAATGATCCTGCTTCCCACCCACCTGTGCTGGGTGGTGTGGAGGTCTGCGCAGCAGTGAGGGTGTTGCATGTGGGACGCAGGGCGGCTCCTGGAGCCTGGGGTGAGAAAGGGAGCAGAGGGCTGAGGCCCAGGAGATGGGAGGCCTCTCTCCTGGGGCTCTTGTCTTTTGGTGCATCTGCCTCATTTTGTCCTCTTGCAGTCTGTCACGGCAGCCCCCACTTAGCCCCCCGACCCCCTCCCCAAGTCCAGGTGCTCTTCCCTCCGGCCAGTGCCCACCCCATGGGACCAGAGTCTCCAAGCCCCAATTCCAAAGGTCAGGAAGAGCTCGTCAACCAGCCCGACAGCTGTGGCTGTGAGCTGGGGGCCCCATGTGGGGAGATGAGGAGCTCTGTGAGAACCAGACTGTGTCGCCCCCCACTGCAGGACTCCCAGCGACCAGGACAGGGCTGGGTGCACAGCAGGTCCTCAAAACAGCATTTTCTGGAAGACTAGCTCTTGCTTCTGAGCCCCGCCAGGCCAGCGAGGAGCTCTGCCTCACTGCAGCCCAAATGCGTTTCTTGTCTCCGCCTCACAGTCAGGTGAAGTGACTTACCCCCAGGCCACATGGCAACTCAGACCTGTGGGGGGGGGCACCCGCCTGAGGTGGGCAGTGCAGGTGGGAAAGAGGGCACTGGCGAGTCAGGAATATTCTTGCTCAGCCCCTGAGTCTTGTGATGCTGAAACTCAAGAGCCCCCTGAATCAGCAGGATATTAATAACGCTGGCGGGCTCCCAGGGAGCAGCTCTGCCAGGGCCAGAGCAGCAGGCCAATCAGCTCTGTGGCCTGGGATCTCCCTCCCCATGTCCACGGCTGGTCCCACAACCCCAGCCCCTTCCCCAGGCCCCCCTGACACCCCCACAGCCCAGCCTCTCCCAGCAGTAATTCATGTCCCCACAGCTGAGCAGACCTGGGCAAAGCTCACTGAGCTTAAGGGAACCATGCAGGAGGGACCCAGGAGGGAAGACAAAACCAAACAGCACAGGTGAGGGGAGGGAGTCACGTGCCAACAGTTTGGGCTTGGGGTCAGAGTTGAGTTCAAGTTCTAGTTCTCCCATTTCTAACCTGGTGACTTGGGACAAATCATTCCATAAGTCTGAGCCTTGGTTTCTCAATCTGTGAAGTGGGGGTCCTAACGATATCTAGATCTGGGTTTGTTGTGAGGATCCAATGATATAGTTGTCACAAAGGGTAAGTCTTAGGAATCACAGTTCCCGCTCACCTGTCATCACAGGGGATGACATCCGGTGCTGGTCTCAGCTGACCTGCTAGTTGGTCCATTCTGGTCTGGGTTTTTGTCCCATAGTGCTCTCTAGTGGCCAAATGTGGTTATTGCAGGGGCTCCCTCTCCGGGTTGTGTGGGCTTCAGTGTTTCTGAGCCCCAAAGAGTGTAAAGTGTGCCCTTTCTGATGGACTTAAGTTTTCAGCCCCCATTATGCACCAAAAGGGTGGGCAAAGAAGAAGGAAGTTCACAGAACAGGACAGCCGGCTGTGGCATCAATGACCTATGTCGCGTCCTGTCCTGGGTCCACCCTCTCCAGCTTGGACAAGCCACAACCTGCCCGGTGTTCCGAGGCTTCGTCTGCAAACAGGAACGTGAAGTCTTGAAGGGCTCACATAGCAGACAGACGCTGAGGAAGCCGTAGTGACCAGGTGCCTGCCCACCAGGACTTACAGGGCCGTTTGATTCACGCCAGCCGGAGGCCCTGCTGGTGGCGGGTTCAGAGAGAAAGCGAGGCCTGGGAGCCCAGGGTCCCTTTCCAAGGCTGCCAAAGTGGAACATTTGCCTACAGCAGACCCAGGGTGTCTTCTTCTTGCCTCCTAGCACCTCCCGCTCCCCCAGGCTGAGCACCTCATATCCTTAAGCTGCTGCCCATTTGCTAATGGCTCCCAGGGGCCTGCCTCTCCCGGAAAGTGTCTGAATCCACCTGCCACCCGAGTGAAACCCTTTCTATCTCTGGAGATATTGAGGGCAGGATCAGGACTGGCGAGCGCAGGCAACACAGGGACAGATGTTGGTGGCACATAGCATGTCCTGGGATCCCACAGGGCGGGCAGTGACCTCTACGTCTGAAATGGGAGGTAGCTGGCCTAACTGACACCCAGGGCCACGGGCCTGGCCTGACTGTGTGATGCATAGGCACCCCCAGACAGACGAGGTGGGGGCTCATGAAAGGCCCTCGCACCTTCCTGCCCTGCGTTTTGCATCCAGCTCAGCCTCAGCTGGGTGTTTGGGTGGGTGGGTGTGGCGTGTGGCCTTTTGCCCGAGGAAGGCAGGTGGCAAAAGCGAGGTCCCAGGGTCTGCGTGCTTGGTGTGCCCATTGCTCCTGGGTTGTCTTTGCTTACAGCTCTTATGGGGTGAATTGTGCCCCCTGAGAAGATACATTGACACCCTAATGTCCAGTACCTGAGAATGAGGCCTTATTCAGAGATATAGGGTCTTTTGGAGCTAATCCAGTTAAAATGAGGCTATTAGGATGAGCCCTAATCCAATATGACTGGCGTCCTTATCAAAAAAGGAAATGTAGACACAAAGACAGACACACAGAGGGGAGATGACACGCATGGAGGATCGGAGCGCTACCTCTACAGGGGACACCTGAGCTACCAGAAGCCAGGAGACAGGCCTGCAATGGTTCCTTCCCTGGAGGCTTCAGAGGGAGCGCGGCCCTGCTGGCACCTTGGTCTCAGGCCTGCCTCTCCTGGAGTCTGAACCTTCCTGCTCTTCCCACCTCTGCAGGGAGCCTGGAGGGGCCAGGACACTGATGGTGGCATCCTCCTCTCTCGATGTTCCCTGATGACTGGACTAGGTACCCTCCTCAGCAGGAAGGGGATGGAAGGAAAGAGAGAAGGTAAATATGGACAGAAACCAGGACTAGAGCTCATCAGTGCCTGAGTCTCGGGGGGCAGGGAGGGGTCGTGGCTGAGAGTCAGTCCTGCCTCCACTCAGCAACCATGTCTAAGCACCAGGAACCGAGCTCTGTCCTAGGAGCCAGCGGGGAACAAGACAGACCTCACCCCTGCCCTCTAGGAGCTCCTGGCCTGGTGGGGGAGATGCAGAGTAAAACACATCTTTGCACACAGCCAGGGGTGTCAGTGCTGGGAAGAGGTCCATGGTGTGATGACAGTGTATGGAGCAATGGTCATCAGAGAAGGCTTCCCTGGGGAGGTGACATTGAAGCTGAGACCGCAAACATGAACAGGAGTTAGCCAGGAGAAGAGAGAAGAGTGCTCCAGGCCGAGAAAACAGCATGTGCAAAGGCCCTGCGGCAGAAAGGAAATGGGCGCTTTCAAGGAACTGCAAGAAATCTGAGACAGGTGCCGAGTGCCATCATGTCCTTTGAGTGGTTCCTCTTCTCCTCCATGCCAAGCTCACACAGTTAGCATTAGAACCCAGGTGTGTCTGAGTCTGGGAGTGTGTGTGTGCGTGTGTGTGTGCGTGTGTGTATGCGCACACACGCTCTCGCACACATGCTAAAATATACATAACATAAACTTGCCATTTTAACCATTTAAAGCATATAATTCAATGGCTTTAAGTGTATTCGCAATGTTGTATAACCACAGTATTTCACCCCAACAGAAATGCCTGCCCATTAAGCAATAAGTGCTTATTTCCCTTGACCCCAGCACCTGGTCACCTCCGATCTACTTTCTATCTCTATGAATTGTCGATATTACATATAAGTGAAATAGTACACTATTTGTCCTTTTGTGTCTGGCTTATTTCCTTCAGCATACTTTCAAGGTTCATCTACGTTGTAGCACGTAACAGAACTCCATTTCTTTTTATAACTGAATAGTGTTTCATTGGATGTGTGTGTGTCACATCACATTTTTTAAACCCATTCATTGGTTGCTGGACACGTGGGTTGCTTCCACCTTTGGGGTATCATAAATAATGTTTCTGTGAGTATCTGTAAGTCCTGACTCTCAGTTCTTCTGGGTATAGGCCTAAAAGCGGAAGGGCTGAGTCGTATGGTAATTCTCTGTTTAGCTTTTTGAGAAACTGCCGTATTGTTTTCCACAGCAGCTGCGTCAATTTCCATTCCCACCATCAACGCACAAGGGTTCCCGTTTCTCCAAATCCTCGACAACACTTGTTATTTTCCATAGCCATCCTACTCAGTGTGAAGTGGTAGCTCATTGTGGTTTTGATTTGCTTTCCCTAATGACTAACGACACGACACTGAGCTGAGCAGCATGGGCTTATCAGCCACTCATATATCTTCTTTGGAGAAATGTCTGTTCAAGTCGTTTGTCCACTTTTTCATTGGGTCGATTGTCTTTGTGCTGTTGAGTTTAAGAGTTCTTTCTATATTCTGGATATTAAACCCTCATCAGACATGTGATTTATGAAGACTTTCTTCTGTTCTGTGGGTTGTCCTTTCACTATCTCGATTGTGAGGCTTTTGAGGCACAAAGTGTTTAATTTTAGTGAGGTCCAATTTATTTTTCCCTCTGTTGCCTGCGCTTTTGGTGTCACTTAAGAAATCATTGCCAAATCCAAGGTCATGCAGATTTTCCCTTGTGTTTTCTTCTAAGAGTTTTATAGTTTCAGTTCTTTAATTTAGGTCTTTGATTCCTTTTGAGTTAAATATTGGACATGGTATAAAGGTCTAACTTCATTCTTATGTGTATGGAGATCCAGTTTCCCTGGCACCTTTTATTGAAGCAACTGTTCTTACCGCATCAAATGGTCTTGGCACTCTTGTCAAAAATCAATTGACCATAGACGTGAGGGTTTATTTCTGGGCTCTCAATTTTATTCCATTGGTCCACATGTCTGCCCTTAGGCCAATGCCACCTGTTTCCATTATTGTAGTTTTGTAATAAGTTTTGAAATCAGGAAGTGTAAGTCCTCCAACTTTGTTCTTTTTTCAAGATTGTTTTGGTTATTCTGGGTCCCTTGAAATTCAGTATGAATTTTAGGATGGGGTTTTCCATTTCTGCAAAAATACCAGTGACATTCTGATGGGATTGCATTGAATCTGTGTATTGCTTTGGGTGGCACTGTCGTCTTAACAATAGTGAGTCTTCCGATCCGTGAACGCGGATGTCTTTCCACTTATTTAGGTCTCCTTTCATTTCTTTCAGCAATATTTTGTGGTTTTCAGTGCACAAACCTTACACTTCCTTGGCTAAATTTATTCCTACATGGTTTTTTTTATGCTATTATAAATAAATAATGACGTTCTTTATTCCCTTTTTGGATTATTAATTGCTAGCATATAGAAATACAACTGATGTTGGTATATTGATTTTGTGTCCTACAGCTTTGCTGAATTCATTTATTAGCTCTAACTTTTTTTTTCTTCTATATGTGTGGATTCTTTAGGGTTTTCTACATTTAAGATCGTGCCTTCTATGAATAGAGATAGTTTTACAGCTTCCTTTTTTATTTGAGTGCTTTTAACTTCTTCTTCTTGCCTCATTGCTCTGGCTAGAACTTTCAGTACCATGTCGAGGAGAAGTGACAAGAGGCATCTTTGTTTTGTTTCTAAAGAGCCTGAGTTTTAATTGGTGCTGGAGTTTCTCTGCAAGTTCAACTTGATTCTCGGTTTGGACAGAAGATTAAGGTGTGTGCTTCTAACACCAAACAAACAGGTGGAAGTGTGTGTGTGTGTGGGGGGGTGCTAGTCTGTTAGCCAGCCAGGTGGACTTATGGTTGTTTATGCCCACAACCAACTCTCCGCGTGGAGGGGAGAGAGGCAGCGCTAGTCTCAGCTGCAGAATGAAGTTGGGCTTTGGACAAGCGCCACACGCTTCAAAGGCTTGAGTCACTGATGGCAGATGGCCAGGCAGCCTCACGAGCCCAGGGGACTGTTGGGAAGCAGTGGCACTGTGGGCTCCGGCCCTTCCTGGGGCATGTGTTAGAGGAAATCCTTGGCTATATTAGTACAACATAATGTACAACCCACAAGAAAATTAAGTTTAAAGGGTGGGATAAAATAAATGGTATTTTTAACAATTTGCATTTTATTTCTCTTATGGCTCACACAAAAACATTTCAGCTCTCACTTTTAAATAGTATGAATAATATTTTAATAAGTTGACTATAACATGCTTTATTTTTTTTAATCTTGGTTTTAGACTTTCATAGGGCTGTTTCAAAACACTCAATTCGTTTCAATACTTGGCCCCAACATCCATGACAGCTGGGAAAGACACTTTGTCAAGACACATAGGTCTGAAAGGAAGAAAAACATCTTGCCATACCCAGAAAATCGTGGCACTTTTTGTTTTCAATTCCATCTACCAGTTACAGGAAAGCTCTTAATTACCTTTGGCTTGTTAACTTTATGTCTTTCTTTCAACTCTGCATTACACAGAATTGTGACCATATTCAAAAGTAGACAAAGTAGTGTAATGAACTTCCATCTAACCCAATACCCAGCCCGTCCCTGGCTCCCACATTGTTTTACAACAAACCCCAAACATTGTATCATTTCCTCCACAAATAATTCTATATGTAGCTCTCAACATAAGGACCCTTTTTAAAAAACACACCACCACCAATATCACACCTAAAAATAATAGTTCCTTAATATCATCCAATATCCTATCTGTTTACATTCCTTGTTGTCTCACAAATATCGTAATTGTACAAGATGGTGATGATGATGATTACTATTATTTTGATCTGGATCAAAATTAGGTCAGAACGTGGTTGGTCGCTATGGTTTTTGTTTTACTTTTTTTTATTGTGGTAAAATATACATAACTGATGGGTATGGTTGTGTCTTTTAGTCTATAGGTTCCCCCTTCATATCTGTTTATCTCTATCCCCCTCTCCCTCTCCTCCTTCCTTTTTCTCTTCCCTTCCTGTATTAGTCTATTGAGATTGCCATAACAGAATACCACAGACTGCATGGCTTAAACCACAGAAATTTATTTTCTGACAGTTCTGGAGATTGGAAGTCCACGATCAAGGCTGGACAGGGTTGTTTCCAGGTGTGGCGTCTCCTCCTGGCTTTGAGATCCCGCCTTCTCCCCGAGTGCTATCAGATTAGGGTCCCACCCCATCCATTACTTCCATCACCTCTGTAGAAAGACCCCCATCTCCAAATACAATCACATTTGGGATCAGGACTTCTATATACGAATTGGGGGAAGGGCACAATTCAGTCTGTAACACCCCCTTTTGCAATTTGTTGGGGAAACGTGGTCATTTGTCCCAGAGGTTCCCACCATCTGCATTTGTTAACTGCATCCCCTTGATACAGCTTTGTCCTCTACTTTCCTCATAAATTGAGAATTGGATCTAGAAGCTTCGATGAGATTCCGGTTTGATTTTGCGTCTAGGACTATTTATTAGGAAGTGTTAAACTGCCCCAAGGGATGTGTGCTGTCTGGTAGTCTCTCTTTTTGTAAGATTAGATTTTGATAAGGAATATCTAGTTTTAACTAATAAAGCTTCATGTCCCATAATGTCACCTAGTTATCTTGACAAACTAAAAAGGTGTCACATTTTTATGTTCCTAATAAATGGATCGATAATCCACGTAAATTCTTTGGAAAATTTTTAAACAGGTTAGAAAATTCCATTTCTAAGTTACTTAAGTTTGCAGACATAAGAGCTTTTATATGTGACCAAATCAAATAATACTGAAACATTCCCAAACATCCATTTTTCACAATACTCTCTCCGTAGCAACATTGGTCAAAAAGCAGTATTTGTACCATTCTTTGGTACAATGGCCCTTTTGCTCTAAAGTCAGATAGTGTATTTGTTTGTTTGCTTATATGAGGTCTGACAATTAAGTTTGCGATCTCATCCTAGAAAAAGTGCTACATACCTCATTGCTGAATATCACTAAGGTCACCTTCAAATTACTCCCCTTGGGAAGCTATGCACAGATGCCAGTGCCTAGTCCACCCTTTAAAGCAATTTTGGAACTGTTTTTCTGGAATGGCCATCAGAGCTGTCATCATATTACCCTTGATGTCCTGAATGCCATCAAAATGTCTTCCTTTCAATATTTCCTTTATCTTCGGGTAAAGAAAGAAGTCATTGGGGGCTAGATCAGGTGAGTAGGGAGGGTGTTCCAATACAATTATTTGTTTACTGGCTAAAAATCCCCTCACAGACAGTGCCGTGTGAGCTGGTGCATTGTCGTGATGCAAGAGCCATGAATTACTGGCAAAAAGTTCGGGTCGTTTCCGTCTAACTTTTTCACGCAGCCTTTTCTGCACTTCCAAATAGTAAACTTGGTTAACTGTTTGTCCAGTTGGTACAAATTCATAATGAATAATCCCTCTGATATCAAAATAGGTTAGCAACACCGTTGCAACAAGTTCGCGAACTTAATCGTCATATCTCGTGTGTTTATTGTGAGACATCTGTGGAGTAGCATGCTACCAACAGCTACTTGTCATCACTGAAAAGGCCTGTGAATTCGGAACACAGCTTTTTGTAAAAGAAAAGCCTGAGACTCAAGGTTAAGTGCGAGTCCTTGCAGATTCTTCACCTGCTCTGTGGGGCAGGCAATTTCATGGTGGTTCCTCTCCTCGTTGAAAAGTATTGGAAGATTCTATTATTTAAGGTGCACTTTGTGTGCTCTGCCCTCATTTTTTCACCAGGAATGATCTACGGGGTGAATTTCATTTTGCTGCTGTCTCAATAACCACACGCTGGAATCCTTGCTTTTCTCCAGTCCAAAGCAGCTGCTCCATCAGGAATTATACTCACAGGTAGTTTGATTGTTGTTTTTTCATGAATTGTGTTTATGAAACGAGTCATCGTGGAGGCGCTATCTTCTCTAGCTCATCTTTGCTTGGATGATGTACAGACATTAAGTGGTGCTTCGGCCTCCCATGACTGAGGCAGAATCCCGCAAACACCATAAGCAGAGACCTGCTAAAAACACTTGTAACACCCCTCTGATCATACCATCCTCTGCAGACGTTGTCTCCGTACGTTGTCTTTCAGCCGTGCTTCCTGCCAGCCTTCCAGGATTGGCTAATGAAATATGTTTTAGTTCTTTACCAGATTTAAAAAAAATTTTTTATATTTCTATTAGGTTTTGCTACAGACATTCTGACCACAGCAGGAAGAACAAAGATTCCCAGTGGAACTTAAGTTTCCGCTTTTCCTTTAAAAAAACACACAAAACAAACAAACAAAAAAACCCTCAAAAAAAGACTTCAAAACATTTATCATTAAGTGTAAGGAAATTTTGGAAAGTACTGGAAATTTTGGAAAGTACTGGCACAGCTTTAAACAAGACTGGGAAAACTATAGAGGTTTGTCGGAACATTTGATTTTTACATGTTTTGCAACTTGGGATGGCGTCATATTATATAACCCAGTATCTCGAGGCCAATTTACACCCGGGGAACAGTTGTTCGTTTAAAGAGACTGGCTGTAATTCCATGTTTCAGAGTCTTGTGGATTAATTCAAACACGAGGACTGGGGGAAAGCTCTGCGCTGACATTTTCCTATTGTGCTTCCTTAGTACTACTGTCTTCCATTCCTTTCTTTTTCCTAGATGGTTTCATTATTCTTTTCAGCTTTTGTGAGATGTAATTGACATGCAATAAACTGCACATATTTAAAGTGGTCAATTTGATGAGTTTTGACTCATATGTATACACCTGGGAAACCATTACCACATCAATATAATATCTCTACCACCCTCACAAGTTTCCTCGTGTCCCTTTATAATCCATCCTCCCCTCCGTCCCACAGCCCCTCTCCCAGGCAACCATTGATCTATTATATTACTATAGGTCAATCTGCATTTTCTAGAATTTCATATAAATTGAAGCATACAGGATGTACTCTTGGCCTGGTTTTTTTCATTCAGCCTACTTATGTTGAGATTCAGAAAGATTGAGTGCATCTGTAGTTTCTTGGCTCATGACCCCTTTCTCCATCTTCAGAAGGCATCACTCCAAGCTCCACTCCCATTGTCACACCTCGCTGACCGTGGTCCTCCTGCTTTCCTCTTCTAAGTACCCTTGTGATAACGTTGGGCCCACCAGGATAATCCAGAATAATCTTCCTAGCTCAGGATCCTTTTGTAATCACGTCTGCCAACTCTTTTGTCATGTAAGGTAACATACCTTACATGATTAGGACCTGGGTGTCTTGGGGGAGCGGGCAGGGGCATTATTCTGTCTGTCCCAGCTGCTGTGAATATTCGTGTACAAGTATTTGGGTGGGCGTGTATTTGCTCTTATCCGGGAGTAGACTAGGTGGACCATAGCTAAGTGTCTGTTTAATGTTTTAAGAAACCAATGAACTGATTTCCAAGGTGGTGGTGCCATCTCACATTCCCACCGCTATGTGAGTCCCACGTGCTCTACATCCTCCGAATGGTCAGCTTGTATTGTCTTGTTCTTTAACTTAAGCCATTTTAGTGGGTGTGAAGTAGTAACTCACTGGGGTCGAACGTGCATTTTCCCTAGTGACTGATGGTGTTGAATGTCTTTTCATGGACTTATTTGCCATTTAAATACCTTTTTTGATGAAGTATCTATTCAAGTCTTTTGCTCATTTTAAAAATTGAATTGTCTTGTTCTTGAATTGTAAGTGTTCTTTATATATTCTAGATACAAGTTCTTTGTTGGATAGATGTTTTGCAAATATCCTCTCCCAGCCTGTGGCTTGCATTTTCATTTGGCAAAATTCAACATCTATTCATAATTTAAAAACAAAACAATCTTCAATAAACTAGGAATATAAGGGAACTCCCTCAACCTGAACAAAGAGTATCTACAAATATGCTTCATGTCACACTTAATGTCGAAACATTGAATGCTTTTCCCCTGAGATCAAAAACAAGGCAAGGGGGTCCGGCCTGGTGGCTCAGGAGGTTAGAGCTCCATGCTCCTAACTCCGAAGGCTGACGGTTCGATTCCCACATGGGCCAGTAGGCTCTCAACCACAAGGTTGCCAGTTCAATTCCTTGACTCCCGCAAGGGATGGTGGGCTGTGCCCCCTGCAACTAGAAAACGGCAGCTGGACCTGGAGCTGAGCTGCGCCCTCCACAACTAAGATTGAAAGGACAACAACTTGACTTGGAAAAAAAGGCCTGGAAGTACACACTGTTCCCCAATAAAGTCCTGTTCCCCTTCCCCAATAAAAAAAAAATCTTTAAAAAAAAAAAAAACAAGGCAAGGATGTCTGCTCTTACCAAGGCAGTAAGGTAAATAGATTTAAAATGCAAACAAAAAAATTGTCTCTTGGCAGACTGCGTGATTACATAGAAAATCCCAAAGAGTCTAGAAGGAAGTTACTAGAACTGAGAAGTGGGCTTAGCAAGGTCACAAACTATAAGGTCAAAATACAAAAGTCAATTGTATTTCTGTATACTAGCCGTATTGGTTATCTAGGGATGCATAACAGATTACCCCAACATTTAGCTCCCTAAAATAATATTTTAGTATATGTGCTGCCGAAGCGAGCACTCCTTAAAATAATAAAGTTTTATTAACTCACACAGTTTCTGTGGGTCAGGAATTTGGAAGTGGCTGACGTGGGGCTCAGGACCTCTCAACCTAGACGTCAGCCTGGGCTGCAGTCATCTGATGGCTTGACTGGAGCTGGAGGATCAGCTCCAAGGTCGCTCACCCATATAGCCGGCAAGCTGCTGCTGGCTGTTGGCAGGAGGCCTCAGCTCCCTGCCACGTGGACCTCTCCACAAGGTAGCTTAAGTGTCCTCACAGCTGAGAAAGAGCAAGGCAGAAGCTGAAATGGTTTATAATCTAACCTTAAAAGTCACACTCTGTCATTTCTGTAATATCCTATAAGTCAATTCTATTCAGTGTGTAAGGGAATTACACAAAGACATGAATGAATACTAAGAGGAGAGAATTACTGAGGGCCATGATATAGGCTTGCAGCTACACTCGCACTGAGCAACTGGATACTGAAATTTTTTAAAGTACGGGGTACAATAGCACCAAAACACATGAAGTACTTATGTACAAACTAACAAAATAAACCTACTGATACCCAGTGAGATTTTTCCCCTCATCAGCTATACTGCACGCAAATGGTGCATTAAAAAAAAAATTTTTTTTTAACAAAAGGAGAAATTCTCCATAGAAAATGAAACTTTTAAGAATCAACCCCAGGGCTTTGGTACATTGTGTGACATTAGGGACTGAAATGCTGAACTTCCACTGTACTTTCTACGAAGGTTTTTACATTGTAAGTGGATTTCAGAAATGACCTTTCACCGAAAAAGGGTCCTTATCATTGTCTGACTTGGGACAGAGGTTTCTCTTCCTCAGAGCAGTGTGTTCATGTGATTTGCCCAGAAGGTGGTTCTTTCCCCATCTGAAGGCGTTTATTTTACACTATGCAAACTACTTTGCAAACTTCTGATTGCAAACCGTGTCAGATTATCAAATGCTTAAGCAGGAGCAGGCACACCACAACCTTTGGTCTACATTTGGCCCACTGCCTGTAAATTTGTTTTTGGACAGGGCCACACTCAGTTGTTTATTATTTATTGTCTGTACCTGTTTTCATGCTAAATAGCAGAGTTGGATAGTTGTAACAGAGACCATATGGCTCTCAAAGTTTAAAATACTTACCATCTGGGCCTTTTTTTGCCAACCCCTAAAGGCTACAATAATTTAGGCTTTTGTAAATAGGAGTCTCCAACTTATATTGTGAGGCATACCTATTAGGTGACTAGTAGGTAAGTACACATGTAAACTGTTTATCTGCTGGTCAGTCTTCCAGCAACATCAACCTTCAAATCATAATCGTAAACTAGAAAGAAAGGGGGAAAAAATTTCTGGGGGCAAGAAATTACTGTCACAAAGATCTTATGCTAAATTATAATATCTTTTAAAACTACAATTCTCAACAAAGTTATTTGGTCTCTTAACCCAAAGCATTTTATCAGCCACATGTTGGGGGCGGGAGTGGGGAGAGCAGGGATAGAGAAAGGTGTTATTTAAGGCAGACCACGGCCACGACATAAGATTTGGCTGGCAGCCTGATTTTAATAGGAATCCAAAGAATGAGACAGAATTCTATGAAAGCACAGGATAATAAACATTAATAGTACTAAACTATGAAAAAAAAAAGGTGAACCATGTCCAAGATCCTCTAGTTAAGATAGTTTTTTTAAAAAATAAGATTGCATTTAAAACACATAAAAACTTTAGAGTTTAAAGAGTTTACTTTGGTTTTCTGGAAAGCTAACTTAGTGGAACAATTAGCATTATGCTTAAGATATTGTTTTGAAAACGCCTATCATATTCACATATTGTGTTGTAACTTATTATCCATTAACTGATCAGGATAAGTAGAGTTCATGTAAGCTCATCCTTACATTTTATAGGTTCTCATTCATTACTATCAACAACCTACTTATTAGATCCATTCTGAGAAAGCAAATACTGATATGTCTCCTAACGAAATTACACAAGTCGCATCTTGGTATAAATGTACCGTCCTTCTTAGCCAGACATGTCCCTGTGTGCCATCTTGGGGTGGCGGTATAGCATAATCATTGAAAGCAGAGCATCTGTGGTCAGCTGCCTACGTTCAAACCTAGCTCTGTCATTTACTAATTGGGAATATTGCTTACCTCCTCCAGGACGCAGTTACCTTGTTTCTAAAGTGGGGGTAATAATCTGCTTCATAGGGTCATTGTAAGGATTTAACAAACTAATTAATGCATGTAACACTTTTGCACAATGCCCAGATGCAAACCGAGAGGCTTGGCTATTTGTGTGGTATTGGTTATGATTATTTCAACATGTATGCCCCCTGCTGGTTCTGAAAAATACAGGAACTTTTTGTCTAGCAGCTTAACCTAAGTTAAAATTTGGGGTTATTTTCTGATACAATAAACTCATGTGTCTTTATCTCTCTAGATAATTTTAGTGATCTGGGATGCTCTGATGACCTGATTTGTGAGTATTTTCAAACCACTCTAAGGCAGAATGCTATTCATCTTATTTCTATCTTATTCAGCACGTCTTTATCTGCATTGTTTCCACTGTGTCTGTGGGTTCCTTGAAGATACTACCATGCAGGTGATGGCTGAGTAGACTTCACCTTTTGGTGTCACTCTGTCCTTTTGATGCTGTTACTCTTGTTCAGCAAGCCCAGGCTGTGCCTTTCACCAGCGTCTCCAGTAGACGGGAAAGTCAGCTTCAGCGTATCAAACGGAATCAAGCGGCATCACCAGTAGGATCTACCATTATCTTTTTCTGTGGCTTTAATCTCTGATCACATGGAATTTTGCCCAATCTTCAGGCTGTTGCTGTTGCCATTCGTGCCACAGGCAGGGACACGGTGAGTCACTCAGAACTTCAAGGAAACCTGTGAGGGAACCTCTCAGAAAATGAATCGGATCTCTCCTGGGCCTCAGACATCTCACACGTACAAAATCTCGATCCAGGAAAACGTTAGGCTTTTTGTGGTGGTGGATTTCTGGCGAGTCTTCCGTTTAACGTCTTCGACAACTTCATGACAACCTTTACCAATGAGCTCATTTCCACAGATGTTTTTTTCTTCTTCTACAAGAAGAATTATGTCCCGGGGACTGGGTTTGTTTGCCCCCAGGTCATAGAGCTTCAGACACAAGAAATTGGGCACAGATTTCTGCTGATCACATTTCACCTGGATCCTCCTCCGTTGGTCAAATGTCTTCAATTCCCCCACTTGGCTCTGGAGATGAGTTTGTGGACCGAGAGGACTCGCTGTCAACAATCAGCTGTTTTGATTTGTTTCTTCCAGTTCCCTGGCTCGTAAACCTCTGCATGGGGGCCGTTCCTCAGCCGCAAAAGCTCCACCTGCTTGGTCAGACTCAGTTTCCTGCAGGGGTTCCTGACCGGTTGTGCCCATCTGCGTGAGCGGAAGCCTCAGACCCAGGGTCCCGATCCAGTAACGTCTTCGTGGCCTCGGCTACAAGCTGGGGACCTTGATGGGGGTTCTGTGTCAGACCACGACGCCTTGCTTCATCGCAGTCCGCTCCACCAAGGTTCCCGCCGGCATATCTGCTGGTGCTTCTGCAGGCAGGAGCCGCCATCCCGCCTCGCTTGCTGCCCTGGGCTCTCCTGGCCCCTCCGCCCTCAGGCCGGGCGGGCTGACAAGCCCGGGTGCTCGGACAGCAGCGCTCCAACTACCGCAAGACTATTTCTCTCTTTGCTTCCTGGTGGACGTGAAGATTTGGAAACGCCCCTTCCACAGAACTTCAGCCAATCAAGGCGACTCCGTCCAATCGCATTCCTTTGATAACTAGCGGCTCGCCCAATCGCAAGGTGAAGTAGCCAATGATGCCACTGGAAGAAACCAGGAAGGCGGGGAAAAGAGAAGGGGTGTGGCCTCAAGGTCCAGCCTTCCACTCTGTGATGTAGAGTTTCTGGGCATGCGTCAGAGAGCCTAGGGCTTTTAGGGCAGAGGTGGTACCCAGAGTGGTTATCCAATTATTCATTCTTTGCATGAATCTTATAAAACTACCCTGTTTCCCCGAAAATAAGACCTAGCCGGATAATCAGCTCTAATGCGTCTTTTGGAACAAAAATTAATATGAGACCCGGTCTTACATAAGACCCGATATTATATTATATTATGTTATATATTATACCAGGTCTTATATTATAATAAAATAAGACCAGGTCTTATATTAATTTTTGCTCCAAAAGACGCATTAGAGCTGATTGTCTGGCTAGGTCTTATTTTCGGGGAAACACAATACTTGCCTACACTGTGAGGGTTAATTTAATTAAAACTAATATACCACACTGATCCATTTATCCAAGCACTGCAGGTGACACCTATTTATGTTTATTCCTTTAAAAATCAGAGCATATTGAAGTTTACTAATACGTATCATACAGATTGATCCTCAGCTGAATGAGGGCGCCAGGGTCAGTCTGTATAATACATACATATTAGTAAAGTTTCATATAGCTCTGATTTTTTAAAATAAATTTTATTGGGGAATATTGGGGAACAGTGTGTTTCTCCAGGGCCCATCAGCTCCAAGTCATTGTCCTTCAATCTAGTTGTGGAGGGTGCAGCTCAGCTCCAAGTCCAGTTGCTGTTTTCAATCTTTCGTTGCAGGGGGCACAGCCCACCATCCCATGTGGGAATTGAACCGGCAACCTTGTTGTTGAGAGCTCACGCTCTAACCATCCGGCCTCCCCTATAGCTCTGATTTTTAAAAAAAGAATAAAGAGAAGCATAAATAGAAGGATCATGTTTCTCTCTCACATCCCAGTGGACCATCTCGCATCCTCCCCAGGGTACTAGTACTTCTGCCCTGCAGTTACTCCTTTTGTTGTCTGTAGAGAGGCAGGAGTGGGGCAAATGTGTATGTAGACTCTGGAGACAGACTGAGTTTGAATCCTGTCTCTGCTACATACTTGCTGAGTGATCTCAATATCTATTTCATAGGGTGTTGTGAGGATCAAGTGAGTTAAAATGAAAGGGCTTAGAACAATACCTACCCCCAAACCAGCATTTGATTAATCTCAGTGCACGTGGTGGCTCACGAGTGTTATCTGTCCTTACTGTCTTTCAGTTACAGGCTTTGAGTTGAAAAGATCAGGTTCCACATTGATTCTCCAAGCACGAGCTTGTCACCTCATACAATTTACTTAAACTTTCTGAGCTGACATAAGGGTAACATGACGACTTGCATGGGACTTCTTTAGCACAGGCCTGACGTTTAGTAGAGTCTCAGTAAACAAGAGCTGTGACAGAGAGTAATATGTGTTCGGCAATCCCTACTTCTTTTTCCTCTGGGTCACACCACTTGACTTCAATTCCCAGCCTCCCTTGCAGCAAGGTGAGGCCACAGGACTGAGTTCTGGCCAATGGAATGTAGGCAGAAGTGATAAAGCACACTTCCAGGTCCGCCTTCTTCTCTGTTTCCTTGCCTGGACAGCTGGGAGTGATAGTGGAACCAGAGATGGAAGCTTCTGGAATCCCTGCAGTACCACATGGAACAGAGCTGCTCGACTAGAAAAACCCACTTGGGAGAGGAGTAAAAAGTAAACTTTATTACCATGCACCACTGACACGCGTGGGTGGGCACAGCTGTCAGTCAACCTAATACATAGTCATTTCTATCATTACTGTACAATTTCACTTATTTAATTTTTATCTCTCAACACTTCTGGCTTAGTTGGGACAAGATTCATTGTACCTTTTGAGGCTGTGTTGTTTCATGCTGGCATTAGAAAGTGTGCACACTGTTCCTTTACAGGATTGGAAGCCCCTCTTTGAACTCTGTTTCTTTTGTTCAGGCGACCCTCAACCCAGCCCCGTGCCCGATACCCACGGCCTAGCGCCCCCAGCAATGCCCGTGGAATGACAAGGTTAAGTATCCATAGGCAGGTGCAAAGGTTGTTTCTTATCTCATTGCATTCCTATGCCACCTATTTTTCTCCTCTCCTTTCTGTGGATTCCTTTGTTCATTCATTCACTCGTGAATTCAGCAAATATTTATTGAACTCCTACTCTGTGCCAGGCACTGTGTAAGACTCAGGGAATATAGCGGTGAACATGCAAACACCATCCCAGTTCTGAGGATCTTACAGTCTAACAGCAAGTAAGACAGGCAAACAGTGCCCATAAGCTCCGTGGGCATCACATCTGTCTTGTAAGCCATGGCCTCCTGTCCTGCTGTTGAACAAGCGATGCAGGTGAGAAGTCTGGTGCTATGGTGGTTTGGAGGTGAGCACTAACAGGGCTCTTAAGGGAGGAGAGGTCCAAGCTGAGTCCTGAATGCTGAGTAGGATTCACCCAAGCAAAGGAGTGGGGCTAAGGGGAGTTTATTCCACACAGAGGGAACCGTTGGCACCAAGTCTGGAGGAGACAGAACACTATGATTCTGGAAAGTGAGGGGGTGAGAGATGAGGCTGGAGAGGTCTGGAGGGGTCAGATCATATTCTGGAACGCCAAGGAGCTTGGCTTGAGGCATTAATAGAGACCAGGCAAGCCTGGCAGCTGGTATTTCACTGGTTAATTCCTCCCCTGCAAACAATAGGAAGAAGCACAGGAGATGTTCAGCCCAGCCTGTCAGGGCTGGGGCAGGGGGCGAGCACCCGGGAAAAGCTACCACTTGCTGCTCTGGAAGGACGGTTACAGTTGTGGACCCTGACCTGTGGGGACACAGCTCGGGGAAGCACAATTGTCTCATTATTCTTGCTGCATTTTAGATTCCGCACCTGAGCCCCACTGGAGTGTCATCCCTCCTCTGGCTATTGTTTGTATCTGTTCCTCCACAGGGATGATGGAGTCCTGTACACCCATCCCTTGTGAGAAGGGGAGAAGGGGCTCACCGTGATCATGGTCCATCGCTCTTCACATACTCTGTAGATAGCCTTGCAATTAACTGCTAACCAGGAAAATGGGACAGAGTATGTCTTCACTCAATTTGTTGACTGGGAAGCAAACAGTAGACTCATATAGGCAGCCTAATTGTTCAAACTGATTTACAAAACTCCCTTAAATTTACCCTTAATTATTTTCCTTTTTTTCTCTTGATCTAACCTTTGACCCCAAACAGGTTCAGTATGGCACAGTGGTTAAGAACACAAGGTTTGAAGTCAGACACAAGTGGGTTCACTCCTGGATCTGGTCATCAACAGCTATCTGGGCTACTTATCCTCTCTGAGCCTTGCTTTTCCCATCTGTAAAATGGGGATGCTAGATTCAACGAGACAACGTATATAAAATGTTTAGCATAACACCTGGCAAGTAAGTGGAAGCCATTATTCAAGATTCAAAAAATGTTTACTGAGTCATGTGCTCAATAAATACCTCTAAGGGAGCCTACTGCTTCTTGGTGGGTTTTTCTGTTGGGCTTTTAAATTACCACAAGGGAAACAAGTTTAGGCATGTAGTTCTCAAAAGTATGGTCTGCAGACACCTGGGGCGTCCCTGAGATCTTCTCAGGGGCCTGCAAGGGTCAAAATTATTTTCAAAATAATACTAAGACATTGTTTGCTTTTTTCACTGTGTGGACGTTTGTCCCAATGGTGAGTATGACTGCTGGGACCGTATCACGAAACAAGGCAGTGGCTCCAAACTGTACCAGAGGACATTGCACTCTTTATTGCCATGCTTTTGCAGAAAAAATAAGTCAGTTCTACTTTAGAATGCCCTTGATGAAGCAGTAAAAATTATGCTATTCAATCTCAACCCTTGAGGACATACTTCTTTTTTTTTTTTTTTTACAGGACTTTATTGGTGAACAGTGTGTACTTCCAGGACTTTTTTCCAAGTCAAGTGTTGCCCTTTCAGTCTTAGTTGTGGAGGGCGTAGCTCAGCTCCAGCTTCAATTGTCATTGTTAGTTGCAGGGGGCGCAGCCCACCATCCCTTGCAGGAGTCAAACCGGCAACCTTGTGGTTGAGAGCCCACTGGCCCATGTGGGAATGGAACCAGCAGCCTTTGGAGTTAGGAGCATGGAGCTCCAACCGCCTGAGCCACTGGGCCGGCCCCAAGTCCATACTTTTTTAATATCTTGTCTGACAAAATGGGATGTACACAAAAGGTGCTTCTCTGAGCCAAACCAAAGTACAATGGGTGTCTCCAAGAAAAGCTCCGTGTGATTGACAGCAGTACTAGCTATTTTTCTCAGGGACCACCATTTTTATCTGACAAACTCTGGTTATTCAGGCTGGAGTATAAAGTACTCCACCTACTGGACTGCCTGGCAACCTGCCAGCCTCATCCACAGGGATGTAAACCGTGCAGCTGACACAGGAAGCTTCTTGGGTGCCTGGGGGAGGAGCCCCTGGCTTCACATACCCCACCTGCTCTTGGACTTACATGAGTGGGCCTTTTGGAAACACACAGACAGAAAGTGGTGTATTCTTCCTTAAAATGTCAATATCACCTAGAAGGTTGGAAATCTAAATGATATGTTTGTAAAACATGGTGGTAACATAACTGACCAAGATCCCAGCAAAAGTGCCATTTCAAATTAGATTGTTTCTGCTGTGATAAAATACACAGAACATAAAATGTGCCATGTGAACTACTTTTAAATTATGTGATTCAGTGACATTTAGTACACTGGCAATGTTGCGCAAACATCACCTCTATCTAGTAGTTCCAGAATGCTTTCATCCTCTCAAGAGGAAATCCCACACCCATTCAACAAAGTCTCCCCATCCCCCTCCTCCCGGGCCCTGGCAAACACTAATCTACTTTCTGTCTCTATGGATTTACCCATTCTGGAAATTTCATACAAATGGAATCATACACTACGTGGACTTTTCTGTCTGGCTTCTTTCTCTTAGCATAATGTTTTCAAGTTCACCCGTGCTGTAGCGTGTAACAGCACTTCATTCCTTTTAGTGGCTAAATAACACTTCAGTGTGGATCGCCTACATTTTTGTATTCACTCCTTAATTGATGGACATTTGGGTTGTTTCCGCCTTTTGGCTGTTATGAATAATGCTGTGAGAAATATTCGTGTGTAAGTTTTTGTTTGAACATCTGTTTTCTATTCTTTTAGGCATAAGCCTAGGAGTGGAATTGCTGGGTCATATGATAATTCTATGTTTAACTTTTTGAGGAACCACCAAACTATTTTCCACAGCAGCTATACCATTTCACAGTCCCACCAGCAATGTATGAGTGTTCTAACATCTCTACATCCTTGCCGACACTTATTAATTTCATTTTTTAAATTCTAGCCACCTGAGTGGGTATGGAGTTGTATCTCACTGTGGTTTTGATTTGCGTTTCCCTAATGACTAATGATGTTGAGTATCTTTTCATGTGCTTGTTGGCCACTCATGTATCTTTTTTGGAGAAATGTCTGTTCAAGTCCTTTGCCCACTTTTTCATTGGGTTGTTTGTCTTTTTTTGTTGAGTTGTAAGAGTTCTTTTTATATCCTGGATGCTAGACCCTTAGCAGATACATGCTTTACAAATATTTTCTCCCATTCTGTAGTTTGTCTTCTCATTTTCTTGGTATCAAGTTAGATTTTGAGATCTATTGCTTCTTCAGTACCTACTTTTCTGAGATACTGGCTGTAGAGGCAAGACCTGATTCCTAAGGCCTCCTACAAAGGACCCTCCTTTATCCTGCTTCCTCTTCTTCACACGTCAGCTCCCTCAGTTGGGATCCATGTTGAAGAAGATTCTAAAGTGCTCCTTGGGAAGGAAGACCACATTCGGGAATTCCGCTGTGAGCAAGAAAGGGAGCAGGTAGGATGCCCCCTGGTACTTGCTATGCTTATCCTTTCTCTGGGAGCCTCCTTAGAGAGCTGCTTCTTCTTTCCTGTCCGTCCCCAAGCCCTATCCCTCAATAATTGCCCCTGCTTTTTCTCAGCAGAAGTTGCCAAGTTTTAAACCTTACCCTCCCTCTTCTTTTATTCCCCAGTCTTGGCTCTTTCCCTCTTCCCTCCACCCCTCAGGATCTTTCCCTTGGTGGAAAGTGGAGGGTGAATGCCTAAGAATCAGGGGTGATGTGAGGAGAAATGCCAGCGCTCCCAGTCCTGGATTCCCTTTGTCCTGGAGCCCCGCAGAGGAGACTTTGCTTTTAGCTCTTGTGTGTATGTCTGGGATGCTGAAACTCAGATGCTGCCCGCCCGCCCGGTGCGAGCACCAAAGCCTGTGTTGCCTGTTCAGACGCAAGTGCGGTATTTTTAGCGCAAGGCTCCCACCCCTACTGGAATGCACATTCCCTGGGATGGGGCCACCAGCCAGCCTGTGGCCCCTCCCGGTGCCCAGACACTCCCATTTCTAGGCCTTTGTTCAAGCTGGTTCTTCCATCTGGACTGTTCTTCCCCAGTCTCCTCTGATTAAACTCCATGCTTCCTTCAAAGCCTGGTGTCAAAAGCACCTGCATCAAGAAGTCTCCATCCCCATCTGGAATCCAATTCTCCCTGGACGATTATTCTTTTTTCCCCCCTCCAGTTAAGATGACCACATTTTCTGAACTGAAACTGAGACTCACGCTGTCTCTCATTAGCACAATAGCACTTTGGAGAACAGGTGCAGAGCAAAGGAAAGCAAGCCTGTCCAGGAATCCTGCACACATGATCACTGCCCACACTGTAGGCCTCACACTCCCGGATCATATTGCACGTTAGCTGTGGACACGTCACCCCTTTCCTCCTGCAGTTCTGGGGCAGGAGGAAACACCAGGCCAGGCCAACACCAGGCCGGATGATTTGGACACATCTCCAGGTCCTAATAAATCACAGTTTGTATTGTTTTTAGTGCCCCTGAACTTGGGGTTTTCTTGAGTGTAGGGATTGTTTCTTTCTCATCTCGCCATTTTTCGGCACCCCACTGGGCCTTGCTGGTACAGAGCTCAGTAACTTTTTTTTTGCAGTTGGATGGAATGTCTTCATCAGACAGGGTAAGTGGAGGTTTGTGTAAGGCACAGGGTGGGGGACAGCAAAGGGTCATGAGAGCAGGGAGACTGTCTACAAATAACTTGCCAGCCAATCTTCCCCTCCCTATACAAGTAGGATGCTCCTTCCACAGGGGGGTGTTCCTCCCTTTGAGTCTGAGCTAGCCCTGTGACTCACTCTGACCGACAGAGTACAGCAGAAGTGACACCTCTACAAGGTCTGTCAGCTTCCACTTTCACTCCTTTGGAACCCAGCTGCCATGCTATAAGGAAGCCCAGACTATTTTGCTGGATGGGGAGGCCACATGGAGAATCCTGGAGGATGAGACACCTCGTGGATGCAGAGATGGTGCGATGCTATGATTGATCCCAGTCGACACCAGGTGGAACAGAAGAACCATTCCAAACCTACCAAATCGTGAGAAATAACAAATTGTTGTTGTTTTTAAGCCACTAAGTTTTGGAGCTGCTTATTACCCAGCACTTGATGACTGATGAAGGAGACTCACACGTGCCTGTGAGTAAGAAGGAATGACAGTGGTAACCAACATGTGCTGAATGCCTGCTGGTCACCAGCTTGTGCCGACAACCAATGCTCACCATTTCATTCAATTCTCACAACAAACCCCTTCCCCGGTTTTCACAGGCTCAGACAATTATAGTCACTGTCTAAAGACACACAGTAAATGAAGACAGAGACAGATTCAACTCAAGTCTGTCTGATTCCAAATCCAGCACTCTTAACCACGGATTCGTGCTGGGGGAAGTCTGGCAGAAGGGCACAGACCCATATCTGCTTCTGGATTTAGCTTGGACAGGCCTCCCTCAGAAAAGTAGGTGACACGGCTGGACCTCTGTGTGCGTGGGCATGTCTGGGCAACATTTGGGCTCGGAGTGGCTGGAGGTGTGGCCTTGAAGCCAAACAGAGCCCACGTGAGCCGTCTCCAGGGCTGCCCCCAGGCTCTGTGCCTGGGCCAGTGCTTTACAGGCTGGTTCTGTGTTTGTGTTCACAGTGTCAAGTGACCCTCTACTTCCCTTTCCTGCAGTGGGACACTGATATGCCAGGGCTTTCTGGCGTCTGGCTGACCAGAGAGGCCTCCTAAATACAGGAGTAGCACTCAGTGTCTGGCCACCAGCAGTGGTGGGTGAAGGTCCTGGAGCCTCTGTTTACTGATCTGTAAAATGGGGTGATCACAATCCTAACTCACAAAAACATGGTGAAGAGGCTGAGAGATACAGAAAGTGGATGCCCTCAACACGTGTGCATTTTCCTTTCCAGCTCTTCTTTCTTTTTCAGCTCTGTCACCAGCTCCGTGTGAATTTGGGCAAGTCGCTAAACCTGTCTGTGCTTTAATTTCCTCCTCTGAGCATGCTCAAAAAATGGTACCTATTACTGATGGAGGGATGAGAGGCTCCCAGCAAAGTCTTAGACTCTCCAGGCAATGGAAGAGCGGGAGGTTTTCTGGCTTCCCTTTGAGGCCAGGACTGGACATGGCACCAGCAGAAGTCAAATTCCTTCTCTGAGTCTCAAGATTCACTCTCCTTTCATTTTGTTTCCTTCTTTCATCCCATAACCTCTCATCAAACACCTATTATGTGCCACTGAGTGTGTGCTAGGTGCCAGGAATTTAAAAATAAACAATTCAGTGACCCTGTTTGGATGAGCTCCTCGTCTTGTAGGGATACAGACTTGTGTAGAAATGAGCCACCAGCAAGACTAGGACTGTGTGCTGGGGGTGAGAGAAGAAGAAACCCAAGGAAAGGAAAGAGAACACAGAGCATAAGGAGGCAACTTTCTAGATGAGGTTGTAAAAAAGGACCCAAATCTGACGAATCACAGGACTTCGCATATTCCACGTGAAAATATTGCAAAGGACATCCACATCTAGCCGCACTGTGGTTTAAAAAAGAAAATCATGGCTAAGGAAATACATGACAAGCTTTATACAAAAATATTAAATTTCATTGTATCCAAAGACAATAATCGTATTTTGAAAAACAATAAAATTATGTTTACATAAAACAAGCATTAGGCACGAGGGATGGGCGGAATTCCCCCCCTGGCTCAGTTTGGGAGTCTGAAAAGCTTTCTCCACCCATAAGCAGAGTTGCAAGTTTCCTCAGATTTAAGAGGAAAAAACTGACAAAAACGAAATAAATTCTTGCTCGTTGGCTCGTGCCAACTGTCCCCAGCTTTGTACTGCATGGCCCACTCATTCCTTACGTTCTTCCAATATTCCTGCTCTGGATTGCTGCTGTTTCCTTAGTGTAACTTTGACAATGTAGAATGTCTCCTTGAATGTCTCCCTTATCTTGCAAGGAGGCTCCTGGGACTACATGACCTCAAGGTCCAGCCTTGGTCCAGCCCTCTTGCTCTGCTGTCTCCTTTCTCCTTTCTCCCTCTGTCCTCTCTGGGTCGTGAGCTCTGGGAGGTCTTGGAGGAGCACCGTCAGCGTCCTGGAGAGACCCCAGTGCCAGCCCTGGCTGACAGCCTGACCACAGACTGTCGCCCCCATGCCCACCCCAGCCTCTTAGCTGTGCCTTCCCCGAGGAAAGGCTCCAACCTCAAAGGCTGGCACTGCTGGGTTCAAATCCTGTTCCACACCCAGGTCCTTTGTGACCTTGTCTAAGGTCATTCAACGTCTGACCTCCATGTCCTTATCCAGAAAGTGGAAACAATAATAACCATCTCCCAAGGATAAAGTTATTTCTTGCAACGTGCTTAGCATCATGTCTGGCCCAGAAAAGGTGCTCAGTAAACAGCACCTATCATTGTTGTCACCGCAGAGAAATGCGGAAAGACAAGGACTTCTTGAATCCCAGACAAAAGCGGTAGAGTTTTGGGGTACAAGTGATGCCTCTGCTGCTATTTCACTTCCAGGGACCTAGCAACCCTTGCTGTCCCCAGAGGGCGTCATTCCCCTTCCAGATCTGCTAGAGGAGCAGAGCATTTGTTGACCTGGCCTTTCTACCCCCTTGCTGTCTTATCTGTCTTCCAGAACACTCAAGGCCCATCAAGCTTTTCATCTTACCTTCCCTCCTGTCAAATAATAAAGGGGTGACCTCCAATTCTTAGTGAGTCCCAGAGTTCCTTCCTTCACAGCCAATCAGGTCAAGACCCAGACACACATTCCTCCATTCAAGAAACCAACCAATATTTGTTGAACACCTACTGTGTGCCAGGCACTGTGCTCAGTGCTAACCTTAACCCGAGTCAGGCTGAAATGGATGGACTTTTCCTTCCAGGTTTTGCTGTGTGGCCTTGGGCGTCTCCATTCTCTCACCTGTGAATTGTGACGATAACACCTGTCCCAGGGTTGGGATTAAAGGAGACAAACCACCCCAAGCCATTTCAGAGGGCATGGCCTGCGGCTGGGGCATATGGACAAATGCCAGAGGGACAAGTTATTTGTTTTTTCTAACCACCAATGTATCTAGAATAAGAAGCGAGAGAATCCTCCTTAGCTCCTCCCCCTCTGACCGACCTCAGACCCACTGACCTCAGACCCGCCACCGCCGCGGAGGTGACCAAGAGTGGAGTACATCCTCCCAGACCTTTTGTTTCGCATTCACACAGATACCCACTCAAGGGGATGCGTTTATTATTTTTCATTTTACAAAAATGGCATAAAGTATCTATATTGTGCAACAACCTTGCTTTTGAATTAACAATGTATCATTTCTGTTTCCTTTCCCTGCACACACCGCACACATTTGAACAAAATCTCGGCTCTGGGTCTATCAGGAGGCGCTGCAGTTCTGAAGGGGGAGGGGGCGGAGATCCGGCCCCCCCTTCCCAGCCCTCCCTTGGTCTGGACCTCACCCGTCCCCGGTACCCCTCTATCCCAGCCCCCCTTCTTCCGGTCCACTCTCCCCCCCAGCTCGCCCCAACCCCTTCCCGCGGGCCTCCTCCCCTCCCCCTTCTCCCCCGGTTCCCTTCCCGGAGCCCCAGTCCCGAGTCTCCCCAGGCCCAGGCCCCCTCTCCCGGCTCCCTCCCCAGTCTCCCGGCCTCTCGTCCCTCCCCGGTACCCCTCCCCCGACTCGCCTCCCTGCCCCCTTCTTTCGTTCCCCTCCCCACGTCGTCCGCTCCGGCCCCTCCCCCTCCCGGGACCCGGGCCCCTCAGGCCCGGGGGCGGGCGGGCGGCTGGCGATCCCGGGAGGCGCGGCAGGGGGCGCTGCGCGGGCGGAGGCGCGGCTGCGGGCGGCGGCGGCGGCGGCGCGAGGAGGAGGCCGGAGGAGGCGGGGGCGGCGGCAGGCGGGGGGCGGGGAGCGGAGCGCGAGAGGGAGGCGAGCGGCGAGACACAGGCTCCGAGGCTCCAGCGAGCGACGAGCGAGCGACGAGCGAGCCGGCAGGGAAGGAGCGAGCGAGCGAGCAGCCGCGCCGCCGCCTCGCAATCCGCCGCCATCCCGCCGCCTGCGCGCCCGACCGCCGCCCGACCGCCATCGCCCGGCCCAGTCGCGCCCGCGGACCCAGACCAGGTGGGCCCGGGGCGCGGGGCGCCGGGCGGCGCGGGCCGGAGGGGCGGCGGGCGCGGCGCTAAGATGGAGGCGGCGCGGCCGGGCTTTGTCTGGGCCGCGCTGACTGACGGCGGCCCCCGGGCGCGGCCGACCTTTGTCCGCGAGCGCGCCCGGCTCGGGCCGCCCCGCGCGGGCGCCGTTGGCCCGCCGGCCGGGCGGGGGCTGCGGGGCCGGGCCTGGGGCGGGCGGCCGGGCCCGCTCGCCATTGTTGTGGCGGCGCCGCGCGGCCTCGGCGCGGACGGGCGGGCGGGCGGGCGGCGGGGTCGGGGCTGCTCCTCACGCCGCCGCCGGGGGCCGGGCGGGGGCGCAGCGGCTGGAGGTGCGGAGCGGCCCCGCGGTCCCGGGAGTAACCGTGCCGCCCCCGCGTCCCGGCGGCCTGGGATTATCCCGGACGGTTGTCCCGCACCCCAACCGCACCTGGTCACTTTTAAAACCACCCCCGCGGGGGTCGGGCGACCCCTGGGCCGGAGGGCTGGCGGCACCCCCGCCCCGGGGGGCTGAAGTTGGCGGTCGGGGTGCTGGCCTGGGGGCCCGGGACCGGGGGTAACAGCCGCCGACGCCGTCGCGGTTGCAGTGCGGGAACAAGAGGGTTATTTTGAAAATGCTTAATGCTCTATTGCTGAAAACGTGTAATAATAAACAGGATGTCGCTACCCGGCCCTGCCAGAGGGGTTTTTTCTTTCTCCTTTTTTTCTTTTTCCCCCCTCTCCCTTCTAAGTAAGAAACAGCACTGTTGAGACGGTGGGCCTCTGAGCAGCGGGTTTGCCGGCGGAACGTTGGAAGGTGTTTTCTTTTCTCCCTCTCCCTAAATACCGTGGAGGTCCGAGCCCACCTTTAGACAAGAAGAGGGGGTGTATTTCAAGCGGATGGTTAGGTTGAAGGAAGTCGGAGAAGGGGGGCTGGGGACGCTCTCTCCAGTGTGTCATTTGCTAAATGGCTGCCTGGGAGAAACCTTTAAAAGCCTTTGGTTTATAGGATTGTTAACCGTCCCTGAGATTTTTTTTTTCCTTTAAGGTTTTATGTGCATTTTATGTGGCTTTACACATGCTCCAGCTCGGTTTTTGTAACCATCCATTTGAAGTCTTAGCGTGCTTTCTCCAAATCCGACTGCAGCCATTCAGCCCTGTCTGTGCACAGTGGTGTAAGGTGGGACAGAGGAGGCCCAGGCCTCGGGCGACTTCTGAGCCTTCAGTGGGATAAATAGGGACATTGCACTCTCCACCTCCTGGGGCTGGGAAGATGGTGAAGGGCCTAGCAGAGGGCCTGGCACACAGTTGGTTCTCAATAGGTGTCCCTCCTACAGCTGCTTGTATAACTGCCATCAGGTCCTAGGATGGAAGTTAGCCATTTGTGGTGCCACCCACAGAGCCTAGCCATCCTGCTGATGCCACAGGTGCTGGGCTCAAGCCTGGACAGGGGTGAAAGAATTGAAGACAGAACAGCAGAACAGGCCCCTTGCTTATTCAGTGCTGGGACTGTGGGAGACAAGTAGGGGACAGCAGCATTTGGAGCCCCCCGGGACTAATAGACCTGGAGTGTGTGATACGAGGTCCCTGGGCTTGGATCCCGGGTGTCTGCCCTTCGGGGGCTGTTCCTGCACAGCTAGAACACTACAAGAAGCAGAGGCCCAGGGAGTCCTGCCTTTTGAGGATAACTGCTTTCCTCTGGGAAGGGCAGCTAATCATTTGGGGAGCCTCCGCTTGTTTGGGCAAGCCTGTCTCTTGGAGCTTGGATTCTGGCCCTCACTGGGTTACCTTATGCAAGGCTCTGAGCCTCAGCTCTTGCATCTGTAAAATGGGAATAATTATGCTTTGTTTTAATTAATCTGTTGGGGCTCTTGGGATCCTCCTGTACTATTTGTGGCAAAGTGCTTCCACCTGGAGGGGGTGATGAAAATGTACGTTGTTTTTGTTGGTTACCTAGTTTTCTGGTTCCTTTTTCCTAATTCCTGATCTTTCTCTCCAGTTCTCATTGATGGAACTGTGACCTTCCCACCCCAAATTCTATCCCCGGCTGATGTTTTTATGTCACGTCCATTCAACTGCCTGGAAGCGCCAGAGTGGCTTGGAAGAGCTACAGTGCTCAGCCAAACCTGGCTGTTTATAGGAGACCGTAGGAAGGAGAGGTTCAAGGGGAGACTGACTCCAGTCTTGGCCACCGGTGAGGGTTGAGACCTGGTTATCTCTGGGTGAAACCCCGAGACACTGCTTGGATCATAGTGCTTCTGCAGTCTGATGCGAAATTTGGTTATTTTGGCATTCCTACAACCATCTTGGTTTTGTTTTGTTCTTTTTTTAAAACCTCCTTGTAATCTCGAGCTCCAGGCCTCCGGGCTGTGGGACTGAGACATTTTAACAGGGTCGTGTCATCCTTTCAGTTTTCCCTGCTTCCTGCCTCCTGGCCCATCCTTTCTACCTGATTTCATTCCCGCCCAGTCTGGCTCCGGCGGTGTGTTAGCTGGTGGGTTAGGGAAGGAGATGAGTCTGCTGCCCCTTTCACCAAGCTTTTTGCTGACCTATGCGTTTCAGTTATCCACGGGCTCCTGAACTGCACGGGGAAGGGGGCCTTGTCTGCCCGTTGGGAGGGCCTGCCATCTCCTGCAGCTCCCTGGTCCTCTCCAGTCTCCTTTGAACCCAGATGGGTCAAAGGAAAAGCCTGGGGAAGGAAGAGCCAGAAAACCTTGGGAGAGTGGAATTTCAGGAATGGCGAGTCAGAACTAGTTCCAGCATGGTCGAGTTCCTTGGGCCTGGCTGAGGGTTTCTTTTGGTTCTCCCGTTTGGTTCGTCTGTTCACACACCTCCCTTTTAAATTTCAGTTCTCTTTTTTTCCTGAAGGATTATTTTATTGTACTTTGAAGATTTTTTTTTTGCTTTGCACAAGTACTGACTCACGTTGCTAATGGCTGTGTGCTGGTTAAATCTCTCATTATTCTAGCATTTAAGATTGATCATTTCTGTGTTGGTTTCTATTTCAAACCAGAATAGGCCAGGTAGGCCAGTACATGTATTTCTAAATTTAATAATAAGGCTTCTCTGCTGTCACATGTATATATCTTGTTATGGGTGGGCAGGCATTAACTAGGTCCTATCTATGCTAGATTTTAAAGCCATGTGTTTGCCTTTGAAAATTAAATTTCCAACAGAAATCTGTTGGGCTTTGTGCCCTGAATCTCATATTTTCGTCTGGGCTAGCCAGACTGTTTTCTTTTCAAATCATAACTCGATTTCTTTCTTGAGATTTTTTTTTCTGGAACTTAGGTAGCCTTAGGAACTTGGGCCTGCCATTTAGACAAAGAAATACAGGCATTGCCTGTAGTGCTAGACCTGAGAGAGAGATGATAAGCTTTCTGGTGAAATAATTGTTCATGCCAAGCTTTTAGGTTTCAAAGGTGCCATTTGGACTGGGCCTCTTCGCCTGGGAGCTCGAAGACCTGGGCTTTGCTGCCCGTGATGTCACTGTTTCTATGTGTGGGTGGCACATGGGAAATCTCGGCACTAGGAGGGAGACGTGCCTTGGTGACCTGAGCCCGAAGTCTAGGTTGAGTGTTGTTCTTAGCTGTACTTGTTGGTTTTCCGCATGGCCTGAGCTGAGGGCTGGGTTGCTCCTGTCAGATCTGGCAGCAGTGTGGGCTTGTAAAGCTCTGCATGCAGAGGAGGTGTCTGTGGGCACAGACGGCTTAAGTTGCTGGCGGTCCTTCACATTCTCGGCTGTTTCCTTCCGCTCCCCACCTCTGCAGCTGGTCTTGCAGCCCTGCCCTGTATCTTCTTCCTCCTTTTCAAGAAAACCAGCAGCCTTTCCCGCTTTGTGGTGTTGCAGAAGCAGTCTTTACTGTTTTTTAAATTCACTATCATGAAGCAGATTCTCCTTGAGCATCTACTATTTGCCAGGCATTTTGCAAGGCCTTTTAATTACATTTCCCCCATTCATAAAAGTAACTTCCACTGAAAAAAACTGGAAAACACAGAAAAGAATAAAGATGAAAATAAAAATGCAGATCACCTATAACCTCACCATACAGTAAAGACTGGTGTATTTCTTTCCTTCGATCGTGTGTTTGTTTTTTCAAAATTAGAAAAAATACTATATACACTATTCACAGTTTATAGTTCCTCTTAATGTTATAGGGTATGTAACTATGTACATGGTGTTTATAGTATATATATCTATAATGTTATTTCCCTAAGTTATTGAAAGGGTGATTTTTAAAATAATCACATAATTGCTATTATATGGGTATGACATGGTTTATTTAATCCTGTTATTAGACACTTAGATCATTGTTACCCATTTTTCCTTCTTATAAACAAAATGTTAAGGAGCGTCCTTGCAGGGGAATCTTGGTCCACGTTGCTGATTATTTCCTGTACGTGGAATTTCAGGGTCCGGAGTGTGTCGACGCCTTCAGTTCTCTGGTGGCAGTGTCAGTTTTCTCCTTCAGTTTCGTCTCCAGCCTTGAACATGAGGCAGGTTCCTCCCTGGGCCACTGAGTTCTGGCGTCGCCGTCCTGGCTAAGCTGTTGGAGGAGTGGGGCTTGGGATTTTACTCCATTTACTGGTTTGAGTCTGACCAAGTGTCTTGATTTAAACATTTATTGTCCTGGGGACACAGATGTGGGTGCCCCACTTGTACTCCTCAGGAGCTCATGGTCCAGTGGGGGCAGTGGCAAGTACCTCTTTAAAGAGGCCTCGGGAGCCCCCAGCCTGAACCTAACATCCTCCTCACCCTGTCATGAGTCTTTCCTAGGCACAGACCTCTTTTCACAACTTTATCTAGTTTTTAAAAAACATTTTATTGTGGTAAAATACACGTAACAAAATGTACTATTTTAACCGTTTTTAAGTGCAATTCAGTTCCATTAAATATATTCACAATGTGCAACCACCATCCCCCAGACCTTTCTCATCTTCCCAAACTGAAACTCTGTCCCCATTAAATACGAAATCCCCAACCCTCCCCCAGCCCCTGGCACCCGCCGTTCTGCTTCCTGTCTGTGTATGGATTTGCCTACTCTAGGAACGTCACATAAGTGGAGTCACAGTATTTGTCCATTTGTGACTGGCTTATTTCACTGAGCATAAGTTTTTCAAGGTTCATCCATATTGTGTTCTTCTCAATTCCATTCCTTTTTAAGGCTGAATAATATTTCATTATTTTATAGATACACATATATACATAAATAAAATAATGGAATATTATTTGTCCATTATTTCATAAAACAATGGGATATTTTATACATATACATACGTGTACCACATTTCATTTACCCATTTATCTGTTGAGGGGCGACAGTTGAGAAATACAGAAATAACAGTTTTGTTTTTCTTCACTGAACTGGCTTTTCCCCCAGTGGACTGAGTGCAGCACGAAGCAGGATTCTGTTGCTTCCTGTTACTCGTGGCGTTTCTGTGTCTGACACAAAGTGGGCACTTCGTCAGCTAGTGTAGGACGATCAGTGGAGCTGCATAAGTGGGTCTCGTGGGAGCCCACGGAGGGCAAGCCCAGCTCAGCCTGGGGGCAGCGTGGCCAGGGAACGCCTCCTGGAAGATGTAGCAGACGTGAAATAAGCGCCTCTTGAAACAGCATGCCAAGCCCTGGAGGATTAAAAATGTGTGTCTGGGTTGAAGTCAGAAATGTATGGGCCCCAGAAGAGATCTTGTGGGTCAGCTCCCTTTCCAGAGCTCAAAGCCCTTGGGATGGGAACGTGATGCAAATGCTCGCTTGTGGCTGGTGGCCAGCCCAGGGGAGAGGGCTCGGGCTCGCCTTGCTGGAGCTGCCTCCCAACCTGCTGCAAGGCCATCTCTTTGTATGGAACGATGGGCTGGGTCGGTGCAGGACCAACTGGAAAAAGGAGGTCCTCTCCAGCACTTTCCATGGTTCCTTTGTGTCTTCAGAGCTTTTTTCAGCAGGTGTTGTTTACATAAGTTCAGAGCTTAAAGAACTGCTCTGTTCCCGGCGGTACAGAAAACACAGGCCTGTCTGGGAGGGGCACTGACCCTGCGCCAGGCCGACCTGTCTGTGCGGCTGAATGGCCTGAGTGTTCAGAGATAGTCGGGGCGGGTGGAATGTTGTCCTGAGGCCTAAAGTGGGATTTGCCCCCCATATGTGATTAATTACAAAATTATACATACTCATTGTAACAAAAAAAGGAAAAGCAAGTGTTGGAAGAAAAATAAAAGCTCTTTTCGCTCCAACTGCCCAGGCAGTAACCACTGTTTACAGTTGGTATGTTTATCCTTCTAGATGCGCGGTGTGTGTACAGATACGGCCCTTTGTAGGCAGGCTGTTTAAAAAGCAGAAATGGGATCATACTATTCTTTCTTGCCCTGCAGCTCGCCTTTTCTAACATAGTATATGGAGCATTTTTCCATAGTAACATATACAGATCTGTCACCCTTTCAATGTTTTAAAAATAATACTAGGTTTAAAGAAATGTACAAGCGTGTGAAGAAAACAAAAATAGCTTGTAATCCTATGCCCATGTTTCCAGTGGACTGTTTTTTAGAAAACATAGTTATAAAATTCAAGCTGTATTAAAAGGTATAAAGGCTCTTACCCAGTCTCTGAAAGGAAACCACTGTGAGCAGTTTCTTGTGTTTCCATCCTGAGGAAAAAGGGATGCATGCTATCTGCACACATACTTATGTTCTTAAAGCATGCTGCCCTTTTCACTTGATCAAATGCCTTGGCATGCTCTGCCAAGCCCGTCTAGCAGCATTACATCATCTGTTTTAGCAACTGCAAAGGATATTTTGTGGATATCCTTGAATTAACCCATTTCCGATTGGACTTTGGGGCCATTTCTAATTTTTGGATATCACACAACTTCGGTAAAATTCTGCCAAATTACTCTTCAAAAACATGTAATTTGTATATAATAGC
Source organism: Rhinolophus sinicus (assembly GCF_057876585.1). NCBI lineage: Eukaryota > Metazoa > Chordata > Mammalia > Chiroptera > Rhinolophidae > Rhinolophus > Rhinolophus sinicus. The sequence goes on along the minus strand of NC_142516.1, from coordinate 4,564,584 downwards.
GTGTGAGAGTGTGTTTCTGCAGTGTGGACCCTTCTAGATGAGTATAGTTTTTGTAAAAATCCTGCTGAATTCCCCTTCCCCAAACTGTCAATTTCTATACAATAGTATGTGAGAGTGGGTGTTTCTGAACTGGACCTTTCTAAATGAATAGCCTTCATGGGTCATTTTGGGTGTTCACGTTTCCCAAGTCAATAGCATTCCCTGTAGTCGGTGGAGGATGGTAGGTTTTGATCAGTCTGGACAAGCAGGTCATAGAAACAAAACTTCCTGTGGTCCGCAGTGCAGAAGTGGCGGTGGCAGGAGTTGCCCTGGGCACCTCACTAGGTGAAAGCTGGTGTGGAGCTGAGAAAGGAAAGGGTCGTGGAGAGAGGTGCAGGTAGCCGGGCCACGTGTGATTTTCTGTATCAACTAAAATGATGGTGCCAGGTACATGTTTTCTCCCAGCCTTCAGGCACAAGAGCCTGGCAGAGAAAACGCAGAGACCTCCTCCATTACGCAGTTCACACACAGCCCCTCCAGAGCTTTCTGGGGCTTATATCTCACAGCCCTTGGTTTCGTTGCTGTTAACATTTCTTACTGTGTAGCGTTTCTTTGCAGGCCCGTCCTCTGTTGCGTCTCTTGATAATGGCTGTCTTGCACATTTGCCCTGTCCTGTCATTCAGCCACTTGGTCTCCGGGCCCGACTTTCTGTCTAGTTATTCTAGGAGATCATACTCAGTGACTGGAGAAGTCAGCCTGGGTGCTGTTTCATCCGGCCAGGTGGGGAAGGATTTGTGCTCAGGGAGACAAGTGCCCAGAGGACTTCGGTTTGCAATTACACTGCTCTAGCCCGTGAGGGCTCTTCGGTAGCTTGAACCTAGAGAGGAAGCACCCGAGTTGGGGGTGCTTTGCCTCCCGCTCCGCTGCTCCTTTCCTGATGGGCAGTAGCCCCTGGCTTTGAGGTCAGCTGCCTTCCAATCCAGATTCTACCACTGGCAAACTAGGTGATTAAGGTTATTTTTGAATCTTTTGGAGTCCTCTTTTTGCAAACTGTGTTGGTAGTGACACCTTCCTCCTAGAATGGAGGAGTCAGTGGGCCCTATGCTGAAGTGTTTATGAGATACCTAGATAAACACGAAACTATAAATGGTTCCTGGGTTCGGCACTAGCTGAGGGCCTGGGGGGTTGGAGTAGGCAGGTTTATACACTTGGGGCTTGCTTGTTTACTAGATGTTGGTGATTCTAATTGTGTGCTAAGCCACGGGCTAAATGCTGAAGATTTAGACCCAAATCAAGAAGCCCCTGTCCTTACCTCCATCCCAGACACCTTCTTAACCAAGGGTCTCTCCGTCTCCAAGGGCAAATCCCACCTAACCAGGGCATTTGAGCTTTGGCCTTTGCCCTACACTGAGTCTGTTTTATTATTGCAGAGTTTTAGGTGAATGTCTTGGGAGGCATAAAATAGGTATGTTAAGGCCATTCGTGGGTGCCAGGGAGGCTCCGCGGCGTGGCAGGCTCTGGCCCTGATGTGGCATCAGGCGGACGGGAGAGGATTGTTCACTCTCTCCTCGTACTCCTACCCGCTGTAGGACCTTGAACCAATTTTGTTTACCCCTTTGAGCCTGTTTCCTTATCTGCCAGATGGGGTTGGAGTCTGTCTCAGTGTTGCTGGGATGACTGACAGAATTCCCGGGCTGGTTTCCCACAGTGTAGGCGACCTACTCAGCTCAGAAACAGTGTAAGGTGTTGATTCTATGTTGCTCAGTTTACTGAGACCTTAACACAATGCAACAGTAGCAATGCAGGCTTGTAACTAAAAGCCCAAACGCTACAGGAGTACACAAAGTAGGAAATGAAAGTCTTTCCTTCCTGCCCCCATGCCTTTTTCAGATTAAGAGATAAGCGTTGTCTTGAAAACAATTTTGTTTTCTACTAATGGGAATGTTTTAACTATGCATATGAGTTCTAAACCTGCAGTGACACCGGAAAACAGGATGTGGGTGTTTATAGGTATACCTTAGTGTAAATAAACATAAGTAAAAGGCATGTGCTATATGGTTCCCCAGCAAAATCACTTGGTCCTTTCCTTTCCTGTCCTGTCGTGGGGGTGGGGGTGGGGTGTGCTTTACCACCTTGGATAAATCACATCACATTGGGAATACTTAGCAGTGACAAAGGGTAGATTTGACTCGCGAGTGCTGCTCTCCAAAGATCTTCCAGCTGCATGATTTGGTGCTCAGGTGGGGTGGGGGTAAGGGGGGCTGTGTGTTCTGTGTGTTCTGTGATGTGAGCTTGTTAGGGGGAAGAGGCAGCCCAGTCTGTGATAGTTGAGGAATTGGGGAGAGCTGATGGAGTAGGGAGGGGTCCCAGAGTCCTGAGAAGGGAGTTGTATTAAGAAGAGTAGTAAGGAGTCTGTAATACTAGTTTTGTGTAGATAATAAGTAAATAGTGTGTTATCTGTGAGGGCACGTGTTCCTCTTTTCCCCCTTGTTGAAATGACAGGTTGGCGTACCTGTGAAGGTCCCTGGGGAACTTGGCCCTCGTTTGGGGGTTCTCCCTTTTTGTTACTTCAGAACTGGTCTTGCCTGGCTGGTGGCCCAGTGACTTGCAACCACCCTGGGTTTCCTCTGGCCTCTGAGGCTTGGAGAATAAATCGCATGTGGGTTCTGGGGGCCTAGTCCTTTGGGCTTTGTTGGAGATCATTTCAACCAGTGCAGCCCTGATTAGCTCCCCTGCCTTTGGTATATTTGGATTTGCTTATTTTCGTCAAAGAAAAGGTGGGTTTGTGTGGGGCTGCGTTGCTGAGAAACCGTATAAGCAGCCAGCGCACTACTGCCCAGGCTCAGCCTTGAGATGACCCGATAAAGTGAGAAAGCAGAGTGACCTTCGCCTGTGACTTCCCCCCGAGAGTGGGGGGTGATAGTAAGGAGAGCCACCTCAGCAGTTGTTAGCACGCTCCGATCCCCCGCGCGGCTGAGATTCTTACTCAGCCAGCCTGACGGAGTGTTTCCTCACTTGGAGTAAAGGGAGGCAATACATCCAGGATTGAATGGTCTGTTGCTAAGGGGTCTCCTTTGGGACTTCTGAGGAAGCCACTGTCGCCTCTCTCCTGCCTCCTCGAGGCTGAACACTGGGGGTTGGAGTTGGAGCAGGGCTGGAAGTGGAAGATGGATTTTTTGCTGCTTTGTGGTTAAATGGGCTGAGTTCTTTGTCCCTCCGGGCATTTGCTGCTGGAGGGCGTCTGACTCCTTGGCGCCTGACCTAGTTAAAGGTCTGGGGTCTGCATGCAGCGTGGCTGCTTTCTCTGGGAGGGGTTACAGGTCTCTTTCCTCTTTCTTCCTGCCTTTCAGTTCTTCGTGCACAAACTACAAATGTGCTTCATAGAAATAGCAGGTGGTACAGAAATATTGGCATAAGCATGTAGATACATGTACTGGAGTGTTGGTGGTGGTATTATTTGTCATAGGACACCGTTGGCAGTAATTTCCGTGTGGATTGGTAGGGCAGTGGGTAAATGTGGCGTAACTACAGAGTGAAATACTATGTAGCATTAAAAAATGAGGTAGATCAGCATGCGTTGTTGGAAAGATGACCATAGTATAGTAACAAGAGAAAGCATTGCGTCTTATAATGCAGTTACAGTACGGTGTAGTTATGTAACAGCGTAGTGTAATATAGTTGCAGCACCGTAGTAACTTCCCACATTTGTAGAATACAGATTGAATTCCACAAACTGCTGATAGGTTAGACAAACCCAGAAAAGGGTGTGGAGGATACCCACCAAGTGAACAGTTACCTTTTGAGTTGGGTTGACTTGTTTTGTATACTTTAGTATCATTTGAATTGGGTACACTGACCCTGTGTTAGTAACATGTATTAGTTACAAAGGTAACTAATCACAAAAGTAAGCCCGGAAAATTTTAAAAACCAAGCACATGGGGAGCGGCCTGGGCCAGGACGGGGCTGCCGGTGCAGGGTTGGCTCTCCTGGCGGGAGCACCCCAGGATCCTTCATTTGCTCACACTCACCCTGAGTGTGCTGCTTCCTGGTGCTGGGACCCCAGTGGTTCGCATGAATCCAAGCGATTTAATCACCTGTCTCTGTCTCTGTGAATGGCTCTTGGAAACTGTTTCGTTGATTTGGTTAAATGGAACAATCATTACTAACGCTGTCTCTGATTTCTGTTCTCTACTAAATCAGATTTTACCACGCAGACATAGATTCTGGTGGTATTTGCAAAGTGCTTCTCACTTGCTGATTCACCATTGTTTGGAGGTGGAAAAGGAAGGAGAAACTGAAATAGAGCTCTGCGTCGTACGTATTTCTTTTATTGGTCAGGTTCTTGGTAAATTTTGACCCTGGAGAGGGAGGCCTGCGTGTAGCAGTCTGTCCAACTGTCCATCCCCAGCTGTATATTGAAATTGTCTTTTTTTTTTTCCGCTTGCTAAATTGACTGTATATTCAAAATATGACGCAGGCCAGTAGCTCTTTGTAGACTGCAAGTAGAGTTTTAGCCAGAGTCCTCTGCTGGCTTCAGCCCAGCCTGTGTACCCGTGAGCTAGGGGGCTGGGGACTGACCCCGTGGCCCGTGGAGAAAGGAGCCAGAACAGAGTTTCTAGTTGGTCAGGAGTGATGACAAGGGTTCCTGGGACCATCCAGCAAGTGCTGTGCTCGGGGAGACTCCAGACAGACCCCTGTGGGTGCGGAGCCTGCAGCTGGCATACCCCCGGGGCCGTGGAGCCCTGTCTCAGAGTGGGGTTCCTCACCTGATGCATCGCCCCCTCAGACCCCACCTGCCCCAGGCCAGACTGGCCCTGCACGGTCCCCATGTCCCCGGGAGCGCTGGCAGAGCCTGGTGTGCTGTGGGCGTCTATTTCATCCTGGACCTTAGGGCCCCTTGGTGGCCACAGGGTCATTCTCTGGGCTCCGCGGCATGGAGCTCAGAATCACAGGAGCGGCCGCTGTTTCTCTAGTGCCCAGTGAGCGCTCACACTTCTGGAGCAGACCTCAGACTGACCTGGGTTCCAGATCCAGATTTATAACAACCTTCCTTGACGATAGTGACCTTGGGCCAGTCATTTGACCTCTCTGAGCCTTGGTGTGTTGCCTATACAATGAGGGTACAAATACCTTTCTCTGGATGGTTTATTTTACTTCTTGTTTCAAAGAACTCCTATTTTTAATTCAGTGTCATTCAGATGTTTTCATTACATTTGCCTTTTTCTTCATTAATTGTTTCTGCTGTTCTTCACATTCACTTGTGTCTTTTTACTGACTTCTTAAATTGGGTGCTGAATTTCATTCTTTTCTGTAAGGAATTTAAAGTTTGTGGATTATTAAATTTCTTCTGAGTACAAATTTGTCTTTGTTTTAAAAGTTTTGATGTGTAGTGTTCTTTTTTTTATTTGTGCTATTTTCTAGATATTCTGCAGCTGTGATTTTGAATTTCCATTTGATTCAAAAGTTTTTTTAATAGAGAGTTTTAAGTTTTCTAACAGATAAAGTTGTTTTTACTTCTACTTTCATCATGTCTTTTTTTAATTGCACTCTGGGCACAGATATTTGCTTTTCAGAATTTGGGGTCATCCTTAGTCTCGTATGTAGTCACTTTTGGACCATGATCTAATGATTTAATCAGGTCATCTATCATCTGTTTTGAGTGGGCTTTATCTACTAAGGTGTAGCGATTTCTTTTTTCCCCTAATGTTTTCTACTTATAATGATTTAAAAAAAAATTACTCTGCACATATAGGTTCATGCTAGTTATATTTTCATTATGGCTTGTCTCCCTTACCCTTAAAAAATGACTATCTTTTGTGCCTGTTTTTTTATTCAGCATTATATTTGTGCGTTTCATCCGTGTAGTTTTGTGTGAATTTACTTGTTGTCATTGTGAATAGGATTTGTTACATGGATATAATATTTATTCATTCTAGTGGTGATAGACTTTTAGCTTGTTTCCATTTTGAACTGTCCACAGAGTGTTGCCGTTAACATTCTTACACATGTCCTTTGGTGCATGTATGTACTGGTGTGTGCATGTATGTACGTGGTGTGTGTGTGTGTACGTGGTGTGTGCATGCATGTATGTGGAGTGTCCGTGCATGTCCGTGCTGTGTGCATGCATGTATGTGGTGTGTGCGTGTATGTACGTGCTGTGTGCATGTATGTATGTGGGGGTCCATGCACTACGTGGTGTGTGCATGTATGTACGTGGTGTGTGGGCGTGTACCTGCGAACGGAATGACTGGGTCACAGTGTGGGCATGTGCTCAGCTGCCGGTTTCCCAGTGATTGTCCCACTTGGCACGTCCTCCAGTGGTGCGTGAGGCTTGTCCTCGCTCCATATACTCATTAGTACTTGGTGTTGTAAAGGTGTCAGTTTTACCCAAAATGATCTCTAGATTCCATGTAATTCCAATCAGAATCCCAGCAAGGTTTTCTTGTGTTGTTGTTTTTATTTGGCAATTGACAAACTGCTTCTGAAATTTATGTGAAATGCAAAGGTTCAAGGAGAATCAAAGCTTTATTGAAGAGCAAAGCGAAGGACTCATCCCACTAAATGTCAAGACTTTACAACAGTGACAGTACGGGATGCAGCACAAGGCTAGAAAAGCAGGCTGAGAGAATAAAATGGAGACCTTGAAACAGACTAGACTGAACATGCGTAGTCACTTAATTTATGACAAAGGTGCCACGTGACAAAGGGAAAAGGTGGCCTTTTCCAAAACAGGTACTGGGAAAATTGGATTCTCCAGGTGGGGGAAAAAAAAATGAATCCTCTACCTCACATCACATTCACAATCAGTTTTAGATAGATTATAGAGCTAAACAGTAAAGCTTCTGTAAGAAAACATAAGGGGATCTCTTTATGCTTTTGGAGAAGACAAAATTCCTTGAATAGGACACAGAAAGCATTACCAAAATAGAAAAGATTGATACATTGAACTACATTAAAACTGGTATCTTCTACTTTTACATGTGCTCCAGTAGAATGCAAGAAATACTATTTCCTAATTGCTCAGATATATTAGATAATCTGTCGGTTCCATTTATTCCCTGGAACCCTCTGTCTTGCTCTCGTCAGGACGGGCTGCTCTCGTGCCTGGAGAGCAGCTGCCATCTTGGGCTTCCTTTGGTTGTCATCCTGGGACTTGTCTTTGTTCCCCTTGTGTTGGATCCTTGTTTCCCGGATCCTGTGTGTGTATCATTTGGGTAATTTGAGCATCAAATAACAGCAACCATCTTAAGCTGCCTTAACAACAGCTTATTAGACACTTACTGGCTCAGTTCCGTGGAAGTCCAGAGGTGTGCAGGTGCCAGCGGGGTGGGCCCTGTGTTCCATTTGTCATGAAGGAACCAGCTGTCTATTTGGGTGAGTCACATACCCATTCTGAGCCAGTCACTAGCAAGGGGGATGGGTTTCTCTTGGGCCAGGCATGCCCCCCTCACTCCCAGCTGGGTGTGGGTCAGCCCCCTTAGGCCCCTGGGCTGCCTGGGGAAGGACAAGATCACTTGTTAGGAAGGAGGAAGGGAGACTTAGCTGCTGGGTAGGTGGGCAGGAATGGCCGCTGCCACACTGGCCTCTGTCTTGCTTTGCTCTTGTTTATTAGAGTATTCCCCTGTAACTTTCTGAGCAGGTAAATGTTTTGAGTTTTTTTTTTTTTTTTTTTAATTTGCATTTCTTTTTTTCTTTTTTAAGATTTTATTGGGGAAGGAGAACAGGACTTTATTGGGGAACAGAGTGTACTTCCAGGTCACTTTTTTCCAAGTCAAGTTGTTGTCCTTTCAATCTTAGTGGAGGGTGCAGCTCAGCTCCAGGTCCAGTTGCCGTTGCTAGTTGCAGCTGTCTCAGCCCACCATCCCTTGCGGGAATCGAACCGGCAACCTTGTGGTTGAGAGCCCGCGCTCCAACCAACTGAGCCATCCGGGAGCTCAGCGGCAGCTCAAGGTGCCATGTTCAATCTTGGTTGCAGGGGCCACAGCCCACCATCACTTGTGGGACTTGAGGAATTGAACTGGCAACCTTGTGGTTGAGAGCCCACTGGCCCATGTGGGAATCAAACCAGCAGCCTTCGGAGTTAGGAGCATGGAGCTCTAACTAACCGCCTGAGCCACTGGGTCGGCCCTGTTTTGAGTCTTTGTATGAGTCTGGAAAAGTCTTTTCTGTCCCCACACTTGAATTGGTCAGCTGAATATTGGGTTCTAGATTGAAAAGCATTTCCCAGAAAGGGGTATGATGCTGGTGAGAAGCGCATTGTTGCTGCTCAGGAGAAACCACTGCCATCCTCATGGTTCCTTCCTGGGACCTCTTTTTGGGAGTTGGGGGAGCTTTCAGAGGCTTTCCGTTCTTTATCCTTAATGTACTCAAATTTCACACTGTACCTTGTGTTCTTTTTATAGCCATTATTCTTAGCCCTTGCAATCTTGGGTACTTCAACTCGGGCAATTTTTCTTGTAATTTTTATTTGATAATTTCTTCCCCTCCACTCACCCCCCCTCCCATGCTTCTAGAACTAGTTAAATTTGGACTCCTGGATGAATCCTTTATTTTTGAGTGGGGGAGAGTCTAGCACCATCTCCTCGTTATTTTTTCTGAAACTTCCTTGACTTTATCATCCAATTGTTCCATTGAAATTAGCAAAAATTTAGAAAAGTTTGGATTTACAGGAAAGTTGGATTTTTTGTATACCCTGCTCCCAATCTCCCCTGTTTTAGAGATCTTACATTAGTATGGTGCATTTGTCCCAACTAATTAACCAATATTGGTACATTATTGTTAACTAAAGTCCATACTTTATTCAGATTTCCTTAGTTTTTACCTAATGTCCTTTTTTCTGTTTCAGGATACATTTTAGTTGTCAAGTCTCCTCAGGTTCCTCTAGACTGTGACAGTTATCAGATTTTCCTTGTTTCTGATGACCTTGAGTTTTCAGGAGTACTGGTCAGGTACTTGTCTTGCAGTTGGGATTTGTCTGATATTTTTCTCATGATTAACCTGAGGTTACAGGGTTTGGCTGTCCTATGCTTAATTCTTCCTAGGGCTGCTTGTTTTCTGATTATTCCTTAAGGAAAAAAAATCCTGTTTTGGTTGCGTGGGTGCAGTATCTTCTCTTACTTTTCTGAGGATATTAATTGTATGTTACTTGTTTTTTAAAATCTTTGGTTCCTGGCATTGTCTCTTTCCTCCAGGTTCCTTTGTTTGTTTATTTGGCTTTCGTCTTTTAGTTGAGGTCTCTCAGATACTTGTGGTCTTGGGCACACAGCTGATTGGAAATTGGGTGTGTGGGTCAGTGGGAGTGCTTCTGTGTAGGGTGGGTGGGTGGGAGACCGGCCTTTGTTTCTTGAGCCCCAAGTGTCTGTGTATAGGTTTTCAAAAGAAGACCCCTTCTACCTTTGTCTGGGGTATGGAGAGGGACATAATATGTCTGTTTGCCAGGCTCCTGTGAGGTCAAGCCAGAGGGGGCCTCAGGCTGCCATGGTTTGCTACTCAGGTTTTCACTTAGCTTCTTTTTTTAGCTGCTTTCCTACCCCCTCCCCCTTTGAGCCTGGTGTTCACAAGTCTAGACTTCTCTTGTTTAATTTATCCAGAGGGGAAGAGAGGGGAGGTGACGTGAGAGCCTAGCTGTTGCACATACAGCCTCTCAACCAGTCCTGCTTTAAACCTCCCCTTCTGCCCCCCCATCTTACAAGGTGCTGGTTCCTCCCAGTATCTCCGGAGCTCTCTGACGCTACGCAGTCCTCAGTCTGTAGGATCCTTCAGGCTGCAAAGCCTACTACCACTCGTGTCTGTTCTTTGTCTGGCAAAAATCATGCCTGTCTTTTGGGTTCTATATTGTTTGTGTTCGTTTTAGGGGGTTTTGGAAGGGTGAGCTGTAAATGCCTGTGGTCCTTCTGCCTGGTTTAAACAGAAACCCCCCCACCCCCTGTATTCTAAATATATTTCTGGACATCGAATGGGATTGAACTAGCAGGCTTTTCTGGGGTATGTGCATGCATATAATAGATATACAGCCATATTTATGTACACGTGTTTGAGTAATCGTGTGTATGCATGTTTGTCAGTTACACTTGTAGACGGAAAAGGGGCCACATGTTAAACCTGACAAGCTCAGGAGACTGAAACTAACCACATAGGATGGCGTGAACATAAAAATTCCTAACTAAGGTGGGCCATGGCGGGAAGTCACATCCTTGGCCTGTAGCTTCCTTGACAAAGGTCAATCTCTACCTTAAGTGAGCCTGTCATCTTTTTGCATCTAAGATAACATACCCTTGGAATGTCAGAGTAATCCCTTTTTCCGGACCCCCCCAGGGGGCATAACTCACCACTCCAGAGCATGAAACTACAAAATCTCTCATTGTTATCTTGTTCCTCAAATACCATCTCTATGTGCTGTAAACGCTATTACGGTGTTTCCCTGAAAATAAGACCTAGCCGGACCATCATCTCTAGTGTGTCTTTTGGAGCAAAAATTAAGATAAGACCCGGTCTTATGTTACTATAACATAAGACCTGGTGTAATAAAATATAATGTAATGTAATATAATAACGTAAATAATATATAATATAATACCAGTTCTTACATTAATTTTTGTTCCAAAAGATGCATTAGAGCTGATGGTCCGGCTAGGTCTTATTTTCAGGGAACCATGGTAACTGTCCTGTACCCACCAATGTAAAAGAAGGGTGTGTCTCTCCATTTTACTTTTTACCCAATCCCAGAGATTTCCCACTTTGCTTTCTCCCACCCTCTTAATCTGCAACCAATGGATTTCATGTAACCCTCCTCCTTTGATTCTACATGTAAAATAAGTCGCAAAATGGCCATTTGCTGGAGCATTTTCTCAATCCGTTGAGACTTTGCTTCCCGGCAATTGTCAGTTTAGCTCAAACAAACTCTTACAAGCTTTCTGTTAGGCTGGATGTTTTTTTGTTGACGCACCACTCTCCTGCTTTTTTCACGTGGTGGGTTATGTGGTCTTGGCTCAGCACACCCAGAGCTGCCATTTGTTGTAGTGGCGGCAGAGTATTGCGAGGGCGAGTGGGGGTGTCCGTTCATTTGTCACCACCTCCTCCTGCATGTGGAGAGCGAATGCTCTGTCCTTCCCCTCAGGAATTCTTGAGAAGGGAGGGGACCCGCAGGGGCAGAGTGTGGCGGGAGCCTGAGGAGGGCGTGGAGGGAGTAACTGCTTCTATCTGTTGAATTCCTTCTCTGTGCCTCGGGTGTTCCTGTCACACCTTGTGACCCTTACATCTAGTCCTTCCAACCGCCTTCTGAGGTAGATGTTGTGTCCCCATTGTGGAGAAGAGCACACGTAAGTGGCCCAGGTGGCTTTTGGACTCCTGGCTCCTTCCATCCTAGCCAACTATATAGCAAGAGCGCCTCCATCACCCTGGGAAGCAGGGTTCCCCCGCACCCCCCAGAGGCCCTTAGTTATCTTTGGAGGGGGGCAGGTTAGAGTTGATGCAGTCAGCAGTGGCTGTTCCTTGGTAGACGACAGAGCCGGCATCTGTCTCTCTTCCCTCCAGTATTTTTTCCGGCAGCGTGTCTGTGAGGACTTGGGGTTTGGGTGGGAAGGTGGAAGGGATGCTTCCTCCTGGGCTAAGGAAAAGCACTTCCTGCTTTTCGTGCCCCCTCTTCGTGCCCAGATTCCAGCTTGCTACAGCTGACGTCATTTCTGTGGGAAAGGCTTTGGGTGTAAACACAGTTGCTGCCGCCTGGACAGCTGTGGCTGGCTGGGACGGGACAGCTTCCCCTGTGCCTGGGCTCGGTCTGGCCCTTCTCCCTCAGCTGGACTTAAAGTCAGTTTCATAATGTTTTAAACCAAATAGCAAATCTGTTTAGAATTTATATACAGTGTTTTATGACCTTTATCGCTGACTCTTTAGAAACAGGAAACACAATAGAAGAGAGCGGCAGGAGGCAGCTCATTCCTGTGGCAGCTCGCGCGCCCAGAATTGAAGTGACATGTGCTGGCGCAGAGATCCTGCAGTGTGGCTAGGAGCTGGTTTACTGCGGATAACTTTCTGTATTTCGTTAAGCTTTACAGTGTTTTATCTCAAGCATATACTCTTCTTGTTACTAAAAAGTGTCAGGGTTTCCCAGCGGAGTGGGACTGGGATTGCCCGCCCGCCTCTATGGGGCAGTCGGTATTGCGCTGACGTGGGGCAGTTCAGTGTTATTTCAAACGTGGTCACAGTGGAGAGTTTATCTCAAGAGGGTTTACTGAGAATTAAAGTGCATCTCTGTCTCCTGAGAATTAACTAAAGGGGTCCCCCCCGCAGATCCTAAACATCTGTGAGTTTGTCCTCATGGTTTTGAAGGTCTGCTCTCTGCATCACGGCCCTTAAGCTGTGATGTGCCAAAGTGGGGACAGGTGCCAGGTGTGCCAGCCCCCAGGTTTGTGGGAGCCCAGAGGTGGGCAGACGTTGGAGGCTTTGCTGGTTGCACAGGAGTCTGATGAGATGCAGAGCTTTGCAGGGGCGATGGTGGGGCTGGGCCACAGGCGGGGGACAGGCCAGAGCCAGAGTATGGCTGCTGTTTGTGGGGAGCGAGCTCGGTGTTGCGTGTGTTGTATTTGGTCTCATTTCTTCCTGGCTACCTGTGAGGTGGGTGTCTCTGTTTAACCCATGAGGAAACAGGCCTCAAGGCTGTGGGGTGGAGGTGAGATGCAAACTGTTTTGGAGAGAGAGGTGGGTGGGGGTGGGGGTCCATGTGGAGATGGGCTTGAGGCTGGCTGGCAGTTTAGGGACAGTGTGTTGGGCTAGACGCTTTGGACTTGACCCTGGAGCAGTGGGATGGTGTCGAAGGAGCTCCAGCTGTGGTTTGGTTCTGGCGGAAGGCAGTGAGCGCAGGGCAGGGAGCGCCGCCTGGCAAGGGTGGGCTTGCAGACCTGAGTGTGCAGGGGGCTTGGGGTGGGGGCCTTGTTTCTCATTTTACATTTCTCTTGCTTCCTAAATGTGCTGTCTCTTCACTGGGGGAGGCTGATGTTTTCTGGAAGGAACACTGGGTGACCTGGACCCCTGCGCCCACCCCTTTGTGGTTCCCTCGTGCCTTATTTTCAAGCAGCTTATTCTTGGACAGGTTGGGGCTGTTTCTGCAGGCGCACCACATACCTTTCCTGCAGAAACCTCACTGCAGATAGAAAGATTGGATTGAGCTGTAAACAGCCCGGGCTGCAGCTTTTCAGATGGGCCAGCTCCTGCCCACTAGGGAAAACGAGAAGTGTGGGCACTGGGCTTCTTGAAAGCCAGCCCTGCTTTTCTGACTGGTGCCCTGTAGGGAGCCTCTGAAAGCTAGAGTGTGGGGTGTGGGGTGGTGCTGTCGCTGAGACAGGCAGCAGACACCCCCACCCCCCGCCCCCGTCTGTGCACAGGGGAACTCGTTTTGTTGAGTTCATCTCACTGTAATGTATTCTTGCCACACCTGCTCCCTTTAGACTAGGGGCCCGCCTCCTGTGTGTGTAAAGAAAGTGGCATTGTAACACAGCTCTGCCCTTGGTTTGTGTTGTCTGATTGCTCTCCTGTGGTGCCGTGGAGGCCGTGTGGCCACATAGCCAAACATACTAGCTAGCCCCTCGCAGAAAACATTTGCAGAGCCCACCACAGGGCTGGGGTGCAGTGTCACACCCCCAGCACCTGGGGGCACAGAGTCGGGTACATGGTCTGTGGTCATGTGGTGCCTCCCTTTCGTTCAGTTCTTTTTGTCAGGCGTTAGCATGTTGGAGACGGTGGACTTAGCTTCTAATCTTGTACCTGGCTTTCGGGCTGACGGTTCTTCACGTTTTGACTAAGACTTAACGTGTGTCTTCTCTGATGACCCCGTCCTTTCCTGGTCCGTGCGGTTTCCTGTTTGTTGTGTTTATTCAGCGTGCTGTCAAATTTCCATTCCTGTGGGATCATACTTCCCGGCATGTTCTGTCTAGCAGTGGGATCTTTGCATTTCTTCTATACAGAGACACTCCATAGTCTTCTACCTCCCTCCGCGCCCCCCTCTTCCCCAGGTTGGGGGCTTCTGCTCGTGCCTCACAACCAAGGCACATACGTTTCGGCTGATGGCGGGTCTTCCCCAAATGACATGTCAGTGCTCTGGAGGGTGGCCTTGGGCCGCAGCGTGCAGTGGGTCCTTCATCAGAGCTGGTGACTGAATGAAAGAAAGAGCCACGTGGTGATGTGTCTAGGTGTCCTGAGGGTTGAGGACGACTTAAGAAAGCGGAAGATGATTTTGACCAGATGTTCCTGGAATCGGGGACCTGTGAAGAGTGGAGAGCCTGGGTTTGCCTTGGGTGTAAATCTGGCTGCTGGCAGCACTGGGGTGAAGTACATGCTCTCTGGAGACTGTCTGGTGCCGTGGTGTGTGCAGCTGGGCAGCAAGCAGCCTGCACCTGACTCATGTCAGAACCAGCGCCCGTTTCCTGTTTGCGCACGCCCTCCCACAGGGGCAGCGGCCGGGGGAGTCTGGCCTGGGCTCCAAGCTTGGCTCCAGCACTTGGTAGTCTGATGACCTTGGACAAGTTACTTCTCTATCCTGACTGCACCTTGGTGTCCTTCTCGGTAAAGCAGGCTGATGACATAGTATCTTCCAGAAAGGGCTGTTGTAGGTGTCACTCAGCATCGTGTCTGGCTCGCAGGAGTGCCGGCTGCCACTGTGTTTAGGCCTGATGTGCAGCTGTAGTGGTTCCCAGTGAATTCCAGGCCATCCCAAATCGCCTGTCTGGGTAGGCAGCTGACCCTGGCTGCTAGCCAAGTGGGAGTGAAATTAATCCTGTTACACGGAAGTGGCTTTCGATAAGATGGAGGGCAGGGAGATTTTCCCTCTGGTGGACAGATAGCAGGCAGTCTCCGTAACCTGTTTGACAGGTGCGGCTGCTGTCTGGGGAGGCGGGGCTTGGCTATTAAGTTGCCTTTGTTGGTGAATCTTTCTGGTGGTTTTGTTTCAGCAGAGCCTGGGCCTCTCAGAGGACTTCTTTGGATAACTTGCCAAAATATGCAGACCTGGATTCGTTTTTTAATGTCCTTTTCTTCATTCCCCAAAGCTATCTTCCCCTGGATTTTAGGCCCTTTCCCCCCTCTGCATAATGCAATAGTTTCTTTTAGGCCAACCATTTTCAAAATGCTCTGGGCCCCCCAGGCAATGCCTGGGAAAGGAGAGGGTCCAAGGAGGGATGGGATGCAGGCAGCACTCCAGGCGGAGCAGCCTTGGCTGCTGTGTACTGAGGGTCCAAATCAGATTTTGCTCGGGAAAAATAACCAAAATGAGTTCTGTTACCTACAAAAGGGAGCGAAAGCAGCGTGAAAGCCATGGCGACGAGCCAGGCTGGCTCTGTGCCTGCCTGCAGGGCCCTGGTCCCTCTCAGCCTGTTCTCGTCCCACAGGTCCGAGCGCGAGTCATGCTGGAATGAACACGCATCTGACCCACCAAGAAATGTGTTCTGTCACCTCGGCCGGCTTCGTCAGTCACACCCAGATGTTTGCCTGTACTTCTTTCTGCCATGGGATGAGGCTAGTTGAGTGTGTGTGTGTTTGTGGGTTTGACCGGTATTTGGAAGCTGATTAAACCCCTACTAACAGTTAGTGTTTCTGGGCTGATGTCTGTGAAAACCAGCCGGCAAGCAGAATAGCCAGGTGGGTGTGGGACCGGCCTAAGCCCCAAATATGGCACCGCTTCACCCGAGATTCATCCAGTTGGGGGTACCAAATAACTATACCTGTATTTTGGGCTTTGGTCCGGTGAAGTCTGGCTTAATGAAAGAACCCTCGTGTGCTCTGAAGTCTGGTGTCTGTAATCTGTAAAACTTTGTGAAGGGCCAGTAGCGTCTGCCTTGTGGGGCGTGGTGGCCTCTCGCACGTCCTTCTTCAGGCTGACTAACTTGCCGACCCCTGCTCTAAGGGACAGCCCGGGCTGCAAGACGCTCCCTCTGTGCAGGCTGAACTGTGGAGCGTTACAACCAACAAGTATCACGCCCCCTCCCACAGGTGCTGTTTCCATAGCAGTGGTGACTCAGTTGCACTGCCTGTTAGCGCCCCAGGTCTATATAGCAACACAGAATCCAGTCCCAGATGTGTGGTAAGAGACGGCTGCTTTGACGTAAATCATTTGTATTAATAATTCCATGGCTGTGAGTTACTAATATTGGTGTGTTTGATTTCAGAACCAACTAGTACTTGAGAAATCTCATCTTGGCCCCTCATTCTGTGGATGGGGAAACTGAGGTCTAGAGAAGCCAGTAGTGTGTCCAGCTGGTGCCAAACTTGGTTTAAACGGGGGGAGGAGCACGCCAAGAAAATTGCATGTACGGGTTTGGCACAGGCGTTGTTAGTCCAGTGTGTTCCTCGCCCGCCTTCCACGCGGTTCTCTGGTTGCACAGGTGGAAAGCACTTCACCTGAACATAGTAGGTGCTCAGTATGTGATGAATGGTTGCATTTACTGGGAAGACGAGGTTCAGGCATCTAGCATCTCACAGACAGAATTCTAAATTCCCAGGAGAGTCGCGCACGTTTGCCCAGGGTGTTTCTTTTTTCTTTTTCCTCCCTTTCAGGAGTGCCAGGAGTACAGGGGTGGTCAGGTTCTGGTCTCCTAGTGCTTCCTGCGGGTGGAGACTGGTTAGTTCTCAGAGAAGGGTCGTGTCACCAAGAAGACCCACCAAGAGCTGTCTCTGTCCATAGGCCTGGGCAGTGCAGAATCAAAGAAAGGTCTGTTTGTATCAGTGAACTGGCAAAAGTTTGGAATAACAGATTTGAAGAAGACTTTTTTAGCAGTATCTAAAGAAATAAGAATTTCTGGTCAAGTTTCAGAATTAAAAGATTTGATTTTTAAAAATCAAGCATGTTAAGATTTAAGGCGGAAATTTGATGGCCCTGAATGGCTGGTAGACAATTTTTCTTTCTTTTGCCTTTGCCGATTTGGTTTTTAATTTAGTAAGAACTGGTTATCCAGATTTCAATCAACGATGCTACTACATCTGTAGTCCTGCAGATGTGTGGCTGGGAAGGATGCGCCACTGTTTTTATTTAGAAACGTCTGGGGTTTCAGCAATCTGTGGTCAGGGGCAGCACGAGTGTAGCTGCACTTTAGCGTTTTTAATCCTTGTGCCCTAAAGGTTCTGGAACATGTTTCTTATCATTAGCTCGGCGACCATGGGTGGGTCCCATCAGCTCTGCAGGCCGGTGTCATAGTGCGGGGGTTGTGTCCAGCTTATCTACTTGGCTGTATCCCAGGCACATCTTAGGGCTGGACACGTGGCAGTACTTAACGAAAATATGTTGAATAAATGAGTGTATTGGTTTTCTGTTGTCCGTATAAAATACTACCACAGATGTAGAGACTTAAAACAGCACAGATGAAGTCTCTCGTAGTTCTGGGGGGTCGGAAGTCTGAAATGAGTCTTGCTGGGCTAGAATTAAGGTGTCAGCAGGGCTGTGTTCTGCGCTCCATCTGGAGGCTCGGGGAGAATCTGTTTTCTTGCCTTTTCCAGCTTTTAGAGGCCGCCCCCATTTCTCTGCTCCAAGCCCTCTTCCTTCTTCAAAGAGCTTCACCCCAGCATCTGTTTCTGCTGTCACAGCTCGCTGACTCTGACCCTCCTGCCTCCCTCTTCTAAGGACCCTTGTGATGACATGGGGTTCACCTGGATAATTCAGAATAATCTCCCCATTGCAAGACCCTTCCTTCACTCACATTTGCAGAATCCTTTGACTCTATAAGGTAACATACTCACAGGTCCTGAGAATTAGGATTTCACACTTTTGTCATTTCATCCTACCACAGGAATTGGTGAAGAGTGTTAACTAGTCCTACGCAGGCCCTCGCGTGGTCCGCGAAATAACTCCTACTGGCGAATCAGACGCAGGCTCCGGCCCTTCGCCCGGCCCCTCCCCCGGCCCCTCTCCCGGTGGGCGGGCCCTCCTCAGACCGGCTGGAGCTGGCGTCCTCTCCGCGGCCCATCTGTTTCCCACCCAGGGACCTCTGACAGTGCTCGTTTAAGACTTTTCCCTTTACACCCTGCCTGGGTCAGCAAAACTTTTCTACAGGTGGCTGTTTGGGGGCCACATGCAGTCTCTGTTGCACATTCTTTGTTTTTTTTTAAACAAATATAAAAAAATGTTAAAAAAGCAAAGAT
The DNA here is from genome assembly GCF_057876585.1 of Rhinolophus sinicus. Lineage (NCBI taxonomy): Eukaryota > Metazoa > Chordata > Mammalia > Chiroptera > Rhinolophidae > Rhinolophus > Rhinolophus sinicus. The sequence goes on along the minus strand of NC_142516.1, from coordinate 4,546,485 downwards.
TGTTCTTAGTTTGAGGGCCTTACGGAAACAGGCCCTGCCCAGTGTTTGCTAGCCCGGTTCTAGGCTGCGAGCTCTGTGGGCCTGGGGTGTTGCTATCACCACGCAGCGTTTGCTGATTGTGTAGTGTGTGTGTGTGTGTGTGTGTGTGTGTGTGTGTGTGTGTGTGTGTGTGTTGGGGGAGTGTTTCTGGTTCCAGCCCAATTGATCTCTTCTGTTGGTTTGAGTTGACAGAAGTGTCTAAAAATTAATTTCATCTCATCTTAATGGAGAATTTCAAGTTGATTGACATTTGAGAGCCTATTAAATAGAGTCGTGCTGAGGCACATAAGATGGGGCCCTGTCCTCGAGGGGCTTTCAGTCCAGCCCGGAGGAGGGTGCTGTTATACTTACAACTCCTGGGGGAGGGCCAGGGATTTGGGACACTTTGTGCCCATTAGCACCCCTGGTCATTGCTGTTTGCTCCTGGCACACAAGGCAGACACTGGGGAGGGCTGCTGGCATTGTGTGACTCTGACCTGTAACCTGGGGCAGTGGGCACTTGTGGGCATTTCTGCTGGTTCATTTCATCATGCCCGACTCCCCTGCCAGTATGGTTAGATTCCTGAGCTTGGCCACTGGCTGTGAGTCTCTTCCCCTGGACAGTAGCCAACTGAACCGGGATCTGGGTGAGGGAGTTAAGTGTCCTCCCAGGGAGGCTGAAACCATGTGGGAGGTGATCTGTGACCCCTGCACATGTATAACCAACTCACACGGGCGCTCACCCCGTGGCGTCTATCTGCATTCATTCTTTACGAGCATTTTCTGATACGAAGTATATGCTTATCTATTGCTGCTCCTGAGACAGTGATTGGCAGACGTGGGTATCAGGCAAGGCTTGTGAAATGAACGGAAGGGTGGATACATATCCAGTTTTGCGTAAGAACAAACTTCGTTCCCGTTGGATGGCTCCACGCACGTCTGCGTGGAGGGGTATCAAGTCTGTTTCCCGTCTCACTTTTTGGGGCCCCGGTTTGTAACTGATCTTTGTTCCCTGTGCTTTGTATTTATAAGCTTGGGTCATAAATTACAGTTTTACCTTAAAATCATCTTTGGGGTGCAAAATGCTTCCCCAGCACAGCGGATGTGTTCCTTCTGGCTTCAGAACAGGCTGAGATGTCAAACCTTACTGCTGCAGCTACTGCCTTTTATTAGTCAGTGGGTTTTTGCAGTTACCTCCATTTGTCATTAAAGACGTACATCAGCAAGCCCGACCTGATGCGTTAGCTTTCTTTTCCATCTATTAATTCCAGTGGGAAATAGTGGTCACTTATGCAAGTGTTTATTTTGTGATCAAGTTAGGAACCTATAGCCAGGGCTGGGGGTAGAGTGAAAGGCACTGACGCTCTCAGCCCTTGGTGCTGGCACGTAGCACGCACTCACTTGGCGGGCGCTCACTGAGCATCTGAATGAATGCGTGAGTGAGCAAGTGAATGAACTGCTGAGGAAAGTGCCCACAGACATGTAGATGCCTGTAGAAAATGAGTGGCAGTGGGAAGCCTCTTTCTTGTGGTCTTTCTGAGATTCTCTCTAAGTGGAAATGGCTGGTGTGGCCGGTACCGCCCCCTGCGGGCTGTCCCTGGGGAGCACTTGCTCTGTTTTCCGTGCTGCACCTCAGAGAGCAGTGCTCCTGTGTCCTGAGCACATGTTTCTCTCTGAAAGCTTGGTCTTCACGTTGAAGAGCACACACGCCCTCCTGTTCCTGGGTGATGACTGACTGGGGCTTCCTTTGATTTGGTTTTGCTTGTCCTTGCAATGCACAACCTTCCAGAAGGGGCTGTGTGCCCCCCCCCCCCTTCTGCCTGCCTTGTTTTTGTGTTCCATGGAGGTGCTACAAATGATGAGCGTTTATTTTTCCATCTTGAAGAGAGGTCGTTGACTTGGAGAGAGGGCTCAGTGTGCGAGAGCTCACATTGCAGTGCCGCTGAGGAGCGGTAGACTGCAGCCATTTCAGACAGAGCGAGAGTTCTCAACCTGGGGTGGGGCTCAGCAGGTCTACACAATGCTCTTTAAATGGGAGCAAAACTGCCTGTGCGTGGCAGGGGCGTTTTTCCAGGGACGGAGTCCAAAGCTTTCTTCAGCTCTTCAGGGAGATCCGTGATCCCCAAAAGATTTAATTCACAGGATCACAGGTTATCGTGGATTGACACTCTTTTTCTCTCTCTCTCTTATTTTTTTTCATTTCAAAGGCAGATCAGGAGCGGTGCCGAGAAAAATTTCCTTACTAGATGACATTTCATCGCAATGTCCGATCGTTTGGGGCAAATAACCAAGGGCAAGGATGGGAAAAGCAAGTATTCGACTCTCAGCCTGTTTGATAAGTATAAAGGAAAATCAGTAGACGCGATCAGATCCTCAGGTAAGACCCGGGTGTGAGGCCAGCGCTGCCACTGTCCCTCTAGTGGGAAACTCCACATCACGCACCATGAACACCCCGAGTTCCCCATCTGGTCAGACAGATGGGGTCCGTGCAAGTCTGTCTGGGCACCTAGTGGTCACCCACACGTGGTGCTGGGAAGCAGAAGCCCCCTTTGCTGCGACCTGAGGTCTGATTTCAGACCTAGAATACCTTGATTCTGCTGTAGTGGGGCTGTTTCCCCCTCTATCTGATCTTATTGAAGCCATGGATATTTTTAGCCTGATGGTTAGAATAGAGCTTAATTTGCATGAGAGTTACCCAGTTTATATTTCACGGTTCCAGTATTCTGGAACTTGGTGGGAAAAGTGCCTGCTGATACTATCCACACCCTGAGAGGATTTTGTGAATGTTGGAGCCCTGCTCAGACTTGGCTTGGGTCTAGGCCGAGGCTGGCCTTTCAGTCATGCTGTAACGAGGCCAGAGCAGTCTCAACTTGCAGAGAAGTGGTTACCGTGTGGGGCGCAGGTTTCTGGGCCTGGCTCCTCACCCGTGTCATAAACGCCCTGAGCCTTCTCCTGCCTGCTAATGAAATGGGAACCTCTGCAGAGATCCCAGCAGGCCCTGTGTCTCTGAAGGCCTCGGTGAGGGGCTTGTAAAGTGACCAGCACACACCGCTCGTTTGTTTCCACGCAGCCCACCCCTTGTTTGTGTTCTGTTGCTTTTGTCGTCGTCACTTTGAGTTTGAAAAAGCAGCGGAACAGTTCTGGCCTCTTCCTTCCATAACTTTCCTGTGCACTGTTTCCACCCCTCTTCCTGCAGTCATTCCTAGACATGGCTTACAGAGTCTCGGGAAAGTTGCCACAGCCCGGCGTATGCCACCGCCTGCGAACCTGCCAAGCCTGAAGTCTGAAAATAAAGGAAACGACCCCAACATCGTTATAGTACCCAAGGACGGGACGGGATGGGCAAACAAGCAGGATCAGCAAGACCCAAAGAGGTGCGAGCAGAGGGCAGGGGGTGGGTCCAGGGCCGGGCTTCTCACAGCGGTGGGTCCTGGGCCGGGCTTCTCATATCGGTGGGTCCTGGGCCGGGCTTCTCACAGCGGTGGGTCCTGGGCCGGGCTTCTCACATCGCTCCAGCTCCCTTCCCATCTGCTGAGGGCAGCGAGGGTCTCCTAGCAGCAGAGCTGGAGAATGGGGAGATTCCTAAGGGACCATCTTTCTCCTGACTCCTGCTGCCCTGTTGTTTCTCACTCCCTTTCTTCAGTTTTCCTGGCTCCTGGAGCCAGTGCAGCAGTGTTTTACGGGCTACCTGATCCGCAGTGACCAGTGTCCCCTGTGCCTTCCTAGGGACGGACTCTCTACCACAGAGGAGCTGATGTAGTCCCTTAGGAGCCACTCTATTCTGGTGGTCCCTGTGCGCTGGGCTCCAAGTCGGGAGGCAGTCATTCCAGCTGTGGGGCCAGCAGCCTCCAGGTTCCCCACGCAGACCCAGTTATGGAGTAGGACAGCCTAGCATCCTCGTCATCCAGGCTCACCAGCGGCCTCCCCCAAGGCTCCCCCTGTAGCACAGCACTGTGGGAAGCCTTCGGAGGCCCAGTGTCTGGCACAAAAGCCATCATTAGAGAAATAGAAAGTGTAGGGGCTGCTGCAGCTTGGTGGGGCTGAGAGCACGAGGCCGGGCTGCTTCCAGCTCTGCCCGGGGCCCACAGGCTGGGCCACCCCTCAGACATCTGAGCCTTCATCCGTGTCCTTCCACCACGAGGCTCCTCCGACCGGGTTCCCGCCGGTGAAAAGCGCGTCCAGCAGCAAGGATTTGGGATTTGTGCAGGGAAGACTGAGGCGGCCGGGGCCTGCTGAGGCTGGTAGGCAGAGTCCCGCTGCTGGGTTTGCCTGTTCAGGAAGGAAAACTGACCACCGGCCTCAGGCCCCTGGCCCTGCATGTCATGGTCTGGCCGCTGAGGCTGTGATCCAGATGCAGCTGCCTCCACTGTCCTTAAATCTTACCGGAAGTGGCCACGGAGCATTTGTAAAACTTCCCTGTGGTTCCTTCAGACAACGCGTAGAGAGTGAGCAAATAACTCAGTCAGGTGATCACAAGGCAGTAGCAATGGAAATGGGGTCTTAAAAACTATTTACACACTTTTCCTGACAGTTTGCTTTAGGGATCTTACTGGTGGATGGTGTAGTGTGACTCTTGGTTGGACAGACTTGTGTGATTTCCAGCCAGGTGATTTATTAGCTTATGGAACCTAGAGAATCATTTGCCTTCTGAGCTTCAGTGTCCTGTGAAGTAAGATAATACATAGCTCCAGGGGTGGTTACAAGAGTCGATGAGATAACACAAGCCAGATGCTTAGCACAGACCCTGGCACAGAGGACGTGCGTGGCAGCTGTCAGCACTTAATTGTCATGCTTCTCGTCAAATGGTGGGCACTACAAACTCTGTAATGAAATAGATATTACACATTTCAGTGGAAGCATTGAAATCCCTGTGCTGTCGGAAGTTCTAGAGGGGGACAAAGCGTCTCTCCCCTTCTCCATTCTCACCCAGCACTGGGACACAGAGTGTGAGGCAGCTTTCAGGCGGCCAGTCGGGCACGTCTGCCAGGGCAGAGGTCAAGAGTGAGTGTTGGAGAAGGCAGAGCCCCCAGGCCCTGGTTCTCTGCTGCCCCTGGGCCACACCCTCGCTTAGGGTTTGGGGGAGGTGGGGGGGGGTGGGCGGGCGGGCGGCACAATTGCTTAGGGTTGGAGAACACAGCAGTGACACTCCTTGGAAGCTCCTGTTTGGGCAAAAGGTGATGTGAGAAGGGGTTCAGTAGCCTTCATTTTGTAATACTCACGGATGGTGGTGAGTTACTCAGCTTAAGTAAAGGTGTGGAGAGTTACATGTAGGGTTTGGCTTTTGCTTACAAGTGAACCACCGGCAGTGGGTGGATTTTGGCAAGTGACGGCTGCCCTCCTGAATCTCATCAGGCGGAAGGTTGACTAGCAGGAGTGACAGAAGGCTCCCGAGTCAGCGGGAATCGTCCTTCGGGACCTCCTGAGTAACTCTCAGGAGATGACCTGTGCGTGTGAACCGACTGACGCACCTTTTTGGAAGGGCAGTTGGGCCGTGTTTTAAACTTCAAAACGTCTTTTGATCCAGCAATTTCTGTTTCTAAGAGTTTACACTACTGAATAATTTATACAAAAGTGTGCAAAGATATTTATAGGAAAATGCTCATTGGAGTTTTATCTGTAATATAAAAAAAGTTGGAGATTGGTTAAGTTATGGCCCATCTGATGGTACTGTATCATTAAAAGAAGGTAGATCCCTATGTATTGTCATGAAAAGATGTTAGAGACAGTAAGGAAAAAACGAGCTACAGAATTGCATGTATGGCGTTATCACACTTGTGTTAGAAAATACTATATTGTGTAGAGAAAAATCTGCTTAGTTTCTCTCCACAGGATGAGATTGTGACGAATTCTGTGTTATATGTGTTTATACATTTATTTTTACTATAAGCATATATTTCTTTTACAAGCCAAGGGAAAGTTAAAAAAAAATCTCATGTTTCAAAGCAGGCAGCCCCCTGAGTAGCTGTGAGCTCATGGTCCAGAGGAAGGGCTCGGAGCCCGTGCCCTACAGTGACTCAGTTTCCCCATTGGCAAATCTGCCATCTTGTCATTGTTTCCAATGAGCGTTCAGTTTTTGCAGACAGGAGGCTCGACAAGAAAGCAGAGGACTATTCTGCGCTGTACGGTGGCAGTGAGTAGGCCTCAAACGTGGCTCCGTTCTCAGTCTTGTCAGGATAAGCGTCTGCTGGGGAAGGTACCGTATCTATTGGCCAGGGGAGGTCTTGCTCCCAGTGAGTGGCTGAGCAGCTGCGGATCTTGGAAATGCAGAGGGACCTCGTATCTAACCCTCACTGTGTGTTGTCCTTGTCTAGTTCCAGTGTGACGGCCTGTCAGCCGCCGGAGTCGCTGCCGCAGCCGGGTTTGCAGAAATCTGTCTCCAGTTTACAGAAACCGACACAGTCAATCAGTCAGGAGGTAGGTGCTGGGGACACCCTCCTGATGGTTGCCCAGGCGTCGGAGCCCCTAAGCGCCCTGTTGATGGGATCTGGTAGGAGCTGTCACCGAGAAGGGTGGCTTTGCGTCACTTGCTTATACCTGAGTCAAACTTGATGAGTGACTTTGGGAAATGAGCACAGGAAATTGTCATGGTTACTGATGAGGTAATTTAATCTGCAGCTTCCAGAGAAAGACCCCAGAGAGAGAGAGAGTGGCACAGACACCTCGTGTGATTCCTGTTGACTTACACGGAGGTGAGGTGCTCAGGCGAGCTGCAGGCTAGGTCAGGGCTCCCCCACGTGTCCCCATGGAAACCGGCGCCATAAGCAGACAGAGTTAGGCCACAGTGGTCAGGTGAGTTTGAGAAACAAAATTAAGCAATCTCCATTGCTGTTGTCCTTCTCATCGTCTTTAATAGGCCGTGTCTGCTCTGACTTTCTGAGAAGAGGACAGAAAGGACAGCAGTCCCCAAACTGATTGGTCCCAGGAGACCTGTAACGATGCCCGTAGGGATAGGTGGTGTCTCAGAACACATTTTGGGAAGCAGCCAGCTATCATCTGTCATTTGTTGGTGCATTTAAAGTGTTTTTCTAAACAGAAAGGCATGATTGAACTAAGTGAGAGCTCATCAGATACTCAGTCCTTCCAAGTCTGTCTGTGGGTTACAGGTCATACTTCGCTGGTAGCTAGAAACCTAGATGAGAATTCTGAATCTTAGAAGATCAAAAGAAATCTGGGCACAGATACCTAGCATCCACCAGCTCTCTCGAAAACAACTTGAACTACCATATTTTAGTTTTGTTTTGCTTCCTGGGTAATGGGAGTTCTGAGACATCATCCCCGATCTGTGGGGGTGAAATTTATAGCTTTGCCGGAAGGACACCCTTTCCCACCCAACACTGAACTGTGCTTTTGAAATTAAAGAAAAAAATCATACTCACGTGAGACTCCATATTCATTGGCCTAAATCCACTGGGTCCTGTTGACCAGAGTATGGAGAGTTGGGTTTGTTTGTTTCTCAGCATTTGAAACTCAGTGAGATTGTGAAGCCCTGGTTCTTAGGCCCTGGCTGTACAGCTAACTCACCTTTGGAGCTTGTTGGAAATCCATGGGCCACGGGAGAGTCTGGATTGGGGCCTGGCATCTACTGAACTTGTTCAGGGAGCCGTCAAGGAGCGCTGTCCTGGGCTGGCACACACCATCCGCCAGTGCTCAGCTTCTCTCAGCTCTTGCCTGGTTTTCTGTCATATGTAGAGGTCGTAAGAAGAGACTCCCAGTATTTTCCAGCTTCTAAAACCTCGCCTCACATTTTACAGCAGTTCTGTTCTACTGTTGGGACAAAGTTTGCCAGCAAAATTAGTAACCCCCCCCACCCCACCCCTGCCCCCTCCCCATCCCCCGCCCAGGCCCTGGCTGCATTCTCTTCCAGTTTAGTGCTTGTGGTGGGTGAGGGCAGGGCCTCATCCCTGTGGCTGCAGACACCCAGCGGGAGGCTGTGGGTTGGCCCCGGTGCCGCTCTGATTCCTGCTGGGTCTGGAGGTGCACCCCTTCTTGAGGGACCATCCCAGCTGCACTGCCCCCTTACGTGGTCTTGTGGGGGAGACCTGGGGCCATTCCAGGCCACACGTCAAGCATTCAGGGCAACTCCTGATGAGCAAATGGATTGTTAGACCTGGTCAGCTCTGCATTGAAGATGAGGGACAGCCGTCTGCCTTGAGTGTGGTTGCAGTGGTGGTGGCAGGGGGAGGACGGGAAAGGAGGGGTGCGTGGGAAAGGGTAATTATGTACCCTGGTATCTAATCCAGTGAGTGATTAATCCAGTGAGTGATGGAACTTCGCTGCTGCAGCTTTGTTTTTGTATCTTTACCTTCACAGTTGGAAGGGGAAAGCTGTTAAGTTGAATGTTGTTGAGAAAGGCAGATGTGCTCAGTAGATGGGGACCAGAAGGGGCTTTGGACACAGGCAGGGTGGGGACAAGCCCCAGTCCTGCCTCTAGTTGGGTGTCCAAGTCAGGTTACTCCTTTCTAAGCCTCCGCCGGGATATGACTGGAACCTTCCCGAGGCGTGGGCCGGTTTGCTTAGGCCGGATGTGCCTAACATAACGCCCTCAGCTTTAAGCAGAGGTTAGCTGGCAGGACTGAGTTGGAGCCAGGCGCATCCAGAGGGGAGGAAGGCCTGTCACTTGGGGAGCTGTACCTTGTAGAAGGATAGCAATCGTGGAAGGCGTGTGGCAGCCCATCCGGTGGAAGGTCAGGCACGGCGGCTCTCCCGTGTTCATGGTCCTCTCTTAGCAGTGGCACGCAGTTTTTGGGAGACATGCTGGAATTGGAGTTTGTTCTTTGTCTCTGTAGCAAGACAAGTGGCTCTGTGTGGGCAGGACAGGCATCCTGACAGTGTTCTGATCGCAGCATGAAGCAGGCGGATGTGGGTTTGCGTCCTGGCTTTGCCGTATGACTGGCTGTGTGACTGGGCCGGTCACTTCCCCTCCATCCTGCTCCTCATCTGTAATGTGGGCCGGGCAGCTCCCGACAGCCGGACGGCGGTGCCGAGTGGGGTGCTGCGTGGAAAGTCCCCGTGGCTGGACACTGCCCGGACCTGTCGGGTGGTGATTGAAGCCGAGGCGCGGCCCGTGGGCACCTTGTCCTGACAGCCCAGTGAGTGGCTGGCAGACCGATGGGCTGACTCTTCCAATTCTCTTTTTGCAGAATACAAATTCAGTGCCAGGTGGACCAAAGTCATGGGCACAGCTGAATGGAAAGCCAGTAGGACACGAAGGTGGTAAGTGAGTGTGTGGCCTTGGGGTGGGTGGCAGGAGGGATGTGTACCTTTTCTGGACTGTTCGGTTGGGACTAGGTTGTCGTTGGTCTAAAACTTTGTGGAGTCGCTGATGGACTCTCTTACCTGAGAGTTACTGCTCTGGGGAGCCCTTGCCTTTGCCCGGAGCTGGATGCACAGACTCTGCAAAGCCTGTCAGCTCTTTGAGTTCGCTGAGTATTACTGCTAAGACATGCCTCCCGAGGTGCTCAGAGGACACTGGGCGGCTAATTCAGCGATGCTGCTGCTGGAACCGATGCCTGCTCACCCGCGTTGCCGACACGCGTCCACCTCTCGCAGGAGGTGTGGCAGGGGGTGGCCTTAGCTTTGCGCCTGGGCGAATAAATCAGCCAGCGCTGGGGACTGAGCTGCCTGCTGTGGGCAGTGGCTGCAGGGCACTCAGGGCTGTGTGGCATTTGGTACCACTGGTGCTGTGCCTGACCCGGGCAGCGCTTGGGAGTCTGTGGTCTGCTGAGCTGCTGCTGCAGTCATTAGGGGATGGTGGGGGAGACCAGCGGAGGGAAAGGTGTTCGGAGTTTTCAGTGAACAAACAAATGCAGTGGCTTCCAAGGCAGGCCCCCGCGGTTTGGGTGAGGGAGCGGTGGGGCCTGAGTGGAGCGTTACCAGGCTCTTGTCCAGTGACCGGGCCCTTCCAGAGTGCAGGCCCTGGGTCAGCAGGCCTTTATGAGAGAAGCCCAACATCCAGAGTTTTCTGTGTGAGCTCTTCTCATTTTTCAGTGTGAGCTCAAATATTTCTAGCACACTGCACATAAACTAGGCGACGCCTCCCAGCTGGAGGCAGAGTGTGAGCGGTTAATGCACGATTACAGCTGCCTGCTGCCTGTCCTGGGGTCCCTCTGCCTTCTGTGTACCCATGCCAGCCAAGTCTTCACCAGACTTTTCTTTTGTAGCTTCTATTAGAAAAATAGCTACATGCGTTGTCCCGCCTTCCCCTGACCTCCTCCGTCCCCATGCCTAGAGGACGTGCCCCTTCTGGGCTAGAAACACGGTGTGGTTGAAGGCTGTCTCCTCCGCCTCCAGTGGGGACGACACGTTTGTCAATGTGCCAGAGCAGCTGTGGGCACAACCTCAGTGCTCCCGACATCACATGGGGCAGAGGAAGCTCGGGCCTCATTCATTACGGGTTCTCCAGTCTGCAGGGGGAGGTGGAGGGAGCAAGGTAAGCTGAGGGGGGAGAAGGGGCTGCGGCGAGCCCCCTAAAACCAGGTCTTAACGGAGGCTTTCCAAAGAGCATTCACTAGACTGTTGACAGTGGTTCTTTGGCTTTCTGTAGCGTGTCTTTCTGTAAGGTTAGAGTTTTAAGTAAATCAAATGTGTTAATTTTTATTTAAAAAAAAAAAAACTACAAAGACTAAAAAATAGTGTAAATTGCAGAGCCATTTGCCGCTGCCTATCAAAATATTAACACATATCCCCTTTGACCCAGCAGTTCCACTTTGGGGAAATCACCCTATAAAATACATAGCCCGTGTGTGAAATGACATACACAAGATTATTCATTACAACATTGTAATAGCAAAAGATTGCAGTCACTTGAAATGCCCATCAAATTTTGGTATTTTAATGAAATACTATTTGGCTATACGGAAAAAAGGCAGTTTTCTGTTGATATGGCAAGATCTCTAGGGTATATTCTTAAATGAAAAAAAAGTGCAGAATAATATGTAGAATATGTTACCATTCATACAGAAACGGGGGTGAGAAGAAAATATGCTTCTGAAAAATGTATATGCATTTTTAAAATAATCTCTGGAAGGAAACATGAGGAAGGAAGGGAGGGAGATTGGAAAGAAGGAAGGAAAGAAGCGGGAAAGTACCTGCTTTTTGAGGACGTCTGACACGGGCAGCTGGGACAGCAGGATGGGAGGAAGCGTTCAGTTTCTACCTTTCTATGGCTTTTTGTTTTTTGACCTTGTGATTGTGTTACCTACAAAGGTAAAACGATTTAGAAATTCTAAAACAGTACAATACTCTGTAAACATGTGGTAGCTCGTCTGGGAGATGGCAGCACCCAGTAGCCCCAGAGGAGAGAGCAGGCAGGTGCTGGGCTCAGGCGGGGCTGAGGTGGGAATCAGGCTTCTGGGCCCCCTCGTGTACTGGGGTCACAAGTCCCTGACGCCAGCAGGATTTGGAGGTGTGTTGCCCACAAACATTTTCACAAGAACTCTTCCTGAGTTGATGGACTCTCTCCATGTAGAAGCTGGTCGATTGATCTGCTTCACCTGCAAGGACCCAGGAGGCCTGATTGTGGGGTTCAGGCACAGGCCAGAGGCTCGGGGCGCATGGGCTCTGGTGCTCCCAACACCACCAATGGCTCGATCTGGGGCCTTAGAAGAAGCCCCTGATTTTACTGCCATGGTTTCTCATGGCAGACAACAGATGGTACAAAGGGTTAGTGGGAGAACGTTACTGAGCATTGGAAACTTGGGAATGATACTACTCTGGTGTGAGATTTGGGTTCTACCCTTTTCTGTGGAGCGTAAGTTTATTGCATGCTTATAGTAATACCTTCATGACTGTTACGGCAGAAAAAAGTACTGGGCATTTGCTGGCCTTTTTTTTTTTTTAAACTTCAAATAATCTACCATATTTTTAAAGCATAACTTTCATATTTCATTCTTGCCTGTTCTTAACATAATGAAGTGAGTGTGTGAATCAGAATCCCCTTCACAGAGCAGTGAGGCTCCTTGGGGACTGTCTCCCAGGTTAATCATTGGTGAATCATGATATCACCCTGGTGGGTTTTTTTGACCCTGGCTCCCTTTACTAGGTGGGGTGGCGAATGACTGCCACATCTCACTAACCCCACGCCGTCTTTCTGGTGCGGTTTGCCTTAGCTAACAGGTCCATGAATCAGTGCCTGGAGTAACCCGAGGGGCAACTGGCGTGACTGTCTGGGGAGAGAGGCAAGTGGTAGTTGGACGCTGTGCTGTGTGATAGTCCTGTTACTAAGTGCATACGGTGTTGGACATGTGCCGCGTGTGCCACAGGAAAGGACCACATCCCACTCTGGACCCTAAATTGCACCCTTTATTATTATCTGTTCATCCAGAAGGTGATTGCAGGTTCCCACTGCCAAGTGCTGTGAGGGAGAGGAGCAAAATTAAGAAAAGCCGCCTTCTCTAAAGGAGTTTATAATAGTGTCGGGGAATGAGTGAAAGAAGAAATTGTCCCCGGGATTACAAGAGTAAAATGTTTGGCCTTACAGGGCTTGAGGAATTTTGTAGAAAATGAGAAACTGGGAAGGACAGACAAATGAGAAGGCACTGATGCGTGTAATCTAGGGCCCAGGCCTGTGGGGAGGCTCGGGGTGGCTTTGGGGCACCTTCGGGTGTCATCACCTCCACCGGAAAGCAGTTGACTTCCTTGTGCCAATTCTACCAAAAACTGCTCTTGTTTGCCTCCCAGGCTCCCAGAGGGACCTTACTCCTCCGACCAGGAGCTGGGGAGCATCTGGGCTGGAGTCACCATGACATCTTACCTCCTGCCCTTGTAACCAGCTCCTGTCCCTTAGCTGGCGGGCGACTGCTGCAGTCTGCTCTGGGGACCCTTGGAGAGGCCTGGTGCCACTCTGCTGGCACAGATGCCAGCGCAGCACTGCGGCCTTCAGATGGGCCCACTTCCGGGCAGCGTGGCTTTCGTGTGCGGGCCTGCTGAAGCCGGGACCTGATGATGCTGCTCTCACGTGCTCCATAAGTCCTTCCGGTTTTCTCGGCAGGTTTAAGGGGCTCAAGCCGACTATTATCCTTCTCTCCCGAGGAATTTCCGACGCTGAAAGCAGCTGGAGGGCAGGACAAGGCTGGCAAAGAAAAGGGCGTCTTAGATCTGTCGTATGGGCCAGGACCAAGCCTCCGCCCTCAGAGTAAGTGCATGCAGCCCTTGCCTGGGCACATGTGGTTTCCCCTCTCCTGCCCTCTTAGAAGTGAGCCGATCCCCAAAGAGCCACAGGTCCTGGGGCCAGGCCCCCTCCTGGAAAGCATGGCTGTTGACCTTCTACTTGACCTCTGCATCTGTTGGGCTGGTCTGGAGATCACTCCTCCATTCTTGTCGTTAGGTTGGGCGAGGCCTGCCCGCCTTTCCAGCTGTCATCAGATGTCATTCTGCTGTGCTTGTGCGGTCGTGCTGAGGACGGACCAAGGGCCACCTAACCTGGCCCTGACTCACTGGTTTTCTAAACCAGTGGCTCCCACACCTGGGCTGAGTCCTGTCCTGATCACCTGGGGAGTTGGTTAAAAAGTCTGATTTCCAGCCCTCCTCACCCCCAGCCAACTCAGAATCTCTCTTTTTTAACATGTGCCCCTGGGGATTGTCATGTGGCCTGCCCAGCTCTGGAGTCCTGGCCCCCTCTGGGGTCTGTCCAAGGAGCCAGCAGGATTCTGTAGCAATGCTTACTGGATATTTTTTCTTAGAGGCCTTGGGTGGTTAGAGGTTAAAGTATTGAGGAATGAGTTTTTCTACCTGTTCTAACCAGAGAGCTGAAACGTCCCTTGTTTTGGGGGGAGGTTGATCAGGTCTTGAAATCTGAGGGACTTTTGTTTGCTTGTCTTTATTAATCCCCAAGGTATCCCAGTGTCCGAGCTGATACCCTAGGAATGAAATGATCAGTGTGCAGCTTTACTTCAAACATGCCGCCGTTTAAGTGGCCCGCACTGGCTTACTTTGTCTACTTCAAATACATAATCCAATTCCTTAGGCCAAGAATTGTAACTTTCTGGGATTAACTAAGATGAGCTGCTTTGTAGGACTATAAAAATTTAGAGCTAGGACAAGCTGGGGTCCGTTCCATCTCCTCATTTGAGAAGATGAAGAAGCAGATGGCCAGTGGGGTGACCACAGGGCTTACCCAAGATGACATGCAGGGGTGAAGAGCTGGAGCAGACCCTAAGTCTGTGGCCTCCGTCCCCGGTCTCTTTCTCTTAGGAATCACACACTCGGAGACCTTCCATGTTTCAAGCCCTAGCCAAAAGCTGACTGAAAAGGAGTCTGTTGGCTTATATCATTCATTTCTCCTTGGCCTATAATCCCGCCAGATCGTGCTCTGGTTGCCAGTGGAAAATGTCATCTCAAAACATAGGTTTCCGTCTGTGCCCTGCGGGAGCAGGTGGGGGTGAAGGCCCCGTGGGCTGGCCCAGACCCTGCCCTGCCCCACGTGGTAAGAATGGCTCTGATTAGTCCTCTGAACTGGGGAGATCTCTAGTCGAGATCTCACTGCCAAACAGAGTTGGAAACCGTGTCAGAAGTCACCAGTTTTAATGTCAAGGCCCGTGCCGAGCACAGCGCTGGTCCTCCAGGGGCTGGGTCCGTGTTTGTGGAGGGAATCGCCCACGGCTGTCCCATCAGGGCTGCCTGACCTGGTGGGGTGTTACGTGAACTCTGCGGGGTGTGTGGTGTGCTGATGCGTGACCACCACGTCTTGGTTACACTGCCTTCTCCCCGATGGAGCTTGTTTTGTGCTTCTCCTGCACCCAGACTGCCCTCGACAAATCCATGCCCCTTGGCTAGTGTCCGCCCCCCACTTTCCCTGACAGACTTGACCAGCCCACTCGACTCCTCACGATTTTTGGTTTTTACTTTAATTTTTTTTGGTGAATGAGGGGGTCCCTTGACCTTCAGAACCTCATACAATCCCTCCTCCCCCCTCCTCTTTCCTCTCCCCTTTTGCCCCCTTTCAATTTCCAGATGTGACAAGCTGGAGGGAGGGCGGTGGGCGAAACATAATTTCTGCCACGTCTCTGAGCGCCTCCCCAACTGAGCTGGGCAGCAGGAACTCGAGTGCGGGAGATGGAGCCCCCTCCTCGGCATGTACCAGCGATTCTAAGGACCCCTCTCTCCGCCCGGCTCAGCCTGTCCGAAAAGGGGCTTCACAGTTCATGGGGAATGTATACCACCCACCTACATACCATGACATGCTTCCTGCCTTTGTAAGTCTTCAGACTGTGCATTTTCCCCATGCAGCCAGATTGCTCCGGTCCCAGAGAAGCTCCACGTGGCTGAAAGTCCACCTTGGGTTCTCCCTCCTGGTTTCACTCTTTGTCCTGACACCCTCCTTTGGAGGCTTCCATTAGCTTTGCGTTTTCTCTCCCTCTTTTGGAATCTTAAGGGCCTCTGGCTTCTTTCCCTGATGATGTGGCTATAATTTCAGCCTTGTTTCTTTAGAAAAAGAAGAGGCAGGCATTCCCCAAGACACCGGTCCCCAGATTTACTTACTGACAGCAAGAAAGAAATGGGGGAGATGGTGGCAGGATTAATTGGGAAACCCCAAGATTTTCCTTTTTGTTGTTGTTGTTTTTGTTTGTTTGTTTACATTTTTCCTTTTCCGAAACAAATTCTAATGCAAGTGGAACTTAGAAATTGGGTCATTACCAGAAAATCCTGTTCATTGATGTTATGTTTCAGATGTGTTCGCCACAGTCATCAGAGAACCAGGGTCCAGTGGAACGAGGATCTTTCCCCCTTCCCCAGCTCCGCCTGGAACCCCGTGTTCCTTTTAGGCAGTTCCAGATGAATGACCAAGATGGGTAAGGCCATTGCATTGTCGACACGAGATCACCCCTGGTGGTGATGCTGGACCAGACAACGGGCTGCCCTAGGAAAGTGCTCTGTCTTCTGGAGACCACAGCGAACCTAAACACCAAGGCAGAACCCCGGGGAGCGTGGGGTGGCAGGATCTGGGGCTGGGTGAGAGATGGGCTGTGCTTTGCATTCCTGGCAGAGCTGGGTTGTGGCCAGTGCTCATGGCTGCCACCCTGGGCGTAAAGCTGCAGGATGAGGCAGAGCTCTTGGTGACGCATTTGTTCCTTACGTGTTTCTTTTAAAAGGAGATGATTTGAATATTAAGCGCAAACAGGAACCTTTTGCAGTGTAGGACTTACTTTTGGAAAAGTATTTGGTTGTGCTGCCATTTGTGTACTTGACATAAGTCTAGCATCTCTAACTCTTCTCTCCCTCATCAGAAAAGAAAACAGGCTGGGAATGGCTCGCCCAGTCCGTCCACTGAGGCAGCTGGTGGAACGGGCCCCGCGGCCCACCATCATCAACGCGGAAAACCTGAAGGGCCTGGACGACCTGGACACCGATGCCGACGATGGCTGGGCAGGTAGGTCGTGTTTCCTGGTGCTCACAGCCAATGGTTTAGGAGGCGGAACCGAAGCCCGTCTCTGCCGTCACCACGGGTGGATGGAAACCCCGTCGTGTGGGCCCAGAATGAAGGGGTGGGCGGGCGCAGGGGGCCCTTCTAAGCCCTGAGCAGACCCTCGTTGGCATCAGACCCGTCCCTGTCTTCTTTCGGTCTTTGGTCTTGATCTTAGAGCGATAGCAGATTTGACTGTTAGCATTTTGAAAAGACTTGTTTTAAATGGAAGGATGAAACAAAGCAGAATGGTGCAAGGAACTCCCTGCTTCAGCAAGGACCACCGTTCTGCTGTCTTAGTTCTTCATCTTCACCCATTCCCCACCCCCAAGCCTGATTACTTTATTTTATAACCTTTTTGTTTGTTTTCAAGTAAATTTTAGTTACATTGAAAGGCACACATCCTAATTGTACAATTTTGACAAATGGGGACACTTGTGTAACACACCCCCGTTACATTTATGTATCACACCCCCATTGCACTTGTATATCATGCCCCCGATACACTTGTGTGTCACGCCCCGTTACACTTGTGTAACACACGCCCCGCAAGAAGGACAGCCTTTCCCTCATCACCCCAGTCCCTTCCCTGCCAGCCTTCCTCCCCTGCCTCTGCCCAGGGCCACCTCCTCTTCTGATGAGTCTTACCTGTCACAGAACTGCAGGTGAATGGAGTCACACAGCCTTTCCTCAATATGTGCATCCATAGTTGCTTATAATTTGGGGGCTATGTATTTCATTGTATCAATATACCATAACTTGTTTATCCATTCAGAAGTCCCGTTATGAATAATATTTTCATAAAATATTATTGAGTAAATATCTAGGAATGGAATTATTGGGTCCAAGAGTAAGTGTGTGATTAGCTTTACAAGAACCACCCAACCCTTTCCCAAGCGGGCTGTGCCATTGTGTGTTCCCAGCGCCCTCACAGCACTTTCCTGTTAGTCTTTTTAATTTTAGCTGTTCTAGTGGGTGTGTCGTGGTAGCTCATTGTGCTTTTAATTTGCATTTTGCTGATGACTAATGATGATGAACACATTTTCATATGCTATTTGGCTACTGGTGTATGTTTTTTCTTTTTGAGTGGTAAACGCAAGTTCTTTGCGACTTAAATTTCACAAATGTTTTCCCCATTGTCTCCCTTGCCTGTTTTTTTAGCACTGTGTTTTGATGAGCAGTAGTTTTTCATTTTGATGAATTTTAATTTATAAACTTGGGTTTTTTTTATGGTTATTACTTTTGTGTCCTGTCTAAAAAACCTTTGTCTCTCCTTGGTGGTGAAGATACTCCCTTTTGTTTTATAGTTTTAACTCAGATGTATTTTGGGGTCTAGGATCCATGTTGAATTAAGTGTTGTGTAGGGTGTAAGGTAGGGGTCGAGGTTCGTTTCTTTCTGTAAGGATATCCAGTCGTTCAGCACCGTTTGTTGGTAAGACTCCCCTACTGAACTGATTTGGCACCTTTGCCAAAAATCAGCCGACCGTCTAAGCGGGTCTATTTCTGGACCTGTTTGTTCCATTGATCTCTTACTCATCCCGGTGGCGGTGCCTCACTGGGCCTTGCAGTAACTCTTAAATGCAGGTAGTGTAGGTTTTCCAGCTTTGTTCTTTCTTAAGACTGTTTGACTATTCTACGTTCTTTTCATTGTCATATAAATGTAGAATCAGCCTGACAGTGTTTACAAAAAGCCCACAGGCATTTTGGTTAGGATTGTGTTAAATTTACTTCTGGATTGATGACATCTTACTTTTGGCACTTCTATCCCAGAACCTGGCGAATTGCTTCGTTAGGTCTTTCGTTTCTCCCCGCAGTGTTTTTTTTTAAATAGTTTTCAGGGTAGAGGTCTTGAGCATCTTTTGCTAAGTTTATTCTTAAGTATTTTATGGTTTTGAATGCTATTGTAAACGTCATTGTTTCTTTTTTTTAAATTTCAGATTCAAGTGTTTGGTATTATGTAGAAGAACAGTCGGTTTTTGTGCATTAACCTTGTACAGACACTGTGCTGAATGCACTCATTAGTTTTAGTTGATTTCTTGGGGTTTTCTATCAAGTCGCCTATACATAAGGACAACTTTATGTCTTCCTCTTCAGATTATATGCACTTTATTTCTTTTTCTTGCTTTACTGCACTGTGGCACTTACTTCAGCACAATGTTGTATTCAAGGTCTTTGTTTCTGATCTTAGAAAGCGTTTAATGTTTGTTTCACCATTAAATATGATGTTAGCTTTAGGTTTTTTGGAAATGTTCCTTATCAGATTGAGAAGGTTCCCTTCCATTTCCAGCTTGCTGAATGTTTTGTTTTTTAAATCATGAACGGGATGTATTGAACTTTGTTTAATACTTTTCTTTGTGATCATGTGATTTTTCTCCTTTATTTTGGTAATCTGGTAGATTGCATTGATTTATGTGTTTGATGCTAAACCAACCTTGCATTCCTAGACTCAACTACTTTTTTGTACGCCTTGATTCAATTTGCTGATATTTTATTAAGCTTTTTGGTATTTATGTTCATGGTAGATTTTGGTCTATAATTTACTTTTCTTTTAATAGCTTTGTTGGGTTTTGATACCAGGTTATGCTGGGCTCATAAGATGAGTTGGAAAAATGGTTTTCTTCTCTACTTTCTGAGTGAATTTCTGTAAGATTGGTATTATGTTTTTTTAATTAATGCTTGATAAAATTTGCCAGTGAAACAGTTCAGTCCTGGAGTTTTCTTTGTGAAGACATTTGTGATAATAAATGTATTTCTTTGATTAGTTATGGGGGTGCTCAGATTCCTATGTGTTTTGTGTCCGTTTTTAATAGTTTTTGAGGGGATTTGTTCATTTCTTTTGCATTTAATTTATTGGTGTAAAGTTGTTGATAATATTCCTTTTCCTTTGAGATCTACTATCTATAGCGATATAACCTATTTCATTCCTAATACTTAGGTAATTTGTATTTTTTCTGTGTTTCTTGTTCACTTCTGCCAAGGCTTATTAGTTTTTATTAATATTTATAAAGAGACAGCTTTTGGCTTTAATTCTCTCCATTGTTTGATTGTTTTCTATTTCACTTCTGTTCGTTTTAACTTTTGGGACTTCCTAGATTTCTAATTGAATTGCATTATAGTCAGAGAGCATACGCTGAATGATTTCAGATCTTTTTGACTTATTCAGACTTATTTTATGACCAAGATATGGTCTGTTGTGATGAGTATTCCACGTGCATTGAAAAGAATGTGTATCCTCGTTGTTTGGTGTCATGTTCTGTAAGTGCCTGTGTCACGTGGCTCATACACTCACTGTTAGTTTTGTTCTATCAGTGACTGAAAATGAGGTGTTTAACTCTCCACTATAATTGTGGATTTATCTTTCTTCCCATTTTTGTTTCATTTATTTTGAAGCTATTATTAGGCATATGCACATTTGTAATTTTTGTGTCTCTGACGTTGACCTTTTATATTGTTTTCAAGTG
This sequence comes from Rhinolophus sinicus, assembly GCF_057876585.1. NCBI lineage: Eukaryota > Metazoa > Chordata > Mammalia > Chiroptera > Rhinolophidae > Rhinolophus > Rhinolophus sinicus. The sequence continues at coordinate 4,526,607 of NC_142516.1, read as the reverse complement.
TTGTTCATCTCTAGTGATGCTTCTTGTCTTGGAGTCTGTTTTGTCCCAGGTTTATATCATTGCTCTAACTTTATTGTTTTCATCGTGTATCTTTTCCCGTCCTTTTCCTCTCAGCATTTGGGATCATATTTAAAGTGACAATCCAGATAGCATATACTTGCACTTGCTTTTTCATCCACTCCAACTCTGCCTTTTCATTGGATTGGACTTTCTTTTGTTGCCTTTTTCTTCAAAGATGCAACTCATGATTTTTAGTATATGCACAAATTGGCACAACCATCACCACTGTCCAATTCCAGAACATTCCATCACCCACCAACCCTTTGCCCATTAGCAGTCACTTCCAGTTACCACCTGCCCCCATCCCACCCCGCCCACATCCTCTGGCAGTCTTTCTGTCTCTGGATTTACACCTGGACATTTCATATAAATTGAATCATATTATGTAACATGTGGCCTTTCATGTCTGGCCTCTGTCACTTAGCATAATGTTTTCAAGGTTTGTGGTGTTATAGCCTGTGTTAGTATTCATTCTCTTTTATGGCCAATGCTGCTCCATTGCACAGGCCTGCGCGTTTTGTGTACCCACGCGTCAGCTGGACACTGCCACCTGAGCCACTTGAGTTGGGCAGCAGAGCCCTGGGTCCAAACGGTCACCACGGGTCTCAGCGGCAAAGTCTCTGTGTGGGTGAACTCCCGTTTGGATTCTGCCTGCTTTTGCTCACTCTCCTGCACCTTCTGATACATTTGAAAGCTGTTGTACCCCGATTTAGGAACTGTCATCTGTGGGAGGGTTCACCTGACCAGGAGACTTTGCTGTTACGAGAAGCCAGAACTTTCCTTCACTTTTATCTGCAGTTCTGGAGACGGCAGCTGGGTGGTTTGCCTCCGTCCTCGGCTGGGTTGGCATAATTTCTGACTGGAGGAAGCCCCCAGGGGCACTCTTAGCACTGTTGGCATTCTCATTTTGTCTCGCTCTTCCTGTTGCAGGCCTCCACGAGGAAGTGGACTATTCTGAGAAGTTGAAGTTCAGTGATGATGAAGAGGAGGAAGAAGCCGGGAAGGACGGCAGGCCAAAGTGGTGAGGCTCCCAGCCCTATTCGCTGCGCTGTTGCAGTGGAACTTGACGTTGGCAGGATATAAATGCATTGTACTTGTTGGTGCTGCCGTGTGCTGGTCGCCATGCCAACTGTGTTTCCTAGTTACCAGCAGCCTCACAGCGCAGGTACTGTTTCATCTTGCAGATGAGAGGACGGGAGCCAGGCTTTGCGTCCAGGAGTGGCGGGCCACGTCCCAGTGATTGCAGCCACTGTGCCAGTGTTTTCTTCCCAAGTGTGTTGCGTAGACCACGTGTTCTGTAGCTCGATTATGGGTGTCCTGCCCCAAAAGGCTTCTGTGGCCAAGCAAGTGTGAGAAGCCACCCTGGGTTCCACTAAGTCCTTTACCCCAGAGTTGCCCACAGCCTGGGATATGCATGCTGGAGTGTGTTGGCCGTCTTTGGGGAGGTGGGAGAAGCGGTAAGCAGGGTATGCTAGATTTCCTAAACTCGTTTGACCACTTTAATCTTTTCTCTCTTCTTTTGGGTCATTTCATTGGACTGATTTTACTCATAATGCCCTTTGGAAAGAACTTCACTGTATTTTAGTCCTTCTAGTTTTTGTCACAATATCAGTAGCATTGGCTAGTATTTTTAAAATAGCATCTATGGCTGCTTTAATTTGCTTTTTTTTTTGAATACCAGCAAATATGAAAGTTTTCCTTTGTGTGGAATTGCCTGTTTCCTTTGTACATTATCTATTAGACATAGACTTTCCTTTAAAATGTGATTGTTTTCTATTGTTTAGTTATTAATGCTTTAATATTTCCTTTTATTGTCAACAATAGAATGTTTATTTAGTTGAGTCTGCATGTCTTTTTCTTTGTTATTTCATCTGTGGCGTCAAGGCTCATGTAGTAAGTGCTGTTCTTCTGGAGGAAGCTGGTCATGGTCTCCTGCCACTTTCTCTGATGATTCACAATTAACTAATTGCAGCTTCTGTAATTTATCTTCATACTGTTTGATTTTCACAAAGCTTTGAATATACTTGGGAATTCTCTATGGGTCGGTTCTTGGAACACTAAGCTCAGAAGGAAGTGGGATCAAGAATGTAAGCCAAAGGCAAAGGCGTAGCATTTTACAGATTTATTGGACACTAGGACACTGTTTCTTGTCTCTTTCAGTTGATGTTAATTGAATATTCAACTGAAGGAGTTAGGCATGGGGTTTGGACCCAGCTTTGCTACCGGCTGTGACTGGCGCCACCTCGAATTGAGAGCACCTCCTCCCTAAACCTGCTCTTTCTTTGGTGCTCTCTTGGCTGGTTGAAGATATCCAACTCTGAGGTTCCTGAACCTTCCCCTGACTCCATCCCTTTCTGATCCTTGTCTCTGGGGCCACTGGGAACAGCTTCCGTTCTTTTCTGGACCATTCAGAGGTCAGCCAGCGCTTCCCTTCCTTTCCTCTCACCCTTCACACTGCACCTGGTCGTCTCCTAAAGACGCAGGTCTTTCTGCTGCAGCAGGAGCCTTCGTGTGGGCTCCGTGTCTCTCAGTGCAGTCAGCACCACTAGCAGTTGTTGCCCAGCTGTGATGTCCTAATCCATCGTGCCTGTCTTATCTTCTCTCCACTCACGTCCCTGTGTGTGTGTGGACACAAGCAGACACACACGTCAGCCAAACCCGACGCCCTGCTTTTCTCTGAACTCCTGTTGTGTTTCCTGGGCACTTTTGCATACAGGAGGCGCTCAGCACATGCTTATGTGCTGTGGCCCGGTGCTTTGGTTTACCCTGTGGCATGTACAGGTGAGCACTGCACAGCGCTGCCTCCTCCCTGCCTTCCCACAGCCTGCATGTGGCGTCGCCTCCGTCCCTTCGCTGGGGGCTTTGCTTCTCTCCTCTTGCTCTCCTGACTGTGCCATCATTCAGGGGGCCGTCTTCTGCTGTTTTGAGGAGCATTGTTGAGCACCTCCTTTATGCAAAGCACAGGGAAGGAGCTATAGTGTGAGGAGAAGGGCCTTCATCGGAGAGTCCCAGGTTCAAATCTGTCAGCTCTTTCCTGGGAGAACAACTCCCCAACCTCACGGAGTCTGTTACCAATTCTTTAAAGTGGGGGGAGTAAGGACTTTTTTCTTTCTTTTTGTTAATAGATAAAGTGGTGGATGTGAAACATCCTGCCTGGAGCTTTGTGTGTAAGAGTGAGTTGGTAAATGTTGGTGCTGAATTATGGTGTTCTGGGCATGTCCTGTCACCCTAAGGGGTGTGAGTTGGTCTGTGTGATGAAGGAAATTGGTACAGACACTGACTAAGGGCCTCTGACCGGTAAGATCAGACCATGCTGGGCTGGCTGGGAAAACTGATGCTCGGTGCGGTTTGTCCTAGGAACAGCTGGGACCCTGGAAGACAGCGACAGAGGTCGATGAGCTCTGCCGACAGTGCTGATGCCAAGCGTGCCCAAGAGGAAGGAAAGGATTGGGGCGAAACACTGGGCATGACCCGGGTCGTCCGGAAGGGCCCAGAACCTCAGCCACCTTCCAGGAAGCTTCACAGCTGGGCGTCAGGCCCTGACTACCAGGTACCACGGGCCCCGGAGGGCGCTCTCTCCCCTCCCACTTTTCTCTCTCCAAAATCATTTGTCCAGAGTTCAAAGACAAAGACCACAGCATGTGATCTAGTCGGCTGTTCCGTGCGTTTGTACTTCACTGAGTTCTGTGGCTGGGTTTCTCAAAAGTCCTAGGTGGACGTTTCTCTATTTTTTTTTTTTTTATTGGGGAAGGGGAACAGGACTTTATTGGGGAACAGTGTGTACTTCCAGGCCTTTTTTCCAAGTCAAGTTGTCCTTTCAATCTTAGTTGTGGAGGGCGCAGCTCAGCTCCAGGTCCAGTTGCCATTGCTAGTTGCAGGGGGCACCGCCCACCATCCCTTGCGGGAGTCGAACTGGCAACCTTGTGGTTGAGAGGATGCGCTCCAACCAACTGAGCCATCCCAACTGAGCCATCCGGGAGGCAGCTCAGCTCAAGGTGCTGTGTTCAATCTTAGTTGCAGGGGGCGCTGCCCACCATCCTTTGTGGGACTCGAGGAATTGAACTGACAGCCTTGTGGTTGAGAGCCCACTGGCCCATGTGGGAATCGAACCGGCAGCCTTCGGCCTTAGGAGCATGGAGCTCCAACCGCCTGAGCCACCGGGCCGGCCCTCTCTTTTTTTTTTAATTTAAAATTTTTCTTTGAAAATTTTGAGACAGGCATAAGTATAGAAGAGTCGGAAGTACCATACAAAGAATATTGTTTTCTGAGCCATCTGAAGAGGAAGTTGTTGGCCTGACCAGGCTCCATCACCGAGAACCCTGAGTGTCTACTAATACTTAACCGAAGTTGACACTCCTTCTGGGTATCCAGTCAAACCCCGGAAACTAGCATTGCTCCGTCCTGCCATCTAATCCTCAGGTCCCATTCAGCCTTCACTAGCTGTCCTATTAATGTCCTTTGTACAAAGGAATCCAGTTCAGAATCACATGCTGCCCTAGTTGTCCTTTCTGCTACTTTGTGGGAGGTACCTCAAATTGGGTTTGTCTGGTCCTTCCTCATTATTAGGTTCAAGGTCTTCTTTTTGGCTAGAATGTCTCAGGAATGAAACCGACTCATCTCGTTGCGTCCTAGTAGGTGCCTGTGAGTCCACTCTGTCCTGCTCTGACAACCTTCACTTGGAGCTCCTGATTACGGGGGTGTCTACCTAAGTTTCACACTGGAGTCTCTCTCTTCCACATTTGTGATTGATGAGAATGTTGTGGGGAGACACTTGGAGACTGAATGTCCTGTTCTCATCAGACTTTGAGTTTATTTCATTTCTATCAATGAGTTATAATCTGTGGCTCATTGTATTGAGGTTCAAGTTGTCTTTGCTTTGGCTGTCAGCAGCCTCTTCAGGCTGGCATCCTCATCTGCCTTACATGTCTCCATCCTTTTTGGAGCAATTCTTTGCTTTCTGGTAAAACCAGCTTTTATAAGCTCCTTCATCCTTACCCGGCCTTGGCCCTGGAAGCAGCCCTTATGATTCTCTGAGACCAGTATGTGGGTAACAGGAAGGCTTTGCTATTGGGCATTACTGCTCCTGGACCCTCAGTGGACAGATTTAGGGAACGTGTGTGGTGTCCACATATACACACACACTCATGTCTTTATTATTTCTGTAGCTGTGCGTCCAGAAAGCTGAGTTCACAGTGCTATCTCCAGGTCCACAGAATTCATTCTAGTTTTCTCTCACTGCATATTTGTTGCTCCTCTCTCCAACACTGAGAAATCTGTCTCCCATGTCCCTGAGTTTACACTTACTTGGTCAGCCCCCATGTGACCAGTCTCCCATTTCTGCCACCACCCCTCTCCCTCCCTCGCACAGACGCCCACCTCATCCACTCAGATTTCCGTGCTCCACACGGATGCCCCGAATCTCCCTGTTGGGCCATCCCCTTACGAATTTCCTCCTCATCCAGCTTGGGTGCGCTCCAACTCCCACACTGGTCACCTCTCCACTGGACACCACCTCACCCTGCCAGGGCTCTGACCACCGTGAGTCCGTAGCACCAGATGCCAACCTTGTTTTGCCACACCGCGTGACTTTGTGACTGAATTGTTCAGGAAGGGCAGAGCTGGGATGGTGCAGGCGTTAATTAAATACACTTGGCAAAACTTGCCATTTTCAGTGCACTTTGCTATTTAAAGGGCTCCTGATCCATATCTTTTTATAACATGAAAATGCCCCTTATCCTCAGGTTTTTTATTGAGTACATATTATGTGCCAGACACTGTGCTAAGTACGGGAGACACACAAGTGAAATAAAACAGACACAGGGCTACTCTTGGAAATTACCCTGAAATGAATCCAAATTTCATTCATGTATTGGGGTTACTCTATTCAAAAGAAAGCTTCACTTTGATCTGCTCATAACAACACTGTGAATTAATGAGTCAACAGAGAAATCTCTGTTTTTTTTGCATCCAAATTTTTGAAAAGATTGTCGTAATTCAAATATTTTGCAGGACATTTAGTCTATAAAACGATAGCTAATCATAGGGCAGTTTAGAAAGGTACATTCAGAAGTCTTGAGAATGTGCGCATACCCGTTGATTCTGCTATTTCATTGGTAGGAATTTCTGACGGAAATAATCAGGGATCTGCATTAAGGATTACTTACCTGCCGGGTGGGTGGAACACCAGGGGATGAGGTAAATTATGCTACAAGCTGTGTGGTGAGACAGGGCACGGCCGCTATAGCTTGGACGGAAGTTAACATTCAAGAGTAAATGGAAAGAAACGTGCACACTTTGGTCCCAATTGTGTTGTGTAAAAAGGACCTTCGTGTTTCTAAATTAGAAGTTTATCATCTCTTAGATTTTGTCTCTAGATTATGAGAAAACTCCTTGACCCCAGGAAATGTGTTGCAGATTGCTTTCATGGAGGTAGAATTAACATACAAGAAAAGGCTGGATCTTGGATTTTTACGTTTGATGACTTTTGGCAGTTCTGTACATCTGCGTAATCACCACTCAAAGCCTGGAAGGGGTATACTTTTCTGATAGTACTACCAGTGGAATTTAGTGGCTGGGCTTTAGCTAAACTTTCCCATCATTTGTGCTGCCATGTGTTCTGCACGCAGCTCTCCTCTTCAAGTCACGGACGAGTCTCCTCAGTGCTGAGAGTTCATAGTAACTGGCAACCAGTGAGAGACTCAGAAGTGGATGGAATATCCAAGGAGATGTTTTAGAGATGCTGTTTTGTATTTATGTAAAGAATCACTTTGAGGGGTGGCCGGATGGCTTAGCTGGTTAGAGCAAGGTTGCCGGTTCAATTCCCGTTGGGGATGGTAGGCTGCGCCCCCTGCAGCTAGAGATTGAAAATGGTGACTGGACTTAGCGCTGAGCTGCGCCCTCCACAACTAGATTGAAGGACAGTGACTTGGAGCTGATGGGCCCTGGAGAAACACACTGTTCCCCAATATCCCCCAATAAAATTAAAAAATATATGTGTGTGTGTGTGTGTGTGTGTGTGTGTGTGTATACATCATATACATATACATTTACACATATATGTAAAACAAAAGAATCACTTTGAAACTGAATTTCAGTTTCTCGTGGCTCTTTGTACCCCGAGGTTGGTATGTTTCCCGGGGGTGGGGCGCGGGGAGCAGAGCAGTGTTGTGACTGACAAGTGGTGCACATGTGATGCTCTGCTCCTCCAGGCCCGAATCTTGTGTGCCCGGTAGGAGTGGTGAGCGCGTCCATTTCCTGAGTGTTCCCTCTGTGTCAGTCCAGTGTCGAGTGCTCTGCACACATATCAGGGCATCCTTGCGGTGCCAAGGGCTTGCGATTCTGTCCCCAGTTTGCAAATGAGGAGCTGAGGTACAGAAGGATGGCACTTGCACAGCCTCATTCCTAATACAATAAGCGCAGAGCAGGTTAAAACTCAGGGCCACCTGACACGAGTGTGGCCTCGCGAAGGTGCTCAAGGGACTTGGGAAGGAGAGCTGGTCCCACAACGCGCGTGGCCCTGTGGCCTGGGTTTGTGACGTGCTGTTTCATCAGAGACTTTGCTCTCTTGGCAGAAGTCCTCAGGGGGCAGCATGTTCAGGCAACAGTCTGTCGAGGACAGAGAGGACAAGCCCCCGCCACGGCAGAAGTTCATCCAGTCAGAGATGTCGGAGGCCGTGGAACGAGCCCGGAAGCGCCGCGAGGAGGAGGAGCGCCGCGCCCGGGAAGAGAGGCTGGCTGCCTGTGCCGCCAAACTCAAACAGCTGGACCAGAAGTGCAAGCAGGCGCAGAGGGCCAGCGAGGCCCAGAAGCAGGGGGATAAGGAAGCGCCCCGGTCTCCGGGCAGCGAGAAGGCGCCCCCACCGGAGAGCGGCCCTGCTGTCCGCAGAGGTAAGTGGGGGCTGCCGTCCCCCCGGGAAACCCGGGGCTGCTGTGTTCACTGGCTTTGTTTGCGTGTCCCTGGCTTCCTGGCACTACCCGTGCCTTACAATTGGATGACACTGGGAAGCATCTGTTGTTGAGTGTCAGCCTGGCTCCAGTGCCTCGGTTTGCATTCTCTTTCAACTGCTTGAGCTAGCTGGCTACACGCCTCGCCTCATCGGTGAGAGGGCGACAGTGGTATGTCCTGCCCTGTACACGGAGGGCCACCTGAGGTCATGTGCAGAAAGCACTCTGGACAGTTTCTGGAACTGGAAAGCACGCATGCACTGCTGGTGACGTTACCGGTGTCGTCGTCATCACGATTGTTGTTACTGCCACCGCTCAACCACAGGTGCAGGTGCTAGAGGACCGTACTGAGCGCATGGGAGCCTTTCCCATGACATTGGAAGAAGCTGCCTGCTTGTTAGAATGTATTTTTTCTGGCATTAATTCTGGCACGGACCACATGGCTGTGTAAGAGGCGTTGAATGGTGCTGTCTGGTGGACAGTATCTCTTGTAACAATTTTAAAAAATGCAATCCGCTATGTTCTTTGTGATTTTCTTAAATCAAATAAAACCCACTCTTTTTAGAAGAGAGGGGCCTGATGTTAGTTTCAGTCCCTGAAAGTCTCTCAGGTGGGGTCCTATTGGGGGTCTGATAGTCGTCAGTGCCCTTCCGGGCCGGGAACTCGGAGAAGTCGAATTCTGCGTTTCCTTCCTTCTGCTGTGGTCTGAGTGCAGCCTGTGCCTGGTCTCTCAGTCCTCACTAGATGGGGCAGTGGACAGTCCAGGAAGCAGATTGCTTTGGTGGGCGTGGTCACTGATACTGGCCCCGGGGTGGGCCTGGGTGTTGTGGGCAGCCGCCGGCACCCTGGGTCTGTGAGCCTTTGCATCCGGGTTCCTTACCCCTGTGCAGTGGAATTAGGAATGCAAATGCAGTTATACTTCAGTAAAGCTGTGGGGGGAAGAGTGCAAAGCGGGGATGGGGACAAGAAAGAAGGGAAATTCAGAGAGAGTGATGATGGGAAATTGTGGTGAGCACTTTACTGCCTGTCAGGTGCTGTTAAGTATATTACATGCGTTATCTCGTTCAATTCTCACAAAAGCATGGTGGGGCAGGCACAGTGGCTGTCCTCATTTTACAGATAAAGAAACGGGCAAGGAGAGGCTAACTGACTTGTCCAGACCACAGCCTTTGGATGTGTGGAGTCACGCTGTTTGGGTGATGGATGTGTGGGCGATCGTTGAGCTGCTGCTGGCTGCTCTCTGATTTATGAGGGTCCTTTGGAATGAAGCGTCTCTCACGTGGCCCAGTCACAGCTCCACCGCTGTGTGACCTTGGATGGCTCCCCTAACCTGTGGACGCTTTGTTTCCTCTAAGGAGATGATGTGAGGCATCCACGGCTCATGCATGTGAGGAGGCGTTTAGCACAGTGCCAGGGTCGGGTGTGAGCAGCCTGGTGGTGTAATGGGAGTGCCAGCAAGAAGAGGCACCTGCCATTAAAACATTTGATCGGCCAAGCTTTGGTGAGCTCACCGCTGCCCTTTCTCTGGTTATTTGTTTTCTAGGCTCCCCCGAATTCTCTGCCCAGGAAACTCCCAACACGTTTTCCGAAGAAGCCCCTACAGCTCCTGCAGCTGTGGCTCAGAGCAGCAGCAGTGACGAGGGGGCCGGGGAGGCTGGGTCCCCTGCACAGGAGTTCAGCAAGTACCAGAAGTCACTTCCCCCCAGATTCCAGCGCCAGCAGCAGCAGCAGCAGCAGCAGCAGCAGCAGCAGCAGCAGCAGCAGCAGCAGCAGCAGGTAAACAGGAGACATTCAGAAGGTTGTTGTAAACAGACCTGACTGCTGAGTGGATGTCCCCTCTCCCTCCCCCTGGCCCCCTTCTGTTAAAACAAACAAACAAAAATCCCCCCTCGTACCCCAGTTACCACAGTGGTGTCCGGAGCTGCACCTCAGAACTAAGGGCCTTGGTAGGTCAGCCCTGAGTATTGCCGATGGCTCATCTGCATCGATACAACCTTTGCTGTGGTTTATGACCTTGCTGTGTCCTGTTGGTAAGAAAGTTAGTGTGTGTGCACCTACCTCCGTGTAGGTTCGCTGGAAGAGTGGCTTTTTCATTTAGAGCAGTACGTCGAGGTCACTCCTTACCCTCACAGTGGCCCCTGGGACCTTCCCAAGGAGGGAGGGAGGTCTGGGAGTTGCTTGGACAGCTGTCGGAGAGAGGCGGCTTAGCTTCGGGTGAAGGCTGTAGGTTTGTAGGGTTTGGACCAGAGTGCTGGGTCCCATCCTAAGGTACAGATTGTCTGGTGTGTGTGGCCTTGGGCAGGTCAGTGCCAACCAGGAAGCGGAACACATGCCTCTGTGTGGCGGAGAGGGTTCACGACACCCAGTATCCTCTTCGTGGTGTTTCATGAACCTTGAAAAGGACCTGCCTTTGGCCCTGAAGAAGATGGAGCAGGTGGTGGCTGTGACCGCGCTGACCTCTTGTCCTGGTCATCATGCCCGGCTGGAACCGCTCATGGGCAATTGTGTCTTTCAGGAGTAGTAAATGAACAGATGTGTTACTGGTGTGCTGTGCATTTTGGTGGGAAACTGACATGACCCATGGACACAGCCCAGCAGCTAGGCGTGCACTGTTATCATTAGTAATAACCGAAAAGCTTCAAAACGTGTGTGTGCCTGGGGAAACCGAGCCAAGTCTCGAGCTTCTTCCTAGAATCTCTGACTTGTCTTGAAAACCTTCTCCCCACATCCTGCTTTCTTTGGGCTCCTAGGAAGCATTCCCGGAGCCCACCAGGCCCAGTGCTCTAAGCAGGAAGTTCCTCCCTGTGCTTTTGTAGGCGTGTGGTGTGGGCGAGCGCTGTGCACTTACTCGTGGCTTGTGGAGAGGGACCATGGGAGATCTGGACACAGCAGTGACAGCAGTGACAGTTGCTCCGGGTGATTCTTCTGGGGCAGTGATGAGTAAATCTTTCTTTAACAGAAAGAAGTCTGAAAGCTCCAGGGCAGCCCGAAGGAGTATGGCAAACAGACTGGTCAGGTTCCCTGGGGACCTGGGGTCTAGTCGTGAGGAGTCCCTGTGGGGGGGGCCCCCAGCCTCCTGTGTGGGCTGGAGAGCTCCAGTTCCTGAGTGCCGCGTGCTCCTGAGAAGGAGCCGTGAGTGCCAGTGGAGCCATCAGGGTGTCCAGCCCAGGCCGCAGCTGGGCAGCCTTCTCGTTAGCAGAGGGTGGGGGGTGGCCCGGTGGCGTCCTCGCCTGACTGCCCCTAAGCCCTGCGGGATGGGATGCACTTGTGAGGCAGCCCGGAGGCCACTGATGCGATGGGTCTGAAACGAACCTTCACGAGTCCAGGTCCTCAGTGTTGCGTGGTCTGCGGATGCTTTCTGTTCATTATTCAGGCAACGAGTTTCTGTGTACCTCGTCTGGGGGGGAGTGGGGGGCAAGGTTACCATGTGAACATAGCGGACAGTCTCTAACGATTTACTGAGGGAAACCAGCAACCCACAGTAATGACCTGTGGTGCTACAGAGGGGAAACGTCAGCGCTGTGGGAGCAGGGAACGGGGCCTGATGTCACCTAGGGAGTTGTGATAGGCCTCCCAGAGGAGGTGCTTCTTAAGTTGGAACCTAAAGGAAGAGTACGAGTGAGCTGGGTTGGGGGAGGAGCTTCCCAGACAGAAGGCTCAGTGTGTTCCCAAAGCGAGAAGGGGCCAGGTGGTCCTGCGGAGCAGTGCCAGGACGGTCGTGGGAGGTGACTGTCGGGGGTGGGGGTGGGGCGCGGTCCCGCAGGACCCTGTCGCTCTGTGGAGCCTGGTGGGGAACCATCCAAAGTGCTTCTGAAGCGAGGAGTTGACATGACCAGGGGAGTGTGTGTGTGTAAGAGATCCCTCTAGATGAGGGTGGAGAATGGATTGAAGAGGGCAGGAGTAAGGAGGGAAAGGATGATGACCTTCATCACGTAGTGGTTTTAGGCAGGAGATGCCTTGTGGGGTGTGCTGGTCAGTTGTCAGTTTCAGGAGCGTGTTTGATCTAAATGGGAGCTCAGGCTGCCTTGTAGCGGAGAAGCACACGGGCTCCACTTGTCACAGTGCATGACCGTCCCTCCAGTTTTGAGAGAAGGACCGACTGCAGTGCATTGGGGTCGCCCCTTTGAGCAGTTGCCCATCCCTCCCCTCTTTTGACCTTCTGTGCTGGTGGGCTTTCTGTGCCCCCTGATGGAGAGCTGGAAGAGCGCTCGTGCGTGCGTGCGTGCGTGCGTGTGCAGGGGCGGCACCCGTACCCCACAGCACCTGTCTAACCTGGGTCTCTCCTTGTCAGGAGCAGCTGTATAAGATGCAGCACTGGCAGCCCGTGTACCCCGCGCCCTCCCACCCGCAGCGCACCTTCTACTCGCACCACCCCCAGATGCTGGGCTTCGACCCCAGATGGATGATGATGCCTTCGTACCTGGACCCCCGTGTCACGCCCACGCGGACCCCGGTGGACTTCTACCCCTCGGCCCTGCATCCCTCGGGTAAGCACTGGCTCGCGGGCCACACCTGTGGGGCCCGGACACTGGCATTAGGGGGTTGGCTCAGGAGTTGGACCCACTGGACGCGGTCTGGCCTCTTCCACAAGTCACATGACCAGTCTGAGCTTTGACTTGTTTGTTTGCAGAGTGAGGGTCTGCCACGAGGAATCGTTGGGAAGCGTCCTTACGCTCCTGCGTCATAAAATGCTGTGGTTAATTTTTATCTCTTCTATGCCGTTTTGTCCGTCTTTGGCCATTAATGTTCATTGCGCCTTCTCTCCAACATGTCTTCCCCAACATGTGTCTAGTGCCGCTTTTGGGTTTTTTAATTCCTCTATTTTATTTGTTTTTGTTTCATTAATTTCTGCTTTTTTTCTCATTATTTCCTTCAAAATTACTCTGTTCTTTTTCTAACTAGTTGTGTCGGATGCTCCGCTCATTAATGTTGACTTCTCTGATGTATTTAAATATCACCCGAGCTATGAGCCCCTGAGTTTTAAGACGAGCATTTTTATCGTACAGTTCTAAATGTTAGTCTCATTTTGATTTAGCTTTTTTGATTTTGATTTTTTAATGGTATATTGTACATTTTCCAAATATATAGAGTTTAAAAATTATCCTTATGCTGTGAGTTTCTAATGTGGCTGCTTTGTGGTCAGATAATATGATCCATATGGTACAGACTGGGGGTCATCGAACTTTCTGTAAATTCCAGATGGTAAATATTTTAAGCTTTGAGCAGCTACTGAGTTTTGCTGTTGTAGAACAAACACATAGACAAATAGAAAGTGGGTGAGCATGGTCCCTTTCTAGTAATACTATTTGTAAAACAGGTGGCAGGTCGAATTCACGTGAGGGCTGGGATGTGCCAACCAGGCCCCAATCTAGGTTGCTTGACATTTGTTGAGATTTTCTTTGTAGTCTATTGCATGTTCGTCTTTTAGACATTCTATGTTTGCTTGAAAAGAATAGGTATTCTGATTGGATGTGGTCCATTAAATTGAGCTTGCTAGTTGTGCTAAGTGAATATCCATGTCATTGCAATTTTTTATCCCCTTGATCAATTACAAAGAGGTGTGTTAGGTTCTCCCACGATGATCGAGCATCTGTTGGATCTTGTGAGCCTGTGAGTGTTCGCTTTATCTGTCTGGAGGTGCACTGTGCTACCATTAATGGTGCTTCCTACCTTAAATGCCTACTTTGTCTGACAGTATTATCATTCCAGTTGTCTTCCTTTTTGTTTTTGTATGGGACTTTATGAGGGAACTGTGTTTTTCCCAGGGCCCATCAGCTCCAAGTCATGTCATTGCCCTTCAATCGTAGTTGTGGAGGGCGCAGCTCAGCTCCAAATCCAGTTGCCGTTGTTCAGTCTTAGTTGCAGGGGATGCAGCCCACCATCCCTTGTGGGAGTTAAACTGGCAACCTTGTGGTTGAGAGCCCGTGCTCCAACCAACTGAGCCATCTGACCGCCCGGAAGCTCAGTAGCAGCTCGTTGTCTTTATTCTAGTTGCAGAGGGCGCAGCCCGCTGGCCCATGTGGGAATCGAACCGGCAACGGTGTTGCCCAGAGCTTATACTCTAACCAACTGAGCCACCCGTCCGCCCCCAGTTTTCTTTTGATTAGTGATCATTTGGTATCTTTTTTCTAATTTTTTACCATCAGCCTCTCTGAGCCTGTTTGTGGGGGAATGTATCTTTGCACATACAAGCTGTGTATGGTTTTACCAACTCTGAAAGTCTCTGACTGTATTGCTAAATTTGGTCTCTTCAGAATTACTGGGAGAATTATGTATGGATTTCATACTCTCCTATTTTATGCTTTCTGTTTAATTCTCTTTTCTGTGCTTTTGTTTTTCTTTCTTTTTTTTGGATCAAGTTTCCCTATTCTTTTTGTTTTCCTTCTGCATTCTGTTTCTATCTTACTGGTTACGTTAAATTCTAACATGCCTTCGATTTAGCAAAGACTAATCAGTATCTTCACCCTTAACCTGAACTCTGATTGTCTCATCAGTCTTACCTGCTATTTCTGCCCAAAATTTTAGTTCTTCCTTGTTTTTATGCCCACCAAATGAATCATTCTTAGTTTTGTTGTTTTATCAATCTATGCTTGTTCAGAATTGCCCATATGTTTACTAGTCTCTTTGTTGCTTTTCTCTTCTTGCATCTTTTTCCCGTCTGGGTTCAGTTTACTTCTTCATGAAGTCTTTCTGTCAAATCCTTCAGGAAAGTTTTTTGGCAGTAGATTTCCTTTGCCTGAGAAAATCTTTATGTCACCCTTTCTCTTGGATGGTAGTATAGCTGGGTATCAAGTTCTAGATTGACAGTTACTTTCAGTCTGTGAAGATTTTGTTTGCTTTTTCTCTGGCTCCTGTTGCGGCTAGAAGTCTGTTATGTCTGGTGAATCCATGTTCTCTCTGGCTGCTTTTAAGATCTTCTCTTTGTCTTTGGTCTGCAGCTCTGTTTCGATGTCCTGTGTCTAGGTGCATACCTACACCTATCCTTACTTCATTCTGCTTAGAACTCACGGTGCTCCAACCTACGGATGTATGTCTTTCATCACTTCTGGAAAATTCTTTTAATTGTCGATTCAAATATTGTCTTTTTGGGGCGGCTGGTTAGCTCAGCTGGTTAGAGTGTAGTGCTCTTAACAACAAGGTTGTTGATTTGATCCCCACATGGGCCACTGAGCTGTGCCCTCCACAATTAGATTGAAACAACTACTTGACTTGGAGCCAATGGGTCCTGAAAAACACACTTAATAAATAAAAGTTTGTATAGATAGATAGATAGATAGATAGATAGATAGATAGTTTTTCCTTATTCTTTGTATCCTTTCTTCCTAAGACTCCCACCTGGATTATTTTGTACCTTCTCATTCTGCCTTCCAAGTCTCTTAAATATAGAAGAGAGCTTATCTCAGTGGTACCTTCTGGGAAAATGCCTCAGAACTGTTTTCCAGTTCAGTTTTCTCTCTAGCTGTGTCTAGTCTGCCTTTTTTTTTTTTTTTTTTTACTGTCCAGTTAGTTTTTAATTTCAATGAGTTTATATTTTTATCACTAGAATTTTTTTGTCAAATGTATTTACTCATCTCATATTTTTAATTCCTTTTACACTTCCTAATCATTTAAAACAGTTTTTCTAGTGTTTGACAGTTTATTCTCTTATCTGAAGTTCTTGGGGAGGTATATAATCCCGTGGGCTTACCATGGATTCATGGTGGCTTGCTTTCCACACGTGTTCTGATAGTTTTGGACTGTGAGTTCATTTTTAACAGAGCTTTATTTATTGTGGGGATCCAGTATGGCTTGGGTTGACAGTATATCTTTGCAGAGTGGTTTTATAAGTTTTCTCCTGCCAGCCTAGAACCACCTTTTATTTTAACTGGGGAAATTTCTGGACCACTCTAGGAGTATGAATCTGAACTCCCCCTCTCCCAAACGTGTATGAAAGCTGGCCATGTGGCTAGGGATTCCTAGAGGGGGACTGTTTGTTCCTTACCCTGGCCCAGGTCAAGACACAAGCTTAGTCATTCCCTGTATGAAAGAGCATGTGTTTTTCTAATCTGCCTTTAATTGAGGACATAATCCTTTCAGGGTCTTTGTTGTAAGCAGCACCTCAGTTGCAACTCTCTGCCTTGTGCAGAAAAGCCCGCTGCTGTGTCCTGTGAGGGTGCTGAAGACCAAGCCCCACAAGTGACAAATGTCCCCCTGCTTTCCTCCAGGAAGCTCCAGCATGTGCCTCAGGCCTGTGTCTCTGGTTTCAGCTCCCTGGGGGGTTCTGGTTTTCTAGGGGACATAGCTTTGCAAGTGAAGTGTTTGATATGTTCTGTGCAGCATTTTTGTGGCAGAAAGTGTGGCAGGAGGGTTTTCAGGTAATCAGGGCTCTGCCGTCTTGCTAAAAATAAGTCAGTGTGCGGTGTTGAGCAGTTTAGCCTGCCTCATAACCAGTGCTTGATGAATGGTGTGTAATTTGAGGGTTTCAGAGAGGGTCCCCACTACCACTTGCCTCAGTCTGACTCTGTATTGGAGTTGTATATTTTTGAACAGAGCACTCTACAGTTAAAAGAAAGCTTAGAACCACTGGCCTAATGCAGAACCATTTTCCTAGCTAGTTAGCTCAGTTTAAAAATGGGCACGACACAATTTTTAACGACTAATAAGCTTTGCGGAGAAAGAGGTTGAAAAATCCATGTTTCTTCCTCCACACTGAAGTCCAATGAGACCTGGTGTATCTTCAACCCAACACCCTCGTTTGATAGACGTGGACAGAGCGGGGGACGCGGTTTCCCAGCTAGTTTATAGCTGGTAGGACAGAGATGTCATCTCTATCCTAAAACTCCTTCAGCCAGTTAACAGTTTATTGTCATTCGTGCACTCCCACACCATTCACGTAAAAAAAAAAAATGTGGGGTGTTGCTGTCAATTTTAGGGTTAAAAGTAAAAGGAAGTAAGACCAAAATGCCTTTGTAAATGTGCATGCACGGGTTCTGAAGCTGGTAAGTGCCAGCTTGTCTGTGTGGGTCCATCTTCCTGTGTCTGCAGAAGCCACCAGGCACCTCTGCTCACACAGATTCTCGCTGCGGACTGGCCGGCCCCTCTGGCTTCTGCTGACATTGATGAACTCACTAGTGTGCTATTTCCGGTCTCCATGTGCCTGTTTTATATCCCCTTCGACACAGGGGCTCTTAATCTGGAAACAGGTTGGACGTCGGGTCTGTGCACACCTCAGGGTGCAGGGCTTGGGAGGCGCTGTGGTCAGGAAACATGAGGCTCCCAGGGATGTTCAGCGGGGGCGTGGCGTGTCCCTCATGGTCGCGATCACTGTTGTCCCCTGTGAGCCTCTGGCTGACCCTGAGTGGAGCATGGCTTTCTGACGGGATGCCATAGGTTAGTTCTTTCCTTCTTCAGGACTGATGAAACCCATGATGCCCCAGGATTCCCTCAGTGGGACTGGCTGTCGCTCTGAGGATCAGAGCCGCGTGCCCCCACTGCAAGAAAGGAAAGTGGCCGCCATCGACCCAGCCCCTGTGTGGAGCCCTGAGGGCTACATGGCGTTGCAGAGCAAGAGCTACTCGCTTCCCCACCCGAAATCCAGCGACACTTTGGCCATGGACATGCACGTCAGGTGAGACAAACTAGCCCTACGTCCTTCACCCAAAGGACGGACAACAACTGGTCCTAACTGAGAGGGGCTCTGGGAGGAGGCACTGTCCCAGGAGGCACTGCCCAAGGGAAAAGGGCGCCTGGGAAGGGACTGCCAGCACGCTCCGGGGAAGGGGAATGTGACAAGAATTCCTGGGATGCTTTCGCATGAGAGGCTCTTATCTGATGGCAGGACTGAAGGCCGAGGAGAGATCCTGGGTCAAAGGCAGATCTGAACCATAGGCAGGGGCAGGGGGTTGGGGGCTCACAGGGCAGGTGACCTTGAGCACGTGGGTCATGGCTCCTTCCTGTGAAAATAAAGCAAGCTGACCCTACAGCCCAGTGCCCCAGACGTCTTGGACTCCCAGGCTGCATCTTGTTGTTCGAACCAGAGGATCCCAGCCGCTCTCTGTCTCTCGGGTGGCACGCTGAGTCCACCAGCAGCCACTGCATCTTCATTCTCTGCACTCCAGGGGCCACCGACCATCCATGCCCCGGCCGCTCTGAGACCTGATTAAAGATAGAGGAAATATTGGTGCTTATGTTTTTTTTTTGGTTTTTTTTTTTACATTTTTTTCTTTTTAAAACTAAGCTCTGTGTTCAGCATGGGAAGCAGGAACCAGGCTCCAATCACATTGACTGATTTTTCTGGTTCCTTTTCAGGAATGAAAGCTCTTACTCTGCCTCACCCGGAAGGTCAGGGGGCGTTCTAAGTACCCAGCGCAGTCTCCTTGAGGAGAGAGGGGACGAGCATTTGAGTGCTTTTGACAAGAAGGCCCAAGCAGACTTTGACAGCTGTGTCTCTTCTCAAAGAATAGGCCAGGAGCTTTTGTTTCCACCCCAAGAAAATGTGCAGGAAGCAGGTGCTCCTGGGGTTCACACCCCAAACCTCAGGTGTTCCCCACTGGAGCCCGACTTTGCCCCAGCTGAGAAAAAGCCAGACTATAGCAATTGGGACGTTAGCCACCAGCCCAAGGCCGCTGACACAGCCAACGGTGTCGAGAAGGAGGTGCCCCAGGAGGAGCCGCCCTTTAATGTCTCCTCCTGGGAGAAGGAAGGGAGCCCCAGTAAGCAGCCGCCCCTGGAGCCCGAGTGGACTCCTGAGTCCCGGGGCTCCGGCAGCCAGAACCCAGAGCAGACCAGCAGGACCCGGAGGTCAGGACCCATCAAGAAACCCGTCCTAAAAGCCCTCAAGGTGGAAGACAAGGAGAAGGAACTGGAGAAGAGCAAGCAGGAGCTGGGGGAGGAGAGCACGCGCCTGGCCAAAGAGAAAGCTCCGACTCACCAGGCCGGAAAGGACGAGGATGAGAACAGCCCCCCGCCAGCCCACTCCCCGCCCCCAGCCTTGGGGGACCAGGGCTTGGCCCGCATTTATTTGGGCCACGAGGCCAGCAAGTCTGAGGAGGACGAGAAGCCTGACCGGGCTTGGGAGACCAGACCCTCCCGGGAGCCCAGCGACACGCCCCCAACAAAGAGGAATAACTGGATCTTCATTGACGAGGAGCAGGCCTTTGGGGGCAGAGGGCAGGCCCGGGGCCGCGGCCGCGGTTTCAGAGAATTCACTTTCCGTGGCCGGCCTGCTGGTGGCAGCGGCCCTGGCATCTGCAGTGGAGGGGTCCTTGGGGCGCGGGGCGTCTACACCAACAGCCAGAGAAGTGGCCGAGGCCGGGGCCTGCGAGAGTTCAGCCAGCCGGAGGACTTCCCCAGAGCCAAACCCCGGCGTCGCATTGCCAGCGAGACCCACAGCGAGGGCTCCGAGTATGAAGAGCTGCCCAAGCGGCGTCGGCAGAGGGGCTTGGAGAACGGCGGCGAAGGCCCCCTGCTGGGCCGGGAGGAGGGCGCCTCGAAGAAGGGCGACTTCAGAGACTCTTGGCGGTCCAACAAGATGTGCTCCGAGGAGCACAGTGGTCCGGACGCCAAGACCCGGGGCCCGCGGGCCTTCGGACGTGCCCTGCCTCCCCGGCTGAGCAATTGCGGATACGGGCGGCGAACCTTCGTGTCCAAAGAGTCAGCTCACTGGCAGAGCAAGAGTCCCGGTGCCTGCTGGCAGGAGGGCGGCCCTCCCGACGCGTGCGGCTCCCGGCAGCCCACCGACAGAGACTACACCCCAGACACCTACAGGCACTCGGACTCGTTTGGGGCCAGGGGCTTCGAGGAGAAGAGGTCCTTCTTCCAAGACGACCATGCGGCAGATTCTGAAAATGCAGAGAACCGGCCCTTCAGGAGAAGGCGCCCCCCACGCCAGGACAAACCCCCTCGCTTCCGGCGCCTCAGGCAGGAGCGGGAATCCTTGGGCCTGTGGGGGCCTGAGGAGGAGCCTCCCCTGCTGGCGGGTCAGTGGCCAGGCAGGTCCAAGCTCTGTCCTGGGGACAAGAGCGGCGTCGTGGGCCGCAGGTCCCCCGAGCTCTCCTACCAGAACTCCTCTGACCACGCCAACGAAGAGTGGGAGACAGCGTCCGAGAGCAGTGACTTCAGCGAGAGGCGGGAGCGGCAAGAAGGCCCTGGGGCTGAGCCGGGCTCCCAGGGGGGCAGCAGCCTGCCTGGGACCAGTTTGGGGGAGAAGAAGGAGCTGGCCAAGAGGAGCTTCTCCAGTCAGAGACCCCTGGTGGACAGACAGAGCCGGAAGCTGGAGCCGGGAGGGTTTGGGGAGAAGTCTGTTAGGCCAGGTGGTGGTGACACTTCTCCCCGTTATGATTGCCAACAGAATGGGACGCCTTTGAAAGCCAAAAGGTAAAACAAAAACAAACTCCAGGTTCTTTGTTGCTGTTGTCCTGTTGTTCAGCAGTTTTAAGCAGCACTTCATGCATGCATGTGCCACCCTGTGTCAGGTGCCCGACTGCCCTCTGCTCCAGGAGGGCGGCTGCCCCCAAAGGCCGCTGTGTCTCCATCACTTGCTCCTGCACCGCTTGTCTGCTTCTCTGTGGCGTTTGGTGGTTGTTGTGGCTTGAAAACTGAAACCAAAACTATAGTCCCTACCCCAGTGGTCCTGTTATGGTGGCTGTCCTAGCACCTGTCCCCAGGGTTCCGCCTTCACATGTGCCCCCGGGGTCCCGCCAAGGCCACTGTGGGAGAGTGTATTGTCTGTGTGCGGGGCCTGCTGAGCACCGGTCAGCCCACCAGGTTCCTCTGCTCCCGGGCTGCTGCCGGCAGCATCCTGCTGGGGTATTGCCGGCCGCCTGGCCCCGCAGAGGAGATATGGCAGCGCTTCAGGGATTGCCATGTGGTGTAGTAAGAGCCAGGCAGTAGCAACAGGGAGTGGGCCAGCATTTCTTGCCCAGAATTAGATGCTTTGAGGTGGACAGTCTGTGCTCCGTGTCAGCTTGTTGCCCCGGAATCGGGGGAGGGGACAGCACATGTAGGGAGCATTCCCGACCAAGCACAGGCCACGCCTCAGCACACTGAGGATGACAGCGTCACACCTCCTGTGTTTAGGATTCAGGGCACAGAAACCTGGTATGCTTAAGTCTTAGCCCACAAGGAGCCACAGGACAGGGCTTCTTCTTTCAGGTGTCAGTCTAGCGGTCCAGGACTCACATGCCGAGACTTGGCTCTGCTTCTGATTTCCGCCCCAGGAGCCTTGTGGTAGGGCAGGGCCTCAGCTCCTTGCTGGTCAGTCTCGTGTCCTAGGAGCAGAAACTTCTGCCACTGTTCTAAGCAGCACGTCGTTCCTTTCTGGAGCCCTGCTGAGTGTGGCGTCCTGGGGAAGAAGAGAAGCACTGAGCTCTGGGCAGGCTGGGGAGCAGGCAGGTGGAGCTGTGCTGCAGAGTGCGGCGGGGGCGGCCTCGCACGTGGGCCTGAGCGCGACGCGCTGCTGCCAGTGAGCAGCTTCCACGGGCAGAGGGGATGGTGGAAGGAGATGGGCGCGGGGCAGGGCACGTGTGTGCGTGTGGTATGCTTATGCCGTTGTTGATTCTCGCTCACCCAGCCTGTGGCCGGAGGAGCTGACAAGAGCCTCCTTCCTTTACAGGTCCCCAGATGAGGCCTTGCCCGGAGGCGTTGGGAGCAGCCACTACACCCTGGAGCGGGCAGCCCACACCACCTCAGACACCCCTGAGGCCTCCTGTGAAAAGGCAGAGAAGGAGGCCAAGCTGGCTGCTCAGAGAGCAGGCGAGCAGGGAGAGGCCCGGAAACAGTTTGACCTGAACTATGGAAGTGAGTCTGGGGCCTCCGTCTGGGGGGAAAAGCGCCCAGTGAAACTCAGGCCCCCGGCTCTGGGCTGCTGAGTCGCCCTTTCACTGAGTATCTTGGCCCCTGGGCAGGCCTGGGGCGACATTCAGGGCTTCGGTGGTGAGCAGAACAGGTACGACTCCTGCCCTTGCACTGCTCACAGCCTTGCCAAACCCTCATAACAGCCCTGCGGTGCCCCTGTTTCAAAGAGGGGGAACCCGAGGCCCAGGGAGGTTGAGTGGGTTTTCCAGGGTCACATGGCTGGTTAGGAGCAGAGCTGGGACTTAAAAGTGTGCCTGTCTCCAAAGGCAGTTTTCTTAACCGTGGTGTTTCTTAAGCTTCTTGGGTTTGAGATAACAGTGTGTCGGGGTGTGGAGAGAGTGTAGAAACCCCGGTTGGGCTCTGTGGACCCTGGTGAATGCAGAGCGGCTCCTTGGAGGTGTCAGGCCAGGCACTGCCCAGCCTCCGGAGCTGAGCCCCTGAGGAGATGTCAGGTCCTGTAGGGTTGGGTTGACCTTGGCTTCTGGTGAATGGAACCCTGTCCCCTGAAATCTTGGTTTAGATTCCCTCATTGAGAATTGCGGGTCCAGCCCTGGAGAGGAGAGGGAGGTGGGCTCCCTGGTGGGTGAAGGCTTCATCGAAGTGCTCACCAAGAAGCAGCGCCGCCTGCTGGAGGAAGAGAGGAGGAAGAAGGAGCAAGCTGGGCAGGTGAGGGGCGGGCCGCGCCCAGCGCGGGGGGGGGGGGGGGGGGGGGGACCAGAGCCGCGATGAGAGTTTGCAATTAAACCCTCCCTTCCTAAGCAGGGGACGGAAGCCCCCTATCCCTGCAGCTCTGTGGGAGCAGGTGGCAGCATGTCTGTTCTCAAAGAGTGGGACTTGTCACGGTGATGACAGCTGAAACGGCCAAGCAGGGTGCAGACCGTCAATAGCCCCGGGGCGTTCTCCCACTGCGCCTCGCCTGAGTGGGACGAGACTTGTCCCTGGGAGTCACGAGGGGCGGGGACCCTGTCCTCAGATGGAGTTGGTGGGGCACTGCCCATGGCCCTGTTGTCCGAGTTCAGACCACACAGTCCATGGCCATCGGCCCTCCCCACGTGCGGTTTGTTAGACTCTCAGTCACACATGGCGGGGGACTTGAGAGACGAGTGTGTTGGCATCTCCCGAGCGAGTCCTGGTAGCGGGTTTTGGTGCCTCGGGCTCTTTTCCTGGGGAGAGTTTGTCATTCTTCATGCCTGACATGGAGGCTGGCCTCCGTCACCTGTTTCTCCTTAGGTGCCTGTCAAAGGTCGAGGTCTTTCCTCCCGTATTCCTCCTCGGTTTGCGAAAAAGCAGAACAGCTTGTGCCTGGAGCAGGGTGATGTGACTGTGCCTGGCAGCAGCCTGGGCACCGAGATCTGGGAGAGCAGCAGCCAAGGTGAGAGCGGGCGCTGGGCTCAGGGTGCGGCTGCGGCTCACGCGCTCTTCTGGGGCTCTTCCTGCCGCTGGACCCCCAGTATGTGTCCAGTGCTAGACGCGGCCTTTGCGCCTGTAGCCGCTGAGCCCATGGGAACTTCCCTGCCTAGAATTTGGCATTCCACGTGTCCAGTGATGTGGAGAAGGGTGGCCCCGGTGCCCACCCAGCTCAGGGCACTCAGGGCGTCGGCTTGGCATTCTTTACTTTGTAGAAGAGCAACCGATGACAAGCACAGGTGGGAGGAGAGCAGAGAGGCCAGATGCGTTGCCTGTGCCATGTGCCCTTTTCCCTTCACGCTCCCCTCGTAGGACAGACGGGAGATTGGAGCGATGTGGGCCTTGCTCTTTGGGAAATTTGTTTCTCTAAACTTTAAGAAAGAAATTTCATATCCAATGCTATCTTTCTGGTAACTTCTTGTTTTAACATACAAAACCACTGTAACTGAGCATGTTCTTGAATGCCCACCTTGGGCAGGGCCCTGCAGTTGTAGCGCCCCTCACAGGACGTGCACAAACCATCCATTTCCGGTTTATTTTTACACAAAGAAGCTGAGGCTTTCAGAGTGAAGTGACTTTGCCCCAGAGCCACATGACAAACACCCAATACTCTGGCTTCTGGGCCTTGATTCTTTCATTTTTACCACGTGGCCTGTCCTCATGTTCCTGGTTAAAACCTTGGTTCCAACACATTGCAAATTAACATTGGAAAATATTCAACTCTACCTGAAAGTACGATAATCTGTTAATGAAGTGTTTACCTCAGTCAGCTAGGTAGTGTGTGTGAGTGACAGGTGTGGTATAAATGCCCAGAAACTCCTGCCCGCCCATCTGGTCAGTGGACTGGACACAGGAGCTGTCTTCTGTCGGGCCTCCCTCCAGCTTCCGCAGTGCCTCACACGTGGCTCCGACCTGGGGTCCAGGGAGAGCTTGAGAGGACCCCTGGGTCTTAACGGCACGTGAAGTTCTGTGTATGTGCACAGGCTCCGTGCCTTCTGTGGGAATCTCAGTGGTCTTTGAGCAAACACAATTTGAGTAATAGTGGCTTGGATCTTTCAAAGACTTTGTAGCAGCTGCCAGTTTGTAGAAATAAGTAGTTGGCCTAAGTGAAGGAAAGCTTCAGCACAGCAGAGAGCGTGACACGGGATCCTAGCAGCAGTGAACAAACGTTGCTGGTGTGTTTACTAGAGCATCTATCTAATGGGTGAAATAATGAGAAGCGCGTGTATTGAAATCTGTCTGAGGATGTTGGGAAGTTGGGTAAAGCTCGCTGACCTGCCCTGTGTGTCAGATCTCGTCAGTAGCGTGTCAGGGGCCGGGGGGGCAGTGAGAGGACTTGAGCTCGTGTCAGCTGCCCCTGTGCTTGTCTTTCCAGCCTGGTTCTCCTCTTTGATGTCCTGATTCTGTCTTCCTCCCTTGGCAGCCCTCCCCGTTCAGGCCTCCACCAGCGACTCCTGGACTAAAGCCGCCACTGCCTTCAACAGCACCGAGCCTGGCTCTGCTGAGGTGAGTGGCTGCTGAGCTGCCTGTGCCGTGTGTGTGCTCACCATCCACATGGTGAGCTCGTTCTGGGCCTTGGTCCTCCCAGCGACCTGCCCAGGCTCTCTCGGCCGCAGCAGCTGAGCCTGCACCCAAGGCCATTTACACAGGCCCTGGCTTGTTGCTGCCCTTCAGTCTTGATTTTTGCTCTGTGAGGTACCTGTGTGAGAGGGAGGAAGAGAAGGGATGACCAGGAACCCACCCTGTTGGGGCGAGCAAATGAGAGTCTCTCCTTCAAACCTGGGATGCTGGTCACACTGGTTTGGGTCACAAGGGGAATGTGTGGCAGTCTCGGTCCAGGTCCCCTGCGTATTCCGTGGTTATGAGCTTGGCAGGGTTAGTGCATTTGGCCGTGCGTCTTAGCTGTCAGGTCAGGACCCAAATCAGGACAGGGCTGCACAGGCAGGCGGTTTGGGGGAGACGCTACTTGGTGCCAAACGCAGTCTCGCTTCCTGGATGGCTGCGTCTTGGAGGCCAGGGTCAGGGCTCTAACCCGTCTTGTACCTTGTACAGCAGGGTTTTAAGAGCAGTCAGGGGGACAGTGGTGTCGACCTGAGCGCCGAGTCGCGAGAGTCGTCTGCGACCTCGTCACAGCGCAGCTCCCCGTACGGCACTCTGAAACCAGAGGAGATGGGCGGGCCGGGCCTGGACCCCAAGGCCGACGGCCACAAGGAGCAGGCTCAGAAGCAGTCCGAGCAAAAGGTAACCCGCGGTCCGGTTCCCGGGGCCAACGCCTGGGCAGAGGGGTTGTTGTGGTTTGTCTTCTGCCCCGATTCGGGCGCTGAGAAGCCATAGATCGGGGTCAGCCTAGTCCGTGTATCTCAGCGTCTCTGCTTTTCCGTCAAGGATTCAGAACAAGGCTCAGGACAGAGCAAGGAGCACAGACCTGGACCCATCGGCAATGAGCGTTCTCTGAAAAACAGAAAGGGCTCGGAGGGGGCTGAGCGGCTGCAAGGGGCCGTCCCGCCTGTTAACGGGGTGGAGATTCACGTGGACTCCGTGCTTCCCGTGCCGCCCATCGAGTTTGGAGTCAGCCCAAAAGTGAGGCTGGGATTGGTTTCCTTTCGTCCTTTTGTTTTTGTACTTGGAAAGGAGGGAGGAGGGGCTTGGACAGGGCTGTCTCCCAGGAAGAGCAAGGAGGTGGGAGCCGAGCAGCACTGCAGAGAGCGAGCTGGCGTGGAGTCTGGACGGAGGTGCCAGTGAGCTGCCTTGTCCAGCGGGGTCTTGGGCAGAGCAGGCCTCATCCCCACTGTCTGTTGGGCCGGCCAGTGGGCAGTGGGCAGGAGCAAGGAGACAGGCTAAGGGCTGGCATTCTTTTGTTGTGCCGTCGGGAAACATTTGGCCATGCTTCTCATGTGCTGAATGCTTCTTAGTGGATTTTGTGAGTCGCCGAGACTGGATCGGTTTCCTGTGCGTCTCCACTGAGAGTGAGCCCGGAGGATTTCAGTGGCTCTTCCCTTTCCTACAGGATTCCGACTTCAGCTTGCCGCCGGGCTCGGCCACTGGTCCCGCAGGGAATCCGGTTGTCAAGCTCCAGGACGCCTTGGCCAGTAACGTAAGTCGGCGCCTCCCCCTCCAGCTCTGGGGTCCCTTGCTCACAGGCCCTGGGACAGGAGAGCCTCGTGTGGTGTCGGGGACCAGAGGGGCTAAACCTACCCCGTCTTTGGGGGCAGGCAGACCTGGGTTTGAATCATGTCACAGTTTCTGCCATATTTCCCTGAAAATAAGACCAGGTCTTATATTAATTTTTGCTCCAAAAGACGCATTAGGGCTTATGTTCAGGGGATGGCCTCCTGAAAAATCACACTGGAGCCTATTTTCCAGTTAGGGCTTATTTTCGGGGAAACACAGTATTTTGAGGATGCCGGGCTCACCAAGTACTCAGAGGTTTCCCAGAATCCCTGTAATGTGCTGAGGGGCACCACACATCCGAGGAGGGGGACCTAGCAGTTGTATTTCCCAACTTACATTCCCAGGGACCTCTTTTTCACAGTCTCGAGGGGGCTAGATAGCACCTGCAGGTCTCCAAGCCAGGGAGTGGGTGGCTGCGGGCTGGCAGCCAGTCGTGTTTGTGTTGCCGACACACGACTGCCCCTGCTGGGGGCTCTGGAGGGTGTGGGTATGGAGGTGGCTCTTCGGGGACTTCTGTCAGGGAGCCCCTGAAGGCAGCTGTTGGGAGGCGATAAACTGGTCTCGGCGGCCGCCTGCTTCATCTTGGTGGTCTTAAGTGCGTACGAGCAGCACTGAAGGGGCATTTGATACGTTGTCCCGCGAGCTTCCTCTGTGCCTGTTTGTGTGTCATGGTTTCCGGTCCCCCAGGCCGGGCTAACACCGAGCATCCCCATCCTGCGCCGCGATCACCACATCCAGAGGGCCATCGGCCTCTCCCAGACGTCCTTCCCCACCGCCGACCTCACTCTAAAGGTAACGCTGCCCGCGAGGAGGCAGGGGGAGCAGCCCCGTTACCCGCGGGGCCTAGACTGCTGCTGCCCACTGCCTGCCTCCCTGTGGTAACTTGCGTCTCTCTCCTCCCCTTGCCGCCGAAGATGGAGTCTGCGCGCAAGGCGTGGGAAAACTCGCCCAGTTTGCCGGAGCAGAGCTCTCCAGGAGGCGCTGGCTCGGGCCTCCAGCCCCCGTCGTCTGTGGGGGCCTCCGGCGGGGTCAACTACAGCTCCTTCGGTGGTGTGTCCATGCCTCCCATGCCTGTGGCCTCTGTGGCGCCTTCTGCTTCTCTTCCAGGTGTGTCTTCCCAAGCTGGCTCAGGGCGCCTTCCCCACTCACTCCGAAGAAACGGGGGACAAGTGGGGGTTTGTTTCTAGTCGAGGTGATCATAGGTGACCCGCACTTCCTGCCCCCTGCTCTGGGAAGCAGGACCCTGTGACTCCTGGAGCGGGGAGTGAGCAGAGTTGGCTTTGTGTCGGATCCCGGTCACATGTGGGGGCCGTGTGGCCTCCACCAGGGAGCAGCTCAGCTCTGAGCTGTGGCCCCCGCTCTGTAAGTCAGCTGGGTGACAATGGCATTCTGTGGGGTAGCCACGCCCATGAGCGGAGGTCATACCTGGGGAGTGCTTTGTGCTGCCTGAATCCTCTGTCAGCGGGAGCCGTGGTTATCTTTACTGCCACCGTTCTCGTCACTGTCTTGGTGCCCAAAGGGACTTGGAGGGCCAGCTGCCGAGGTCTCTGTGATGCAATTCCAATAGATCCTTCTGACCCTCCACTGTGGACTCAATAGCAGGGAGATGAAGAGGAAGGTGACTGAGAGACCAAGGCAGCCCTTGATGGCAGGGGAGCCCCTCTTCCTGGGCCCTGGTGCTGAGGGTGGCGCCAAGGGTGCTACAGGGGCTCAGGGCCACAGCAGGGGACTGGGCAGGCCCCACGCACACACCCTCCCACCGATTACCCGGGAGAGCGTGCACGTACCCTAAAGGGACCCTCAGGAACGGCAGGACCTGATTGTGTTCTCTCTCCTTGGGTTCTGTCTCCAGGCAACCACCTGCCGCCTCTCTACCTGGATGGCCATGTGTTTGCAAGTCAGCCCCGGCTGGTTCCTCAGACGATACCTCAGCAGCAGAGTTACCAACAGGTGATGACAGCAGGCCAGGTGGGACGGTGGGGGCCAGGGGTGCGGCACAGGGTGTAAGGACTTTCTTCGTTTATTCGTCGTCTGTCTCATTTTCTGTACCCCTCACATGTAATGCCAACACTGGGCATGTCATGGCAGCTAGTCAATGTCTGTTGAATGAATAAACGAGAGACAAGGAAGAAGAATGGAGCTCAGTGCTCCAGACTCCGCTTAGTTTTCCTTTCTCAGCATTCTCCTTCCTGTGTCCAAGCTGGGGAATTAGCTGAAACCAATTCTCTTTGGTGATCAGGTCTCCTTCTGATGAAGAGAAGAAAGGCCTAGACTCCCAGGCATCGGTGCATTAGAAAGAGGTAGTTTTAGAAACGAGCAGGTATTGTTTCTATGCAGGATTGGTGTACTTTCTCTGCTGCAAGGGGATGATTTCTGGAAGTCCCTGCCCTGAAGCTGGTGCGGGGCCTTTCGAATGGTCCAGCACCCCAGACCTGTGTGCCTGTGCAGACCAGGATGGTGGGGCTCTCGGGCGGGGGCGCTGCTCGAAGTACAGATTCGGGGCAGAGGACAGAGGCCTCGGCCTGTCCTGACCTCTTTTGAAGACGTGTTCTTAAATGTCAGTGTTTAGTTTTGCAACATGTTGAGCTTCACGTAACTGGATCATACTGGTGTATTCTTCCTTCTGTGCATCGTCCAGTCCCGTTAGGTGTCTGAGCTCCACCTCTGTGGACATGTGTAGCTAGGATTCGTTCTTGCTGCCAGCAGAGGAATGGACTGGGGGTGGGGTCGCTACCACAGTTTTGCTTTTTTCCAAGAGCAAAAGAAGCCCAGGAAGGACATGCTTGAATTTGCATTTTGGGTGCTGTTCCAGCTGCCACTGGGAGAGGGGCCAGGGGGAGGGCGGAGGAGGGGGGTGAGGGAAGCCAACTCGGAAGGCACTGCAGTGACCGCCCGGCTCCCCCACAGGCTGCCGCTGCCCAGCAGATCCCGATTTCCCTTCACACGTCTCTGCAGGCTCCAGCCCAGCTCGGCCTGAGGGGCGGGCTCCCGGTGTCCCAGTCCCAGGAGATCTTCAGCTCGTTGCAGCCCTTCAGGTGAGATGGGAGGGCGAGGGGGCTGGCAGCTCACAGCCAGAGCTTCAGACCTTTGTGGCCTGCGCACGTGCTGGCCTTTCCTCCTGCTCTGGTCCCTGCTTCTCTGATTTGGGGCGGGTGTGGGGATGGTTACCGTCACCTACAGGACACTGATAACTGCTATAGGAGAGCCGGTGGGCCTGACTCATCCGTGGTGGGCCTTGTTTTTCCTTCCCCGTCACCCTGCCCCCTTCCTGCTCCTCCGTTCTCTGCCCTGCCCACCCCTCCCTCCGTCCCTGCCTTCAGCCCGTTCCTTCAGTGTCTGATGTCTGGTGCTTTTGGCATCACATAGGTTTTCCTGTGCCCCGTACAGCCTGATGTGTCCATTTGTTTAACCCAGGGAGGTCAAACTGTGGTCCTTAGACCTGGACCATCAGCAGCGTCTAGGAGGTTGTTATAAATGCAAATTCTCAGGCCCCTTGCCAAACCTTCTGAGTCAGAACCTCAAGGGGTGGGGCCCGCAGTTGTTTTCACGAGCTCCCCGGGGGTTCTGCTGCAGCTCCAGTGAGCGCTGCGCTGTTGTCTCTGCCCCTGCCCCTGAGCGTCTGTCTGGCTTTGCAGATCCCAGGTGTACATGCACCCCAGCCTGTCACCGCCCAGCACCATGATTCTCTCTGGAGGCACAGCCTTGAAGCCTCCGTACTCGGCGTTCCCCGGCATGCAGCCCTTGGAGATGGTGAAGCCCCAGTCCGGCTCCCCCTACCAGCCCATGAGCGGAAACCAAGCCCTGGTCTACGAGAGCCAGCTCGGCCAGGCTGCCAGTCTGGGCGCCTCTCAGATGTTGGATGCCCAGCTCCCACAGGTCAGGAAGCCAGTCACGGACACCCCCAAACTCTAGGCTCGTCCCCTCGTGCCTGCCTCTCCCTCCTGTCTGCCTCTGCGTGCTGACCCACGCTCTGTGTGTAGCCACTGTGACTGGTCCTTGGGCTGCTCGACCCAGGCCAGGTGCTCAGCCTCTTCTGAATAGTCCCATCACCTCTTTGTCCCCGAGACCTGGCTTCTCCTAAGAGTACTGCTTCTCCTGCAGCCTGTCTCCCCGGCCTCGGACTGTGGGGCTTGGAGGTGGGGTGAGTGTCCTCTGTGTCCTCACTGATGGTTCCCACTCCTTCCAGATTTATATCTTCAGCCCAGATCTGTCTTCTGGGCCTCAGCTCAACCAGTGGGCTGTCCACATCTCTGCTCTAATATGTCAAGGCATCAAATTCGTGCAAACATCACATCCAAAATGTGGGTTCCTTCCTGGTACTTGAGGTTGTCCGGTCCGTGTCAGCCTTGGGTCCCTACTTCCCTCGCACACCCTCTGATCCTTCCGCAGGTCCTGTTGGCTCTGCATTTGGGAGTCCAGTCATTTCTTGTCCCCTCCACCCACCACCCTGTCCAGGCTGCTGCAGGAGCCCCTGCCAGTCTCTGCTTCTGCTGCTGGGCCGGCTCTCCATTCTCAGCACAGCAGCCAGGGGCCTAAAACACGAGGCAGGTCACAGCATGCCGAGCCAGCGCTCCAGAAATGGCCTCGCCTCCTTTGGCACTTGTGCACGAGGGGTGTGGGGCCTGGTGGCCCAGCTGCCTGCCACACGTCTCAGTGATGCAATCCCAATAGATCCTTCTGACCCTCCACTGTGGACTCAATAGCAGGGAGATGAAGAGGAAGGTGACTGAGAGACGGAATGTGGCCCACCCCTGTCCCCTGTCCCCTGTCCCCTGTCCCCAGCGTCTCCAGGCCCACCTCTCAGCCACCTTGTTCTGGACGTTAGAAGTGGTCACTTAGGCCTTGCAGTCGCCCCACTGTTCTTGCATCGTGATGTGCTTCAGAAGCATCCAGGGGACTCCGGTTTGGTTCCCAGAACCTGGCTGAGTCCTGTCCTTTGTCACCTTTGGAGGCAGAACACTGCAGGGCTTTGGCCTTTCTGTGCCGCGCAGAAGGATGCAAAGGCACTTCCTATACAGCTCTCACCTCCTGGAACTGACTCGGACAGAGCTTCCTGACCTGCCCTCACTCCCCACCCACCCCCCTGCCCACACACAGGGTTTGCTGTCTGCACTGTGCACTCTAGGTGCCCTGTAACTGTGTCCGGCGTGTCACTGCATGGCCACCACATTTCTGGGTCTGACAGTGTCCTGGTGCTTCCCCAGCACATATGTGCATTCAGTGAGCCATTGTTGGGTGAACGCAAGAAGGGGTGGGGACACAGGGCCCTTTGTAGACTCGGAGAGGAACCGCTCACTCACGCAGTGGCGTGCTGTCTGCTGCTGGCTCAGTCCTGCGGTTTCCTCGCTGGCTCTGTATTGCAGCCGCAGACCCGCCCCCTCCCGCCTCGTGGGAATCGAGGCTCCTCTCTTCTGCATGCTAGTAGGAGCCCAGAATCCTCCCCACGGTGGGAAGGCCTCGCTTTCATTCTTCCAAAATAAGAACCTGGAGGAAAACGTGGTTGTGCGTGGGTGCATGTGGAAACTGGTGTGTGGCCGCTTCCCCACCATTCTTCCTCCTAACTGTCCCTGTTGTCCTGCAGCTGACGATGCCCCTGCCCGGCTCCCAGCTGCCTCTGCCTCGTTACGGCTCCGGGCAGCAGCCCCTGATCCTGCCACAGTCCATCCAGCTGCCACAGGGGCAGAGCCTGTCTGTCGGGGCCCCCCGGAGGATTCTTCCACCCGGATCCCAGCCTTCGGTCCTTAACACCAGCAGAGAGGTGAGCACGACCCCCCTGCTGTGATCCTCGGGGGCTCCTTGTCCTGTCAACACTTTCAAGTCAGTCAAGAACCACTGTTGTGGCAGAAAACAAGGGGTGCAAGCTCCTGGCCTCACCACACCCCGCATTCCCTGCTCGTTGGGAAGTCCTCTTAGGACTTTACCTGTAAGCTAGCGACGTAACGAGCTGGGTGTGCGTGAGATGCCCGAGCTGACAGGGAGGTATGTGTGAGCAGTGGCTGAGTCCTCACCGTGGCCGAGGACGCACCTGGAGGCCTGAATAGAGCATGTCTGGGGCTGAGGTTCAGGCACCTGCATTCCTCACTCACTGGCTTCTGGGGCTTCGGCTGAGGATGGCCTCTGGGGTGGAGGGGTCGATGTCACAGCTTGGCCAGTGACCCGTGGCGGTGCACAGCCCACTCCCTGCCCGGGATGGTTCCTGCTTCTACGGAAAAGCCCTCCAACCTGGATGGGAGGGAGGGAGCGCAGGTTCCTTTAGAAGATGCCTCTCTATCCCAAAATTCTTGTGGGCCCACACTTGTTCCACCCAGGGCAGGTCAGATGGCAGCGTTCATTTCCTGGTCTCTTTAGTCTTCTCAGATGGAGATGAAGGGCTTCCACTTTGCCGACAGTAAACAGAATGTTCCTTCAGGAGGTTCCGTGCCGTCACCACAGACCTACAGGTAAAGAAAGACCCGGGGGGTGAATGCCGCAGAGCTGAGCTCTGGCATGGATGGGAGTCTGGGCTTCAGTAGAATCCGAGGGCCCCGGGAGGGCAGCACAAGTGCACTGAGACTGGGTGCCCTTTGTGGGCCGATGTGTCACCATGGAGTTTCAGTGCTGGGACACCCTCGTGCTGTAGTTAGCCACGGGAAAACCAGGAATTGGGGTCATCATCATAAAATGCTCTGGCTTGGGAGAGGAGAGCTTTCTGGAAAGTAGGAAAAGGAACAGCAAATGTTTTAATAGAGTCGGGACCGACCCTGACTACTCACAGCTTTCTCAGCAGCTTTTACAAAAGGATTCACCGGCCGAGAAGGCACACACCCTGGGAGGGGAGGAGAGTTTCCTTTCCCGGGGCCCCTGGACTGGCCCTCTGACCCTGCCAGGACTGGTTACTGCTGGGCCTGTGGGGCCACGCTTTACACAGAACCCAGTGGCACCTTCTCCTCGCTTCCTCTACCTGTCTCCACCTCCAGTAACTTCTTAGGCCCCTTAACTGGATTCGGACATGGCTTTCTATGAATTACTTTGTTGAATTACTTCTATATTGAGAAGTCAGGGAACCTGTGGTTCTGTAGGGCTGGGAAGACAGCATGCTCTGGCTTTGGGCCCAGGGGGTGGTCCAGTCGACTCTTGTTACATGTTTGTAAATGAGTTACACAGACATGCGTTGCTTGTCATGCCCTGTGAGAGGCCAGCAGCGGGGCTCCAGAGCGTAGCAGCCCTGACCGACTGTGGAGCTCTCACAGATCAGATCACCATCTCGGCGAGCAATTCTTGTCATGGCCACTGCCCCACTGCTCCTGGTGTCGAGGCTGCGTCCTCCTGTCCCATCATTCCATCCTTCCAACTGCATTTCCAGAGAAAGGGATTTTTGTGAAATTTTCCCCATTTCATCATCTTATTTTCACTTTCGGCTTCACTTATTTTTGTCTGTTAGTTTGCTTTGTTTTCCAATCGTATTTTTCACATAAGCCAAGACAATAGAACTGTACGAAAAATATATGTGGGCAGCAGCACAGAACAATGAGTATAGTTTGAAAGAAAGAAGGAAGCTTTGAGTTTAAATGTGCTGTCGTTTCCCAGCTGTCATAGGCTGACTCAGCAGCATCAGCTGCAGAGCCTTCCCCAGGCACATCCAGAAACGGAAGATCACGTAACAAGAGTCGCCTGTGTCCATGTAGTGTAGCCATGGCAGCAGCTTCATTCCCTGGAGACTATTTAGAAAATACAGCCTTTGTTTTGTTGGTGTTTCACTGGGGTTGGGAAAATTGGTGTAGTTTTACGGAGCAGTGTTTCCCAAGTTTTCTGGAAATGGGGCTTCTGAGTAAGGCATACCCTGCCTAAAAGGGGTTCCCTGGTCAGGTCCGGGGGGGGGGGTGCGTGTGGGGCAGCTGTGCCCCCCCCATGCACTGTCCAGAGTCCTACTGAACTCTGCACACAGCACTTCTTACACTTTCTGACGACGGAATCGTTTTTTCACATAGCACCTACTTAACGTCTCTGAGAACTAGCTGTCTGGCAATGGAACACGTTTAGAAAGATGCTCTACCTGTTCCTTCCTTTTGGTATCTCTCTCCACCCCACACCCCACCAAAAAAAGTGCAGACCAGAAAACACTCCGCATACTTCTTACATCGGGTTTATAGACCTTTTGTCTGCTCATAGAATCATGTTGGTCCAGACCCTCCAAACCCTGAGAAACAGTTAGTGTCCATCCGTCTGTCCGTCCATCCAGTCAGCGTCAGCCCACAGCAGGCAATCAGCCTCTGCCCCTCGGGTGCGTCTCCATGGCTATGTTGGAGGTGCCAGGCTGTTGGTGATGACTGCCCTCAGCCCTCTGCACTCTGGCTGTCCGAGGTCTTTCTCTTCCTCCGTCGGGAGGTCTGTGAGCCCAACAGGGCCAGCGCGCCGGGCTTGACTCCGTCTCCATGGTGACGCGTGTGTTCTCACCCCCTGCCTTTGGTTTTTTCAGGCCTAGCTCTGCTAGCCCCAGTGGGAAGCCCTCTGGATCAGCAGTTAACATGGGCTCTGTGCAGGGACACTACGTTCAACAGGTAGAAGATGGCTTTCCAGACCCTGCAGCCCCGGGCGCTTAGGCCCGTCTCCAAGCGCCAAAAGAGAAGGGACTCCCCAGCCCTTTGCGTGCGCCTCTCGTAAAGAGAGACGTGCCCTACGCTCAGAGCACGGCGCCGGGCGCCTGGAGCCCGGGTCCCTCCTGCCGAGGGCGTTGCGCCTCCTGACAGGCGTCTGGATCCTTCCTTGTCCTGCAGAGAAGGGAGGATGCGTTCTGAGGAGACGCCGCCGGAAGGTGGACTCTCCCGCGTAGCGATTGGGCTTGAAGGCGCTGGGACGGGGTTAGGTCTGTGGGTCAGCTCTGGGAGCCGGGCGCGTGTGCGAGCGTGTGCGTGCCCGCTCTAGTAAGTGCCACGGCTCGTCTTTGTCCGGCCGGGAGGGCTCCAGGTGGAATGGCGTTTCCCCATTTCATAATGGAAGGTATTTCTCAGTGTCTTTGCCATCTGGCACTGTCCTCTTCACTGCTACTCAGGCGTGGGTTTAACACAGCAGCATTCCTGGAAGGTTGACGGCTCATTCGCGCCTCCTGACTGGCTTCCCGGGAGGGTCGCTCCTGAATGGCTTGGACTGAGCTTCTAGAGCTTTCTTCCAGAGTCCACACCATGGTGTGGCGGGCATATTCGAGGCTGGTCACACTGACACACTCCCCTGTGCAGACCCGCAGATTAGTGGGACCCTGACTGGGAATCTCGAGGTCAGACTGGTCCTGGGGACGGTCTGACAGTGCGAGGCAGGGAGGACCAAGTCTGCCTAGAGGCCTGCGCGCCTCAGCAGGGCCTTTGCCACCTGTGCGCATGAGGTGCACTGATTTGAAGGGCCTTCCAGCCGGGCGTGGGTGTGCTGCTCCTGCAGAGGCCCTTGGGCACAGCTCCCCAGAGGGCCCAGCGTCCTCCCGCCTCCGAATCAGCGCCCTGGGGAGGGAGCAGCAGTGTCACCATGTCCCTGCTAGGAGAGTCACTTCTGAGTCTGTCCTCGCCCGAAGGACGGACTTGTTAGGGTAGCTTTCTCCGTGACTCAGGAGCAGGCGTTGGGGGTGGGACTGTGTATGCAGACAGCTGTTTCTGCATGAGGGTAACTTCTCTGTCCCCATTCATCTGTCCAAAGGCAAAACGAGTGGATGAAAAACCCAGCCTGGGAGCCGTGACGCTGCAGGAGGCCTCCTCGGCCGCCTCCCAGATGAAGCGAACCGGAGCCATCAAGCCTCGGGCGGTGAAAGTGGAGGAGAGCAAGGCCTGAAGGTGCTCGGCCGGCCACACCTCGCCCCATGAGGATAGTGCCGCCACTTGGGCTCGGTGCCCAGGATGCTCCGAAACTCAGCAGACCTGCCGTCCACCTTCCTGGCCTGGACTGAGAGACCTCCCTTCTCCTCTCCACTCCCGAAAACTCCATTGTCCAGCCAGCTTGCACCTGGACCTGTGGCGTTGACCTGCTTGCTTTAATACGAAACAAACAAACAGTAGCGGCTCCCTTCCGGTCTCCCTCCACCCGTCCTGACAGTGATGACAGTAGCGTCCTGCCCTGCCCCTTGGCCCTGCTGCTCAGCCAGGGTGTGCTCAGCAGTGCTTCTTCCCCTCCCGGCCCCAGCACAGTGGTTTGGCAGCAGGGTCACTGTAGGTTGAGGCTTTTTGTTTTAAAAAGCAGCCAAGGTTTTCACAAAGGAGAAAGGAAAAGAAAACAAAACACAAGCTATGTGTGTATAGCTGGACTTTTATACGTTCTCCACCAGCCTCTCCCTGACCCCTCTTCTGTTCCAGTAGTTTCCTTTAACCTCTCTACTGTTTAGTTTGATACATCACTGCGATACCTTAAGAGATGACTCATGCAACCCCTCCTTTCCTCAGTGGTTAAATTTTGAGGGTGTTTGCAAAAGGAAGAGGTTCCTTAAGACACAGCTCGTGAGCATTCTGAGGTGTAGCTGTGTGCTCCGAAGCAGTGACGAGAGCGGAAAGGGAGGCTGGTGTCTCAGTCGGGTCCCAGCCCCTGGCCCAATCTCCACAGGGAGCTTACAGGCAGCCCAGTGAGGCTGGTGCCGTGTTAGCATACGAATTACACAGAATTTCTGTCCTGGACTCTTCGAAAGCCAGTGGATACGCTGACTGCTGGCCCCAGAGGTGAATCGTGGAGATAGAAAGTTCCTGGTCTTTTCCGGTTTGGCCTGGACAGTGCAAGCTGACAGCACCACAGGCCCTCATCAGTGTCTCTGTGGGGCCCCAGCAGCTGCAGGGGCTGCTGTTCCCACACCACCCCTTTCCTGGGCGCCTTGCATAGTATGCCCTCCTCCTTCCTTCTTCCCAAGCGTCTTTCCCGCTGGGTGCCTCCGGTCCCTCCAGCCCTCACAGCTCCTGACTAGAAACCAGGAGGTATGTGCCCAGGTGACAGGAGTGCATAACGGGCAGCGTGGAAGGCTGCGGGCAGGGCTCCCTTTTCCTCCTTCCCTTCCAGCAGCAGACCCAGGTTGTTCCTGAGCCGGGGCAGGGTGTGTGCAGGGTGACGGGTTCCAAACAGACAGGCCAGCCTCCTGGGTCTGCAGAGCCGCCCCTAGCAAAACGTTCCTGTGAGCCATTTAATGCTGTTTGCCTCATTTGTTTTTTAAGTAAGAACTAGAAGGAAATCATCCCAGGTTCAGTCATTCCCAGGGAAGGGGAGGGGAAGTTCAACCTTCGAACATGCGCTTCAGAGTAGCTCGTCAGTCCTCTACCTAAAGGAGGTGCCCTCAGCACTGCTGGGGATCCAGGGAAGACCTGGCTTGGAGGACCAGCAGTCCAGCCTGTGTCACCACAGGTGACATCCGCTCAGGCTGGGTTCCTAAGCTGTGTCCAGTGCAGAACACGGGGAAAGAGCACCTTTAGAGCTGCTGAAGGATTCTCGGTGTTGCTCTTTACTGCTTTAAGGTTTCCGGCTCTCATCCCAGCATCGTCTGAGAGCCAGTTTTTTTGCGAGATGCTTTACTGCTTCATCTGTGGCTTTCAGCTTTCCCCGTCTTGCCTCCACCCGGAGACCTTACTTTTTCCTGCTTGTCTTTTTTTTTCTTCTTCATCTTCCTCTTTCCTCCGAAGTTTCCGCTCGAAGGGCTGCCCACTCTCACCTGCCCCTAGTGCTCATGTGCTCTGCCCTTCCTTCTCCCACAGGCGCCACCTGATGTCCCTGATGAGCTGCCCTGGCTGCAGCCCCGTTCCCCCCCCCCCCCCCCCGCCCCATTGCCCGGCTGCCCCCGTGGGAGCCACACGCGCACTGCTGCCTGTGCACTTAGAAACACGGCCAGACCCCACTCCTAATTCCAGTACACATTGTGTGTCCCAAGGAGAAAAGGTTTTCTCGGTTTGAAATTCAGCAGAACCGTCCCGGGTGCTGTTACAGACTCAAGACGTCCCCTCAGGAGATCCTGCCATCAGAGTGACAGTACTTCCTGTTTGAGGAACATTTAAAGGGTCACCTGTTTTCCGGCCCTTTTCTCTACCCCTGTATCCCCCCCCCCAATAAAAACAAAACACTAGAATTTATTTATATGTATTGATGTTGTAGGTCTAGGTGAAGAAAAAGTACATGTTTCACTGCTCTATTTATATATAATGTCTGAGTTTTTCTGTGCAGGAAGGCCAGGAAATTGCATGTGAAGTTCAGTGCTTTCACCAACTCTGTGTGCCCAAGCTGCAGTCTCTTTCCCACTAAGATACAGGTTTTAAATTGGAGTCTGGGGACAGAGGGTAGGCCCAAGGCCTGCTCAACACCCCATCCCTTCCTTGGTCTGATTAAATGCAGTTTTTAGTGCAGAGATATTTTAAGGTGCAATACCTCTCTTCTGTGTGGTTTTAGAGCCAAGCTCAACGTCATAGGACTTAGGGGCTTATTTTGGTTTCAAACCCCCGTCCTTGGAGCGCAGGTCCATGCAGAGGCTTCTGCCGGGATGTCTTGGGGCCTTTGGCAGGAACAGACAAAAACCTGGACTTACCATTCCTGTTGCTCAGGTGGAGGTGGTGTCAGAGCCCTCTGCACCTCTGCCTGCTAAAATCGCCCTCCCTCCTGATGCTGGCAGCTTTGCTCTGGCCATTAATGGTGCAGCCCATTGCTGGGCAACCAGTGGCCCTGCAGTAGTGTCTGTCCCTGGTCAACTACTCTGTGGGGTGAGATCCCAGAGTGGGGTCGTGTGTCCAAGAGGCGTCATCCACCCACTGAGGACCTCTCTGCCAGCTGTATTTGGTCTGGTTTTCTTGACTCTTGTCCTCCCCGTCCCCCTTTTATCCACATTATTGTTTTCCAACTTGCAATTCATCCACTTCTGGTTCTAGGTTCCTTAAGGGGGAAAACAAAGAATAACTCACACAGAAACATATCTGTCCATTTCCAAAGCCGTGGTCTTTCCAGCCACTTCTAGGGATACTGAGGTATCCTGTTAAATGTCGGCATCCATTCTCTCCAGCTGTGCCCTTGCCCGTCTGCCTTCTGGATGGTTGTAAGGTTTGTGACTGATGCTCAGAGCCGTGTGTGGCAGACTGGTCAAGCCCCCCCAACCCTACTGATAGGTTCCCCTCCACCAAGTCGCTGCACGTTGCCTTTCATCTGTTATTTGTCTGTTTTCACTAGCAGAGCAAGCTTGGGTTCGAAGGTCTATTGGAAATGGCCTTCGATAATCAAGGGTACTAAGGTGTTTGTGCTTTGCCATTTTCTCTGGTGAATGGGAAATGCAGACTTCAGAAAGCCAGCCCTTCCTGTTAGAAAATGTGAGATGGACCTAAGACAAACAGATCACCCGGAACAGGAGTGGCGTGGTGTTGGGATCAGATACTGCCTGTCCCCTAGCCGTGCTCTCCACCGGGACCACCAGCATGGATTGGGCCAGTGAGCTTCCAGGCGCATCCAACCTGCTGTTCACCGTTTCTCCACCCGTTGGGTGGCCTCCAAGACGGTAGCATCCCTAGGGCCCTGTCTTCAGCATGTTACGAAGCCTCGGAGTAGAAATTTCTATTAAGGCTCTGTGTGGATGACTTTCTTCCATTATTTAAAGGGGATACTGTACTGTAAGCTTTTGACCTCATGCCTTGCATAGTAAAAAGGGTTTTTTGGGGGGGTTTTTCTTGAGGGGGTTTTGTTTCCTTTTGTTTTTATTTTGGCCTTTCCTCTCTGTGTCTTTTCATGTAGACCAGATATTTGAAAGGGCAGACGATGGCTAAAGGTGGAATGTGCGGCTTGTTTATACATTATTTTGGGGAAGCTTTTGCCTAGGATGGGAAATGGGATCATGGATTCACCAGGGCGCTCACCCTTCACCCTTTCCTTCCAATTCAGTACCTATTGTTTCTCCTTTCAAATATGTGATTGTACTAGCTCTTTCCATATGAAAGGATTCTCCTTATTTAAATAAAAAAAAAACAAAAAGCTAAAGCTGAACATGCTTTCTCAGGCTGTGTGTCCCTCAATTTTCTGTCATTTGACTAGAGACAAATGGAAGAGTTTTCACTTTAGAGACGGTTTACGTGGAAGTTAGGAGTTGGCTGAAATGCCTTAAAGCAATACGGGGGAGACAAGATTGAAACCCATGGTTAAGGTGCATCTTCAAATGGGTTGGCTTTCACGCAAGTCCTCACTCTGCCCTGTGGATGGTATTGAGGGTGTGCGTGACTTCTGCCTGTCCTCTGCTCTTCCCCCACCTTCCCGTGAAAGGTGGGTGTGTCAGAGATAAGCATCTGCTTCCTTGTGTTCTGTTGGGGAGTCTAGTGTCCCTTTTGCCGGAAGGCGCGGATCGTGCTGCACGTTGGGAGAGGAAAGAGGACGACCAGGACCGGACAGTGAAGGATCAAGAGCTTGGGTTTGGGTCCAGGCAGTGCCAGTTCTGCCATCGCCTGTGTGGCCTTAGGGGACACTTCATTGCCCAGACCCACTGTGAAACGTGGGCTGTAACAGCACCTGCCTTGTGGGGTGGTGCAGATTCACAGACCTGGCGGGCCGCACTGAGCACAGCACCGGCACCAGTGAAGAATGGATACAATGTATAAACTACCCCCAAGTGAGTTGCACACTTTCCGCGCGGAAACCCTGCCCATCGGCAGACAGACTCCTTTCGAGCCCCTGGACTGGAAGGATGGGACCTGGCCTGGCCTCTCCCAGCTCCAGCGCCGCTCCCACTCCCTGGATTCGCCGCCCACAGGTGGGTCCCAGGCTTCCGGAGGATGCAGGGCGCAGCCCCCGCGTCCCGGGCCCGGGGAGCCCTCTCGCCTCCGCGGGCGGAGCCCCCGCGCTCCTCCACAAGGTCGGCCGTCGTTACGTCCGCAGCGGCCTTTCTGTCCGTATTAACATACACGTAGACGAGGGGCTCAGAAGGGATGAGGTGGAGGGGAAGGGCTGTTCCTCCCGGTTCACCACCCCGGTCTCGATGCCGCTCCCACGACAATGCGGGAGCGCGTTCCCTCAACCGAAGGTGCTGCGTCCCGCGGCGGAGCGGGCCGGGCCAGGCTCGCGGGACACGGTGGGCCCGCGCCACGCTCAGCAACCTGCGGTAGTTTTAAAAGATACATGCGTGCTCAGGGGGCTCGAGGAACGCCACACCCGCTCCTAACACGCTAGAGACCCACGCGGCTCTCGCGCAGCAGGACACTTCAAATCCGCCCGGCGCACGCCCAAGTGCGCACGCGCGCCGCTGACCCGCAGGCGCGGCGAATCGAGCGCCGAGCAGGGCGGTGTTGAGTGCCGAGCGGCCTCGCCCTCGCCCTCGCGAGGCAGGGCCCGCCAACCGCCGGCGCCTCCCGACGGATCCCACACATCCCAGGTGTGGCCCGGCCGGCGGAGAGTCTCTGCGGGGACTTCAAGAAACGCTGGTACGTTTGCAGCGCCGGGGACGAAAGCTCAGTCGGGACCTAGGAGAGTCCGTGCAGGGGCAGGAGGCGCATGCGCGGCCTGCGGAAGCGCTGGGGTTGGGGGCGTCGGTCCTGCCCGAGCAGGGGGCGGGGCCGAGGGCAGGTGTGCGCCCGAATAAGGAGGGTTTGCAGCTGGATGCAGTTTCGAGTGGAGAATGGGGGCGCCGTGACAAGTGACCCTGGGGAAGGAAGGCGGCACCCAGGGGCAGAGGAAACCTTTGGGAAAGATAGTGGCCCGGGACGAACGCAGCCTGCGGAAAAGAAATGGAGTGCTCGGAAAGAAGAGCGGGGGGTCTGCCAGGCAGATGCTGCTTCAGGGAGGGAAGCGGGGGGCATCCAGGGCAGATGGAGCCTTAAGAGAGTTAGAGCTTGAGGGAAGATGAAGCCTCAGGGAGGAAGCGGGGGGCGACCGGGTGCAGATGTACCCTCAGGATGAGAAAAGGGGCGCCAGGGGATGGTGCTGCCCCAAGGAGGGAAGGGAGTGAGGCGCTCTGGGCAGATGAGGCTCTTAGGCTCAGGAGTTGGAGGTCATAGGGCTGTAAGCTGGCTGCACTGCCCAGGTGAGGGCGGAGGAGCCCATCTCATTCATTACCAGTGGCCTCCCTCCTCAGCAGGCTACCTGGACCGAGGTGTTGAATGAGTGAATATTCACTTGAGATTCCTGAATTCCCACCTTGGGTAGCTGCTGGTGCCTCCTGACTCAACGGCCCCACAGCCTGGTTCTTCCTGGTGCATCGGAGGTCCTTTATCGTAGCCTCTGTGAGCCTTCCTGGTTGCCACCCATTTACTGATGGCAGCTCTTCCCTTCTTTTCCAGGGACTTCTCCCGGGCCTGCTTTTCTACAAGATGTTGGGATTTTTGCAGCACCCTGTAGTGGTGACGGCTGATGTCAACTTGAACCTCGTGGTCCTGACTTTGATGGCGTTACTGAGCCGCCTGTGGCAACTCACCTATCCAAGGGCTGTGGTGTAAGCCAAATGCCATTCAGGGTGAACGGGAAAGAACTGGAATATTTGTTCAGCACATTGGTGACAGGAAGTGCCTTTTTAAAACAGCGTAAATGGGAGAGTGAAACTCCCGGCTTCTTGGTGATGGGCGTTTTTTGGCAGTTAGAGGAGAGACTGGCTTGTCTGCAGGAAAGCCCCTGCAGAGTGCACCTGCTCAGTCTTAGGTCTGTAGCTGGTGCAGTAGCCTCAGGTGACCCTTTAAAACTTAGACAGCGGAGGGTGGAAGATTGAGGAATTTGGAAGTAATCCTCATTGACCTTATAGTGTGTTCTTTGTCATAATGGGAAATGATTGCTTTTACTATTAAAGGGCTGTTTATTGTCTGATTAATACACGTGTTCTTTTTTGCTTACCTTTTTATTACGGAAAACATCAAATATGTACAAAGGTAGGAAGCATAGTATAATGACTCCTTCATCATCCACTTTCAACAGTTAAGCAACTCACAGCCACCCGCTCCTGTGCAGTATGTTACATTTTTTTAAAGCAAATCATAGACATTATATTTCATTCATAAATAATTCAGTATATACCTCTAAAAGATCCGGATTCTGAAAAACCACATGACCACAGTAGCAGTATCATGCCTAAAAAAACTGACTGCCATTCCTTTATGTCATCTGAAAACATTTTGTTGCAGTTGATTCTGCCCTTTTTCCTTTTTGCACCTACGACCTTTTTGTGGGGTCCGAGATCTGATTCCAACATTTAGCCACAGATGTGCTGGTAGACAAGGGAATTAGCCTCGTTTCAGCAGGCTTGCTCATGGTGCACCCCTAACCTGAAAACTAGGGAGAGAAACAGAATCTGTGTCGGGAAGACCTCCTGAGTGCCTGACTGAACTTGGTGAGTTCTCCTTCCTGCCCTTATGGATGGATGATGTCATACACATTTGTTCATATCTGGGGACCTGGTATAGTTGGTACACAGGAGCCGACCTTTGCTGACCACTCCCTGAAGTCGTTTGGAAACACAGGTGTACGTGTATCCTGGCGCCTTTTGTTTACAGCTAAGATTTATAGTGAAATTTAATGTGGGTTTGTTTTTCAGTTTCGATGAAGTGTATTATGGCCAGTACATCTCTTTTTACATGAAGCGAGTCTTCTTTTTGGATGGCAGTGGACCGCCATTTGGCCACATGCTGCTGGCCTTGGGAGGTAGGATCCTTTAAAACTTGTAGGTGAAATTTCTTGAGGGCAGACGCCCTGTCTTATTTATTTACCATTGTTTCCCCATTGCCTGCCACAGTTTGGCGCTCCTGAAATGTTGCTGAATGGCGT
Source organism: Rhinolophus sinicus (assembly GCF_057876585.1). Taxonomy (NCBI): domain Eukaryota; kingdom Metazoa; phylum Chordata; class Mammalia; order Chiroptera; family Rhinolophidae; genus Rhinolophus; species Rhinolophus sinicus. Next base: position 4,482,501 of record NC_142516.1, on the reverse strand, counting down.
GGTTACTGATTAAGCCTCTGTTTTAGGTTATTTAGGAGGATTCGATGGTAACTTTTTGTGGAACAGAATTGGAGCAGGTAAAAAGATTGTTTTCACTTCTCTTGTTCATTTGTACATGTTGCAGTGGAATGGTAGTGGCTTTCGTAGGAAATCACAACTGTGGTTTATGAAACTAAGTCCAGGGTATGAGAAATTATTTGGGTACAAGTGAAAGACTTTCGACAAGCCTGGTGAATATCTTAGTGTTTAGTTACAATAATTATTTTATTTCTAGTTCTTGGCGCACATGGCACACTCTACGTGGCAACTGATTGCACTTCTTTTGTATTTGTAAATTGTGTGTGTGGCCACAATGTTTTTGGAAGTAGATGGAGTAAATTTAGAAATAAGTATTAACTAATTTCAGGCCCTTAGTGAGAGCCGGTCTTTGACTGTATAAAGCGCATTTCAAAGCCTTCAGAGCCATACTGCACACTCCGTCCTCCATAAGGTCCCCAGGCTTATGCACTTTGGTTTTAGCGCCTAGGAATGTGATGCTTTGTGTGAAAACACCGGTGGTAACGACTGTGCTGTGTGCATGGTGCACTCAGCCCCGCTGTGGTTGCCTTCTAGAATACAGCAGCAACGTGCCCGTGTGGTCCCTGCGCCTGCTGCCGGCCCTCGCAGGGGCCCTGTCGGTCCCCATGGCCTACCAGATTGTGTGGGAGCTCCGCTTTTCTCATTGTGCCGCCATGGGAGCTGCTCTGCTGATGCTTATCGGTGAGGCCCGGGCCTCTGGCTGCCTTGATGCAGGGAAGAAGCGAGCGCTGGCCTTCGTTACATTTCAGTGTGGCCCCGGAGAGCTCAGGGTTTGACAGATGTGCCCCCTGCAGCAGCTTCTACTCATCCGGTTTGTCCACATGTGACTCTGGGAGTCACCCCACTCCCAGTGTGTGCGGCACGTGCCTGGGCACACGCACCAATAAACTCCCTCGTGCCATCTCCTCCCAGGCCTCTTTCCGGGTGTTCCTCAGACAGAATCTTCCAGCCCAGGTTTATAAACAAACGAAATTAGCTCACATATAAAATAAATGAATTCGTGTTTACTGGGTGACAGCTCTGAGGCCCTGTGCTGCCGTAGAATTACAACATTCATGGCCTGCACAGTCAGTTTTACTTCTGCAAATGAGAAAACCAAAGACTCAGGAAAGTGCCGTGACTTGCCCAAGGTCACACAGGTCTCAGCAGGTGCGACTCACCCCTAGGAATCTGCCTTCATGGTCTGGAGCACGTCCCCTTCCAGGCACCCTACATCTGAACTTCCCACCTTCACATTCTGTGACATAGCAAATGTATGTGTTTTGTGGGTGTTTTTGTCGTCATGCGTTGTTTGCTCTTCGCTTCCTTACAACTGACGGACGTCGTCTTTCCGACAGAGAACGCCCTGATCACGCAGTCAAGGTTAATGCTCTTGGAGTCAGTGCTAATTTTCTTTAATCTGTTGGCCGTGCTGTCCTACTTGAAGTTCTCCAACTCCCAACAACACAGGTATGGGAAACGGGACGCGTCCTTCCTAGTTAATGAGAAAGAGGAGTCTGGGTGGTCTGTCGACCCAAGTGGGGCCGAGGCCTTGTCCTTCTGGGCAGCTGCTCGCTCACCATCTTTCAGTCACCTACACTGGCCTTTGGCTCATGACCTCATAAATACGTCCTCATTTTTCTGTAACTGAAACTAACTGGAGAAACGTTCTGGCCAAGAAGGAAACCTGCCGAAACGGATGTTTTGGGAGATGAGGGTCCATTTTCCTAGTACCTAGAGCTTGGTGCAACCAGCTGACCCCGAGAGGTCTCCGAGCCTTCAGGGGACACTTAGTGACCTGTTCCCAGCTCTCTCCTCCGCTCTGCCCCCAGGCCCTTCTCCCTGAGGTGGTGGCTGTGGCTGATGCTGACAGGAGTGGCCTGTTCCTGTGCCGTTGGGTGAGTTTGGTCCAGGGGTCTGAGGTGGCGCCCGTCCTCCCCGGGCTGTGTCTCATGTGCGCTTTCTCTCCGTTGGTCTTTCCAGCATCAAATACATGGGTCTTTTCACTTACTTGCTGGTGCTCGGAGTTGCCGCCGTCCACGCCTGGCAGCTGATAGGAGACCGGACTTTGTCAAATGTAGGTGCCGACAGCCTGTGCGGCGCGAGGCCGGCCCGTGTGGGGTGCCGAGGGGGTGGGATCGGAGCAGAGGAAGCGTCTGGTGGAAAGGCTTCAGAAGACAGGCCTGGGAGCCGCCCTGGCGGCGTCTGCGGGCGGGCGGCGGGGCTTCCTGCTGCTGACTCCGGGCGCGTGTGGGGTGGCGGGATGTGACTCTTCCTCCTTTGACAGATCTGTGTGCTCTGTCACATGCTGGCCCGAGCGGTGGCTCTCGTGGTCATCCCGGTCGTCATGTACTTGCTCTTCTTCTACGTCCACTTGATTCTGCTCTACCGCTCTGGGCCCCACGACCAGATCATGTCCAGTGCTTTCCAGGCCAGCCTAGAGGTGAGAAGGGACATGCCACAGCGACCTGAGAAAGTTTATTTTCTTTTTTTTTTCTTATTGGGGAGCAGTGTGTTTTTCCAGGACCCATCAGCTCCAAATCAGTTGTCGTCGTTTTTTTCAATCTAGCTGTGGAGGGTGCAGCTCACGGGCCCGTGTGGGAATCGAACAGGTGACGTTGGTGTTATCAGCCTTGTGCTCTAACTGAGCAAACCGGCTGCCCGACATAGAGTTTCCTATATAAACACCATCAAATGAGCATTAGAGGAAAAAGCAGATGGAGAAATGAGGAATCTGCTCCAGTATTTTAAACTAGTTCTGACTATGCTGATGGTGTGGGAAGAGACGAAGGGTCAGCTCTCGGCAGGGTGACCTACTGGAGGCCCGTGGCAGGTCCTCCAGCCTCTGGGCCGAGACATGTGCTTCAGAGGACAGACTCAATGCACGTTCATTCATACAGACTTTGCAAAAATGGTAAAGTGTGCTGATTGAGGGGCGGCCGGTTAGCTCAGGTGGTTAGAGCGCGGTGCTCTTAATAATAGGGTTGCCGGATCGATCCCCACATGGGCCCCTGTGAGCTGCGCCCTCCACAACCACGTTGAAACAGCTACTTGTTCTGAAAAAACACACTTAAAAATAAATTGTGCCAATTGAGGAGGTTAGAAAGTGCACTGGAGTCAGGACCCTCTGTCGTGGTCAGCGGCCGGCTATGTGTGTGGGCAACGAAGTCGCCCGCGTCTCAGTGTTCTCGTCTCTTAAACAGACATCACAGTTGCTCTTACCTGAGGATGCCGGTCAGAAGTAGATGAGGGTGTGTGTGTGTGTATGTGTGTGTGTAAGGATTAGCGCCAGAGGTGGCATTCAGTCAGTGGTGGCTCCAGTTAGGACCACGGAATGTAATAGGACAGGATTAGATAGTGTATAATTATAGCTAGTTACGTGAAATTGCCGCTACCCGGACACTCACTTCTCCCACCAGGAGTGGCTGTCGGAGAGGCCAGTGCGATGCGTCTCTCTCACACTCGCCCCCTTTTGCCTTTTCTCAGGGAGGGCTGGCTCGGATCACGCAAGGCCAGCCCCTGGAGGTGGCATATGGTTCCCAGGTCACCCTGAAGAATGCCTTTGGCAAACCCGTGCCCTGCTGGCTTCATTCCCACCAGCACTCCTACCCCATGATGTAAGGAAACCACCGTCTCACCTGCGAGATGATAAAATGTTGCTCATAGTTTTGCTGTTACCAGCTTTCACTTTATATGAAGAGGTTTGGGAGACAAGAACTTGAGCTTAGACCTGCTTGTCCATGAGTCTTGTCAGCCCTGCGTGTAAACCTGCGGGAAGGACTTGCTGAGCTCGTCCCTGGCTGTCGCACACGTCGCTTTCTGCGCTTCTTGAGCGCTGCTTAGGTTCCCGTGTTCTAGTCCCTCTTAGGTTTAAACTCATTGTCTGTTGTATCCTTATTTCCCCTTATATACCTCGCTAGTAGTGTTTGTAGGAACCTCGGGAGAAAGGCCGACTGGCCCCTTCACCGACCTACCTGCAGACATGTTTCTTTGTTGACTCCTTCATGCAGATACGAGAACGGCCGAGGCAGCTCCCACCAGCAGCAGGTGACCTGCTACCCCTTCAAAGATGTCAATAACTGGTGGATCGTCAAGGACCCTGGGAGGTGCGTACAGGTCTGGCGACTTCTGGGCATGGCTCACCTCTTTATTTTTAATTCAAGTGGAGTTGACAGAGCTCACATTCTGGCCTGGCCGACGAGGCCCTCGGGCAGTCCTGGGCCGTCCTGTCTGTCCATACCTCCTTCCCTCAAAGCTCTGCTTTCAGCTCAGTGCTGAGAAGCCCATGATGAGGGGGTGGGTCATTTGGAAGTGAACTGCCTGTTGAGTTCCTTGCCCAGTGTTTGCCCCAAACTCTCCTCCTCCTTCGCCCCTCGGCCACCACTCCCTCTCCCCTCCATGCAGAAACAAGAACTCTGCTCTTGAAAGCCATTTTCTCGCTCAGGCCTCACAGACGAGGTCTCTCTCACTCTTGCCCCCTACCTCCAGTCCATCCGCCAGTCCTATTAATTCTGCCTCCAAGCGAGATCTTAAACCATCCAGGTCTTCACCTCCCGCCTCCCCTAATGGTCGGCTTCCACCCTCCCCCCAGCTTCAGCCCCCCAAGTGGGCCTTTAAAACGTAACTTACAACAGGTCACTCTCCTGCTCTAGCTTCCATTGCCCTCAGGTGGAATCCAGACCCCTCACAGCGGCCTGCAGGGCCCATACACCAGGAGGTGGCGCCAGCCTCCTTCCCGCCCACAATGCACGTCTGCCTCTTCATTTCTCCAGGGAGGCAAACTGCTGCCCTGGGCTTTGCACGTGCTGGCCCCCAGGAGCCATCCTATCTGATTGGCTCCTTCTGACTTCAAAGTTGAAGGTCAGCAACTCAGGGAGGCTGCCTTGACCACCCCCTCCTCTCTGCCACTGTCCCCTTGGCTTTCTCACATCCATTGTTGTACAGCCGCTGACTGTCGGTTTGCGTCTCGCTTGTTTGTTCCGGGGTTTGCCCTCTTACTGCAGTGACTTGGGGCAGCGGGCCACGCCTGGTTGTCCAGCCGTCCGCTCAGCACCCAGCCCAGTGTCGGGACCTAACAGGTCCTGAATACGCGCTCACTGAGTGGACGCTGCACGAAAAGCCGGTCTGTTAGAGGATTTCTGAGCGTGCAGTGTGTCTGTCACTGTGGCGTTTGTAGACAAAACAGCAGCTAGAATGTGATCGTGGCAGACAGAACCACGTGACCTTGGCTTCCAGAAAACATTTCAACAGAACGTCTGTGTTTTGTATGACACAAGTTCACCTCAGATAAGGTACAGGTTGCCCGATGTGAGCACTCGGAGCCCCTGTCACGCGGGGCTGTGGCTGCTGGGCGCCCCGGCTGGGCACCGTGCAGCCAGCCTGTGTCTCCCCAGGCACCAGCTGGAGGTGAGCAGCCCGCCGAGACCCGTGCGGCACGGAGACGTGGTGCAGCTGGTGCACGGCATGACCACACGCCTCCTGAACACGTGAGTGCTGCGTGCTCCCTCCTCGCTCCTTCTGGAGTTTCCTGCAGGGTCTCTGCTCAGAGCACTGTCACCCCTCTGCTCTCCTCCTCTCTGGGGCTGGAACCCCACTTCCATTGCACGCGATGTGGGGAGGGGACGCTGGTGGTGGCGGCTGAGGGGAGGGATGGGAAGGAAAACAGAGCCTCAGGGAGGGAGGAGGCAGCTTGCCCATCCCCCAGGGGAGGTGGGGCCGTGAGTGGGTGATGATAGGAGAGTGGCAGGTGCGTGTGCACAGGATGAGGTGTGGGCACTTCCGTAAGGGTGTCACCTACAGTGTCTGTGTCCCGGCAGGATAGAGACGGGGCGTAGATGGAGTCAGGAGGGCTGTTACACGGGGGCCCTTAGCCCTCACCTGACTTGACCTCTGAGCAGCCCCTGCACGTCCACGTGCTCGGGCCCCTCGTGGCATCTTCATGACTCCCACATCTGTGCTTCAAGTCCGGGCCCCCCTCCAAAGGCCACCCTGCACGCGCGGCTGTGCAGGGCGCTCTCCCTGGGAAGCACAAGGGCCTCAGCCGCCATCCTTGATTCTTCCCTCCTCTCCCATGTTCACTCCATCAGCAAATCTCACGGTCTCGATCTTCACAATTGACCCCCAGACGTGGCTCCCGTCACTCCCTCCGCCCTAGTTCAGGCCCCATTTCCTTCATCCTGTGCTGTTGGAATAATGGCCCTGACCTGCCTCCACCCTGCACACAGCAGCCCACGGCGCCCTTTGGAAAAACTCACAACCTGCTTCCATCCCTTCTCTGCCTAAAGCCCTCCCGTGACTCCCACAGTGTGACTGTCACACTCGGAACACCGTCCCCACCTCTGTCCCAGCTGCAGCCCCTGGTGACCCCCTGGTGAACGCCATTCCTGTCACCCGGGCCTCCCGCTGTCCCTGAAATGGCCAAGTGCAGCCTCCTTGGGGCCTTCACACTTGCTCCGTCTGTCTGGAATATTCTTTGACTCGGATCCCCCCTGGCCCACCACTGACTTCATTCAGGTGTCAGCTGAAATGTCCCCTGATCCAAGAGCATTTCTCGTGTGCTATCCCTGCCTTGTTTCGGTTTCTTTCGCAGCACTCACACAGCCTGGCACTGTCTGGTCCATCAGTGCGTTGGCTTGTCTTTTCCAGGGGTGTGGGACTGTCCTGTAGCTCCCTGTGCTGTTGACAGTGCCTGGCGCATACGTAGCACGGTCACTGAGTGAGTGATTGAGGGGAAGTGGTGTCTCTGGGCATCTGAGGTTGTTTTCCAACAATATTTTTGGCGACTCAGCCATTTTCAATCCCTGGCCATCAGGGAGCGGCCCACCTGCGTGTGGCCATGCAATTGGGATAGAAGGTGCCCTCCTTGGAGACTTGGTTTGTCCCTGCAAGTGGCATGAGGAGACTTGCCCAGTGTAGACTGCCGTCTATGAGATGCCACGTCTGTGTATTTGCCCTGGAAATGTGATTATTGCCGAGTTTCTGCCTCTTCAGTGTTTTCTTTATGCCCAAGCCCTTAGGTGGTGCATCCTGGGCAGGAGCCCCTGTGAGACCCGTTGCCCTGTAAGGCTGAGCCAGCTTTGTTTCAGGATCTTTCCCTAAAGAAATAGTGAATGCCTTTCAGCAGAGCTTGAGGGAGATCCCGCAAGCATTGTTTGGTTTTCCAGGCACGACGTGGCCGCCCCCCTGAGCCCCCACTCGCAGGAGGTCTCCTGCTACATCGACTACAATGTCTCCATGCCTGCCCAGAACCTCTGGAGACTGGTGAGTCCCGCTAGAAACGGGTTGTGATGGCCACCGACACGCGCACTTCTGACACAGAGCGTTTGAAACCGCCATTTAGAGTAATTCTGATTCAGGTGTAAAATTAGGCAAGTGGTTCACAGTCATAAAGAAGTCACAGATGTTGTCACAGGGATCAGAGACTTCCTCTTTCATGGACCACAGGAATCTGGATGTTTCCTGTATCAGAATAGGTTTACAGGGTGATGGGTAAACGCGCTGTGCTGGGCTGTGTGCGGCTCATGGCTCTGCCCGGCGGAGACGCCCTCTGCCTTGGTCACCTGGTGCCTCAAGAGCAGGGCACGAACACAGGCTGGGGGCTCCGGCCACACTCCATCACCGGGGAGCCTCTTCTATTAGCCCTTCTCTGGTGGCAACAAGCGCCCTCCTTGCGGGATTTCCTGGGAGAGGCTTGGCCCTCTGGTGGGGGTATTCCTGGGGACGCCCCTTCCTGGGGCAACTGGGCTGCTGGCCGCCTTCCTCAGAGTGACCAGGGCAATGTGGTCCCCTTACAGATGACTCTCACTCTCCAGAGCTGCACGTGGCATCCTGGGGAAGGTAGCAGGAGGAATGTTCTGGTAGTAAACCATTGGCCCACCTGAATTAGGTCACATGAGCCTGAAACATACTGCAGATAGTGCTCGCAGCAGTGGCCTCGGGGGCACCTGCATGAGTCAGACTCTGCTCCTGGCCTCCAGCTGGCTGCAGCAGCTCCCCACTTAACACCAGTGCCTCCCCCAACCCCCAGTTTTGGTTGTCCCCAGTGCGAATGACTCAGGGGCCGAGTTTCCCTTCTGTGTAAGGCAGCATTCCCCCGCTCCGTGCTGCACATGTCCCCACCTCCATGCGAGCTGTTTGCACCCACCCCTCGCCATGTCACCCTGAGTCCTGATGGGGCTTCGCTTACTGATGCTGCTGAGGGCTCGTCGCTGATCCCTTTCCTCCTCCTCAGTCCCCGCTGGTGGCCCCTTCAGCCCAGCATGGAGCAGGAGGGAGGACAGCTGATAGCAGGGCCAGCCCCTGGGCCCAGCTGCCACTTGTCGCCTGGGGCTCGCTGATTTCATCAGCAGCTACGACAATGCCAAGTACTCTTCAGATGTTAGTGTTTTATTACCTGATGTCAGGAATCCCCCAAGACACCTTTCAGGGACAGTCTGGAACCTCCATTGTGCCATCTTCCCACTTGGGCTTGAGCGCTGTGCCCTCTGGGTGAACAGGCATCTTTTAGGCCCTGAGGCCTCTACCAGAGAACCCTGCTGGCAGGGAGGCTCAGCCTGCTGGCTGCCCTGGGGCACCTGTCCCCTTGTATCAGCCAAATCAGTTTTGACATTGAAGGGAATCTGGAAAAGAACAAACTAACTGACCAGACATGCTTTCTTTCACAGGACATCGTGAACAGAGAGTCACCTGCGGACACGTGGAAGACCATCCTGTCGGAGGTGCGCTTCGTGCACGTGAACACGTCTGCCATCCTGAAGGTGAAGGCGCACTGCTTCCTGGCACGGCCAGAGCTCGGGGCTCACAGCGCCCGTGCCCACTCTCCAGGCTGAGCCCGGCCTTCCGAGCAGGACATCTGTTTCAGTCGTTGCCGTGCTTGCACTAATGGCAGGCGGGAGGCCCTTATAAAGTCTCAGAACCGAGTCCTAACTGAAGACCCCATGGAGGGAGGCACGCCTGCTGACTGACCAGGGTGGGGGTCCCCTTCCTGCTGGGGCTGAGCCAGGGCTGGGGCCTCCCGGTCACACCCTTTGCCCTCGTCTTCCAGCTGAGTGGGGCGCACCTCCCTGACTGGGGCTTCCGGCAGCTGGAGGTGGTTGGCGAGAAGCTGTCCCGGGGCTACCACGAGAGCACCGTGTGGAACGTGGAAGAGCACCGCTACGGCAAAAGTGAGACCCGCACATGGGGACTTGAGCGCCCTCCCTGTAAACAACCAGATTATCACCTGAGGTGTCGGCCGGCACTGCTGCCAGCTCTCTAGGGTCCAAAGGTTCTAATTTGCCGCCTAGTTTCGCATGTGGGGAAAAACTAAATGGAGTCACTGTGGGTGAAAAGCAGGGAAGTCAGCTTGTGACTGAGCCGACAGCATCTGGGGGGCGCTCTCTACCCTGATTCTATTCACATTCTGTTGCGTTCTGGTATATTTTGTCAGGCCAGGAACAGAAGGAGAGGGAACTAGAGCTGCATTCACCCATACAGGTGGACATCAGCAGAAACCTGAGCTTCATGGCCAGATTCTCGGAGCTGCAGGTGACCCACGGGTGGAGGGAAGGGGCTGGCTGGTCGCCAGAGAAAACACTGTGGTCTGTAGGACTCTTACTTACCTCCCTGCATCAGTCTTTAAACTGGGACCTGACTCAGTAGGGAAGGGGCGTGAAGGGGCGCGTCGCTCCCTCTGCTGTGGCACTCACACCACTGTTGGTCCCAGCCAGGACTCTGGCTTCGCAGGCAGGAGATTCTGTAGCCACATAGCATTGCCACGTTGCCAGGGTAGGTTTCGAGGCCCCCCAGGTCAGGTCAAAATGGGCAACAGTGAACATGGTGGAGCCCTAGAGCCATCAGAACCAGTCTTGGGGTCCCGAATCTAAAAGTACCCTCAGCACAGAGACCAATCACTTCACCTACAGATGAGGTGACTGAAGCCGCTGGGGCAGCCACCTCCCGGCGTCACAGCCCAGCTAGAACTCAGGGCTCCTGGAGGGCATGCCCCCCTCGGCGGGCACGCTGCCTCTGCCTCATGAGCTGAATGAACTTGAGGTGGGACACCCACGTGAAGGGACAGCGGTTTGCTCAACCCCTGACGGATCCCTGAGCAATGAAGGCTCTGGCTGTCCGCGTGCGTCTCAGGGGCCTCTGGCTTCATTGCAGTGGAGGATGCTGACGGTGAGAAGCGACGATTCGGAGCACAAGTACAGCTCCACGCCGCTGGACTGGGTCACCCTGGACACCAACATCGCTTACTGGCTGCACCCCAGGACCAGTGTAAGGGTGCTGTCGGCGGAGAGTCCTCTGTGCTTCCCACACCCCCTGGCTTCCTCCAGAGCCGTCCTTGCAAAGGCCTGTCACTTGCTTTTCTCTAAATGCTTGGGCAGCACAGGCCAGGGCTGCCGTCAGACGCCAAGGAGAAAGGTCATGTCTGCATGTGGAAGGAAGCTGGGCTTCTCTGCCGTTGTGGGAGCACTTTGTTCCCCTTTTCGGCCAAAAGTGGTTTTTAAAATACGCCCTTCCTTCCTGCCTGGCACTTCACGTCTGAGCCCCGCCCCGTGCTTCTTTCCTTACGTTCTCCCCACACATTAGAAAGAAGGCAGCACCGGCACCAGCCCCAGGCCGTGCTCAGTCATCACTCAACGGATGGGGTGGGGGGCTAAAAACGCTCACCTTCTCCCCCACCAAGAAGTGCAGCCCAGCAGTCACTTGGGAAGCAGGCCCCAGAGGTCACCCGTAGCTCTGGGTTGCTCTGTGTAGTCACTCTGGGAATGGCTCTGCGGTTCCTGTTTTAGAGAACCGCAGCACTTTCTAGAAAGGCTCTCATCGGGGACAGGCACGTCCAGGACTGGAGGGCGGACGGCGCTGGGTGCTGGGGCGTCCTCCCTGCGGGCGCCCTGGCAGGCAAGGTCGTGCTGACTTCAGTCTGCTTGTCGCTCGCTTGCAGGCTCAGATCCACCTGCTGGGGAACGTGGTGATCTGGGCTTCGGCCGGCCTCGCCACCATGCTCTACGCCTTGCTTTTCCTCTGGTACCTGCTCCGACGCCGGAGAAAGATCTGTGACCTGCCTGAGGGTCAGTGCATCTGCCGCCCCGTCCCCAGTTCTGACCAGGAAGCTCTGTCTTAAGGCGACCTTTTTGCACCAGGGAACTTGAATTATTGTTGTGTCCCCAGAGCCGAAAGTTTGCACTTCAGCTCCCTCACTGCCTTCGAGGCTTCTGCAGGGAGGTGCAGGAATGGGCAGGAACTGCTCCGCGCTGGTTTCCTGCAGGCTCTGGAAATGGCTGGATGGCACCGTGGCCACAGGCGCTTAGTCAGGGTTGGTGGTGGTTTGCTAGTAACACGAACCTGCTTAAAACAATATTGAAACAGAAAGGAATAAGCACCCAGGGTCTGCTGTCTCCCCACTGACGCCCGCTCCACAGCTCCCCCAAGAGTCAGACTGACTATAGTCCCCATGACAGAGGCTGGGCCGGGCCTCCAAGGGTTGGGGCAAGGGGGTCAAGAAATGAGAGCCTGTCTGTGTGTGTGTGTGTGACTCAGGGACGGGTGAGCCAGTCTGACAGCCTGGCAGAGCCCCAACAGACCAGGCCCAGGTAAGGCGCTTTGGCTTAAAGTGGCTCTTCCCCAGATTCCTGGTGGCGCTGGGTGCTGGCTGGGGTCCTGTGCGTCGGTGGCTGGGCCGTGAACTACCTGCCCTTCTTCCTGATGGACAAGACGCTCTTCCTCTACCACTACCTGCCCGCACTCACCTTCCAAATCCTCCTGCTCCCCGTGGTACTGCAGCACCTCAATGACCACCTGTGCAGGTATGAGCCCACAGCCGCATCTCGTGGGGGGGGGGGGTCAGGGCCCAGGGGAGACAAGTGATGATTTCAGTGCGACGTGGAATGGGTTAAGGTCATGTGAGGTACACACAAAGTGCCACAGGGGTTCAGAGGACGAAGCCATGGCCTGCTGGGCGATGAAAAGAGCTGAAGTGGGTGGGACACGGGAGGGCGTCTGTGGCCTAGAGGACACCAGGAGCAAAGGCAAACACGGAGGTGCTGGTGTGTTCTGGAACAGCTAGGGGTTAGCAGGCGGGTCGCTCGGACGTGCTGGATGAACCAGGAAGCTTTGTAAAGCAGAGCCAGTGCTGGATGCCAGAGCCTTTGGTAGTCGGTAGCCTCAAAGTATCTCTGGAGGGCTGTGATGTGATTACGCTGGCATCTGAGTTTAGATGGAACAGAAGCTGTGGCGATTCGAGGAGTAGACGAGTGAGGCAGGTCGCACTCAGTGCCTCAGGCCAATGGGACAGGGCTGATTAAGGCCGGGCTGGCAGGAGGGAAGGAGCAGGAAGGCCGGGGGAGAGGACCAGGAGGCCAACAGGTGGCAGCCAGCGGGGATGGGCCTGCCCCCTCACGCTGGGCCTGCGCTGGCGCCCACAGGTCCCAGCTCCAGAGAAGCTTCTTCAGTGCCCTGGTGGTGGCGTGGTACGCCTCCGCCTGTCACGTGTTCAACACGCTGCGCCCACTCACCTATGGGGACAAGTCGCTCTCGGCCAGTGAACTCAAGGCCCTGCGCTGGAAAGACAGCTGGGACATCTTGATCCGAAAATACTAGGGCACGACAGGATGAGATGCCTCTGGCCGGGTCAGGACACGGTGGAGTGTGTGTGGCTCTGAGCTCATTGGGGACTGTCCCGGCCTGACGGAGCTTCTGTTCTTGCAACAGTCCTCAGATGAGCGCCTCATTTTAAGCAAGGTTTGTTTTTTCCAGTTAGTAAAGAATATGTCCCACGTCCACTAACCCCTAGGGGCCCCCGACTAGGACATGTGGTATTGAGCGGCTAGAGCAGGACTCGCGATGGGGGAGGAAGGCAGGAGGCGGCGGGCAGTGACGGGCGTCAGTCATGCTGACAGGTGGCGTGGCAGGCTCTGGCAGACGGCCGCTCCTCTGTCCTGAGCACCCCTTGGATCCACTGAGCTGGAGTCTCTGGCCCCAGTGAGTTCAGTGTCAGATAAGCCACTGGAGTGACCGGATGTGCCCCTCCCATCACTATAGTGAAGACTGTTACTGCTCAGTTTCTGGCTCTTCCAGGCCCCTGAGATTTGGCTGAGGCGTGTGCGAGTAGCATTTTCAAGTCTAGGTTTGTCACCCATACGTTTCCTTGTCCTGAATTTGTCTTTTTTGGTTTAATTAAAAAGGGACAAATTGGCATTCAAATTGGTATTATTTATTGACTCTCCAAAAGGACACAATAGGCTTGACCAAACTGTCAGTCATCAGAAACCGGCCTCAAGCTCAGCCACGCTCCACTGATGTCACATGTGTAACTAGTTACTACTCAACAGAAGGAAACTGGGAGTGCCCGTGCAGTGTAGCTGGTGGCAGTGGGAAGGGACAGCCACCATGTAGGAGGGAAGACAAACCAGGACAAAAGACCACAGGGATTTGTGGGGCCACAGCACACACCTGGACGTGGCCCTGGTTACACTGGGGAAGAGACCTGTCAGGCAGCACCCTGGGCCAGGGCCCGTGCAGGACTGCGTGTGGACACCCCGCCTGCAGGGGCCAGGCAGGCTCAGGGGCTGGGCCAGCGGGACACCCCACTTCTGTCTGATGCTGGGTAAGAACACGCTTGTTCCCCAGGCTCCTTCCGCCCTCTGCCTTCAGAGCACAGGCCAGGAAGGAGGCATCTCCATGGCTCCTTGGGTCAGTGTGCACCAGGGAAATTGGGTTAATAGGTCGCAACAAGCATGGTGTTATAAAACAATAAAACAAAACATTTGGATGTAAAACACATAAAAAGGGAAGTATTATGTTTCAGTTACAAGTGTGAGAACCAGATTGTACTAGAAAGAAAACCTCTCACTGTGGATTCACTGTCAGAAACACTGGAACAACCAGTGTCCGGGCACCTTCCTCCGTCATCCCCAAACAGGTGACGTGCGTGTTCCTCCTGGAAGCAGGCACCACGGGCTCCCCACACTGTCTGCAGCGCTTCTCAGTGGCACAGACTTAACCCTCCGGAATGAGGGAGCTAGTACGCATACCAGGAACACCTGCCAGCATCCCATTCAGCAGGTGGAACGATGCGTCCCAAACACCACTGGCCGTACCAGACCCGGAGAGGAAGCAGCGGTGGCGTGTGTAAGGGCAGGCGGGCGTCTCTGGGGACCCTGCCTGGAGGCTGAGCACCGTCCTCAGTGGGGTCTGCTGCTGGACTCCAGGTGCGATCGTTTGCCGGCCGTGAGCATCCCGGGATGGTCTGGCTCAGGAAATGTTCTCTTGTAGCTCCGCCCGTTGGACCCTCCGCGGTGCCACTTGCAGATGTCACCGTTCAGAATGTCCTGGATGTGTTGCACGATCAGGTTGATGGCAACTGCAATAGACAAGAATGGTTAGCGCACTCGTTCTCCACCACAGCGCACGGCAGCCAAAGGGCTGCTGTCACTCGCTGGCTGCACCCGCCCCGGCCTGCCGCCAGGAAACCGCGTTGGTTACGTCCGTCTGGCACAAAGTCTCCCCAGACAAAAATGCATGTCAGGGCATGAGTGCAATCCAACTTCCTGGCTTGGTCTGCGAGGGTTTCTACTAACTTAGAGCCCGGTTAAAAGATTTTCTGCTAACAGTGACTCCCTGTCAGTGTCGTATATGTACCAGGGGTGCCAAAAAACTGTCTACAAGTGGACACTTTGGTCAACGTTGCTCAAGCAGCAGTTCGCCATAATCAGAAGTGTCTGGACGCTGATGGGAACCACTTTGAGCACCTCTTGTAATTGCAGAAGTCAAACGTGACTTGTATTCATCTTCTGTTATTGGCATATATTATTACAGTTTTAAGTTTTTTCCTTAAAATGTGTATACTTTTTGGCACCTTCTGTATATATATGTATATGCTTTTTTTCCACCAGCTTTTGAGAAATAATTGACATATAGAGTGCATCAGTTTAAGGTGTACAGAATGTTAAATATATTTTTAAGTGTATTAACTTATGCCACAAACGTACAGATGGCTTCTCAGTAACTACGCTGGGACAGGGCAGAGTTGCCCTGTGGCTCTGGGAGCAGACAGAGGGGTCGGGCAATCCATTGGCCTGGTTCTTACCCATATTGTCGACCCCACGAGGAATTATCACGTCGGCATACTTCTTCGTCTGCAAGGCAAAAAGGAGGGTCTCGTAAGCATCTGTCTGTCCCCTCCCCAAGGTGACTTCAAGTTGTTCAGGGCTTGACTCGAAGCATTGGCAAGGGAGCAAGCCCTGGGATGTCACAGGTGGGGTGAAACAGGGATTTGGGGCAATTGTCAACCAGGTGTGGGGGACAGTGCTCCAGGAAGTGAGGGCCCAGGCAGCCAGAGGAGATGGTGTGTCTCCTGGTGTCTCTGACACACTGTCTTGCTCGTTCCCACGAACACTGTTGCAGGGGACAGTTCTCTGGGCTAACAATTCACTGGGCCAAGTGAGCGTGGCACCCTCCACAGCATGTGACGTGCGTCCTCTGCAATTAAGAACCTCTGCAAGAAGCCTGGGGGAGCGAGCAGGACATACGCCGTGTCCTTAATCCATGCTCTGCTTGCGAGGGCAGCGCAGTGCCCGCTCCCTGCCCTTCACCCAGCCTCTCACGTGCCCACGCTGAGCAGCTGCCCTCCGTCGTGCGCCTGCTGCTAGGTAAGGGCAGGGAGGCACGCCAGGCGGTGCAGGGCCACCGAGGAGGGACCCCCGCCAGATGCTGTGGAGGGGACGCTCCTGACCCAGGCAAAATGGAGGCGGGGAGGGAGACATCGGTGTGCCCGTCGGATGGACCTATGGACTGTGTGGTGTTGTGGTGTGTGGATTTGGGCCAAGGAGGCAGCAGGGACTAAGTCCTAGGGCAGCTGTGTCCGCAGGCGGTGGAGACCCGGAAGACGTGTGCACAGAGGCCGGCTTGGCTTCCTGGGCTGGCTCACGGGTGGGATGCACACCCTGGGCTGAGGGGGCAGGAGCGGTGCAGCCCAGCAAAGCTCGGAGAGAGTCTTAACCACCAGCGGGGGCGGGCGAGGGGCGCGGTCAGCTCAGACTCAGCGCTACGTGTGAAGGGTGAGCGAGAGGGAAGTTCAAGGACAAGTCTCAGGGCCCTGGCCGAGGATGGTGTTGCCGCCACAGGGTCACCGGTCAGATGTGGTGTCCACGGTAACAGTCAATTTAATTTTCTAGTTATTTTCCAGAAGCTTGTAAAAATTGTTTTTAAATAGCAGCAGGGAGACCTCATTTGTCCGACTTATCTATAGCATCGTGTAGTATTCTTACCTTTAAGAAGCAAAATATTGTTAAATTTCCCTTGAAAACACTCCAATTTGACTACAGCTGCAGCCCTATCCAGTTAGAAAGGTAAGATGGAGGGAAAGACAGACGGCTGCACAACCACACACTCCTCTGCCAGCCAACTGGACCTTCAAGTGCCCAAAAGCACAAAGCGCCCTGGAGAAACATACGGCGTGATGAAGTTAAGCACCTACTACGTGCCAGAGAGCACTTTTGGCAGTAGGCAGACAAAATCACCACGGGAGTTGGGGGGTGTAAGCAAGATCGGCCGTGCCTGTCAGATGACGAGAAGCATCCTGGGAACACAGAAAGCAGGCAGAGGCCGGAGCAGGGGCCCGGGACAAGGTGGCACGGGAGGCGGGGGCTCTCAGGGTTGCGACGGCAATGCAGGGGCGCTGGGGAAGGCCGAGGCAGGGAGGAGGAAGCCGGTGTGGGTGCAGAGGGCAGGGCTTTGGGAGCTGAGAACTACTCCCTGGTACTTGGGTATAAGAAGCTAATTCTCCACTTGTCAATCAGACCACGTTCATCCATGACTCAGGTCCCGCAGAACAGGCATCATGCGTCTTCTTCAACAGGGAGAAAAGGCATCCCCAAATAAGTGAAAGATGGGTACCGGCAGGCAGAACTCCTCGAAGGCTGGCTTCACGAAGGTGGTGTACTGGCTCAGAATCTGCTCCAGGTCTCTCCCGCGGTTCACGTCCCGAAGAACTGCAGCGAGACGGGAGCAAAGCGGTGACCTTCAGACATTGGGACGCGAGGGCAAGGCCAGCCTTGCCAGGGGCAGAGAGGCCCGTCTGCCTTACCTCTTCGCGACAGCCTGACGTCGGAGTCGGTGTCCACGAAGAGGCGCAGGTGGAACATGTCCCGGATCTCCTGGCTGTAGAACACCAGGATGCCCTCGAACAGGACCACGTCTGCAGGGTACACCACCGTGGTCTCCGGTAACCTGCCAGGCAGCAGAAGAAACGGGCTGTAACTCCAGGGAGAAAGCAGGGCACGGTGTCCGCAGAAGCCAACAGGTCCTGGCCGTCTGCAGGTCGGTCTGTGCAGGCGCCAGCGGGGAAGCCTCACCAGCTCCCAGCACACACCCCTGTCCACCCAGGCTCACCTTGAGTGGGTCACAAAGTCATAGGTGGGAACCTCCACAGTCTTGCCCTCCACGATGTTTTTCAGAGTCCTGTGCATCAAATCATTATCAAAAGCATCTGCAGGGATGGAACACAAGGCAAACAATCCAGGGGTTCTGTGGGGACGGCAAGGAACTTCCTGTGCCTCCGGTGGGCCGGCCGCAGCTGGGTGCTGGCGGTACCAGTGACCCTAAGGAACACTGGGACGGGAGCGGCCCCTACAGTTTACATTTGCAGAGCCCTCTGCAGTCCTGCAAACCACAGCATGGACCTGTCCTTCCCGACCTCAGGCAGTGCCACTGCCCAGGCTGCTGTCCCACCCAGAAGTTTCCTGATTGGCTAGTGCTGGGAGGTAGGTGGGTTAGACATCTGCTTCTCTCTATTTCTGGGAAATAACCACAGACGGATGCTCGCCCGGCCTCCTTCCCATGTGTCCCCAGGAAAGGAATGAAGATGGGAGCCAGCCACAGATTGGAATCTTCGAGTCGTGGCAGGCAGGGGCAGCCTGGCCTCATCTACCCCATCTCCACCTGTTCTCCTGGCCCATGACCAGCCCAGGAAATGGCTCTCATTTATCCACTGCTGGCCTCTCGGGGATTTTGCCCCAGGGCAGGTGGGGAACTGAAAGGCCACAATGGACAGAGGTGTGTGCAAAGGGCCCCTAACAGCGTGAGGGTGAGTGTGGACTTCTCCGTGATCGTAGTCGTGGCAGAGCAGTGGTCCCACAGGCCCCAGAGGGGCAGACTTCCTAACTGGCTCCACCCAAGGGAGCCAGCAGTTCCTGCAGGGTCACCAAGTCCACCTGGCGTAAGCACGCAGCCCGCTCCGCCTCAGGCTATCCAGGTAATTTCATGGACCCACTCGGGTCTCTACATCCCTGTCCAACCCCAGGCCTGGGTCTGCCCTCCTCCCCTCTCCCGCCGCCCCACCCTCAAGGTCTACATTTACCTGGGTGGTCAAAATTGTACTGCCCTTTCAGGGCCTTGGCCTTCTGTTCCGCTGTCAGGACCTTGTAGAACCTGTCTTGGCTCAGGATGACCAACTTCCGCTGCCGGTGGTCGACTTCGTTCTGTCCCAGCAGCTCCATGATCTTCTCACACACAGTTGACTGGGAACACACACAGCAACAGGATCCCCACCTGAAGCCACTCATCCCGCCACGGGCGCCGGGCCTCTCCTGGGCGCTGCTGCTCCGGCCTCGCGTCTGAAGACACTGACCCAGTGAGACAGCGACAGCCGGGCGGGACTTGGCAGGAGGGCCGCGGCGCACTGGCAGGGGAGGCGTGGACCTGGGGGCCCCGGGGGCCCGGCCAGTGGGGCGGCTCTGGAGAAGCCGCGCGGGCACGCGAGCCGCTCGGGGTCCGCGATCCGGCGCAGGCCAGGCCCACCCCGGCCGCGGCCCCTTCGCGCCTCCGCGCCCCGCCCCCCGCCCGCCCCCGCCGGGAGCGGACACCTCCGCAGCCAAGGGCGCGTCTCCCCTCCGGACGGAGGCCGGATCGGGTCGCCCCGAGTCCCAGGGGCCGGGGGTCGAGCGGACGCGGCGCAGGCCCCGCCGGGCCGCCCAGCCCCTTACCTTGCCGCTCGCGGTGCCGCCGCTCACCCCGATCAGGAAGGGCCGCTGGTGAGGCCGGTCCGCCTCGGGCGCGGCGCCCTCGCAGTCGCCGCCTCCAGCCGAAGCCATCTCTGGCGCCTCTTGCCCGCATCGGGTTCCTAGCTGCCGTCGCTTCCCCAAACCAGCCGGCCCGGCCCCCCCGCTGAGGTCGGAGACGCCCCCCCGGGGCTCCACTTCCGGGAGGCGCACGGAGCGGCGGGTGCGCGCGGGGCATGGTGGGAGTTGTAGTCTGAGGCGGGCGCTGCGCATGTGTGGGCTGGGTCCCGCAGCTGCTCGGGCGGCGAGGGTGGGTTACCTGGGCGCTGCCGCTCCTTGCGCCGTGTGTTTGCTGCAAAGGACGAAAGCTACTCAGCATCGCAGCCGGCTGCGGGAGTCTCCAGACGCCCGGCGGCCTCCCCAGCAGAGGCCCGTGGCCTGGAAGCTTCCTTCCATCCGCACCTCCGCTGCCTCGGGTGGTCAGGAATGATCCCTTGGGACTGCGGTGCTGAAGTGGGGGCATGGGCCCGCGCCAGGGCTGGCATGTGGGACTCCTGAGTCCCGTGGCCCGGGTGAGAACCTGGCACCGGCCTTGTCGCCTCGTGTGCGGTCACCCCAAGAACGAGGCATCCGCCTCCACGCCTCAGCACCTATCCAGTGCACTTCGCTCCTGCCTCCACGTGGGTCCGACCCCTCTCATCAGGTCACTGCCTTAACCTGCCTCGGCTCACCCTCTCTCCAGCCCATCTACACTGGCCACCCGAGTTTCCTAACACTGCCCGGTGCGTGTCACTCACCCACTCCCCAGCTAGAGCCTTCAGTGGCTCCCCACTGTCTTCTGCAGCAAGTGTCCCCTGTCCTGCTCAACCACACTGCCTGTGGTGGCCAGCTGTCATTGAATGACATTTTAGACTCTCGCTCCAGGCAGGCTGTGAGCCAAGAAGGCAGAGGCCCAGGCTGTTGGGTTCCACCTGTACCCCAGTGCCTGGCACAGACAAGGCACATAGGCAATGGATTCAAATTGTAGATTTCCCCGAGGCACCAAGGCTCTCTTTGCAGGTCTCGTTCCTAATGCATTGTGAGCATTCCATGAATATTTGATGATGCTGAAATATGATGCCGGAGAGACTAGAGTAACGTGCAGGCATCAGGCGAAGTCACTGTTTATGTAACTTCAGAGGTATTCACTCATCTCAGGAGGGGTTACAGGCAGCTTCTGCTGGTCAAGGGCAGGGGGTACAAGGGGAATTGGGCCTCCTGAGCCCTGTGGACCTGGACAGAGGGAAGCTGACCAAGGGGCAGCCATCCCGTAACTGAGAGGAATATATACAGGAGCTCAAAACAGGGAGGACCATTTACCTGTTCATAGTGAGCATGGCAAGGTTAGGAGCCAGGCTCTGGGTGGAAAGTTGGGTTCAAACCTTGCCTCTGCTGAATGACCTTGGGTAGAGTTGTGATCATTCTGTTTCCTTACTTCCCAAATGGAGGAATGTTATGACTTTGTTAAATTAACATTGGTTAAGTGGAGTACAGGGTGCTGGAAGGTGAGCAAGGTATAACAACAGACCACAAGAGAAATTGAAATAGAGAAATGTATTACTCACATATCCTGGAGGAAGTAGGCCGGGAGGTGCCACCCGTGAAGGTCAAGGCAGAGCACAGACCGGCAGGACCCGGGGCACATGCCTTTGCTGGAATCTGTGGGTGGAGTGCTTCGGGGTTCCCGGGCTAGAGCCGGATTGGTCAGTTCAAACCCAACGAGTGGAGTTTGGTAAGTTTGTGTGTATCTACTGCTGCTTTTGTGCTGTAACAACTCGGGGGTCTTATCTAAGGGACGCACAAGGCATATGGGTTTGGGGGCAGGGAGACTGCTGATCTCAAGGGCTGTTGGAGACATCCTGTCAGGAGCTGACCTGTGCTCGTGCCCCGGGCTGCTACCTGGGGCATGTGCTGGTCTGAAGGGGTAAGTTTCAGGCCAGTGCAGGCTGCTGGGCCAAACAGGATGGATGCGGACGCAGCTGTACCATGGAGGAGCTTAGCTTAACTCTGGACAGGCTCCATGCTGGAAGGTACACAAAGGGCTTGGCGTACGGTCTGACCAGAGGAGATCCCTGTTCCGTGTATTTGTCAATTTGGCATCCTCTTCTCACAGTTAATTATATTAACTATATTTGCTTATCTTTATATTCTTGATAATCTGTCCTTTGTGGGTCTCACAGACCTGGAGAGAGACTGCCCCTCCCTGGGCCAGCAGTGCTTAGAGATAGCAAAGGGAGCACATCGTCCCTATGGCAACAAGCCAGTCTCCCCCCCACCCTCCCACTCCACCCCCACACACCTCTCCTCTAACTCTCACACACTCCCTCCAAGCCCCAGGCCTGGACACCATTCCTCTCAGACTCCACATATGCCAGCTGACTCTTCCCAGCATCCCTTCCCCCAAAATGTTCCAGACCTTGCCTACCTGGGCCAGGCCAGCTTGGTCTATGTTCTCAGTGGCTCTGACATTTCTCCTGGAAAGCACCCAACAATTAAGCTACAATTAAGTAGTTGATTCTGCAAGCACCTTCCTGATGTTTGTCCAGAGAGCAGAAGTGCCATGAGGGCCGGGCAGTGGCTGGCTTGTTCGGTTGACCCTCTCCGTCATGGACAGTAAGCATTTGATGTTGCTGAAGGAGGCATGGGGTTGAGACTTGTCACTCTTGGGGTTTGACTGTCTCAGAACCAGGTGGAGCAGAAACTTGTAAGAGTGACCATGACTCCCCTCTGGGATTCTCTGCCTCTGGTCTTCACCGTCCCCTACCCCAAGTTCACAGGAGCATCAGAAATACAGGCTGTCCCCCTCCCCCATCCCCTTAGCCAAACTAACCACCTGCAAAAACTCCAATTGTGTCTCTAAGCTTTTATTGAACACAAGCTGGCATTCAGCACTTACAGAGTTGACCAGATGCCCGATGTTTTAAGTAGCACTTCCCGCCGCTTTCCTAACTGCAGAAGTAACCCATGTTCATTTCAGGAAAAGCATACACGCAAACATACACTCTAGTAAAACTAGAACCACCCATAACCCCACCCCCAGGAAAACCATAGTTTTGTATTCTGGGGTTTGCTCTTCTGGTTTGATACGGCTGTGGCTGGATAGCGTAAAGTGAAACAAGGTTGGTTACATATCTTAACAGCAATAAAGCCTCACAACCTGTCAAAAGTTCAGAGAGTAAAACCAACCAATCACTGATGTAGTAATTAGTAAACGTTTATTGAGCACACACCAGTCAGTTCGCAGTTGGGAGTGCTCAAACCAAAACATGGAATGAAACTCCAAGGTGCTGTTGGAAAGCAGCTTCTAGAGTGACTGTTCATGCTTCACATTGGTTAGTTACAATGTTAGAAGTTTCCTAAGTGATAGGGAAGTGATTGGTGGCTACCTCTTATCAACTTTGAGAAACAGTTTAAGTTTGGCTTCTGATTTTCAGAGGTAAAAGCAAGAAATAACCCAGGTCAAGGTAGTCTTGCAAAATCAGCTAAATTCAGCTATGTATGACTGAACTGGCTTTGCCTGCTCAAGGAATTTTCAAGGCTGGTCTCCCTTTGGTTTTGGTTCTAATAAATGCTGCGATGTGGGTACCAGGTTTCTGATGGGGAAATTGACGAGCAGAGCCATTACCTGGCTTGCCCGAGGCTTGTGGCTGTAAGTGGACTTCTTCCAGTCAAGAGAGCCGAGCTAGTCGATGCCGGAAGTCAGCACACCACATTCTCAACACGCTATATTTACTCAGTATGCACCCCAGACACAGAAAAGTGCCCAATCTCCCCGTTCCCACACAAGAAAGAGAAATCCAACCACATTCAACGATATCCAGGCCGTTGAATGAAGAAGGTCCTCATAGCTAGTGGTTGACACTCAGTTGCCCATAAAGGGACCCAGACCAGGTGGGAGTCACAGACCAGGGGCAGCCACAGCCCGGCACACAGCAGCAGGGTTCTGGGACTGACCCTCTGCATGCAGCTGGAGCCTGAAAGGGACTGTCCTTCTGAAGCAAACCACTAACCAATGGCTCTGGGGAGAAAGAGAGTCTTCCCCTAAGAAAGCGGGGCCCTGGACCTGCACTGCACGTGGCCACCCACATGGTGCAGAAACCAGACAGAGACTTAAAAACCCCAGTCACAGCTGGTGACTTCCAAAAGGATTCATAGGAACAAATGCCAAACTATTTCACAGCTCAGGGCACATGCGTGGCACCCGCAGGTCACCTTTAGAAGATAGCTGCTGCTGAAGACGACCTCACCAAGATTACAAAAGCCATGAGTAAGTCTGCCACCTGAAGAATAAACAGTCAGCAGGGACGACAATGAGCCAAAGCCCATCTCAGAAACGAGATGAGACACCTGTTTGGAAAGGATGTTAAAATGGGTCTATAAAAGTGTCTGAAGATGTGCCCAATAAATGCAACACATAATCCTGGACCGGATTCTGTACTGACAAAAAAATAAATAAATATACCGTATTTTTCCATGTATGATGCGCACTCACGTTTTCAGCCCAAACTTTCAGAGGTAAAAAACCTTTCGTTATAATTTTTTAATTCAAATTTTTATTTGTTTACGTTTAGGTACTTTTTTTTGGTATTACAAAGGAATTTTAGCATTTATTTTTTAACATATTGTGGTACAAGAAATTTTATGTAACAAATAATTACAAAACACGAGAACAGATACAAGGTACAAGAAATTTTATGTACTGGTAACAAATTTACGATTTATGCATCACAGAACGCCAAGAACTCTTTGTCATTGCAAGTTCGTCTTAAGTTCGGTAAAACCGAGTATAGTATTCCGGGGTATGATTTTGCATACGGATGTCGTTATTGATTTCTAGAGTGACACTTTTTTTTTAACTTTTATTTATTTTAAGTGTGTTTTTCCAGGACTCATCAGCTCCAAGTCAAGTAGTTGTTTCAATCTAGTTGTGGAGGGTGCAGCTCACAGTGGCCCATGTGGGGATCGAACCAGCAACCTTGTTGTTAAGAGCATCGAGCTCTAACCAACTGAGCTAACCAGCTGCCCTAGAGTTACACTTTTAACTTATAAGCATAAATAAAAGAATTAAAAACATTTATATAGATACGAAATTAGCACTACCCATGTATAATGCGCAGCCTTATTTTTCACTTACAAATTTGGGCAAAAAAATGTGCATTATACACGGCAAAATACGGTATGCTAGGAACGACATAGTCACTTGCACTACTCTTGTAGCTTTTCTCTGAGTTTGAAATTATTTTCAAACAAAAAGTCTTTAAAACCACTTGAAGGGAAGGTACACAGAATAGAGTGCATAACAACAGAAAAAATATGGGGGAAAAAACGTGCATTTTAAGAGCCAAATGAAAATTCTAACGGTGAAAAATAAAGACACTGCACTGTTTCCGCCAGAGAGTGCCCCTCACCATAGGTTTGCCTGAGGTGTCCGTGTGATTGGCTTTCTGCGTTCTTGGGAGGCGTGCCGCAGATGAGAGGTGCCCCCTCAGGGCCACACGCCAGGTGTACATGATGGCCTTGTGTGTTACTAGTGATGCCAGCCCTGACCACGGGTCAGGCGGGACCTCAGGATTCTCCACAGGACACTTGCTGGTTTTCCCTTTGTACGTCCTAAGTATTAATATTTTGCAGGAGGTACTTTGAGACTTAGCAAACATTCTGTTTCTCTTTAAACCATTTTCACCCACTAGTGGCTCTTGCCCGTGGCAACTATTACTGCGATGACCTAATGGTGATTTTCTACTTCCCTCATTCCTTCTACTGTTATTAGTTGGGATTCTGCAACTAGGATCTGCTGGTCCTATTATTTTGCATACGGATGTCGTTATTGATTTCTAGAGTGACACTTTCCCAAAAGTGTCACTCTAGTGCATGTCCCAAATACATGCAGCTGTGCTGTCCGGTGTGGCCAAGCCTCCACTACTTCTCCATCGTCTCACACTGGCCTTCCTGGCCCCGTGCGCATTTGCAGGCTTAGCCCTGCCCTTTCCCAACTTTGCCCGGCTGCTGCCCTCCTCCCACCGCATCCAACTCCACTGCGACCTTCCCCTCTCTGCGGGGCGGGTGGGTGGGTGGGGGGCACGCAGGTTGGGGCCCCGCGCTAGGGCGCGCGGGAGCCACCTGTTGACACAGCGTGGGTAACCCAGGCGGTCAATTATTAACCGGCCGAGCTGCCGGCACCAGGAAACCCGAGCCGGCGGCGAAAGCGGAGCCGGGCCCGACGGCGGCGGGAGGCGCTGGGTGCCGGTAGCCGCGCCGCCCTGCTTGCCCGGCCGCCGGCCCGCGCCATGGACGCAGGTAAGGGAGCGGGGCACCGGGTGCACGCTGCGCGCCTCCCCTCCCACCCCCCCGACCCGGGCTCCGAGGGTCCCCGTGGCGGGGCTGCGGACCGAGGGGCGGGAAGGTGGGGGCGCGCCCGGCCTGGCTCCGGAGGCTCTTTCTGCGTGGCCCCAACCTAGCCCTACTCTGGGACACCGCACCCCCCACCCCCACCCCCACCCCCACCCCGAACTGGGGAGACCAGGAGGCTGCCGTGGGAAGTTCAGGCAGCTTGGGACATGTCCCCATTAAGCTCTATGGGTGCCCCTGCAGGAGAGCTGGGAGGGGCCGCCTTTGGCGTGGCCCCGGGGTCCCTGCAGCCCCACCTTTTCCCACCCCAGAGCAGGCAGCAGGGGCTAGAGCAGTGGAAATTTGGGGAGCATTTTCCACTCCCCTCCCCCACGCCCTGTCCTTCCTCTGGTGACGATGTTCACCCCTCTGTCCAGGCTGAAGTCCTTAGAGCGGGGGTAGGGGGCGACCCTGGGGGCAGAGACAGGGCCAGGGAAGGGAGACACAGACAGCAAGAGACCCCGCCGACGGCGAGGGACCGCGAGAGGAGGGTGAGGTGTGGTGGGGGAGGGCCGAGCCGGAGAGATGGGGAGAGAAGGGCGGGACCGCCGAAAGATTCATTCAAGGACCCACGACGGCCCCCACCGGAACCGGGCCCTGGAAGGGGCGGGGTGGGCAGTGAACCGAGACCCTCCCCCAACCCCCGTCCCTGTCCCCAGGAGTCCCAGGCCCGCGGGGAGGTACGAGGGTGGCGGTGGCGGCGGGAGACCGGGGTGGTGCAGAGCCCTGCCTGGCCCCCAACGACAACCAGCGGGGAGGCACCTAGATTTCTTCTGCCCCCCGGCTCGCTCGCAGGGGTTACAGCTGCGAGGAGGGGCGGGGCCCGGCCTGGCTCTAAGCGCCGCCACCACCTGCGACCCTCGAGCACCTCCCCCACCTTTTCGCCGGAATGTCCCGCGGAGGCTCGGGTGTCGAGAACCCGAGAACCACGGGCCGCGGCCCTGGCAGCCCCGCCAGCACATTTATTTACTCTGTAGCCCTATCTCCGCGCCATCGGGCCAGGTATTTGCCCTGGCGGGGCCCAGGGAAGATGTGGTTTTTGTTTCTATAACTGGGGCAAGGGCTCGGCGGCCCCGGGGGCATTCCTGTGCCAGCATCCCGTGCCAGCATCCCGTAGGGACCGGCATCGAGTGGACCTGCCAGCCGAGGCTCGGGTTACCTGCTAGGAGCCTCAGTTCTGGCGTCTGTGAAATGGGGATAGGAAAAGAAAAGCGCACCGAGGATGACAGATACTATAACAAAGCCCTCAGAACAGGGCCTGGTCACAGGTTCACTGTTACCACTTCTGAATGGTTGTTACCATTATTATCCTCATTTTATGGAGGAGGAAACAGAGGCACGGAGCATCTATGCCACATGCCTGTAAGGTCACACAGCCCGAGTTCACGCGTTGGCCGTGCTGGTTCGATGTTAAGGCAACTGTACGTTCTGTGCACGCGTAGTTAATGCCTAATAGTGGGAGCTGCTGCTGATCGCGCTGTCACTGCTAGTCACCCGGACCCCTTACCCACAACGCTTCAGCCACATGCTCAGCAGTGGCGCAGACACCTGAATGTGCTCAGATCGCGGTGTTGTCGCAGGGTTTGTGTACAGAATTGTGTTTCTGGGCCTTGGACACAGGTCCAAACGTGTGCGACTGACAGCTTGGCTGGCTGGCTGGTGCCTCTGCGTAGTCGCATATTCGGAGGGGGATTTGGGGCTTTGCGTGGCAGGGAAGGTGGGTTTTGGCTGAGAGCTTCATAAGGAAGTGAGCCAGTGGCACTGGAAGGCCCCCCCCACCCCCCCACCCCGCTTGGACAGCAAGCACCGGCTCTCATCCCCCCGCCCCCACCCCCACCCCAGGCGGCCACGGTGCTGCTGCTGCCTTCATTATTTAAAACTCCAGCCCTTGGCTGGTGGGTGGGGTTGGGGGATGCCCTGGAAATCCTGGAAGCATCTAACCAGGTTTCTACAGGGGCGGGAGTCTGGCTGCCCCCGCCCTGGGATATTTAGGCCACGCCCACCTCCCACTTGGCTCAGCAACCCCTCAGCCCCCGCCAGGGTCTGCCTGGAAGAGCCCAGCTCTTTGGATCAAACTTAACAGTCACAGACGTTCTGACTTTCAGTGTGGAGCTCACTTCCCAGCTGCTCTCATTCCTTCCCCCCCCCCCCCCAGATGGCCCAAACTGGCCAGAACACCGTTCCCTTTTCTCACCTTCCTAACTTCAGATAGCGGCAGCCAGTGTTAGTGGAGCAGCGCTCATAGCGGCCTAAGCACTTCACTTTATGGGTGAATGCTCATTTAATCTCCACAATACCCCCCTCCAGGTGTTGTTTTGAAGGGTGAGGAAACTGAAGAGGCACAGGGTGGGTGAAGCCCCGCAGGAGGCCTGGCCCCTGAGCTCTGCCTCCTGAAGATAAGAGAGAACCTCATCCCAGCCCCACGAGCCCAGCCCAGCCCCAAACGCTGAGCCGGAGATGAGAGAGGTTCGCTCTGCCCTCTCAGTAGTCTTGACGACTCTTTCCCCTCCGCGTCCCCATGTGCTGTCAGGCTGGGGTACCCTCCTCAATGCTGCCTGAGTCCGTCCATTGGTCCACATCACTTCTGGCCCCGTGCCTTCGTTCTGGCTCAGGCCATCATTGTCTCTCCTTTTATTCAGCCACGGCCTCCTCCCCAACCTCCTGTCCTGATTCTGGGCACTGCCAATGTGCCTGGCACTGGCTGCCAAGGAAACTTTGTATCAGTTACCAATGGGCTTTTGCTGTATAACAAACCACCCCAAAACATAGTGGCTTAAAACCGCAAGAGTTATTTCTCGTGATTTTGTAGGTTAGTGGGGTGGTTCTGCTTGTCAAGTCCAGCTCACGGGGGGCTGGTTGCCTGGGGATCAGCAGACTGTTGGCTGGGAGCTTGTGACCTGTTCAGGGGGCTTGTGCTGACTCCTCCCAATGGTGGCAGAAAGGTTCTCAGCAGCAAGAACAAGCCCAGATGTGCAAGTGCTTTAAAAAATTTTTTTTTAAAGAATGATTGAACTGTATTTGGAGTGTAATTGAAGAACAGCACACTGTCCATATTTAACATGTGCGTTTTGATCAGTTTTGACACATTATGCTTCCGTGAAGCTGTCACATCAAAATCCACCTCTTCACCATTCCCCGAAGTTTCCCTGTGCCCTTTGTGCCTGCCTTCCACCTCCATTCCTGACAACTACTGATTGGCTTTCTTTATATTGCATTTTCTAGAATTTTATATAAATGGAATCATATAGCATGTACTCTCTTTTTGACTGGCTTCTCCTCGGCATAATGATTTAGAAATTCATTTACATTGTTGTGTGTATTGAGAGTTGGTTCTTTTTTATTGCTGAGGAGTTGTATCAATTATCTATTGCTGCATAACAAAGAACTCAAAATTCAGGCTTAGAACAATACATTTAGTACCCCACAGTGTGGGTCAGAGGGGTCTGGTGTGGCTTAGCTCGAGGTTTCTCAGGAAGGTACAGTCCAGCCATCAGCCAGGATGTGATCACCTCAAGACCTCACAGAGGCTGAAATGTCTGCCTCCAAACTCAGTCACCTGGGTGTCGGCAGGTTTCAGTTCCTCATGGGTTGTTGGCCTGGGTGGGGGGTGGTCTCAATTCCATCTGGGCTGTTGGACTAAGGCCCATGCCACACCAGGCCACATCACATGGGCCTCTTCACGTGACTCCTTGCAACATGGAAGCTCGTTTTTTCTTGGAGTTACTGGACATAGAAAGAGAGAGAGCAACTGAGAAGAAGCCACAGTCTTTTTAAAACCTAATCTCAGAAGTGACACCTCACATCTTCTGCCATATTCTCTTCATTAGCAAGTCATGAAGTCCAGCCCACATCAAGGGGAGAGGATTACATGTTGAGAGGCAGGGCTCCTTGGGGGCCATTGTAAGGCTGCCCACCATAGACATAGTCCCTCGTATGGACAGAGCAAAGGTGCTTTCGTTTATTCTTTCATCTGTTAATGGCTGTGTGTGTTATTTCCAATTTGGACTATTACAAATAGAGCTGCTATAAACATTGGCACACGAGTCTTTGTGTGGTCATATGTTTTTATTTCTCTTGGGTAAATACCTATGAGTGGAATTGTTGGGTCATATGGTAAGCGTATGTTTAACATATTAAGAAACTGTCAGACTGTTTCCCAAAGTGGTTGTGTTACTCTGCTTTTCTACCAGGTGTCTAAGAGTCCCATGTGTTTTATATACTTGCCAAAGCATGCTACGGTCTGGTTTTGGGGTTTCCCCCCCATTCTAGTTGGTATGTAGTGATATCTTGTGCTTTTAATTGGCATTTCTAATTTTGATGGCATTTCTGGTGACTAATGACATTGAGCATTTTTGTATGTGCTTATTGGGCATTCAGATATCTTCTTTGGTGAAGTGTTTACAAATATTTCATCCACTTTCTCATTGGGATATTTGAGTTATTGAGTTGGAAGAGTTCTTTATACACTGTTGATATAACTCCTTTGTCTGATATGATAATGTGTTATGAATATTTACTCACACTCTGACATATCTTCGTGTTTTCTTAGTAATGTCTTTTTTTTAAATTTTTTATTGGGGGACAGTGTGTTTCTCCAGGGCCCATCAGCTCCAAGTCGTTGTCCTTCAATCTAGTTGTGGAGGGTGCAGCTCAGCTCCGGTCCAGTTGCCATTGCTAGTTGCAGGGGGCGCAGCCCACCATCCCTTGCGGGACTCAAGGAGTTGAACTGGCAACCTTGTGGTTGACAGCCCACTGGCCCATGTGGGAATCGAACCAGCAGCCTTTGGTGTTAGGAGCATAGGGCTCCAATCGCCTGAGCCACTGGGCCGGCCCTGTTGGGAGGTTTTTGATTACTGTTTCAATCTCCTTATTAGTAATTGGTCTGTTCAGAGTTTCTATTTCTTCATGTTTCAGTCTTGGTAGTTGTAGGTTTCTAGGAATTTGTTCATTTCTTGTAGGTTGTCCAATTTTGTTGGTGTCTAATTGTTCATTATGGTCTCATGATACTTGGGCATTTCTGTGGTATCAGTTGTAAGATCTCTTTCATTTCTGATTTTGAGTTTTCTGTCTCTTTTTTTGTGAGTATAGCTAAAGATTTGTCAATTTTGTTTATCTTTTCAAAGAATCAGCTCTTCATTTCATTGACCTTTCCTATTGTCTTTTTAGTCTCTATTTTATTTATTCCTGCTTCTGATCTTTATTCCCTCCCCTCTACTAACTTTGGGCTTTGTTCTTTTTCTAGTTCCTTGAGGTGTAAAGTTAGATTGGTTGAGATTTTTGTTTCTTGATGTAGGCATTTATTGCTATGAACTTCCCTCTTAGAACTGCTTTTGCTGCATCCCATAAGTGTTGGTATGCTGTATTTCCCCTTTCATTTGTCGCAAGGTATTTTTTTTATTTCTTCTTTGACCCATTTGTTGTTCAGTAGCATGCTGCTTAATCTCCGACCTATTGTAAAATTTCCAGTTTTCCTGTGATTGATTTCTAGTTTCATACCACTGGGTCTGAAAAGATGCTTGATATGACTTCAATCTTCCTAAAATTTTTAAGACTCGTTTTGTGTTCAAACATATGATTTATCCTGGAGAATGTTCCCTGTGCGCTTGAGAAGAATGTGTATTCTTTTGGTTCTGTATATATCTGTTTAATCCATCTGGTATAATGTATCATTTAAGGCCAATGTTTCCTTATTGACTTTTCTGTCTGGATGATGTATCCATTGATGTAAGTTGGGTAGTAAAGTCCCCTGCTATTACTGTCTTGCTGTCCATTTCTCTCTTTAGGTCTGTTCATACTTACCATGTATATTTAGGTGTTTCTATGTTGGGTGCATAAATATTTATAAATGTATACTCTTGTTGGATTGACTTCTTTATCATTATGTAGGACTATTCTTTGTGTCTTATTACAGTCTTTATTTTAAAGTCCATTTTATCTGATATAAGTATAGCTACCCCAGCTTTCTTTTGGTTTCCATTCACATGACATGTTTTTTCATCCCTTCACGTTCAGTCTGAGTGTGTCCCAACATTTAAAGGGAGTCTCTTACAGACAGCACGTTGATTGATCTTGTTTCTTTATCCATTTAGGCTCTCTATGTCTTTTGGTTAGATGATTTAGTTCATTTACATTGAAAATAATATTGATATATGTACTTACTGTCATTTTGTTAATTGTTTTTTGACTGTTTTGGTGGTCCAATTTTCAATGTCTGTCTTATGCTAGTTTAGGTCTGTCCCCTACATGTAGGTGGGAGGTGAACCCAAGACTTGTATGGATCCATTCTTGAGTGACTAACCATCACAGTTTGTTTGGGACTGAGGGTTTTTCCAGGATGTGCGATTGTCAGTAGTAAATCTGAGACAGTCCTGGGCAAACTGAGATGCACTGGTCACCCCATTTCCCATACAAAACTAGGGGAGCCCCCTCTGCCATGCCTTTCTCTTCAGGATGTCCCCCACTCTTCCATTCTACAAGGGCCCTTTCCTGGTTTCTCTGGCCAGAATTACAGGGTTTCTAGTGGAGTTTAGCTGCCCATCTGCTCCTCCACCATGTCGCTCTGGGGCTGGATCTTCAAACTTTGAGGGAAACAAGAGAGGCAAATGGGAAATACTCCTTGAAGGTTGCTTCTCTGAGTTTTGACTCCATTCCACTGCCTGCTTTTGTTCACTTTTCAGTGGCTTTGGGTAATTTCCTTTAATATTTTGTCTAAAGTTTTCAGTTTTAATCAGCAGGAGAGATAGGCTTTTTAAAAACTGATAAAATATACCTAAGATTTACCATCTTAACCATTTTTAAGTGTACAGTTCAGTGGCATTAAGTACATTCACGTTGTTGTGCCACCATCACCACCATCATCTCCAGAACTTTCTCATCTTCTGAAATAGAAACTCTGTCCCCATTAAACACTAACTCCTCATCCCTTCCCAGCCCCTGGAAACCTGGAGAGATAGGTTTTTAAAGCCTCTGCTTGCACAATGTTTATCAATGTTCCATTGGACGAAGCAGGTCACATGGCCTAGTCCAGATTCAAGGGGTGGAAAAACAGATGGAACAGCACAGGTAAAGATGGAAGCATACATGGCAGGTCTGTGAGGAGCACAGGCCCTGAGTGAGCCCCTGGCTGCTGTGAGAAGATGGAGTGGGGCGCCCTTGGGAGCTCAGCACTCCTTGCCACTGGGGATCCCTCCTCCATGGACCAGCTCAGCAGGGCCTGGGAGGAGTGGGGGTTGGGGTGGGGCTGAGAGGGGGGATTTCAGCAAGTCTCTTCCACCATCACCTGAATTGTCACTGTTGTGTCTGTTTTACTTATTTCTCTGCTTTCTATAACCCTAAGGACACTTAGGAAATGAACTTCCAAAGCTAGGCCCAGGGCTGCCCACCCCTTCTGTGGGGCCTTGAATGCCCACTCAGGTCCAGGGGGTCCACCCAGGACTCTCGTCCAGGCCCTTCCTCCAGTACCTGCCTGAGGCCTAGAGGTGGTCAGCTGTCAGAATACTCTCAGGAAGTGCAGGCAGACCTTCAGGGTTGTTGAGTCCTGTTCAGGTGCCTCCAGGGCTTATCGTGTGAATGCTGGAGGCCAAGGCAAGGCTGGAAGGCAGCTGAGCAGCTGAGGGCCTCTGAGCCCCGGCTTCAAGCTGCTGGGAAGGCTTCTCTCTACCCACTGCTGCTCTCCTCTCTCTGCCCCTCCCCACCCTCATTCAGGTTTTGTTTCCTCTCTGCCCCTGTAGGCACTTGACCCTTAGTGACCTCCTGTCTCTCTGAGGTCACTCAGTTGGGGTCTGAGAACTCCTGAGCATCCCACCTTCCCCAGCTCCCAAGCCAAGAATCTGATTGGCTCAGCTCATCTCCTGAAAGCAGTCCCCACTGGACTGTGTCACAGACCAGCCTCCCAGGGGGCTTCCCTGGGTCGATGGTCCTTTCTTGGGCCAATCTGCTGCCGCAGCAGGGCAGTGGGGCAGGACTACCTCCCAGTAGTAGCAATCTGGACCAAGGGCCCACCGGGCAGGGGAAGACCTGCAGACTGTCCAGGCTGGACACCCACTGGCTGTGTGACCACCAGCAAGGCACTTCACCTCTCTGAGCCTCAGTTTTCTTGTCCTGTCTTTGCACTTTGGGTAAAGATTCTTCAAGGACCCGGCTTGGAGAGGCTCCAGCGCAGGCTGTCACCCCCAGCCCCACGATGCCCACAGGTGTGTGGTGTGGAAGGGGTCAGGATTGGCAAGGTCTTTGCGACTTTCTCCTTGGAGGGGCTGTTTCGGGGCTTAGAGGGAGGAGTCCCACTGGGCTCGGTGGCCTCTTGGGGCTCAGGAACCTGCCATTTCTTCCTAGGAGCGGACACGAAAGGGGGCAGTGGCCCCGTGGCCGCTGAGGACCCCCGGAGCCCGAAGCTCCCACAGCTCCCGCAGCTCCCGCAGCTCCCGCGCCGCCCGCAGCTCCTGGATGAGGATGGAGAGCCACCGGAGGAAGCGGCCATGGACGGGGGCCGAGCCCCGTCACAGGAGGACCCCCCCGCCGACTCCCAGGCTGAGGCCTCGGCGGCAGCCCCCGCCCAGGCCCAGGCCATGGGCGAGGCCAGGCAGGGGCCCAAGGTGGTGGCTGGGGGCGTCCCCAACATCGGCTTCGTGGGCGAACCCCCACCCTACGCGCCACCCGACCCCAAGGCGGTGCATCTGCTCTACCCGCCCTTCCCGCAGGGGCCGGTCCTCTTCCAGCCCGGGCCGTCGCCCCAGGCCCTGTACCCACCGCCGTCCGCCACGCCCCTCTACCCCGGCTCCGCCCCCGCGCCGCTCTTCGCGTCGTTCCCTGTGGTGAGTGGGGCACCCCCAGCATGCGGCCACCCCTCCCTCGCTCAGCTCGGTGCCTGCTCCATGCCCACCTTACCCCCTACTCACCCCGTAACCCCACTTACTCATGCCCCACTCGCCCTCCCCCCCACCTCCCTCGGGTGGGACAGTTTGGCAGCAATCAGAGGTCACTAAGCGACTCCAGCAGAGGGGCTTCTGTGCCCAGAGGAAAACGAAAGGGTTACCTCAGCCTGGGGAGTGGGGGAGCCCAGCAGGCTTCCCAGAAGTGGGGGGCATTTGAGCTGGGTTCTGAGGGACGAATAGGAGAATTCAGGCAGAGAAGGAACGGCACTCTTGCCAGAGGACACAGCACAGGTGTGGAAGTAGCCGAACCTGGGCGTCTGGGAAGGACGGTGGTTTGTTCAGCTTCGTGGGGAGGAGACGATAGGTAGGTGGGATCCATTGTGAGGGGCCCAGGGCCTTTGGGTGGGAGATGATTTGATGAAATTTTTACAACAAAACGCCTTGGGTGGAGAGCTTGGAGCTCCGCTCCCCAGAACCGGAGCCCAGTGAGGACGGAGACACAGTGGTGGCTGGACCCTGCACTGAGCAATTTAGAGAGGATTCCTGGCGGCTGAGTGACAGGCTGGGGTGTGGAGAGAGAGAGCAGAAGGGGGGGTCTTGACCTGACCCCTTGGTGACCTGCAGCCTCACTGGGTGGGGGTTGGGGGTGGGCGGAGTGATGCTCACTGGCGCTGTCCTTACTCGGGCGTCTGGGGGCGGGGCGGGCTCCATGGCTCCCTCACGGCTCCGTGGCCTCTGCCCCCACAGTACAACAACCCCATGGCCGGCATGCCAGCCTCCGCCACGGTGGAGCACAGGCCGCTGCCCAAGGACTACATGATGGAGTCCGTGCTCGTGACCCTCTTCTGCTGCCTGCTCACCGGGCTCATCGCCATCGTCTACTCCCATGAGGTAGGGGTCGTGGGGTCCCCTGGGTACAGCCCTCCCAGCAGGCAGCTGCCGGTGCCAGGGGGCGGGGGTTCAGCACTGCCCCTTCCCAGCATCTGGGGCCCTGGGGTTTCTTCCCTCAAGAGGGAGGCAGGGATTGGGAAATGTGCCAGCAGTCCGTGGGGCCCAGCCCCTCTCGGATGGACACTTCCTCCCCCCTTCTGCCTCTGCCCCTTACCACTCAAGACCTGCTCTAGAAAGATCTGCTCTAGAAAGCAATTCACAAGGGAGATGTGAATGATTGAGGAGGCCCAAGGAACTGCCCACCCAGGGGGGCCTTTTGTGTAATGGACATCCATCCACCTCTAGCCATCTAGATACCTATCAGTCTAATCACCCACTCACCCACCCATTTATCCATCCATCCATCTACCCACCATCCTCTAGTCCATCCATCCATCCGTCCATCCATTCACCTACCGTCTTGAGCTCCTCCTGACCATTTCCCCTGCTCGGGGGACTCAGTGACACCAGTGTGAGGACATGCTAGTAGACAGAGCACACAAGCCTCTGGGGGGCGTCTGCCCGAGGCTGACCTGGACACAGCCCTGACTTACCCACACTGGTCAAGGTCCCCAGTCATAAGCCAGCCAGGACTGGGGGAGAAGGCAGCTCTCAGGACAGTGCAGAGGTGGGACTCTGCCTGTGAATTCTGGCTCTATCACCAGCTGTGTGACCTTGAGTGGATCACTTAACCTCTCTGAGCCTTTGTTCCTCATCGGCAAAGTGGGGGCAACAATGACACCAACCTCAGGAGTGTTGTGAGGGTTGTAGGAGATGGGTCCGCAGGAGTCGATGGTGCCAGGCCCGTGGCAGGGGCCCAGGAGCCAGCAGCCATCGCTTCCATCGCTCCCGCTCGGTTACGAGCTGTGGCCGGGGCGGGGGTCAGTCTTCCAGTCTGTGCATGGGGCCTGGCCCTGCTGGTACCTGCACGCGAGGGAGTGGGTGCTCCATGTCTGCTCACCCTCAGCCCCCACCCCTGTCTCGTTGCAGACCCGCGCGGCCCTGAGCAGGGGGGACCTGGCCCAGGCTGAGGAGGCCTCACGCAAGGCCCGCTCGCTTGTGCTCTTCAGCCTCCTCTTCGGGGTCTTCGTGTCCACCAGCTGGGTCATCTACGTGGTCGTGGCTCTCTACCTCCCTTGAGGGCTGCTCCTCCTTCAGGGAGGCCAGGACACCCTGCCCAGGGACACCCAATCTGGCCAGACCCTGTCTGTGGACTTGGATCCCTGCTGGTAGCCATCTGTTGCCTACAGAGGGGGCCCAGGGCCAGAAGAGGGTGGAATTTGCAGCCTACAGCACACCTGTGGCTGGGCCTCAGCCCCTGCAGGTGGCCTTGGGCGGTGTCCTAATCTGAGGTGTGGGCTGGGGGCCCCCTGGAGCCCCATTTCTGCAGTGCCTCCTCCTAGGTCTTCCTGCGACTGTGCTGGCCGGGCCCCGGGGCCCTTGCCTTCACCTCCCCCCTGGGAGACCATCAGAGGGACCAGAGCTCCCACTGTCCTCAGAGCCATCAAGAGGGACACTGCAAACACCGGCGTCCCTCCACCCCAGCCTAGCTCAGCGATTGCAGGGCAGAGCTGCCAGTCTCTTCTCCCTGTGGTGCTGCTGGGAGGGCCTCCCCCCTCCTTGGTAGCTCCCGGCAGGTTCTTCTGCGCCCTGCCCCATCCCAGAACAGGCTCTCTCATGCTGGCCCCACATCTAGAAACCGAGGCCACTATGTCTGGTCAATAAACCCTGGGCAGAGCCTCCAAGCTCACTCCCAGCTCACTCCCAGGGCAAGCGGCATCCGTCCGTCCACAGCCAGGCTCCTGCGCCTGCCCTCGAGATGCATCCCCTCACACACGGCTCTGGCAGCCCCTCCGAGACGCATGCCGCCTCTCCCGAGACCCGCTTCTCCTGGGCCTGCTTTACTAGCAACTTCTCTTCCGTCTTCGCTGCCTCCTGGCTTCTACCTCTACTTCTCCATCTTTCCATGGGTGTTTCAGCTCTGCCCCATTCCATCTGCATTTTCTGTTCACTCCGTCCCCAGCTTTACTGCCCAAAGATGGAGGATCAGTTGGGACCCCATGTGGAGAGGGCCACCCTGAGTTTCGGCAGCACTGTCACGCAGGCCATTCCAGAGGCTGCTGGACAACCTACAAAGCCTTGTGTCAGACTCCTGGCACCCCAGTCCGGTCAGCTGTGGTCTTGAGAGCGCTCTCGGTTTTATAACAAGGTTCAGAACCATCTGCAGAGGAAGGAAACTTCCAGAAGGGGCGTTGTGACTGACAACGACTGTCTTGGCTTGTCCAGTCCCCAAGAAGTCCTTGCCTTCAGAGTTTGTTTCTCAAGGAAATTGGGGTTTTCTCATCTGTAAACTGGGGTACAACCTGTCGCCTGGAGGTATGGGGTCTCAGTGAGAGAACCAGTGCCTGGCTTGTGGTGAGCACCTGGGGAACGCAGCTGCTGGGTGCTGATGCTGGGGGTTTCTGTGGGGTCTTCCACAGCCAAAGGTGATGGGAGAGCAGGGAGTAAGGGCCTTATCGTGAGCTTCAGGACTGCCAGCAACCTCCCAACCAGCAGACGGGAATCCTGGAGAGGGGTCTAGAGCTTTCACCAGGTTCTCAAAGGGGTTTGTGACTCAATAAGATTAAAAACCATCTGCTTCGAGAGAGAGGAGGAAGGGGGGCCTGAGGGGGGCTGAGCCATAAGAGAGCGACAGCGCAAGTTAAATCAGGTGCTTTCTGAGCACCCACTGTGAGCTGCTTGCAGCCTTGGCCGTGGCACCAGGGAGCTGGAGAGACACGGATAAGGAAGTAAGTGATGAGAGACAGTGCTTGGAGATGGAGCAGTGGCCTCCTGTTCTACGACGCATGGCTGGTCCAGAATCAGGATGTCAAAAACGGAAATGCATGATAGCTACAAAAAAGGAGGAAATAATTTTTTAGGGATCAATAGATGCCAAAAGGTATTTGGTAGAATCCAGTAGCCACAAATATTCTTCCTAAACTCTGAAGTGAAATCAGAATAGAAAAAGGTCCTCTAGGCCAGTGTTCCTTAAACTTTATAGACGAAACACCTGGGAAATATTAAAATGCAGATTCTGATTCAGTAAATGGGATCTCAGTTCTGCATTTTTAATGAGCTCCCAGTGCATGAACCAACAGCAGATGGCACATTTCAGTGGGAAATTAGTAAAACCTTAAAAACCATTATAACCAGGATCAACCCACAAAGGCCTCTGGTGTCACTATTATTCAACGTTGTTTTAAGGTTCTAGCAAATGTGAAAAAACAACAAAGTGAAATTTGTAGTATGAAAATTAGAACAGACAAAATGATTTTCTAGCTAGAATATCCAAGAGTCAATGAAAAAAAAAATAGAACTAATAGGAGAACTCAGTAAAATAGTTGGACACAAAATAAATATACAATGGTCAATAGTAATAATCAGTTAAAAGTGGAAGAATTAAAAAATTCCGCTCATACTGATAAAAACAGTATAATTAGGAATAAATATAATAAGAATAATCTGGATCCAAGTGAAGTAAAGAAAGCAATTTTTTAAAATTATCAAAAACAAAACAAAAAAAACCAACCAAAAAAAAACCTGAACAAAATATCTGGATAGGAAGATGTGATATCATAAAAATAGCCTTCTCAAAGCGATTTCATTGAATTGCAACAAGAAAACTAAGTTTTAAAAACGATGACAAAAATGTTTTCAAAATCAATATGGAAGGAAGGTGTGTAAAAATTGCTAGTAATGTTTTGAAAAAGTTGAATGAGGGTGGACCTTCTTCACCAGATATTAAAACTTAGCATGAAGCTACAATAAGGAAGACAGCATGGCTTTTCCACAGAGATCAGTGAAAAACAACAGAAATCCCAGGAAACATTCTAAGTTTGTATGGGAAGTTAGTATCTGATCACAGTGGGATTTTAATTGAGTGAGTCACGGAAGGCTCAAAATAACCAGAGTTGGCTAATTGGTTGGAAAAAATTATTCTCGTATGCAAAAATAAATTCCAGGTGGATTAAAGAGCTTAGAATAAAGCTCTACCAGTAGAAGAAAATTTAGGAGAGTATCTGTATAACTTCAGGGTTTTGGGGCAGTAGGGAAAGGGAAGGCCTTTTCAAATCTGGAAAACCAGAGGGAAAGACTGATAGATTTCAGTTCTGTATCAGAAAAGTACAGATTTAACCAGGAGTTGAATTACTATCAGGTTGGGAAAAAATTAGAAAGGTTTAATACACCCCCAGTTGAAGGACTGGACACTGACCTTTTCACCTATTACTGGTGGGTGTGTAGCCACAATCTTTGTGGAAAGGAGACTGATGGTATCTATTAATAACGTATGTACTGTGTATTTATATGCATGTATGTTCAAAGAAGTCTAGAAGGATGTATTCCCAACTGCTGCTAGTGGCAGCCTGCGGGGAGGGAATGGGACCAGGAGGGGTTGTGCAATACATTGCTGAATTTAAAAATACGGATGTATTCATGTGTTGTATAATTAAAGAAATAACTGGAAAAAGTGTGCACGCCTTTTGACTGAGCAATTCCAGTTTTAGGATTCGCTGTAGTGAAGAAGACAGTGTGTGTTCCCGAGGCTTCCAGGCCGCTGTGGGAGACACACACACATCAGCTAGTACGCATGGTGACCGAGTGTGCTAACGTGCCATGAGCCGGGGAGCTGGGGCAAATCTGAGACGTCGAGTGCAACTGAGAGAAAACTCTGATTAGGGGCCTCCTGACTTCAGAGATGTTGAAATAGGTGTGTCTGGGAACACGGATGTGGCACAGAGGTGTGGGACCTGAGAGTGGTAAGGACAGGCTTTCCTATGTTAACTTTACAACCCCCTGGGACGGTGTGGCAATGGACGGTGGTCCAGTTGGTCCACGTACTCACCGACCCTTGGTATCTGTCGGTTTGAGTACTTCTGGTGGTTAAAACTGGGGCGGTATTTCAGTGTAGCTTTAATTTGCGTTTCTCTGAGGACTGGTGATGTTTGAGCCTTTTGTCTCCTTGGACAGCTCTCTGTTGATGGGCCTGTTCAAGTCTTGTGCCCATTTCTGTGCTGAATCGTCTTTTCGTGTCAGTTTAGAGCCGTCCTTGATGTATTCTAGGCGATCCTGTGTTAGATACAGGTATTGCATATATCCTTGCCCACTTTGTAACTTCCCTTTTCATGCTTAGTGGTGTCATCTGATGAAAAATTCTCAGTTTTAGTATATTCAAATCCATCTTTTCCTTTATGGATGATAATGCGTTTGTGGCTTAAGAAAAAATGTCCCTACTCCTAAGGTCATGAAGATATTTTCTTGTATTGTCTTCTACAAGATCTAGAAGCTTTATTGGTTTACTTTCACGTTGAGATCTGCCAGCCAGCTGGACTATTCCAAGGGTCCGTTTGTCTGTTCTTGTGCCACTGTCACAATACCTTACTGTGCTGAATAGGGACCTGCCTTGACATTGGGGAGGTCAAGTCCTTGTACCAACTGGAAGAGTCTTGGCCATTTAAAATCATTTGTATTGATAATAAATTTTAGAATGTTGTCGATTTTCACCAAAATACGGGCTGGGATTTTGACTGATTGCTTTAAAACTATGAATTTGGGCACAATTGACATCTTTACAGGCTATTTTCCAACAAACATGGTGAATTCCCTTATTTGTTTAGGTCTTTTATAAATTTCCTTTGATTTTCTAGTTTTTGTGCAGAAATGTTGTACATACAGAGGGTGCCCAAAAAATGTATACACATTGTAATTAAGGAAAAAACTATATTAAAAGTACGCTGATGGGAACCACTTTGAGCACCTCTTGTAATTGCAGACGTCAAATGTGACTTGGATTCATCTTTTGTTATTGGTATATATTGAATATTATAATTTTAATACAGTTTTTTCCTTTCTTAAAATGTGTATCAATTTTTTCGGCACCCTCTGTATTTTGTAGTATGCCTGGGTATTTGATTTTTTGATGCTATTATAAATATGATCATTTTTATTATTTGTTACTTGCTAGTATACAGAAATATAATTGATTCCTGATTACTGACTGTATGCAGCAATCTTCTAAACTTATTAACTCTGATAATTTATCTGTAGAGTCTGTTGAGTTTTCTATTTACACAATATTATCTCTGTGTAATGATTCTTGTCTCCCTTTCCAATCCTGACCCCTTTTGTGTGTTTCTCCTGACTTCCTGCGCTGGCCCCCTGCCTACCCCCCTCCCACCCGCCCCCCACCCCCGTCCCCCAGTACAAAGCCAGAGAGAAGGGCTACACTGGGCAACCTTATCCTTTCATGTCTCAGAAGGAAGGCTTTCAACATTCTGCCTCTTAAAAAAAAAGATATCCTTTTTCAGATTAAGGAATTAACTTTTCTAGTCCTAGTCTGCTAAGAGTTTATAAGAAAATCATGCATAGATATTGAATTTTATTAAATTACTGTTATATAGCTACTGAGAATTATTCTGCTAATGTGGTGACAACACTGATTTTCAAATGTTAAAGTAACTTTTCATTCCTGGAATGAACCCATCATGAGCAGGATGTATTGTCCTCTTTATATATTATTAGATTCCGTTTAATATTTTGGTTAGGGTTTTTGCATCTGTGCTCATGAGTGAAATTGGTCTGTAATTTTCAGTTTTGTTATGGTATCTGAGTTATGTTGGCCTCACCACCAGAGTTGGGAAATGCTTGTCCTTTTTTTTCTTTTTTCTTTTTGGAAGCGTGTAAGATTAGAGTTTTCTTACGTTTCTGAGAGAGGCATGTTAAAACTTCCCACGAGGATCACAGATTTGTCCATTTCTCCTTGTGGTTCTGTTGCCTTTGCTTTACATATTTTGAGGCTATGTAATTAGATGCATACAAATTTAGAAATTGTTACATATTTTGGTGGAATGTACTTTACCTATTTTCAACTGTGTCTGTGTAACTCTAGGAATGCTTTTTCCCTTCAAGTCAGCTTTTTCAGACTTTAATGTAGCAATGCTTACTTTTTGCAGTGCTGTATTTGCAGAGTATATCTTTTTCCATATTTTTACTTTGAATCTTTCTGCACCTTCAGATTTTAGATAGATACATCTTGTTAACGGCACATACATTTAAAAAAAATAGTCTGATAGACTGTTTTTTCAACTGGAGAATTTGCTCCATTTATTTAATGTTTAAAAACTATATTAGGGTTCCTCTATCTATTTGCTTTCTACTGATTCTACCAGTGTAGGCTTCTCTCTCTCTCCTTTCTCGACTTCTTTTAGAGCGATTATTTTTTATTCCATTTCTTCCTATTAGCTTGGCAATCAGACGTTCTTTTACTATTAGTGGTTCCCTGGAGATGGCAACTTGCATTCTGGACTTCTCGAAGTCCAATGCTTTTAGTACTTTTTTCTTCTTCCTAGATGATTCAGGAACTAATTCAAGAATACTCTCCCCTTATCTCCTTCCTGAGCCTGACACCATTGTTAGGGATTTTAATTCTTTGTATTTTAAACCTCATAAGACATCATTACACAGTTGATGCGGTTTGGGTTTATCCACACAATAACTGCTCTTGTTGTTCTCTCATGTTTGACCTCCCACTTGGGATTAATTTCCTTCTGCCTGAAAACACTGTTTTGTCTTCCCTTAGTGTAGGTCTGCTTGTGATGAATTGTTTTTGTTTGGCGATACCTTCATTGTTGAAAGACATTTTGAGAGAATGGAGACGTTTGCTTGGCGCTTATTTTCTTTCAGCAGTGGAGGTATTGTTCACCGATTTCTGTCCCAGTTGCTTCTGCTGAGGAGTCTAATTTCTGTACCTTTGGAGGTAATATGTCCTTTGCCTGCTTAAAGACATTCTTTTTATCTTTGGTTTTCGGAAGTTTCACTATGCCGTGCTCTGATGTGCATTCATTTTTAATGAGCCTGCTTGGGGTTCGTAGGCTCCTTGAATCTTGGGCTTAATGTGTTTCAGTCAAGCACCCATCAGGATGTAAAGTGTGGAGTCATTTGAACAGAGAGCGATTAATGGAAAGAGTGATTAACTCTGAGAGGGGCGTACTCTGAGGGTAAAAAAAGAATGCTGAAGTTGCCCTAGGGCTGACGGTGAATGCCCAAGGAAGGCAAAAGCGAGAGGGCCCGCGTCCCCAAGGCTGGGACTCAGAACTCATGGAGGAGCTGTGGTTCCGGCCCATTGCGGGGCAGACAGCCTCACTGGGTTGCCCAGACCAGAGCTGGTTCGGAGCTGGGTGAGCAGCAGCGATCCCGTGGAGGGACAGGTGGGCTGAGGCTGGAGGGTTGGGAGCCTGCTTGCCAACAGGGTGGCACAGGGCCTGGGGTGTGCAGTATCCATGCCTGGGGGACCACAGTGAGATGGTGGCCAGGCCAAGGCTGGGCTGCAAGCTGGCCGAGAGAGTGCACAGTGTGTGTGGGGGGTGCCTGCCTGGGGCTGACCACTGCTGGATGTCTCCACACCCGCCCCCAGCAGCCGTGCGGTCAGAACAAAGAACCGGGCACTACGTGGAACTACTTAGAACTGCTTTCACTGTTGGCAGCGTTCCCCCACTGCTCTCCGCTGACCAAACCCTGTGCTCGCTGCAAAGGGGAAACGCTCCGCAGAGCAGCAAAGAAAGGGTGGACTGTGACATCAGGAGCAAGACATCAATAAGGCACAATTTTGGAAAACTTACTGAGGTATAATTGACAAGATAAAACTCACTCATTTTTTAGTGTAAATGTACAGTTATGCAACCCGCACCATGATCACTTTAAAAAATCTCTGACACTGTCATGCAGGGTGTCATGCGGAGTCTCAGCTCTCACTCCCCGCACAAGAACACAGGATATGGTGAGGCCAAAAAGGAACACCCACGGAGCTATAGATAGCGGAGTCGTATCACTATATTCTCGCTGGTGGCTGGGTTGGAGACACAGGAAGCAGGAGCCACACGACCTGCAACCCGCCGTCCACTTCTCTGCCAACCAACCCACTTGCTAACTGCAATCCGCTTGCAGGCTCAGCCACGGCAGTTATATCAGTGGCCAATGGCTCACTGGTTACAGCTGATGGCCAACTAGTCACAGCTGATGGCCATCTACTACCCGAGCCAGCACCTTTCCATGTGAGGCCAAGAGCCTGGAAACTGCTCTCTGGGACTCTGTCCCCACATACTCCCAACCCAGATTCCTCGTGCCTGTTTGCAATCCTTTTTCCATCTTTAGATTTGCTTTTCCTGCACATTTTAGATAAACAGAAGCGTGCAGGGTGTAGTTTCTCGCATCCTGCTTTGCTCACATGTTTTTGAGATTCATCCATGTTGTAC
Source organism: Rhinolophus sinicus (assembly GCF_057876585.1). Classification (NCBI taxonomy): domain Eukaryota; kingdom Metazoa; phylum Chordata; class Mammalia; order Chiroptera; family Rhinolophidae; genus Rhinolophus; species Rhinolophus sinicus. The sequence goes on along the minus strand of NC_142516.1, from coordinate 4,437,948 downwards.
ATTGTCAGTTCATTCTTTTTTATTGCAAAACAGTGTTCAATTGTGTGGAAATACGACGTTTGGTTTATCCTTTTAGTAGCTGACGGACAGCCAGACTGCTGTCACTGCTGACGAATAACGCTGCCGCTTGCGCTATTACACCCTGTCTGCTCCAGTCTCTCTCCTCCAATCACACTTAGGGCTCCTCAGCCCCATGTCTCGTTCCTGTTTCTGTCCACACTGTCCCCTTCATGCTTCATTCTGCTTGTAGCCCCTAATCTATCTCACTAATTCTGTTAAACATATTCACTGAGCCCTTAGTATCAGTTAATGTATTTTTTGGTTCTAGAACTCCCATTTGTCCTCTTATATTTCCCCCTTGTTTGCCCAAAGCCTCAACCCTGACTTACTCCTGGGATAGGGTAAGCACTGTGCCCCCACACCGACACCTGCTAAGTGCACGTCCCAGGCTCCGGGGGTCGGATTCTGTTGGTTGTTTCTGCCCTTTTTCTGTTCCTGCTTCTCACCTCCTTGTGTCCGGTTTTTTATTGTATCTGCAACATTAAAGGCACAGCGAGGCCGCGGCTGGTTAAGCAACTCCAGTGAGGCCGCACACGTGCTCCTGGCGGGTGCGCTAGGCACGGGCAGTGCACTTTCAGGGACTGACATGACGGGAAGCCGGCCCAGCCCGAGAGGCCCAGGATGCCTAGGTCCCCGTAACCTGGAGGTGACCCCCTTGTGTGAGTTCTGGGCGTTTTGTTTATCTCAACTTTTGTCACAAGTGCTGTAGAGCTTCTCACTTTTTAATGAAGTTTTTGTGGGGGCAGAGCCCCAGAAAGTAGTTTCCAGGCTCTCGGCCTCACATAGACAGGTGCTGGCTCAGGTAGTAAATGGCCATCAATGTGATGGGATGGCCATCAGCTGTGGCTAGTTGGCCGTCAGCTGTAACCAGTGAGCCATTGGCCACTAATATAACTGCTGTGGCTATGCTAGCAGAGAATGGGGGCTAGCAAGAAGATGGCGGCTGGCTGGCAAGCGGCGCAGTGAGGGTTGAGAATTGTGTGGCTCCTGTTTCCTGTCTCCAACCCAGCCGCCAGCGAGACTATAGTGGTATGACGCCCCATCTATGGCTCCGTGGGTGTTCCTTTTTGGCCTCACCGTGTCCTGCATTCTTATGTGGGGAGCAGGAGATGAGACCCCACAGGCCGCCCCGCACGACACATGGCGCAGCGAGCAGGGTCTACAGCACGACAGTTTTATTTTTTAAATTGAGGTATAACTGACATATATTAGTTTCACGTATACAGTGTAATTTGATAATTGTATATGTTGCAAAAAAATCACCACAGTAAGTCTAGTTAACTCCCTCATAATCGTTACCATTGTTTCCTCTGATGACAATTTTTAAGATTTACTCTCTTAACAGCCTTCAAATATGCAATACAGTATTAACTATAGTCATATGCTATCCATGAAATCCTTAGGACTCATTTTATAACTGGAAATTTGTACGCTTTGACACCTTTCACCCATCTCGCCCACCCCCCACCCTCTGCCTCAGGTGACCACCCATCTGCTCTCTCTGAGCAGTTTTTTCCTTTCAGATTCCAGATATAAGTGAGCTCACACAGTATTTGTCTTTCTCTGACTTAGTTCACTTAGCATAATGCCCTCAAGGTCCATCCATGTTGCAAACGGCAAGATTTCATTCTATTTTATGGTTGAATAATATTTGTTGTATATACACACCACATTTCTTTTTTATTTTTTAAAGACTTTTATTGGGGAAAGGGAACAGGACTTTATTGGGGTCCTGTTTATTGGGTGTGTACTTCCGGGACTTTTTCCAAGTCAAGTTGTTGTCCTTTCAATCTTAGTTGTGGAGGGCACAGTTCAGCTCCAGGTCCAGTTGTCGTTGTTAGTTGCAGGGGGCACAGCCCACCATCCCTTGTGGGAGTCGAACCGGCAACCTTGTAGTTGAGACCCTGCGCTTCAACCAACTGAGCCATCTGGCCACCCGGGAGCTGAGCGGCAGCTCATTGACTTCATTCTAGTTGCGGAGGGCGCAGCTCGCTGGCCCATGTGGGAATGGAACTGGCAGCCCTGTTGCCCAGAGCTCGCGCTAAAACCAACTGAGCCACCCGTCTGCCCGCACCACACTTCTTTATTCACTCATCCGTCGGGGAACACTTAGGTTGTTTCCATGTCTTAACTATTGTAACTAACACTGCAATGAACATGGGGTGGGGAGGTGCAGGTATCTTTTTGAATTAGTGTTTTCATTTTCTTCAGATAAATACCCAGAAGTGGAACTGCTGGGTCGTATGGTAGCTCTATTTTTAATTTTTGGAGGAGCCTCCATACTGTTTTTCCATACTGGCTGCACCAACATACATTCCCGCCAACAGTGCACCGGGTCCCCTTTTTCTCATCAACACTTGTCAGTCCTTGTCTTGTTGAGAAAAGCCATCCTGACAGGTGCGAGGTGACACCTCACTGTGGTTTTGATCTGCGTTTCCCTGAATGAGTGACATTTAGCATCTTTTCATGTACTCGTTAGCCACCTGGATGTGTTTTTTGTAAAAATGTCTGTTCAGATCCTTTGCCTATTTTTTAATCTGATTGTTTGGGGTTTTGTGCTATTGAGTTGTATGAGTTTTTAAAACTATATTTTGAATATTAACCACTTATCAGATATTTGATTCCCAAATATTTTCTCCCAATATTGCCTTTCATTTTATTGATAATTTCCTTTGCTGTTGCAGAAACTTTTTAGTTTCATGTCGTCCCACTTATTTTTGCTTTTGATGCCTTTGCGTTTGGTGTGAAATCCAAACAGTCATCGCCAAGGCCGATTCAAGGAGCTTCCTGTCTGTGTTTTCTTGTAGGAGTTCTATGGTCTCAGGTCTTACATTCAAGTCTTTAACCCATTTTGAGCTGATTTTTGTGTGTGGTGTAAGAGCGTGGTCCGGTTTCATTCTTTTGCATGTGGCTAATTATGTCATATATGGCCTTTAATATGTTGAGGTATGTTCCCTCTATACTCACTTTGTTGAGTTTTTAATCATAAATAGATGTTGATTTTTGTCAAATGCTATTTCTGCATCTGAGATGATCATATGATTTTTATCCTTCATTTTGTTAATATGGGTGTATCATATTGATTGATGTGGACGTTAAACCATCCTTGCACCCCTGGAATAAATCCCCCTTGATCGTAGTTTATGATCCTTTTAACATATTGTTGAATTCCGTTTGCTGATATTTTATTGAGGATTTTTGCATCTGTGTTCATCAGGGAATTGGCCTATAATTTTCTTTCTTGTGGCATCCTTGTCTGCTGTTGGTATCAGGTAATGCCGGCTTTGTAAAATGAGTTTGGAAATTTTCCCTCTGCTTCTGTTTTTTGGAAGAGTCTAAGAAGGATTGATATTAATTCTAAATTTGAATGTTTGGTAGAATTCACCAGTGAAGCCATATGGTCCTGGACATTTGTTCGTTGGGAGGTTTTTGATTACTGCTTTAATCTCCTTATTAATATTTGGTCTGTTCAGATTTTCTATTTCTTCATGTTTCAGTCTTGGTAGTTGCAGGTTTCTAGGAATTTGTCCATTTCTTGTAGGTTGTCCAATTTGCTTGCGTCTAATTGTTCATTGTGGTCTCATGATCCTTGGGCATTTCTGTGGTTTCGATTGTAACATCTTTCATTTCTGATTTTGAGTTTTCTTTTTTTGTGAGTCTAGCTAAAGGTTTGTCAATTTTATCTTTTCAAAGAATCAGCTCTTCGTTTCATTGACCTTTCCTATTGTCTTTTTAGTCTCTATTTCATTTATTCCTGCTTCTGATCTTTATTTCCTCCCCTGTACTAACTTTGGGCTTTGTTCTTTTTCTAGTTCCTTGAGGTATAAAGTTAGGTTGGTTTTTTTCCCCCCTTTTCTTCTGCTTCCCCCCCTGCCCCACTGCCCCACTCTGGTTCAAGCCGTTGTTTCTCAGTCTAGTTGTGTAGGACATAGCTCCCTGGCCCATGCTGGTATTATGAGGCTTGCGCTCCCCCTGGCTGAGGCAGTTGGTCACCGGTCATTAGTCGGCCACTCATAGCAGCTCACGTCAGCTGCTGGCTGCTGAGGACGGCTGCCGGCCACTCATGCTGGCTGCCAGCCACTCATGGCAGCACAGGGTAGCCGGCAGCAGCACACAGCAGCCCGTGGCAGCACACACCAGCCTCTGGATGCTCACGGCAGCCCTGCTCTAGGGAGAGCTATTGTTCACAATCTTAGCTGTAGAGGGTGTAACTCACTGGCCCATGTGGGAATCGAACCAGTGGCCTTTCAGCATTAGGAGCACGGTGCTCCAAATGCCTGAGCCACTGGGCCGGCCCCAAGAGATTTTTGTTTCTTGATGTAGGCATTTATTGCTATGAACTTCCCTTTTGTTGTAGCCCATAACTGTTGATATGCTGTATTTCCATTTGTTTCAAGATGTTTTTTAATTTCTTTTGATTTTTTCTTTGACCCATTTGTTGTTCAGTAGCATACTGCTGAATCTCTGACCTACTGTGAATTTTCCTGTAATTGATTTCTATCTAGTTTCATACTGTAGTGTCAGAAAAGATGCTTGATGTGATTTCAATCTTCTTAAATTTATTAAGATTTGTCTTGTGGCCTAACATGGGATTTATCCAGGGGAATGTTCCCTGTGTGCTTGAGAAGAATGTGTATTGTTGATTTTTGGATGGAATGTTCTGTATATTATCAGTTAAGTCCATCTGGTATAATGTATCATTTAAGGCCAATGTTTCCTTATTGACTTCTTTTTTTTAAAGATCGTTATTGGGGAACAGGATTTTATTGGGGAACAGTGTATACTTCTGGGACTTTTCCAAGTCAAGTTGTTCTTTCAGTCTTAGTTGTGGAGGGCGCAGCTCAGCTCCAGCTCCAGTTGCTGTTGTTAGTTGCAGGGGGTGCAGCCCACCATCCCGTGTGGGAGTCGAACCAGCAACCTTGTGGTTGAGAGGACGCGCTCCAACCAACTGAGCCATCTGGCCACCCAGGAGGTGAGTGGCAGCTCATTGACTTCATTCTAGTTACAGAGGACGCAGCTTGCTGGCCCATGTGGGAATCGAACCGGAAGCCCCATTGCCTAGAGCTCACGCTCAAACCAACTGAGCCCCCCTCCGCTCTCACTGACTTTTGTGACTGGATGATATAGCCATTAGCCATTGATGTAAATGGGATAGTCAAGTCCCCTGCTATTATTGTCTTGCTATCTATTGCTCCCTTTAGGTCTGTTGATATTTGCTTTATAAATTTAGGTGTTTTTTTTTTTTAATCTTTTTTTTTTTTTTTTTTTTTTTGAACAGGACTTTATTGGGGAACAATGGTCAAATTGTTGTCCTTTCAATCTTAGTTGTGGGGGGTTCTGTTCAGCTTCAAGTTGTTGTTCTTTCAGTCTTAGTTGTGGAGGGCGCAGCTCAGCTCCAGGTCCAGTTGCCGTTGCTAGTTGCAGGGGGCACAGCCCACCATCCCTTGCGGGAGTCGAACCGGCAACCATGTGGTTGAGAGGACAGGCTCCAACCAACTGAGCCATCCGGGAGCTCAGCGGCAGCTCAGCTCAAGGTGCCGTGTTCAATTTTAGTTGCAGGGGGCGCTGCCCACCGAGGAATTGAACTGGCAACCTTGTGGTTGAGAGCCCGCGCTCCAACCAACTGAGCCATCCGGGAGGCAGCTCAGCTCAAGGTGCCGTGTTCAATCTTAGTTGCAGGGGGCAGAGCCCACCATCCCTTGCGGGACTCGAGGAATTGAACTGGCAACCTTGTGGTTGAGAGCCCACTGGCCCATGTGGGAATCGAACCGGCAGCCTTCGGAGTTAGGAGCACGGAGCTCCAACCGCCTGAGCCACCGGGCCGGCCCTAAATTTAGGTGTTTAATGTTTGGTACATAAATATTTACAAATGTTGTATTCTCTTGTTGGATTATCCTTTTTTTCTATACAGGTCTCTCACTTCTTTTTGTTGGGTTGAATCCTAGTACCTTAAGACTTGTGATGCCTGTAAAAATGGGATCCTTTAGAAATTATGTTACCTAATTTTTTTTTAACAGGACTTTATTGGGAAACAGTGTGTACTTCCAGGTGTTTTTTCCAAGTCAAGTTGTCCTTTCAGTCTTAGTTGTGGAGGGTGCAGCTCAGCTCCAGGTCCACTTGCCGTTGCTAGTTGCAGGGGGCACAGCCCACCTTCCCTTACGGGAGTCGAACCGGCAACCTTGTGGTTGAGAGGACCGCTCCAACCAACTGAGCCATCTGGAGCTCAGCGGCAGCTCAGCTCAAGGTGCCGTGTTCAATCTTAGTTGCAGGGGGCGCTGCCCACCATCCCTTGCGGGAGTTGAGGAGTTGAACTGACAACCTTGTGGTTGAGAGCCCACTGGCCTTCGGAGTTAGGAGCATGGAGCTCTAACCACCTGAGCCACCGGGCCAGCCGTGTTTCCTAATTTTTTATTGTACGTAGGGACATGTTTAATTTAGCTGATTAGACAGCTAACCCCCTTGGTAGATTTTCTTAATAATCTCATAGTTATCTTGTTGCAGCTTTGGCTAGGATTTCCAGTACAACAATGAACAGACATGTTTGTAGTGGGGTCCTTACCTTGTTAAAATTTTAAGGGGAATGCTTTGAATATTTCACCAGTAAGTACAATGTTTGCATAGGATTTTGGAAGGTAAGCATTATCAGATTGAGGAAGTTTTTAATTTCTGGTTAACTAAGAATTTTTTGAAATAAAAATGACGAATCAGTGTTGCATTTTAAACAAAGGCCTTTCTGCCCCTGGAGGTGATTACGGGGCACCCTCCTCTGACCTGGCAACGTGCATTCAGGAGGCACAAGGCCATGTTGTGGATGTTTATAAACCCTGAAGTCTCAGTAGCTTGGCACAAGTTCATTTTTCATCCATGTAGCCCAGTGGGGGACAGTGGGGTGATCCCTGCCTGAGCTTCCTCCGCTTGGGGCTCTGCCATGTCAGGCCCTGGAATCTGCATCTCGGTGGGGAGGGCTGAGCATGGGAGCACGCACCCCCATTCTTGAGTCCCGAGCCCAAGGTGCCACCTGCCTGCTCTTCAGATCTCAGGGGCCTACCTGCAAGGGGCTGGGGCGCAGCCTTCCTTGCGCTCAGGAAGAAGTGCACGAGGTAGGGGCTCCCCGATGGGGGCCTAGCATATGGGGTCAAGTACACTTCCCAAGTCACTGGTGGCAGTCCATCCTTGTACTTGCGCACAAGCCCTGCCTTGGTCAGGAGCACTGGGGTTGCTAAGAGTACTTTAGAATTTTTACATCAGTATTTGTCTGTAATTTTCTTGAACTGTCCTTGTCTGGATTTGGTGTCAAGGCTGTATTCCATTCGTAAATGAGTTGAGAAGTGTTTCCCTTCTTCTGTTCTCAGGGGCGTTTGTGTAATGCTGAAGCTACCTGTTTGTTTCACATAAATAACCTATTAAGTCTGTTTGGACCTGATGTTTGTGAGTGGATTTCAAACCAGATTTAGTTTCATGTCAAGTACCTCTTCTTTGTAGCACTTGTCATGGTTGCAATATTTAACTTGTGTGAGTTTTAAATTAAGAAGGCCTGAATGAGGTTAAGATGTTTGCAAAGTGCTCAGTACCCAATACCTGCTCAGTAAATGACAGAGGGACAGCCACCAGACACTGTTCCAGGGATTAACTCGCCGAGCCTTCAGAGATCTTATGAGGTAGAATTTGGTATTTCCCCCACTTCCAGCTGGAGAAACGGGAACAGGTAAGGGACCACCTACCCAAGGTCATTTGGCTTCTCAGCTGCAGAGCCAGGGCCAAAGAAAGGCCTTATTAGCCAAGGGCCACATCCCTCCAGCCTGCCGCCAGCTATTGCGGCTAGAATGACCCGATCCCCACCTCGCCTGCTTCCTAATAACGCAGCCCCAGCGAGCAAGGGAACGAATGTGTGGGGTCACTCTCCTCCTGCTGGAGGGACACCACTCCAGGTGGCCACTGCGCCCCAGAAGCCTGGCTTTGTGCCACCCATGGTCGGACCTGGAGCTGAGCCTCCTCGGTCACTGGTTAAGCATGTGGGGTCCTAGGCCCCCTGGGGGCACCCTCAGCGATAGGGGAGGGACCCAGGGCTTCTAAAAGGGGTTAGTGTGGGGACACATCCTCTTAGGAAAAGGAAGCAGCTTGAACTGTCACTCAGACACGTGGCACACGCGCACGGTTACAGCTTTCATCTTTGTTTATTTTCCTTTCATATAAAAGTTACAGGTGCGAAATGTCTGCAGGAAGATGCCACTATCAGCCAGGTTAGTGGGGAATATATATTACAATGTAACATTGGGAGGTGTGGGGCTGGCGGAGGGAGGCGCTTCTCAGAATTGGGGTTCAGTTCAGACATGGCACGTGCCTGCCCTCTCCCTGGCTCCTCCCCCACTTGCAGGGGAGCCCTGGCTCTCTCTGCAGGGAACCAAATTGTCCTGATTGTGTCTGTCTGTCGTAAAGACACACGCCCCCCACCCCCCCGCCCCCACGACACATCCCCGCCAGGCTGTAGCTCTGGGTTCAGCGACTCCCAGAGCCAAGAGGCTTTTCAGGAGGCGCGGCGTGGGGAAGCCCGTCAGCCAATGTGAAAACACACACTGCACCTGCTGTCCTCACGCAGGGCCACCAGACACGCTGGCCCGTCGTCCACCCACACTGCTCGCTTGGTGCCTGGCACCTCTGCTCAGACCGCTGAGGGCTCCTGGAGGGCACGGGTGGGCAGGGCTGGGGCGTGATGTGTGGGTGCAGGGTCTGTTGTGAATGGGGGGGAAGGTGGTGTCCCCACTCCCCCCTACAGCCGGCTCATGGCTGAGACCAAGGCGGACAGGCCGCAGACATGATCCTTCTGCCAGCAGCTGGGTTTCCGAGGCTGAAACACTGTGCTATGGAGGGAGGTCCCCGGGGGCTCTGAAACGCAGGGGGACCCCAGTTCCCACACCCTATGGGCCTGAGTGCACAGCGGCCCCCCCAAGCACACACAGCAGCATTCAACAGAGCTGGGCGAGGCCGGGAGGAGGAGACTGAAATGAGAGGACTTCAAAAATCAGGCACATACTAACCCCAGCCCCACACACACTACTGTTAATAAACAGTGACTCTGCACACACACTCTTTAAATAATAAAGTGACGTGTTCCGGCCTGCCACCGCAGCACCGCCGGCAGGGGGACCGTAACTGACATTTCATAGACTGCTCCCCTCTAGGGACAAGACAAACAAAAAGGAAAAAGATCAGCCCCAATGTTCTTCTTGATAAAAGCTGCTCAAATAGCCATGAAGGACCCATAGTGACAAGAGTTGTTTCTTTCAAGAGAAAACCTACAGAATGAGGTGTTGCTTGCTACTTCCCTTCTTTGTTCTGGGCTAAGCACAGAGAGATCCTGGTGGTTGCTGGACCGAGTCCCAACCCAAGAAGTGAGTGCTCCACTCTGCACAGCAGGACGTGGGGACAGCCATTCGGGTTCTGCCGGGCACCCTGCCCGTAGGCTCATGTCTGGCTGGCACGGAGCCCAGAGGGCATGGGGGGCTCTAGCTGGGCACCCGTGTGGGGACCCTACAGACTCCGCCTCAGATTGTTGACCTCAGTAGCAAGAGTGGGTTTGAACAAGGCTGGAAAGAGCACCTGCTCCTGAAGACACTTTGCAGAGGAGAACAAGCCTGCCGCTGGTGGGGGGCACGGCCCCTTGAGGGAGAGGGGCAGCACAGGTCTGACAGCGAGAGGAGCCCCGGAGCAAGGGAGGAAGGGAGCCCTGGGGCAGAAGCGAGGGGACAGGAGACGGAGCTTAAGGCACACAGCAAGCGACAGAGGAGGGGCCACCGGCCTCCCCCAGGGCAGACACGCCCTCCACCCTCCCCTCTGGCCCCAGCACAGGGAGAACATACTTCCTGGATGGTAAAGTCCTCCCTTGCCCTCCTTCTTCTTCCCAGCTCCCACAAGGCCAGATAATGGGGAGGGCCAGCGGGGGGTGGGGTGGGGAGCTGAAGGGGCCGAAAGCTGGCACACAATGCTAGTCACTGCTCATGGCTGGGCCAGGGAGGCCCCGGGTGCCAGCGGGCCGCAGGCAGCGCCGAGGGCCAGTAACGCGACAGGAGTGCTGGCTGCAGGGCCGCTGAAGGCCTGTCGTACCTTTCTGGGCCCTTCGAGCAGCGCTCTCTCCTCCACTTTACCAAGCAGGCCCTGGGAAGTACAAGGAGCCGCCCCCAGTGTCCTGTGCGCTCTGCCCACCCAACTACATGTCCCCTTCATTCAAAGTCACCTCCAAAAGGGTCCTTGAGCTTCCACTCGTGTGTCATCTCAGCAGACCCAGGGAGGGGCAAAGATTCCCGCTGTCCCCTGGTTTGCTGGTGACATGGCTCTACTGCTCCCAGGCTGTAGGGGGTGGGGGAGGGCGAGGGGAAGACGACGGAAAGCAGAAACCAAAAGTAAAAGAGAAAACCACCGGTTCACAAGTCAGCAACGAGGCCTGCCTGCTGGCTCCACTGTGGGCCGTGGGCTGTGCCGCAGCTTCGGGCTCCCGCCTGGCTGGGCCTATGGCTCTGAGGCCGGGACACTTGCTGCTGCCCCATAACAGGTCCAAAGTCCCTTCCGGTCTCAGAGCGGCCCTCTGAGCCTCTCGTGAGCCTTCTCCTTGCTCATGGCACCTGCTCCTAGGTCTTCTCTTCCCGGTCTGTTTTTCTCCTTGTTATGTTCCTGGGTTTGATTTTCAGAGAGAGTTCCCATAGGGCCTCCTCGGCCAGGTGGTCACTGAAGTCGTTGAAGAAGTTAATGATGTCATCGTTTCTCCGGATGTCGTAATGCCTGTGGGGGGGGGGGGGCGGGCAGCCCGTGAGAGCCAGCGTGGGCCAAGCAGCCGTGACCTCTGGGAGGTGATCCATGCAACTCGCAGCGAATGGGTAATGCAGGGCTGCCGCTGCCCATTCCGCAGGGACGGCCCCCAGCACGCAGAGCACCAATGACCCTAGGGTGTGCCCTCTGCTCCTTCGAGGTCTGCCCAAGAAGCACCCCTGCAGCTGTGCTCCCCACAGGTGCCCCAGGGAGACCCCGCTCCGCTCCTCGGGCCTCAGGGCGTGGCGTGGCCCCCCGTGGGTGGGCTCTGACGTCTGGGCCCGCCCCCACTGCCCAGGATCAGGTGGGCCAGGGCTGGCAACCTCCTCCTTGCAGCAAGGCCAGCACCCGCTGCGGGAGGGAGGCGGGAGGGCAAGCTGGGTGCAGGCCCAGGACCACACTGCGGAGACCCTGACACGCACTTTCTCCTGGCTTTCTGACAGACTCAGGGAGCCTGTGTGGAATCCCCACTGGTCCTCTGTCACCTCCCATCTCCGCTCAGGCCCCAGGGGCCGGGGGTTCAGAAAGGGCCCCCCTTTCTCTCCCCCCCCCCCGCCCCAGGCAGGAGCACTCACGCCTGTTGGAAGCACCGCATGCTGTCCAGGATGTTGAACTGCTGCCACCGTTTGGAAAAATTCACCTTCCCGTCAATGTAGTCTGGGTTTCCCAGGTGAACGAAGGTGAGGTCCTGCAGGATGAGCCCCCTAGGACGATGGAGAAGCCCAGTTACCCTCTGGAGAGTGACTCAGAGGGCGGCTGGTGTACGGCCAGTCGGCTGAGCCAGCTGGATGAGCCAGCGCCCAGCTAGGTCCAGGCCTGTGGGCTGTGCCCGAGCAGCTCCCAGAACCACGAGCACTCCTGAGATGTGTGATTTTTCTAGTGTGGACTCCTGCCTCCCAGACTCTGGGTCCCTGGGAAAGCCAGCCCAGGCCTGGAGGAGCCTCAGATGCCCCCGCGGCCAGAGGCCCCGCAGGGGACAGTTCAGGACTGACAGCTGCAGCGAACGCTGGTAGAGCTGTGGGTCTGCTAATGTGAAATTCATAAATGAACAGGAAAAGACAACAAAACCCCACACTGGGGGGTGGGGTGGGACACAGATCCCCTCTTCGTTAACAGGTGCATAAAGGTGCTTCCAAAGGCAGACGACGAGCGATCGGGTACTTTTTCCACCCAGGGAGGGCCAGCGAGGGGCCCCGCCGACCCCTCAGAGGCTGATGGCAAAGTGCGTCCGCACCAAGCGAGGATCAAAAGGCTAGGAAGCAAGGAGAGGGCATGGACGTCCGATCTGTGTGCCTGAGGGAGGTCCCATCAAACACTCGGCCAGCACGGTGCCAGTGCCAGCTCTTCCACCCCCTCTGGAGACTCCCGAAGTCCCCGAGCACACTGAGGGCTCTGCCAACACCTGCCACAAAGGGCCTGCTCAGCTCTGAGTCTCCTGCGATTTCCCACGCTACGTGACCACGGGACCCTCGCCCAGGAAACAGCTGTTTACTCCATGCCAGGGACATGCTCTCAGCTTCCTTATGCCAGGTGCTCTGTCCCTCAGGTGGTTGTAACATACAGCCAGGTGTGAGGACTGCTGGGTACAGCATGATGCCACTGGCAGGGAACAGGGAAGCTACCGTCTGTGCACACGCCTGAACGCGCTGGCAGAGCAGGGAAGGAAATAGGAGCAGGACTGGGAGACGGAAAGAGAACCGTTTCCACTGGATCCCTCTTTTCTGCTTAAAGGTAAAATGTACTCGCCACACAACGCAAAGTGAAAACAGAAGCACAAACGTCTTAGTTGGAACCGTTTAAGTGAGGGTTTCTCTCAGGGAGCCCAACGTATCATCCCCAGGGCAAGTGAGGGGCAGACCCCGGCAGCGCTTTACTCACAGGTACGGGATGCATGGCGGCTCTACCTCCGAGAGGGCAGCCCGGTAGGCGCGGAAGGAGGACGAGCTGTCAATCAGCGTGCAGTACTCAGCCAGGCCCTGGGCAGGAGGGATGCGGAGTCTGTGAGCCCTGGCCCCCCTCACCCACCCTCTGCCAACGCTCGAGGGTGCCCACACCTACAAAGCCAGAACCAGACCCGGGCCCTGCCCCGGCTGCGGGGCCAGGCCTTCTGGGGCCGCTCAGGACTCTCTCCCTCGTCAGCGCCCCCTGTGTGGACAGGACCTGGAGCTCGGGCCCCTCCTGGCTCTGCCTGTGCTGCAGCCCAGCGAGCTTCTCGAGCACACACTGCCCGTGTCATTGCCCCCTCCGAGCCTTCCTCTGTTCCTCTCTGCTCTCAAGGGCAAGTCCACCAGGCTGGCAGGTGACCTCACCTCACTGCTCCCGCACGCAGAGTGGGGTTCCTGTCCCTGCCTGGACCGCCATTTACCTGCCTCTCCTCCTGTTAGGTGCCTCTCACCCTAAGGGGTGTCACCTCCTCCAAGAAGCTTTCTTGTCTCCTCAGGACCTCTCATGCTTTCCTGGAGCGACAGGTGGGAAATGTCCCACTTCTCCTAACAGCACTGTTTTCAAACTGCCCCTTTATATCCCCCTGTGAGACGGCCCTCGGGTGGCCCAGCCAATGCTCAGCCCTTCTGAAGAGCGGCTCCCACACGAGGGCAGAGATCCAGTTCCTCGCCAGGCCCCCCAAGGCCTGCGTGCTCAGAGCTGGTCCTTCGGCTGTGTGGCCATGCTGGCCCGTCCAGCTGTTAGAGGGCGCCACGCTCCCACCTGCCCCCAGCTCTGCCGGTCGGTGCATTCCTGTGTCCTCTGATGGGAATTCCACCCCCTTCCCCAGAAACCCCCGCTACTCAGGTCGTGGTGTGACCCACCCTTCCTCAGGGGGGATCCCTGACCCCAGGCTGGACCACCGGGCCACACGCTCGCTCAGCACCCCGTCCCATTCCCTTTAGCACTTGCTCTGAAGAAGGCTGCCCAGGAGGCTGTCTGGCCTGCTCACAGTACCCCCCCTACATCTAATGTGGCCCCAGCCCAAAGGAGCCCGTCTAGGAGCATGAGGTGAAGGAGGGAGCCGGTGGAGCGGGGAGCCCGGCAAGCGCCCGTGGAGCGACAGGACGCTGGGATGGAATGACCCCAGCACCAACCACGAAGCCTCTGACGGCCCAATGGCTGCAGCGCAGAGGCAGGAAACTAAGGTGGGGGCTGTCCCAGCCACACAGCAGGTAGGTGGCAGAGCGGGGACCCCAGCCCAGGGCTCCGGTCCTGTCCCGAGTGCGTCCTGTCACGGCCGCTCACCTCTGAGGTCTGCTTCTGCCACTCCAGCCTGCGGATGGGCGCCGAGTCCAGTGCCGAGAGGATGGCCAGGTAGGAGTTGAAGTTGTTCAGCTTCCGTAAATGCTGCAGGGAGGAGGGGTGGCCGTGAGGGCGGGTGCGGGGTGGGCGGCCCGGGGTGTCCCGCTCCGGGGCAGCGTCTGAGGGAGCGGGTTCTGGGGGACCACGTTTACCTTCATGATCTTGATGAACTTCAAGAGCAGCCGCTCCCGGTCCTGGGCCTTCTCCTGTAACATGATAATTGACCGGACCCTGCATGGACCAAGGGGAAGAGGAGACGGCTGAGCTGACCGGTCTCCCTCAGGCCCCTGGGAGGTCCTGGGCAGATGGGACGTGGACACCAACCTGCTGGCCATGAGCCCGTGCCTACCGAGTGCCCTGGGCTGGCAGGGCTCCAAGCGTAGCCCTCGTCTCTGCTCTCAAGGAGCTCAGGGTGCCCCAGGGGCAGGCAAGAGGCCACAGTGAGATCTGGTGGCCAGTGCCCACACCAGGAGGGGCACCTGCAGCCACGCAGGTGGGGGCTCTGGAGGATCAAAGCAGAGCTTTCCCGACCCTGAGCACCACAGAGGCTGGAAACCAGCTCGAGAGAGGAGCAGGCATGTGGGTTAAGGGGCCACCTTGCTAGACACGAGGGTACCTTGCAGAACCTCAGTGCCGCCAAAGGTCAGCCTCGCACATGGACCTCACGGTGACCTCCACCCTGTGGTTTCCCAGAAACCACTGCCAGCCACTCAGAGGAAGTGCCACCTGTGCTTTGCCGCTGCTACCCCTGTAAAGGGCGCCTGCAGATACACCTTGGGGACTGGGGCTCTGCAGGACCCACCCGCCCCCCCTAGGCAGCCCCCCAGGGGTGTGGCCAGAGCCTTCTGTGCCCAGCAAGGGGCCAGGTCTGGGGCCATGTACACGCCCGTCAGCCCTGAACCCGCTACGTCCTATGCTGGCTGCCTGACCGCTGGCTGTGCTGGGAGACAAGCAGGGACAGGAAAAGGGAGCTGACCCAGTTCTTCTCCGACAGGCGGTCCTTGCAGCACTGAAAATATCAGACCCCCCCCACCTCGTGGCAGTGGTGGACTGTGTAGGGTGGGGCCGGCCACACGCTTCCACCCTCCAACCATCTTCTTGATCCCGAGAGCCTGTGGGGACACCTGTGTCATCGTGAAGAGCCCACAGCTCTGCTGTGTATTAGAAAAAACACATGGGCTCCACGTCGCTTTAAGAATTAGAGGCGACATCAAAGTATTAATAGGCCCCACTCCTTGGCTGTTCTCTTCTAGGCGGGGGCAGCGTCATGTCAGTGTCAGCCCTGAGGCCGCTGGCCTGGCAGTGGGCAGACTGGCAATGCCCAGTGCAGGATGGAAAACTTAACACCTCGCCCTGGCCTCCACCCACGGCACAGCCCGTGCAGGTGCGGCCGTGACAACTGGGGCCACGCACTGTGGCCTCCTCTCTCACCAGTAGGACATGTTGTTGAAATGCTCCGTGAACTGGGTCAAGTTGGGGCTCTTCTCCTCATTCTGCTCTTTTGCCCAAAGCAAAACCTCAGGAATCTGGAAAAGGAAGTAAACTGGATGGAGCCGGAGCCCTCTGGCTTTCCTGCGATGGTTCAGTTCCTCTCATTCAGGGACAGGCCGCAGTGGCTCACCCGGGCCAAGGAGAGCCCTCCCCCAAGCCCCGCTCAAAGCCGTACCTCTATTTTATAAAAGAGCTCGGCATCTAGCAGTGTCAGCTGCTCGGCGATTTCATGACTGTGGAAGTCATGCAAGGTCCCCGGCCTGGAAGACAGAAGCACGAGCCGGGTGGTGAGTGGGCAGACACGGTGGGAGCTGGGCAGGCGAGCACTGCAGGCCTCGGCACCGGCTGCGGGACAGGCAGGTGCCGGCCGTGCTTCACAGCAGCAACGCAGAGGCCACCAGGCAGGTGGGTGGCCAGTCAGGAGCAGACCATGGCCCTCCCTGGGACCACGGCGGCAGCCTCCCTGTCCTGCCTCTGCCAGGCGGGTCCCTTGTGAGCCCAGGGACAGCTCGGCTGCCCAGAACTCACTGCCTGACCCCACTTCCAGGGCCCAGTGGGAACAGAGATGACGCCCTATGAACGCAGGCTGAACACTCACTAACAAGGAGGTGACAAATCAACAAAGGTCTACTACTGGGGCTGAGGGGCAGGCAACAGGGTTGGACGTGCATGCAGATTGAGGAACGTTCGGGGCTGGGCGAGAGTTAACAGCTGCCGTTTTAGTGCCGGACAGAAAAGTAAGAGCTGACCAACCACAGCCCGAAACCCACTCGTTTGCCTCCGGTCCTGGTAAGCCCCGCATGCCCTGGTGCCCCTCTTCCTCGTCACACAACATAACGTGGAGAAGAGGCCCAGCCCCCAGGGAACCCACAGGGTTCCTGGATGCACCTTATCCCTGGGCCGGGCAGAACCGGGACTGGAGGCTGTAGGGCTGGGAGGGGCCATGGGGACGTGGAAGGCAGAGGCAGGGGCTGGAGAAACCACCGACGGACACCTGGCGACGCACCTGGCTGCTACCCCCCTGGCTGCCAGGGGCTGGTCGGAGTTGGCACACCGGAGCAGCTTCTTCTGGTCCACCTTGTCCAGGATGTTCTTCCGGAGCACGCGGGCCAGGCTGAGCTCCCCGCTGCACACCAAGCGGAAGACCAGTTCCATCAGCAGCTTCAAGATCTCTTCCGTCAACTCCACTAGGCTAAAGGGCCAAGGCCACAAGGTGAGGACGGGAACCCAGGACAGGAAGAGGACTGCTGCCACTGGGTCCAGAAGCCACCTCCAGATACCCAAAGGCCAGTGGTATCCATCAGCAGAGCTGGGAAACCTCTTATGGGAAGAGAGCGAGAGGAAAGGCCTTGGGACGGCTGCCTGGATCCGTACAAGTGCCAAGGGTGGGCCCACTGGTAACAAGTGACCACCATTCTCCCAGCAAACGTTTGCTGGCGCTGGACAACGCTGGGGCCTGGGCTAGGGAGGCAAGTCCAGTCCTGGAAGAGCTCCTGGGTCCATGGGGTGAGAAGTCCCCAAGAGGTCCTGGCCCCTCAGACTAGACACCCCAGAACTTGCCCTGCACAACACTCGCCTCGCCTGGAGGTTGCACAGCTGTGCAGTCACTGTCTCAGGCTGCCCTTTCTGGATGAAGGGACTGACTCAGTCTGGTCCCCCCCAGAAGGGACTCAGGCTGGCCCCCAGAAGACTGACTCAGGCTGGTCCCCCACCTCCCCAGAAAGGACTGACTCAGGCTGCCCCCCAGAAGGGAAACGCCTTGAAGGCAGTATCTGGGAGGTTTCCTCCACAACCCGGGGGAGGGCCTGGCTGGAGGTGCATTTGTTCAATGAATGGACATGGACAGTGCCGCACATGTTAGGGGCGCGTGGAGCTGAGGAGGGCAGCAGAGGGCCCCGCCCTGGTGGCTAACAGCACGGCCCACTGTGCACTAGGCCTAAGCTATGTGCAGGAAGGGTGGGGCCCCTGGGGAAATCGGGGTGGGGCTGGGGCTGGTTTAAGGGGCCGGGTCCCTTCCCCCGAGGGGAAAGCAGGAGGGAGTGAGCTCTGTCCAGGGCTGTGGGCAGGCTCTGTGGGCACATACCCTGGGGGATACGCCGATCTCGGCAGAGACACATGCACCGGGCAGGGACCCCTAGGCACAAGCACTCACCAGAGCTCATCCACCACCCGCACCAGCACGAAGAACGTGTTCTTGCTGACGCGCTTCTTGAACGTGTCGGCGAAGGGAGAGAACTTCTCGTACGTGGGGCACGGGTTAAAGAAACAGCTGGGTCACACACACAGGGACGGGTGATGTGGGCGGGAGGGCTGCCTCCTTCCAGCTACCACTGACTGAGTGCTGTCGGGGTGCCAAGAAACCTGGGGGCTCGGGGAGGGCACAGGGCTTGTGCAGGTGGCAGGGCCACCAAGCAGGACTCAGCCAGACCCGACTGCTCTCCACCTTCTCCCTCCTGCAGAACCGTCCTATGCATTGCCCAGTCCTGCCCTTCTGTCGGTTCAACCCGAGGTTCCTGCCACTTCCTGAACAGCCCAGGGCTGCCCTGCTGAGCCTCGGCAGGGAGCGTTGGTCACAAACCACCCCGCCACCTCCCGGGTAGGTGCAGAGCTGTGTTCCTCCTCTCCTGACGAGTTCCCCTCCGTCTTCCCGCAGCTTCAGAGGCCCCCTGCAGCACAGAGGCTCCTTCCCCACAGCACCTGGCTCCTCCCGAGACCACGTTCCTGCCGTCCTCGTGTTAACCAACTCTCTAGACCCTCTGACTCCATCCTGCCCAGCGAGGCATGAGAGCTCAGGAGGGAGTCAGACACCAGGGACAGTCCCCAGGGCCCGCAGCACAGGGCTCACTAGCCAGCTGTGCCCAGGGTCTTGAAGCTGTAACGTTTCCATTAACATGCTGGAAGTGGCTGAGCAGGGGAGGTGCTGAGAAGCTAAGCTCTGGGGTCAGAGATGTGTGTGTGCGTGTGCGTGTGCATAGTGGCCGCTCTCTCACCAAACAGCCACATGGGTCACAGCCTCTCTGAGCCTCAGTTTCCTTAAGTACATACAGGAAACAGCATAACGGCATTGCCCGTAACGCAGTAACAACCTGGACGTAAAACAGCCACATAGCTGGTGGGGTTACAGGGGCACGAGCTTATGAGCAGCGCGCCCGACACTGGCAGGATCCCCACAAGCGTGAGTTACTGTCATTTGCGGAGCCAGGCCTGCGAGCGACTGAACCTGTGAGGCTGGAGAACCTGTCTCTGTAAACGGGGGCCATGGGGCCGGGGGAGAGCAGCAGGCAGGGTCTGGAGGGACAGGAGGCAGGTGGGGAAGCCTAGGGCTCACGGGAAGGAAGGAAGGGGAGCAGGGACTCCACACTTCCTGCCTGTGACAGCAGCTGTCCAGCAGATGGCAGTCATGGGCTGTGACACGGGGAGGTGGCCCAGTACAGGGGACCCTGGGCTGGGCCACTCTGGGAGCAGCAGCTTCAGGCTAACCTCGACAGGATGGGCAGGTTTGGACCTGACAAAGAGGCACCAAGCGTAGGGCCTTCTAGGCCCCGGGTGGCTCCGAGCCATCGCTGCAGGCAGTGACATATGAAAGGGCCAGCTCGCGGGGCAGATGTGGGCAAGAGGCAGGAGCCGAGTGTGTCGTGGACGAGCTTTCTGTCCACTGCCAGGTCTGCTGGAGGCTGTCTGTCTCGGTTCCCTCAAACCCCGCACCCTTTGTACCTCCGCACCCTGCGTCAACACCCAGGAGCTCAGTCCAGAAGTGCTGACAACCTGGGGCTCTGCAGGGGCCTGTTCGTTCCTTCCCTCTCAAAGCCCATCAGGTCTGGGTCAGAATCACCCAGTGATCACAACTCTGCCAGGCAGCACACTCTCTGTTCCAGGCACTTCACAGAATCTCACTTCAGCCCTGTCACAGACGGGCAAGAGGCTCAAAGAGGAAGGCTGGCCTGAGGTCCCAGATAGGACATGGCAGAGCAGGGCTGAGCAGCCCCACCCGCTGCCCACCACGGGGTGGCTGAGTGGGCAGGAAGACCCCGCTTTCCCCTGGAGAGGAGCTATGGAAGGAAGGCTGAGTGTGTGAGGTGTGGGCCAGGGCTGGGGGCCGGAAGGATATCTGTACTGCAGCTTCTTGATGAGCTCCTCGGGGGTGATGAAGGTCCTGTAGGTGGTTAGGAAGGCCTCGCAGTACAACACCAGGTCTAGAGGGAAGAGCAGTTGATTAGTGACGCCTGCACTGGCAGAGCACAGACGGGCAGCACGCTGCCTGCTGCAGCACGTGCCTCCCATCAGACACTGAGGGCTTCTGGTCTGTGCCAAGACTTGGTGATCCAAAGGGTCTTAGTCATCATGGGCAGAGAGAAAGTAACTCATTCGTCAGCAGGATTCTGAAGCTAAATCATAGGTATTACTTTTAGATGGCAGGGCCTAGAAACAAAAACTTGGTCATTTCCATATACGGAGACCTAAGGAAAGGTTGAAGGGGCAGAGCTCGG
Organism: Rhinolophus sinicus; assembly: GCF_057876585.1. Taxonomy (NCBI): domain Eukaryota; kingdom Metazoa; phylum Chordata; class Mammalia; order Chiroptera; family Rhinolophidae; genus Rhinolophus; species Rhinolophus sinicus. The sequence goes on along the minus strand of NC_142516.1, from coordinate 4,417,822 downwards.
CACACTACTAGAACACGCAAGTGGGCATGCTCGGGTGCCAGGGAAGGGCAAGGCCAACTAGGAGGAGCCTGCCTCTGGCAGTCGGGGGCACGTGGGCTGGCAGCTCCCACTCTAGAGGGGCTGGTTCTAGCCAGGGACTCCTGACCTTTCCAGAATCACAACCGCCCCGTTTATTTGCAGTTGGGATGCACCCTCCTAACCACGTACTCTGTGACACAAAAGAAGAAGGAGAGGAGTATTTTACACGCAGGTGCTCCCCAAGGCGAACGACCTGGCCGGGCCTGTGAACGCCAGAGCTCCTCGGAGCTGGAGCTGAGGACGCAAGGCCTGATTCAGCTGCAAAGCTGTGCTCCTCGCTGCAAGGCTGGGCGCGTGTGCACACACTATGTGAATTTTCTTTTGTGGACATGGACCGCCTTCCCCTATCTTTTCTCATTCATCTCGCTGAGTGGAAAAACCTCAGGGATCCCCACTTCTGCAGCTGAGCAGTGCAGGCTTGGCTGACCTGCCTCCTGCCCCTGCCTTTGTGATCACCACCTGGGACAAAGAAGAGGAAAAGCAACACCTACTCCTGCATCTGGGGTCTGCATGGGGAGGGGTGCTCAGCTGGAAGGGCAGGTGTCATGAGGGAGGCTCAAAGGCTGGAATCACGGCCGGGTCCACCGGCATCACGTTCAGGCTTCTCCCTGGGCCCCCAAGCTCACTGTTATGTTTGGGCTTTTGTTCAGAGGGTCTGCGTAAGAAAGCAGATGGGCCCAGCACACGCCAACGCCTGCTTCTGGAAGGCTGGATCCATGCTGCACGCCTGAGCGCGGGCCTCCTAGTCCAAAGCCACCTGTGGAGCCGGCTGTGTGGCCCAGGGCTTCTGCCTCAACAACCCATCCCAGGTACAAGTGACTGGTTCCCGGGAGCCTCAGACTCTGCATAAAATCAGGCAGAAGCCAGCTGCCCGCAGACACCCTCTGCCAGGCAATCGGCACAGACTAGAGGTTCTCGGGCTGCCCTGACGCGGGGCGCCCTCTGCCCTTGGCTACAGCTGGCTGCTCCTGGCAGGACAACGGAATTCACTGCTCAGAGCCGAGGAATGGAGCCAGCTACCATTTCAGCCCTTTACCTTTGGGTAAAAATGAAAACCGTTCCTAGTGGCCGGCTGAGGCCGGAGCTCTGACCTGGCCGGCACAGAGGACGGTTTACTGCAGAGAAGTAGAGCAATGGCTGCTGTAAGGCTGAGAGGCGCACTTCCCATGTGCAGGCATGGTTCACATTAGCTCATTCCCTCCACACCCACTGGGCACTGTGAACCCCCAAAAGCTGGGTCACGGGGGCTGAGGAGCGAGGCTTGGGCCAGTGGCCGCCCGAGCCTGCGAATGGCACAGCCGGAGTTCGACCTCAAAGTCTCCAGGACTGGGCTCTGCCCCGGGCAGACAACACCAGGGGTGAAGAAACCCTGGATGGCAAGGCAATGGTTGTGGTGCGTTTGTGGGAGCCATTTCTTCTTTTTCTCTATTTTTCCAATTTTCTGCAACGTAAACATTATTTTTGTACTACTTTCCTAATTTAAAAATTCCCAGAATCATTCTGTGTAACATACTTCGGGGAATTTGCTGTAAAAACATAGGTACTTGGTGACTTATAAAAATGAAAATTTGTGGTGTAGGGTTTCAAGATTGGGGTGTTTTAACTCCTTGCACACCTTACTTTAACACTGCTATTACACTATCCTTTTAATAATTTTTAAAATGTGAAAAGCAGTGTGGCGAGAGGCCTGGTCCAGCTGTGGGGCGCGGGCACTGCCCCTGTCCTGTCCGAGGTCCCGGGCACCTTCTTCCCAGTCTCGTTGCCCTTGCAGAACACCACTTGGAACAACAGCTCTTCTGATAGCTCAGCGTCCCCCAATAGGAGGGTCCCCGCTTCTGCAGACCCTCAGAGGATCAGGACACTGAGGGTAGAGAACCCTGGCCCGTGATGGCGACGCCCCTGCTGTACGACTGAAGGCTCCTGGAGAGAACACACGCTCCCCAGGCGTCTCCCAGGGGAGTGCATGAATGGAGCCCACCCAGCAGTCTGGAGGGAGTCCTGGCTCAGACACCAGGAAAAGCACAGAAGGCTGCCCGCGAGGTCTCTTACTATTACTACTAATGCGTCATTGCTCGGGGGGCATCTGCAGAGCCCGCTAGGTGCCGACTCTGCCCTGGAAACTTGCCCCCCCCACGAGCTGTGGGTCCCGGGGGTCATCACCACCTTGCACCAACAGAGGACACTCGCCGAGGGGGCCGAGAAGCAGAGGCCTGGCTCTGAACAAGGCTCACTGGTCCCCGAGGGTGGGCTTTCCCTATGTGACCCAGCAGCACCGCCGTCTGACCTGCTAAGGGCTGGTGGAGAGGACAGAATAGGACAGGGGAGAGGAGAGGACACAAGAGGGCGGGGCGGGGGGGGGGGACTTCTGACACAGACGAGGCCACTGCGAGGGCCCTGCCATACCTTTCCTGTCCGTCTCCGTGGCGTGGACCAGTAAGATATCCCCAGACCCCCCACGGACGTCTGGCCCGTCGTCACCCTGCAATGACAGTAGCACAGGAGGGCATGAGGCAGCACGTGGCTGTGAGAAGTCGCTTTCCGAAGTCACCGGCAGGGGTGAGACGACAAAGACCTGCCCGCAGAGGTCTCAGGCCCCCTTTCCCTGTGCTCTCTGAGCCCGGGAACGGCGTGGCCGAGTTGCCAAGGCCGGGCATGCCCGTCCAGCCTGCCCACCGCTCCGTGCTCGGCAGACAGGCACGGAGCGGAACTCATCCGGGAGGTGGGTGGCCCAGGGGCTGCCACACACCAGGGGCGCCAGAGCAGTGCTGAGGACACAACTAGGTCAGGGGACACGGCATCATTCCTGTTCCCGTTCACCAACCCGTGGGTCAGAGGCATGAGGAGGGAAGTTCTCAGACTGGGGCCAGTGGGACCCGTGGGACCCGTGGGGGGCAGGCAGGTCCGCCAGCAGTGTCTCCCAGGTAACCGGGGCAGCAGGACGGTCTCCAAGCACGTTCATGTTCCTAAAACTGCAGCAAGCTGCCCTCAGATTACATCTGTTTCCTCAGGTGGAAGGACAGGTCACTTGTAATGTCACAGGTCCTTCCAGGGAGCCCTTCTTAGAGGACTGTGAAGTGTCACAAAGACATTTAATTTTACCTTACTCTGCTTCTATGACCAACGACTGCTGCCTGCCACTTAAGGAAAAAGCCTTATTTCTGTGGGCAAACAGAGGATTTAACCCACATGTCTAGCTTGGAGCCCAAAAGAGCTGTCACCAGGGCCACTAGGGCCCAGAGTGGAAGCCCAGGCCACAGAGCACCAAGGCCTGGCCAGGGGCCCCAATACCCCCTGGTCCATGATTCTGAAGGGCACACATCCAGGGACGGTGAACCTGCTCGGTCTACAGCCCTCATTCTTGCAGACACACCTGCCTCTCCAGGGCCTCAGTGTTCGCCATCGTCCTGAACACCTGGGATTTCCAGGTATGAGGGGGGTGGTCACCTATGCCCATGACCTGATTTTTCAGAAGAAATTTTTGGCACAGGTATGAACCCTCACCTCCCTCTGCACCAGAGCCAAATGCCCCCAGCCCTGCCTCCTTGGCTCCACCCGGCCCAGCAGTGCACCAAGGGCAGTGTCTGCCTGCTTGTCCGTGCATCTGTGTGTGCTGCCATCGAGTTGGGGCCCAGGAACGGTCACTTCCATCTTATTAAGCTACTCCTCTGTGTTTCCAGAACTGCACGGAAGAGGGAGGCGAAAGGCTCTCTCAAGTTAGCGCCTCTTTCATTTGACAAGCTTGGGTGGTGTCTTTACCGAGAGGCTCTCTCAACAAGGACGGGGGAAGCCTGAAATCCTCATCAGCTGTGTGTCCCCTGCTGAGACCGCGGTGCGGCTCTCCTACCAGCAACAACACAATAACGTGTGGTGCTCATGAGGGCCCAGCACACACAGGCCGGGCGCTGAGAACCTTCCGTGGGTTTCGTTCTCACAAACCATCCATCTGGAGCTTAGAGACATTCTGTCACTTGCCCATGATCACTCGCTGGCCGTATCACAGAAGGGGACAGTACACTTTATCCTGGAACTCATCCACGCGTCCAGGACCTTATAGCACCTGGTGGCACCGGCGGTGGGCCAGGACAAATAGCGTGGCAGGCGGCTGGAGGGCCAGAGCCTCACTGGGGTCTTTCTGCTTGACACACGTCAAGGCCACCTCTCCCTCGAAGCCCCCTCACCCTCACTGTGGGTCAGACTCTGCAAAATTAAGGCCTGCGAAGGGCTTACCTCTTGCTTGAGTGTCAGCCTTGCCATGATTTCGTTGTGGTCGATGAGGGACAGCTCGTCCACTTCCTCCTCCGACGGGGCTGATTCTGGAGCATCTGGTGACTTCGACGCCCTGGAGGGAGAAGTGGTTTGTGTTGCAAGTGGAGGCCCTGGAGGCTGGGACAGTGCAGCCCTGTGCATGGGACCTGCCTGTCAGAACTGTGCCCCTGAGCAAGGCCGCCTGTCACAGCTGCAGTGTCAAGCCCCCACCCCGGGAGGCCTCAGCCATGGCCGGAAGCCAGAAGGACTGGATTTCTAGCTCTGCTACTGATGAGCTGTGTGACCTCAGGACATTTCCTGTTCTCTCTGGACAATCCATCTGTAAACTGAAGGGATTAAGCAAAAAGATCAAGAAGGTGCCCCTGAGCTACTGAAGTAACTAATGGTCTCAGTCACTCTGTCAAAGCCCGCGGCATGTCCAGCCAGTTCTCAAGGAGGGGCAGCAACAGGCAGGCCGGGCGGGAGAGCGAGTTCCGCAAGACTTTGCCAAGGCCACCTCTCCATGGGACTGAGGAGAAGCATGAACCCAGCCGGCCGGCCCTCGTCCCAGGGGCACTGGTCCAGCAGGAGAGACCGACGTTGAAACAAGCTGGGGGCCCGGCCTCGTCTGAAGCGCAGGGAAGCCCCCTGACGACAGGACAGACAAGCTGAGACTGAAGAGCTGAGCAGGAGTTTGCCAGTGAAGGGGGAGGAGAGAACCCCCCAACAGAGGGAGAATGTGGGCGGCAGGGGCATTCCAGGGGCAGACGGGTGCCGGGTCTGCAGCCACCTTCCTTTCCCCTGGAGTTTTCTCCCATATTCCGATTTATATTTATGAATCTCATGATGGATCCTCAGAGGCATTGGCCGCGCTTATGGTGACAGGCCATATTTTTAACCCTAAGTATCTAAGCCATAGAAGTTTGTGTCTTCAGTGAGACCACACAGATGGGCCAGAGCACAACCATGCGCGCGTGGTCCTGGGAAGAACCGTCATCAATGTCCAGTCTGTGGTTTGGCTTTTATGGAAAGAGAACATCCCCTGACTATTTCTAACCAGCCAATGTGGTCATCCTGCGCTTCTGCACAAGGGCCATCGGGAACTGAAAATGGCACTCTTGGGCCCAGGGCAGCTACAGAAGGATCCAGGAGCTGCCGATGCCTGGCACAGACACCCGTTGCCACTAGGTGTTAAACTAGAAAACCTACCGTGTTTCCCCGAAAATAAGACCTAGCTCAACAATCAGCTCTAATGTGTCTTTTGGAGCAGAAATTTCACTTATAGTAAAATAAGACTGGTTTTTATATAATTAATATAACAATATAATATAATACCGGGTCTTATTTTAATATAACATAAAACCAGGTCTTATATTAATTGTTGCTCCAAAAGACACATTAGAGCTGACTGTCTGGCTAGGTCTTATTTTCAGGGCAACATAGTATCACCCTTGCTTAAGACTTGGGGAAACCCTGGCTGGCAGACGACTTAGACGGACACAACGTGGAGCACACGAGCAGTGGCCCAGAGCAGGCCGGGGGCGGCCGTCGGTAGCAGGCCCCCAGAAATGCTTTCCAAGTTTTCTCTACCGTCTCCCGCTGTTTTTCCCGCCTCTTCCACCACTTATACTGGGGCCTGACAATGACAACTGGCTCTGGTGTAGCTTTGCGCCCAGGACCCCAGAGGTAGCTGAACATCGGCCTAAAGAGGGAGGAGAAGCTTCATTTCACAAAGAAGGTGACGCCATCGTGAAGGTGCAGGTGACAACACCCATTTGCAGGTCCGACACGTTACGTTTCTAAGGGGGTAGTAGAGGAATTTACTGCCTATTTCTCCACCTGGTCAGGTTTGACTTATGCTAACACTGGAAAATGTTACAAGAGATTAAAGAGACACACAACTAAAGGCAATGATGACTCCTGAATGATCGTGGTTCTAATAAAATAAGCTATAAAGAACATTTTAGGGAGAATTAGGGAATTGATATGAGGGAATTGGTTATTCATTTTCTTAGGTGTGATAATGGAATTGTAATCAGGTAGGCTTTTAAAATCTTTTAGGAGGCATGCTGGAGTATTTAGGGACCGAGGGTCACATCTGTAACTTACTTTCAAATGGTTTAAGAACACAATATACACGTGTCTCTAGAAACTCACAAAAGAAGTTTTTTTCCGGGGGAGAATATTTAACACTTCCTCATTGCACTTGAACTTGGAAGAGATTGGCCTAGGATTTGAAAAAGAACAGACTGTTGTGGGCAATTTGTAAGGTGGATATATGTGTGCAGATAATCAAGAAGTAAAGGCAGACTGTCTGCTAGAACGAAGGCCTTTGAGGGGTGTGTTATGAGTGATTTTTTCTGTTTACTCGCACTTTTCTGTACTTTCCACATTTTCTACCCTGAGCATGCATAATTTTGAGACTCAGCAGAAAGGAAAGAGCGTGGGCATAAGGCACCAGCAGGCCTGGCGTGCTGGCTGGCAGGGCAACCCAGGCTGTTCCCACCAGGTGGACCCACTACTTTCAGCGTGCTGGCCCCACTGGGTCACCTCCTACCTTTCTCCGCCGTCTCTGCTTTCCTTCCCAGGTGCACTGCTGACCGAAGAGGGGTCTCTGGGATGTCCGTCTTTCACAGCTGGTAATTCCTAAAACGAGAAGTCGGTGCTGGGTCTGTAACAGGCGCCACGCTGGGGCTGGTGTGCTTTCCCAGTACTCCTGACTATGAGTGGCTTTGGAGCGGAAGTTCCTACGGAGCGATCCAAGATGTGAACAAGCTACCCACGAACGTGGTTCATCACACAGAAAGCACAAGGCCCTCTTCAGACTAGCATCTTGCCTCTGGGAAGAGTAACAGCTGCCAACCGAGATGAAGCCATACTAGCCGCCTCCTGGAAGAAAGAACGTCCCAGGCGCTGCCACTCTGCAAACTGGCTCGGCCCTGTGCTATGGGCCTTGCACGCACGCCTCTTCTCGCCTGGCTCGCACCGAAACCCTAGCTGTTAACTGGCATTGTGTCCATTCACACACAGAGAGACAGAGGCTGCGAGAAGCAAAGGGCCCTGCCCAAGAACACACAGCTACAAGGCTGCAGCCTCGACTCACACCAGGTGTCTACCTCCCAAGGCTGTGTCCTTAACCACTGGGCCTATAGGTGGGCAGCAGACCTTTGGGACTTCCTAGTAAAAACATTCGTCACAGCTGCAGGGCTCGGCAGCCTCGCAGTTATGCTTCCAAAGGGTCCGGCTGCTCACGTGCAGAAGTGCAACCTCCCTCTTTTCCGGCGGCCTCACTTCTTCCTGCGGACCTGGGCCCACCCCACTGGGTGACAACACGGCGCTCTGACATCCCTGGTCTGCCACCAAGGCCACGACGGGCAATGAGGGCAGCAAGAATACATGGGCCGTCGTCATGGAGTGTCTGAAGTGACGCGGTCAGCACTGACCATGATCACGGGCACGGGGGGGTCATGGGTGGCCAGCCCAGGACACACGTGAGTGTGCGGAGGCTAAAGTGGATGTTTCCGGGGGCAGAAGTGACCAGAGGGCACAGGGGAGGTGGGAGCTCCAGGGGAGAAACAGCTCAGCTCCCCCACACTGCCTCAGATCCCACTGGAGCGAGGCCCTCGTCCCACAACATGCAAACACCTGAAGTGGGTCTTGTCAAGGACCCTGTGGGCACCCCCTTGGGGGGCCGTCTTAACAGCACTGACCACGCTGCTCACGGGCCGGGCTCTTCGAGTTGATCACCAGGGAGGATCACCTCAAGGACATGTCCCGTCCCGCTCAGGAGGGCGGGGGGGGTGGGGTTGTTTTTGAAGCTTTTGAACTTGCTCACGTTTTGCTGCAGCAAAACCCAGAAAGCTGACTGCTCGGCTGCTGAGCCTCGACTGTCACCCAGCAGTACACAAGGGTGACAGTGTCAGGTAGTTGTCCCCATCTCAGGAGGGAGGGGCTAGCTGCACTCACAGCTTCCTGGCAAGCAGTTAGCAGAGGGACGGAGGGCATGCTGGGGAGGGGGCAGGAGGACGGGTGCCAGCACCAGAAGAGGGGGCAGGGCGGACCCCGGAAAGCACGCCATACACGGCCAGGCCACCAGCAGGCTGCTCCCTACATGTCCAGAAGACCCGTCGGCCAGGCACACGAGCGCCCCACACACCGAAGCAAAAGCCAAGGGAAGACCGCCACCAGAAGCCATGTCCTCTCCCTGCGGAGCCGAGCTGGCTCTGGTCAGGCTGCGGGGCCCAGTCTGCTAGTGACTGGGAGGCTCAGGCAGACGAGCTGGGCTGAGCCCTGCCGCAGGCCACACGCACCAGGCAGCCCCGAGCTTACTTACTCCTCGAGACTCAGCCAGCTCCTCGCTGCTCTGGCCAGAGGAGTACAGACTGACGTATTCACCCTCACCAGCCTCCTCACTGGCGTTTTCACTCTGGGGGAGACAGGATAAGAGGAAAGGTACATGTGACAGGCCCTCCCACAGCCCTTACGGCTCAGAGACCAGGACGTGCCCCTCATGAGAAAGGGAAGCCGGCGATGGACGGACGGTGTGTACTCGCTTCTGCTGGGCAGCCCTGCCCAAGATCAGAGAACAAAGCCGCCTTGGCCACCTCTTGCTGTGTTCCCGGGGACCTACGGTTCCTGCTGCATCTTCTCCAAGATGTCCAGGACCATCCAAACTGTCCTGGGGAGGCACACTCCTCCCCGCTCTGCTGTAGGGGGACTGTGGGGTCCCCAGCATGGTGGGAGGCAACCGTGGAGGGAAAGAAGCGACACATCAAGACCTGCTTGCCTGCATCTGCTCTGGCCCACCCACTGTCCTTGTTCACTCCGACCTGCTAGGCAGCACTTCCCTGGCTCGGATGGAGGTCTGCAGTCAGCTTAGCGGGCGGGAAAGCAGGCCCCGCGTCCTCAGCACCGCACGCAACTACACACGCAACTGCCTTGGATCTCTGTACCTTCTCTGAAACCACCGACCAAACAGAAAACTCGCAGCATTTTCTCTTATGTTTACGGGAACTGAGTCTCTAAATGGTCACCAATCCACTTGTGGACACTCAGAACCCTGGTTTGTTGGGAAGTTTGCACAGCAGGTTTCATTTCTGTCTGGGAACAGGTGGGCTACCGCTTCCCACTTCACCCTGTGACCTTCCACAGACCCCAACCCATCCATGCTGCTGATGGGCGCAGGCCAGCAACAGACCTGCCAACCGGGGAAGGGAGGAGCTTTCTCCAAATGTGCAGCCCCACATGCAGGGGGGTGCGTGTGCTGAGTTCTCACCGAAGGCGTCTGGGGCGAGTCAGTGAAAGAGGTTTCGGAAGCAAGGCAGACAGAGTTCCCATGCAAGCTGCTCTCCTGAGAAGATGAAAGAGGCCCGTCCACGGTGCTGGGAGGCGGCCTGGCTACGGCGGGCACCGCTAAGTCAGAGCTCTGAGACTGGTGGACAGGTGGGAAATGTGGAGAGGAAGAGGAGGTAGACGGAAGGAAAGGTTGAACGGAAGCTTGGTTGTGAGGCACGAAATCCTGGGAGTAGGACCTAAACACAGATTTATACTACAGAAGCAAAGTGGAGAACAAACACAAAACAATAGGATGGGAAGAAGAAAACAGACAAAAGAAAAATGATTAGATTAACTGAGCCGAGCTCTGACAGGCTGTTCACAGTAATTGTACCAAGGGCCGCTGACGGGCCAAACCGACCTTCTGGCTCAGGTCCCCGGCCCGGACGCACCCTTGAGAATGCCTGAGGACGGGCTGGTGTCACCCTCACTGTCTGCAGAGAAGGCTGCCCCCAAAGGAGAGCACGCTGCACGCACCGTCACACAAGCCAGTCTGTCTGTGCCTTTTGTCTTTTCAGGATCCTTGTGGCTAAATTCAACATGTACGGTCAGACACCTGGACATATTTACTCGTAACGAACCTTCTAGGTAAAACTCTTTGGATTTACTCCTTGAAAGTCAAACACTACAGCCTCTGAAACACTGCAATCCACCTCAAATCCTTTTGGAAGGGAAGGGCATAAGCCTTAAGAATTGTCAGAAGTGTGCTATCCCAACACTACAAATTTCTTTGAGTTCGTTTCCCTTCCTGACCAATCTTTTGGTTGTTTTCTTACTTTTTAAAATAAACAAAGTGATCTTGCAATGCCTCTTATGTCCCCATGGAGCCCCCAAGTCTGAGATGTGACCATGCGCACCCACAGTCCTCGGAGCCAGCCAGCACCCCTGGGCCTGAGCTCTGCTGAGAGGGACGAACAGAGGATCTCTGAGACCACTGGTCACCAGGCTAATATGACATGTCACCACGTCCCGCAAAGGGCCTGCCAGCACGCTGCTGTCCCAGGGAAATGGGAGAGGAACATGTGGAAGGGACCACGTTGGAAGTCCTTGCCAGGCTCATTTGCTAACGAAGGATGCCAGAAGCTGACCAAGGTCAAAGGAACACAAACGTGCACATCACTTAGGCAAATGTTCTCTGCATTTTGGCATAGGATTTTTAGAACCTACAGACAAGGAAGAGGAGGAAGAAACGAAATTTAAATGAACTCTTTCCGTGGTTTTTCAAAGCTACACTTGAACCTGGACGGAAGCTGGGGCAGATCCAGGCACAGGGAAGCTCTCCCTCTGCCCTGCCGGGCTCCTCGCTGCACCGACGGGTTGCAGGGTCTTTCTCCCTCCTCGGGAGGCCACGGCCCCCTTACCCACCGTGAGCTCCAGTGCCTGCTGGTTTGTATCCCAGACACCGGTCCTAGGTACCTACTCATTCTTACACGTTTTATTTCCCCACCTAATTCACAAACTCAAGGCCAACCCTTGTACAGTCAAATGAATTAGTAGAAGTGCCATGTGTGTTTGACCAACTGACACTAAAGACTTCAATTCTTGCTGGAAGTGAATTTCTGTTCACACGCCTTCTTTCTAGAGAAGGTAGCTGAGAGGACCACTGGCTCAGCACCCCAGCTCTGCTGCTCTCAGTCCAGTGGCTGTAGAGACTGAGTGTTAGTGCCCTCAAGAGGCTCGAGAGAGAGAGGCTGGCCCTTCTGCCAGGTGAGGTTACAATGCAAAGTCTGAGACACGGAAGGGGGCCCCGATCCGACCCTGCTGGCACCCTGACCTTGGACTTGTAGCCTCCAGAACTGAGATAAAATTTCTGTTGTTTATTAGCCACCCAGTCTTTTGTTCTAGCAGCCAGGATGGACTCAGTCCAAGGCCAACTCTTTCTAGAGTCCTGATGCTGGCCCCATTGACGCCCTCCCCGTCATCTCTCTTAGCACGGAAGCAGGCCCTACAGTAACTGAGCCCCCCCCCCCACATACATGGTTCCTGTGTGTAATCACAAGAGACACTAAGCTCGGTAGGATCTCCCTAACTGATCACATGGCGTTTTAAACAGGTTTAGATTTGACAAGTTCAGGGTGGTGGGCTCCCACGCTGTGGGGGCCTTTCCTGGGAGCTGGCACAAGGGCAGTCGCTAAGAGGGCACATTTTCAAGTCACACAGACCTGACCTATCTCTTTCTACTCCTGTGAACCTGGGCAAGGGACTTAAAGTTCTCGAACCTCAGTTTCTTCCCCTTTAAAACGGGGATGAAAACAGCAGCACTTCTGTCCCAGGCTGTGTATGGATTTAATGGTGATGCCTGGTGAGTCCTGGGCACAGCACTGGCATGTGACAAGCACTGCCATCCGTGTCAGCATCCTCCCTTGCCCTTCCAAATTGGTATCTGGCAACTACTCCACACAACAAGAGCTGAGGCATTTAATAGGAGTCTAATACATATTTACAAATGAAAGAATCCTTAGGAATGGCTTCTAATCATTATGATAGAAGTGCCCAGAATCCTGCCTGATCATGGCAGCGTGTCGGTGTTGAGTGTGGAAGGTAACAGACAAGCTTCACCCACTCCGCTCGGGGCAGGGCCACAATGGGTAACCGGGAAGGAGGCTCAGGGACGCCGCCAGGGGCAGCCACCAAGGAGAAGGGAAGGAGGTCGGGCTCCTCCTGGACAAAGCGGCTCGGCTGCCCCGCCCTTCCCCTCCCTCCCGCTCTCCTCCCTCAGGGGCTCCAAGCCTGGGAGCAGTGCTGGTATTCAAGTTATGCAGTCAGTCCTTCGTGCTGGGACAAGAGCCAAGCTTGAAAAAGTACCTTCGAGGGGGTGGGGAGACGCAAGGGACTGCTCTCTAATCACCAGAAAGCTCGGTGCCTCTCCAGCCGCTGCAGTCGCTCTGCAGATGGGAGGGCCACATCGGGGCTCATTATCATCCCATTGTCAACAAGTCTGGTCTCTATTGCTTCCCCAGAGAAATATTTCCAGGCCCTTTAAGATCATATTTATTCATACGAGCAGGGAGAAAGGCAGAGTTGGCCACTGAACAGAAAGCCAACTTCAGCAGAGCCTGGAGTTTATTTTAAGATCTGGCTGATGCCCGGCTGTGCCTCTGACAGAGCGGCTGCACTCTCCGCAGCAGGAATTTTTATTTATAGCCAGAGAAGGACTGTTTGGGCTGAGGATTTTATAATAAGAGGAGCTGCCTGTCTGGAGACTGCCGGTTTCTGCAAAAGACCTGGGAGTGCCAGAGCAAGCTCCTGAGAAGGAGAGCAGGCAGGAGAGGGGCGCGTTGCCCCCAGTGTCAACCCCGACCACACCATCCAAGTGCCACCGAGGGCTGTCTCATGGTGATGACAGTGACAGCCACTCTTACTGAGTGCTGCCTGCAGTCAGATGAGGGGCCAGGGGTGCTGCATGAATCATGTCATGTAATCGACACGAAGTGCTGTGATGATGCTTATTGCAAAGATGGAGACACAGGCTGCAAGGGCAGGCCACGTGTCTGGGAGCCCACGGCTCAGCTCCTAGGAGGTGGTGTGGGGATGGCCTGTCTCACACTCAGTGAGGGTTCTGAGCATGTGACCGTCCCTAACCATGCCATCCCACAGCTCTGCAGGAGACAGCTGAATTCCGCTCGGAGACCTCCTCAGCTGAGTGTTCTGTGCCGACCAGCGTGCAGAGGGCTGTGAGCTGAGGCCTGATATACTACAAAGCCAGGGCTGCAGAGAAGACCTGCCTCATGACACACGCTGGAACCTGCAACCCACCCTTGAAAACACACACCTGAAAGAACCGCCAGGTCTTCCGGGAGTTAAGGATGAGTAAGCCCGACGACCCTGTATGTTAGTGTGCGGCCATTCACACGCTAAAAAGCAAAGGCACCCAAAGCTGGTCAGGCACCCGTTTTCAGACACTTTCTCTCCATTATATTCCTGGCAAGAAACATGACGAGGGACGGGCCCTGCACTGTGCTGGCAAGAAAGCAGATCTTTAAATGAAACACTGCTTCACTACAGCATTCCATTCCACTGGATTCCTCTGATTACCAGGAAGACTGGAGTGCCCGAGGAGGCAGGCGGCGTGCCAGCAGCTGCGGGCTAGGGCCACGGCCCAAGGACCCTGATCGGAAGGGCTGCTCCGTGGTGACCTGAGCTCCAAGCTATGAGAACCTTCCACGCTGCCAAGGGCAGGGAGACGCAGACATTTGCGTGAATGGACTCGCTGTCGTGGTGAAGTGTTTGGGAAGAACAGAAGTTGCCAGAGAACCATCATTACTGCTACTCTTAGCTCAAGCGAGGCTTATGGCTTCAGTGTTCTTGGACGCTACTTAGAAAAACAGGTAAGTTATTGGACAGCTGGTTTTCGGGCTTAAATTTTTATCCATCATTTGTGAGAAAACACACATGATGTTAAGGGACGCTGTTGTTCTAGTGTGGTTTGGGTTTCCTTCCCCTGCGGAGATGCACTGGGACCACAGCTCCGCACCGGTCCTGGGCTCGGAGGGGGTTGCCACTGCCAGCAGGCGGGGCCTGAGTTCCGGCTCTGGGAAGGAAGGCGGCCTTCGAGCTGCTGCACAGCACTCCACACCGTCTCTGGGGAGGGAAGGTCTGGACACAGGCACGTCTGATCTGGATCCCAGAGATGGGACATCATCACTCCTGGGTCCCCAGGAAGGACTCTCGAAGACACTGTCACTCCACGCAGCAATCTGGAGAAAAGGCTGTTGGCTTTGCCGCCTCTCTCCTTCCTGGTCCCAAAGAACTATGTTTATGAAAGCCATCCTTTGGGTCTCAGCTAGGCCCAGAGGCACCTTCCTTTTTTGACGCACATAACAAAATAGATTTTACGTAAATGTTGGAAGATGACTTTCCAAAGCCAAGTGGCGGTTCTGAGGCTGAAGCAACAAACGCCTGCCCTGACGTCCTTGCACCCCTGGCAGGGGAGGCGCTTCGGGCAGTCCTTTTGTGTGCACGATGAGAGCGTTCATCTTACAAAGAAAGGCAACAGCAGCATCACGCTGGGTCCGAAACATTTCTTTCTAAATAAACTTCTTGGTGGAGTCTCTCTTTTAAAACCACTTGAGCATTCTAACGTGTATTTCGTAACAAAGGATGTGAAAGAACAAAAATGTGCGTGGCAGGATTTTAGGAAGTAGGACAGGTAAAAGCAGACATTACTCTTCTTCTCATGTGATGTCTTTTCACAACATAGATCACAGGATCTTCCTTGAAAACATGACATTTTTGGCCAATGGCTCCACGGCGAATTATACTCCTGCAAAAACCTACAGCTCACTGTGAGGTGCTCTGTGGAGTCACTAATTGCTGACCTTAACAGCATCAACTCTTTATAGAAAGACTTACTCCAGATTAAAAAATGATTTGAATTTAGTTCTAGAAATCGGACTGGACTATTTTTATTTTTACTCAGTTTGGATTTCAACAGCACGACAGGGACTCTAATTTACACTTATTCTTAGAACTCTATTTAGAGCCCGTAGCTACCCTGTGTCAGAGCTCGAAGGCAAAAGCACGCCTCTCGACGGCTGGCTTGTGTGGACTCTTCTTTCACCTAGCCTTCCCCGGTCCCAGTACTGATTTATGGGCAATAAAGCACTTCCTAAAGGCCAACCTACCACTCTTTTTCACCATGGGGTTCCGGATTCCAACCATAGCTCTTAAGATGCTGAACAAATGGTTCAGCGTCTCTATTCTGGTTTGTCCATCTCTGGAGCGGGGGAAGAAGCATCCCATCACAGGGCAGTGGGAAGGGCCCTTGACAAGCAGACAGGTAGCTTGAAAACACGAATGTGTGTGGACAGCACCCTAACCTTCATGTCACCACAGGACCCTCACAAGGACCTGACCAGCTGGACTGTCCTGGCTGGAGCCGGAAGTACACCTGGAGCATTCCTGTGTCTGAAGCTGGGCTGACAGCACTGACCACCTGAGATGCCACGAGCATCAACAGAGGAGCCAGGAAGTCTTCAGAAGTGAGCGCAGAAGGGGAGTCACTGCTTGCCTTGCGAACCCCCAACGCGTGGACCTTGAGTCCTGCCTCCTTTCATGGCCCTCGCTGGCTGCAACAGGCCAGACCAGCTCGCCCCTGGGCTCAGGCGGTAAACATCTCCTCAGGGCCGGGGATTCCTACAAAGGCAGGCTCTACACTCTCCCCTGAGGGTCCTGGAAGCCCAGGAGGGGTGCTGGTCTGCTGATACGTCCTTCTGCAAGGCCGTGTCAAGGCTCAAAGTGAGATCGGATGCAGATGTCACGCTGTAGAGGCAGAGTTGGCCTCCCAGGCACCCTGGGTCAGGTAGGAAGGTCGGAAAGGCAGAGGGCAGACAATACAACACCAAGGAACCCAGCAGACAGCAACTGCTTGTGAAGCTCTCGGGCCAGACAGCCCACAGCCACAACCTACTGGGTCAGCAGAGAAGGCAAATGAGGAAGAAACAGACTTCTCGGTGACAGCCTGGGACCAGTGTGTCTGACTCATGGTAACAGAGAGACTGTCATGTGACGCGTCACCATCAGGCTGTTCCTACGAGACGCTGGGGAGCAGGGAAAGATGGGTGCCATGATGGGGCAGAGGGCCCGGGCTAGAGCTCCCTGCTCTCTGCTTTCGGGTGAAGCCAGATCCTCCGGGTCAGTTCAGTGTCACAGAGCACATGCCACCTGCTGGCTCGGCGCCAAGATATGTGCCCAGGCTACAAGCGTATAAAAAGGCCAGTCCCTGCCCTTCCAGGACTTACAACCTTGAGAAAAAGAACCTGGACATTACAAAAGAAAGAGAGAAACCACCTTCTAATGTGATAATACTGTTCTAACACCTCCCTTTTTAGTAAATGCTGGTTGTGCGTCTTGTACTACATTACATTTTTTACATGTGTTTTCCCTTTAATCCCCACAATTTCATGCCCCCCCCGGATAGATGAAGAAATGGAGGCCTAGTGAGTAGGGGCTGGCATGCTGAGGTCCACACAGCAAGTAAGGAGAAAACACATGTGGAAAAGGATGGGCGACGCCAGGGAGGCAGGGCCAGAAGAGAGAAGCACAGGGTGTAGGAGTGACGAGGGGGCAGAGCCAGGAGAAAGTAGAGGGTCCACACGTCCTGGGCACAGGGATGGGTGGGCAGGAGACTGGGGCGAATGCTGGACCTGGTTCTGCACTGACAAGGTGACACTTCCGTCTAACTGTAGTGCTTAGAAGGGGAAGGAGGGGAACTGGCGCTGGTGGCAGGAGGGCCAGGAAGGAGGCCACTGCGACAGTGCTGGGGCCGCAGGGAGTGGCCACGGGCTGGAGAGAAGCGGGCCAGCTCAGGGTGTGGTGACAGGTGTGTGTGTGTCACGTGGAAAGGTGGTGTGCGTGCCGGCGGGGGAGGAAAGACAAGACGACACCTCGTTTCTTGCTTGTGCAACTCGTGATGGCGGAAACACAGAAATTACAGGTACGGGAGCAGAGGGGTGTGGCCAGATGAGCCCAAACGAACACCGACTGAGCGCCTGTCACGTGAGGCGTGTGGGGATGGCTTCCTTGTGCCAGGGAGCCCAGAGCCCAGCGAGGAGACACCAACCTGTAGACTATACTCTGGGCAGAAGCTGCGAGTCTGCGACTTCAAGTGATCGGAAACACCCACACGATGGCCACACGATGCCCGAACCATAGGCGGCCGAGGACAAACGTCAGCAGTGCACTGGGGTGGGGGCGGGGGGACTCAGAGGCCCCCACACTCGATGGCAGCACAGCCCTTGCATTCCTGATGCTTAGCGGACGGCCAGGCAGGCCGATGGCACACAGTCCCGCCAAGAGAGATGCAGCCCAGAGCCAGCAGTGGTGCCCAGGGACACGCCTCTCCAAGAGAGCTGGCTCTAACCAGGGCAGGAAACCGGTGTGAAGATGACATCAAGAAGCAAGGGACAGGGACAAGGAAAGTGGGGGTTTGTTTCCACAGGTGGACACACCGTGCTGTGCCAAGCGGCCTGTGCACTCCCCAGACAGACACTCCTTCCTCTCCGAGTCCATCATCTCCTTTCCTCTCTGCCTCCTTCCTCTTTCTCCTTCCTGTCTGGCCCTCAGACCCGTCAGTGCCCAGCGTCTCTGATGGCTGCTGGGTGACTGCCCAGGGCTGGCTGGTGGCCAGGAGTTGAGGAGCCCGTGAGTGACAGATGCACTAGTGGAACCTCATTTGCTGCGTGAGGGGACAGAGTGGCAAGGACACCCAGAGCCCACGAAGTGCAGGCCTCCTGCTGACAGCCTCTGTGCTCACGGACGACGCCCTGGGCCCAGCACGTCAGAGAAGCACCATGCCCAGAATGGGACACCAGCCGTGTCCCTCCACGGTCCCCTCCACAGGTCCCCTCTCCTAACTGAAGTCCTGGAGATGATGCACACTTGATTTTCTTACCCTGAAGAGTTTTTTAAGCAAATGACAGTTATGGATATTTCTCAAGTGCTTCTCCAAACCTGGGTCGTGCAGCCCTTTTACATACCCAGGAGCATTCTGGATTTCATTCCTCAGTAAAAACCAAGATGGTAAAGAAACATTTCAGCAGATTTCTAGCATCTGACTAGGTCTCTGGGGGAAGGTGAACACGCGTAACTTGCATTAGCAAAGGAAGGACACACCAGGAACAGCTCAGGGGATGGAGGAAGGCGGTTTTTCTAACGTTCTCAGTGCGATGCCTCAGAGGCCCCAGCAACCCTAGCGGTTACTGAGAGATTCTCAATAACATTCTGGTCAGGTGCAAATGAACATGGGTCCGGTCCAACTTTTAAGCCTGTTTTAAGATTTGTCTACCACGGTTCAGAACCAGAGAAAACACCAGCCAGAGAAGGGCCGTGAGAAGCAGACGACTCCTGGGAAGGGCTGACGCCGTTGAGACCAGGCCTGGAGTGGGCAGGCAGCCCAGGGGTACAAGCAACCGAGGGAGAATCGGGGACAGGAAGGGGGCCTCAGCAGCATGTCGGGGAGCTGTGTGCAGGAGGGCCCATCACTCAAACACCTACCGGTGCCCCGTGGGGCAGGCACACTGAGGCCCAGCGGAATTGGAACAGAACCCTGGAGCCGCCTCCCGGCCCCCGGGGAGACGGCACCCAGCTCTCCACATCTTTGCTGCCTTGGTCACTCGCCATGTCCCCAAACACCTTGTCCTATCAAACTGGTCTGCATGCTCCAGGAGCCAGATGTTTACATCTACTAGGATTACGGCACATGCCAAGCAGGAGAGGACGTCTCTGGACTGGGCCTAACACCTCATGGGACAAGAAGGCCCAGCAGACCCAGAGGGAGTCTGCCAAGAGGAGGGTGGGCAGCGCGCAGGAGCAGAAAACCCCGGGGACAAGCAGCAGGCAGTGGGGACAGCAAAAGCCTGGCCTGAGCTGAGCCCCCGAGGGCTGCACTCGGGAAGCACACATTTCCATTCAGGTGTAGGGCGATGGAGGACACGTGGAAGGGATGGTTACTGTCACTGTCCTTCAGCTGCTGTCCCATGACCTCAATCCTTCCAGAATGCATGCGAGGCTTTCCAGCCCATCCTCAGGCAGGTCCCTCAGTGTGAGACATCTTTTGACTTGCTTTCCCTGACCTTTAGGTCCCTGACATCCTAACTGTCCTTAAGCCACAGCTCAAGTGCCACCTCCCCCAAGAAGCTCGCCTGACCCTGTCACGGTGCCACCACCCATCGGTGACTTGCATGCCGCGGTGTCCCTGCGCAAGAATCCTTTATGCTCTTCCCCTTTGTCCCAGGGTGACGGGGCCGTCCCCTGGGCCCTGGATCCTTCCTGCTGCCTGATCCACATTAAGATAGGCTTTGGCCTGTTGGACCGAACTCACCCCAGGACTGTGGGGAGTGAACGAGAATGCATTTCAGCACCCACTTCAATTTAAATCGGTCAGTTCAGGTTCACTGCTCTCAATTCCCTTGGAAGGATGCCTTTAGATAGTTTGAGTCTTCCAGTAGAAGTAACAGGTCACCGGGCCAAGAACAGTGTGAGGTGTGACAACTGTATTCTAAGTGGCACCCCTTCGGAATTACCTGTCGGACTGATGACAGGCCCAAGAACAATGGAGTGAAGAGATTTGAGAATAAAGGGCTGCTCTGATAGCAATGCCTTGCCCTCCACCCTCCGTGGGGCTTATCTTAGAAAGAAGCAGAGGCCACGTGAGGAGAACTCACTTCTCTGGGGTTTCAGTTTTCAGATGTCAAATGCCCTTAATGGCGCTAGAAGCCGGGGGTGCTCTTCCTTTAATGAAACAAAGCACCTCCCCAGCTCTGTCCCCTTGGGCTCCTTTGCGGAGCCAGTGCCGAGAACGCAGCATTTCCGACGCCCGATGCCTTACAGACTCCCTGTCCCTGACATTCTTGTACCCAAACTTAATTAAAACGCCCTCAAATTTTAATTCTGTGGCACACAGTCCAGTTAACTGACAGTTCTGTAACCCCAAACTGCTCAAAAGGGATACTGCAGATATTCTTGAGATAACGCACACTTACTTTCTGTTCATAGAGGCAAAAAATACAGCCAAGAGCTAGGATTGTCTGAAGGCCAAGTTTTCACGATTGGTGAAAAGAGCTTGCCCGAGTGCCTGCTGAGCAAACAGAGGGCGTCTGTGCACCAGGGCCGGGAGGGGCACGCCGAAGGGTGCTCAGCCTTCCTAGAGCATTGCTGGGGCTCTGAAAAGTTAGGTCCTGGCACCAAAGAAGACTGTACCCAAGGTGCTCACCACAGCAGGGCCACCTTCACCTGGCCCCTGGGTGGTTCCCAAAGATGGAAACGACGTGCCC
The DNA here is from genome assembly GCF_057876585.1 of Rhinolophus sinicus. Taxonomy (NCBI): domain Eukaryota; kingdom Metazoa; phylum Chordata; class Mammalia; order Chiroptera; family Rhinolophidae; genus Rhinolophus; species Rhinolophus sinicus. The sequence continues at coordinate 4,397,393 of NC_142516.1, read as the reverse complement.
ACACTAGGACCCTGGGCTTGGATAGGCCGCTGCAAGTCACCAGGGCCACCTCGTCGGTTTAGAGGGGAGAGGGCAGTCCAGCAGGTGAAGCGGCCTGCCCGAGCTCTCACGTTCTGCATTAGAACAGACCCAACATGAGGCTCCAGCAGCAGTACCTCCCTACGCTTCCTATGTGCCTGGCAGCTTCCTATGATTTCACTTACTCCTCACTGAGGCTCACAAAGCAAGAGGCAAGTAAAAGTGTCCTCCTGAGGAAAGAAACGGAGCCTGGGAGGATACACGAATCACGCAAGGACAAACCAATTTTAAATGCAACCTAAACGTGGCCCTGCTGCTGTTTCATTTACACACATTCAAGGGGAATGGCGGCTGTTCCGGTTTCTGGACAGAGGCAGATCCCAGCAAAGGACAACAGACGGATACTGCCTCCTGAAGTGTCAGTGTTCCTCTGAAGTTTCCAAAGTGAGCTGCTTACAGAAATGGCTACAACTACGCCCCTCCTGGATCCGAGCCCCCTTGCCATGGGATTTAGCAGCAACTCCCACCAAGGGCCAGAGTGTATCCCTCTATTTGCAGAATCTGGGCTGGCCTTGTGATTTAACCTTGGGACTGTAATGGAAGCGACAGAGGCCGATTCTGAGCCGAGGCTTTCTGATACCTTGCGTGCTTCCATTTGTTTCCTTGGACCCCTGCCAGCTGCCTTGTGAACAGGCCCAGGCTGGCCTGATGGAGGCTGACAGAGCACGAGGGTCTGAGCCAAATCAGCCCAATTGTCCCCACTGAGGTGCCAGAGATGTTAACAACTCCAGCCAAAATCAGCTACGCCCGGGCCAGGTCAGCACAATCACCCTGCTAACCTGTGTCCTAAGCAACGACAAATGGTTCCCGTGGTTTTAAGCCACCAAGTCTTGGGGTGGCTTGTTACACAGCAAAAGCTAACTAGTGACCCAGCCCTCCAACTCCAACTCGGCCCACCCAGGAAAGGCCTACTTTCCATGGCCTTGCTTCCCATGTGAGGAATATCTCTTTTTAACCACAGAACACTTGAAAGGGCTGACCCAAGGCCCAAGGGGAGGCCAGAATAAAAAGGCCAAAACCTGCCTGCCAGTTTGTGCCTGAGTTGATAACGCACCAAGTGTGGCCATTGACATCATTCCCCCCCCCCCCCCCCAGTGCACAGTCCTTAAGGCCACAGAGAAGCAGCCTGCATACTGTTCCCACCCAGTGGGGGATCTGCAGAAGGGCAGATCCAGCCATGGGCAGCAGCACACACGTCGGGACACACAGGCTACAAATGGGAGACCGCGTTCCCCGGTTTGCACGGAAAGAGTGGCAGGGAGCGACTGACTCACCGAGGGCACAGGTAAGGTGCCATGCCGGCTGAGAAAGGAGTTAGAGACGGACACACTGATGCCCTGAGTGGCACTGCCGTCCTCGGGGGTGAAGGCCACTTTAGTTTGCTGGACACAGTAGGAGACAGAGGAGAAGGAAGAAGCAGCATAGGAGGCCTGCTGGACAGAGGGACGAGAGAGAAGACAGGGAAGGAGAGAGAAAAGCAGACAACAGTCAGGCGTGTACGTGAAAGGCCAAGCAGGCTGCTACCGAATCTGCCGGACATTCTGGAGAGGGATGGACGGCTTCTTGGCTCAGGTCAGGGGTCACAGATACCTGCCGCCGGCTCCCTGGACGGGAGGGGGCCTCCTTCACTTCCCCACGATAGAGTTAAAGCTTACTTTCATACAAGTTACATCCACTGGAAGTAGTGCTGAGGCGCAAGGAGGCCGAGTTTGAGCCCCGGTCCCTCCACTTATTAAGGGCCTCAGTTTCCTCCTCTGTGGGTATAGATCATGTACGAGCTGTGATCAAACAATATGGTGAACATTTAAATACAAAAAAATTTATTACAGTAAAAGACACATCGCTATTAATCCCCTCAAAATACTCTCCGTCACTTCGAACACCCTTATCCCATCGTTCTTGCCACTGTCTGAAGCAGTTCTGGAAGTCCTCTTTTGTGTCTTTAGTTGCGCTGTCGTAGCTGCCTCAATGTCCTGAATCATTTTGACTTTGGGGAAAAGCCAGGAGTCACACGATCCCAGATCTGGTGAATAGGTGGATGAGGACACATCGTAATGCTTTTATTTGACAGAAACTGCCATATACCAGGGGCGCAATGTGACATGGAGTGTTGTCATGATGAAGGATGATTTACAGCACACTTTAAAACACACCTTCTCGGGGCCGGTCCGGTGGCTCAGGCGGTTAGAGCTCCATGCTCCTAAGTCCGGAGGCTGCCGGTTCGATTCCTACATGGGCCAGTGGACTCTCAACCACAAGGTTGCCGGTTCAACACCTCAAGTCCCGCAAGGGATGGTGGGCTTGGCCCCTTGCAACTAAGATTGAACACGGCACCTTGAGCTGAGCTGCCGCTGAGCTCCCTGATGGCTCTGTTGGTTGGAGTGCGTCCTCTCAACCACAAAGGTTGCCAATTCGACTCCTGCAAGGGATGGTGGGCTGCGCCCCCCTGCAACTAGAAAACAGCAACTGGACCTGGAGCTGAGCTGCGCCCTCCACAACTAAGACTGAAAAGACAACAACTTGAAGCTGAACGACACCCTCCACAACTAAGACTGAAAGGACAACAACTTGAAGCTGAATGGCACACTCCACAACTAAGATTGAAACGACAACAACTTGACTTGGAAAAAAGGCCTGGAAGTACACACTGTTCCCCAATAAAGTCCTGTTCCCCTTCCCCAATAAAAAAAAAAAAAAAAAGAAAGAAAAAAAAACAAAAAAAAGTGTTCATGATTTTCTGTGCACTCTCCAATTATTACTAAATTAAAAACAAAAAACAAAAAAACCACACCTTCTCTCAACCATAGCTCACACCTGACTGACTGCACCAAACAAGTTGAAACATGTCACTCACTGTTACTAAGGTTCAACATGCTTCTTTCCACATTGAAGGTCCTTGCCTTTCTGTTGGATGGATTCAGCAGCAGCATTCACCATATTTTGTGATCACAAAGGAAAGGCTCTGTGTCACATTTCGCTTCTGGTATGGCAATTTCTGCCAAATAAAAACATTATGGTGTGTCCTTATCCACCTTATTCACCAAATCTGACACTGCAATTTCTGGCTCTTCCCCAAAGTCAAAATGATTCAGGACATCGAGGCAGCCACGACAGTGCAACTAAAGACACTCACGAAAGAGGACTTCTGGAACTGCTTCAGAAAGTGGTAAGAATGATGGGATAAGTGTATTCAAACAGAGGGGCATTAATGGCAATGTGTCTTTTACTGTAACACATTTTTTTTTTATTTAAACACTCACCGTAGCTCTTGATCACACCTCGTAGTTATTCACGCGACAGTAGAGTGCAGACTGGGAGCCAGGCTGCCTGGCTTTGAATCGGGGCCCAGCCACTTGTCACCTGTTTGACCTTGGGCATTACTTGAAGCTCTCTGGGCCTAAGGCCTTTCATCTGTAAAGTGGGGATAACATTGTACAGGGCTATCTATTTGCAAAGAGCTTACCGTGTTTTCCGGAAAATAAGACCTAGGCAGACAAACAGCTCTAATGCATCTTTTGGAGCAAAAATTAATGTAAGACCCGGTCTTATTTTACTATAATATAAAACCCAGTCTTATATAATATATGATATGATATATGATATATGATACCAGATCTTATTTTAATTTTTTCTCTTAATGACTCATTAGAGCTGATTGTCTGCCTAGGTCTTAATTTTGGGGAAACATGGTAGAATTGTGCCTTCCACAGTGTACACGAGCCAACAGCATAAGTCATTAATTATTGCTCCCATTTCTGTTGGTAAAATGGGATGACATTTCCTGCGCGTGCACTTGAGAGGGTGTGTCAAGCAGCCGGCACAGGCACAGGTGAGCCTGGGCTTCAGTCATACTGGGCTCTGTCCCCACATCCTCCACTCTGGCAGTGGGCTTTGAGGAAGCCTCTCCAGCGCTCTCAGCCTCAATTTACTGAAAATGGGATGATGAGGGGTGTGGTATGAAGCCCCAGGAAAGCCCAGTGCTTACACGGGGATATGCTCTGTAGGGTGTCTGCCCAGCTCACAGGACCCCAGGCAGGCCTCTTCCTGGGGGGGGGGTCCCCTCACTCCCGCCTTGCCAGCGTGGTACAAGGTCCAGAGAGCTCTCTCAGGCAGCCTGGCTCCAAGCATGCTCACCAGGGATCTGTCCCCAAATACGTGGAGGCCTGGGGCTCCATGGGACCGGGAAGATGCCCAAGGACAGCCAGTGGGAACCTGTGGATGACCGCAGGAGGCAGTGAGAGCATCTCAAACCTCAATGAGATCTGGTTCAGCTGTTTAACCAAACAGTTTAGTTAGGGGGTCCCTGAGGCAGGCATTTATATTTTGGTGGTAAAAATCTCTTTCTGAAACATTTTCAGAGCAATTTACATTCACATTCAGGGCAGGTGAAGAACTGAGACCAAGTGTAACTCATGAGACACAGCTACTTAGTGGCAGGACTGGAACCCAGGACTCCCAGCTCCAAGCTCGGCCTTTCTTCTACGAGACGGGCTGTCTCCCAAGCGGCTGGCGGTGGTTCTGCCTGCTCAGCCCCTGTGCTCATGACTCAGGAGGGCTCAGGGGCTCCCGGGGCTGGGCGACAGCTCGCGGTGCCATCACAGAACTGCTGAGCCCCAGAGGGCTGCACGGAGTAACCCAGGGACCTTTGCTCTCCAGGCAGCAGCAGTGTCCCAGGAAAGTCAGAGCAGCACAGTGGATAAAAGATGGCCCCGCTACCACACTGGTCCCCTCTTTGGTTCAAACGCTACCAGACTGGCCAGCATATGAGCAAAATAGCACATGCAGCTCTGAAAAAGCCTCCCCCTTTGGGGCATACTCCTCCTGGGGAGCATGTCTCAATGGATTCTAACGGCTGAGCAGAACACACTTGGGTAGTAAGCTTGCAGCAGAAAGGCCTAGAGGCACGCCCCCCGACAGGTACCCCCCTTGTGGCCCCAGAATGTCCCAGGTTGCCCGCAGGACAGCCTGCCCCGTGCTGACTCGAGCTGCATCACCTATATGGAGTCCTTACTGGAGAGGTGTTTTTTTAGAGGAGGAAGGGTGCCGTGCCTGAATTACAAAGTGGCTCTGTTTAAAGCCGTCCTGCCTCAATAGAGCTTGTTTTCACTGGGGCATCTCTGGCCGGGGTGGACGTAAGTCACGCTATATAGTTAGGCCCATTATGTAAATCAAGTCCACAGATGGCCCTACACAGACCGTGCCCTGTGCTTTGATTGAGTCCCTCCTTTCTGGGAGGTCTATACTGGAGCCAGAGAAGAGAGCAAAAAAATGAAGAGACTGTCAGCAGAGAAAACAAACTTTCTGAGTACAAGCCAGTCCCAGCTGCACGGGCTGCTCTGGAAAAGAAAGGCGCCATGGCCCCCAGGGTGGGGGGATGGCAGAGCAGGAGGCCGGCTGCCCATGAGCGTGCTGGGTGGGGGAAGTGGGGTGTGGCGAGGTCACCAGCAGCCCGGGGCCCTGGCCCGGCAGAGGACGAGGTTCTGGTTCCTAGCGGCCCTTCAGGACGGGAGAGTCGGTGGTCACTGGGGCAGTGTGGGGGGGAGCTTACCAGCTGCCGCTGCTTGGGGGGCAGGGCGGGGGGCGGCGCCAGCTCCTGCGGGGCGTCCCCACTGCTGAAGGAGTCGTTGAAGCCGTACACCTCCATCAGGTGCTTGTTCTTCTGCTGGTAGATGTGCTCGTTCTGCGGCGTCTGGTAGAACATGGAGGGCTGCGGCTCCGAGTAGTCTTCGAGCAGCTGCATGTAGGCCAGCACTGCGGGACAGAGAGGGCAAGTGGCGGCCCCTGGCGCTCTGCTCCCCTCCTCCCAGCAGCCCGGTGGGCCAAGAAACCACTAGCACCCCACACCAGAGAGCACGAAGCACCAGGGGTGAGTCCTGTCAACTATGGACTCTGGGCGACAATGGCGGGTCAGTGCAGGCTCACTGACCGTAATAAACATGGCACTCTGGTGGAGATCGTGACAGTGGGGAGGCAGAGCGTGGGGGGCAGGGATCTATGGGAAAACTACTTTCCACTCAGTGATGCTGCGAACCTCAAACTGCTCTAAGAAATAAAGTCTGTTTTTAAAAAAGCATACGGGGCACTTCACCCCCTTGCTGAGAAGCCCTCGGGGGTTTCCAGGCGCACTCGAGGGGCACAGCTGGGCGCCCCAACGCACCACTTCCAGTTCCTCTCACTCAGCCCCTGCTCAGCCCCTCCTTTCAGTTCCTGGACCACCCTCGGGATTCCCACGCATGCTGTTCTCTGCACTTCCCCACCTGCTCAGCCCCACTCCTTCCCTCCTCAGCAGGCTGGCTCAGGCTCCCAACCTGCTCCTCATTCGTCCCCTTCTTAGCTCTCCCCAGTGGGTCAGCCGCTGTCTGGGGGCTTTTTCTACTCATCTAATTTTTCCTGAGCACCTACTATGTGTTAGACGGGATTACACAGAGGCCAGCGAAACAAATCCTCTGCCTTGTGGGGCTCAGCCTGCTCTCCCCAACAGAAAACAGACCGGGGTGGGGTGAACGTTAGGGGAGAAACGCATCCTGTGGGGAACAGTGAGGTGGGGTGGCAATGGGTGCTTCCCTAGACTGTGGCTGAGCCAAGTGGGGGGTGGGGAAGTCTTCCACACCAAGGCTACAGGCCAGGCAAAGACCCAAAGGGGACGGGGGTACAGGCGGGCAGAGCACAGCTGGCCAGGGGAGAGAAGGAAGCGAGGCGATCAGGGAGGGGCCAGGAAGGAGGCTGAGGCGGAACTGGCGGGACCCCACAGAAGGGTTCCCGTGGGCTGTGCCTGGAGCTGCTCTGTCTTAAGAGGACGATGTGGGGCAGCCGTGGGGGGGTGGGGGGTGGAGGGAGTGAGAGCGGTCTGGTTCAGGGCATATTTTCAAAGGAGATGAAACAGGATTTACTGCCTCTCACTCGAGAGTCGAAGCTCTAGGAGGGCAGGCCACACGTCCTGTCCACTGCTAAGACACTGGTGCCTGACATACAGTAGGCGTCCGCTAACATGTGTAGAATGAATGAATGAATGAATGAATGGAACACGTGTCCCTACCTGGTGACTTAGCCCCTGGTACTTGTAAAGTACCACTGGGTGTGCAAGAAATAGCAGTGACCACACTCAGTTCCCCCCTTCCAGCTGCAGGGCTAGAAACACCCTCGGGAGAAGACAAACAGTAGAAAAGTGCTCGAATTCCAACAAATGCACCCTGTCTATAAAAACCCTCCTAGAAACCCCAGCCGTTGACACTGCTGCCGCCCAACGGTGGAGCTGCCTGCGCCCCTGACGCCCGCCCAGGGGCAGGCTCCCTTGCCTGTGCTGCGCAGCGGACAGCACCCACAGAGACCTCACCGTCCCAGAAGTGAGAAGTCAGAGAACAAAGACTTGGCTGTCATGTCTCAGTGACCTCATCCTTGCAGGCACCTTCTCCCAGAGGCAGGTCCCTCCGCCCTCACATGCGGGCATCCATGCACACTTTCATCCTGACTTTTGGGGTCAGTGGTCAGAGTCCCACCTGCAGAGCCTGGCCCTTCTGAAAACTGCAGAGGGTTCTGGGAGAAATGCCAGTTTGGAGCTGACTGCCCAGTCACCTGGCGAACTTACGGAGCTGTGAAGGCTGGGCTGGAGCAGACGCCCTTTCTCCAAGCCCCACGCACCTTTGTAAAGCGGATCCGCACTTGACATTCCCCACAGCAAAGCCTAGGTGAAGGCAGCTCTGAAATCCTGCCCCGCCTTCCCCTTCTCCAGGTGGTGGAGGAAGCGCCCAGGTGTCGAGGTATTTCCTAGACACATGTGTGCGCCACAGTGTGGAGGGGAAGGCACGGTTATGTCCCTGCACCTGGGAACGCGCGTCAGCAGCCTGGCTTACACGCGCTGCTGCACACACTCGAAGCGGTGCAAGGACAACGACAGCTGGAGGGAAAAGGCCTCAGGTCTGGAAGCAAAGGAACTGAAGTCCGTGTGTGGCTGGCACGGGGATGGCAGGGATGTAAGTCACCATCCTGAGTGGGAGCTTTCCCTGTGGTTCACCTCCCAAGTGCCATATGCACCTGCCTTGGTGGAGCTGACATTCAGATACCAAGAAAAATGGCCAGGACAATTAGGCAGGGCTTAATTCTGTATTTTCAAATAACCACAAAGTTGGGGGCTTAACTGGAGTCCCAACCCAGGCAGCAAACTAACGGACAGAGACACTTTGTTGAGGATGGCAGATGAGGGTAGGGACGTGACCTTGCTCTTGTCTTCCTCATTTGGGGTCTAGGAAGACAGGAAATGCCTGTCTCTAGGTTTGTCTTTCTGGCACCCTGCACTGAAGGAGGGTGCTCAAAGTCACCTTCTCTATTTAAAAGACTCAGTGAGAATGTCTTAGCTCCAACCAGCAAGCCCTGATGGGACCTGGCCATAAAAGGCGGGCAGGAAAGGATGGTCCCCCCGCCAGGCTGGCTGTTGCTGCTGAAAATGCAGCTCACAGCCCTCGTCAGGTCCCACATGCCTTCTTCTTACTGCTGCACAACCACCACCACTGGGGCCGGAGGAAGATGAAAGGCTAGAGGGTGACCCCAAACGCCGGCCCACTGCCCCCTAAGACTGAACACAACCACAGCAGGAAGCTTCAGTAGGTCGTGCTCTCCTAACGCTGGAGTCCTTGCAGAGAACGGCAAACCACGCACAGAGAAACAGCAGAGACGTTCACAACTTCGGGAACCGAGGGCCAGTCCAGTTCCAAGGCAGACCCGCACTAGGGCTCTGCGAGCAGACCCGCGCGGCAGCCTGCTGCGCCCGCGAGGCAGCTTGTCGGGCAAGGGGGGCTGGGGACCCTCAGGACATCAGAGGCTGCTCGGTGACACGGGGACTGTGCATGGATGAGCTTTGTCAGCATCCGCCAAACAGCAGAATGATGACGATGTTCTCCCCGCAAAGCAGCTTTGAGAGGAGTTTCCAGGGTCACAGTCAGACCGGAATTCTCCGAGGGTAAAGGGTGAACTTGAGATTAGGGCAAGCCTTGGAGAGCCTCGAGTCTGGGGTCCTTGCAGAGGGCACGGAAAAGACAACCTGCTGGGTGGGGGTCACCACGGAAACCTGGATGGGGTCCCAATGAAGGAGGGTGCTCCCTTGCTCCTCAGCGTGGGGGGCAGGGTCCCTGCTCTGAAGCCCACATCTTGATCTGGGGCAAGGCTTAGCTTCTTTGAGCTCTGCTTTGTTCACCTATAAAACGGGAGCGAATGACACCTTTCCGGCCAGCTAGTAAGGAGCAAATACTCGTACAGCGGGGTGTGTGAAGCCTTAGCCCAGGGCATGTAGCACCCGGAGCTCAGGTTTTAAAGGTTTGCAGGCACAAGAGCTACAGACATCAATGGATGAGATCAAGCCTGAATTAACAGAAAACACCTCAGCCCCTGGAGACTTGCGGCTGTTAAAGGAAACAATGGCCGCCTCTCCCTTTCCTTCCCTTCTCTCCAGCCCTCAGGACTGCCGCCCTGCACCTGTTCTAAAGGCCGGCAGAGGTGGCTCCTGGCTCCTGGGCCAGGCAGCACACGCATGCGCGGTTTGCAGGATGTAGTCCTGCCCTGAATTCTGGGTTCAGACACTGAGGGGAGGGGAGGGGAGGGGGAGGGTGGGGAAGGGAGGGGAGGGTGTGAGCCCAGAGCACCAAGCTGCTCAAGTCAGGGTAAGGTGAGGGGGGTGTGGGGGAGGGCAGCAGCTCTTGAAACACTTGCCGGTGCAGAGGCAGAGGCACAGAAGGAGACATTTCTGGCACTGCCATTTGTAGCTCCCTCCTCAAGCGCCCTGGTTCCTAACGAGCCAACGAACGCGACAGATGGCAATGACATCATTAGCCTCACAGAGCCAGCTCTCCCTTCGAGTTGGGGGACTGCACCGCTGAGGCCATTACACAAGCTGGGCGACACCCCATGAGGATGAGGAGCAGGGGAACACGTTAGGTCCTGGGGGGCCGCCTCCTTGCACGGCCCACCCAGCTGTCCCTTGGGGCAGTGCTGCTGTGTTTAACCGGGCCAGGTCTCCCCTTTGAGAGTGGCCTGCCCTAGGAGGGCCAATCAGATGTTCTCACTAGGGAATTTGGAAGGGAGATTCAATGTCAAGTTTGGAGAAGTTCTCTGCGGGCTGCTTCACCTGAGGCCAGGAACCCTGGGGGTGGGGCTGATGTGGCGACACACATCCAAATGGGGACAGCCGGTCCGCCAAGGAAAAACAAGTAGAACCGTGCCAGTGATGTGGGGAGAGGGCAGGGGGCAGAGACAGAGGCAACGGGGAGCAGCGGAGGAGCTAGCAGAAAACACGATCAAGTAGAACGCCACTTTGGAATTCGATGGCAAATTTACAGTTGGAAAATATTCAAAATACGAAAATCCAGAACGTCAGCTCCACCCCTGGGCCTCAATAACGTCATGTATTACAAGATCTGGTCCAAGAGGTGTCCTGAGGCCACCTCAGGTTCCAAGTCATTATGTGACATTTCAGAGCAAACAGGAGACAGTGGCACCAGGGTCTCTCGCATCACACCCAGCACACTATCGGGGACTCCGAGAACACCCATCTGGGGTGGCAGCAAGCTCTACTCAAATTCACATGTCCACCTTGCCTTACCCAGTTGTTGCTGTAATACTGTCCTGAATGCCAGGACACTCGTTTCCCTCCGTCACAATGCGCTCGGGCCAGAAGGTCACCTGACTGCCGCCTAGCTACAAGAGGCCAAACACCTGGGGTCTGTGGAGACCAGATTTAACCGAGGCCATGAGGAGAGGTCAGCTTAACAGGCTTTAAAAACCATCACCAATATTGGCAAAATGGAGCTCCCAGAAGTGCCCACGCACGTACCTGGGGTCCTATCTTTTATGAACTTATGAGGCCACTGGCTTGATTCTGGTCTAATGCTTAAATAAAACACACCACCACTTTAGGTTACAAAATGTGCTTCCTGACAAAAGCTCAACAAAAGCTTACTGTGTTTGTTTTTCTTCTCTGGAAGAGGAGGCGGTTTTTCGGGGTCACCCGTTGATTCGGGAGCAGTGAAATCACCCACAAATTCGACGGAGGCTGAGGAACCTCCTTGCTGAAAGGGGAGAATAGCAGCAAAGGGCGTGAAGGGGCCGGCCTGGGCCGCGGCGGGGGTCTGCAGGTCCTCCTCGGAGATGTTGTCGTACTGGGACGGGTGCCGCTCGTAGGACACCCTGCAGCCGGAGCTGTCCGCGGTCTGGGAGGCAGCGCTCCTGCGCTTCTTCTCGGGGAGGGCAGGCGGCGTGTCTGTCGGCTGCCCCGGGGCCAAGGGCCCCTCCAGCTGGGGACAGCTGCCAACAGGCAACTGGAAAGGATGGCTAAGAAACGGAGACCCCGACTCCCCCAAGGACTCCGGCAGCGGGCTAAGGTTACAGGCCACTTGCTGAGGTATCTGGTCCACGTTCGAGAGGTCTTCCTGGAGGAATTCGTAGTCGGGGTCATACTGATCTGCGTTCAAGACAGGAAAGACGCATCGTCAGGCACAAGACCCCGCAGAAGGAAATGGCCACCCCCTGCCTGGGCCCAGCCCTGGCCTTCAGGGTGGGACACAACCGTGTCTCCCACCTCACCTAGAAGGCCCTTGCTTTACTGATATTCTTCATTTGTCTCCCTTATGAAAATAAAAACAGATGGGAATACGGCTGCTTGCTATTCTATTCTTTGTCCTTTCCTGTATCTTTTGAATTGCTTAAAAAGAAAATACGTGACCACTGTCGAAAATGTGGGGGGAAAAATGTCAAAAATCATCCACAATCCCATAATCTAACTATAATCTCTGTTTATGATTTAATGTGTGTCCTTTGAAGTCTTTCCCCGCCACAGGATTCTTTGTTTTTAAACCAAATTCAGAAAATACTATGTAGGTGCTCTAGCACTCTGCCCGCTGATTGATCGCTAGATCACAATTGATTTTTTATTAGCTATGTATGATTCCGTCAAATGGACGTAGCATAATTTGTCTGGTTTTCTACCACTGAGTAGTCAGATTATTTCTTGTTTATCACTACTCTTAATGATGCTGAGATTACATCCTTGGACAGAAATCTTGCTATAAATCTCTGATAATGTGCTTAAGATAAACTCACAGAAGTGAAATATCTAGTTTATGGGACACGAACAGCTTTGCTCTCTAAGCCTCGTGCCAAACTGCCTTTCAGACTCGCATCCAGCCCTCACCGCACGTGGCCAGCGCCAACGAGGGCTCAGCCTGTGCTGCTCACCTGCCCTCATCCTCTGTCAAAAGTTGTCAGGGGCTCGCCCCTTCATCTGTAGCTCTGAGCACAGATGGCCCTCAATGTTGGCAAAGGGAGTCAGATTACACACTGACAGATTCACCGTAACAACAGCTACCATTTGAGTGTCTCCTATGTGGCCTGGCCTCGTTATTTCATTTAAACTTTCAACCTCCTAGAGAGACAGATATTGGCACCTTCATTGCGCAGATGAAGACACCGAGGCCCAGATTCTGAATGACTCGGCCAAGGTCACGTAGCCAGTGACTGGCATCACAGTACGACCTCAAAGAAGCCACCAGAAATGATGGGACCGTAGTGACCATGAGGCCCGCAGCCCACCTAGTGTTTCACAGCTTGTGTTCCGGGAGCACTGCCCGCTGTCCCTGTCCCTGTCCAGGGAGGACAGCTGCTCGTCCGACTTGCTGAGCTTGCCGATGCTGCTGCAGGGGGACAGGCGGGGGGACTCCCCGCCGTACGAGTGGCTGCCCCCCGACAGGCGCCTCTGTGCGTAACAGTCCACGTCAAAGTCCTGGAGCGGAAAAACAACAACGAGCCAAGTCACTTCTGAGAAATGGTGGCAGAGACCAAGGGAGAGGGAGCTGGTCCATTTACTTAGAGAAGGAAATGCTGCCAGCCTGGAAAGCTGCTGCAAAGGCCCAAGTCTCTGACGGGAGCAGTAACGCCTGTCAGCGGCAGACAGCAGCCCTCGGGAGCACAGGAGTGTGTGGTTGGGGAGGGCCTCGGAGCCGAGCTCAGGTACTGGGGAGACAGCTCTGGGTTCCAGCCTGCCATGCCCAGCCCCAGCCCCAGCCCCAGCCCCAGCCCCAGCCCCACATGGGAACTTCTACCGTGTCCTGCAGAGAGAAGAACGACTAAGGAAACTTCAACCCGCCCGACAGACATCCTCTAACACACGGGGTTGAAGGAATGGACTTCCCAGACCCAAAGCTGCCCCCGCCTTTCCAGGTGGGGCTGCATTACCTGTCTATTAATTCCAACGGGCAAACTAGAGCCACTGGTGGCCCGACTCATGGGGGCCACGATGGCCACTCGGGTGGGAGAGGGAGCCGACTGCCTTTTCTTCGGTGGCAACGCTGGTGGGGGACTGAAATAGATGGAGAAAGCCCGTCATACCAAACAACCCAAACAAAACTCTTTAAACAGATAGGAGGGTACAGAATTATTCATTATTAAACACTTCACACCTACTTTTTACACTTTCCACTCCCATCCCACTCCCCTTCTGCCAAAATAATCCTGTCAGTGCCAAAAAAAACTAGTATCAGTAAAACCCTTTCTTTTCCTTCCACAATAAACTGGACCAGTTTTTGCTTAGCTAAGGCTACAAGGCAAGCCGTTGGGACTTCTGGGAGTGTGTGGCCAGGGAGGGCGCTGGGGCTGGACTCACGTCCTCCAGAGATGCCCCACGAGGAAGGTCAAACTTCCAAGGTTTCTAACAAGCAAGGGGCTGGGCTCCCAGTTCTTACCCTACTGGTACTGGCTTCTTTCCAGCTCATTCTACCCATCCACTCATCATATTATGTCATAAACAGAGGAGGGTGCTAGAAAAATAGAAAGTTACCTATTATCCACCACCCGAATACCAGGTAAGGGGGGTTTGGGGGGTGCGACCTCTTCATCAGTCGAGTCTGGGAGTAGCTCGGGTGGCTGTAACATGCCGGTTGTCTTGTTTAGAATTTCCATCTCTCGATCTGTCAGGGGGAGCTCAGACTGGCTGAGAAATGAAAAGCACTGGGGTTACAGAAGGTTCCAGAACACGGGTGGGAAAATGACCAGGTGGGGGGCCTGGGCAGAGCACTGGACATGCACCCTGTACTCCACAGCACAGGCAGGGTTGCCAGTTGGGTTTGATCACCAACAAAAGACAGGAGATGGGCCAAGTCCTGACTGTATCCCAGTTTCCTCGCCTGTAAAAGGAACCCTTAGACGACATGATCGAAAGGCTCTCTAAATTGCTCTAAATTTATGTTTTACATTTGCACTTGGGGACTGTAGCAGATAAGGACAAATGCTCTTAAGCCAAATTTCCAAAACCCAACCTTCACAGTTCTTTCCAATTCCGAAGGGAAGGTGGTCAGGAGAAGCACGAGGTGGGGTCACTGTGCACACCTATCCCACCCTTAGAAGGAGTCACGGTGGCTATGTACCTCGAGACCAGGAAACACCAAAGCACGTGTGAGCTACCCACACTCTAACATAACAGGCACAGAGCAGAACTCACTGAAATGGGAATGTGGGCCTCAAACGGTCTACCTGGCATGGACTGCTCGACTGAGTGCCCATTTAAGGGCAGAGGCAATGTGACCACAGGGACGCGAGGGTTGAGTCAGCACTTACCCATCGGGTTTGCAGGCGGGGGAGCTGGGTTTCACTGGGCTTGTTGGAGATGGGTGCCCCTGCTTCTCAATGGTGAGTCTGACCAGCTCCTACACCCCACACAAGAGAAAAGCAATGAGGCCCGAGGAAAGTTCCTCACTGTTGAGTGTGCACGACGATATGGGTCAGTGGCCTGTTCTCCAGTCTCGTTTCTGTGCCTCCAGCTTTCCCACACACCATAAATGCAAGCGTTATTTCACTGAGGTAATCTGTCTGACTTCCCAAAATGTCCCTGCCCTCCAAAAATACCTTCACAGCCTGTCGAGAAAGTTCAAATGAATCAAGGTACTTCCTCTTAGAAGGGGGAAATGACAAACCCCGCTGTGTCAAAATGACTAAGTTCATCACACAAATGAAATTCCCGGTAGCACAGACTGCCAGGCGCTTTGGGGGGAAGCACAACGCCAGTTCTCTGCAGCATGCAGGACGCTGCCCCCATTGCACCTCTGGCTCTGGGAGGGTGGGTTCCGAAAGTGAGCCGGTTACGGGTGTGGCGGCAGCTGGGGTCCTGAGGTGACTGGCTGGGATCTTTTGTCAACAGACAGAACGTTAAGGGCATATTAGCCAGCAGAGAAATAACCTTAAAACTACTTTTTCAAAAGAAAAGGTGGAGGATGAGGAGGAGATAGTATCGGGCTCACTTGCTTTCTCAGTCAGAATGCACTTCCCCCGTCTGTCTGATGAGCCCTGATGATGGCGTGCACCGCGAGAAGCACCACTCAAAAATGCAGGACATTTCCACCGCTCTCCAGGGACAATCTGCCCCACCCCAGCCACTTTTTCACCCGTGGTTCTCACATCACTTTTGCCTAGAACGTGACATACGTCCATTGGAAGCACCCAGCGCACGCTCCCTCGCGCCGTTGTCTTTCTCGGAACAGCTATGTGGACAATGTAACTCACATGCTGTAAAACCCAGCCATTCAGAGGCAGTTCGGTGGCTTTTAGTCTGGTCACAGAGTTGTGTCACCATCAACACAATCAATTTTAGGACTTTTCCTCACGTCCCAAAGAAATAGTATTCCCAGTCACTCCTCCCTTCCCGTCGCCCTCCCAGACCCAGGCAACCACTAACCTACTCTGTCGCACAGCGTAACACCCACAGCTCTGTGCGCCTGTGCCTGAGGGGTCTGTCCTTCTCACTGCTAAGTTGTACGGGTGAACCCCACTTTCTCTGTCCACTCTCCTGTGGATGGACATCTCAGGAGGACCCACACGTAGCCGGAGTTCAGGCTCTCAGCATGAATGTCTATTTAGCAAGTTACAGAGGAGGCGGCCATGGGTACAAGTGGGCAATCACGTGACGTGTCCCTGCAAAGCCTCCCAAACTCAAAACGCCACACACAGGAATCACAACAGACGCGGTAAGGCAAAGAGAGAGCCTTCCTAGAGCAAGGATTTGTTTAGAAAGAAGATGAACACACCAAAAGAAACATCAAAGAAGAAACCCGCAAATGTAAACACCGATCATCAATCATTAGAGAGTCTCTAGTTTAGACGGTAATAAAATAGGAACTTCCAGACATGGTGGATGGGAATAATGCTTTGGACAGCCTTTCTAGAGGATGACTTCTCAGTACATATCAAAAGCCTTAAATATTTGCATTTTTTAAATAATAATTTAGCCCAAGGAAAATGTCATGGATGTGTGTAAAAATTAAGCCACAAAGGATGGTGATCACAGCATCATATGTAATAAAATTAGACTATTCCCTATTCCATAATTAAATATTCAGTGCTAGGTACTGATTACATAGTATGCTAGAACCAAATAATGGACCGTTATATTGCCATTAAAAACCAACTCACAACAAGAACATATGACAGCATGAAGAGAAAATGTAATACAACGTTAAGTGGAAAAATAGCCAGGTGGTACATTGGTGTATATATAGTACGTTTTGGAAATAAAACCAAACCAAGAACACACATATAGCAAAAAATGTGGCCATGAAACACTCCTTATTTTCTTGTTTTTGTTTCTCTGCTCTTTCGAAATTTTCTACAATGGGTAGGTATGTGTTACTTCTGAAATACTAATTTAAAAAATCAATCAATAAAGACATACTTCATATAACCAGAACCAGCGTCACCCCCCTCTCACAGTTGATACCTACTCTTAAAGAAACGTGTAGAATCAAGTGTTGGCAGAAGAAAGGTTAGAATTTTCCTGTTATCACACCGTAAAAGTTAAATAAAATCTCACAAATATTGCAGGAACAGCTACCTAGCTGGGGATCACAGAGGACGGAGATGAGACCAGGTGACTAGGAGAGACAGCAGGAGATGTGCAGGCTGCACCCGTCGCCTGGAGGACGATGGGAGAGGCAGCTTGTGCTAAAAGCACGTCACACAGAAGAGCATCGTGGCCTCAGAGGAAGTCAGAGGGCCAGGCAAAGTGCCCTGGAAGCCCCACCTTCACGCTCGCTCTTCTTTACAAGCAGGGCAAAAGGCAGAGTGAGCAGTCTGCCTGCGTGCATCTGCTGACATAGGAAAAACTTCCACTAATTCTTTACTGATTCATGAGCAATTATAATTAGAATGTCATCTCTCTGGAGCGGTAACTGGGTGAACTCAACTAACTAACGATGACAAAAGCATCATGGAATGACAGGGACATGTGCAAGCACGCATCCGAATTCCAAAATGACGTCACGCTCAGCCGCTCTCCCTCCACCAGTGAGCTGGCCTGGACTGGAAGAAAGTGAAAAGGGGGGCAGCTTTGTGTACCCACCACCCAGCTTCCGGCCCAAAGAAATCAGCCAGAAGGTGTAGTCTCAGCCTGCCTTCATCACAGACAGAAGAGAACCCTCAGAATGTACACGTATCCAGCTACCGTGCCAACACCCCGCTCTCCTTCGGAAATGACCGACTCCTCCTGTTGAAGGCAGGGTTCCCGATAGGATGTCACACTTTTCAATCCATAGGTTAGGAAAATGCTGAGAAAGACGGCACCAAACTGTGTGTCCAGAACCAGTGACCATAAGCAAGACAACTGCCAGTTCACCAAAAAGCAGTTTTCAAAAGCCAAAAGGTATTTGGAAAAGTGCCTTTCTAAATAAATACACAATACTTTATTTCCATGTGCATTTTATTGCTCTTGAAAATGATCAGAGATGCTTCCACCTTAAATGACCTTCAACCAATCAAAGTACAGCCCTGGTGCCCTATCCGTTCCCATTTCCTTCCTTGGCACTAAGACAAGGCCCCTGCCTGGCGGAGGGGCCCCTGTGAGGTGCCCATGGCCAACACCAATGTCCCGAGACTCACTGCCATGCTGCCCCCACCACAAAGGTCCCCAAGGATGCCACATCATGGCCGGTGTCCTCCAGGTTCACGCAGAGGGAAAACATGCTTTCACTGAAAGTACACCAACCATTTGTCAACCCACGGCCTGACGCTCCTGCTCATGCCCCATCGCTGCCTACCCTCTGTCACTTTCAGGCCCTGTGAATCTCGGGGACCAGAGCCCAGGGAGACGTGCTTGTGGCCATGACACAACCCTTGTACCGCTTAGCTGTTCTGAGACATGTTCTTCGCTCAGGACATTGAATACAGGCCGGTGGGGAGTTTCCTGTAACAGGGGTGGCCTGAACCAGTGTGATTTTTTATGGTGACAAAAAGGGACCTTCCCTGCCCACATCCAAAGTGGGTGAGAGGCAGTGACAGAAGAGAGGAAGTGACTTCTTTCTCATCCACACTCACAAAGAGGCAAAACGCAGTGCAGGCTCTGGACAGGGGTGCCAAGCGACTCCTGGAGGTTGATGCCTGGTCCCAAGGCAGCCAGGGGAGGTCTCGGATGCGCCCCCCAAGTGGGACGCCGCAGAGACCCACAGAGAGGCAGTGCCGGGCTGGGGACGTGCGGGGGGAGGGGCACAATTTAAAAACTGGGCACCTTTGCATCCAACATAATAAAATTGGGTAGTTGGGGCAAGACACTACAATGCCAGCAATACACGCCTGCAGGAGCCCCCCCAAAAGGCCCTGCAGGAGCTCACGGATAACTGACAGACCTCCTCTCAGCCTTGTCACTAAGTGGAGCAAGCAGAGCGAGACAGCACATGTGGGCCCCTGAAGCCAGACTCCTGGCTGGGACAGAACGTGCTTCTGCAGCCCAACGCCCTCAAGAGTGAAAAAGCAGGAAGTGATTGGTGTAGTCTTCACGCTAGCACGTTTGCCAGAAAAAATCCTTTGTGAGCTGCTCAGAAAATAGGCTGGGGAGGGGGGATTGGCGGAATGAGAGATGTCTTACTTTAAGTAAGACACCCTATTCTTTTAAAACACAAAACAACAACAAAAAATACCCCCAAACCCTGAATGTACGAAACTGAACCAGAGGTGTCCTGCGTTGTTTGACTTACCAAAGTCTATCGCATACGACGCCTAGAGGAAAATGCCTACTACGTACAACAAACTGTCCTCTTCGCTTTCTTTTCCCCTCTCTTTCTTTCGCTCTTCCTCCTCCTCTTTACAGCAGGAACACTTAACCCACTACACGTGGTAATTACTCAGCTTCATGGTGACTAACAGGGTCTAACTGTGCAGCCACACAAAGAGCTGCTTCAAATGACTGCAAAATGACGGGTAACCTGAAGGTCAAAAATAATTCTGGAACATGTTTAATAACGTCTTAATAATCACACTGACGGAAGTAGCAGGTGCTGTTATGCTGAGACTGTTGCGTTTGTAATGTGGGAAAAACCAAGTGAGTCGTTATGCTGAGACTGTTGAAACTGGGATTTTCAGCGTGGGAGGGGGAAAATTCAGATACAAGTTTGAAGAGTTTAAGTAAAAACCCTGGTGGTTCTGAATGTGAATTGGATGTACTAGTATAAACTCAAGATGTACTGTTTTAAAGAAACGAAACACGGGACCAACCAGGAGCAATGAAAAAACTTGAGCCTTGGAGAGTGGACTCTAAATACCATTTTCCACTAAAAGGAACCAGGTTTCCTTAAAGGGATGGCTGCTTTCAGGTCTGTGGTAAGAAATGTACAAGATGACTTACATTATAACTCAGTAATAAAACCACAAATAACCTAATTAAAAAATGGGCAAAGGATTTGAAGAAACATTTCTCCAAAGATATACAAACGGCCAAGAAACACAGGAAAGACGCCCGCCATTATCACCCATTAGAGAAAAGCAAAGCCAAACCACAGGGAGTTACCACTTCACAGCCACCGGGACGGCAGCACAAAGACTGACCGACAGTGGCAGAGCTTGGTGAGAATGTGGAGAAACTGGAACCTCATCTACTGCTGGGAGGATGATGCAAAAGGAAGCAGCTGCTTTACAGAGTGGTCTATACGACCTGGCAATCGTACCCCTACGTGGATACCCAAGAGAAATGCAAACATGTCCACACAAAAACTTGTGCACAGACGTTCACAGCAGAGTATTCACAGTTGCCAAAAGATGGAAACAACTCAAATGTCCATGAATAAATAATATGTGGTCCATCCACACAACAGAATGTTACTCAGCCATAAAAAGGGGTGAAGTTCTGACACTCGCTGCGACGTGGACCAACTCTGAAAACGTGATGCTGAGTGACCAGAGCCAGTCACAAAAGGCTACACAGTATATGACTCCATTTATATGAAACGTCCAGGGCAGGCAAATCTATACACAGACAGCAGATGAGTGGCTGCCTAGCTATGAAGGGCAGGGAGGGGGAGACACGGGCGAGGGGGAGCACAAATGGTATGCGGTTACTTTCTGAGGTGACGAAAATGTTCTAAAATTGACTGTGGTGATGGCTGCACAGCTCTGTGAATATGCTAGAAATCATTAAATTGTACGTTGTCTATGGCGGAACCACACGGTATGGGAATTATACCTCCATAAAGCCATCACCTATACAAATAAATAAATAAATAAGCAAGCAAGCACAGGGTGAGCCCACAAGGTCTTTTCATCCTACAAGTGAGAAAACAATCCAAGGCTTCTAGGGTCATGTCACAATGAACTCAGGAAACGACCTGCAGCGTTCCCTGTGTGGAGATGGGACCTTGGCATTATTAAGGACAGTAAGTGCAGGGACTAAAACCTAAGGGTACTTAAATTCATGAGTTCCAAATGATATTTTAAAAAACTCAATCCCTTGGTCTTGTTAGAAAATGCTAGGAAACCTCGTTATTTTGATATCTGGTAAGTAAAGGAAGAAATTAAGCACTGACTCCACCTTTCCTCCGAGGACTGCAATTCAGGATAATCATAAACTGAGAAGGGGAAGGCTCTCTGTTAGATGTATTCCCCTCAGTAAGATGTAAGAATAGCAGAAAGAATGAGAATGTCATCATTTTGCGACCTCTAGTGAATGGGTCTAGGCAATAACCAGCAATAGCTGTTAACACCCAGAGGAGAAGGTGCCTTCTGAAGGACACACGCAGGCGCCCCACCTGGGGAGAATTCTGCTAAATGCAAGAAACCCCAATCTGATTCAGCCTCTGGTTTTACAGGAAATCCCAGGGACGGAGGAATACGTTAAACAGCACCGCACAGATGGAATCAGCAAAATCCAGACTGTGGGAGACATTTAGGAACGATGACCCTTTCTAGAAAAGCAAGTAGGTTGCGAGCAGAAAATACCACGGAGGGGATACACACAGATGAACAAATTGCAGTGAGTGGATGGACTGCCTTTGGATCCTGAATTGAAAGCTGTTGAAAAGCAGCAAACTACCTGCAGGCCAAATGTAGCTCAGGGCTTGCTTTTGTAAGGCCCTCAAGGAAAGCAGGCTTTGTTCAAGAAAACGAAATGTAAAGAATCAAACAAAGAATGTGCGACTGAGACCAACATGCAGCAGAGACTGCATGGAGCCCGAGAGCCTAAAATATTTACTATCTGGCCCTTCACAGAGAAAGCTGGCCTTGTTCTGGAGCCATGTCCTAAGTCACTGACCGAGGAGACGACATGTCGTCTGGAATTTGCTTGCAAACCAGCCAAGGGAGTAGGGAGAGGGACAGAAGAAACAAGACTGGCCGTGAGAGGACAAGTGTGGGACCATGTGATGGGCGTCGTCACTGTTCTCTTCTTGGTGAATGTTTGAAACTTTTCATCCAACAACTTAAAAATGGGCTGAATGAGGCATAAAAAGAGATGGCTTATTTGAAATGTCAGCATGGCAGACAGCTATTGCCCCACAGTATCTGTTCTTTCTTCTGGGCACGTGTCCAAGTTCTGGCCAGTAGGATGTAGGTGAAAGTTCTGTGAGGCCTAGGGAGGAAGCACCGTGAATGGAGACGGCACAGCTTCCTATTCTCTCCTTCTCCTTGCTGGCTGGAAGGTAGGCCTAATGGATGGAGACTGAGCAGCCACCTTAGACCATGAGGTGGAATCCATGTGCTAAGGATGGCAGGAAAGCAAGGGGAAAAGACCTCGCCCTGGCCATTTTGTGAAAATGTCACACTAGCCTTGGCTGCTTTTCTCAGGGCTTCTTATATATGAAACCGAAGTAAAGTTCTGTATTTTAAAATTCTGTTAAACCTAATCCCAACTGATATAGGCAGAAAAACATTTCTTCCAAAATATTCGTGTTACACAAAGTAAACGTACAGAAGCTCAATTTTGGGCGGTGACAGAACTACAAGTATTTTGAGTTTTCCCCCAAGTTTGTCAGTGTAAAGCTTTTCTTTTTTAAATAAAAAAAGAAATGTGTGTGGATGGCGCCGGGGGGCAGTGTAGTTGGAGGCCAGGGAAAGAGGCTCGAGGCCGGAGAGTGGAGACCCCGAGAGTCTGCGAAGAGGGCAGAGCAGAGCCCAGGGAGATGGGTACAAAGTTGTAAATCTGAGATCAGAAGAAAAGCTGCAATTTAAATGGTCAAGTTAGGAGGAAGAGCTGGGTGTTGGTTTCAAAAGGACAGACTGGGGTACGTGTTTGACCTTGACGAGCTCTGTCTCCCGAAAGCCAGGCTGGGGTGCTTCGCAGAGATTCAGGAAAGTAAAGGCCTTTCACCTCCTCCCTTGGAGAAGCTCTCTCATCTCTGAGCCTCAGGCTGCCCGGGTTGAGCACTTGACCAGAGCAGATGAGATCGTAACAGAAGTTTATCCTTTACCTGAGCCTTACAAAGTTCCATGGAAAAGGGTCACAATCATTGTCAAGTTGGTAAATGTGAGCTGTTCCAGAAATGAGCTGTTTCCACAGTTAGCAGTACTTACCCACCATTTACGGGGCACCCCGCACTTACTAGGTACTTTATATACATTATTTCACTTAATCTTTCTTCAAATCTGCAGGGTAAATATTTAAAAACCTACTTGAAACTTGGAGACATAACTTGCCCAAGGTTACAGAGCTAACAAGTGACATTTACGTGGGGGTTTAAGTAATAAATGGTGCTACCCATTCAGGGACAAAAACAAAGTAATCCTGTTTTTAAAACACTTCAGTCCTTAAGAAAAAAGAAAATTCCATTCAACAACAGAGTTACTTGAAAAATGGTGAGTCAGTTGAAAGAACCTCGGTGCCAACATTTCTCCTCTAAGTGGGATGACGACACCCTCATGAATGCACAGCCCCGCCCTCCCAGCGGACTGAGGCTGTCACATCACTCCCACGTGGGCTTCTAAGGGGACAGCAAGAGAGGCCGGCAGCCGCTGGCTTGGAGGTGGGAGCACACGAACCCCTCGGCGGCCCACGACCCCCTCCTTGTGGGCGGCGGCTGAGGGCACTGTGGGTGTACAGGAGTGGGGGGGGGCAGCCGGTCTGGCTGTGAGTCTTGACCTTGCCACTGACTACTGATCAGCCGGAGCCTCAGTTCCCACAGCTGGGAAGGGGCGAGTGTACCTGCCTCGGAGAGCGGTTACAAGCACTGAGTGGGTAACAAACAGTAGCTGCATTCCTCTTAGACCTCGGCAACAAACGCCAACACGGCAGTCAAGGGTCCCTGCTGCTTTGACTGAGCTCAACGATGAGAAGCTTCCAGTAACAAGGCCAATGCCTGCTCGTCCTTCAGGCTTTAGTCTGTGCCTTTCTGGAAAGCGTCTCTGACCATCCTGAAAAAGGAAGGTCACCTGTACACCCAAGTAATACCACGTGCCATTTTTTTCTTCATAGCACCAGTCTTACTTACAATGATAGAATTACACGTTCTTATTTGCTGTCTTTCCCCGCCTTAGACTGTAAGCTCCATCAGGCAGGCCCCGTGGGCTTTGCTTATTATCACTGTATCCCCAATTCTGTCACACTGCCGGCACCAGAAGGATCTCTGTAAGTGCTTGTCGGATAAATGAAACAAAACCAAATTTATAGAGGCCCTCACCTGAAGAATCTCTGTTCTGGCTGAAATGTTTTTAAAACAACTGTGGAAAAGTTCTTTGCTTTCAGACACTGAAGGTTTGTAATTTATAGGTTCCTTGCCCTCCGTCTCATCTTGGTCAACATGAAAAATCAAGAGAAATTTCTCTTTCAACTGATACAGTAGAGCTTTCATGATTCCATAAGGAAAATCTACTTGGGCATGTCACAAAGCTATACATCAAAACAATCTCTCCTATTTTGGACGTTCTCACTTGTTTGAACATCTCATCATAATCAATTTGGTAGGAGGAAACCTTAACAATGTCACCTGCAAAATAACAACTTTCAGTAAATGGCATTTCCAGAAGCCCAGATAGGAAGAGCAAGGAGTGGGTGAGCCAGAAGCACACCGACTGCTGATGAAGTGTGACCCAGGTCGTGTCTCATTCTGGCCTTGACTTCAAAGAGCTGCTGGGAAGATGGAATGGGGTAATGTATGTGACTGCACCCCAAAAGCCAGAATGTGCCATAAGGTCTTACACGACAGCCACTGGGCTACACCCTTGAGTCTCACTGGCCAAAACAGGTAACGTATGGCCTAGGAACTCTGGGAAACGAGGAGAACCTGGGAGCCAGCAGAAGAAATGTTGCTGTCTAGTCAAGCCTCCGTCTAAATGAACTCAACAAGGTCCCAGCAGACACAGCAGCCCTACACGGTGCTGGAGGTGGCGCGCCACCAGCTTCCTCAGCCAGCAGCACGTGCTAGGGCAGTGGTAATGCGGTAACAGTAAGCAAAGCCTTCTTAGCCTCGCTCTGAGACGTTTACCCTTTGGGGGTCCTCACTCCACTTTCCAGAGCTTGTGGCAAATGTGAATCCCAGAAAGCAGTCTTCAGAAATCTGGCAGCATGGCTGCCTGGGAAAGAAATGATGTTTTACCTGGGCAAGTGTCTCAGCTATAAGTTTGGACTGAAGGGTCTAGAAGGGAGGACGACACAGTTTTTTCACGCCAAGAGACCTGTGCAGGCATACGCCTCGACCACAGCGTCAGTAATGGAAGGCAGCTCAGGTCTGAGTGCTTAGGGTGTGACAGGAGTGTTCTAAGACAGCCTGTGGTAACTAATTTAATCCCTCCTACAACACTACAATACAGGGCACCACCATTGTATGAGGTTGGTGAAAAAGTAATTGCAGTTTAAAGGTTAAAAATAATTGCAAAAACCGCAATTACTTTTGCACCAACCTAATACCTTGTTTATAGATGAGTTAACAAAGGTCCAGAGCCCTTGAGTGAGTTGCTCAAGTTCACAGACAAGTGGTGAACTCGGGAGTCAAACCTAGCCGGGCCCCAAGGCCACCCTCTTCCCGCTGCATTAGATGGCCTCACGTAAGAGCAGGGTCCTCTGCCCCTGCGCACAGCCCCGGTCCTGACCGGCAGGCCCCACCCGGCTCGTGCCCTGTGTTCTTTCTGCCTTGCTCCTCATCCACTAGGATGTCTTCTCTCAACAATCCCAGGCCCTCTCTGGCCTTGGAGTCCCTCCTTACCTAGGACGCAGCTTCCTGCTGTGCCACCTCTGACTCTCCTGGGAAGTAAATTCACAGACCACATGAGGGCCTTCAACTACAGACAGTTTCACTCCTTACTCATCTCAATCCTGATTCCCACCAGGAATCCCAGAAGTTTTCAGAACACGGAAAGCTGGCAGTTGACAAGCTGGGAGTTTTGCTAAGAGTCAATGAAAACACAATTTTCGTTCCATTTTGTCTAGCTGACAAGCACGCAGAGCCAGAGTTTCACATAAAGACTCACTGAAGATTTACTACAACGCTCAGTAAAGGCTGACTGCTCCGGCAGCTTTTCCAACTCTTGGGCCACGTACTCCAAAGCCCTGTATTGCTGTGAGAGCTGTTTGTACCAGAGAATGGACTCCGTAACGGCCAGAGCAGCGTCCCAACACCAGGGACGCTGGAAGACTTTCATTCTAACGCGTTAAGTTTAGGAACAAGTTCTTGTGTGATAAAAGTCCAGCAGGGAGACTGCTCTAAGTCCCCGCCTGGGATGTCTGCAACCCATGTCCATACCTTCACTCCGTCCAGCACAGCCTTGATGACGCCCCTCACAGTTGTCACCATCTCTTTATCTTCTGAGTTCACACCTTCTAGCATCACTTGGTCAGACCAGCGAATGAGGTTGGCGAGACTTTGGTACACTCGGCTATAGCAGGAGGAGAGGGCTGAGCTGGAGGGAAGGGAAGATTTTTAAGGAGAATATTAAAAGTCTATGGCATGAATCACTTGAGGATATCCGTTTAGCACAGGACCAGTTTGTCAGTGACTAGGGCATGTTTCCCAATCTTTCTTTCTGTGAAATCTGCACCTTTTGATAAACGAACCCTCCCTCCCTGAACCTGCCTCCCCACAGCCAACAAAACCGTGCGAAGCCTTCTAGTCTTGCCATTTTTTTCATTTCCCAACTCTAACATAAAAACTCCATCATGAAAATGAATCCGCTTTTGCAAACTTTACATTCCCCAAGATTCTGATGATGTCTCTGCGGGGTACCACCCCTCCCCTCCTCCTAGCTAACCACTGGACTGGGGCAAAGCATCATACACTTGTTGCCTGGAGTTAGACTAAAATTCCTGTCCGATGTGTCATAAGGAGCCAACAGGTTTGTGGCACTCGAGCAGGCAGGGTCCTTTACAGGAACAGCCTTTAAAACATGAGCACAAACAGATCTGCAATTTACTAGAAGTCCTCTGCCGCAGGTTCAGCTTCGCCTCCCTCGGTGCCACAACCATGGCCGAGAGGCCAGGGGACCGCACTAATGAAGAGTGTTTCCAGAACGATGACAAATTGGAGGCGAGGATACCTGGGAGGGTGGGGGTGGGCGCAGATACACTGAGGCCAGCGCATACGAACAGAAGCCCCCAGGATTTCTGGGTGCCTCGCTGGTGTAGTGGGGGCCCAAAATGAAGAATTTTTACATCTTTGACATATTTTTAAATAGCTATAGAAAATTTTTCTGTAGGAATTACAGACAGGATTATTTTTCCACTTTAAATATTACATATTACAATGGCAGAAGAGCAAAAATACAGAAAACCTGTTGGCTGCCCCCTCTTCTACTCAAAAAATTAAAAAGGAAAAGAAAGAAAAACGAGGGAGACATTTAGGAGTCAAAGATATCATTTTGAGAAAAGTACATATAATATTGTTAAGACATGATTACAACAGGTTCTAAAAACAAAGCTATTTAACACAAAAGCCTGGCTCAAACAACACTAACGGGAAGCTCTGCAGAACCAGGTGAGGACAACGTGCTCCCAGGAGAGCGAAAATCCCACGTAGCAGTCATTCCACTCTGCATGTTCCAACAGGAGAGTCACGCAGAGCCAAAGCAGCCTCCTGGAGCCCCATTAGCAAGAAGCAAAGTTTACAAAAGGAGCCTGACAAAGCCAGGTCTAGCTGCTTCGGAGGAAAACACGAGTGAAAAGTATGTGGTGTTGGCCTTACCCTCTTAGGACAGAGGACTGAGGGGAAAACAAAGTGCAGTCTCTCCTGGGGGCTGGGTCCTAGCTGACTCACCCTGACCGGGGAGGGTACTTCTAACGACTGCCTCCTGGGTCCTGGCAGGCCGGGTGCCCTGGGGCTGCTGCCAGAGCACTACTCAAACTACTGGCAACAACTAGGTGAAGCGGGGGCACTTCAATAGAACACTTACTTCCTACCTGCCTTGAATGGTAATATTTCCCTGATAACGCCTGAAGAATTGGGCAGTTGTGTCTGCCTTTCACATCATTTGCTTGGATGCAGAACATCCCTCTGTGTCAAGGAGGGAAGGAGGGAAGGAAGGAAGAAAGGAAGGAAGGAAGGAAGGAAGGAAGGGAGGAAGGGAGGAAGGGAGGAAGGGAGGAAGGCAGGCGGGCCCTGTACTATGATAATGCAAGCTGTATACACCGCAGGCAGGCCTGGATCCTGGGTGATCGCGCTCGCTGTGCAGGAGAATCCTCCATTCATTGCTCACACTGAGTAGCCAGCTGCTTGTCCAAAGGCCAGCTCACCACCATCCTGGCAACCTGGGGGAGGGTGGCAAAAAGCCTGCCCGGCAGGACCCAGACTGCAGAAGGGCTCTGAGCGGAGGGCAGGAAAGCTCCTCCCAGCTTACAAACTGCACTGGGGGCAAGGAGACGATGAAAAGAAGCTAAAAGAAACATTTCAGGAAGCATTTTTGATCATCTCAGGGAGATCAATAAAAATCTTGGCTCTTTGGGAGAATTTCAAGAGGAAAATCCCTTAAATGCCAAAAGACTACCAGGAAAAAAAAAATCATTTCTTACAGCCACACCCAGGCATTTCCTTTTCCCTCTAGGAGATTGTTATAAACATTAAATAATTTTTGTCAGCTATAAAACAATTACAAAACCTCCCCACAAACAAAAGATACCCTCAAACTGTTCTCATATTACTTGGCCGATTCTTCCAGGGCTGGCATGTCTAGAAAGCCATTTCCCCGGCAAAGCTGCTGGCCCACACTCCACAAAGCGACAATCCTGGTAGCGACACACTACCAACAGTTAGTCACAGGGTTCTGTGACAGTGACTGTCCTGGACTCTGCCAACGCCATTCAGCACCTGACCGAGGCGGGTGAATCCCATCTGCCCTCTTCCCACTGTTCCCGCTCTGCGTGCGCCTCCCCTCGAGGGCCCACGCGCGGCTCCCTCCCGTGACTGCTGCATCTCTGGTCGGGGAGCAGAGCACCCTGGGCCTGGCTGCCTCGGCACCTTTGCTGCCCTTGCGCTCCTGCCTGCATGGCCAATCCTTCCCCGGGGTCCGCCTCCCGCATCTCCTCCTGCAGGAATCAGAGCCTTGCAACTCCCCCCCTTCCAGGCCAGCAGAGCTCCTCCTGGCACTGTAAGACTGGCACTTCATCAGAGGTGAGGGAGCTGATGTTAACTCTGCCGTGGTGGGACCATCCCGTGGGAGAGGTCCATGAGAGCGTCTTACAAAAAGCCATCTACACAGCTGACTAGCCTAATGTCAGGCGCATTCCCACAGAGGAGGACAGCACTGGGCCCTTCCACAAGCTGGGCCCTGGGTTAACTGTCAGCAAGGCGTCTAGTGTTTCCCCGAAAACAAGACCTGGCCGGTCCGTCAGCTCTAATGCGTCTTTTGGAGCAAAAAGTAATATGAGACCCGGTCTTATATCATGTAATATATAAGATATAAAATATAATATAATGTTATAATATATATATAAGACCCGGTCTTATATTAACTTTTGCTTCAAAAGACACATTAGAGCTGATGGTCCGGCTACGTCTCATTTTCGGGGAAACACGGTAGTCCTCGGCCTCAAGGCTCTCGAAACCAGCACACAAAGCACTGAACAGGGCACTAAAGAGACTCATTTCCTCAGACGCTCTTCCTGTATGACGGCAGCAAGGCTCGGAACAGTGAGGACACCTGCGGGGCCAAGCCATATGGACCCTGTATCTCCCTACCAACTAGCACCAGTGAGCTGCCAGCCGAACGCCCACCATCTACAGGGGCAGCTGACAGTCCAGGGTGGAAGCCCCAAGGCAGAGAGCTTCTTGGAAATAAAGACCATTTGCTTTCTCTCCCAGAAAAAGAAACCTATGCACTTCATTGCCAAATTCTGAAAGCAGTTCACGAAAGCTCAGCCTCATGGGGCTGTGTGAATACTGAACCATCTCCAGGAACTGAAACCGAGATGAGTTTATCCTGAACAGGTAGCAGGCAGGGAGGAAAAACAAAGCCAGCAGGCATCTGACAGCCTCTCAAGGAAAAGCTCCCACTAGGCTTTCTCTTAAGATTACATATGATACTGCTTTTCTCTCTGTACTCAATAATAAATCTGGGGCAATCTGCCTGCTCACCTTTAAGAGGAACATGCACTTGAGCAATAAAAGCATTGCCCAGCAGAAGCGTCCCGGGATGAGGGCCGACTCCACCCCCATACCTGGCTTCCCGGGAACTGTGGTGCTGTTTGGGACACCCTGGCTTGACAGTTCAGTGTCCCCCTCGTGCAAACTCTAAAGGGCTCTTCTCCATCTCTTCTGCCCTAATCCTCTAAGCAACTGAGGTCTCAATAGGCTAGATGTTGGCAGGATTAAATGTCATAGTAATAACCTGTGGTTAACAGGCTAGTAGAAGAAATGCGTCCTGACCATGTCACTATTGCCAATGAGCTCATACAAGAAACGACCACGACGCACACCACGGCTACGTCCCTCCTGATGGAAGGAAGAGACCGTCCTCAGTGTCGAGGTCTCCTAAGTGACAATGACCTCACCCTTGGGAGAGCATCAGGGGGTGTCCGCGGGGGTTGGAGAGAAGGCTCCTTTTCCTCCCGACACTTCACTGTTCCCAGAAACCCTGGGTCTGAAGTGCCCCCAAACCCAGACGCCGCCCAGGACTTCAGAGCAACTCACCTGTGCTGGATTCGGGGGTCGCTCTGCACCAGTGGAAGGATGGCCTCCAGCACCTTGCTGGCGGAGCCCGGAAGCATTTCCAGCACCTTCTTATCAATGGCCATCTTGTCCACGATGGTCTTAAAGTAGCGCAACGCGCTCACTACCTCCTTCTCCTTCTCCTCCAGCCAGCTCAGGTTCTGCAAGGAAATGTTCAGCATAAGGACGGAGGGGAGAGATTAACGGGAGCTCTTTTGAAAACAGTGAGATCAAAATTCCTGTAAACTATCTTGAGAATGATGCCAAGGGAAAGGCTTCTTGCTGCAGAAACCAAGCCAAATTATTTATCTAAGAATTGCGATCAGGACACAGAGGCTAAGCATGAAGGAAGAAGGGGGCTCGGACCAAGACGGCTCTTTAGATATTCCTGAATTCCCTGAGGTCTTGAAAATCCACTTCTCCTCTCTCACACTGAGATGCCATCGCTAATCTCATTAAAGGTGTGTAGTGAGGACTAATTTGCTGATGGCTGTAGGAAGCTTAGAGAACCAACAGTAAGTCCCATGGTACATATCTATCCAATAAATCAAATCAAGTGACCCGGGCCCTTCAATGACGAAGGCCTAAGGGACTCAGTAAGACTGGTCAGGCCTCAGTGTTCAGAAGCCCTCCTGCCAGGAGTCTTCACTAGATCCCCACACCCCCCGTCAAGATGCAGCCATCTCTCAAATAAATGGTGTGGTTCTCCGGCAGGACCCAGAGACCCCGAGATTTAGAAGGGGTGTGTGCTCGGGGGTGAAAAGGTGAAGAAGCAGAGCAGATGGCAATGATTCACTCACGACCTGAGCAGCGAATGCTCACAGGAAAGTACCCTGGAGGAAAGCCCACCGAGGAGGAAAAGGCAACAGAGCCCTGCACCCCCAGGACTCAGATCCCGCACCCAACTCCTCTGCCCCTCACTGAGGGATGCCCGGAACCCACAGCCAGTGGGGGTGCACACTGCTTTGTTCCTTTCCCTATGCCAGCCCTCACATCAACGACCGGGCCCCGGCTGGCTGGCAGGGAAGGGGGAATCGAGGACCATCGATAAAATGGGCAGCCCCCAACGGGTGATCTGCTGCAGGAAAGCTGATGACACAGCCAGTGTGAACTAAGAGTGGTGTGTATGAGGACAAGCGCCACCTGTGGGCTCTCAGAGACACAGAGAATATGGTATAACAAAAGCAACTGCGGGCAAGAGGATCATTTCTAGAAAAAGTTGATATACACGATAATCTATAGATAAATAAATAATATACAATAAAAGGGATTAGGATTCTGAACACTACCTCTTTGCTTCTAAAATGATGGAGAACGTCATTTTAAATGAAAACATTCAATAGTGGAGCTATTTATTTCATGGGACTATCAAAAGAAAAATATGTAAATGGGATCAAGAAGTAAGTCCTTTAGTCAGACAATGTTCAAAGACCCGATTCAATTTCTCTCAACGGAGTACTTCCCCAAAGGCCGTGTGCAGACCACCAGGAGGATTCTCCAGGGGAGAAAGGGCGCCCACACCCCCATCACTGTAGCCTCTTTACCAAACTCCGCTCTTCTCTGTGCACTGCCCGACATACTTGTTTATTTCCTGTCTGTTCCGAGAGGTCTGGCACTTTTTTCTCCACCTTAGGGACAGGAGCGCTCCACTTTGCCACACCTACCAGAGCCCAGGAGGAGCCTGCATATGGAGGAGTCGGGGAGCCTGCAGACATCCAATGCGACTAAAATCACGGTCAGCCAGTCTGGCGAGAGGCCTGTGACCACAAGACTGCCATCCAGCATAGCAGCACGTGTTAGGGGCCAGTGGTGACAAAATGTGGGGAGGAAGAGGGAACATTTAAAGAAAGGTGGAATCAGGCTCGCTGGGTTGGAGAAAGGGGCTAACCTGGAGAAGGGAGGCATCCCAAAGGGGCAAGGCACAGTATGGCAAAAAGAGAATTTTCCTGTCATTTGCAGAGAGCTCAAATGAGCCACTGAAGAGCCAGGCTGCCTTGGGCTCCTAGTAAAGGAGCGACAATTTAGCAGAGTCAGGTTTCATCCATGAGCTCTCCAGCAAATTCCACTCCCAGAATTAATGGCCTCTGAGCATTGTGCATTCTCCTAGCCCTTGAGCTGCTAACTGTGGCTTCTTGCAAAACGCAGCCAGCAGTCAGAAGAGCTGACAACAGGACACTAGAATGAACACTCACTACAACCAGGACCCGAGGCCTTGGCTTTGCTGATACAGTGCAGCCGCACAACCCCGCAGAGGCACATGCCGTCTCCGGGGAAGCCCTGCTGTGGGGGAGCAGGTGGTGCCACCATTGGCCCAAACAAACCAGGCAACCATGTGAGGGCAGCGGTGCTGGGAGGGCCTAGACCAGAAGCCACGGCTGGGCCTGGGCCCAATGGGCGTCCGGCTCCTCATCTGCACAACGGGGAGAAGAAGACCTGCCCTGGGGACCGAAAGAGGTTGATGTGGGGTCTGAGTGAGAATGCACATGGAAGCAGTTCACGAAATGTAAGGGAAAAACAGGTTTGGAAAATGTGGGCCAGTGCCCAAACTTTCTGTATATTAGGAATGCTGAAAGTTTTTGCACATGGTTATGGAGGAGCAAATAAGAGCACGTGACCCCACCCAGGACAGGGCCTGGGCACAGAGAGACCCTCAGAAAACTGGCGGTGAATCTGAATCTGTACTTCTACCACCTGAGCTGCAATTTCCCATGTATTTAAACAGGGAAAGCCATGCACATAAACTGGGATAAAACGAGAATGCGTATGGAAATATTCTCTAAGCAGTAAGAGAGCGAACAAGTAATGATTAATAGCAAATGTCAGACTTATTGTGAGATTTCTCCGACAGAGTTCGAAGTTCACACACGTTGGCAGGTCCCCCCAGCACTTCCGGTTCTGTCTGTGGGCCTCCAGCAAACAACACATGTGTACTCCCTCTGTCTCAGGCAGGTGACCTGGGGCACAGCACAGTAATTCAGCCCTTCTTAAAGGGCAATGACCAAAAACTGGCGACACCCTTCCTGGGCTAAAGGTCAGGCCTGCAGCTCCTTGCTGCAGAACAGGGCTTTGCAGCTGTGCATCAGTGACATTTTGGGTCCCCGGGACTATTTGGAGTGGGAGCTGTCCTAGGTTGGCAGGATGCTCAGAGCATTCCTGGCCTCTATCCACCAGATCCAGTAGGACCTGCTTTGCCTTCCTAGTTGTGACAACCAGAAATGTCTCCAAATATTGGCATTGCCCCCTGCAGTTTGCAGGAACCCCCACTAAGTACAGAACGCTTTAGCATCGAATGTCCCCCCATGACTTCTCTTGGGATAATGAAGAAAGGGGGAAGAGGAATTCTAAGAACTGAGTGACTGAAACAGTTTCTTATCAGAGTTCACTAGCAGAGCACAAGTGTTAGGAAATCATTTTACTCTGGACAGCCCGGAGGAGTGTTACATGACAAGTGACACTCGGCTTGGACTTAGTATTAAACTCAGCTCCAGGAGGTTGCCAAACAGATCGTAATAAAACAATAATTGTGGCACAGACCGAACCTTCTACTTATCCCTCCACTCCAGTCTGGAGTGGGATCAATCTGGCAAACATTGAGTATTTCCCTCTTGCTCTTCAGCCTCCTTTTGTTAACAGATGGGGCAGGAAAAATTCTGAACCTTGAATAAAAGACTTCTAGATTTAAAACCTTCATTTTCTCCACTTTTAACTAGAATTTTAAGATATCTTGTTGGTCAATATTAAAAAAAAAAAAAAAAAAAAAAGGTGCAAAATTCACGGATTGTGTGCTTCCGTAACAGGGCAGTGGCATAGCTGCCAGTGGCATCAAACTCATAGCTGTGACAACAGCACTGCCACCAACTACACTTCGGGTCATTGCTAGAGCACCTACCTGTCTACAGGGCTTGTTTGTATTTCACATTGCTAAGTTCCATTTTGTTTTGATGTTTAGTGATGGGTGGGGCTTCACATTTGGACTGCTGAGATATTCAGAAACAAACTGGCTTTCATAAGCAGGAAACGTAGCGTCGTGAGTTTTTGAGTTGGATGTCAGATGGCCTTCTTCAAATCTCCGCTTCGCCACCCTTTTTCTGGGTGACTTTGGCCAGATGTTAGTATCTCTCCGTTTCCTTTCCTGCAAACATGTCTCCCCTGCCAGTGTTGCCCATGAGGGCTGAGTAAGAGGACGAGTGTGAAGCCCTGAGCATGTGCTCAGACACAGGTGGCCCTGGCTCTCAGGGCACTTGGCTCGGTGGCCGCCTCGCCAGTCTAACAGGTCTCCTCACACTCCAGATGCCCTTCCCTTTCTCAGCTACTCAGATCATCTTAGCAGCTCGAGGAAGGAACAGCTGGTCTTGAGAGATGAGACTCACCCACTTGCCCCAGAACCCGCTGGACCCAAGCAGCACACCCAAACCAACCCCAGAGAGGATCCCCGAGCTTTCACCGTGGAGGACTCCCCGTGGGGGCTGGGACAAGCTCTTCCTTGCCCCCAAGGTCCCCTGGACTGTTTCCTGAACAATGAAGCCCACAAGTTGCCACCCAGCTGAACACAATGATACTGCAACAGAGGTTATTCCATCCCCGAGACCACGGGCCAGGGTCCTGCAGGAGAAGGCAAGGCAAACCCCATGTTCTTAACATCACACTGACCTTCTGCCTTTGAGACCTGGAAGCCACAGCACTGGTGGACATAACCTCTACTGCCTGCTGCTCCAGATCCAAGGGGATAGGGTAGCCCTCTGGTAGAAATCTGTCTGTTGCCTCCTGGAAGAGAGGAAACCTGGATTCCTACAGAGCTTGTAATGGCCGTTTTAGGCTGAAGGGAGGGGTTGATGAAAATCAACAGCTGTTTCAACATATCTGGCTTGACCGGCCCTGCTGAGGTTCCTAGTGCTTGAGGATCTCTGGCTGGGTTTCAAGGATTTTGCGTGTTTCAGAGCATGAGCCTTAAAGCAGAATGATGGACGTGCTGGACGTCACAAACTTCCCCGTATGTGTGTGCGTGTGCCAGGGCCGCGTGGGGCTCTCTGGGGCAGAGAGGCATTCTGGGGTGTGAACGTGATACGCTGGGCTGTTTTAAATGCCCAGAAGATGACACATCTGGAAAAGGAGAACCGTTCTACCCAAAGGAACTTGACTGATTAACATGAGAAACACTCACCACCCTAAAGGTTCCTCTATCACGAGAAAGCTGGAGACCCACCTAGAACGCTATGGAATAGGTATGCTGTGCTGAAAGCTCAATCCCCAGGGAGTGAACTTTAAAAAAACAAACAAAAAAACAGAAAGCACAAACTCATACTGCTCGAAGCAGAGGCCAGGAGAAACTCCAAGACAGGCAGCTTACTTTGTTCACAGGCTTCTCCAGGATTTTCACAGACACCTCAGCTGGTTTTCCCTTCTTTGATGGTGTCCTCTTGATTTTGGGTGAGTGGAATTTGTCCATCAGTTTCATGGTGAAGGAGGAGAGATGAGAACGCTGAGAGTCTGAAAACAAAGAGGGTGTTGAGCGTTAGACGTAGAGTGAAGTTCAGTGACCTTCTGTGCAAATGAGCATGGTCCCCAAACAAATCTTTTCCCCTGGCTGTTCAGAGTTACGAAGAAAAGGAAATATGGATTCCTTAAAACATTCCTGCCTACATGTTTCAATTTCTGCAACTTCGGTCTAGGTTAGGTTGTGCAGAATCGTAGAAGTCAAAGGTAGTCAAAATGGGTGCGGAAAAAGAACTGGCAAGTATTAATATTTCCGAGTGTCCTTATAGAGTCTGTATCATGGTCTAACCCAAACGAAGAAGAAAGATTACCCAAGAAGAATCACAGAAGTGAAGGTGATGAACTGGAAAGGAAGGCCCTTTCAAATCAACTTCCTCATTTTGGGGCTTAGGAACTGCAACAAGTGACATGGGCAAGGCGTCAGAGTCAGCAGTGCAGACTGAGATAGAACGAGGGTGTTCAGAACCCACTGGGACATAGCGAAACACTGGGTGGGTTCTCTCTGCGATCAGGAACGAGCCTGGGATGCCATTCTCACTACTCCCACTCCCGTATTCCAATAAAAGCCATCCAGATCGGAAAGGGAGATATAAAACTATCTCTATGTGTACATGACACGATCTTGTATGTGGAAAATCCCAAGCAATCCACTAAAAATCTATTAGTACTAATAAATTAGGTAAGGTCACAGGATACAAGAGCAATATACAAAAATCAAATGCGTTTATATACAATAGCAGTGAACATTCCCAATGACATTTTAAAAAGCTTCAATTTACAATATCATCAAGAAGAATAAAATACTTAGACATAAATTTAATTTAAGAAGTATAAGGCTTATACACTGAAAACCACAAAACATTGTTGAAAGAAATTAGAGATGATCTAAATAAATGGAAAGACATGCCATGTTCATGGACCAAAACAACTTACTACTGTCAACATGGCAGTGCTGCCTAAACTGACCTACAGATTAACATGATCCCGATTAGAAACCCAGCTGCCTTTTTGTTGTTGTTGTCTTTAGAAACTGACAATCTAATCCTAGTATTAGTAGGGAAATACAAGGGACCCAGAATAGGCAAAACAATCTAGAAAAAGAATCAAGTTGGCAGATTCACACCTCCAGATTTTAAAACTTACTACTAAAAAGCTGTGGTGATCAAGACAGCATGGTACTGGTATGAGGACAGGTATGGAAAACAACAGAGTTGAATTCAGAGCCCAGAAATAAACCCATGTGTCCACGGCTAACTGATTTTGACAAGGGTGTCAAAACCATACAATGGGGGAACGAATATTCTTTTCAACAAATGGTGCTGGGACAACTGGATAGTCACATGCAAAAGAATGAATTCGAGCCCTTACCTCACACCGTATACAAAAATTAACTCAAAATGGATCAAAGACGTAAATGTAAAACTATAGCTAGAGCTCTTAGAAGAAAATGTATAGGGATAAAATCTTTTTGACCTTGGATTTGGCAATGATTTCTTAGATACAATATGAAAAGCACAAGTGACAAAAGAAAAAAATAAATTGGACTTCTTCAAAATTAAAAACTTTTTATTAGACTTTTTGTGGTTACCATTTTGCGTTATATACAAATATCGAATCATTTCATTGTATACTTGAGGCCAATATGTCAATTATACCTCAATAAAAAAACCCCACAAAAAACGCTTGTGCTGTAATAGATACCATCAAGAAAGTGAAGACAAAGCTATAGAATGGAAAAAAATATTTGCAAATTATATACCTGATAGGGATTTGTACACAGGAAATTTTTTTTTGAGAACTTACAATTCAATAATAAAAGACAAATAACCCAATTAAAAATGGGTAAAGGATCTGAATAGACATTTCTTCAAAGAATACAAATGACAAGCACATGAAAAGATGCTCAACATCATTAGTCATCAGAAAAATGCAAATTACCGTTATCATCAATCACCACTTCAAGCCCACCAAGTATAATGAGAAGTCAGGTAACACCAGTGCCGGTGGTGTGTGGGGAAAGCGGAACCTCATACACCGCTGCTGGAAATGTGCAACGGTGCAGCTGCTTTTGAAAACATCTGGCAGGTCCTCTCAAGATCAAACACAGTTACCCTGTGGCCCAGCAATCCTATTCCTAGGCACACACCCAAGAGAAATGAAAACGCACAGCCGTGTGACTTGCACACGCAAGTTCACAGACGCATTATTTATAATAACCAAAAGGCGCTAACAACTCCAACGGCCAAATGTTCATGAGTGGTACATAAACGTTGCGTATCCACGCAGTGGAACATTGTCGGCAATGGGAAGAAATGAAGTCTCCTGACACCTGCTACAACATGGATGAATCTTGTCCATGTTATACTGAAAGAAGCCAGACACGAAGACCAGATGCTGTATAATCCCATTCATTTGACATGTCCCGGATGGGCAGATTTACAAAGTGGATCAGTGGTCGCCTAAAGCTGCGGGCCGTGGAGAGGGCTGGAGAGTGATCGCTAAAGAGTACAAGGTTTCCTGTAGCAGGAAACAAAAACGTTCCAAAGTCAGAATCTGGTGATGGCTGTACAACCCAGTGAATTCTATAAAAACCTGACTTCTACACTTGAGATGCATCAATTGTGTATGTGAATTCTATCTCCATGAAGCTGTTTAAACAAAACCCACCGAGCAGGCGTCCTTCATCTCGCCACTTACCACAGCGCTTCCCAGAGTCTGAAACCACCTGACTACTTTATGTGTTTGTCTCCTCCCGGGAATGCTGGGCCTACCGTGGCCATTCCTGCATCCCCAGTGCTAACACAGTATCTGCATCACAGAAGATGCTCAGGAAACATTCACTCAATGAATCAACCGATCGAAACATACTCCACAAAAAGAAATGCTTTTTTTGGCAACAGAAATTCACAATACTTGACTTGGTTGAAAGGTAGGGAACGGAACACAATCCTGTGCAATGAAACTAAAAGTATCTGTAGTTTTAAAAATAAAAAGCACTCCCTCTCCCTTTCCATTTTTTCTAGCAATTTAGTAATAAAAACCCTTCCAAAGAAATGACACACAGGCCTGTCACCGTGTCTACATGGTGACAGGTGACTTCACAGGGCTGAAGGTCAATTCCTTTGTCAAAGACCTCCCAGGCGGCAGGCAGGACCAGGGACGGCACCTGCTCGTTGCAATGGCCTAGGAGCCCACTGTACTTTGGACCACAAAGAAGAGCCCGGGCCAGACCCGCGTTCACACGTGCAGCCACGCCCACAGGGCTCCACGGCGGTCTGCCCTGCCTGCTGGCCAGAGCTGCAGGAGGCCCTTCTCGGGCCCCAAACGTGGACTCTCCTCACTGCGAGAGCTCACACCAGCCTTTATTGGTTGCGGTCATTCCCGGGAGCCAACGTGGGTCAACTGGGTGGAAGGACTTTTCCAGCTCCCTCAGCCCCGCGGCTTCGCCTTCCCCACGCAAGCACGGTGGGTCCTCTCTACAGTGTACACGGCCTTCTTTAGACCTCAAAATCACGTGACTGGTCTCTTCGATCACATGGTGGTTAAAAGGGTGAGCTTTGTAGTCACACTGTTTGGATTAAAATACTTCAAAGTCACCTAAGTCTTAAGTCTCCTTGTCTGGAAAATGGGGCTGATGACATTGTCCTTGAGGTGGCTGACATGATGCAGGTGAGATGGACGCTGCCTGTGGATGATGGAATAAGGTACTTATCCCAGGGCAGGCCCACGGTCCCTGCTCGACGTAGGGACCTCACCTAACTAACCACCTGGTCTGGAAGGGGAGCAAGCTGATCTAACTCTGAATTCCGATTTGCCAGCTGCTTACGGAGCTGTCAGGCGTTCACTCGCCGCCCCGAGTAACGGAGGGCCTTACGAGAGCCCTCTGTCCTCTCCCTCTAGCACAGGCCAGGACCCTCAGTCGGGCCCTAGCCTGTTTCCGTTTCCCTCTCTGGCGCCTGCTTCTGCGGTGCCCTTATTGCTGCCCCCGTGCCCCTCCTTCTGCCCTAAAGTCACAGCACGTCCCTCACCAGGCAGACGGGATGCTAGAGCAATGGACTAACCTGTGTGACTTCCACCCTAGCACGTAACAGTGGAAGCGGGGCTACGAAAGCAGACCCAAATGGGGAAGTCTAGGCAGGATGCACGGTTCCGTTCATTTGCTTTGGTGGCCAGAGATCTCCAGAGACACGGGCTGGGCCAGCCGACTTCCGCCTCCTCCACTCTGCTGCCCTGAGTTGCTGCGTGGGCAGCCGTGGGGCTGAGGGGCTGTCCAGATTCACATGTCTGTCATCACAACCAAGGGCCGAACTAGGGGAGTAGGTCTGGAGGCCCCCAAACCCTCTCAGGGACATGCGCGTGCAGGGCAGCCCCGATTGTGACCCAGGGGCCGACTGGGCATCTCCGCCTGACAGCAAACTGAACCCAGGAAGCCCACCAGAGCACTCACTCTCTACCTCTGCTCGCCAGCCACAGCCCAGAATTCTGTCTTGGGGCACAGCTGGGACGCAACATCAGCGTTTAGAGGAAGTACCTACCAAGACATGTCTCCTCAGAGCACGTAATAGCCTCAAAACAGCCGGCGCTAGCTCACGGTGGGATAAATCAAGTGGGGAAAGCACACTCTTTGTAATGACCACGAACCTCGTCCCTCTGGAAATCAAGGACACCAACCAGGACAGATATTGGCTTGGAGGTTGCCTGTCACCTTTTCCTTGAAACTACGGGGTAGCACTACAGGTGACTGCACGTGAGTGCTGAGGAAGCCCAGTGGTGACCGGTGACAGAGGGCGGAAGGGAGCGAGGGGCAGCTCTCTCAGGCACTCTTGGCAACAGCACCTCTTTCCCTCTTCCTGCCCCTCTCCTCGTGTCCCTCATGCATATCAATCGTCTGGGAAAGAGGGCAATGCCAGGGGGTGCCCCACACGACCGCACAGTGCCAGGTGGCTTTACCAGCCCCCCTCTTACTACTTGGACTCCACGTAGGAAGTTACACTTCAGATTCTGTACATGTGTGTTTTTAGAGATGTTCTGGTACTGAAATTAAGACAAAAGTTGGAAAGATTTCATACCTACATTTACAGATGCTCCCAGAAGGACGATGGGGTTACACCCCAATAGACCCAGCAACAGGCAACCATGATTCTGATGTTTGTGCTTATCATCCCTTCCTTTCTCTGAGTTTGTATCTGTAAGTCTAGTTTAACACGCGGGTTTGTGATAAATGGCAGCACAGGGTAAACACTACGTATCAGTGGTACAACCCTGTAAACACGTGCCCTTGCCTTTTCTCTCCAGAGGCCTGACATGACCCGTGCTGAAGTAACTCAGTGCTTTCACGCCCAGCCCTGCGACAGTCCTGTATCTTATAACCCCACTGTTATTAACCCACTCTCCTGTCAGGGGACATTTGTTTCCAACTTTTGAAACAACGCTACTATGAACGTTCAGTACACTTCAGATTCTGTACATGTGTGTTTTTAGAGATGTTCCTGGAACACGTGTGAGTTTTCTACGACTGGAATTGCCAATCGCAGAGTATATTTGCCAGACGAGTCTCCAAAGTGGCACATCCACCCTGCAGGCCCCCTAGCAAGGTCCCGGCCCCACCGTCACATGGGATCGCCACACGTGCACACTTGCCACATGGCCAAGCCTAACCCAAGGAAACGAAAGCCTCCCTTCATGTGGCAATGCCATAGTACCTTACTGGGTCCTATCAGGTCTGTGAGAGCAACGTCAAAGGTCACTGATTGACCTTCAGAAAACAAAGCCTCAGACCTCTGTTCAGCGGGTGTGGCCTTCACACCAAGAAGGCCGGGAACTCCCAGTGACTAATCTGCTAGTCATTTCTTCCAGAGAAAGGGTGGCCTCACAATTTCTGCATAAGTGACCACGAGGGTACTTAAGAACAGACACTTTCTGGGGCAACTGTCACAGGGGCATATCTGGCTTTCAGACAGGAAGAGGACGGGCTGAAGGACAGGCATGTGGCCTGCTCACAGAATCACATCCCACCAAAAACCAGAAACACACCGAAGCCAACCGAGTTCTGCCCAAGGAGTCTGCCAGGTGCATTTCATCCTTAAATTTGTAACTTGCCCCGTGGCCAGGCCTAACAATGCTCTCTGCCTGCGTCTGACAAATGTGCGTATCAACTGGCCTTTCAGATGTCACTTGTACAGCAGCTGGGATCCCAACTTAGCAGTGGTTTCTGTCAGGGCTTAATTTTGCCCTGGATGGGGGCAGGGGGAGTCTCTCAGTATCAGCCATACAGGCATCTCAAAGTCAGGGTCACGCTGGATGACGCTCTGAGGCAGTGCCAACCTTCATAACACAGTGGCTGTCAGTTTCCCCTTACCCACGCGGGGCGCCCTGGTGCAGAAGTGCCACACAACTGAGAGAGGCTCCTGCCTGTCCAGTTCCACTTGCTCAGCCACGTCCCTGTTTCCCAAATACCAGAAAGGACAACTAGAGCGGAGAAGTGACAGGACGACAGGTGGAAGAACTTTTGTAAACACAAGGGGCTCGGGTCCTTATTTCTCTAGAGTTTTACAGACTAATGTAAAGACAAGAGTCCGTCCTGAGCAGGTGGGGGGCACGGCAGGCTGTGCTGTGACCTGAGCGCAGCCACGTACGTGAACAAACTTTTCACTTCTCTGAGCCGAAGGTTCCTCATCTACAAAACAAGCGTGATCTCCCCGACTTGTGACGACTGAGCATGACGCTATGTGTGAAGCGTGCGGCTGAGGACCTGACAAATACCAAATGCTCCCCAAATGGCAGCCGTCACTATCATCTGACAACACTCCAGGCCTCTGCCACCACTTACTAAGGCAGAAGCGACAAACAACCCCAGCCTCGTAGAATAGAGAGCAACCTAATGTTTCATTTTTGCCCAACACTTTCCATTTTGAATTCCTCTGTCTTCATATACAACTATTCATGTTAAAACAGAGGGAAATATTTGGAGTTTTGCAGCACCACAGGCTCTTCTGACATGAAAATCTGTTCATATTTCTCGTTTCTCGGGGAGTCTACTGACAACCACATTGCCATGGGTGCTGATGCAAACAGTAAGGGTGTCCTTTTTGCTTTGGTAGCAACAAAAGGACAACCACCTCATTCAAAATATCCAAGCACTACCAAAATATATAACCTAGAGAGTGGAAATCCCTCGTCACTCCACGTATGGCAGAGCTGAAATACATCTTTCCCTTATCATCACGTGGGTTGTCTGCCATGTGGGCATGGATACTGCGCTGCTGAAAGGCAGGCCACAACAGTGTCACCTGTCCCCTGACCGATGGCGTCTGCCTTGCCCTTCAAACAACGCAACACCCTCATGCTGACCTCCCTGGGCACCCGTACAAGGAGCCGGGATGGCTTTGGAGTGTGTTTGTTTTCTGTCGAGACACGATTCTGTGAGCGGGCTACGTGCCTCTAGAAGTGGAATTGTTAGGTCAAGGGTATGAGCACTGAACACGAGACGATCTGTCCAGCTGCCCCAGGCCACATGCAGCCACAAAATGAGGCTCGAGTGGCATGC
The DNA here is from genome assembly GCF_057876585.1 of Rhinolophus sinicus. Taxonomy (NCBI): domain Eukaryota; kingdom Metazoa; phylum Chordata; class Mammalia; order Chiroptera; family Rhinolophidae; genus Rhinolophus; species Rhinolophus sinicus. The sequence goes on along the minus strand of NC_142516.1, from coordinate 4,353,929 downwards.
GTGAGGGAAGGAGGTGCGGCCGTGGGGGCCCCGCCTCCTCTGGAAGAGACCGGGTCTCAGCACCTTGGATTTGGGCTGCTTGACAGAACAGAACCACCATTCCCGTTTTCCTCACACAACTGGTAAAGATGTGAAAGGTTCACAACAGAACCTTCACAAAAGACGATAGCCACGTGGCCAATAAACAGACGACAGGGTGCTCACCTCCATCCGTCACCAACAATGGTAAAGTGAAGCCATAAAGCGACGACACCACACGCACTGGAATGGCGACAAAGACAGCACAGGAAGCACAGGCACTGGCGAGGGTGAAGACCTCCGGGCCTCGCCAGCCTCTGCGGCCAAGCGGAACCCGGCGGCCCTGAAAGGACGCTCCCTGTGGCTGGGGCTCCCTCCCCCAGTGGGCGTGAGCGCACCCAAACACACGCTCCAGAACATTCAAAGGAGGACCACCACACGCCCGCTGACAGGAGTGGATAAACTGTGTGCTGTCACACTGAGTCGTACTATGTAGCATCAAAAGGAATAATCTGCACCCACACACAACAATGTGAATGACTCTCACAGATGCAGACAGAAGACAGATACAGAAACGTGTATTTTGGATGATTCCAATTATATAAATACAAAAACAGGCAAAAGTCATGTATGATTTTGGGAGTCAAGGTCGGGGTTGTGCTTGAGGGTGGATGGCAACTGGCAGGGGACACGAGGGAGGGAGCTTTGTCGTCTGTTTTTTTGACCGGTTATACTGGTGTGGTCGATTTGTGAAAATTCTGCCAGCTGCACACCTAAGACAGAGGTACTTATCTGATACACGGTATACTTCAATAAACATCTGAAATAAACTAGACGTAAGGTGCAAGGCTCTTCTAAAGAAAAGGGCCTTCATGACTTACATGGGCCAGATTAGCTGAGCATTCGTCATTTAAGAAAATGCTGTTTCTTGAAATTAATGTATTTAACCATGAATAGCCCAGAAGGAGTGTCTTCCCAAAGAACTCTGCATTGACTATCTCAGGAAGAATCTGTGGATATCTCAGGAAGCTTTTCTTTCACCTCCGTAAAAATAATAAAAGAGCCGACATACATGTAAATATTCTCAGGACCTGCAATCTCCAGTAAATGAACGTTTTCTGATCTCCTTTTCCTCACTGTATGGAAACTTCAAAGAACTTAATGTAAATACAACTGTGCCCTACAATTCATTTTGCCCAAGACTGAACCGATGCATTTCTGCACAATGGTAATAGCAGCTACTCATGAGGTTAGTCTCAGAATGAAAACCAGTATTCACTCAGTCAGGATCTGAGCGTCTCATCTGTGCCGGGCCTGTATCGCGCCAAGGAACCCTCCTCCCCTGATATCAGGGAGTGGGCTAGACAGTCTGCGTTAGGGGGACAGAGGGAGGCTGGAGTATATGTTTGCGACCTGTCGGCATAAAGACAACACAGGAAGCCGAGAGACTAGAGGAGAACCCTGGGGACGTGTGCACAGAGAGAAGAGGTCCAGGTCACTTTGTTGTTGAGTGGCCTCCTTCTACACACGAGCTCTCTCGGTGATTCTAACAGGCAGATCAAACACAAGTCCAAAACTGAATTCCTGACACTCCCTTCCCAAAGCTGCTGTCCCCATGTCTTGGTAAACAGGCATTTCACGCTTCCAATAGTTCAGGTCAAAATTCTTGACTCTGTTCTTTTGCTGATGCCCACCATGCAATCCTTCAGCACATTCTGTTAGTTCTTCTATAACATTATATTCGGAAACTCACCACGATCAAGACCTGCCCCACTGTTACCCTGGCCGGAGTCACCATCCCTTCTCGCCTAGACCCCGACAATCGCTTTTTAACTGATTTTCTAGTCTTCTCAACCCAGCAACCAGAATGACCCTCATTAAAGTTAAGTCCTATTACGTTGCCCCTCTGATTGAAACCCTCCAGTCTCACTCAGTAAAAAGCAAAGCCCTTCAGCGGTCTGCAGGTCCCACATGACGCGCCACTCCCAACCCGACCCGCCAGCACCTCCCCCCACACCTTTGGGAGTAAGCCCATCCACTGGAAACCTGTCCTCTGAAGGCCCCCACGGGGGAGGCCTGACAAGTGACTAGGACCGGATGGATGGGTAAATATTGTCTCATCCTGGGACTCAACATGTAGGAAGCTCATCTGGCCCTCAGAGCAAGCTTTATCCTTCAAACAGATCTTTATCAGAAAGCAAGGTAATATTTTGGCTATTATGTCTCTTAATGTCTATTTTTCCAACTTTCAGAATTCAGGGCAGAAAAGAGATTCTCCTCATTGGTCCCTTCAGACCATGACGACGATCAAATCTTACTCATTTTGGAATCTGGCACCAGCCCAATTCCTGCACGCTGAAAATAAGTACTTAATGGGCCGGCCCGGTGGCTCAGGCGGTTAGAGCTCCATGCTCCTAACTCCGAAGGCTGCCGGTTCGATTCCCACATGGGCCAGTGGGCTCTCAACCACAAGGTTGCCGATTCAATTCCTCGAGTCCCTCAAGGGATGGTGGGCAGCGCCCTCTGCAACTAAGATTGAACTGGGCACCTTGAGCTGAGCTGCCGCTGAGCTCCCGGATGGCTCAGTTGGTTGGAGCGCGTCCTCTCAACCACAAGGTTGCTGGTTCGACTCCCGCAAGGGATGGTGGGCTGTGCCCCCTGCAACTAGCAATGGCAACTGGACCTGCCGCTGAGCTGCGCCCTCCACAACTAAGATTGAAAGGACAACAACTTGACTTGGAAAAAAGGCCTGGAAGTACACACTGTTCCCCAATAAAGTCCTGTTCCCCTTCCCCAATAAAATCTTTTTAAAAAAGTACTTAAGTGCTTGTTAGTGAACACACAGACAAAGCATCAATGAACAAATTCTGTAAAACTGACAACTACCACATTCGACCCACACCAGAGAGTAATATCTGATAAGTGACGTAGGCTGGAACAGTTTATATGGACTTTCCATATAATTCTCTAAGGAGTGCCAATACACGAGCCAGGGACGACTCAGTCAAGGAGTTTCTTTGGTGGGGTGCTGCCGTTTGGGGTACCTGGGCTAAGAGAATGCTGTTCAAGCCACTTCCGGGGAAAGACAAGAGAAAACCGTACCTTCCCCCTCCCCTCCTAGGTCGCTAGAAGACAATGGACGCTGGGCCAGTATTGTCCACCAGAAACACAACGTGAACCAAATGTAGTTTAAAAATATTTTTTAATTAACCCAATTTAGCCACAATATTATCATTTCACCATGTAATCAAATAAAAACTACTGATGAGACATTTCCTCTTATTTTTCTTTCATATGAAGTCTCCAAAATCTGGTGTGTATGTCAAACACCCAGCATGTCTTGGGTGGACGCCTACTGGCCAGCTGTGGCCTGGGCCTCCCTTCCTGCTGAGGCCGCACCTACAACCGCTGGTCCCCAGCCTCCTGAAACACAGCACCTTGGAAGGGCTGATCTGACGGCTTCAGGGCTGTGCCACTGGGTCTATAAGGCCGCCTCGCCTCTCCCTGGAGGGGCAGACAGTGGGGACCTGCTCACCCTTAAGCTGGGCTCAAGGGTCCATGACCCCTTCCCACGTGGGCACGGCTGTCTCTCATCTAACTAAAACCCAGGGTAGAGGGTCAGTGGACGGGGAACCGTCACTGGGCAAGGCTGGGAGGTGAGTGGAGCGCAGGAGGCGGCCTCTGTTTCAACAGAAGAAACTTCTGACAACCACAGCTTTCCAACAAAGCAACTGGTTGGTGGCAGGAACCACAGACACACACGGTAGCAACGACACCTCCTACTGTGATGTGGCCCAAAGATGTGTGTGACCCTCACACATGGCCGAGCACAGCCCGGAAATTACTCTGATGTGAGCGAAGCCCCCTCCATGTGTGTGACTGGACAATTTTGCCCTCTGGGACCTTGCTTTGCTCACTCGTAAAATGGGGACATTCATCCGACCTCACTGGGCTGCGGCAAGAATGTTGTGAAGCACTGCATGTAAACTCACTGCAGCCCTGACATTCAGTAAACACTGAGTAGATGATGTCTGTCTGTGCTGCACAAATGTTTCTGAGATAAATGCCACCGTTTCGAGAGGATAATCCTTATTTTTTAACACACTATAATTTAAAAAGAGGAGCTAATTCACTGAGTGGGGGGTACTCTTATGATTTGAGCACTTTCTTACATGTTATACTTGAATAAAAAAGTTGTATTTAAAATAAAAGTAGAACAGAGATGAGGAGAGAAGCTGGATTCTTGGTGATATTGTCTGGGCTGCTAGATCCAGCTTTACCTGAAGCTCCACTGCCTCTCAACTCCTAGCAACATGGGGGGAGAAAAAAAAGAGGACCACTAAGTAACTAAAGTATCTTATAGGATAGAAACGGAAGCCACAGCCTCCAGCAAATCCACTTTTACATGAGAAGAAGCATGGAGACATCTCGTGGGAAGGACCCCTGCCTTTAGACAGTGCTGTGAATAAACCCACACAGCGAGTTTTCCCAAGATTTACTCCTGTTATAAAGCACTCACAGAAGACAGACAGTCCCTGAGGGAGTTAAGGGAGCCTTGGGGACGCAGAGCCTAGTGAAGGGGCTAAGTCATAGCTCCTGTTTATAAACGTCCCAAAAGCCCAGCCCTATGTGGAGAGGTCACGTGTTATCCCTGATCCTCGTAACACTGGAGGGAAAGTGTTCTTATTACCACCTGACAGACAAGGAAACCAAGTCACAGGGCCCCAGCACCACCCCACCACCCCACATTCGTCACACACATCACAGACATGACAACCGCAGCCCTAACGTGGGCCGTGAACCACACAAGGCCAGCCTGTCCCCAGAGTGGCCAACTCCCAACGAAGTAGTTCTTTTCTATTACTGTTTGGAACCGACCTAGAGATTCTTAGAGGCACAGATATCACAGACTTCCAGAGACGTGAATTCGTCATGTCTGTGGAACATTGTTTCTGATGACCAGAAGAGGTACGGGAGGGAAATACAAGTTTCTTCTGAGGACACAAACCAGCAGAAAGAAGGCGGGCCCAAAGGGCGTCCATCACTCAGGATCCCGGCCACAACAGGAAGCAGAGCAGCACTGACCTTTATCCTTTAAGTGGGCTGTTTGGAGCTGCCTCCGGCCCTCAGAGGAACGGGCCTGTTGGGACTGGTCTGGCTCAGAATGCAAACAATGCTCCTCAAGGGCCGCAAAGCATCGTCTTCAGCGTCATGTCACCAGCAAAGCAGCACGTGGGGGCAGGAAAGCCTGTTTATCTGGGGTCAGGACACCTGATGGGGTACACCAGCCAGCGCTTGTGGGTGGCGGAGGCTGCGCGCACACAGCAACTCTGTCGGCCTCAGCTGCTCGCCCCGCTCAGGGACTCGAGGAACTCATTATTTGTCAGGCCACCCTCTGGGCTTCCAGAGGAAAACACATTTTCATTTGTCAGTGAGCACAGATTCATTTATTTCCCAGGCAACAGGGAGAGGAGCTGGGAACCACCATTGCCCGCGCGCAGCTTGGGACACTGCAGAAAGAGCTCCCAGGGCAGAATGTGAGGAAGTGAAGGGACAGGGCCACCTGTCAAGCCCCTCCCCTTCCCTATCACCTCAGGCAAACGGTGCAGCGCAGGTAACATAGCAGGTAACATAGCGTCTGCGTTCACTCACTCCTGCCATGAATATTTATGTGCCAAGCATTTGTAAGTGCCGGTGTCAGAAAGAGGAAGGAGCCCCAGTGTCGTGGGGGAGAGCCAGGAAACCCTCCTCACCACCCAGAGTGAGGAGCCCTGGCATGGAGACCTGCCCCGCGAGGGCAGGGGCTCTGCAGCTGCTCACAGCCCTGCTGGGGGGCGGGCCTCCCGGTGCCAGCAGATGTGCCCTGGGGCCCGGGCTCTTTGGAAGAAAACCCAGGCTGCCACTCAGGGCAGGGGAGGAAGGGCTGAGCTTACAGGAACAGCTCCAGGCTTTGTGCCTTGCACATGGGGACCAATGAAGGTGGTGTCTGAGTTAGCAAACAGGTGCTTGTTTTGGAAATCTCTGAGGACACAGAGGGATCTGAAAATGGCCACTTCTCTAAAGGCACACTTCTGCCTCCGGGCCAGGGTGGGGTAGAGGACAGGTAGCGAGGGTTCTCAGGCAACCGAAGGCCGCAGCTTTCTCTAGAACAGAGCCGAGCGTGTCTTCACAGACCCCAGCCCTCTGCTCCAGTCTCTCAAATGTGTGCGTGGCCAGGGGGCCCGTTCTGGCACGGACATCTATTATGTACGGCAGTTCAGACCCGCCTGGGGCAAAACACAAATCCCACTCTGCTCTGCACGTCAGAATCAAGCACTGGTCAACCTCAGTCTCTCCAAGGTACTGGCCAAGGTGGTACTCCAAGGTACCTGCCCCTGCCAGGTGCCAAGTGAGTGACGGGCTCTGTGCTCCCAGCATGTGAGCCTGAAAGGATCCCGCGTCCCCTGACAGAGGAAGCGGGCCCTGAACTGACCAAGCTCAGGACCCAGGACTCCTTCCTCAGTAATAGCTGAGAGTCTCAACTAGCCCCCAGTCATTTCTCCTCCTCACGAGACAATGGCAGCGCAGGAAGTGAACGCGCACGGAGGCCCAGAATAAAAGGGAGCCCACTCCAGTGCTGGTGACACCCACCTACTCCTGGCTCGCGAATGACTTACAGCCACAGATGGCCTGACCACCCACCGGAGGCTCCAAGGGCCCTTGAAATTCTGGGACTAAAATCTAAAGTCATGCTGTTTAGTCTAAGCCAGAATGTCACTGGCACAGAGCCCGAAATTCAATCAATTTCCAGTCATATGTATGGGTCCCGGGCACGAGGCAGCGTATGAGGTAGAGAGTAACACGCGTGGCGCTGCCAGCAGCAGTGACCCAGCGGGAGCTGGGACCATTTCTTGCAGAAAGTACCCAGCATACCCAGGTACTTTACAGGCCGATCTCACTGAAAACTCACAGTGACACTGCAAGGTAGGAAAACAGGCTGAGAAGGAAGTGACAGCCTTTGGATCTGAACCCAGTGCAGCTTCACACGCTAGCCACACAGGGTCCTAAGACTTAGTAAAGGGAGACGTGAGTAAGATGCTCAAATAAAGCAGAAAACAGGCCCACAGGAAGGAGGCTCGTGTCCTCTTGTCACTGCGGGAATTTTCTTACTCCCTCCGGAGCAGGGTTCCATTTATAACAAGCCAGGGGCCCCGAGGTGCAGGGCTCTGTGCTCGGCTGTGTGCCCACCCCCGGCTTCCGACTCAGACGGCACGTCTTAGCATCGGCTCCTCTTCCTCTTTCTGAAGCCAAAGCCTCGTAAGGATGCCGTTTATTAGAGTGTTCACAGCTTTGATCAACAGGGAAGCGAGTCACCACAGGAGCAGAGAAAAGACTGCCAGGCCAGGCCTGCCTGTAAAAGTGAACCACACCTTTCTCGGAAAGGCCAGGACCAGGACGGCTCACTCGCAGCAACCTCCTGGCTGTGATAGCGCCTGAGCTACAAATACTGGCAGTGGTGAGATCTCAGGCAGAGTCTCCAGCCTGGGGGAGAGGCCAAGGTTACGTCCACGGGCTCTCTCCACTTGAGGTAGCATTATGGATAGAACCAAGACACTCTTTTTTTTTTTTTTTTTTAAGATTTCTTATTAGAGAAGGGGAACAGAACTTTATTGGGGAACAGTGAGTACTTCCAGGACTTTTCCAGTCAAGTTGTCCTTTCAATCTTAGTTGTGGAGGGCGCAGCTCAGCTCCAGGTCCAGTTGCCATTTTCTAGTTGCAGGGGGCGCAGCCCACCATCCCTTGCGGGAGTCGAACCGGCAACCTTGTGGTTGAGAGGACGCGCCCCAACCAACTGAGCCATCCGGGAGGCAGCTCAGCTCAAGGTGCCGTGTTCAATCTTAGTTGCAGGGGGCGGAGCCCACCATCCCTTGCAGGAGTCGAGGAATTGAACTGACAACCTTGTGGTGGAGAGCCCGCACTCCAACTGTTCCAACCAAGCCATCTGGCCACCCGGGAGCTGAGCGGCAGCTCATTGACTTCATTCTAGTTGTGGAGGGCGCAGCTTGCTGGCCCATGTGGGAATCGAATTGGCAGCCCCGTTGCCCAGAGCTCATGCTCTAACCAACTGAGCCACCGTCCGCCCCAAGACACTCTTTTTAAACAACCCAAAAAGCAACAGGTTGCAGGAGAACCTGTATTTCAGCGGTGGCTGGAGCTGCCAGCACTTGGCTAGGAAGCGTTGGGAGGGGGCGCTCTGAAGTCAGAAAGGTGCCCGGTCCTCCTGGAATTCATCCCTTCACAGCCTGTGATCAGTGACACAATGGCCTTGCAACAAATGTTGGAAAAAGACAGTTCTTCAGGAGCCAGGGCTCCAGCCCCGTCCTGGGTCTGGGACTCAGCCAAAGAGCTTTCCTCTAACTTCTCCAAACTCGTTCAGAAGTCTCCCAAAGCCCACCTACCCCTGGGAGTGCTGTTAGGAAAAACCCACTGCTTCATTTTAGAATCCTCAGAGCAGAAAACTGTCATTTTTCGAGAAGGAATCTCATTTTCCCGTGTTCTCCCTCAGAAGTTGTATCCTTTACATCTTCTAGAACTGAAGTTCTTTTTAATGGACCGAGTCTTCCACCTGGAGGTGGCCTCCATCTCAGCCGCCTGCCAGGGATGAAGGACCCGCATGGGCCACACAGGGGAGCTGGCGGCAGAGGGCAGGGACCTGTCTTCTCAAAGCCGGCTGTTAGGAACCAGAATGCACTTTCCCACTGAAACAACGTTAAAACCTGCGTGCAGGCCCCGGCTGCCCACACGTGGCACCACGTGGCTGAGTGCCAACTGCCGTGGGTGCAGGGGATGGAGGGAAATGCAGGCCCTCAACTGGTTTACAAGCTTATAAGGAAGGAAAGACATCCACTCAGGGCTCCACACAGCAGAGCGATGCAAATGCTGAAGAAATAAAGGGTTTTCTTCCTGAGAGATGCAGGAGAAGCGCAGGAAGGAAGCTCTAGCTCCAGCTGCCAAACCTAACCAGCCACCCCCAGCAAGGAAATTTGGCTGAACCGGGTCTCTTTTAGTACAAGGCTCAGAGCACAAGCAAGCCAGTATTTCCTGAAGACCCACTGTGTGCAGAGTGCTTGTGACCACGCATTTCACCCAGGACAGGTGGGCCACAGTGATTACTCTCTGCTCTTGCCCTACTTACCGCCCTGCTTGTTATATCTGACTGTAGTATGTTTTAGCATGTACTTTGTTCTGGAAAAAAGTGTGGCTTTTGCCCTCAAGTAACTGCTCTAAGGCAGTGATTCTCCAGAGGGTAAGGAGGAGGGTCACTGACAGGGTGTCTGGTCTGAGAAAGCATACGCGAGACAACTGTGCATGTTCATTCATATTTGCAATCAGAAGAAAGAAAGCTGGACAAAACACACAGAAGTTAGGGGAGGAGCTGAGGTGTCAGAGGGTCCCGATTTAGGGCTGGATGAGGAGCCGCCATGCTGCTGGGCCCCGGTGGACCCCGCTCTGCTCAGGGGCAGCCCCGAGGCTGGAGGGCCATGGTCTTTATTCCACGCTGACCCCAACCCATGAATGAACTGTCTCCTCAGTGGAAAGGGAAGTATCTTTAAACTCTTTCGAGCACATTCTAAGATGACAACCACATTTTACATGTAAGATGAAAAGCCTTGAATTTTCTAGATAGGAAAACAAAATCAACTGAGAAGGAAAGGTATCTGCCGAGGAGCCAGCATCGTGAAGCATGGCTCCCCCCCAGATCTGGTGGCAAACAGGATGTTCCCATCCCCCACTGTGTGGGGTCTACAAAAACCCCTTCTTTACAAGGAAAGGGGAGGGCAGGGGTAAGTCAATGGCGTTCAACCAAACATTTCTAAGAAGCACCAAGTAACTATGGAGAAAAATGTGTCACTTCATTTTCTTCCAGGAAGCCTGGGCCCATCAGGAACTCATCATGACTTAAATCTCCTAAAAGACAGTTTCTGTTCCGCAACTGGTGTCTGCCAGGCAGTGTCCTCAGAATTAAGTGTGTCTTACTAATAAGCCAGTGGATGTGTTTGAAAAAATGCATAAAAGTCAGTGGATTGAATCTGTAAATGAGGGTACAGTCTGCACAGAGTTTGACACATTTTTTAAGTGTTTTTGGTTCCAACTCTCTTTACAAATTGAAGCATCACCACGGAGCAGGAATCAAAATATATTTAGTTTCTTTGTGATAATATTTTTGTATCTTTGTGGTGGCTGAGAGTAGTGTTTTTAAATTTTTCATCAAAACAAAAATATTAGCACAGAACTGTGTGTCCTGAAGCTCAAAGTCCGGCGGCTTCCTTCCCACAGGCCTTTGCGACTTTATCTCCAACATTCACTTGAGAGCGATGAGCCAAAGCCAACCATGGAAAGGCCGGCTCCAACTGCTGCAACAGGCAGCCGCCTCTGCACAATCTAGCAGAACACTGTTTGGCTTCGACACTCTGACCTTTTACCAAAGAAGTCAGCCTGGTAAACCCGAGCTCACACCTGGGGCTACACCAGGGCCCCACTGTGGCCCCGCCCCCCAGGTACAAAGCCATCTAGCGCTCCACGCGTGGTTCAGGAATACACACTCGTTCTGCCCGATGCTTCCCTTCCAGGGCTGCAGCCTGGGTGGAAAGGGCCCTGACGTCCCTCTGGCCTGGGTGTGGCAGGAGCGGGGAGAGGTAGTAGCAGCCGGCTGCTGCCCAGTCAGGTGAATGTGAATGTCCCCCAACACTGGCTCCCACAAGGCCCTAGGCTGAAGGGCTCCCCACAAGTGCAGTCCAATCCGAGCTGGCTGCCGGCCGCCAGGGGAGACCGGTCACACTCCCTTACTCCTCTCAGGAGAAAACGGACAATGGACGCCTGCGCAGGAGATGCCTGTTCAGTTACATGGCACACAGCCCCTTTCAAGCCCCTCAATGCTCGGTGCCTGGGCTGCAGCAGTGAGTCCGTCAGACCCGGCACCAACACTTAGAAGGAGCGGGGAAGAAAGACCCGAAACCCACCATTATGAGGATGACGGCTACAAAAGTGGGGCCTAACCAAACCTGGGGAGGCTGGTGAATGCTTGACCCTTGCCTGGTAGGGGTTTCCCCAGAGGCAGACTAAGAAAAGGGTTCAAGGGCAAGTAGTTTCTGCGAGAGGTGCAGGGAATGCTGGTGGAGTGGGCAGTAAGACCGAGAAGTGGTGGCAGCCAAGAAGGGGCCCTTTTCACGGGGCAACCGCACTTGACCCCGCAAGGAAACTGGTTTGCACAGAAGCCTCAAAGGCTGACTGCAAGTGGCCAGATTTTCATTTTCTTTCTGGAGGGGGTTGGGCTGTGGACTGAGGAAAAGTCTCCTGGCAGAGGAAGAGCATGTTTGGAAGGCCTGGGCCAGCCAGCAAGGTCAAGGTGAATCAGGAGGTCTGACAGAGATCAGTAGGGCAGCCTGAGGGAGTGGCAAGAGCAGCAGGGCCCTGAGGCCAGGAGGTGGGCGCTGCTGGAGTGCGGGGGTGACAGCCTCCCATGGTGCTGGGAAGTCCATTTTCCAGTGGGGGGTGTAGCCCAGGGTCTGCGTGTGCTTTCATCCCTGCTATGAGAGAGTCGATCGGAAACCTAAACGACGTGCCCCACAGGGTGAGAGGCCAGCCACCCTGACGCCATGTTCCTTCCAGTGTTCTGGTGGTTTTGATGTTCTGACAACATGAATCCCCCCAACTCTGCCTTAGAGAAATGAGCACAAGACAAAACCCACGCGTGCAGCTGTCCTGTCCTTATGCTGCCGAGAGCACAGGAAGTGGGGGGAGAGAGGCATTTCCAACCACTGTTGGTCAAGTGTAAAGTACCGCCCAGAACCTGACCTACCCCACGTACACTCTCCTAAAACAGCCCAGGGTTTACTAAGCACTTACTATGCCAGGCCTGACAGGCAGACACAATTTTAATGGCCATTGTACCAATGAAGAAACTAAGGCTCAGAGAAAATAACTAGGCCCAAAGTCACACAGCGACTGGGAAACGACCTGAACTCAGATGCGGCTCATTGTGACTACAAGCTCACTCTCTTAATCATGACATGAAAGTGTCTTCTGTGAGTGTCACCAGTAACCATGCTTTTTAGCGTGGGAAGGTGCGAGGAAGGTGGAGCTAGGATGACGGGTGCCGAGAGCACAATGGGCAGGAAATGAAAGAGAAAAGTGTGAGTGGGCAGTGCCTACAAAACCTCTTCCTGCCCAACTGAACAGCTTCTGCTCCGAGCCTGGCTGCCCACAGGGATTCTTAGAAGCTCAGCCACAGGAAAGAGCAGGGCTCTGAGTCAAAGAGCCAGGCATTCCCGGGTCTGTGGAGAGCGCGCCTCCCCCGCGACCTTAGTACCCACTCACTATACCTTATGGAGGCCACCTGTGCAGGTAGCTGGCGCCCCTTGAGGCAGTGTCCCATCCACAGCTGACAAAGCGAGGGCTGTGCTGAGCTCTCCGAGATACTCAGGAGACTTCAGGGGCGCATGTGGAAACAGCGGGAGGACTTTACTTGGCTCCAGACAAACCACTTCCTTTGATGGGTAGCAGATGTCGTCAGGTCACGCATGGGCAGTTGGTTCAGGGCACGTGTGCAGAGGTAACTACCAAATACCTGGAACAACACGCCTTGTCCTCTCGTTCTGTCCCAGGGTTGTCAATTACCTGGGACTCAATCCCAAGAAAGAAACCGGGGCATGTGGTCACCACAGCTTCGCCAACTGAGGGACATCAGAATACAGCAAATCCTCGAATACGTTGTTTCGCTCACCGTTGCTTCGTTATAACATTAATGAGATGCCGCAGGAACTTAATTCTGGTTTATATCAGTGAGCCCAGGGTAAAACTGTTTTCCTTAAATGTTGTTTCACTTAAAGTCGCAGGACTAGCGATGACATTAAGTGGGGACTTACTGTACTGACTTCGTTTATCCCGCAAATATTTACAATGTGTCTGCTGTGTGCTAGGCACTGGGGACCCCTGGGGACCAAGTCCAAGTCCACTTTGTGACAGGTACACACGTGTAAGTTCTTCATGACAATGGACATGCACACAGCTTACTTGCTCGCTGTTTACTGGATGAGCAGCGACTTGCCTCTTTCACCATGATCTTTCTCCAAAACTTACTGCACTTTGACAAATAAGGCGTTCTGCATACAAGCCGAGACGCAAGGTGCCAGCACATAAAATGTTACTGCATCACATGGGTGAAAGAAGCAGATGATGCGTCCAATTGAAATAAGCACAGAAAATCAACTGGAAAACTTCTAGGAGGAAATGCAGAGAAAAGCAACAGATAACCTTTCTTTCCTCCCAGAACTATTTGAGTGAGTCAGTGCTCACAAGTTTTGAATGTTATTCTAGGCACAAAATAAACACCGAGTGACATTTTTAGCAGTCCATTTTGCTTCAGGAGGTATACACAGGAAATGCAGATGCAAAAACAAAATCTAAAATGCTCTACCCTAAGAGGAAAGACGCAACCAACGACTGTAACGGTAAAAACAACTAAAATGAGCCTCCCTGTGCCTAAAGGCCCGGCTCACAGCATCTGCCAAGAGCTTTTCCTCCTCTCCTCTCTGTCCAAGTGACCAGGGAGGACAAACGAAACACGGCCAGAAGGTCAATGAGTAACCCATGTGCCACAGAGCTTGTCGCTAACACTCCTGCAGGAGAGAGTCTGGTCCCCCAGATCCACTCCAGGTCAGGAGGAATTGTCCTCAATCAAAATGACATCATGGGACTTGACTCCTTTGGGTAGAAGAATTCAGAGTTCTCATTCAGGGCACAGGTCAACAAGCTCTTGTCTACATTAGTTAAAACATGTACCTAATAATTAACACAACACACTCTGCTGCTTCTGCTCAGAAGCAGGGTCAAAGCAAACCACAGAACTAATGTGCAAAGTTCCATTTCTTCCTTAATGGTGGGTATTTATTTAGGCCACACTGAACACATACCAAATAAGAGTTTAAAAGAGAACAGAATCAGAAGCTTGAACACAAGATTTACTGCAACTTAGCCATGGCCATTTGGTCCTAAGTTTTCTAGTAGCAAAGGTGAAAAGGTAAACAAGATGGGTTAATTTTGCCCATCAAAGAAAATACATGAACTCAACAGAAGAGGGTTCCATTTCCCAGGACAACATTCTAGAAGGAATTTCAAGGAGGATGTAAAACTGTGGGGACAGAGCCAGGAGTGCAGTTTCCAGGCTCTCGCCCTCACGTGGACAGGTGCTCACTCGGGTAGTAAATGGCCATCAACTGTGGCTAGTTGACCATCAGCTGTAACCAGTGAGCCATTGGCCACTAATGTAACTGCTGTGACTACGCTAGCAGCAGATGGGGGGCTAGCAAGAAGATGGTGGCTGAGCCTGCAAGCGCAGATTGCAGTTAGCGAGTGGGGTTGGTTGGCAGAGAGAAGTGGATGGCAGGTTGCGGGTGGTGTGGCTCCCGCTTCCTGTGTCTCCAACTCAGCCCCCAGCGAGAATACCGTGGTCTGACTCCCCTATCTATGTCTCCGTGGGTGTTCCTTTTCAGCCTCACCATGTCCTGCGTTCTTATGTGGGGAGCGGGAGCTGAGACCCTGCATGACACCCTGCGTGACAGTAACACTGCAAACTGGGTCTTCAATCCTAGTTTTATAAGACCTGTAATGTTCTTCAGATAACCACTCACTATCTGCTCTCTATTAAGAAAAAACCCATAGCCCAGCAACTCTGCACCATGAAGACATCTGTCAGGTAACCTAAGCTGTTAACACAGCCTGTGTGTTGTTTTCAGGAGACACGACCTAATACAGAAGCCACCCTTCCAGAACTTCATGGAAACAGGGGTTTTCCCCAGCCATTTCTGGCAGAAATGAGATGTCAGTCAAGCCAACACGGGGTCTGAGGCCTAAACTCAGTGCGGTCAGAGCACTGATGATTAAGGCTGACACACATCCGAGCCCACAGGTGTTAGCAGGAACTCGGGGTGCAAAAGAAAACCCAATCACATGCCTGGAGACCAGCCCCCAGGGCGGGGGTGGGGCTGGTGGAGGAGAACCAGGCAGCCCACTTCCTCCTCAGAAGGTCTTTCTTCAAAGAGCCCACCATTCAAACATACAGCCAAGATGAGACAGGGAGGCTGGTTTGGTTTTACCATTTCCCTGGCTTTCTAAGAGTAAAACTGGATACGGTCTAGAAGGGTAGCAGCAGGACGACAGAGGCCGGCAGGCACCGACACATCCGAAAGCCAGGAGAAGCAGACTGACGGGATGGGGTGAACAAAAACGCCATCCCCAACCTGGCCCCAAGCATCGGAAAAAGAGGGCAGGTCAAAGACAGGGAACTCATTCCTGGCAAGAAGGGCGCACGCTGCTGCCGGGAAGGTGGATTATAACGCTCTGGAAGCCAGCGTCCTGGGAAGCTCAAGCTTCCGGGGCTCAGTCAGAAGGGAGACAGGTGGGAAGTTCTCTTGGGCTGAAATTCTGCAGTAGCCAAGTGGGGACGGGGCTGTGGACCCAGTGCCGTTAAGCCTGGCTCCACCACTAACTGGCTCTGAAAACCTGGACCATTCATTTAACATCCTCATTAGCAAAATGGGCATCACCCACCCCAAAGGGCTGTAGTGAGTACAAATGAGAGAATACGCGTGTACCAGAGAATCAAGCTTTTTGACACAAGGAACCACATCAGAGAGGTCCTACATGTGCCAGCCTCTTCTGCTTAGGCACAAAATAATGAACACCGAGGGACATTGTTAGCATTCCAGTTTGCTTCAGAAGGTAAACACAGGACATGCAAAAGCAAAAACAAAAAGTAATATGCTAGTCTACCCTAAGAGGAAAGACCTCTGATTTAACTTTAAAAATGCGGGGGGGGGGGGGGGGGGTGCGGGGGGGTCCTATACACACACACATATACAATGTTATTTCTGAACCATCTGAGTTTTCTTCATTGTGGTTCGTCTGTCCCGTAAGGACTTCAGGGAGTGGCTCCTAGGGAGAGGGACATTCTTTTAGTCACAGCAGTGCAGTGAGCAGCTTCAGTACATTTAACCCAATACTTGTATACAAGCTACCATTCATATTCCCGTCTGGTCAAGTGAAGCGACAACTCAAGGATAACTTCTCAGGGTTAGCTTGGAGTTTCATGTTAACCATGAACCGGTAAGAACTGCTGGAAGCTTCTCATGCTCTGTATTAGTTTTCTATTTGCTGTGTAACGAAAACATGCAGTTCTTGTCCCCCAGTTCCTGTGGGTCAGACAGCTTCCCTGCAAGGCTGCGATCACGCTATCGGCGGGGCTGGGGTCTCACGAGCAGGCTTGAGCAGGGCAGGGAAGGTCTGTGCCCCTCCCCTCCCCCTCCCACCCCCCATGGCTGGCAGAATTAATTTCCTTGCCGCTGTAACATGGCCTCTTGCTGGCTGGGGGCTGCCCTCAGCTCCTGGACACAGGGAGTCTCCCTCTTCTCCAAAACTAGCAGTGGAGGGTGTCTCCAGACTGTCTGCTAGCAAGACAGTCCCCATGTCAAAATGTAATCGGGGAAGGACAGCCCATCAGCTCTGCCAGCTTCTGTTGGTTCGAAGCGAGTCAGTCACGGGTCTGTCCACACGCAGGACTGGACAAGGGTGTGAAGAGCAGGAGACAGCAACCACCAGGGCCACCTGAGAGTCTGTCTGCCATGTGCCTTGAGCTCCGACACAACTACTGTAAAGCGAAATCAAATTTCCAATTCAATGCAAATAAAACGGAAACCTCCCAAACACGTAGATGAACCAGATCACGGGTAAACACACGGACAACGGTTTCTTGAGATTTCATTACCTGTCACAACATCAACATGGCGTGGAGCGCGCCAGGGCAGGGTTTGGGGTTCGGGGTGCTTAACTGGCAAATGTGTGTCTCAGAAACGTTCTTACCCCTTTTCTGTACTGAAATCACCCTGACATCGTCTTAGCTTCCAGGTGGTAGAAAAGCGCCGTCCTGCATGTTAAGGCCCCTGCTCTTTTCTCATCAGCCCACCACGGCAGTACAAAGACTGAGATGGACTCCATTATGTGCCCTTGAAAGCAGACACAGACAGGCGGGGAGCAGGAAGGGAAAGGAGGATCGATATTTTAGGCTAATCACTCTCCATTCGCTAATGAGCACATGACCCCAGGGGAGGTAAGATGAGAGGTGAAATGACTGCTTCCTCACTTCTCTCCTGCCTCCTGTGGTGAACATCTCACTTCACTAATAGGATTCGGGTGTTGGAAGATAACAATTTTCTTTTTACAACACGGTCCCTATGCTTCCTCCATTTGCTCTGAAGCAGGGTCAGCAAATGGTTTCTTTACAGAGCAAGAGTAGATGTTTTCAGCTTGGTGGGGGACAGTGTCTGCTTCCTGAAAAAGCAGCACAAACTATATGTAAATGATGGGCGTGGCTCTGTTCCAATGAAATTTTATTTACAGAAACAGGGAGCCGAGCATGGGATTGGCCATCGGGTGGTGGGTGGCGGTTTGCTGACCCTGTTGCAACGAAACAGCATTCTGTTTCACCGCTGAAAGGAACACTGACTTTGTTGGTCTCCAACAGGGATTTTCAAGGGTAACCTCGACCATATACAATTGTTGCCTTATGGACTTTTATTCAAACCCAAGCCCTGCGCCTCTATAAAATGCAACGCGACTACACAACCGGGCAGCAACAAAAAGAACTGTCAAATCAGCCCTGGAATCCAAGTCAAGTTGCCCTCCACAGGCTAGACTATGCTGGGCTCCTTCTGCTGAGACCACTGTTTTCTCGCCCTCACCTTCCTTGACCTCCGAGACTGGGTAACCAGGCCGGAGACCCCGCATGAAACGCAGCCCTCTGGGCTGCAGGTGAAGTGGACCGCCCTCCTCCCACGGGGCACGGCAGTGAGACACCAGAGTCCGTTTTACTCAGTGCTAGACTCACAGAAAGCCCTCGTTAACACTTGCTGAGGGAGGTAACAGATGAGGCCCAGTACTCGCTTTCTCAGCCCCAATACTTTTCATTCATTGCACTTCCGTGTAATTACACAGCTGTACTATGATTAGGCAAACTACGGACGGTGTTCGGGTGAAAGGAAGATAGAAAATAAGCTGAACATTTCAACTGCTGAGGTTCAGAAACAACGTAAGGGTAACACAATTACCAACAGTATTAGTTATGTTCAACCGGATTGCTGGCCGCTGGCGTCAATTCACAGCCAATCATTTCTCAGTGGCCGTCTGATAACCTGCACAGGGAATTCTACTCAGCCCTCCCCGTGAGGCTGTTGTTCTCGACTGAGTGTGTTTCTTTTCAATTTCTTTTTTTTTTTTTACGTGCCTCAAGAATAAGCTGGTCCTCGGCTTTTTAACTAGAAGCAAAGGAGACTCGCAGAAGGACCTCAGGCATTTGTACAAGCAGCCTCCTGGGACCCTGCTCAGAAGTCAGGGTGTGCGCAGCCCCGGGCTGTGCCGAGGATGACAAGCTCAGACGTGGCTGCCAAACCCCGAAAGCCACACAGGGGCCTTCTGTCCCTCCATGCCACCCAGCCCCCGAGTCTCCATCCTGTGTCTTAAAAGAAGTTCATTTTCACACAAATAGAGCGGTAACTTGTCAGGGTTGATACTCAGTCCTCCCAGGTCCCGGCTGCTGGATGGTAACAGCACCCCGCTGGCTGCCTGGGGCGAGCGTTAGCACCCCCCACCCCTCTGAGCACACGGACACAGCAGTTCTGACAGAGCCTGTCAGTCACTCACGGACAGAGGCTTCCTAGGACCCCCAAACGGAAAACAATCTCATTAGCAACCCAAGTGCCCGTGGAAAGAAAGAAAAATGCGCCACAAGCGGGTCTCTCACCCCTCTGAAGATCAGGACACGTGCAGGTGTCTTCCTGGGCAGAGCTGCCCAGGGGAGACGGGCTGGAGGTGCCATGCCAGGCACAAGGAAGCCTTCTCAAGATGGACTTGGGGCACCAGCCCCTCGTCACGGCCTGTGAAAGCCCCAGGCCCCAAGTAAAGAACTTCAGGGAGAACTAAGTATGCAAATACCAGCAGCAACAGTTGTGAGTCCTGTGGTTAACAAAAACAGAAAAGCCCTCAAAGAACCACAATTCACTGTTCTAAACCAAGTAACAGGCTCCATCCTGTACTTCTTATCGCAGGGGGAGGTGACCACCCCGTACAACGAGCAGAAACCCCTGTCATCCCCAGGCCCCACCCACTACTACGTCCTGTCCATTTCACCTTCCACGTATCCAGTGACTGTCCCACTGCCACGACCCTCGTCCATGTTGCCACCATCTGCCCCGAGGAGTAACTCAGCCTCTGAGTTCATTCTCTGCTTCTCTGATGCATTCTCCACCGAAGTCAGGGGGATCTTTTCCAAGCACAGATATAATCTCTGTCTCTCTCTGTCTCTCTGTCTCTCTGTCTCTCTGTCTCTCTGTCTCTCTCTCTCTCTCTCTCTCTCACACACACACACACACACACACACACACACACACACACTCCACTTAAAACACTTAAAGGCTTTTCAGCTTGTCAATGCTCTTAAACTCCAGGCTTTCAAAAGACAGGGACACTGGCCATCACCCACTGCTGCGGCCCCTCTCACCCCCATCATCGCCTCAGGGCCTTTAGACATCATTTCCTCACCTAG
The DNA here is from genome assembly GCF_057876585.1 of Rhinolophus sinicus. Taxonomy (NCBI): domain Eukaryota; kingdom Metazoa; phylum Chordata; class Mammalia; order Chiroptera; family Rhinolophidae; genus Rhinolophus; species Rhinolophus sinicus. The sequence continues at coordinate 4,334,278 of NC_142516.1, read as the reverse complement.
ACGTACTGCACCCCCTTCCCACAGGCCCACCTCACTTCACCTGGTTAACTCTGACTTAACCATCTCAGCTCTGATGTTCATAGTACTTATCAGTCTGTAATCATGTATCTGCTTGGGGGTTATTTTGGTTTCTGCCTTCCTTAGCTAAGGAGCATGACAGAAGAGAATGAAGTCTATGACCCTAAGGCATCCAGTGCATGTAATGAATTAACTTCTCTCCTGTGTATCTAAAACGACTCCAGCTATGTACGTACCACCCCTGAAAAATCTTACAAAATCACCACTTAAATAAGCCTGTACTGTAGTTCAGTTGGGGAACTCAGGTTTGAAAAGATCTGTGCCTCATAGTATCTGACACATATATAGCAGGTACTCAAATATTTGATAGAAAATGAAAAAAGAAATTAATCAGTGAACTACCAGCCCAACACTTCGGACCCCTGAGATTTAAAACTCAAGCAATGACAGTCTCAGTCTGGGGGCCTCACCCGTCTCCTAACTTGCAGGAGACAATTTAAACCATTCAAATGACACTATCACCACCCACAGCACAAAAGCCACCCACAGCTCCGGAAGGACAAAGGGATCCCACACACTTAGGAGCCAGAGGGAAGTGGCGACTAACCCCAGCTGGGCCACTTGGTAGAACCTTGACCAAGGTTAAGCCCTGAACCCAGTTCCTCCCTGGCAAGGGGGATGATACCACCTTTTTAGCCCAGCTCTTTCAGTGGCAAGAAACAGACACCCAGGGAAAACATGTTCAAGTGAGAAGGAAGGCTGAAGGTAAGTAAGAATGTAAGGAGACTCCTGGGATTCCAAGGAAAGCGAAACGTGCAACCACCACCAAGGGTAAGAACGGAAGGCGGCCTGAGAAGCAGCGCTCCCCCATCGCTCACCTGTCCCAGCCCCACCGTCCCCGAGGCCACGCCCTCTGGGGGCTCACCCGCTCTGACAGCTCCAGCTCCAGTCTTCCCACCGAGACCCCCAGAAGTGTACCTCTAGTGCAGGTCTTTCTCCTTTGAGGACTTAACTGACTCTCCCCTCAGTGTTTCCACCTGGAGGTACCAGGCACTTGTGATTGAACTCTGACCTCCCCCCAGTCTCCCATCTGCACTGATGGCAACTCCAGCCTCAGCGAGGTGCGCAGGCCCAAGACCTTGGCGCCATCCTTGACCCCTCCTGTTCTCCTACGACCCTCACCCAAGCAGCCAGGAAAGCCTGTGGGCTCTAATCTTCAGAATACGGTCAGGTCCAACCAAGCACCTTCCGCCATCTGCACGGCCCCTCCCTGGATTGCTGCTCTGCTCCCAGGGGGCTCCTGCCTCTGCTTTGGCTCCCTTTCAGCCCCCGATGCACATGACAGAGTGACCTAGTAACACTCCAGGCAGATATTTCCCTGCTGCCTCTCTCCTGACCAGAGGCAAAGCCCTTGCAGCGGCCCTCGAGGCCGAGAGGATCTTGCTGTCTGTTCCCGTCACGCCAGCCTCCTCACTCTTCCCTGAACACACGGCCCCAGCCCCTGCCTGCAATGCCTGTCCCAGAGCAGGCTGCTGAGCCAACTCCCTCACCCTCAGTGAGGCCGCCCCTAATGCCCTCTCACTCTGCACTCTGACCCCTCGGGCCTGGAACGCGGATGCCCGATTCTGCTCCCACCAGCACTTACCACCTTCTCACATTCTTTATAATTCAGCAGCGTGCGGTGTTTATTGGCTAGTTTCCCCACTAGAGATGTAAGCCCCACAGGGATGGAGCTCCGTAACATAAGTGACTGAAAAAATCAATTATTTGTTGAATAAATGCATGAATGTGCTTCTCCGGACTTACGACTTCCTCGATCTGGGAGCACGTCATGGCTGCCAACCTCCGCTTCTGTAAGCCTCTCGAGCCCAAATGCCCACCAGTGATTAGACTGTCCCCTGAGTCCTGGATCGAATCCCTGAGCCAGCGCCCACCGGCCCAGCTCATCATTCCACGGCCAGCCGCCCTGGATGAGCCACTAAGTACAGAGGGTCCTCTGGGTAGCACTGCAGAGAGCAAAGCCACCCGGAGCTGTGGGGTGTGGGGCGGAAATCCTCACTGACCACAGCGCAGCGGGGCGCCAGCGAGGCCTGAAGCTCGGGCGCCCCGACAGTGACCTCTGCGAGCTGCTGTGGGGATCACGAGCTGACCTGGACGTGAGGCCCCCAGAGGAGCCGCGTCGTACTCGCAGTAACTTACCACCCCAGCCACAGTCAGACCTGTTGACATGGCTCTCGGGACAAACGCCTGATATTAAAGAGGAGCCGATTCAGCTCCGTACTCAGACAGGCGTTCTGTCGAATCCCTCACCGTTCCCGCTGTCCCTGCTAGGATGTCAGTTACCTAAAGATGGAAGGATTTACATGAGCCAGACAGGACTAACCTGGGACCAGAGGCAGAGTGTCTGCACGTCAGGGGCTCTGATGGAGCGGCACTTCAGGTGAGGCCAGGCCGCACACCTGAGGCCTGCCGGGGGCTGCAGGAGCGTTTCCGGGCTCACCACACTGTGCCGTTAGCAGGACGCCCCAGCTCCTCGCCTTGTGTCCTCTCCCCCCATAGCAGAGGACCCAAGAGAGGCAGGAAGGAAGAGCCACCAGAGTCAGAAAGGTCAGACCATCCATCACTTCTACTGGTCACCCGATCAAGCCTGATACAAATGGGGGAGCCTCCAGCTGGGCTGGTGAATACCAGGGGGACCCCGGGGCTGCCCTGGGCCTGCCTACCACAAGTTGTTCACGCAGGCCAACGCCTGTTTGTCCACAGCCCAGAACTGACAATGGTTTTGACATCTTAAAGGGCTACGAAAAAGGCACTGAAGAGCATGTGAGAGACCATGGGCAGCTTGCAAAGCCTGAAATATCTACTGTATCTTCTTCACAGAAGAAGTTCGGTGAGCCCCTCAGGTAGACTGTTGCGGTTGATTTGAGATGTCAAGGGTAATTTTGACCATGCAATGCTTCCCTCGTGCCCTGATTTTGGCACGAACCCCAGGTAAGCACCTCCACTGAATAGGTGCTCAGCAAATGGCAGCTCTGGATACTATAATGTCAGCCACTAAGAAACGAACAGGTCGTCATCACCTGAGCAGAAAGAAAATAACCAACGGAGCCTCCCCGTGTAGGTGCCTGATCAATACAAACTCGGTGAATGGATGACTATGAGTGAGAAATACTACCAGGTCGGTCAGGGCTTTAAAGTATCCACAGTATCCATGAAAGTACGAAAAATCTCGACTGGATGACTTAACACACACGAGACGTGACTTTGACAGCATGGTCAGAATCGCAGCTGGAACGCTAACTGCCAGGTACCCCTCACCACCCCCACTCTATGAGGGAGGTGTTATTAGCTGCCTTCATTGTACAGAACAGCCTACTGAGGCTAACAGGAAGTAAGTAATTTCGCCAGGTTACAGGATACATAGTAGCAGGCCTCTTTCTTCTTGCAGCCAAGTATGTAAGGACAAGGGCCAGCTGTGTCCCGAACCTCACGCCTGAGCAGCAGCCGGCTGAAAGCATCACACAGACAGCAGCCCTCCCTCCCACTCAGCGAGCTGGGATCCCAGCCCAGGCACTTCCAGAAGGGCAAAGCCCCCGGGCTGCCCACAGGCAAGGCAGTGCTGGGTCTAACCTGACTGCTCACTCACTACCTGCTCCCTGCACCTGACAGCTTGGAAAAATATGTTCGCTGTAGTCTCTGCTCTCCAAGCAGACATGATCTTTTCTGAGACTGCCATCAGCGCCCAGGCCAGCCATCTCTCCAACTGCTTTCCTAATGAGCTAAGTGAAGGGCAGCTGCTTGAGCTTTGGGGTCAACAGGTTTGCCACTGGAATGGCGGAAGGGCAGAGAGTGCTGCTGCTCCAGCAACAAACCCGAGGGCTGTGGATACACAGAGAGAGGGCAGGGCCCAGGCAGGGCGCGCTGGCAGCCTCAGCGCACACAACTGAGCTCCAGGCCCAGGTCTTCCTACGGGGACATAGCGACCTCGCGCTCCCCAACTGGTCTCTGAGATGGCTCAACTTGCCCGCTCTTCTCAGATTCATGAACATGCAGGGAAATGACTTGCCCAAGGCCACATAACCACTGGCAGAGCCAAAGCTCCCTGGTGCTAATGCTGTAAGTTTCCTGCTTTTGGACTCTGCTCTTGGAAAGCTTGAAGTCCCGCTGGCTGAGGAGACAGATGTGGATTATGACAGGTCCTGGGGAGAGGAGTAAACTAGCACAGGGGCTAACCTGGGACTAGAGGCAGGGTGCCCTCATGTCAGGGGCAGGAAGCGAGTGGAAGGGATAAAGGCAGACACAGAAAGTCAGCAGCCTGGAGGGGACCTTGCAGACAGTGATGACGACCCGTGTGTGGTCAGGCTGCTTCGAGGAACAGGAGAGTCAGCTGACCAACGACGAGAGAGACTGTCAGATGCATTGAGGGTCCAGATGAAAGTAGACACATGAATCTGTGTCAACAGGTCCCAATTACATACGGTCCAGTGACCCCAGTGGGATTCTAATCCAGAGTTGTGCAATCCCCCACCGCAGACATGCCAACCACAACAGGGCAATCACCTCCCTCGGTCCTTTCTAATTAGGAGATAACAATCATCTACAAAACTATGACTCCCTGGCCTAACAAGGAAAGAGACGAGGCGACACGCTCGTCCGCTCTTGTGAACCAAGACTATCAGGAAGCAGAACAGAGCAGGAAGGGATCTGGACATCGGGGAGACCAAGGTCTGGGTGCCAGCTGTGTGATGGGGAGCAGGGAACGGACCCTCACAGACCTGTGTCCCCATCTGCGGGACGAAGGCAACGCTACCGGCCAGACAGAACTCCCGTGAGGATCCCGTGCAGACGCTCAGCTCAGACAGCTGTGGAGGCTCTTTGCAAAAAGGGCCCAAGTCATCAACCCCCTCCCGCCCCCACAGCTCTTTGCCAGGTAACTGTCGGCACCTCCCATCCAGGGCGGAGGGCGTGACTCGCTCCCTTCTCCTGGAATCGGGGCGGCTTGGGACTTGGTTTCCCCAGTGACATGAGGTGGAGGTGACACTGTCAGTTCTCACTCTGGGCCTCAGGAGGCCCTGCAGGCCACACTCAAGGCAACCTGCCAGCTTCCAGGGGAGGGACCCCGGGCTAGCGTGCTGGGGGCACAGAGATGAGCCCCTCGCAGCTGACTACAGACACACGAGGGACCCCGGCCTAAACTGCCACCTGCAGAAGCATGAGCTAAGTAACTGTCATTTTAAGTCACTAATACCTGGGTGATCTGTTAGTACTCACTGCCGCCGAGAGCAGGACTCGGGGACAAACAGGGACGATTCCTCCTCTCCTGTCCAGTAATTCTCCAGCCGTCAGCTTTTCCTTCCCCACTGATGGGTCCCATCAGCGTCCAGCCATGCCACCGGTGCCCCTTTGCCACAGCTTTCCCTGGCCCCACTGCCCTCAACAACTAACTACCACTTTGTCTTGGCTGCGTCTGGCAGCAAAACTCCTCCAAGACTCATCCACGCTGAGTTCAGTCCTCTGCCCGCTCTCGGAAACCCTGTCTCGTGCCCAGCATGGCACTGACACTTCTTGTTGAGGTTCTCACCAGGTGACTAAGTCCCATGGTTAGTTCTCGGCACTCGTGACTTGGCTCCAGTCGGCCTGGTCTGTCACCACTGCTCCCTCCTGCTCGGAACCCTTTCTGCACTTGGCTCCTAGGACACCAGCCTCCCGCGTTTCCTCCTCCCTGGCTGGAGGGTGGACGGCAACTCCCCAGGGTCCTCACGCGGAGCCCTGGGCTCAGTCTCGGCCCCTCTCCTCTCGCTCACTGTTCCTTGGCAGTCTCACCCAGCCCGTACGCACACGTCAAAGACTCAAAGAGGCCTTGACTTCTTCTCTGAACACCAGATTCTTACACTCGCCCAATGGCCACCTGCTTCCAGATCTCTAAGCGACCCCACCTGCACCACGCACAATCCTGACCGTCCCCGATCTGCCCCACGGCTCTCCTCGCTGGTGCGGACAGGATGCGCAGGCCAAACACTGGACCCCTCCTCCACCTCTTCCCTCTTGCAGCCCACACTCCACCGCTCAGCAAACCCCAGCGGCTGTCCCTTCAAACCCCAACCACTGCAGGGCCCTCCACGAGCTGCTACTCCCTGAGCTCACTGCTTCTGTCTCTCCCACGTCCACGCGACTCCGGCCACACTGGCCTCACGGTCTTCCTGACAAGCCGGCCGCTCCCATCTCGGGCTCTCCAGCCTAGCTGGCCGTGCTCCCGCTCAGACAGCTGCAGTGGTCTCCCCCCAACTCCTCACCGCGAGCACCCCTCCCTTCCTATCCTCTGTAAACCTAACAAGCGCGGCCTGGGGCTCCTAGCCCCTTCCCACCTTCTTCTCTATATGATGCCCATCATCCAACAGACTATACACTTTACTTGTTTATGTACGTGCACTGCACACCTCACAGGGCAGCGAGCGCTTCGTTGTCCGTTAGGTGCCCCTGGGGCCTAGAGCCCTGCCTGACCTAGGACCCAGGCAGGAAACGCTTGTTGAATGAATGAGCGTCCTTCCATCAATGAATTAATGACTATAGAAAGTATGGAGTTTCTGCAGCGCAGTGTCCCATTTCATGGTCAAGGAAGACGATTTAAGGCCTGTACGTTCAGTAGCACCAGGTTCCTCAAACCTCCCGTCATCTGTCTTGTCATGATGACGAGAACTATGCTTATAAAGACCCGAATGTGGGGCTCAGCTAGGTAATCTCAACTGAAAAAATGAGACATCTGGAAGGTGAGTCCTTGCCTGGCCTGAACATTTGAAGATGTTTCTGGAAACTGATGAGGGACTTGCCTCTGAGTTCCAGAGCAGAGAGCAGAGGAACCAAAAAGACACCGTAGATCAGGGCTTCGCAAACTGCTGCCTGCAGTGTAAACACCTCCGCCTGCGGGCAGTGCGTGCCGGCTGCCTGTTCAGGGCCTGCGAGCGAAGAATGGGGTTCACATGTGCCAGTGGTTTCATTTCAGCTGGTTAAGTACCTACCTACGTGATTTTGCCCCTTGGCCCTGCAAAGCCTACAACATTCACTACCTGGCCCTTTAAGACGTCTGCCTTCCCCTGACACAGATGAACCATCTGGGGGGAAATTCCTCTGCCGGGGACCACAAGTTCCCTAGAAACAGTCACCTGAGTATTTCAGCATGAAGTGACCTCCAAAATCCAGTGCTCTAAAGGCGATCGCCAAGAGTTAACTATATACAAAGTAGCCACTGGCCACTGCTATTAAATAACGGTGACACCCTCTATGCAGCTGGAAAAGAAATAGCCAAACACGGAAATGGATGTCACGCACGTTCCCAGGGTAATGCATATCCTAAAGCCAATGGCAGGGATAGATATTGTTCTAAATTTGGAAATATCTGATGACAAAGCGAAGTTTCCTTCCCTTTTCTTACCCACACCCAGAACAACACCCCACATTTCTCATGAGAAAAATTCCTTCACATTCATGATTTCCATTTCCTACATCTGATCTTTAACAAAAAACCGACTATGAGAGCCCGAAATGTACAGAGATCTTCCAGTACCACGCTTGGCATACAGGAAGCCATCAGCTTTATTGTGATATCATATCCCAACATATAATCATTACATGTATTACTGTGTATTACACACTCTACAGGATAGATACAATATACAAAATGTATTGTATATACAGTGAATTGAACAGATTGTATTGCATAATGTTACATATATAAAATATATAATCACAATATGTATGCTGAATTGTTTTCTATTGCTATTATATACATAATTGTTTCATTGTTATATTACTATCCTACCACAGGAGACACACAGCCACAAACTAGCTGTGGGACAAGTTACTTCATTTCTCTTAAGCCTGTTTCTTCACTGGTAAAATTTAGAAGATTTTTACGGTTCCCTTCTAGCTCAAGGCTGTGATTCCATAAGCATGTTAAGTAACCTTTGCTTTGAAAACGTCTGCTTTTACCCGGACGCCTACTTATGTCACATCCAAACCCGGTTTGGAACCTCCTCGCCAACAAAGAGGCGGAGACGTCGTCTCTGTCCATCGCATTCACTCTAACACGCTGATGGTCTGCGCTTGCTCAGCCAAACCACCCTTGCAATAAGCTGTTTAATAGCAATATATTTCAACAGCAATTGAGTGGGTGCAGCCATCATGTACAAGCAGCTGGGGAAACGGTAACGACTCAGCCTTCAGCAGAAGTGGTAAAGAGGCAGGGTTGGGTCACTCGTCGCATTGGGACATCAGTCATGCTGCCTAACAGTAAGCGTTACACTAACAATGTTAATATCACCTCTGGGCTCCATCTGTCCCTTTCACGTAAGGAAACTAAAGTACTTAATAATCATTACTCCCTTGGAGGCAGAAGACCAAAGTTGTGGTGGTAAGCGGCTAGCCTTAAATACAGCCAGTCGCACGCCTCTTTTCTAAGAAACTCAGCACCTCAATGCAATTGAGCCAAGACTAACGCAAAGGACCATGGGAAAAAAAATTCTGGGGGGGAAAAAAAAAGACAGCACTGAAAACGACTTCTGACCTTCCCATGCCCCTTCTCTGAGTCCTATGCCACCCGGTAACTCATCACTATAGCGTGAATGAACATAGTTTAAGTTTTACAAGAGAAACAATTTCCAAATGCTAGTGCTCAGCACCGAAGGGTTGTGGCTAACTGACACATTTAGGCATCGCGCAGAAGATGTTAACAGGTATATCCCTCTAGGAAAACAACACGGCAAGGACCTTAAAGCTGTGTTCCTGGATTGGGAACTTATCCTAAGGAAACCATCCAGTGGAATCACAATTATATATGACGAAAGCTATTTATAGTTGCCTTACCTATAACAGTGAAAAAGGGGAGATGCTTTCAATACCCAGCAGCAGGTGAGTAACTTGCTAAGTTCTGGAACATCAATGCAATGGCCTTTCACAGTCACTATAGGAGCCGTGAAGACCACACAGAGGCATGAAGTCAAAGAAAAAAATTTGTACGTGATTATAACTATATGAAAAATATGCACGCACGTGCAGCCACTCTGGAAAATAGACGAGCGACAGCTAATACGTCTGCTCACTCACTATGTTTCAGGTTCTTTAGATTCAGACACTTAACATGCATTTTCTCCTTTGCATCTTGTCGATTTCTTCCAATTTTTTTCTTTCATAATGTAACATCTTTCCAATGAAAATCAAATATAATTTCTTCGTATGTAACCTAAAAATAACAACAATAATAAACACTCACTGGACACTTACTATGTGCCAGGCACGGTTCTAAGCATTTTTCAGCACCTCATGAGGTAGGTACTATTTAACGATGAGGAAACTGAGGCCCAGAAGCTAAGTAACTCACCGAAGACCAGCAAGCTAGGAAGACCAGCAAGGATTCCATGCTGTTAACCACTACGTAATTATGGGGAAAACATTTCAACACTACCGTACTCAGAATGGGAAAATGGGGTGTCCCGGTCAGTTGGCTACCCCACTTAGCTAGGACGAGCTCAGTTATGTCTGGTTCTGCAATGGTTGTTTTCAAAGAAATTCCACACCACGAAAAGCCCCTGTGACGCGGGCCAGCAAAACCGGGGCCGCTTGCAGACAAGCGAGCGGCCAGTCTGACAGCCACTGGTTCACAGCCCACAGGGGCACCTCTGAGGTCCTCTGCCACGTGATCCCTTCAATGGAGACAAGGAAACAGGTGGGACTACCCAAACGCACACCGCTAGCTGGGCCTGGGACAGAGCCAGGCCCACAAGCCTCGTCCAGGACCTGGCCCAGCCAGGCTTCCTTCCATGACGCAGTGTATGGTAAGAATTACTAGTATTCATGGAGCGCTTCCTGGATGCTAACGGCTGTCACCCCTTTACACAAATCATCTCTCTGATTCTTGCCACAGTCCTTCGAGGTGGGCGCTGGGATTAATCTCAGGTAGAGACCAGGACACAGGCTTGCAAGTGTGAAGCCGTGTGGGTCGCTCCACTCAGCAGGAAGGTGGGGACCCCGGGGTGGGGGGGGCTGGAGTACAGCACCCAGCCCGCACACTGTGGAGTGAGTACTGCCTGAGAGGCTGATACCAGACATGACGACAGGGCCAAACCAATGGAATAGAGACCAGAAAATGGATGGAGGCACAGGCCCGGCTGCAGCTTTGGCCAGAAAAGCCATGACACTGAGGACGTGGCATGCGGGGTCCGGCGGCCCCAGATGCTTCTTTGCCACCGAGCTTGCAGAGGCAAGTCTGAACACCTGGCCGACAGGGAATCCAAACAATTCTAAATCTGCCCCTGCAGCACAGGAACCAGGGAGCCTGGGGAAATTATGCAAATCCTTGGCTGTAGACCCCCCACCCACCCCAGCCAGCCAGTCTCCTTCCCTGTACTGCAAACCCCACACTTTTATTTTATAGTCAGCTCTTCCACTAGGGAGGTTAATATTGCTGGCTCACAGTCAACTGTGTACAAACATGCAAATCATTAGCATTTCCATTTACTAGGCTGGTATGGCCCGAGCTGCTGGGGTTTCTGAAGGAAGTAACCATTCAATTTACAATTACTGCTGCACTTTTTAATTCCCAAGGAAACTTCTGCCTGTGCTGTAACCCCCAAAGCCAAAACGACCACTGTAAGCAGCCTTCAAATTATTTCTGGGGCGGCCAGAGGGGGTGATAGTCTTCTCAGGTGTCTGGGTCAATGAATCAACTAAATGTTGACTGATGTTGGGTCCTTTTGTGAACCGATCTTTCGCAGTGTGAACAAGCATGAATAAATGTGCTCTCAGTGAATCCAGAATTGCCGTGGGCTAGAGGAAGGGGCACTTACTTCCATCCCCCACATCTCTACCTCAGGCAGAGAAAGGCACAGAGCGAGTACTTCCACGAGGAGACCAAGTGCCCCACACCTGCTGGTGAGGAGCACAGGACCAGGGGACTCCCTGCAGCGCTAGGCGGCTCTGATCCGGCAGCAAGCAGGTCGTTAAGAGCCAAGCCCCGTGCTGCGGGCTGTAGGTGAGCAGTAACACAGCTAAGACGCACGCTCGTCGGGAGGCCCCTGGCGAGAGGGCCGTGAGGGAACGAGGCCATGCGGATGACACACTTCACTGTCCCAGGCGGACGCAGGTTGGGTGCGGAGCTCTGGCAGGCGCGCTCAGACCCCGGCAGCCGCTGCCTGCCTCGTCCTGCTCCCGTGCTAGCTTTGCATGGCAGCCTGCTAGAACTTCACTAAGACAGACGACTCAGATTTATCAATCGTGCAAGTCCCCACTGCTGTCAAAACCAAAAGAAAAGCACTGTTTTTTCCTTAGGGGTTGGCTTCTGAGAGCTGCAAGAAAGACGAGGACTGTGAGAGTCAGAGTATAATGTTGGTCCTCAGACAGGGCACGTCCCGCACTGTTTAAATCATCAGAGACGTTTCTCTGCTGGGTGGAAAACGCTCTTTAGGGGCACAGCAGGCAGAGGGGGTGAGGTTCGTGTTTCTGCCACTTCAGTTTTTCAACTTTCCAGGTGTACGACTTAGCAACCGAAATGTGAGTGACCTAAAGGGCAGACAATGATTCCCTTTACGTTTCCCTTCAGATGGTGTTCTGCGCTTGACCTTCCTAAGCATGACCGGTCTGGCTCAGCCATTGCAGGCGACAGACTTGCTTGGGCAGCAGTCAGGGGCAGCCGGGGCCGTCCCAGCTGCCCGTAGCAAGTGCGTAGAGGACGTGCCCCTGCAGCAGACCCGGACAGCACGCTACCTGCCCTGGAGGCATCAGCCACCCACGTGTGGGGGCGGTCAGGGTGGATCCACTAACCCAGTTCCTACACATGCTCTAACATAGCATTTCCACAGTGTAAACAACCTTTAGAGACAAAGACAGACAAACAGATACACTGTGAGGAACCAAAGGACACTCTTCTACTGCGGGCGCCTGGCAGGGCTTCCACAGGCTCAGGGGTGGGAGGCAAACTGCCGTCCCCGGGTCTCACCTCCGCAAACAAAGCCCTGCACTGGCCAAGGCCTCCTGCTCAGCGCTGGTCCTACAACAGCTCTCATTGAAATCACTGAACACAACCGAATAGAGTAACAAAATAAAACACAAAGCTTTCTTTACTTCTGCCTGTAGTTCCAGCTACTTGCAGTGGAAATTTGAAGCAGTTTGAACCCTTACCTATTCTCTCAAGGAAAACCAGAAACAATCCAAAAGTCAGTAAATATATTAAACTCCTGGTGCAGAGCGGTGCTGTGGGTCAGAACCAGTGCTGTTATGGTGGCTGGAGATGCCATCCCCCGTGGCGCTAAAGCAGCGTCGCATTCCGACTCACCTCTGTCCTGCCCATGTCTGCTAAGACGCATTCCTCCAAGAGGCACTGTACTATGAGGTCCTAAACAGCACCTGGTTTCTATTTATTTTTCAAAAAAAAAAAAAAAGAGTAAAAGTGCATTAGAATACATAACAAACCTCATATAGCCATTACCTGGGTTCTAACCCTTGTTAAACTCATCCTATTTTGCTTCTCTGTATGTCCGCACATGAATGTATTTCCTCATTGACCGGAATCATTTTATTTATTTTGACCTGAATCATTTTAGAGTGAAATTATAGGCAGCATAACCGTTCACTCCTTAATACTTCAGCATGACTATCCAAAAAAGGACATGCTCCTGCATAACTCCTCACCATACCACAGGTAATAAAATACGCAATGGTCCCAAACGCTACCTACTACCCAGCTGATATTCACATTTCCCGAGCTGGCCCGTGTCCTCGCTGTCCTGTTCAGACCAGGATCGGATCAAGGACCACCAAGGGCACCTTTCTCAAAGTAATTTGTTGGACAATGACTGACTGATAGAAAGTCAGAGGGGCTGCCACTGGCCAGTCCATGAGCACCCCCACCTACATTTCCCTTTCAAAAAGAAAGTATTCATGCTGACCACAAAGACACCGACTGTTAACATGTCCATGCATTTCCTTCCAGTTTGTGTTTTCTGTCCACCAACACGCAGCCACACACGGCTGCGACCAGCCTAGCCTGCAACCAGGTCAAGTGCAACCTGCACTTCTTTTGCCAAGTGGAGGTAAAAGAGTCTGACAGTCTGACATGCCTCGTGAGTCTGCCAACTGCTGATGTGCCGGGTTAATAACAGTGAGAAAAGTCAGCTGAGGAACCGGAAGAGCAGGCTGCCCTGGGACACGGTTACAAGGCCCGCAGTTCCCAGAGCGCCGCAGCCCTGCTCTGGGGTCTCGCCGGCCTCCTGCCCCCCAAGCTGACACCAACACAAGCGCGACAGACACGGAGTCTGTGCTAATACCCACTGCTGCTCCACAGCACAAGCGTCCAGGACACAGACACACGAGGCTTTCTACACAAGGCACTTTGAACTCTTTGGAAGAAAAGGGTCTATGTATGTAAAAGCTATTAATGACATTCTGGAAACCAAACTGTCACAAAAGATTCAAACTCCTGGATATCAAACTTTTTATTTGGAATATTTTTTAAAACGAAAAATTTTCAACCAATAGCCACATGTTGCAGTGAATAAAAACCTCAACCTGAACTAAATAAATTCTCAGCCAAGCCACACCACCCTACTGAGATAGAAATCATTCGATTCCTTAGACCTCTCAGTTAATTTTCTTTAAACTATGTTGAAATGCAAGCCTTTCTAATCTGGAAGCTGTGTTTCTCTGAGCACTTTAGCTCTGGTTTTGAGCCAAAATACCCCAACCAAGGCCGCCGCCTCCCTTCCTCCTGGAGAGGAAGCTGAGAGCCTCTTACCTTGTCTCCAGGGGCACAGGTGGCTTCGTCTCAGGGGCTTCTGCTTTTCAACACTGTTGCCCATTCTAAAGCCAGAGGGTCACTGGGCCCGTCGAAGGCCAAGTGTCTCTGCTGAACAGCAACCAAGGACCGCGTCACCAGCTAAAAGGGGATTCATCCCGGGACATCCCAGCCACCGGGCAGCAAGCCCTGCAAACGCTTACAAGAGAAACTTGAATTCTACCCTGAAAGGTCTTTGCCTCCCGCCTTTCAAACTTGTTCAGCTCCAGAGGAGGAAATCAGAAGAAAAGGCTGCCGTCACCCTACCGGTGGGTCTCAGTAATGGTCTATATTAAGCTCTTTCCTCGGCCCTCCTTCCACACAATTACTCATCGGAGGGCAGCCGCCACCAAGAATGAACTGTATTTCCAAACACTTTCAGTACTGCTCTTCCTTGGGGGAGGAGTGGGGAATCAGGTGATCAAAAAGCTGAAAGTTCAAAATGGACCAGTTCTGGGTGTGCTGAGAGAAACACTGTCACAGACTCTAATGTCACACCTTCTCTTTAAGGTTCTCACTCTCAGACCCGTGTGCATCAGAAAAGAGTTCCCTCCAAGAACACACACTGATGTCATTGTTAGTACTGTTGTTTCCCAGGGAAAACAAGCAAACATCACAATGCAAGCTAAACCTCAGTTTCCAAAGGCGAAGGGACAAGAGGACAAACACAGCTAAGGGTTTATAACCTCAAGCTCCAATCTTCCACTCCAGCTGGAAAATAAATAACTTTTGTGGAGAAAGTGGCGTACCACCTAAACTGTGAACAACAGGTTTCCTGGGACAAAAGAAGGGTGTGAAATCATACACCTTTTAGTAAAAAGGAAGAAAATGTCAAGGTAGATGGAAAGCTGTCCTTGACTTCCATCCCTGAGTGTGAGGTCAGAAAAGCCCGTAGAGAATGCCCCAGAGGCCCAACCACCTGGTTCAAGTCCCAGCTCTGCCACTTGCTTTACCAACTGAACACAGGAGTCTCAGTTTCCTCATCTGTCAAATGGGCATAATTCAGGCCCAGCTCCTCAGCTGTAATGAGGATCAAATAAAAGAAAACGTTTATGGAAGTGCTTACATGCTGCCCGACGCTTAGGAATCCTTTGGTAAACATTTACCGTCAAAACTTTTATAATCTTAGACTGTGGAACTGTATTAGCTCAGAAAGCCGATTTCTGGCTTCAGTCAATCTAGCCAAAGGCACACAAAGGGAATTCCGTTCTATTGGGGTCCGATGGTACAATATAGGAACAAATTCTAGAACTAGAGTAAAATTTGAAGACAATATTCCCCAAAGACCCACAGAGAGACTGGCTTGAAGCGACACGACTGCTCAGCGTGCTGTCACACGTGCCAGGCCCACAGCCATCACGGGACCTGCCCTGCTTGTCCTGAGGAGAGAGAAATAATCTTGCTGGGGCCTGAAAATGAACGAGGCCAAATCCAAATCTCCGCATGCACTTAAGGCCTCACCTTTTGATTTACAATAACACAGAAACCACATTTACAAAGACAGAGCCCAGATTCCTAACTTGGGGAAGCAGAGCACATGTCTATTTCACTCCTCCGGTGAAGGGGCAGGAAAGCCAGCAGATGCGTGAGGGCCACTGCCAGCCCCCCCCTCCCTCACCGCAGTGCCGAGCTCTTAAATCCAACTGCAACCACGAACAGCAAAGATCAAAGGCCTAAAGCCCCACCACACCAGAGGGGGCCACAGAAACATAACAGCTGGTACAACGTCCAATTTCAACTCAGCGCCCCCCATCCACAAGCACCCACCCTTTGGATACAGTCAGAAGATACTTCAGTCTCCTTCTAAGCACTATAACAATTTTCCTTCAGCAAGTTTCCCACGCCAGATATGACATCCCATCTCATTTCTTCCATAAGACACAAAGTTCAGTATATTTGCAAAAGCACAATAGATCAGAAAGCCTCTACTTACAAACCTGCATCTTAACGGCTCCTTTCACCTAAAGAAAGTTCTAACTTAGGAACACTTGGCAATGACTTACCAAATGCTCGGCACAGACGCCGCCCAGGGCTAGCAGAATACCGGCACACAGTAGGTGCTTAATAACTCTCTGCTGAACAAACAAATGGGTGGATAAATGAGAATTCTCTCTCTCTCTCTCTGTCTCTCTCTCTGTCTCTGTCACACACACACACACACACACACAGACACTCAGTTACCCTGACCCCCTAGAATGCGTTAACCAGACTTTTTAATTCATAAATAAACTCTCCTCTCGGCAAGAGCCAGGCATTGGTCTGCGGAGCCCTGTTTCATCCCCCTCCCCAGCCCTCAGCTCAGGCTGTTCCGCGGCCTTGGAGGCTCACCTGTACCTTTTTCCCCCATTAGCCTGTAAAGCCCCTGAGGTCAGGAACCATGTTTGGGTCAGCGCCTCATAGGCCCGGGCACACACAGCTGGGGAAGCGGGGTTCCGGGCCAGGCCTGCCATTTCTTAGCTGGGGGCGCCCACATTCCTAACTGTTTCCATGAGAAAATGCATCCCAGCTAATTTACCAATGAACCTTCCAAACAAAGGAGAAATTTCCTTGAGAGAACAGCTTTGAAAGGAGGACCCCATGGTCCAGCCGCTTCTCAGGCGATCCTGGCCTCCCAAAATGATTCAAATGTGTACTGGTTGGGGGTGAGGAAGACCCACAGAACAGCCTGTTCTGAAGAAAGCCTCACCGATTCCCAGTGTGGAAAATGTCTTTCAGAGTCATCCCCAAAGGTGAACACGCTCACAGTCCCCAGGGGGCAGGGAGACCCTGGGACAACGCTCTCACGACTGATACAATGCACGCCCGTGTCCCCCACAGATGCTTCCAGGATGCTGTGACATGTGTACTACTTTCAATCAGCCTGTATTTGACCGCGATGTCACGTTCCCCCTGGAGGCATCACTGTCACAAGCCCCAAATGACGAACTCACAGAACGGTGGTGGGGCCTCAGGAGACAGACGGGCACGGTCGCCTTCTCCAGCAACCCCGCCCCCTTGCACGGATGGCATGGGGGCGTCAAGGCCACAACACACTTAGAATTCTTCTCCTCGGCTAGGAATCTGCGAGCCGCTTGCTCGTGACCAGAGGACGTAGGAGAGCAGTGGGAAGGTGCTGGCTTTCAAGGGCGGCTACCCTGGGTGGAATCTCCATGCGGCACGTCCCAGCAGGGCACCTTTGGGACAGGAGCTGAACTTCCGGGACCTGACTTTTGCACCTGGGTAAAACGTGCACTGCTCTGCCTCCTACTTCACAGGGCAGTTTAAAGGTTAATTGTGATGTTTAAAAAGCGCTCTCACACAGCAGATACTGGTAAAAGCATAGCTACTGTTGCTATTTATTATTATTTCATTATATATGAACATCCAATGGTAGATACAATAAAGAAAAATCTTTACCCTTGCAAGGGATTTCCCCCCCCACATCACAGTAAGAGCCACTGCAACGTTCCGGCAAATAGCTCATTCCCTCCGTGCAGATAAAACACAATTGCACTTGCAGCGCGGTAATACTTTGACTGTGGAAAGTGATGTATAGCGGGGGTAACACTGTGGCTGCCGACGTCTGGAACATTTTACGGAGAGCCCTCTCCTCCACGCAAGACACTGCTGGCTTCACCAGAAACTGAGTCAGGGAACCCTGCGAGGCGCAGCTCACTTCTTGGGGCAGATTAAGACAGAAATGAGGGCTCAGATCCCCGTAATGTGTCCGCAGCCCCCAGAGGGCTCTCCGGCCGTGCCCAGTAGCTGACACAGGCTCTGTGCGTGGAATTTGTCTGCTGGGAGGAAAGTCTGATGTTGGTCACTTCCCCTCCAGAGAAAAGCACAACAATACGAGGAAGCGCCAAGCACTGTGGGAATGTTCCAAGTGGGAGCTCCAGCCCAGTCCAGAACATAAACAAAGGAGAACCAGCCTGGAGGTCAGGCCCAGCAGAGCAGAGGCAGAAAGTCGGGGCCAGTCTTCTGACACTGAAAAGACCCTGCTTTGAAGTGACTTCCCTGGCCAGCCCCGGAGGAAATCATCGAAGGCAAAGGCACCTCTCCCACAGTGAGCGTGTCACAGGAAGCACAGACGGGGCTTCTCTAGGACACACTCACAGACGCACTTATGAGTCTCGGAATGTCACGGCTGCGGCAAGTACGATTTAAACACGCACAAGAATCACTCAGTTACCCCCGTGATCAGGCGAGGGGAGCACGTCTAGCAGGGTGACCTCATCTAATCTGGGGGTCAGGCAAGGGTGAGGCTCGAGGGACGCTGACCAAGGAGGTGACCAAGCGAAGGGGTGAAGAGCATTCTGGGCGGGAGCAGCATGTGCAAAGGCCCTGCGTAGCTGGACATCCGTGAATGGGGGCGGTGGGGCCGACGGGGGCAGGGCCTGGAGGCCAGGCCTCGTCTCATGGGCATCGGGGGCTCCTCCCGCACTGGCCAAACCGCGTGTGTTCGTTCTTCCAAGAAGTCCGTGGCGTTTGATCCAAGTTTCAAAGAGTTCCGAAAGGTTAAGAACCACAGAGGCTAGTCCAACCCTCTCGCTCTGAAATGAGGAAACTGAAGCCCAGGGAGGGAAAGACATCTCCCCAAGGCTCCACACAGGCCAGAGAACCCACACACTGACTCCCGGTCTGGTGTTTTTCCACAGCTCGTTTTCCTCTGGCAGGGGTGTGTCAACAACAACAACGAGCTCCTCCTCCCTGAATATTGACACTGTGGCCCAAACAAGGCAGCTCTGTTTCCCTGGCCAGGTAGGCCCAGAAGGGACACTCCACAGAAACAACTGTGAGGTCAGCCAGTCAGTCTTTCTTGGGGTCTAACCTCACCTGCACCTTATGGGGCTCAGATAAACCAGCCCCTCAAATTCCAAGGCAGCCCCATGAGACAGTGTCTGGGTTTTTGGGGACTAGAGGCCAAGGCTGGTCCCCTCACTAAAGGAAGGCCACACCAGGCAGAGCCCTCGCTGCTAAGTCAGCATGCAGCCTTCTGAAGAAGCTATTTATTTGTTGTTCTTTTCAAAGTCAGCCCTGGCCAAGACCTAAATCTAGCCTGCAGACATGAGAGGGAGAAAGCCCGTGCCTCTAATTTTATCAATTCCACCTGGAATTGAGAGACAGGAACTATTTTTTTTAAGTGAACAAAAATAGTGATTTTCTCCTCTGCCACATATTTCATGATATTCAGATTCCTCGCGGGAATGTCTAAATATGTGTGGCAAACACTTAAACTTTTGATGCTTCCTGGAAGACCTACAGGGGGACGGCTCCAGTGCCGGGACCAGCATTCGAGGCCTTTGGGAGTCTAGCCCCCCAAGCGACCTTTCCCACCTTCCCTCCCCACATTCCCCACTCAGGGGCCTTTTCTTGGGCCAGACTCGATACCATGCCCAAGCCCACTCCTGCCTGCCTGCCTGCCTGCATCTCACCTCCCTCCTCTCCAGCTAAGCAACGGTCCAGCAGACTCTATGGGCAACCATCAAGGGGCCCCGCAATCTCTACTCTGCTGGGGCCACGACAGTGTCCGAAGAGTAGGCCCTTGCTGGGGAAAGGCTCCCACCCCTCGCACCCACCCCCAGCGCCTCCAGGATGTTGCCTCCTGCGCTTTACAGCTCCTACCCTCCAGAGACCCTCACCCAACCTGACTAAGCAACTGACGAATTATGGCCTCTAACTAGCTGTGCTGTCCGAGCTTCCTAGGACGCACACCCCTCTCCGTTAGGAGGCTGAGCCCACAGCCAATGTGTGCTTTCATCCACGCACAGTGAGCTCCAACGCTGTGCCAGGTCCCCTTCCGGGCTCTGGTGAAACAGCAGCTGACAAGGAGCTTACTGCCTAATAAGGGTGAAGATCATATAAAAGGAGCAAGTAAACACCGAGTTAAAAACAAAACAAAAGGCTGGGGCTAGGGGACAGTGTGGAGAGAAAAGTGCTGCCAGTGCTACTTGGGGCCATGGTTAGAGACGGCCTCCCTGGGGTGCCGTGTGAAGAGAGACCCGAAAGGAGTCAGGGGGCTACACGCACCCAGAACAGCTCGTCCCCACGTAGGACCTAAGGGCTCCCCACACGTGAACTCACGACCCTACACCGCTCCGTTCTGTCAATGAGAAAACTGATTTTTAAGAGCAGGAGGGGTGAGCGACTTCCCCACGGTCACACACACCAGTAAGCAGCGGGAAGGGGCCTAGCTGAACCCAGGCTCCTGACGACGGCTCTCAGAGACGTACTGCTACAGCACCCGGGGAATGACCGTTCCAGGTAGAGGGAAGGCAGGGGTGCCCCTGAATATTCCAAGGACACCTGGAGGAGAAGCTCAAAAGCCCGTGTGGCTGACAGACAGCAGCCGGGGACAGTGGTAAGAACGAGGCAGGGTCAGAGTACAGGGTGCCTGCCACAGGCCACGGGGAAGACTGGATTTTATTCCCCATGTAACGGAAAACCACTTGGATGATTTTGAACAGGTCTAATTTGATCTAATTCACACACTGGGGGTTGAATGAAGACTACGCAATTTTGAGGCAAGAATGAAAACCAAGAAGCCAGCAAGGAGGGTACCGTGAGGTCCGGGGACGATGGCAGTGGCCTGGAGGAAGTGTCAGCAGAGGCACTGACAGTGATCGAAGTCCGGCTATATCTGAGGACTTACTGATGGATCGGATGTGGGCTGTGAGAGCAGTCGGGGGTGATTCCAGGGTTTCCGAGCCTGAACATCTAGGTCAAAACGGCATTATTTTCGGTGATGCGGAGCCAGGCAGGCAGGGGCGAGGGGGAGAACCACGGCACGTGTGAACGCTCACGACCTCACGTGGAGGTGTGCGTGGGCAGTCCTTGGCGCCGGGGCGAGTTCAGGGCCTTACTACACATCTGGGGATGGCCAGTATTTAGACGGCATTTCAAGACAAGGGACTAGACCACCTAGGAAGAGATCAGAGGACTCAGCCGTAGGACGTCCCAACGTTGAGAGAGTTTGGAAGAGAGAGAGGATGCAGAAAAGGCGGGCTGAGGTGGATGTGTCCACACATTACGAGAACACTCACACGTGAGGACAATTCAGAAGATGCTTGTAAACATTTACCACCATGTTTTCAAAGTACTAAAGTGAATACTGTACAACTTGAAACAATTTAAATTTTAGACTTTGGTCTTCAAGTTCTAAATGCTAAGTTTTAAAATGTCCTGCTAGAGGCCGGCCCGGTGGCTCAGGCAGTTGGAGCTCCATGCTCCTAACTCCTAAGGCTGCCAGTTCGATTCCCACATGGGCCAGTGGGCTCTCAACCACAAGGTTGCCGGTTCGACTCCCGCAAGGGATGGTGGTCTCCGCCCCCTGCAACTAAGATTGAACACGGCACCTTGAGCTGAGCTGCCTCCCGGATGGCTCAGAGGGTTGGAGCGTGTCTTCTCAACCACAAGGTTGCTGGTTTGACTCCTGCAAGGGATGGTGGGCTGTGCCCCCTGCAACTAACAACAGCAACTGGACTGGGAGCTGAGCTGCGCCCTCCACAACTAAGACTGAAAGGACAACAACTTGACTTGGAAAAAAGGCCTGGAAGTACACACTGTTCCCCAATAAAGTCCTATTCCCCTTCCTGAGGAAAAATCTAAAAAAAAAAAAAAAGTTAAAAAAAAAAAATAAAACGTCCTGCTAATCGTGATGGCTGATACATCAACCTAATTAATTAGCTAATATCCCAAGGCACAATATGCATTTAGTTTCCGCTTCATCAGAGAGTTTTCTCCACAACTGCTCCTCTTCCGGCCGCCTTCCTGTCCGAGCTAATTAAGCAGGCCGCTGCCTCCCCTCATCTGGATCATGCTGCTCCCACGAGCACTGGCAGCAGAAGTGACAACACCGTCCTTCTCTTCTCACTCCCGTGGGCTTGTTTTCACATCGTCTTTAGTCTGAGGGCCACTGAACCACTTCAGGAGGGTTTGCTTCAGTTCTGGGGAGCGGCTTCAGCCCAGCTCCCCCACACGCCAGCTTTGCCACTCACATGAACCCTCTGGGCCTACTCTTGTCCTTGTCACATGAGGCCACTGTCACCTGGGTGCGGTGCTGATGAGCCTCAGTCTGAGCAGCAGGGCTGCTGGCTGCAGGGCACGAAGCTGTGTTTACACCCTCCCTGCTACCACCCCTCCTCCCGCTCCGCCCCTCCAAGGGCTACTTTGTAGGGCAAGCCCTAGGCTCCGCTGCACACGTTACCCCCCCCCACTCGCCCACCCCACCTGTAGCAGCGGCACCTGGGAACTTGTTGGAAATGCCAATTCTCAGCCCAAGCCCAGACTCCTGAGTCAGAAGCGGGTGCCAAGCTTGAGACCCACTGGAGAAGGCGGGCGGCATCTGGGCTACCCAGCAGGTCCTCAGGACACGGGCCACCTGGCCCCAGATGACCCTGCCATCAATCCTGCTAACACAACAGGCTGCAAGTTACCAATCTGTCATACACACAAAGCTCCCTAACCTGTCTTTCCGGCTGTTTTCTCTAAACATCAACTATATCCCTTGAATAAAAAAGAAACTTCTTACAAAAATTCGACCCTCATCCACACTTTTTTCTATAGCAACAAGAAAAACAAAATCTCTGTCCCATTTAACCCAGACTAGAGTTCCTATATAATTAATTGTTTTTCCAACTTTCTCTATAAGACGTGACACAAACACTCATCTCCTTTCCAGCCATTTCAAGGAAAATGAATTTAAGATCAGGTTAATTTCTATGCTAAGGAAAACAACGTTTGATCCTAAGGAAAAACTTGGTTGTTGTATGTATGTTTATTGTTGTTTAAACCAAACTGTCCCAGATTTTGATGCTTCCATGAGCTGAGTGAGCAGAGCACACAGAGTGGCAGATGCCCACAGGGGAATGGGACCAAACCCACACTCGGGGCCCCCTGCGGCCTCTGTGGGCTGGGCCTGCGCTGGGCAGGCCGCACAGTCCTGAGTTAGCTCTCCCGGCAAAGCGAGACTCTCACCAACATGAATTTGTGGAACTCGGTAGTTGTACACGATCCCTCCCTCGGTGTTTTCTCATCCAAACCAAGGCACTTGTGAGAGTGACGGGCAGGGAGCTATTAGCAATGATGCCACGCCTGCAGGAGAAAGCTGGGCTGCGTGATTATCACCCCACCTGTCAGTCTATGTATGAACAGTGGTCCTCAAAATAATTCTCCTCTGGGGTCCAGACATGCAGCTGAGGCTAGCACAGAGCTCCGTTAGAAGCCAAACTCCAGAGTCGGGCTCTACAATACAATCAAAGGCCGGGCCCCGCTTGGGGGAGACAGCTCAGGCACATCGCAGCGAGCACCACGAGAGCAGGAGCATTGGCTCATTGGTCCCCATGTCCCCAGCACCTCCCGCCGCCAACCGCACACAGCAGGTGCTCAAGAAACCAGCTGGAAGAATGAATCCACGTTTCATACTGTAGTCCCTGATGCTAAGATGCATACTTCTTCAGTTTAACTTCTGGAAGCAGTGTATATCCACCTTGCTAATGTATTCCATTTTCTTTGTTTCCTGAGAAGTATTAAATCAATAACATGTCTTACATGTGTGGGTGCCATGGTATCAAAAAAACAAAACAAAACAAAACAAAACAGTAACCGCCTACCATCCCAGATTCATAGAGGGGTGGTAATGACACTCCCGGGACAATCTCGACCAGGCAGGGCCGTCTGCTCGCTCGGCCTGTAAATCTTGAGAGAAAGCCTTGATCTTGCTTCTCCAGAGATCAACCTCTCCGCCCCTCCCCCATGTCAATGATACCTTCTCATGAACGTGGCCATAGCCTGGAACCCTGCCAAGCAGTGCTGGAGTAAATGCCACCTGTGACGTCAGCTCTGAGTGAGTGCTGACGGTGGGGTCTAGGCAGTCTCCCCCGGAAGCCCAAGGACTCACAGTCTTCATTAACAGCTGCCACGCACCAAGCACCCCCTCGGTGCCAAGCTGCAGCACTCCTGGCACTGATCTCTGGAGACGGATACAGGCCGGAAGCAAAGGCTGCCAGAGGGCAGCGCTGGGCAGTCCCCTCTGTGAGGGTCCTTGACGGGGCCCAGCACAGCCGAGAAGCTGGGGTCCAAGGTCAATTCGGTGGATTTGGGATCCACCCTGCTTAAAGCTTCCTGCCCCACAGCAGCCAATAGGCGCCCTCGAGGGACGTGCTTAATGACAAGAGTGACTTCATTCAAGGAGGCGCTAAGTATGGTGTCCCATCATCACACTTGTGACCCATCTGCAGCGCCCCCAGCATAATTAACTAAACCAGAGGTCATTTTACCACAAGCATCAGTGCCCGGTAATAGCTGCCATGTGCCATTATGTTCTTACTGTTTTAATATACGAGTAGTTTATTGTATTAAGATATGTAAGATTAAATGATTATGTAAATATTGAAAAATGTTATCCATGGTACATTTTTACAAATCGCGGTAAAATACACATAACATAACATTTACCATGTTAACCATTTTCAGTGCACAGTTCAGTGGTAGTAAGTACCTCCAGACTGTTGTGTTACTGTCACTGCCATCCAACCACAGAACTCTCCGTCTTGCAAAACGGAACTTAAACATTAATTAAACGTTAAACAATGATTCCCCATTCTCCCTTCCCTCAGCCCCTGGCAAGCGCCACGCTACTTACTTCTGTCCCCGTGGTTTTGATTACTCTTAGGTATCTCATGCCAGAGCAGTGCCGTGTTTGTCCTTGGGTGGCTGGCATATTTCACTTGTGATAATGTCCTCGAGGTCCCCCCAGGCTGTGGCAGGTGGCAGGCTTTCCTTCCTTCCTAAGGCTGGAGAACACTCATTGTACTCGTGTGTACGGACCACAATTTCTCTACCCATCACCATCGATGGACACCTGGGTTGCTTCCACTTTCTGGCCACTGTGACTAATGCTGCCATGAACTTGAGTGCACAAATAAATATCTGTTTGAGTCCCTGCTTTCATTTCTTTTTGGTGTGTACTCAGAAGTAGAATTGCTGCATCATGTGGTAGATCTGTTTTTAATTTTCTGAGGAACCGCCATACCGTTTTCCATAGTGGCGGCACCATTTTCCATTCCTACCAACAGTGCACAAGGGCTCCAATTTCTACCCGTCCTCTCTAACACTTGTCATTTTCTGTGTGTGTGTTTAAGTAGCCACCAATGGGTGTGAGGCAGGATCTCCCTGTGGTTCTGATTTGCATTTCCCTAACGACTACTGATGTTGGGCATTGTTTCATGTGTTTATTGGCCATTTGTGTGTCTTCTCTGGAGATGTCTAGTCAAGTTTTTACGCTGGGCTGTTTTTGTTGGTCAAATGCCATCTTTATCCATTTCCAAGAAACAGCGCTAGTTAACCAAGGTCAAATTCTATGCAGATAAACGTGATTATGTCCACATAGTGAAATACCACTCAGCTATGAAAAGGAACAAACTGCCAATAGGAAAACAACAACTTCGTGGATCTCAGGGGCAGCGTCCTGAGAAAAAGAGGCCCATTTCCACAAGTTGCACACTCTATGACATTCTGGAAAAGGCAAAACTATAGGAATGGAAAACAGATTAATGCTTGCCAGGAGCCAGGGGTGGGGAAAGGGTCTGACTACCAAGGGATAGCAAGTTTTTTCCCCCCTGGGGTGATGGACTTGGTCTCAGTCCTGACTGTGGTAGTGGTTACACAAATCTACAGCTGAGTTAAAATTCAGAGAACTGTACAGCCAAAAAAGGGTCAGTTTTACTGTAGGTACGTTTTTAAAGATTCCCATGCAGAAGGGGAAAGGCTTCTCCTTGGATTCACACAGGCACTATGCTAAGCAGTTGATAAACATCGTCTCATAAAATCCTTATAAAGCTCCAGGAATGTATAATTATTGGCTGTCACTTGAACCCAAGTCTAAATGAATCAGGAGAAACTAAATCCTGATCATTTCAGATACCTAAGATTCCATCTGAGCTTTCCAAGACGTGGGGTGCTTGCAAATTATTATTTATCACACAGTAGCAGGAATTCAGAGTTGGTAGAACCATAGAGACACATAAATGCATCTTTCTCCCTGGGGACAGAGTCCCAGGAGCTTCCAGCAGATCCTACGAAGCCCTCAGGCTCTTGAAAGCGCTCAGGAACACTGCTCCAGGTTCCAGGCCCAGGGAGGGACGGGGCACGGCCTCAGAGGACACAGTGGGTCTGGGGCGGTGCCAGACACTCGAGCCAGCTCGCTCTCCATCGCCCAAAGGTGCCACAGTTCCGAGCGTTCTTGGCGACAGACTCACATGTGCCCCAGGGTGAGCTCAGTCCAGGGCACTGCACCCCCCAAGCTGGGACCATGGAACTTTGGACTCGGCCACACGGGGCTGAAACGCAGTCTGGCTCCCAGGCCCAATTCCCATCTCGGTCAAATCTGAAAAGTGCACTCTACAACCTTGCACGTTTAGGGTAATTAATAGAGACAGCTCCTCGCGAGCAGGGGAAAAAAAAGGATAGATCATGCAAGAAAGAAAGCATGCTTTTGATCTGCGCTTTTGGTTTTCTGATGAGCTCAGAGAATATTTGTAAGGTGCTGTGGACAAGCTGAGGCAGAAGCACAAATTAGTGTTGTTATGCTAATTAAGTGAGAGGTTCTGTAGCTCCAGGACCAAATGATTAAAGGAAATGAAAAAGGTTGACTGGGCTTTGGTCTCTGTGTAAACAGCCCTGTGTTTTGAGCTACTCTGTTTCCCCGAAAATAAGACCTAGCCGGACAATCAGCTCTACTGCGTCTTTTGCAGCAAAAATTAATATGAGACCCGGTCTTATTTTACTATAAGATCGGGTTTCATATAACATAAGACCAGGGTCTCATATTAATTTTTGCTCCAAAAGGCGCATTACAGCTCAGCTGACTCTCCAGCTAGGTCTTATTTTCGGGGAAACACGGTAGCTGCACTGACAAACTTGCAGAGACTACACACATTTACTTTCAAACAGCAGAGAAGCCCATGAGAGCACAGGTTAAGGAAGATTCAGAACAATGCGTTAGGGTTTCTGAATTTATCTTAACATTAATCATGGGGGGAAAATAAAGGGTCTAAAATCACCCCACTTGTGGCGTCCCACACACTTTGTAAGCTACTTATACGCGAGGACCTTGAATGGCTGCTGGTTTGTTAAGTGTCCCAGGGCAAAAGCCGCGTACTGTGGTCATTTCACCTTCAGTGCTGAACAAAGACGGCGCACTAATCCTGAGAGGCACCTCTGCAAAGAGGAACTGAGGCGGTATCTCTTGGGATGGAGCAAAAATACACCTGTCAGCGACCAGCTCTGCTCTGGCTCTGAGACATGCCGCCACCATGAGCACAGGCCATTGCCTTCAGACAGACTTAAAAAGAATATTTCAGGACTGTCCTCCCGCTACCTCCACACGCTGGGGCCACATGTGCAGCTGAAATGAAATGCCATTCTCTTCCCATAAATGATCTCTGTGGAGGTTCACTATTTAGTTGCAAAAATCCATTCCCTGGAATTCCACTTTCTCAAATGTAAGAGAGAGAGACCTGAAAGGAAATACAGTTGACCCTTGAACAACACAGGGGTTAGGGGCATGGACTCCCCACCCTGTATAATCGAAAATCCGAGCGTAACAGTATACTGACTGCAAAAACTTAACTACTAATAGCCGACTGCTGACCAGAAGCATCGCCAATAACATGAAGTCAATTAACACACATTTTGAATGTTATATGTACTCTACACTGTATTCTTACAATAAAGTAAGCTAGAGAAAAGGCTATTAGGAAAATCATAAGAGAAAATACAGTGACAGTACAGTCATGTGACGCCTCATGACATTTCGGTCAATGACAAACCGCACAGACAACGCTGGTGTCCCACACAGCCTGGGTGTGTAGTGCTCCAGACCAGCTAGGTTTGCGAAAGCACACTCTGTGATGGTTGCACGACGACAAAATCACCTAACAACACATCCCTCACACATCTCCATCTTTAGGTGGCGCATGACTACATTTATTGAAAAAAATCCTGCAAAAAGAAAAATCTGCATATATGACATGGTATGATAAAAAAAATACGGTGAATATTTAAATTAAAAACTTTATTACAGTAAAATACACACTGCCATTATTCCCCCTCAAAATACTCCCCCCCCCACTTCGAACACATTTATCCTATTGTTTGTGCCACTTTTGGTAGCAGTTCTGGAAGTCCTCTTTCGTGAGTGTCTTCAGTTGCGCTGTTGTGGCTGCCTCGATGTCCTGAATCATTTTGACTTTGGGGAGGAGCCAGAGGTCGCCCGGTGCCAGATCTGGTGAATAAGGTGGATGAGGACACACTGTAATGTTTGTATCTGACAGAAATTGCTGTACCAGAAGTGAAGTGTCACACGGAGCGTTGTCATGATGGAGGATGAAGTAAAACGCTCACGAAAGAGGATTTCCAGAGCTGCTTCAGAAAGTGGCAAGAACGATGGGGTAAGTGTGTTTGAAGTGGGGGGGGGGAGTATTTTGAGTGGGATAATGGCAATGTGTAATTGCTGTAATAACATTTTTTAAACATTCACCGTATTTTTCGATCACACCCCGTAAGTGGACCTGTGCAGTACAAACCTGCATTGTTCAAGGGTCAACTGTACCTCCATAACCAGAGACCTCCCATTCTGTAAGTGCTGAGGTCTGAATTTCACTTACCATATGTCCATTTTTAAAGAAATGGTGACTTCAGAGCAGCAAGGGACATTCGGTAGGAACAAACGCTAAGTTCACCGAGTCTTACGTTTCCAGATGCTTCCTGTGCATGTCTCCTCAAATCCTCCCAGCACCACGGGGCAGGCACTGTTAGGATTGTCTTCATTTTACACATAAGGAACTGAGGCTTCGACAGGCAAAGCGACTTGCCCAACAGTCCACACTGTTCCACGGACCACTGGGATCCAAACGCACAGCTCTGGGACTCGGCAGCCCACACTCTCAGTCCCCACCCAGGGCCCCCAGGCAGGTCTCCTGCCCTCCAGCCTGCGCTCAAGCTGCCTCCAACGTGGATGAGCTTCAAGGAAAGTACGAAAGCCTAGATCAAAGTCTCCTGCACACAGAACAGGCGGTGGCCAGACTGTCAACTCCCTAAGGGCACAGATGCCTTTCATCTTCTCAGCACCCTCCACCGCCCTGGCAGGCTGCTTGGCACTCAGCACGCTCGCAGCCAATGTTGTGTGAATGGACAGACGAGTGGGTGGGTAGGTGGGTGCGTGGAGCTATTTTAACTAAGGGCCACTTTCCACTGTTCACATCCAAAGCGGGTTCCTATACAATCTTTTCAGCAAATGCACTTTTTAGGCCGCCGCTGCAACTGAGAAACCAGAGGTGCTTCATAAATCATAACTCTATGGACAGACTGTGGAGTCATCTTAACGGTGGTGCAGAGGCTGGAAAGCCCCAGGGGAAGGCCAGCACAGGCTCCAACCAGACAATGAGGGGGCCTCCAGCCAGCTCGGTAGTGGACCAGCACCAGCCCAGGACTGTCCTGGGGACCAGGGGACGCACACCGAGGAGGCAGAGGGAATCCGAGTTCCCCGACTCGCTCTATTTCTCACTCGGCCCATGACCTTCCCCTCCTGCTGCCTCCCTTTCCTCCGCTGTCAGACGGGCACAATACCTGCCACTTCTCTTATACGAATAGAGCTAATTAACTCACACAGGTGTCTGCAGGCAAAGCTCCCAGCACAGGGCCTGGCACGTAGGAAGCACTCAACAACCGTTAGCTGTCACCCTCCTCACTGGGAAAAAATGCTGCGCCATTCCAGCACCTTACGCTAACCAAACAAAAGAACAAAACCTAAAACAGCAGCAAAAGCCCTCATGTCTGTACGTATTCTGAAAGCTCTGAAGGACTGGGTAAGTTTTATTGTGATGATGAATAGTTCAGTGCCAAGCAACACGAGTGCCATGAAAAAACAACAGAACATCCCAGTGCAGCCCGACTGCCCCTTGTACACCGCAGACGACACGCACACAGAATCGGTGTTAGAAAGGGCTCTGGGATGGGTCTGTCACATGTCAGAATACAACAGAGGCACCAGAGGCCCAGAAAGATCAAGCAATGTGCCCAAGGTCACCCAGCAGGAAGCAGGCGTCGTGGCCCTCCAGGGAGCTGCAGCCAGGCGGCCGGGAGGCATCCCCGCCAGGGGTATCAAGGGGCGCTTTTCGTGTAGCAGCCGCCTCCCATGGTAGAGGGGTCCTCGGAAATGTGGAGGCTCATTTTTACCCAAGTGGAACGAGCCACTGAAAACATGGATAAGTGAGAAGTGATGACAGGGCTTTAGCCCTAGCTTGGCCCCACTGGGAATACGACCACAGGCCAATCTCTACTGGTCGGGGCCTCAGGGTCCCACACACAGAAGAGGGGCTCCGTGTCCCAGTCTCCTCCTCTGAGAATGAGAACCTCCTGCTGCGAGGGCTGCGAGGCCACGCACAGAAAACACCCAGGACAGAGCCTGGTACCGGCCCGCGGCAAGCGCCGACGGAAAGTCAGCCATGACTAGTATGTGTATTTTTCACTGAAAGGAAAGGGGGGTGGCTTTAAGAGAAGCCTATTCCATGGCCCAGGCACAATCATCCATCTATTTAGTCACAACCAGTCACTCGAAGGAGAGAGGGCCATGTGATTACCCATTACGAGCAAATAAATACAACCACTGTTTCCAACGAGAGGTTGTTTGGTTTTTGTGTTGTTTGTTTGCTTGTTTGGGGTCCGCTAAGTGCCTATTCTGAGCCATCGCATTCCGCTGGACTTCCGCCGCCCTCCTTCTCCCAGGCTGCCAGAACCACTGTCCTGCTCAGGGACACCGTGAGCTGCCACCACTGTGAACAGGGCGTCTGGGAGCCCCGACGTCAAGTCCACACCAAGGGCATTAACTTTTGAAGAGCTACGAGCACATGCCTGAGCTACGCCCCTTTGTCCCCAGCCCCAGGAAGCGCCACACGTCATCCTACGCTTGGCAGCTCCATTTCTTCTGTGCTTTAAAGGCAGGACAAAATTGGATTTGCAGTAAAACGAGTGTGGTGCCAGCAAGCCAGTGAAAAGCAAGAAGGCTCTGCTGGGAAAGGAAGGTGTAGGCTGTGAGGAAACGGTGACGGCGCTTTAAGGGGACGCAGACCAGACTGCAGGTCAGGACTCAGGCTCATAGAACGAGCATCCACCTTCCAAATGACAGACTGGAAGAAAAAAGTGGGGACACAGAGGAGCTGGGACCAACAAGTCCCAGGTTTCTAATCCATGAGGTACGTCTCCTCACTGCCTCTTCGCTCGCAAAGGAGGAGGAGCTGCCTGAGCCCTTGACAAAGAAGAAAGGGGGGACCAGAAGAACCCCAACAGCCCCCCTCTCGCAGCCCCTCAGAGACAGCGTGTGCTGTACAGTCATTCCATCAACAGAGAGCAGGTGGAACAGGGATCCTGTCCCACCGTAAGTGACACTCAGAGGCCAACTGAGAAAAGTAACAGGGAGAGGCGAGGGCTAACTTACAACTGTTCGATACAAATGCGCGTCCAAGAGGGCTTCAGCCCTGCACCCCTCCCCCCACGCCGGATTTACACAGTCGGGGAAGGTGCGCCGCCCACAGCTGCAGTGTCGGGGCCCAGGGCTCTCGCCAGCGCGCTGGGACCTGGAGCTCTGCGTCCTCGTCCATTTTTCTCCCGACTGCACTGATCAGTGCACGTGGGTCACACAGGCCCCGACTAACCACCCCGAGCAGAGGACCCGTGCTCCCAGGTCACCATGAGACATCCTGACAGGCGATTTGCAACTCAGAATCAGCTCCATTTCAAGACAATTTTGAGACGTGGAATCAGAAACCTAAGTTCATTTTGTGATAATATGAAGTAAATTCACTCCTTCTATTAGTAAGTAGTTATTGAGCACCTACTATGTCCGTGGTGCAGCGATGGGACGGTGGACCAGACGTGCACCCTCCCTCAGGAGCCAGCGGTCAGTTAAGACTGTATTTGTTGATTTGTAACTTGCAGAGAGGAAATCGGGGCTTTGGTTTCTGAATGAGCTCCACAATATCACTGTACCCAGAGTGTTTATTTGAGGCCTTCCCATGGAATTTGCTGGCTGCTGGAGGAAGAGAAAGCAGGGTCTGGAGGAAGTGGGTTGGGTAGAGGAGGCTGAGCGCATCCAGGAAGTGGGTTTTCACACTGTGTTCGGTGGAGGACCAAGGAGGAGCCTGAGGGACCATCGCTGAGCGGGGAGGACTCACTGAGCCCAGAGTGGCCCCCATTACCCATTCTCTGATGTCCTTCGTAGGTAAAAAGGGACCTGCTGCTTTAAAACCACACAAAATGGGGAAGCACTCGAGTCCCTCCTCTTTATGGCTCTAGGGGAGAACATGAGACCCAGAAAGGGGAAAGAGTCGCTCAACAACAACGCCAGGTCTCAGACGATTAGTCAAATGGTCTAAAACAACGGACCACAAACTAGGGCGACAGATCCCTTAGTAATTTACAAAATGTGGGTTTTGTTTTTTGAATCATGGAACAGCCTTTGGGGCAAGGTGGGTGGAGAGTGAGAGCAACACCTGTCCCGGCAGCCAGACGCCCAGTTGCAGGCCGTGTGGGTGCAGTAGCTGCCAGCGTTACCAGGCCGCTACTCTTTCCAGTGCGTCATCTTATTATGGCAACGGGGACACATTCAGCTGGACGGAGGCAAGACCAGCCCTGCGTTCAAGGCATTCTCCAATCCGGGCTAATTTGGGAAATGATTTTTCTGCAAGTTTATACATGACTCATATTTATTTACAGGCCTCCTATCAGGTCTGTTGGCTACAAGGAATCCCATTCAAACCACCTCGGCCAACAGCTGCTCGGGGACCAGGAAACATTGGGGGTTGCTGTGGCTGGTGTTTAAAAACACACGCAGCCTGTTTGCGCTCTTACCTCCTTACAGTAGTGCTGAGGGTATTCATATGAGTAGCATCATGTGCAGCCTAAAGACCACATTGGGCCGACCTCAATTTCACTGATTTTTTTTCTTTTTTGGGGGAGGTGGGAGGAGGAAGATCAGAAAAGAAAACCAGCACGAACAAGAATGAAGATAGGAAGCTACTGTATCTCCAGCAACAGGCGAGGCTGAGCTGCGCTCTGTAAAGGCAGAAATGGGCAGCAGGGAGTCGGAGGCTGAGCCTTCCCGCTTCCCTGCGCGAGGGCTGCCCTCGGCAAGCCACCAGACTTCCCTGGGCCTCAGCTGCCCTCAGGTGCAGAATGGGGATTACGGCCCTGTGCCGGCCCTCAGGACTATTGTGAGAGTTGCGTGAAATGAGGTCACCCATCAACGCATTCGGCAACTATTGGAAACTGCAGAATGTTCCAGACTGTTTTGCTGCTACCCTGGACTGTGACCCCGGGAGGGGCAGCCTCCTGCGGGCGCTGTGCCAGGGAGAGGCGTCACATAATGTTTGCCAACAAGGAGGGACTCAGTATGTGCAGCACGAGCCGGTGAATGAGTAACTGCCAGGTGCCACACAAATGTTGTGTTTGTCTACTGGATACAGTTTGACCACAAAGACTGCTAATGGGGGGAAAAAAAGGAAGTGTAAAATTTGAGAGGAGTTTCAAATTGATCAAAATACAGTGACTGCTGATCCACAAGGACTCTTTCCTAGGCCAAAAAATGTGCAGCCTCATGTGACAATACTGGTGCTTTTTATCTGTTCTCAGAAAATTCACAAGAACAAAAGTTACTACGAAAACAGTCATTCAATGTAAATTTTCTTCTTAACTTATGATAAAAGCATCTTCAGACATGTCCTCCCCCCTTGGGCAGTGGGTGCGCTGGGCGAGCCTGCGCCCCTTCACCCCTTCACCTGCTCCTTGCAGGGAGCCTGCAGGGCTGGCCAGAGGGCTCGTAAGTGATGAAACCCCGAGACAGACTGGTTCGCTGGGAACACAGAGCAGGGGGAGAGAGTTAAAGCAAAAACGGTGCAATTCACACCTTTGTGACATCTACTTTGATTGTCTGCACCGGACAGAAGGGAAGGCTGAGGAGGCAAGGATTTCTGGCAAAGACCAGAACCCCAACCCCTCAGAAGGGCCTGGATAAACTATTTGATGAATGAACCGAGTGAGCGAATGAAGGAAGGAAGGAATGAATGAGCAAACAATTGAGGCTCTGATGAGTACAGCCAACAAAACTGAAGCCACCTTCTCCGTACGCCCACTGCTGCGCCCAGCTCACTGGGCTCGGCCTCTATGCCTCACTTTCGATCTCAATCCCTCGTGGAGGTGGTTCCGACCCCCCTCCACCATAAGCCCAATGTGATCCCTCCTAGCGGCCCGTGCCCCCAACTCTCTGCCGCATTCACCACTGGCTCCCCAGAGCCTCGTACAGTGCCTGACAATCAAGGAACGAATCAATGAAAGAATGGGGCAAAGCTTTCAAAGTCCCGATGAAAAGCAAACAAGTGTGAACAAGGAAGGGGGACGTAAACTCAAGTGCAGCCGTCCGAGTGGGGAACAGGAGTGGGTGATGTGGCTGGCACGGGGCGTGGGGGGCCCGCCCACAGCTGCCTTGTAGGAACGAGGGCTCAGAGTTACCAGAGCTTCTCGTTTTTTTCAAGAGAACCAGAAACCTGAGATTGGTGAGTGATTTCCTGAGTTTTAAATATTGACCACCAATTCTTCCTTTTCTCTTCAAGAGCACTTGTGGATCAAACACAACATACCTCGGGACTTCATCCAGCCCACAGCCACCAGCCTGTCACCTTCACTCACAGGCAAGAGAGGTCCGCAAGCTCCAGGAACACGTGGGTATCAGCTCTCCCGCGGCCACGTGTTTGCTGGGCGTGAACGTGAGCCAGCTGAGACACACCGTAACTGGTGCACCACAACCATGCCCACTGGCCCCGAAGGGGCCTCTGGGCAGCCGCACACATCTCCCCCTGATGCCGGTCCCCAGAACAGGTCCCTCTTAGCCTCTCCTTGCCAGTTGTGCCCACAAGCTCACCCAAGGGGGCCCCTAATCCATCCGGCTCCCTCACTCTATCTCCTCATTATCTCTGCACGACACCAAGGAGTCTAGAAAAGCCCCTCTCCACCCCAACCTCCTTCCTGGCCCTCCAAATTCAACCCTCCTCCTCCGGTCAGGCCCCAACCAGCTGGCAAGTGACCGTCTGCCACCCTCTGGAACCCAGCCCGTCTTGGTCCCCCATCAGGCCCGGAGCAGGGACCCGGGAGCAGCACGGCTGAGGCCTGCCTTTCTGTGTCCCTGTGAAAGGCCAGGCCTCACAGGAGGGCCGTCTGCGTGACCCGCAGGCCCCACCCGGAGCCAGGCGCTGCTGAATAATTTACTGGGCTGAAGAGCAGCATGGCAGACTCAAACAGGTCTCCCCCGAAGAGGCCGCTGCTCCCCAAGGACGGATCAGGACAGGAGAATGTGCGAGAGTCTCGGGGCCGTAGGACGGGCAAAGGAGTTTCCTTTTATACTCAAAAGCCCTTGGATTCCTTAAACCCTGAGAAGCCCAAGTGTGCCTCCTTGTACGTCCAGAGAAGAGATTGTGAACACGTGTAAGCAATTCTGATGCTTCAAGTGAACAGAAACTAGCAAAGCCCGGTAACAATGACTGTTTACTGGTAGTCAGTCTCCTGATTCACCAGACTATTCACTTGCTAACAGGGTCCCACTTCACCTAAGGACCCTTCCTTTGAATGAAACACTCAGCAGGCCCATTTAGAAAACCCCAATGGGAAAGCTCGTCGAAATGCAAAGTGAAGTCCACGCATAATGACCAGCAGAAACCACCAGGAAGGTGTACCCTTCACTCCAGGAATGTTCCAATCTCCTGACAGTTGTGTGTGAATCACAGCAAAAGACGTACACCAGAAGGCCGGACCTCCTGCTAGCTCCACATGACGGGCCAACCCTGGTCTTGCCGACCTCTCACAACTTGCTGGCTTAGCCGTCTCTCACCAAATGCACCCTCCTCCTGAGAGTCCCGAGCGCCTGCTGGTCAGCCCCTTCCACTCTGCCCTCTTTCCCCACCTCCACCTCCACCTGGGGTTCCCTTACCCTCTCTCCGCAGAGCCAAGCACAAACACTGTCCCGTCCAGAGCCTTCCCCACTCCCTCTGATGGGGGCCCTGACGGCTGTTACAGCAGCGTGCGGCCTGGCAGCCCAGGAGTTACGCTAGGTCAGGCTCTCCCACCCTCTGACAAGCTTCTCCAAAGGCAGGCCCTTCCTGCTCTTTGCACCGACTACAGCCCCTAGCAGGAGGTGTCCAGGGAAGGCCCAAGGACACAAACTGGCCTTAGGCCTCCTCTCTCCAAGAATAACGAACGCAAATGAAAATTCAACGCCTCCTGAGAGGTCTGAGCTCTGCAAAAGTAGCTCGTGGGATGGCAGGTGCTTTTCATTTCACTCCTATTACTTTTCCACTGTTGTCAAGTTTTTGACAACAAACATATCCTAATAATCAAACAGTACCCTGCCAATGTTATTTTTAAAATAAATTCCCCAAGTTTCCCAAGACTACCACTTTGAGACACAAAGGGTTCTTGAGAAATGCTTCACAGATTAACCCAAGATATTTCTGGAACAGCACATGTGCAGGGATGCAACTCGTGGCCAGTGGTCAAGGCCCTGGGGCTGAACAACAGTGAGACGAGCACCCAGGAAGCAGCACCTGAAAGCCAGGGCCCTGCCCCCCAGGGAGGCACTGGGCTTCTTGAGGGCCGGCTCCGATGCCCGGCCTGCCGCCCTCCGGTGCCCGGCCTGCCGCCCTCCGGTGCCCGGCCTGCCGCCCCCCAGTGCCCAGCCTGCCGCCCTCCGATGCCCGGCCTGCCACCCTCGCGCTGAGGGGCCTGCAGGAACTCACTGGACGGCCCGAGCCTGAAAACCAGAACCATACTCTGTCTCACAGACACGCTGCAAGCATCTAATGGGCCCTACATTTAAGATGCTCTGCTCGGCACAGAGCTGGATATAGAAAACCCTCCTGAAAAGCTACAAAAATGTCCTTCCTGCGCTTAAACTGCAGCCTGCAACGTAGGCGACCTCTGGGTCCCCTGCTGGGACGCATCTCAGAAAAGTATCCTGGTTCAACCTGGCAAACAGAAACGACTTCCAAAGCCGATGCCACCACCCTCGGGGCAGCCCGGTGCGCGCCCGCCGTGCAGGGCTCCACGCCGCGCCGCGCTGCTCCTCCAGCAGCCGCCTCCCCCGGACCCCAGGGTGCGCGCCAGGTGCTGCCGGCCACTCACCCCGGCCCAGCTGCACGGCCGGGCTGCACCTCGGAGACTGTCCCCAGCAGACACACGCCGGGTACTCGGAAGCCCCCAGACGCCGAGGACACAAAGGGACAGACGTGCGGGGAGACGCACAACGCGCCCCAAGCCCCGCCGGCGCCTCCTCAGCGGGACCCCAGGGGGAACCCCGGCCGAGCCCCGAGATGCCGCGCACCCGCCCGCTCCCCTGGGAGCCACCGGAGTGGACACTCGGGTTAAACGCAAAGTCGGGCTCGTAGACATGACATTTTATGGCTCGGCCGACCCTCCGTGGAAAAGACCGCCGGCCGGCGGGGGTCGGGACGTCGCCGCCACTCGGACACGCGGCCAGGGCTCCGCGTCGCCTCCCCAGGTCCGAGCCGTTGTCCGAAACTTCCCGCGGCGCGGCCCCCGCCGCCCGCCCGGCGCCCGAAACGGCCCCGGAGGCGAGGCCGGCAGCGCCCCGAGCAGGCCCGGGCGCGGTTTCACTTCTGCCCCCGGCGCCCCCGCAGGCCCGCGCCCCGTGAAGCCGGCCGCCCGCGGGCACAGGCGCGGGCCGGGGTCTCGGCCCGGACCGCCGGCCGCCGCGCCTCACCTGCTTTCTCGATCTTGCCGGACATGTCTGGGCTGCGCCGGAGGCCGAGGCCGCCGCTCATCGGGCCCGGGCCGGGCCGCTGCGGGGCCCCCGGCCGGCGCGGCCGCCGCTAGCCTCGGCCCTGGCTGGCCGCGCCTCAGACCCGCGCCGGCATGGCGGGCTCCGCCGGCCGCGGCCTGTGCGCTCGGCCCGCGGCGCTCCAGCCCGCCCGGAGCCGCCGCCGCTCCTGCCGCCAGCCGCCAGCTGCGCGCGCCCCGCCTCCTCCGGTCCCGCCGTCACCGCCGCCGCCGCCGCCGCCGCCGCTTCCCGGGGCCCGCGAGCCGGCGCCGCGCCGCCGCCGCCGCCGCCGCCGCCGCCCGCCGGGCCTGGGCCGCGGCCAGAGCGCCACCTGCCGGGCATCCGCCGCGCCGCCACGAGACCAGCGCCCCCTGCCGGCCCGGAGCCGGCCTGCGCCTCCCGACCGGGACGCAGCGCCCCCTGCGGGCCCGGAGTCTCCACACCAGGGCGAGGAACGACGGCCCCACCAGCAACCCTGCGGGGCAGAGCCTCCACCCCAGCTCCTGGGACTGACACCCCACTCCCCACTCCACCATCATCCATGACTCAGCATCCTCTGCAGGCCAGAGTCTCCAAGCCAAGGCCTGAGACTAACCCCAACCAGGACGCAGCACCCCCTGCCAGCTGGGAGACTGTCCTGACTCTCCCACCGCAGACACAGCACCCTCTGCTGGCCTGTAGTCTCCACACCAGCGCCTGGGACTGACACCCTCTGCCCAGGGTTCAGTGCCCTCCCCTGCCCAGAGCCTGGCATGCTTCCCTGACCGGGGACACAGTACCCCTTCCAAACTCTAGCCTCCATGACAGAACCTAAGACTGACCCACCCAGGATTCAGAGCCCCATGCTGGCCCGTAGAATATGCCAAGACACAGGACCCATCCCTCCTCCTATGTCCTGGATTTTAGCAGGCCCTGCTAGTGGAGTTACATGGCCAGGCCTAGGCCTGACCCCACCCGGGACTCAGCGCTCCAGGCCATCCCAGAAGCTCCAGGCCAGGGCTGACCTGGCCAGGAGTTCAGCCTAACCTGACCTCCCCACCTCATCTGGGACTCAGCACCCCCTGAGGGCAGAAGCCACCTGGCTAGGTCTGGGCGTGACCCAGGCAGGGCTCAGTGTCCCCAGAGGCCCAGAGTCTCCATGCCAAGGTCTGGGCCCAACCCACTAGGACACAGCGCCCCTGTCTGCCCTACTCATTCTACTCCTGGATGGGGACCGAGGCATCCTCCAGCCTGTAGTTCAGCTGTGGCGCTTCTAGCATAGTGGTGAGTTCAGTAAAAGTCACTGATTTAAGAATCAAAGACCATGCGGGGGCTACTCATTTTGTTAGGTGCTGTGGGTCCCACTGGCCACAGTTGATTCTCCCCTCCAAAGAGTTCATAACCTGAGGCGTCAAAATAAATGAGATAATGCAAGTATAAGTAACAACAAATTGTAGTTACACAAGGGATATTCACGTGTGGGAAAATCTCTCATCCCCTGCTCACTGTTCTTGACCCAAGATGGAACACAAAGAAGTAACAACTCCACTACTTTCCCCTCCTGCTTCCCTCAAAACGGGTAAAGTAAATAATCTGGTGATAAGGGCAGGATTTGGGAGAGGCGCCGGGAGAAGGAAAAGATGGTTGGTGTTGCAAGAAATTCCGATTTGCATCTCCCACACCCTGGTGGGTTCCCCGATTCTGTAACTGAGAGCTGGCCGTAGATGGCAGCCAAATTTCCAGAGTCGTCGGTTCCAGCCCTCTTGGGGTGAAAGGCAAAGCAGAGACTGACAAATCCATTTCTCTTTGCGAGCTGAAGGATGGCGGCCCTGAGCCAGAGGCATTGCTCAGCTTTCTTGGCAGCTTCACCGCCCAGCAGAAGTGGCCCTTGCTCCCAGACCCACCTCCCCAACACTCCCAAAGCTGCCCCCAATTCTTCCAGCTTCTGAGCTCAGCAGGGCCAGTATTTTAGGTCCAAAATCCTAAGTGCAAAGCTGGGCCTCTAGGCCCAGCCAGGGGTTGATAAAAGTACAACCAACTCTATTTAATAAATCAGGACGTATCAAATGACAAGGGATTTTTCAAACAATAAAGTACTTTACAAATGGACATTACTATGAATAAAGGTCATGGACCTTGTTTAATAAAGCTCATTGATCATGGTGCTTACACACACAAGGTAACAAGGCGAACAAATCCCCAAAGCTTTGCTCTTCCCACCATGGGTCCTTCTCTCATACTGCTCTTTCTGTCTAGAATATTCTCTCCCCTCCCCTCTACCTGGCTGCCTCCTAGTCATCTTTTGCTTCTCCATTTAATTGTCACTTCTGCAGGGAGTCCTTTCCCAGAGGGTCCAGCTCCCTGTACTGGTCAGGATGCTTGATTTCACTGTCAGAAACCCAGCTCAGCTTGGGCAGGGCAAACGGGGACTTTGTTGGTCATCACACTAGAAAACCAGGGACACAGCCAGGAACAACGCTGCTCCCTATAGGCCCAGAAACGACGACAGTGCTCCACTGGCTCAGCTCTCTTCTCACGTCATCCGTCTACACAGTGGCAGGGTTGGGACCAGCAAACTCTCATTAGCCTCGTTTGAGTCCCATGGCTATCTCCAAGCCAACGATTGCAGGCAAGGGGACAGAATACGAACATTGGCCAGACCTGGGAATTGTGCCAATTGCAAGGAAGCTCGGCCGTGGATGCCTTAGAACCAGCAGCTGGAACTGGGAAACGGTGGATGCTGAAAGCATCAGGGGAAGAGATGCAGAGGCAAAAACCCAAGGCCGTCCATGGCGGCATCTTAGCCAGTGGGGAACCTTGCAGCATCCTACGTTTCTCCTTCATAGCACACACCTCCCAGCAGCTCTTCCATTTCCTGTATCCATTTAATGTCTGTCCCCTTCATGACACTGCCTGGTGTATGCAGGCAGGGACTGTCTCATCTGCACCCAGTAGATTATAATTTATGGAGGTGACTGAGTGACGACAAGGGGAGGCCAATGCTGCTGAAAGAATTCCTTACTTACATTCCCCGAGAGGAGGGGCACGCCTTACCGACAGCGCCGGATGGAGAACTTGGGGAAGGCAAGGCAGGGCCGAGTAAACAGTTGAGGACTGACCGGTGTGAATAATTCCAATGGGCTCTGGGTAGTAGCAGTGGTGTCTAGTCACCTGGCGCTGGTGTGATTGAGGGCTGGAGATAGGGTCTTGGAGATGGCTGGGGCTACAGACTTGGCTGGAAACTGTCTCTAAGGATGGACCAGCCTCTCCCCGGCCAGCAAGATTTTAAAGATGTCAAATGTGACAAGATACAGAAAATGAAGAGCGTGATTCGTTCAAGAACCATGTCTGGCTTGTGTACTGTAGCACCAACTCCAACACGGGGCGGGTGGGGGGGGGGGCGAGCTCGGTCAGTACTTGCCTGGGTGCTGCCGGCCGACTCCCAACATCCCAGGGAAGGACAAACCAGATGACCACGACACGGCTCTCCAGACTGGTGGAAGGGACACTGGGTGGCCAGGAGCTTGCTCAGAGAGCCTATTAGAGACACGGCCCTTTCCAAACAGGCCACGCCCTCCTCTTGGCATTCGCAGACATTCAGCTATTGGGACAGCAGCAGTTCAGTTCGGGAAGACTCCAGTAGACACAGCCAAAGAGAGGCTGGTGGCCCAGGGCTCCCCTCAGTTTGGATTGTTGGCAGTAGGTTCACAGGTACCTGCCTGAACTCCGACCAGTCAGTTCCCTGAGGACACAGATAATCGCTTCATTACATCTTTATTGCAGATCAGAAGAGGAGGTGGGGTCCATTAATTATAGCAGTAATGGTAACGAGGCTGCGTGTGCTCCGTAGCCCTGGGAGGATGGGGCCTAGGTCAGGGAGTGTTTGGTCACGTGTTTCAGATACCAATCTACTAATGGCTTGGCAAAAAGAGGAATTTATTGAAAAGCATGGGGGTGTCTCATGGGTTGAACGGAAGGGCAAGAAACACAATACCTCCCCTGGGTCTGAACTGAGGTGGGAGAGGAAGGGACACCCCACCCCCGGGTCCCTTCCTTTTCCATCTCAGCCAACAACACATCAGACCC
Source organism: Rhinolophus sinicus (assembly GCF_057876585.1). Classification (NCBI taxonomy): domain Eukaryota; kingdom Metazoa; phylum Chordata; class Mammalia; order Chiroptera; family Rhinolophidae; genus Rhinolophus; species Rhinolophus sinicus. Next base: position 4,292,519 of record NC_142516.1, on the reverse strand, counting down.
ACAAAGGAGGCTCACCCCCAAACCCCACTTCCAAGAGAGATGGTCTGATTGACCCAGCTCTAGTCAGGGGTCCAGCCCAGGTCCAGTCGGGGACTGGTCAGGCGGCTGGGATTACACAGCACACACACAGCTGCTGGGGAGCCCTGTGGGTCCGGTTCTCAGTGAAGGAGGGCAGACGCTTCCATCATCTCAGGGAATTTTAACCCCCCTGAGTAACATAAAAACAGTAAGCAGTCAGCCTGCTCCAGGCCCACATTTTAACCACTATACTACAACTTCTGTAACCCAAACTTATCTTTCCATGCCCCACAGTATTTTACATGATGCTTGATTTTTGTTCAGTTCAATTCAATCTGATTTGATTCGATTCCATTCCATTCCGTTCAATTCAGGTCAATTCCATTCCACTCCCTTCCATTCACATAGATTGTACGTCCTCAGTGTACTAGGAAGCAAAGGTGAACGGGACCTGGGTCCTGGTCTCCAGGAGCTTCAGGGGAGTTGGGGAGGGAACTCTCGGTCAGATCAACCCTCTCTGAGGCCCACCTGCCGCCATGACAATCATCCCAGCGAGGGGGCGGGGGGGGGGTACATCCTGCTGTCTGGTTGTGGGGTATTCATTTTAATTCGGAGCATCAGGAAAGTTCAAATAGAGGAAACAAATGTTTCCGTGACTTTAAATGGCACTAATGACTTTGTTTCCACTGAGATTTTCGTCATGATTCCTTCTTGTGAGCATACGGGCCCCACATTACCCCACACCCCAGCCTCCCAAATGGCTTCATCCTGAACTGGGGAAATGTCCACGGACATTCTCAAAAAGGTGGGGAGAGATGGCGGGGTCATCGCTCCACGACTCCCAGACTGACCCCAGCAGAGCAGGCAGCAGGCTGGCTTCGAGGTACCTTTGGCTTCTCTCTCACCAGGGGGCATTCAGGCCGTTTAACAGACTGCTGGCTCTGGGTACTCAAAGGCCCGTGTGAACAGACGTATTTTCAGTACTGACACATAAGGTGACCATAGCCTCCAGGATCTGGTGAAAGGGGTGGCTGAGCCCCCAGCTGAAGCCTGCAAGAGGCCTGGGTCCTGTCCTTTCCTCAAACAGTTTGGTAAACGTTACAGATGGCCTGTTGAATGAGGAAATTGTGCAAGAAATGTAGTAAACAGTAATTAGCAAACAGGCGGCGCGTGCGCGCGTGTACACACACACACACACACATAGACACACACAGACACACACGCATCTCTTCTGCCCCCTAGTGAACATTTGGAATTCTAAACTCCATTTGCTTCCAGTCATTTTTGAAAAGCAACATGCTATCTATCACTTTACAAATCTTTAAGTGTTAATCACAGACTCTATGTGCTATCATTAAAAAAGAGAGAGAGAAATAAAATAAAAACAAAAGTCTCCCTTTCGCTCATGAGAGGTAACAGTTTATTGTATGTCCTTCCAGACTTTGTCCTATTAAAAATATATCCATGCACACATTGATGAGTTTTTGTTTGTGTGTTTGTTTTTGAGTATGAGTGGGTTTAAATGGTAGATATCAGTTTGCATGACAGAAGTTGGCTAAAGGTTTACCAAGCCCATTTGTTGGGCACACAGCTGGGTGACATCTCCCAGCCTCCCCTTGCAGTGAGGTGTGGCCATGTGGCCTGTGAAATGTTGGCTGAAATGATGACCGCCACTTCCGTGCCCAGACCATAAAAATCCCCCATACTAGATCCTCTGCTCTCTCTCTCCTATTTCTGCTGTGACGATGTGTTGAAGATGGAAGGAGGCTGGGAGCATCACCCCTTCCCATGGACCTGCACAGGCCTGTGGGACTGTGACATGAGCAAGAAATGGAGCTGCACGGGATTTGTATAGCAGCTAGCCCTTCCTGTCCAATGCAGTCTACAACTTGCATTTTTCATTAAATATATTTGTTCATTATGTAGAGATAGATTCATAGGACATCTTTCATGCCAATACATATAAATCTGATACATTTTAACAGTTGTATAGCATTCCATTGTATGGATGTATCAAAATGTATTTAATCGTTTCCTTTCTAATGGGCACTTACATTGTTTCCAGTTTTTTAATAGTGTAAACAAAATTGCAATAAATGTCAAGGTTGGTATGGTGTGTGCATTCATGCTAGTATTTCCGTAGGACCCAGAAATATGGCAACTTGGGCAGTGGAGAATGAACTGGAATAATTACGGTACGTACTTGGAGAGGTAATAGAGACTTAAGATCCTTGACAAAAGAAAGAACCAGGTCCAAGTTCTGGTCTTGCTATTTGCTAAGCAACCTGTATGAGTCACAACCTCTCTAAGCCTCAATTTACCCATCTAATAGGGGTAATACTAATGCCTGTAAAATGGGGATATGAGTACCTACCTCATAAAGTGATCAAAGTTAAATAATGAACGAATGAATGACAGTGATCCCTGAGAGATGGGTACAAATGAGCCTTACAATTGTCCCAGTTTAATGCCTAGAGAGGGTTTCCATCCTGTGGTGCAGGAAGGGGCACCGAGGCAGAGCCTGGCAGACGCCCCGAGTTACGAAGACAGAGCTGAGAGTGTGGGGAGACCAAGGTTGCCAGAGTTCACAGGACAGAGCGCCGGAGAGGGGCGCTAAGCAGACAGCCGTGGGGCTACCTCTGTAATGCTCGGTGTGGGGGAGCAGAGCAGACTCTGCTTCCCGAGGCCGCCTGCTCCAGAGGAAGAGCAAGCAGGGGGCTGACTCACAGGTTTCTGCTTTCTCCTTCCCAACTCACCAGCCAGGTAGGCCACTCCTTCTCCCAGGGCTGCAGGGGCAGAGAGGCCAGGAGTGTTATGCTAGCCGAGCTCCTTCCAGCTAGAAGGAAAGAGTGGAGTAAGAATGGAGAAGAAGCAATATTGTCTTGGCTCTGGGATTATTCGCAGAGCTGCATCTGGATCCCTCATTCCTCTGCCTGTCTCCTAAGTGAGCCCATTTGCTGCTGTCTTGCTTGATTTTCTGTATTGCTGAATGACAGACTATGTCCAAACCTGGCTTAAACCTGTGCAGTGCCTGGGTGCCAGCAATAGCTCACCTAGGCAGCCTGTGTCTGATCCTGGTGGCATCCGCCAGGGGCGGGGGTGGGATTCTTATCAATTGGCTTCTTCAGACACGCGTTGGGGTCTCAGTGCTCCTTGACCTCCCTCTGTCTCCAGGTGGCACCTCATCCTCCAGGGCCTCTCCACGCGGCTTGGGTCTCTCACGGAATACAGGTCTTGGGAAAGATGCACTTTGGACATGGTGGCTGGCCTCTGAGAGGCGGGAAACAGAAGCTACCAGGACAGTCAGAGGCCACTCCTGGAAACGGCTGAGCATCCCTTCCAAGCAGGCTATTGGTCAGACCTTCCATGCCTATGTCCTACTGGTCAGAGCAGCCTACGGATCCACCCAGATCTGAGGGGGTGGAGCAATGGACCGCACCTCTTGGTGGGAGCATGGCGAGCTCCCTGAAAAGGACCATGTGGGATGGAGATGGTGTTGCGAGCATCCCTGGAAAATTGATCGGCCCTGGCCACCGTGGTTCCAGCGCCGTCTGTGCGCCTCCCCATGTCTCCAGCTGAGTTCCTCCCATGCTCTGTACCCCATGGCCTGCTGTTCACCTCCCCTTGGCTGTCTTGGAGGCAGCTCAGACTCAAAATGTCCAAACATGGACCCAACATTTCAGACCCTACTCCGGCTTCTCCTCTAGAGTCTCCTACTCAGGGAATGTCACCTCCTGCCATGGGTTGCCCAGTTCAGAAGCCCAGTTCATCTTGCCTCTGCTCTCTCTCAATGCCCATTCACTCAATTATGAGTGTCGACCGCTCTCCTCTCCCCTCGGCCCCCGCTGCAGCTGTCCGCACTCCCACTCTGGACAGCGACCATCTCCTGCCCGATGACTCTGACAGCGCCCTAAGTGCCCCCACCTTCATTCTGTCCTCTCACAATTTGTTCTCTGCACTGTAGCCAGAGAGATCTTCCCAGGCCTAACCCGATGTTGTCAATGTCCAGATGAAAAGGCTCCCCATCACCCTCAACACAAAGTACAACCCCCACCCTTGCCTTCAACCCCATATCTCCTTCCCCAAGCCCCCCAGGCCACACAAGACCCTCTGCTTGTCCTCAGACACCTGGTGTGCTGGGCTCTGCACCTTTGCAAATTCTGTTCTGTTTGCCTAGGACACTCTTCCTTCCTCCTTCGCCTCCACCCTTGCCGAGATGACCCCTTCTCATCCTTCAGGCCTCACCTGAAATGCGACCTTTGAGGGACCCACCAATTTGCAGCTTACCTCTCAACTAAAACCGTATTTTACCCAGCAAAGTACAATTTCTGCACAGTAAGCCGCAGCCATTTAAAGTGTACAGTGTGCTGAGTTTTGACAGACGTACCCACCACCAACAGGCCAGACACAGGACGTTTGCATCACTCACAGGGGCCCCTCGGCCCTTGGCAGCTGAGCCTTCACCCCCACCCGCACCAGGCAACCCCTGACCTGCCTCCTGTCACTCTGGCTTAGTTTGCATTTTCTAGGCTGCTACATAATGGAATCCTACGGGGCGTACTTTCTGGTCATATCTCAACTCTATAATTTCTTGTTTGCTTTTGGGGGCATCTCCCCCTAAGAGAATGAATGTAAGACACACAAAGAGAGAGTGCACAAGTCCTGGCACATAGTGGGTGCTTCATGAGTACTTGCTGAGTAAATACTGTGATGTCAGGTGGTTGGTTCTCTGGGGCAGGAACAATTGGCAGCAGGGAGACCCCGAGTGTCCCTCGGCAGCCAGCAGAGCAGGGGCCTGTTAGCACAAACTGTCTTCTTGGCGATCCCTATTTCAGGGGTCCAGTGACCACCTCGCTTTCTCTGGCAGCCCCCCCTACCCCCCCTACCCCCCCACCCCCCGGGACAGCGGGTAGCTGGGCTCACAGTTCCCAGCACACGGCCTCCTTTAGGAAGCCAAGTCTTCTTAAAATTTTCAAATTCTGGTTACATACATATAATATAAAAGTTACCATCTTCTCCATTTTGAGGTGCACAGCTCAGGGGCATGAAGTCCATTCACACTGTTGTGCAGCCACCACCACCGTCCATCCAGAACTTTCTCATCTTCCCAAACTGAAACTGTCCTCACTAAACACCAACTCCCCGTCCCCTCCCCCACCATCCACTTCCTGTCTCTATGAATTTGTCTACTGTAGGGACCTCATATAAGTGGGATTACACAGCATCTGTCCTTTTGTGACTGGCTTATTTCACTCAGCGTAATGTCCTCAGGGGCCATCCATGTTGCAACATGTGTCAGAATGTCCTTCCTTATCAAGGTTGAATAACATTCCATTGTTTGTGTGTATGTATATTCCATATTGTTGACCCATTTATCCGTTATGGACACCATACGAGTTGCTTCCACCTTTTGGCTGTTGTAACAATGCTGCTGTGAACATGGGTGTACAAGTATCTCTTTGATACCCTGTTTTCCGCTCTTCTGGGTGTACACCCAGGAGTAGAACTGCTGGATCATATGGTAACTCTATGTCTAATTTTTTGAGGGATTGTCATACTGTTTTTCATAGCAGTGGCACCATTTCACATTCCCACCAACAGTGCACAAGAGTTCCAATTTCTGTACGTCCTCTTCAACACTTGTTATTTTCTGTTTTTCGGTAATAGCCACCCTAATGGATGTGAGGGAAAGTCAACTTCTGAGATTGGCTTTCTCTCTCCTTAAAGTTTTTTCCCAAGAGAACCTGGTCTCCCAGCCACAGAAATCTCAATCCTGGGAAATCTCAGCTCTGTCCCCACAGCGATTCAGACACCTGAGTGTCACCAATGGAAACTGGAGGTAGTTCTGACCTTTCAGTGTCAAATGCATATCCCTCAATATCTACGTACTGAGAGCTGACCCAGGACGGAGGCTGGGCCCATGGCGGGCCCTGGCCGCTGCAGCTCATGCTCGGCCTCCCTCGTCCACAGGGTGCCTGCTGTCCTGTTCACCTGGATTATGACAAACAGACCAAGAGGAAGCCTTGTCACTGGCTCCACTTGGTGGCCATCCTCACTCTCCTTTCTTCTTCCACCTGCTTTTATTTTTGCACTATCATGTCTTATTTTATGAACCTTGTGAGCCATTCTTAAATCAGAACCCCCAGAACACGGCAGGGTATAAACATAAATAAATGAGAAAAGAGTGGTCTGTGGATATAATTAGCAGGAGTCTCTTGTACAAAGCTGACTCAATCAAACACTATTCTACAAGTCTCAGAGGTGTCACAGACCCCAGCCTCCCGCGTGAGGCGTGCCTTCATACTCACGCCCCTCCCCCCGCCACCACCACAGGTGGCATCAGGACCAGCTCCTCCCAGCGGCTCCCAGCTGCCTCCTTGTCTGCATAGCAAGGTCTCCCCAAGGACATCACACTCGGGCCCCCATCTCCCTCCCCTTCCCTCTTGTCAGTGAGCGGGCAGTGCTGTGTGAAATTTCTGCTTCTCCCATCCTCCCAGGGGTCCTGCCAGCCCGGCTTTCTTGCCAGGATTGCAAGCTGGCTGCTATCTGCGTCCTCATTCTAGTCCTCAGACACCTGCTGTCCCCACCCCCACCCAAACATCTTTATTACCTTTTCTGTTTATAAAATGAACACTTGTTTGTTGTAAAAAAAAAAATTTCAGCTAATAGGAAAGAGAAAGGAGAAAGGAAAAACCACCCTAAATCTCACATTTCTGTTATAGCCACTGTTACTATTTTGGCAGAAAGCCCTTAGGCCAGTTTCCCAAAGGAAAACACTGATCAGTAGCTTTCAGAAATGCTCCTTGGGGACAACGGGAAGTCCAGTCACAAGTCCTGAGAACAGCTGCCTTCTACTCACCGAAGGTCATGGCCCGTCATCGAGGCAGCAGACCTGAACTCAGCTTTGTTTAACTCGGTCTCCCCCTTGGAGTCCTCCAGGGATCCCCCAGAAACACTCTGGAAAACACTATTTCAGGGCCTTTCCTAGGAGTTGGCCCCATGTGCACATACAGAAGCACATCCTTTTTATTTTATTTATTTATTTATTTTTAAGCAGGACTTTATTGGGGAACAGTGTGTATTTCCAGGACTTTTTTTTCCAAGTCAAGTTGTTGTCCTTTCAATCTTAGTTGTGGAGAGTGCCGTTTGGCTCCAGATCCAGTTGCTGTTTCTAGTTGCAGGGGGCACAGCCCACCATCCCTTGCGGGAGTCGAACCGGCAACCTTGTGGTTGAGAGGACGCGCTCCAACCAACTGAGCCATCTGGGAGTTCAGCGGCAGCTCAGCTCAAGGTGCTGTGTTCAACTTTTAGTTGCAGGGGGTGCTGCCCACCATCCCTTGCAGGACTCGAGGAGTTGAACCGGCAACCTTGTAGTTGAGAGCCCACTGGCCCATGTGGGAATCGAACCGGCAGCCTTCGGAGATAGGAGCATGGAGCACCAATCACCTGAGCCACCGGGCCAGCCCAAGCACACTCTTTTTAAAAAAATATTTTACAAAAATCAGATGATACTAAATAGCACTTTTTTAAGATTTTGTTTCTACTCAATAAATTATGGACATTTTTCCATATCAATAAGGATGGATCTATATCTTCACATTAATTTTTGATAGATAGCAAATGCACATGAATAGAGAACCCAGAAATAGATTCCCCACAAGTATGCTCCACTGATTTTTGACAAAGGTGCAAAAAGAATTTGGTGGAGGGAAGATAGCCTTTCAAACAAATGGTCCTCAATATGGACGACCTTCAGTCTCACACCTTACAGAAAAATTAGCTTAAAGTGGATCAGACTCAAATGTCAAATGACAAAGTACACTTCTGGGGAAAAAGTAGAAAAGCATTTGGATCTAAAGGATCTTTTAAGAGACAGAAAAGACAAACTACAGACTGAGAGAAAATATTTGCAAGCCACACATCTGATAACAGACTACTATCTAGACGATATAAAGAACTCTCCAAGCTCAACATTAATAAAACCCCCAAGCAACCCAATTAGCACATGGGCAAAAGGCATGAAGAGACATTTCACCAATGAGGACATACAGATGGCGAGAAGCACGTGAAAAGACGCCCAACACGTTACCCATCAGGGAAACGCCAATCGAAACCGCACTGAGATCCCACGACCTACCTTTCAGAAAGGCTGAAAATAAAAAATAGTGAGACCACCACATTCTGGTGAGGATACAAGGAAAATGGCGGGCAACACCTTGCTGGTGGGAAAGTAACAAGCGATAGCCCTCTGGAAAACCATTTGGCAGTTTCTTAAAAAAATGAAACATGCCACCATCGTGCCATCCAGCAGTTGCACCCCTGGGCATGTATCCCAGAGAAATGAAAATGTGTGTTTACACAGAAAAACTGTACACCAATGTTTATAGCAATTTTATTCATAATGGTCAGAAACCGGAAATGCCCAGATGTTCTTCTCCAGGGGATGGTTAAATAGACTGTGGTACGTGCGTGCCAGGAAATACTACTCACTAACAGCAATAATGAAAAAAACGAACAACTGACACACTCAACAACCTGGATGAGTCTGCTGAGAATTATTCAATAAAAAAAGCCAATCCCGCAAAGTGATAAGTTGTGTGATCCCATGTATGTAACATTCGTGGAATAAAATAATTACGATGGTGGAGAACACATTTAGTGGCTGCCAGCAGTTAAAGGGGGTGGGAGCAGGAAACAAGGGGTTGTAACTACAAAGAAAACGTGAGGATAGTTGTGGCAGTGGGAATGCTTCGTAGTTGAGATTTTGTTCCATAGTTTTGCAAAATGTTGCCATTGGGTAACAGGGCCCTGGGATTTCTTTGTATTATTTCTTACAACTGCATGTAAATCGACAATTATCTCAAATTAAAACATTTTTTTAAATCACTAAAGTATTTGGCCAAAGAAAAGTAGGTGCCCCCAACCCCACCCCACGAGCAACCACTGTCATCATTTTCTGCATCCTTGGTTCTAAAAGCTGTCTGTGCTTTACCAGGTGGATATGTCATCTTTTATTGGACAAACTCCATATTGTCAGTGTACATTGTTCCTAATTTTCACCATAACAAGTCATGTTATTATGCCCATCCTTGTGTATATAACTTGGTGAGAAGTGATATTTCTGGGTCAGGAAATATGCCTATGTGAAATGTTGACACGTGTTGCCATATTGTCCTCTGGAAAGATTGTGTCAATTTACACTTTCTCTGACAGGTTCAACCTTTGACTCAAACAACCGGCATCTCTCCTCACTAATCCGCACTTTTAAGTTAAGAAAGGGCACAGCTAATAAAAATCTGGATAAACATTATATTACATGTTTACATACCACCCCGGGTGTCAGAATAAGAAACAAAGGTATGCCTTCTTTATTTACCAAATTTCTAAGAGACAAATACATCAACTCATCCCTTAGCCTGTTTTTTAAAACAAAAAGACAGTGCTCTAGGCTTAAGAAAGACCAACCATTCTTAGTTTTGCTGTAACATTTCCTTTAATCTTCATCTGAGAAGCCTTCTTGAAATCCTTTTCATCCTCACTTTTGCTGCTCTGAAAAATAAACATGACCTCTCGTTTCCTAGAAGGGAACAAGTCTGCCATGGCCAGAATGCAAACTAAGAGACCCGAGCAGTCAGCGCCAGGGGATATCAGCTTGGTGGTAAACTCCATTCTGGGCCACAGAGCTCTGGCTGTGACTGCCGGTGCTGTCACTTGGGTTGGGTGGTCCTGGCCAGGTTATTTAAATGCTCTTAAGCCTGTGTCCTTAGGTGTAAAGTGGGCGTAACAATACTGAGCACTCTCATAAATGCTTTTACTATGGCTCAAAGCCTTCTTCAAAGAAAGGACAGGGCGAGGGAGGTCCAAGTAAGCGAGGTGATTCGAGGAATATCATCTAGTCAAGGAAGGGCCAGGACAGCAAAGTAGAGCTCCTGACTCCCACCGGTGGCCATCGGAAGGGACTGTCACCAAAGCCGCTCTGAGCCTTCTAACTTGTTATAACGCCTACCGAGGGAGAGTTACTTAGTTAAGCACTGGACAAACCACATAACACGATGAGTCATGAACGCACACTACAATGTTGCATTTGCATGAATAAAAAGGCTGCTACCGCCTAGACAGATGAAGCTGGCAGAGGCAGATTGGGCCAAAGGGCTCAAAAGCCCCCACCCTTTTCCTAGCCCGCGGGACTTGGATGCTCTTAGTCCCCCACGACCGAACGTGCCTTCCCGCAAAATCCACAAACCCGTTTCTGCACTCACCAAAGCTTTAATACTTTCATTGTAGAAAGAAAAAAAGTAAAAACAGAGATAAGCCAGAAAAAAGGGAACAAAAAAAAGCCACATTCCCATCTGGCAGCTTTGAACTAGGAAATCAACTAAGTACATTCCAAGAAAGGAAGTCGTCTAGAAGGGTCCTCTGGGGTTGGGGGAACAGTGACAGAAGCCAGCGCCCCTGCGTCCTTCTCGGTGCCTGCGCTTCACATGGACCTTCTCAGGGAGGCCCCCCCCCTCAAGTGCACGTGTGCTCAGAGTCCCGCTCACCACTGGCCTGCAAGGCGCCTGCCACCTCCCACCTGCTAGACAGCTTTCACTTTATTTCTAGATGTTTAAGGTTTAACAGACATATGAGAGAGCAAGATAATCTCAAGTGCACAGCTTGATGAATCCTTACGTGTGTGCCACCACCCAGACAAAACCGAGGACATTTTCAGTGCACTCGCACCCCAGGCTCCTCCATGCCCTTCCTAAACCAGAACCTCCCACACCCCACCCTGGACGGAACCACTATTCTGACCCCTACGAGCATAGATTCACTTGGCCTGCTTTGGAACTTCATATAAAGTGGAAAGTTCGGGCCTTTCCACTGCTCATTATGTCTATGAGACTTGGTTCAATGTCGTGTCTGTCTTTTTCTCAGCATTATGTCCACGAGATTCACTTATGCTGTTGCACACAGTTGGGTTTTCACTGCTGCCTTGTGCTTCACTGTGGGCGACAGGCTGGCCTGCCGCCACACGGTCACCCATCCCGATGTCGGTGGGTACGGGTTGTTTCCAGTTTGGGGCGATTCTGACTAAAGCAGTCGCCAGCGTTCTCGCGCCTGTGTTTTGGTGGATGCAAGTGTGTGTGTTTCCAGACTTCCAGGTACACACCCAGGAGTGGAATTACTGTGTCTTAGGGGACACATATACTTAACTTTAGTAGGTATCGCCAAATATTTTCCCCAATTTACACTCCTGCCTGTCTTTTGGCTTTTAGGTAGTTGCAAAACACACCTGGAAGGAGTTCCAGCATTTCCCCAAACTCCATTTAAGTGTTGCTTTGGATCTGCAGGGGACGAAGGACACAGTATGTGTTGGAATTCCATCTTTCTGTTTCCCTTGTCACCTACTAATGCTGCCTCCATGTGGTCTACACACACACACACACACACACACACACACCTGCACACCTGCACCGAGACACCGAAACAAGGATTCCATGCTGCCCCTTAACCCAGCATGCTTTCTAGACTCACCCTCTCCCCCATGCTGGTAAGGTCTGTGGGTTGCTCAGGCAGTGGCTGACATCGGTCCTGGGTGGGGGTTATCATGTGGCCCGTCCCACACAGCATGGCGATGTGAGAAATCTCCGCAGCTCTAGGATGCAGTGAGCTAGGATGAAACATTGGCCGGCAACGACGGGCCCTCTGGACGGCCTGGCTGGGGGCCAGAGTCCTTCGGAGCCACTAGAGGGCAGCACAGCCCCGCAGGACAGTGGGGACAGCGGCTCCACCCGCGGTGCCGGGAGAGGAACTGAGAGGGGAGCAGTTGACCTCCCTGCGGCCTGTGGACTTGTCTCCCCACCCTTCTCCCCACCTCACGCCCCGGCGTGGTGGGCTGAGCCCTGGGGAGGAAACCCAAGGGCCACTTGGCTTCTGTCACTCACTAGCTCTGGGGCCGTGGGAAATCCATTCAACCCCTCAGTTTCCACACCTATAAGATGGCAACAGCAACACCTCACTCACTCTGTGGGTCTATCGCGGGGCTTAATTCTAGTGATAATGTAACAGTAGCAACAATTACAACAAGAAGCACGGTCTGTCCTGGACACCAGCTGGTGCTTCGGGACCATTCTCTCCTACAATCCTCCTAAGCGCCTGGCTCGGCTAAGAGGGAGGGACGGTGACATCCATCACCCCCTAGTGCTCGGTGTCCTGCCCCTTGCTGGCATGCACTCGGCTCCTTCCTTCACACCACGGCCCACCACGACGGCTACTGTCATGTTTCCCACTGGACAGACGAGGAAACAGAGAGGCACGCTGACCCATCCAAGTTTCCGGAGCCCGGCTGGGGTTCCCCGGCCCCTGCCCACGCCGTCTGGCCACAGAGTCCTGGTCACAGTTACTGGGCCATTTGTAAGGCAGGAGGCTCCGTGCGCACAGGTGGCTGTCAGCGCCCCAGGTGACATGGGTGCCACTGGTATCCTGGCGGGAGTCAGTGACATCAGCTGCATCGTTCTGGGCTCCCTTCACCCCCTCAAACTCTGCTTCTTTCCCTGTTGTGGGAGGAGGTAGAAGGACGTCAGTGCTTTTCCATCAACACCCCTGGGAGGTGCCCCAAAGGCCTTGGGGGTCCAAGGGGCGGTGGGGTGGGGTGTCCCGTGGGGTGAGGCCCTCTTCCCCACTCCTGCCAGAGCAGCTCTTATGTGCTTTGCATATTTTATTCATTGAAGAGTCCAGATGCTAAAATTAACCAAGAAAAATGTTTAAAACCACTAGACTGTATAATTCCCGAGGTCCCTCCTACTTCTAAATATTTTATGAAAACCTTTCTTGAACCTGTTCATATTTTGAGCTGGTGAGTTCAAATTACCCTTCTCCTATTGGGTGCAGACTCCCTTGTTTGATGATTTTTTTACCTTGCATTTCAGGCACCCTACCCTCACGTCCAGTTCTGGTATTCCCAGCTTTTCTCTGACGTCTCTGTTCTACCGATTTCTGGCCCAATTTCGATCACCTCACTCGCTCCCATCATGTTCTTCCTCAGTTTTCTCGGTCTGGATTGGCATCCTGACCTTTCCCTCAGGGGTTCCCCACACGACCACTCTTTAATATTATTGACCTGGCCCTTCCCCAGCCCCGATCTGTGGTATTTCTCAAAGGAAGCAGCAACCAGAAGACTGTGGCATTCCAAGGATGGGCACCGGGTCCGGTAGAAGAGAGGTTGTTATTAGTAAGTGAGAAGGGACAGAGCTGTTTCCCATGACAAAAAAGGACAAACAGCACCCTGTACACATGCCTTGTTTTTTCATCACTGTTTTCTGGTCTGTGCTTCCAACCTTCTCTTTTGGATGCAGAGATAAACCCATCTTATTTGAATAAACTCCACATTCCGAGCAGTTTTCCAGGTTTCTGAGAAAGAAGGTGAACTCAGACCCCAGCACAGCTGAGAGCATTTTTCACACCCCTATCCCATTGGGGACAGAGTGGGTGGCAAAAAGCACCACTTTGCAACAAACTCTCTTCCACCCTCAACCACAGCGCAGCTCTGAAGGTGAGTGTCACGCTTTCTACCGGGCCCTTCTTCAGATACGCGTCCCAAGGACGCAGTGCCCTCACGCCCAAGTCTCCCCTCCCTGCATGAGAATGAGATGGTCAATCCTCACCATCAATCAATCACCCCAGAAACATCCATTATCTGCCTAACTCGGACCCTGCAGTGTTAGGAGCACTGGGGTCGGGGTTGTAAGAAAACTAAGCGTGTCAACACCCCCCCAAAAGAACTGTGGCCTTGGCTTTGGGCGCTGCTGTGAAATGCAGCAGGAACAATGGGAGAAGGGGGTATAGAGTAAGATCCACACCTGTGTCCTGGCCCTCAAGGCCATGTCCGAGCTGCCCTCTCCCCTGGGGGCCCCCCTCTTAGTGCTGGCCGCTCTCTGGGGCCACACGCCTTCAAATATGGTGACAGGCCAACTGTTGTCCTTCCTCTAGCCCTGCTCGCTCGATGGTCACCCCTCAGAGAGCCCCCAAAGGAATTTAAGTTACCCCACCCATCTCCCCGGCCTCAGGACCCTTGCCCCTCGGGGTACGGATAGCAGATCTCTGTGGGGCTGACGGTACGTGATTCATTTACTTTCAGCCTCTGACTGGACTGCGGGTTCTGTGTGCGTCGGCCCAGCCCCCAGCGGAGCACTGACCGCAGGTGCCCAATGAATGTGGCTGAATAAACGAGAACATTGACTGTGAGTCTCGCTGAGCAGCCAGGCCACAGGGCGGGGCACGAGCGACGGGAGAACTCCTGGTGGGCAAGAACTGCCAGGAAAGCTCCCGAGAAGGATAAATCCTGTGTCCAGCCCAGGACTGGGCTCTCCAGGGATGGAGGGAATGACGGTGGGCAGGGGGAATCCGAGTCGATGAGCCTCCCATCTGCGGGGAGGGACGTGTGCAGGAGACTGAGCAAAGGCTCAGCCTGATGCTCGTGGAGGCCGTGTCCCAGGGACAGAGGTCGGCCTGCAGCAGGTGTCAGGGGATGTCCCCTCCACAGCAGTGAGCCTTGACGTCATAAATGCAGGTGTCACTGTTTACCAAGGACCGACTCTGCCCCTGGACACTGTGGGAATGGCCATAAACAGGGTCTGCTCTCAAGGAGTGTCCACTCCGAGTGGGAGATAAAGATTAAACACAAGTAAATATGCATTCATCTGTTCACGGACGGGTAGACTTTTCCTCCGTTTTTCTCCATCACAGATTTGAAAACTATGGCATATCACTTCACTAGCTAGTGCTTGGCAAAAAAAAGGGGGTGAACTACTGATAATGCAGAAGAGTAAAATTATGCTGCGTGAAAGAAGTCAGGTAACAAAAGATACATATGGGGAATTTCGTCATGTCAAATTCTAGAAAATGCAAACTAATCTACAGTGACAGAAAGCTGTCTGGGATGTTGAGGGCTGGGAGGGACCACAACAGGAGCAGAGGGGATTTTGGGGGTGAGGGGTATGGTACTAGTTTGCTGGGCTGCCGTAATAACCACAAACTGGAGGCAGTAGGGAAGGCTTAACAACAGAAGTTCATTTCGTCTTTGGGGCTGGAAGTCCAAGATCAAGATGGCGGCAGGGCTGGTTCCCTCTGAGGCCTCACTGCTTGGCTTGTAGCTGGCGGCCTTCACGCCGGGGGTCTCTCTGTGTGTGACTGTATCCCAATCTCCTCTTCTCATAAGGACACAAGTCATGTTGGATGAGGGACACCCTCGTGACCTCATTTTAACTTAATTACCTCTGTGAAGACCCTGCCTCCACATCCAGTCACGTTCTGAGGTCCTGGGGGTTAGGGCTCCGACACACGTGTTTTTGGAAGGACACAGTTCAGCTGCAAATAGGCACATTCACGATCTTGATGGTAGGGATGGTTTCACGGATGTGTGTGCATGTCTCAAAGTATCGAACAGAACACTTTCCTTATACACATGTCACTTATACTTCAATAAAGCTGGTGGAGAAAACAAGTAAGCAGATATGTGTCACTCAGGCAATGTGACATGATGCGAAGAGGGACCTACCGAGTGGGGGCACCGGTGCTGGGGACCCCCTGCACAGAGCTGGAATGAAGCCCCAAGGGGTGGCCTCCCAGGGAGGTCAGAGCTGGAGATCCACATTGGAGACTGGTTTTCTGTTTCTACCTTTTCATATTTTGAATGATGAGAAGCACTTTAAAAAGGGGAGAGGGGGCAGCCATAGGGCATCCCGGGACCGTTACCAAAATGCTCGTGGACTTAGGGAATTTGTTCAGATTCCACAGATGTGGTAAGTGTTCTTACAAGTTTTCCAACTTGGGCTAGAAAACAAGAACAAAAACGAGATTAAAACATAGACTTTATTTTTTAGAGCCGTTTTAGGTTCACGGTATGCTCAGCAGCAAGCACAGAGATGTCTCATGTGCCTCCACGCCCAGCCTCCCTCATGACCAAAACCTCCCACCAGACGGCTACATGTGCTACAAGGAACGACCGTACATCAACACATCACTGTCACCCAAAGTCCACAGTTTTCACTGGGGTTCACCCTTGGTGTTGCGCGTCAGGGGGTTGGACAAATGTGTACTGATGTCTCCCTCCTTCCGGTAGCTCACAGACAGCTCCAATGCCCTAGAAACCCTCCCTCCCGTCTAATGCCGACAACCACTGGTCTTTTCACTGTGTCCACAGTTTTGCTTTTTTCAGTGTCATGTAGCTGGAATCCTATAGTCTGCAGCCTTTTTGGGTCGGCTTCTTTCCTTAGTAATATTCATCTGAAGTCCACGTCGGTAGCTCAGAGTAATACCACTGTCAGGTGGCCCACACTTTGCTTATCCATTCACCTGCTGAAGGACATCCCAGGTTGCTAAGGGTTTGCTTAAACGTCAGTTTTCATAAGTAGGCACGTGTAGCAAAACCCAAAGAGAAGAAGTACAGAATCTATTGGCAGTAACGATGACGTCATGGCAAATCACCACTGCGCAGGCGTGGCAAACGGCTCCGTCCACCCTGCTGGCCGCCTCCGATTCACCTGTTTATCCCACACCAGCCAGGGCCAGCACCGTTCTAGCCACGCTCTGGGGATGTGCTTCGGACAAAATGGACAGACGCTGACAGCGTGGAGCGTCCCGTCTAGCGGGTCTGGAAGATGGACTGAGAACTGGCTGCCTGGGGGGCTGTGGGTGGTGAGGATTCTGGGGCCAGGTGGGGCTCCGTGGGGAGGGGCTCTGACCCCTAGAATGACAGCCTACGGAGGGGACAAGAGAGTCCCAGCCGCTCACGACAGCCCTGGCTGGTAACTGTCACTTCCTTGTCGGGCATCAGGCAGGGAGGTGGGTGGGGGAGGTGTCTTCCTGCCCTGCTTAGCCCGGGGGAATCGTGTAAAATACAACGCCCCAAGCAGAGCCTGGAACCTGAAAATCTTCCTGTTAATTCAAATCCCTGACATCAGTCACCAAATTTAGATTTTTCTAGACTTAAATATTAATTTTGTTGATTGTATTCTCTAGATCAAAACTTGGAGATGTCTGTCTCAGGGGAAAAAAACCCCGATAAATTATAAATTGAAAACATTATATTGAAGGTAGTGTCATGGGGAAGGGATTATGAACTGGGTATTGGGGCTCAGCTAAACAGTCTGAGGGAGAATATGTAAAACAAGGTTTGTATTTATAGTATCTTTCAAAATATTAACATTTGCTGCTTTTAAAAAATGGATCACATGCTTTGTGCCACACTCTGTGCTGAGTATTGAAACATCACATTGAATTCTGTCAAACATCCTCCGTGGTCTGTATTTTTATCGAATGGAGTCTGTCAGCCTTGGAGGAGGAAGTGGGAGAGCTGGGATTTGATGCCGGTTTGCTGGGCCTGGAGTCTCCTCTTTTCCATGGCAAGGCAGCCTCTCGAGTCTCTGGGAACAGACCACATTTTCCAAGGCGGGTCTCCTCTGCCCCTGAAAATGCCAAGCAGGTAAGTTATCATCGCCCCCTCTCAGGCTCCAAGGACTTTTTGTCTGATTATTTCATCACCTGCTGTCAGCCCCTCCTCGGTCATAATGACCCCCGACACTTGGGACAGAGCTCCTTGGTTTGTGAACCTTATTCATTTGCCACGTGCAACTTTATTCATTCAGGCACCTGGTGAACAAGACAGAGGCTCCCACTCTAGGGACCTCCCAGCCCAGTGGGAGAGACAATCAAATGGAGACTCCACCGTGGGGAGTGCTGGGACGCAGAAAGCACGGGTGCCGTGGAGCATGCCACAGAGAGCTCAACCCAAGAGTGCTTCCTGGAGGAGGTGGCATTGAGATGGAGACCTAGAAGCTAGATAAGATGAAGAATTCCATACCACGTACACAAGCCTGGAGGTGCGAAAGAGCATGGAAGCTTCCAGAAGCAGAGGGAAGTTCTATCTGGCTGAACAGAGTGTGGAGTGCAAGTGGGAGAGTAACAGGCAGCAACACTGGAGATGGTATTGTGACAGTAATGACTGCTAACTGGGCCCTTCCAACAAGACAGGTTTTTTCATCATCTCAATCTTCCCTCCCGCAGCCTACCAGAATGTACTGTTGTTCTCCCATTTTACTCACGTGGTAACTGAGACCCAGGGGTGGAGCAGCTTGCCCACGGAGTTAACCCAGGCCTCCCAGACTACAGAGCCTGGAGCCTACACTCAGTACCATAGGCAGCTGGGTGTGGCAGGGGCCTGGCTTTCTCCTGAGGGCACTGGGCAGCGAGTACTGCCCTATGAGGCCGACACACCCAGCCTCCAGGTCCCTGGCCCATGCCTGTTTCAGCCCTGCAGCCTGGCCTGAGCTGCCATCCAGCTCTCTGCACTGGCCTGTCCCTCTGCGGGGTCCGGCTCCTTTCCCGGTCTGCATAGCCACAGCTGCTCAGAGGTGATGGAGCCCTTCCCTGCCTCTGCCTGGAGCAGCTAGGCCACCGCTGCGCCAGAAGAAAGACCCCCATCGATCGGGGTCTCCCCGGGGTCCTGACTTTCTTTCCTGCTTGTCTCCGTGGCCAGGAGACCCTCTGGTGGGGCTGGCAGGATGTGAATGTCACTCCAGGCTGCCTGCGGGAGGATTGTCCAAACAAAAGCCTGACTGAAAAATAGGAATGCCAGCAGCGGGTACAGTCAATATTCAAAGTCAAATCACAAAAAGGCGGTTGAGAAGACAGCGTGGCCGGGAGGCTGGCATGAGTGGCCATGGAAGGCTCTGCTGACCCCTTTCCCACTGCCAGCACCGGTGGTGCCCATGGGGAACGGGGCTCTGTCGCCTCTTGCTGGCAAAATTGTGAGGCTCGTGCAGCTGACATGGAGCCCCCGCATCAGAAACCTGCCCTCTGGTACCGTGTTTCCCCGAAAATAAGACCTAGCCGGGCCATCAGCTCTAAATGCGTCTTTTGGAGCAAAAATTAATATAAGACCCTGTATAAATAAGCCCAGGTCTTATATTAAGACCTTGGGCACAGGTCAGCTCTGCAGTGGGGCCTGTAGCTACTGCTCTGGGCTTCAAGAGAGGAGAGCAGTGAAGAGGTTGGATCAAATGCTTGCTCCAGCATCACGTGTCTGTGATTCCTGCCCTGTCGTCTGGCCAGGGGGACAACCCTTTGCCACCCCCGCCTAATACTGACTCGATTCACCTCAGCAACAGGTGTTTACTGAGCCAGGCACTGTACCAGGCGCCCTGGTGAGCACAGGCAGTCCAGCTGTGAACAAGACCCGGTCCCTGGGGCTGGCTGAAAAACATGACTCCCCGGGGTATATTCACTCCCCAATCCCCGGGACCTGGAAATATTACCTTTTACGGCAAAAGAACAAATGTTATCTTATTGGGAAAACAGGTCTCTGTAGATGCGATTAAGTTAAGGACCAGGAGATGAGGAGGTCACGGGGTTTCCTGGGGGGGCGCTAAATGTCACCCCAGTGTCCTCCTAAGAGGCAGGCGGAGGGAGATTAGACACACGGAGGAGGATGTAGAGACGGACGCAGAGACGGCAGTGCTGCGCCACAAGCAGGCGGCCACCGGAAGCTGAAGGAGCAGGGAATGTGTTCTCCCAGGAGCCTCCCAAAGACCATGGCCAAAACCTTGATTTCAGCCCAGTGAGACTGCTCTTGAACTTCTGGTCCCAGAACTCTGAAAGAATACATGTTCAGCTGTTTTCAGTTTGGAGTGATTTGTCACGGCAGCCACGGGAAACTAATACTAACCGAGAGCTCCCGGTCAGCTGGTCCATGAGGGTGGGCGGTTACAAGCCAGTGTGGTCAGTGCCTGGTTGGCAGTGGAGACAGTGCCCTGGGTACCTGTGCCAGGCTCAGTGAAGGAAAGAGCCAGGGCCTGTGGCTTGGTTTCCAGGTCTCCAATTCTGCCCTGTGCTAGGCGTGGCTGCCTCCTGCTCCTGGTCTCTGGGAGGCACCCTGGAGACTTCGTGTCCCCCTGTGGCCAAGTCTTGTTCTTTACATGCAGCGTCCTCTGCTGTTCCCTGGGGCCCCGTTGATTCACTCTGCGGCTTCATGAAAGCCCCGTTTTACAGATGACTCCATCCCCTGAGACACAGAGAGGTACAAGGGCCAACCCCAGGTTTTGGGGGTCCAGGCAGTCCGGACAGTGGTGGTGGAAGGGTGCAGAGCGAGGAGTCAAGCAGCCCTGACCAGAGGACGGCTGCGGCCACTGCCAGGTCTCAGGAGACCCTGAGAAAGAGGTCCTTGCCGGGCCCAGACTGTTTGCTGTGTCTCTGCGGCCACCCCAGCTTCTCCTGGGAGAGGCCAGACCAAATGGTGGCCAGGAGGAGACACGGGCTGGACAACAGGCCCCAGGGAAAAGCTGGGAGGTTTCAGGTTTCACCCTTTTTGAACTCAGCCATCTTTCCTGGAGGCAAAACTCTTGCAAATGGCAGGGCTTGGTCACGGGACTGGAGACCCAGGGAGCCCAGCCTCCTGCCCACGGATGTCACATTGTGCCCGATTGAGTCCTCTTCTCTCTCACCCCCCCACCCCCCCCCATGCTCTGTTGAAGCAAACACCTTTCAAAGGAGGATCAATGCCGGCAGAGGGATGTTTCAGAAGCAACAGCAAACTCTCCATAAGCTCCTAAATGCAGCGAGCTTTTCTGGCTCCTCTGAAAGTTGGGCCCTGAACTTGCCAGAGGAATGACCTGTGACCTGGGGGAAAGGGTGACCTTCGTGTTGGGGCCTGAGGCCGCCTCCCTGCCACGCCCTCCCTTCATGGTGGGTGGCATTGCCTGCCTCTGCCATGGCCATGCAGCGCCAGCTCCCCTCCCCAAGGCACAGCTCTGCCTGCCAGTCCTGATGGGGGCTGACTGTGTGCTGGGCAGCCAGGGCCAGGCTGGCCCTGCCTTCCAGAAGCCTGCAGCCTAGTGACGGTTAGAGGAGTGATAGGTAAGTAACAGCTGGTACAGGTCAGAGAGTGTGAGCTTGACAGGGACCCCTCCCAGCTCCTCCAGGGGAGGGACTCCCCACGGCCCAGCCAGTCAGCAGCAGCCCCGCCTTGAAACGCAGTTAAATGATTTTAATAGGCGCCATTCATTTCTTGAGCACTGACTGCAGGCTAAGCATGGGACTCGAGCCTAATTATCTCATTTAGCCCCACAAAGACGCTGCGAGGCAGGTGCCCCCCTTTGCAGAAGAGAAGATGGAGGCTAGAGGAGGTTTATGCCACTTGCGCAAGGTCACTGGTTAGTAAGTGTGGGGGTGGGGGTGGGGGTGGGGAGGGTGGGGGGTGAGAACCTGCAGCCAGTGGGGAGCCCTTTCGGAATCCAGCGAAGGCTCCAGCCCTGGGAGTCCCAAGCCGGCCTAGCTGTGTCCCTGCCCGCACAAGGGCAGAGTGTCCGAGTCCCCCACGGCGTGGCAGGATGGCACTTTGCTGCCGGGTGCCTGCAGCCTTGGGCCGCAGCCACGGGGTTGGTGCCAGCGCAGCCGCGAGCATCATTTGAGAACTCCAGTGAGGCCCAGGCTCCCTGCAGCAGCTCACTGGCTGTTCCCGCCAACATTCCTGCGGGGCGTCTGCTCTGTGCCCCAAGTGCGTGCTAGCCAGTCCAGGAAGACAGCCTGAGAACCCCGAGGGCCCCTTAGAACGTGAATGAGGGCCTTAAGGGTGGAGCAGCTGGACGCAGGCTGGGCCACCCGGCCCATTTTCAGACGGGCAGCCCGGGGCTCAGGGACAGGGTGGGACCTCCCCAGGGCATGTCCACCATCAAGCACAGGGCATGGGGCTCGCACAGAGTGGAAGGGGCTCTGGCTGGTTCCCAGACCCTGGGCTCCTGGAGGAGCTGGGGCCTGCTCTGCGCCGTCCCCAGGAGCTGGTGCCGGGCCCCCCACCCCGTCCTGGGTCCCAGCTGTGGCAGCAGGCCCATGAAGGAGGTGCTCCGAGAGCCAGGGGCCTCTCCCTGGGAGAAGTGGTACCAGTGGTCAGACTGAGAGGTAAGAGATGAACCAAAACATGGAGAGAGCCCAACTGAGGGAGGGGAGTGAGCCCCTCACTGCCCAGAACACGAGTGCGTCAGTCAAAGGCGGAGCCTCACCGCCGCCGCTGTACTCGGGGAAGCACGCGTCTCTGAGATCCCACCTCTCCTCCAGCTCCTTCTGTTACCTCTTCAAGGAGAGACCGTCAGCCCCCAGAAGACGCACCTTACGAAGCCTCTCATTTCTCAGATAGTCCATGTCCCCGAAGCACTTTCTCCTACCTGTAATCACACGATCATGTGCGTAAGACCCGCCACACCAACAGTTCTCACGAGCCTGGGTCCCATCTGCCTCTTACAGCTGCGCCCGAGTGCCTGGCGCGGGGCCTGGCCCAGAGGGGCTGGAGCAATGTGTGTGGAATGAAGGAGTGAACGAATGAGCTGGCGAGGAACCCCACTGATTGGCTCACCGGCTGAGGGGCGACTCCGAGTTCTCAGAGCTCTCCGGGGCCACGAAGCCAGAATGAGATGAGGACCTGGAGCCACGACGCCGGGTTCCAGGTCCAGCCCCTCTCCCCGGGCGTGAGGCCAGCAGGATGGGAGGTACCAGCCCCTCGGCCCCGGCCTCTCCTGAGCCCTCCACTGCTGCTCTCCTCCCCTGCCCCGCCCTCCACTCAGTGGTGGCCAGCATGTCTTTTCTTTGCAGGGAAGACAGCTGTGGGCATAGGGCAATGCTACCCCAAAGATGTCCGTGTCCTTCTTCCCGGGACCTGTGAGTATGTTACTTGACATGGCAAAGGGACACTCACTGCAGGTCCGAATAAGTTAAGGAGCATCGTGAGTTATCGGGTGGGCCCAATGTCATCACAAAGGTCCTTATAAGAGGGAGAGAGAGAAAGAAAAGTGATGACAGAAGCAAAGGGCAGAGACAGAGAGAAATTGGCTTTCAGAAGGAAGAAGGGGCCAGGAGCCAAGGCATGCAGATGGCCTCTGGAAGCTAAAAAAAAAACAAGGAACAGACTCTCCTGGAGCCTCCAGAAGGAGCCAGCCCTGCTGACACCTTGATTTTAGGACTTCTGACCTCCAGAGCTGTGAGGCAAGCCACTGAGTTTGTGGTAGTCAGAGCAGCAACAGGAAAGCAGTAGAACAACGATCTCACTTGGTATTTGCCCCCCACCCTTTATTTCCCTCGTAGAGTGAAGTGCTGCAGCGCAGGCCCCTAGGATGGGATGCTCCTGCCTCCAGGTCAGGCCCCCAGTCCGGCTCTGCCACTTGTGCAGCTGTGTGGCCCTAGGACATCGCTTGACTCCTCTGAGCCTGCATTGCCGCATCGACGGCAGGAGCAGAGGGCTTCCCTGAAGTCTCACCAGACGGAGCGTGTACAGGCCTAGCACCAGCCTGACACGCTGCCACTGTTGTGATGAGCCCCAGGCCCAAGCCCCCTTGCTTGATTCAGAAAAGGCACCAAACTGTTTAAAAGCCACTGACCCGGGCAGCGGGTCACGTCTGTCACTGAACCTCTCCAGGCCTCAGTTTCCTCATCAGCAAGATGAGAGGTTGCAGACTGGCTCCAGGCTGGGCTCAGCATACAGACAGGCTTTGTCTGACAGCACACTCTTTTGGAAAATAAGAATTAGTTGTCAATGTTTGAAAATTGGAGATTGCATCCTAAAATTCGATTTATACCTTCTTTTGAAAAATGGGGAGATCTGACAACGGTGCGCCCCCCTGCTCCATCGCTGGGGTGACCAGAGCTCAGGGCCTGCTGTCTGTTTAGACCAGGGCTCTGGTCCCTCGCCTGCCACAGTCACCACCACTCCCTATTGCCACACCCCTCCTGTTTCTTTCATTTATATGACCTGGCTGCTCACAAAAGCATTCGCAGTCGTGACCCCTGGATGATAAGCTCTGAAATTCTCAATGAGTCTGTAAGCTCTCATTTCTCAAAGATGCCATTTCTGTGAAATGCTTTTTCTAACTGCTTTAAATTTGAGTGCGTTCCACTTGCTTGACATATGACTCCTTTGCCAAACCGGAGTCCCGTGAGGGCACTTGCCCCAGCACTTTGCCTCTTCCTTCCTGCTTCTACTTATCACACCATCACACCCCCTTGTCCAGTTGTGCTGTTTACAGGTCTTGTCGTCACAGTGTCCCCCTCACCCTTTCCAAGTGTCACCATTTCAAACCTGCTAGGAGACAAGAAAAAAAAAGCCCGAACTTGTTGGAAACAAGTCTAAAATAAGAGTAATGGGGCCGGAGGAACTCTCCTGTGGGTCAAATGCGTGAACTTGAACGCTTGGGTTCTGTGACCTTGAAACAGCTCCTTCAGAGGATTTTTTAGCTTCCTTTTTTTGATTCTTTTCAATATTCTAGACTATTCAAGTTGTTCAGTGATTTCTGGGTGATTGAGGTATTTCTCACATTAAAAAAGTTTAAATCACCAGCTTTGAACTTGCTCAACTTTGCAGAATGGCTCTTAGGGTCTTGCTGTGGTGAGAGGCTGGGTCATTGCAGACAGCCCTCTGCCTCAGACATGCCTCCCATCCACTGCCTAAGGCAGGAGTCAGAGCTCTCTGGCCTCATCGTGACACCGCCCCAACGTCCACAGGCCATGCCATTAACTGCGGGTTGTGGAAGATGCACACAAAAGGAAACTGAGGCATGTGCCCCTCCCCATCTGCTGCTCTCTTCAAGTCTCCATCTTTTTCTCCTGCCTGCCTGGCTAGGATGTGGAGGCAGTGCGGGTGCTCCTGTGGCCACCAGCCCTGGGGAGGGTAAATGGGAGTCTGTCCCTTTAAACACAGATTGCAGCTCTCTCCCCTGCTCGCTTTCCTTAAAAAGAGAACTTGTCAAGGTTTTGCATCAATAATAAATAATGGTGCATCGCTGTGGCAGGTTCCAGCCTGAGGCTGTTTTGATATTTTCTAGAGAATTTGTCAGCAATCGCGTACTCAAGAAAGAGTGGGGGCTGAGGGACGGGAGAGGGGGGCAGGGGCAGAGGGATGCCTTCGTTAATTTCTCATTTGCATTCTCACTGTTAAATAATGTATTGATTGCTCTCCATGTCTGTAACCCTCCGTCCTCCCCGAGCCGCACTGGGGTCCTCCCCTCTGTGAGAGACGAGCTCGTCCCAGGCCTTTGACAGCCAGAAGGGGGTGTCAGGGCTGGGACTCTGGGTGAGGCCCCCACAGCCCCACTGAGCCTGTCCCCAGGATCCTCACGGACAAGAACTGCCCACCATCTAGAATATCATTACCTGCATTTATTACGTCCTTACCAGGAGCTGGTCCTGAACTAAGTGGTCTACAAGGACAGCACCGGGAAATCCTTGTGATATTCCCATGAGGTCGGGACTGTTATCAAACCCATTTTACAGATGAGGAAAGTGAGGCTGAGACAAGTCACATACCTTCCCAGGTCACACAGCCAGGACGTGGTGGAGCTGGGATTTGAACCCAAGTCTGTCTGGCTCTAAAGCCAGGACCCTTAACTTCTAAACCTGCAAACCTCACACCCACCTGGGAGGCTTTCTAAGGTGGGTGAGGAAGGCGCCCTTCTCTCAAACTGAGCGAGTGGAAAGGGCAGGCATGCAGTGGGCTGGGAAAATGCCGGGTGGCTTTGGAGTGGGGACGAGGAGGCCGACGCCAAGGGGTAAACACACTGTGTCACCCCAAGTGCAGAACTGACATCGACATGGGCACGTTCTGGGGGGACAGACTTGGGCTCCACCTCGGGAAGGATTCCCTCACCTTGGAGCCATCTGACAGTGGGACAAGGCTGCCTCGGGCAAAGCATGCACCTGTCACCCGGGGTGTTTCAGAGAAGGATGCCTGCCTGCCAGAGACACTTGCTTCCAGTGTTTCTATCTGAGAAACACTGATCAAATGATCTCTACCCCAACTGGGGATTTACTGATTAAATTAGGATCTCTCCACACCACGAGTATTACACAGCCAGTAAAAAGGACGTCGGAGGTGCATTTTGATCCAGGTAAAAAGATGTGCATAATTATTGCTGTGGGAACAGTCTGGGCCCAAGCCAGGGTGGGGTTTATCCCGCTTATGTAACTCGTGCCACCAGGGCATACAGTAGCACGTGCATGGCAGGGCTCTGAGGAAGCATGGTTGCACCCCAGGGCAGCTTTGGGTGGCGGGATTGTGGGTGATGTTTCTCTCTTCTTCGTATTTTCCTGTATTTCTTAATTTCTTCCGAACGTGTATTTCATGCATGATTCTGAGGCAGGTAAATAGACGTGATGTAGACACAGGAGAGAGAAAACAAATGCCCGTGGGGACTTTGCCCTGAGCCTCTGGGGTGAAACCTGGGGCCACATCTCTGTGCTTCTCTTATGACTGAAGTCACGCTAAGCAGCTCCTCCGTGCCTCAGTTTCCCCACTCGCCCTGTCAGCACAGAACGCAGTCCAGCTGGGACTGTCCTTCATTCTATGCCAAGTCTGTACCAAGCACCTCTTGTGCTGGCCCTGGGGAGGGCCTTGGGAGCAAAATAGGCAAACACTTCAGAGATGCTTCATGACTTACTCAAGGTCACACTGCTTTCAGGAAGGGGCGGAGCCTGGCCAGGAACCAGGTGTGTGGGCCTTGGTCCCTCCTCAGAGCCAGGTGTGCCTGGGGCCAGGCCCTGGGCTGAGGGCTCTGGTAGAGTGATGATGGCCTTCGGGCTGTTGTCCGCACTGGGAAAGAGAGATGAGCTCTGCCACATTCAGGATGGTTCTCCTCTTCTTTCCAGAACTGATGTTCACATGCTGCATTTGGCTATTTACTTTTTTATGGTTCTCATTTCTGCCTATTCCCCTGCAGTCAGGGGGGATTTCTGCAATCTCTGATTTTTCTTTCTTCCTTCCTTCCTTTTTTCCTTCCTTCCTTCCTTCCTTCCTTCCTTCCTTCCTTCCTTCCTTCCTTCCTTCCTCCCTTCCTTCCTTCCCCTCCTTCCCTCTCTCCCTCCCTTCCTTTTTCTGAAATGTAAATCTTTTAAAACATTTAAATAATTGCCTTCTATTAACAAATTACGTTCTGCTAATTTTTTCCCAGCTTTACTGAGAAATAATTAAGATATAACATTGTGTGGGGCAGCCAAGTGCCTCAGTTGGTTAGAGCGCGAGCTCTGAATGACAGGGTTGCCAGTTCGATTCCCAGATGGGCCAGTGAGCTGTGCCCTCCTCAACTAGATTGAAGGACAATGACTTGGAGCTGATGGGCCCTGGAGAAACACTGTTCCCCACTACTACCCAATAAAATTTATTTTTAAAAAGATATAATATTGTGTATATTTAAGGGGAAAAAAAGATATAACGTGTAAATTTAAGGTGTAAAGTGATAGACTTATAAATTGCAAAATGATTACCACCATAGCTTAGCTAACACCTCCATCCTGTCACATAATTACCACATTTTGGTGGTGAGAACATTTAAGATGTACGTTTAGCAACTTTCAAGTATGTAACAGTAGTGTTGAGTACAGTCACAGAGCTGTACCTTAGCGCCTTATTCATCTTGTAACTGAAAATTTGGGCCCTTTGACATCTCCGCATCTCCCCCTCCCGCTGGCTGACAGCTCCTCCCTGGTATTTGGGATTCCAGCGGGAGCCTCATTTTCAGAAGAGCCCAGGGCTATTTAGTCTGAGCTGAAAGTGCTCTTTGCCTGCTGAAAAGGCCCCTGGGGGTGCCCAGGTGCAGGGGGTTGGGTGGGGATGGACTCACTCACTCTTTGGCAGGGCGACCCACTGAATTCACGCAATCCTGGCGCATGCAGGGGCTGCCTGGCTGGCCAGTTCCCCTCAAGCACCCAGCTCCGTGTGTCATATGCAAAACCGTGCCTGCCCCTCTGACATCCCAACACGATAAGGCAGGCACTAATATCACCCCATTTCACAGAGGAGCAAAGTGAGGCCTGGAGAGACTAAGTGACTTGCTCACAGTCCCATAGCAGAGCCAGAAATTGAACACTGAGCCAGAGCCTAACCTCAGGATCTCTGAGCTCTATGTGACACCTTACGCTGGGAGGGAGCAGCAAGGCAAGAAGGAGGAGGTGGCAGGGGGCATTTGGGTGTGGGCAAGCCTGGGGGGAGGGACTGGCAGAGGCTGCTGACCTCTCAGCCCACGGGGACCCTGAGGACCGGTGAGTTAACGGGTGTGTACACCTTCCCACGAGCTCAGGACAGCTCAGAGAGAGAGAGTGACACAGATATACCAGAAACTGAGTGTACAGATCTGTGGATTTAACAGATCAATATAAACAGGAGGTGGACATGGAGTTTACAGGCATACACATGTGTCAAGACTGTACTCTCCGAAGTGTGAACCACTGTACACTCCCACGGAGTGCACAGACGTTCTAGATGCTCCACACCCTCGCCAACATTTGGTGTTGTCAGTTCTTGCTTTTAGCCTGTCCAGTGGGTGACGAATGGAGTTGGAAAGTACAACTTGGCATTATCCAGGAGACGGAGAGGGGCTGAGAAGAGGGCATTCCAGGCACAGGGGCAACAATCATGGGGTGGGCATGGTATCTCCAACAAGCCGTTGGGGATGCAGGACGTGGTCGGGCTGTCAGCATGGGGGGTCAGCGCCCAGGAGGGCCTTGTGTCCAGGAGGGAAGGGGAGGGAAGGCAGGGTCTCCCGAGCTTTGTGGGTGCAGGAACGGGCCCTGCCTCACAGGCTGTTGAGAACTCTGAGTCCATGTGGCCACTTAGCACAGGACCAGGAGGAACAGGAATTTTGTTACCCTCATTCTCACCACTTCCTCATGACTGCAGGGTGGCCAGGGGTTCAGGAGGCTCAGCTTGCCCCAAGGCCAGTCTCAGGCTGAAGCCTCACTCAAGACAACCGAAGGGCTGCGGGTTGAACTGTGGCCCCCAAAAGGTATGTCCAAGCCCTCCCCCAGCATTCGTGGGTGTGACCTTGTTTGGAAATTAAGTCTTTGCAGGTGTAATTAGATCAGACGATGTCACGCTGGATTAGGACGGACCCTAAACTCCTTATAAGAAGAGAATGTAATGGTGACCCTATAGGTTCTATTTTGACTTTTAAACCTCTGGTGTAATTCAATTTAACAGTGTGGTTTGGCCTGGGACTTTCTGAAAGTTTTTCTTTGCTTCGCTTCCCTCCCAGCACACCTCAATGACTCTGCTTACTATATATGTACTGTGCATACCGGTTTCAATGGTTCTGTTCCGGTGGTGTGCATTCCTGGCTGGTGAGTTGGGAGAGGGTTTTGCATCTGTATGACATCCACTCCTATCCCTGAGGCAGGCCAGCCCCTGGGAAGCCTAGGGGGCAGCCTTTTGGCTCCAACTTGAGTTGACACAACAGCTGCATAACAAGTTGAACCACCCCTTCCCTCACCCCAACGGGCAAAGCTGAACACAACAGAAGATTCCACTACAGGCCGAAGCAAATTACATCCTGGTTAGAGAATATAAAACCCCAGCTAAACAGAAACCCGCTGCAGCTGTCTAACCCAGACTCTGGCCCAGGCAACTCCTCTGCCGGTGTTTCGCTTCTCAAATAAACTTTCTGACTTCTATTTCTTTGTGCCTCATGAATTCTTTCAAAATCCGTGAGTGAGCACCCACAACAGAGAAGACACAGAGATACAGGGGAGAAGGTCACCTGAGGACAGAGGCCTCGACTGGAGTGATGCGTCTAAAAGCCACAGGATGTCTGGAGCCCCTAGAAGCCAGGAGAGAGGACAAGCCATATTCTCCCCAGCACCGCTGGCAGGAAGCAACCTGTCCACACCTGCATTTTGGGCCTCTGGCCTCCTGGGCTGAGGATGAGTGTCTGTTGTGTTGAACAGCCCAGTTTGTGGTGCTTTGTTACCGCAGCCCCAGGGCACAATACGTGAAGCCAGGAGGGCCGTTGCCCCCTCTCCCGGATGCCCTCACCCCCATCCTGCCAGCGTACTCCCTCACCTCCTTTGAGACTTTGCTAGAACTTCGATTCTCAGAGACCTGCCCTAGTCACTCTCTCCAACACATTCACCACCACAATGTCCCACCCTCCTGACCCACCGGCCCTACTCTACTCCTCTCCCTGGCATGGACCACTCTCTAACATTCTCTCCAATTAACTTATTTCTATCTACCTCCCCCGCTAGAACTGAGCCCATGTAGTAGTCTGTCCCAACGCCTGGCACAGAGGAGCCCCCATTAGCATTTGATGAATGGGAGGATGTATGATGGATGGATGGATGGATGGATGGATGGACGGACGGACGGATGGATGGATGAGTGAATGGATGGGTGGATGGATGGGTGGATGGATAGATGGATGGATGGATGGACGGACGGACGGACGGACGGACGGACGGATGGATGGACGGACGGATGGTTGGATGGATGAGTGAATGGATGGGTGGATGGATAGATGGACGGATGGACGGACGGACGGATGAGTGAATGGATGGGTGGATGGATGGGTGGATGGATGGATGGATGGATGGATGGATGGATGGATGGATGGACGGACGGTTGGATGGATGAGTGGATGGATGGATGGATGGATGGATGGATGGATGGATGGATGGATGGGTGAAGGGATGGGTGGATGGATGGATGCATGGATGGATGGATGGATGGATGGATGGATGGATGGATGGATGGGTGAAGGGATGGGTGGATGGATGGATGCATGGATGGATGGATGGATGGATGGATGGATGGATGGATGGATGGGTGAAGGGATGGGTGGATGGATGGATGCATGGATGGATGGATGGATGGATGGACGGACGCATGGTTGGATGGATGGATGTGTGCCCAGACTCTGTAGCAGTTTAGCGATCCCTTGTGAAGCTCAGCTTCCCGTGCCCCTTCCAAGCATACCTGTCCTGGAAGGAGCGGGTGTGAGAGCCAGATTTGGGATGACAGCTCCCCCTCTCCACAATGGATCACATCAACCCCGGTTCGGCCGTCCCCTGTGTAGGTGATTAGCATGTGGTTTAATCGGCCTCACAGAGATGTGGGTAAATGAGGGGTAGGCAAGCTTGCTTGCTACTTCCCTGACCCACTGGGACCTCCCAACCAAAACACAGGAAGAACAGCCATCCCTGCAGACCCTGAGGGCCCAACCCTTGGGAAACAGGCTGTGGATCGCCGCCACGGGTCATGGATCTTGTGTTCTTCCTACACACAGCCCTGGCTCTCTGTGAGCTCGGGGGCCAGTCTGCCCATCGCTGTGTCCCAGCCAGCAGGGCCCAGCCAGCACAGCCCAGGCAGGCTGCTGTGTAGCACAACACCAGGGGAGGCCCTTCCCCTCAAGTTCATTGTGAATGGCGCCCCTTGAACTTGTGCATTCTGACAGCACTGGTCCCCGACCTACCAGGAGCTCAATAAATGTGCAACAGAGGAGGGCACACTCAGGCTGCCACACTCAGACTTGCCCACCCTCCCCCGTTGGTCTACGACCTGGGACACAAATGCTCCTCATCTAATGCAGACTCCAGGTCCTCAGACGCTCAGCTCCAGTGCCGGTCACAACCTTCCCCCTCCTTCTTGTCCACAGGCACACTCCTACCCCCATTTTCCACGAAGGCCACTGTGATAGCAGCGGTCACAGCAAGGCGCACTGCATGCTGGGCACTGAGCTGTGGTCCTACATGAGGACCTCATCCCATTCTTACAGCGACGCAGTGGAGTGGGTGCTATTATTCCCCCATTTTATAGATGACAAAACTGAGGTCCAGAGAGGTGAAGCAATTTGCCCAAGGTTTGTAAGCAGCAGAGGCAAGATGCTAACCCAGGCCTTTCTACCTCAGACCCACCATTCCTATCACACTAAACTCTACAGTGACCTCACGTGCTGAGAGGGCCCCAAGGTAGGTATGTGGTGACCATCGTGTGTCTGCCCCAAGCTGCCTGAGGGAGAGGAGCCTGGAGACTCTCCCCAAACTCTTGAGCACAGGGCCTTCTGAATTAGCTACTCACTCAGGGTTTTCAGGGCTGAACGCAAACCCTGCGTAGTGGGCGTAGGAGGGGTGTCCAGCTCCGGTGGTGGTGATGGGGGCAGTGGCGGGGTGAGCAGGTGACCTTTGGTGCAGGCTGCCCTCTCCTATGCTGCTGTGGAGTCAGGGGCCCAGGGGAGTGTCCTGTGTCCCTGGGAATGGGAGGTCTGGAAGCCCCCAACAGCGGCCCCCTTGGCGGGGCACTGCTGTTCTTCTGAGGCAGGCGGGAGGAGGGGTCTCCAGGCAGGTGTGTGGGCAGGAAAGCAGATGGTCAGGAGCCCTGCAAGACCCCAGGGGGCGACTGCAGCTGACAGACTGGTGCAGGGCACACGTGACACCCACTTCAGCCACTCCCAGAGATGTCTGGGTGCCAGGGTGGTGTGTGTGGGGGGTCCTGACGTCGCCGTGTCAGGGGCATCCTGGATTCACTACAGAAGAGAGTCCTGGTTCAAGATGTCCAAGCCCTTTTGTTCAGAAATGGAGGGGGAGGTAAGGAAGGGGGGACACAGAGAGACATGGAGGCGAGGGGGAAAGTGGCCTCCCGGAGGCACCTCTGGCTAATGAGTGGAGCCCGGAGAATCAGGTGAAAGGGCAGAGTGGAAAGAAAGGCAGAGATGAAAGGGTTGGAAGCACCAAGTTAATGGAACTACTAAGTGGTTCATATTTCCCAGCTAATGAGGCCCCCTCTGCGGGAGGGAGGGGCTGCAACAAGAAAGCACTGCAGCTCCAATGACTCAAGGCATTGGAGCTAATGAAGTCACCGGAGACTCGGGATTCCTTGGGCACATCTGACAGGGCTCCGTGGCAATGCTATTTGAATTCAGTCTGAGGATGACCAAAGGAGAGAAAGTCCCCTGTTAATGTGAGGAGCTTGGGGGACAGGAATTTGGAGGGGGTGGCAGGAACTCGGGGCCGGGGTTGTCTCACACGGACCAAGGACCAGGACGGATGCAGGAGCGGGAGGGGCTTCCAGGCAACGTGTTGAAAGGGCTAAATGAAGCTGCAGCTACAGGCTGGAGACGGTTTGGGAGCAGGTGTGACAGGCTGGCCTGGGAGCTGGCATGCACACTACGAGCAGACGCGTGGCCAACTGCACTCCCCAAACACACACACACAACAGAACCCAACATCTAATATTCACCCAGCACCTCGAGTGTGCGAAGGGCAGACCAGCAAGGCTTTGACCCCATGGGGCGAAGGTCTGTCAGACTCCAGCTTGAAGCACATCCTGCTTCTCTCAGGGCCCATGCTCGTTCCTCTGGGTCTGCTCTGCTCATGTCTCCAGACACAGCTGGCCTCACCTCGTCCCCTGCGCCCCAGCACACCAGCTCTCTGGGTCCCTCCCTCAGGCCCTCCTTCTTGCTCAGGGCCTTTGCACATGCTATGGGATGCTCTTGGCCACTAACTCCTATACATCCTTCACGTCTCTGATCACATGTCACTTTCTCCAGGGACTGTCTGACTTTCTAGAGCAGGACAGAGCCTTGAATTGGTTCCCTAGGGCTGCTGTAACAAATTGCCACCAAACTGGGTGGCTTAAAAAAAATCCATAAATTGA
The DNA here is from genome assembly GCF_057876585.1 of Rhinolophus sinicus. Classification (NCBI taxonomy): domain Eukaryota; kingdom Metazoa; phylum Chordata; class Mammalia; order Chiroptera; family Rhinolophidae; genus Rhinolophus; species Rhinolophus sinicus. The sequence goes on along the minus strand of NC_142516.1, from coordinate 4,259,068 downwards.
TTCTCTCCCAATTCTGGAGGCTCAAAGCCCCAAATCAAGGTGTCGGCAGAGTGGGTTCCCTCTAGAAACGTTGAGAGATCACTTGTTCCTTGCCTGTCTCCTAGTTTCCGGTGGTGTCTGATAACCTAGACATTCCTTGGCTGTGGCTGCGGCCTTCCAATCTCTGCCTCCGTCTCCACATCAGCGTCTTCTCTGCGCATCTTTCCTTCTTTTCGGTTTCTTACAAGCTCACTGCCATTGGACTGTGGGCCCACACTCACCCAGGAGGTCTCATTTAAGATACTTGAGCCTACTTACACCTGCAAAGACCCTTATTCCAAATAAGGTCACATTCTGAGGTTCCAAGTGGGCATGCATTTGGGGGACCCTATTGAACCCACAGCCTGCTGAGAGGGAACCCACCCTAAGCCCCACCACTTTCCTCACTCCTCCCCACCACTGGCGACTCTGCCGAGATTCATCATTAATTCCCCTCCAGAAATGTTCTGGTAGAGCCGCAAGCTCACGCCACACAGCCTCCTGGGTCAAGGGTTCTTTCACATTGTGACCTGTGTTCATTAGCTGCTGCCAGGATCACATAGTCGGGCTGGTTCTGTGGAGCCAACTCTGAGCAGACAGTTCCCCCACAGAGCAAGCTCTCCCAGCCTGCCCACAGTGGGAAGGTCACTGCTGGCCAGACCCAGCGGCCTGGAATCTGTTGGGACAGCAGATACCTGGCAGGGGAAGGGATATTCTCAAAGGAGAAAATAGTAAGATGAGCCATGTGTTATTTCTGATACTCAACTATTTCTTGACCTACGAAAATGACAATTCAACCTAACAGGACTATCGGAGGTTGGTTCTATAGAGATGGAGGGGAGAAAGGGCGGCTAAGGAGTCAGAAACCTGGGCCCAGGCTGTTCCGCTACTCGTCACTGTGTGGCGTGGGGAGCACGGCCTGCTTGTCGAGTGAGGGTATCACAGCACTGCCTCCCAGGGTTTCCAGGTGCGTCAGTGCCGCCTCCATGGCTGCCGCAGAGCCAGTGACACTCAACAGCAGTGTGAACTCACAGCATGAATGTTTTCGCATTGACCAGTAACGCGCAGGGTACTGGGAGGCTGCAACTGCCCTTCCATGGCCTGGCTTTCCCGACATTCCCTTCTTGGGAGTTGCTTCTCTGGCGACCTTGGGGAAAACGCACATTAGCTGACACCACAGAGGCCTTCTGCAGCCCATTCCCATCGGCGGACAAGCCTGGACCTCGTGTGAGTACACTGCCCAGCACAGGCAGGACACTCGGAAAACCTTTCTGGAATGAAGGAAGCAGATGTATCAGGTTGACCCCTTAGGAGACTGAACGACGCCTTGAGAACATGAGATACAAAATAAGCCAAGAGTGAAGGTCTGAGAGTGGGTACAGGAGGAGAGCCATTACCAGCTCCCAGAGGAGAGGGGGGCTTTTATGAGGACACGGAAATCACTGGCATTTTGAGCCCAACGTGGTGGCAGAGCGGTCCCCGGGGTGCTGTCTATGGTGCTGAACCAATGCCGCAGCTGGAAGCCCAGCTGGAGGCCCAGCTGTCTCACCTATGCTTGGGCTCAGTCAAAGCCTGTCCACCTTCTTTCAGGCATTTTGGGCCAGGAGACAAAAGAAGTGGTGGGTGGGGTGGAAGGGACAGAGAATGGGAAGTGACAGCAGACAAAAGCTGCTGGGCAGACACACCACTACCGGACTCCTGGAGGCGGGTACTTCCGTTTTCACAACAGCTCCCTCCTGTAGGAACTTGGGCACCTCTTCCCCACCCACTGGGCTTACGATGCCATCCTTATGGAGAAAGCCAAACTCATCCCATGTCGCCAGACCCGAGGTCTGTGCTCCCCCTCCTTCCTCTTGTCTGGTAGCTCTTTGCACACACTCTGCTCCTTTCAGCCCAGGCCTTTGGCCCCTTCAGCAGCTCATCAGCTGCCCACCCCTCACATCCTTCAAGGCCCATCTTCAGTGTCTCCTCCTCCAGGAAGCCTCTCTTGACCACTTGATCCACTCGGCTCTCTCACTCCTCTGACCTCGCACCGAACTTAGAACCAAGTTCAGCCAGCAGTGCTTCTCTAGCTCCTCTCCACGAGCTTCGTCTTCCTCCCGAACCCAGCTGTGGGGTCTCAGAGGACCTGATTCTTGCTTTCTTTCACCTCTGTCCCGGAGAACCAACCCTGGACTGCACGTGAACAACAGCCAGCAGCAGCACCGCCACCATCAAGCACCAGGAATGACCACTAACGCGAGCGCTGCGCTGGCACTTTCCACGCTTTATCTCACGGAAAACACACTAACTCTTTGAAGCAGGTCCAATTATTATCACCATTATAATGGGAGGCACACAGGAACCGAGTAACTTGCCCGAAGCCATACAGACACCAGAGCCAGGGTTCAAACAAAGGTCTGTCGGACCTCAGAGTCCAGCTCTTAATTGCCAGTCCATCTGACTCATAGAAATGACCCATAAATAAAAACCGCACTGAAACCAGCCCAGTTCTGCTGTTTACTTATGGTGTAACTATACTCCCCAATGCTACAAGAATCAGGGACAGTGAGCTTTTTTACCGGATGGAGCAGAGAGCGCTGCAATCTTCCCCCGCCTCTAAGAACATGCTCGTCCCTTAGGAATTACATTAATTTCCACAAACATTTATTGAGGGCCCACTGCATGCTATGCATTATGCATTATGAGTACCGGGTTCACCAGTCATAAATACAAGGCATGCTGACACTGTCAGCCTGTAATAGAAGCTTCTGCAGAGAGAATTAGAAAAGGACTCAGTGGCCTAGCTCCCCCTCTCTCCTGGGGGTCCAGCCAATAGGTGGCACCAGCTTCTCTGCTTTCAGAAAGACCCTGGAGAATTCTGAAAGCTGCATGGACTCCCGGAGACCAGAGGGTCATCTGGGACTAGGGCTCTGGACTTTTCCGGAGACACCACACCACAGACACCACTTATCTGGTGGCTGCTTTGCTTTGTTAGGCTGCCAGATAGTATGAGGCCACCCAGGGAGCCAAGCCGGTCCAGCAGGATGGGTTTCAGTGCATGCATGTGTGTTTGGTGGTGGGTGCACACACGCCTACGTACGTCTGCATCTCTTTTCAATTAGAGACACAGCAATGCCAATAAGGAACAGAAGCAGAACATGATGAGATCATAAAGGTATTGGAGTATGGTGCACAATGGGAAAAATAAGGTAACTGGAAATCAATTGTGTGTATGCGTGTGAACTCCAGCCAACGAGAAAACACTGCTTCCTCTGCTAGGGGATGGCGGGCTCTCTGGGGAGCCCCCAGAGTTGCAAGGTTGGGGTGAACTGGGCACCTAGGAAGCTTGTGAAGGGACCTGGTCAAGCTTCTCTCCCTCCACCCCCGCCCCCCGCCAGGATGTCCCTCTGGGCAGTTCTTTGGCCTCAGCTGGTCTCATCTTGGCCTGTAGCATGTAGCAGCCTCCCTGCACTGAGCCTCCCCGTCCCTCTGCACCCTCTTCTCTACATCTTTCCCAAAGGTGCTGTCAGCATATCAAAAACCCAGGGCTTTCTAAAGAACCCTTCTCTCCTCATCCTTTGATTCCGCCCCTGACTCCCCTGGGTCTGCCAGAGAACAAAGTGCATGAGTGAGTGGTAATGTGTCCCTGTTGTCAGCCTTGATTTCTGGCTCCTGTTGAAGGGGGATTCTGACTGCTGGGTCAGAGGCTTCCTCTTCTCCCCGCTGTAGGGCAGTCAATGCCCCGGGTGCTTCCTGAGAGCAAGAAGGGCTCCAGTTGTTACCACTGAAAGCAGGATTATTTCACTCACTCATTCAACAAATCCTGGCACCTACTATATTGCCTGACAGCATTACAGTTGAGGGGAGCAAGCAGTTGTCAAACCTTCAGACAAAAGCTTTGACTTTCATGGAGCTTGTGTCTGGTGGTGAGTGTAGTGGTTAGTGAGATACAGGGGCAAATCCAGGCCCTGCCATTTACCAGCTGTAAGACTTTGAGCAAAGTACTTAACATCTCCTACCTCAGTTTTTCCATCTTCAAAATGGACATAAGAGTGTGCCAATTATCTATGTCTACAATAATGCTGCGTAACAAACCACCCCAAAATCTCAGTGGCATGCAACAAGCCCAGACTTTGGCTGGGCTCACTCCCATACCTGGGGGTCAGCTTGCTGTTGGCTGGGGTGCCTCAGGAGACTTGGCTGGGCACTGCATCTTTCAGTCTCCATCAGGAGAGCCCATGCGTGTTTTCATGGCAATGACAGAGGGCAAAAGTGAGCGCAAACCGATCACATGAGTGATTTGGGAGCTCTGCTTGCACAGGTTGCTAACATGTCTTTGGCCAAAGGATGCCTCTTGGAGGATTCCAGAGTGAGAGTGGAGGAGAACTACGAAGTCACATGGCAAAGTGAGGGGGTAAAACCTTAGTTCCATTTTTACAATCTACCACAGACTTCCTTCCAGGACTGTTGGGGAGATGAAATGAGAATGACACGAAGCCACTAACCCTGCTCCTAGCCCATCTCAAGGGCTAATAAAGAAGCTAAATTAATACAAAAAAAAGAACAGAGGTTTTGGGTGAATGAAGGCGGGTCAGCCAAGTCTTGCTTATGTTTATATCCCCAATGTCCAATAATAACTGCTGAATGAGTGCGCTGACCAGAGATGAAGGTCAGAGATGAAGGCGGCGGATGTCAGTAACTCTTATTCTACCTGCTACAGGTTAATGGTGTCCCCGAGAGGGGCTCAGAGGGAACCACTTTGTCTATTCTGGGGATTTCCAGCCCTCCCAGGACTCTATGTTCGGACTAGAGGAATAGGTCCAGGAGTGTGCTGGAAAAACATTCTTGCTGTCAAAGCTTTCAAAGATTAAGGAGGGAGGTCTCGTATCTGTGTGTGATTGTAGTATAAACCAGGGGCAGGAGGCCCACTGAAAGAAAGACTCTTCTAGCCTGTTTCTCCTGGACAGAGAACTGCATTTCCCAGTTTCCCTAGCAATGAGATGGGGCCATGCCACTGCGTTCTGGCCAATGGGATGTGGGTGGGAGCGATGAATGCCACTTCCAGGCCTGGCCCCCAAAACCTCATGCGTGATCCCCCATAGCTCTCTCTTTCCTGATCTTATCCGATGTACAGAGTCCAGTGAGGGACACCAAGGCTCTAGGGCGGGGTCAGAGAGCTACCGCCCACAGGTAAAATCTAGCCCTCCATCTGTTTTTGTAAATAAAGTTCAATTGGAACATGGTCATTCCTGTCTGTGTTGTCTCTGGCTGCTTTCATGCTACAATTGCAGAACTGAGTAGTTGCCACTGTATGGCCTGCAAAATACTTACTCTCTGGCCCTTTATAGAGAAAGCTTGCTGGCTCCTGCTCTGGGGCATGGTTGGGAGGAGCCTGGGTCCCTGGATGACTGCATGGAGCATGGGCTCCCTTTTCCAATAACCTCTACTAGACTGTGACGCAAGCAAGAAAGAACCCTTCACCACATTGAGCCACTGAGGTCTGGGGGCTGTTTGCTACAGCAGGCAGTCTGCCCTGGATATACACAGTCCCAGCAGCTACAATTCTGCAGGAACATGGCTGCCAGTCCATTTCTCCACTCTGTGCCCTGCACACCCTGGGAAGCAGGCTGGTCTCCTGGTGTGGGTTCATGCAGGACCACAGTCACTCAGACTGGTGACCTTGAACTGTGTGACCTGGGTGAGGTTCCTTTTACAGAGTGGTGGGGGTCCTTCTCTCCTTGTGGCAGGATAAAGCAATAAGGAGACGTGACAGTGGGGAGAGGGAAGCCCGCGCTGGTGCCAGCCTGCCGGTCTTGCTCTCAGGACAATCACCTTGGGGACCTTGACCTTGATGATTTGTCCATTACTGGCTGTGCAATCCTACACAGATAACTTAACTCTCTTTCCCCCATGCTTCAGTCTCTTATCTGTGAAATGTAATCAAGAGCACCCATATTCTACAGTTGCTGCTAATACAGGATCTCCAGCAGAGAGGCAAATCCCCGCCCTGGAGTGGCATTTCTGTACACTGTGTCGCTTCTCTCTTGCTCTCACTCTCAGGGTTCCGGCCCCAGGAACCACGTCCCTCTGAAGAAACCACCTGCCCGCAGCCCTGGCTCCCAGGCACAGCCCTGACACCCTGGGCAGAGCAGCCCACGTAAGGGACCCAGTGCTCGCAGGCAGGTGGGGCTGAGCCAGCCATGGTTTCTCTCCTGGGATTTGGATCTAAGAGGAACTGGGTGGTGGGACAGCTGAGAGGGTCGGTGAAAGGCTGCGGTGGCCATGTTGGGCCATGGACCAGAGCGGCAAACAGAAGGATCCAGCTAAGAGAGGAGAGTGAAGTAGGCCCACGGAGAGGGAATCCCATGTCCCCAGGTGACAGCCTGTCCAACTGAACCTTCTGCTGCCCTATGTCTGCACCGGACAGCTGGGGTGGCAGCTCTCAGGCTCGGCCTGGTTTCTGACATGTGGCTCAGCACTTGAAATGTGGCTAGTGCTTCTGCGGAGCTGGCTATTAAACTTCAGTTAACTGAAATAAACTGAAATTTGACTCACATTTGATTAGTTGATCTTAAGTGACACGTGGCTGTAGGCTGCCATCTTGGACGGTGCAGTTCTAGCGCTTTGGCCCCTCCCCCAAGGCCAGGTGTTCCCTGGGCTCAGGGGCCAGGAGCCCTCTCTCCTTTACAACCCCAGCCCTCTGACGGAAGCTTCTCCTGAAAGCTGGCGTTCAGGGCTGAGGGCAGCCCCCGCTTGGGTGCCAAAGCCCCGGCTGTAGTTGTGCAGAGACAGTGCCTCTTGGGAAGGCAGGTCATGACAGATGGCGCCAGGCAGGTGGTGGTGTATGAAGAGGCAAATGAAGCCCATGTTTTCCGCTCCATGGGCGTGGCCTTGAACCTGTGTCCCCCCCAGAGTTTCCATGGCACAGGGCTCTTAACAGCAGAAGTTTTGAAATGAGCTGCTCTGGGAATACGTTTCCCAGGCCATGAATTCCATAATCAGCCTCCTTTACCGTTCCTTCTCAGACCAGCTTATTAGTTTGCTTCCCGATCTGGCGCTCTGGAGGTGGCAGAGAGAACAGGCAGAAGAGGACGGGACTCTTGGGTGTTGTATGGCGGCATGTCGGTGCAGAAACCTGTTCAAATGGCTGTGCTGTCATGGGTTTGCTGGGTGACCGACAAGTCAGTTAACCTCTCCGGGTCTTAGGTGACCCATCAGTTGAAAGGGGTAAGTGTGGCACAGGAAAGTCCTCACAGAGGGCAAGGGGCTGTGCCACACATTGCTTGCTGAGTCCAGAGACAGCCAGCAACTTCTTTACAATCACACAGCTGGTAGGGAACAACACAGAACAAGACCCAACTCCCATAAGGCGGCGCCTTCACACTTTGAAAATAAAGGAACTGTCGTGCGCGAGACCCTGCTCGCTGCGCCATTTGTCGTGCGGGGTGGTCTGCGGGGTCTCTGCTCCCACTCCCCATACAAGAACGCAGGATATGGTGAGGCCAAAAAGGAACACCCACGGAGCCATAGATGGGGGAGTCATACCACTATATTCTCTCTGGCGGCACTATACTCTCACTGGAGGCTGGATCCACACTGTCCGCAAACCGCCATCCACGCTTGCCAGCCCAGCCGCCATCTTCTTGCTAGCCCCCGTTCTTCCTCTCTCCTCTCTTCTGCTCGCATAGCCACAGCAGTTATATTGTGGCCAATGGCTCACTGGTTACAGCTGACGGCCAACTAGCCAAAGCTGATGGCCATCCAATCACAGTTGATGGCCATTTACTACCTGAGCCAGCACCTTTCCATGTGAGGCCGAGAGCCTGGAAACTACTTTCTGGGGCTCTGCCCCCACAGGAACTTTATAGTCACTTAGCATCTGAACCCAAAGCTAATCTGTGAAAGGGGAAAAGGTGCAGCAGATAGTGGGGAGGCCTCAGGGCAACTCAGAATACTGGGCAGAGGGTGTGGACCGTGGCGCAGGAGGCACTGTGGGCTCTGGGAAGAGAATCTGGAGGCCAAGAGGCTGTGTGCCCTGTGTCCCTTGCCCTGCCCCCACCATGATCCCGACTGAGCCTTGATTTTCTGGTCTATAAAATGGGGATAAGCAGAGCAATTAGGTTCCAGGAGGGCACTGTGAGAATTCAGGGCACTATGGCCTGCAAAGCTGGCACCTCTTTTAAGAATAGTCCTTCTAAAGCGAGGCTGACAGGGAGCCTGACAGAGGAGCGCCCCCCTCTTCAGTGAAAAAGCCCTGTCCTGGACATGACCTTGTGAGAGCCTTCCAGCTCTAAAAGGTGAGATGGGACCTGCAGACCTTGAGGTCCCCCAGTCGGAGGTTTAAATCCGTTCACCCTCCCGCCTGCTGAGAGGGAGCCGTGGGGCAAGAGTGCAGCAGAGGGTGGAAGTCTTTTGGCTTCTCTCCACCCAGACTTGCCCTGGGGTTCCCAGGAACCTTGAATTCATTAGCAGCTGCAGCTCTGAGAGTTGATTAAAAAGATGCCGCCTTTTTTCTTTCTTTCCCCCTTGGTTCTTTCCTGAGCAGTGATTTCAATTTGCAGCAGAATCTCTCTGGGGTGGAGAGGAGGGTGGGCTGGGAGCTGCGCCCTGCCTTCCCCCTCCCTTCCCTGCCCCGCCCCTCCCCTCCCCTCCCTGCCCTCCCTCTGTTGCAGGCCAGGATTGGACACACCTGTAGTGTGCATTGATTGCCTGATTAAGAGGGAGATTGATTGGTCCCTGCTGTCATTAGCATATAGTTAGCAGTGACCCCTCTGCCTGGCCTCCAGCTGCCAGCTCTGACCTGAGTGGATCAGCAGGCATGCTGGGTAATGGGAACCAAGTAAGAGGAGGGGCCAGGTGGGGGATGGGGAGCTGAGGCTTCCCAGTGCCCAGGGGGTGGGTGAGAGGGTCACCTAGACCTCTGGGCAGGAGGCCCCTCACCTGGCCTGAGCCAGGACCTCCCACTGCAACCAAAGGAAGTCTCAGTCTTCCTCTCTTCTAAATGGGGAGATTGAATGCAATGCTTCCTAGAAAAGCTTTGCCTGAATGGGGGCGAGTGCGCTCTCCACCATCTCCCCACCCTCCTAGTCCCTCTGCCCGACTAGACCTTAAGCTGAACTCTCCTTCCGGGAGGCTTACTGTCAAAGTACTTCCCCGCTCATTGTCCTGTAGACAGAAGCAGCCAGCTATGGTGTGTGGTGGGGAGGGAAGAAGCAGGGTGGGGCCAGAAGGTCCAGGGTCTCCACCAACCTTGATATAACTCTCACCACAGGACTTGGGACTTTTTGAGCCAAAAGGGTAGGGTCGCTGGTTTACCCACATGTTCCCCTCCCAACCCCCAGAGGAAAAGGATCTTGAAACTGTCGAGAATACGTAAAACTAGCTGTATACCATGTAAAACGAAGCCACAGTTCTATTTGCTCGGTGGCTGTAAAAATCGCAAGTTTTTCATATAGAACAAATCTGAAACACTGTGTGCCCTGGGAGAGGTTGGGGGGGACCCCAGAGCCCAGGCTCTGGGCGGGGTTCACTCTGCTGGTCCTCAGAAGGTGCCCTGGGTCTAGACAGGAAGCATGCTGTGCGGTCTGAGCACCGGCTTCCGGCTTCTGGTCACATTTGCATCCCACTCGGTCACTGAGCAGCTTTGTCACCACTTTCTGCAAGCTCACCACCTCTGAGCCTCACCTTCCTCATCGCTGAAATGGGATATCAACTACCCTAAGAGGACGCTTGACGGGCTTAAATGAGGTAACTGACATGTGGCACGGAGTAGGCACTCAACAGTTACTGGGTGGAAGGAAGCCTGGCATGTGTTTGCTCTGGCATGTGATTATATGATGCCTTATAATACATATGCTTTGCTTACTGACCTTCTGAAGGCACATTCTTCGAAAACAAATATAAAGCATCACTGTAAGCTCTGTAACCGAACCGCAGGGAACATGTCTTATTTGTGTGGGTGCCATGCATGGTGCCACTCAGGGCCTGGGACATGGCAGGTGTGCTGGTGTCAGGCGACGTGAGGCATTTCGTACTCGACGTGCTCCCGTGCTCTGACCAGTCACGTGTAGGTTTGGTGGGATTGCTGTAACCAAGTACTGCAAACCAGGTGGGAGCCTTAAACAACAGGTGTTTATTGCCTCAGTTCTGAGGCCAGAAGTTCAAGATCAAGGTGTCAGCAGGGTTGGTTCCTCCCGAGGGCCCTAGGAAAAGGATCTGTTCCAGGCCTCTCTCCTTGGCTTACAGATGGCCGTCTTCTCCCTGTGTCTTCACATCATCTCCCCTCTGTGCATGTCTCTGGGTCCAAGTTTCCCCTTTTCGTAAGGACGTCATGTTGGACTAGGGCCACCCTAATGAGACCTCACTGTAACTCTGTTACCTCTATAAAGACCTGTCTCCAAATAAGGTTACATACTGAGGTACTTGGGGTTACCGTTTCCCCGAAAATAAGACCTAGCCAGACAATCAGCTCTAATGCGTCTTTTGGAGCAAAAATTAATATAAGACCTGGTCATATTTTACTATAAGACCCGGTCTTATATAATATAATGTATAACATAAGACTGGGTCTTATATTAGTTTTTGCTCCAAAAGACGCATTAGAGCTGATAGTCCGGCTAGGGCTTATTTTTGGGGAAACACGGTAGGACTCCGACATGGATTTTTGGGGGCTACACTTCAGTCTGGAACAGGTCACTCTCACCTCAGGGATGGGACTGTGAGGAGGGCTGTGGGAACCCCCGGCCTCGTCCAGGCTGCTGGTGGGCAGAGAGCAACCCCTGGGACTCAGGAAGCAGCAGCTCTTGGGGACAAGAATGGGGCCAGCTGGTACCTGGTGGAGATGCTGGGAGACAGGAGCCTCCAACAGGGCCCGGTGGTGCCAGGCGGTGCCAGCCAGGGAGGCAGCCCCAGCTGGCTGGGCCGGAGAAGGCTTCCTGCAAAGTCTCGGCCCTTGGAAACATTGACTAATAAGGTTTTCTTCACTTTCTAAGTTGAATGAGTCAGTAGCTTCATATAGGATCCCATCTGTCTGCTCCATCCCTGCCAGTCGGATTCTAGGCCCTTGGCCAATTCAAAAACCCAAAGTAGCTTAGTGTGGATCTGCTTGACGACCAGTTTTGTTGAGTGTTCTGTTTTTCCCTCGGTGGCAGAGAGGCCTCTTGCCTGCCCTTGTGGGTCCCAGCTCCAGAATGAATCAAGAATCCTGCAGCCAAGGAGCCTGGACGCTGTTTGAATGAGTGTCAGGAGGCAGAAAGTGACCAGGAGACGAGTATCGGCTAAATATCAGAAAGGCATGTTTTCACCAAGTTGTTCGAGGTTGGCATGGAGGCTCCCACAGCGCTTTGGGCCTGTTGCAGTTTTAGCACATGGCCCATCGTGATGTCAGCTTTTCTTGCTCTGGACATCTCCCCTACAGGGCTCCAGGCCCCCTGAAGACAGGGCTTGACATCTGTCATTAATAATGATGGATGGTGATCAAGTGCCCAGGGAGGGAGGCAGCACATCCCTGGAACTGGTCACCTGTGGGTTTTCAGTCTCTTGCGGGGGAGTGGGGAGGCTCTGGGAAGGCATCCACACCCCAGCTGGTGGGACTGCACAAGTCCCTGGGATCCCTGAGGCCAGGCAAACTGCTGCACGGCTATGAGTGGGGGGTGGGTTTGGGGAGGCACGCTTGCTGCTGGGTTGTACCCTGCCTTCTCCGTGGGAGGCTGTGTGTATGAAGATGCGACGCTCATGAGGACAGGCGCCACCCAGAGGCCAGACTTCAGCAAAGAGCAAGCAGATTCCTTTAGGGGGAGGAGTTGCCACAGTGCCCAGGAGCTTTGCTCAGACAGAGCTTTACAGCAATAAGGAGACAGCAAGGGGCCTGTCCCAGGCCGCAGCTGCACAGGGAACTACCAAGAAGGGGCCCCTGGTAGCAGAAACACCAGCTGTCAACAAAGGAAGTGGGCAGAGGGCCACAGGAAGTGGCGGTCACTTCTATCAGGGGAAAGCCCTAGCAGAACAATCAGTTAATCAATGAGCTCATCCTGCCGCCCCTCCCCCACCCCAAACCTCCGGTGACACCATTGCTTCCGACCCTCCCCATGCTCTATGACAGCCCGGCCGCCTGGTCCCGGGGCCTGTCTCCTGTCCCACAGGCCCCTGTCCCCCTGGCTGCCTGCAGCCACTCAGGCCGGTGACTCCCTGAATCCTCCATCACCACAGGTCCTTCTGCCCCACGGCTCTCCCCTCCCCTCCCCCAGCTGCTGACCCATCTCTTGATTCCAGACATGATGTCTCCTGCCTTCCCTGACCTCAGGGCAACCCGGGGCCCTTCACCCTGCACTCTCACCACTTTCCATCAGAGCGTGACTCCCAGTTTAAAATGGCACCCTAATTACTGGGACTGTTTGTCTCGTGACCGGAGATGGGCCTGACTGCCAGGGTCCCTGGAGCTGGACTATACTCTCGCGGTCACCGTTTTATCCCCAGGGGCCAGCACAAGGCTAGGCTCACAGGCGCTCTCACAAACCCTTTCTCAAAGGAGAGCGACTCCAAACCGTTCCGGACGCTGCCATAGCAAAGGCCAAGGCGACTTGAGTGGCCAGAATTCCTGACAAGAGAATTCAATGCTTTAGAGAGAGTTTCTAGACCCAGCCAGGGGTTCAACTTTCCATTCTGCCACTAACTGGCTTAGCAGTGGCCTTGAATAAGTCACACAACCTCTCTGTCATCTGTTCCTTGTAGAGGCCAGTGGGGGGAGTCAATGAGATGACGCAGGGCAAGGAGCCCTCTGCACAGAGCCTGGCACAGGGTGGGCTCGGTGGGCAGCAGCGCCCAGCGACCCTACAGGCCTGGACACCCGATCACTCTTGCCCAGCAGCTCTCCTGGCTGCTCTAAAGCCGTCTGACGCGGCAGCTGCCGCGAGCTGCGGGAGGGGGCTGTGGAGACCCGGATGGCATCGGGCTGCAGGAAGAGTTGGTGGCAGTGGCTCCACTCCGGCCCTAAGACTCTGCGAGCAGCTGCCGTCACTACCCACTGGCCACTCCCGGTCCTAAGGCCAGCAGAGCCTTCAGGAAGGACACGGGGCATTGTGCTCCTCGCAGGACATCAAGCCCTTCCTGGGCACAGCTGCCCACGCCTGCCCACGCCTGCCAGGAGCTCTTCCTGGGGAGCCCGGGGCTCCCCCAAAGCTGCTCTTCTCCCCTCACCATACGCGGTGACGTGTCCAGCGGGGACATTAACCAGCAGCACGTCTCGAGCGGCTCACGTGACTGCTGCAGACTCAGTCTCCTCACCTGTACATTGGAGGCAATAATCCGCGCGGTGCAGGAGACGGCCCTCCAAGGGCCTGGCACAAAACAGGGTGTTCAGCGTCTCAGGTCCCTTCTTCCTGCCCACAGATTCCCTGCACTGGGAGCCTTTCCCGGGGGGTTTCTGGCCCCGTCACCTGCCTTCTAGAAGCAGAAGACTTCTCTCTAATCTTAGGAAAGGATCCCTATCCCCTTCCTGCTGCAGGGAAGTCACGCAAAGGGTTCACCCCAGCAGGAGGAAGTATGGCTACAAGAGAAGCCAGCAGCCAAAAGAATTGGGCCCCAATGGTGACAGTTGAGGACTGGCATTTGTGGCAGGAGGTTTTCAGGCCGAGGCTGCTCTGCCCATGAGTTCATGGCTTCTGGTGAAGACAGATGGTGCGAGGAAGGAGAGTGAGGAGGAGCCAGTGTCCCCAAAGGTAAGGCGCTCAGGCCCCGTTTCTCCACTCCTTGGCTGTGTGACCATGGACGAGCCTCTCAACCTCTCTGAGTTTTGTCCTCTGGGAGGTGTGGTGAGGACCCGTGAGAATTCCTATCCCATGGGGCTGTGCTTAGGGTTATGGGCCTCCTGGGAAGCCAGTAACCTGGGCCCTGTGCTCGGTCACCGCTGCTCTCGTCCTTATTTTCAGTACCAGGGCTGGCAGTGTGTCTCTCCAACAACATGGCCGAGGGAACACGGCTTGAGGCTCCTACCAGTCTGATTTTTTTGAGGACACACCTGATATTTGAACCTTGGACTGGCTCCCAGAGAGAGTGGGGGCCCGGCGAGGCCAATCCCAGAACCTGTTTCTCCAAAAGCCAAGCTACCCCTCCCAGGGCTGCCCCTGCAGTCCTGTGACTGAGGGTCTGGCCAGTGAGAATGTGAGTCCAGGCGACCAAAGCATCAGGGAATGGAGGTGGGTGGGGGAAGCTCTGATACCCAGCATCTTGGAAGGGGAGGAATTTTCCAGGATCTGCCTGCAGGAGCAGTGACCTGGCCAGCCTGCTAGTCCGTGCGGGAGCTCCTGGCCCTGACCCAGAGGCAGCTGCCAAGCGCTCTTGGGCACAGGCATCGGGAAGTCATCAGCTGCAGATGTCTCCTGCACTTTCAGACCAGGAACGGTGCAGGGGGCATCCGGCCGACACCCAGCAGGAGGGAGCCCGCCACTGCCCACAGGTGGAGGGAGGGCTGAGTGGGACCTGGCCTGGAGGGAGCACCATGAGGGCAGAGCTGGGGGAGCAAGTGTCTCGGTCCCCATTGCCCGTGCCCACAGACCAGCGAGATGAGGATGAAAAGCAACAGGGATGGGGGTTGGAGGAAGGAGAGACCTCGCCTTGGCCAATAATAAGCATGAGTGAGGGAGGTGGCCTGGCCCTGTTCCCATTTTATGATCACAGCTCGGGAGGCACAGAGGCCTGGATGTGGCCCGGGGCCACGCAGCAGTGGTGGCAGCGGGCTCTCAAGTGCTCCCTGCACACCAGGGGAGGGGGGGGCCTTTGAAGCCTGGTGGACGACCAGTCCCTCTCCTGCACTCACCCCCATTTTACAGACCAGAAAACAGAGGCCAGTGAGTTCAATGACTGTCTCGAGGGATCATGGCTAATCGGGCCGATCTGGGGCTGGGAACCAGGTTCCTTTGCCCGGACTGGGGATGGCAGACATTTCACTGGCCAGCTCCCAACAGTCGGTCTGGCTGCCTGGAGCCCTGAGCGAAGAGGATTCAGAAGCCAAGCTTGTGCTTTGTGGGAAAGGGCACTGGGATCGATTAGCAATGTCTGCCAGGGGTGTGGGCAAGGGAGCTGCAGCCTGCCTGCCTCGTTTCCATGATGGATTGCACTCACTGGCCTGGAGGCGACAGACACCTTCCTGCCCTGGCAGTTGAGAAGTCACTTTAATTTCCCTGGGGCTGTACAGGCCCACTGGTCCTAGAGCTGCAGTCTCTAGGACTTCACAGGGACCTATGGCACAGTGACAGCCTCTGGGAAGCTGAGCAGTGGGCCTATCGGTCATTAGCGGTGATGCCCTGGGTGCTCAAAGCTTTCTGTACTTCGGGTTTTAGCCTGAACTGCAGCAGGGAGGATGCTGGGGTTTTTAATCGACCTTTCCAGAGAACAGCTTTTGGAGCTGGTCCGTATTATCCTGGAAGAAGTCCCCTGGGATCTGAACACGAGGAGGGCCATTCGGAATCTACTGCATCATTTTCATAAGCGCCAAGTGAAATGCAGCTGCCTTTGGCTCCCGAACCACACCCTCGGGCTGCTTCTGTATCTCAAGGCCTCGATAATAAATTTTCCTCTATGAAGCCTGCGGAGGTGCTCCTCACCGACCCGCTGTGGGTGTCGGGAGGCCGCCCAGGTCCTTGAATAGCGAGTGTGGATTTCATGTGTGTTGGAGACTGAAAGGAACGCGTGAGTGAACACATCGCTCGCTGCACCTGGTCAGCTGTGCTGATCCGGCTGGTTAAAAGCAAGTTCATCTCAGACACCAGTTTTCTACCTTAGTTGGCGTTACCTCGCAGGTCCGAGGAAAGGCGAGTTCACAGTCCTCATCCAGACTGGTGATATCTAGAAGTGGAAAGAGTAAGAAAGACAATAATGACATTAAGTGACAGTAAGTGCAAGGCGCCATGTGCTGGGGCTGACCTTGTGCAAGCTCTGTGCTAAGTGATGCCAGTTAATTTCTGCACAAGCCCATCAATGGGTGCTATAAGTCTCATGCTGCAGGTGAGGGATGGAGGTCCAGAGAGGGTACATAAGTTGCCTGAGGTCACACAGCCAGTGAGAGGCAGAGCTGGGATGAGCACCTCTGACTTCTAAAGCCTCTGCTTCTGACCCATATTTGGGGGTGGTGGGGAAGGAAGGAGGGCTGCCCTGGCTTTGGTTGCAGCCCCGGGTCAGGAAGGAAGCTAGAGGCAGGGTCAGGGTCTTACCAATTCCTTCCCTTGGTCCCTCTTGGACTCCTGGTCTTGGACGTGGCCCCTGAGCCAGCACTGGGTCTCAGGAGGTTTCAGACTTTCAGAATTGCCAGAACGTTATAATGCGGCAGATGACGGGGGCACAGTGATCCATTGGCAGCATGGTACTGACTGGCTTGTTGGCACGATTCTGCACTGCAGTTGGGAACAAATACATTCTCCTGGAGGCCTCATGGGGAAGGGTGAAGGTGACTCAGAGGTTGCCAGTCAGAGGTCACAATGTCAAATCAAGAAGATGGGGCCTGGTGGGCGATGGTAACCACAGCCATGCCCATCTCCCCACAACGCCAATTTCTGTTTACTTCTAAGTGTAACACACAGGAGCTGCCTTTCTTCACCGTGTTGTGGGGACCGGCTCCTGTTTCTGGAATCTCTGTTCCATAGGCCTGTTTGTCTAACCTTGTGTCCAACCCACACCATCCTTATTGCTATGGCTTCATAATCGGTCTGATATCTGGAAGTGTTCGTCCTCCAGCTGTTCCCTTTGTTTTCAAGGTCTTCTGGGCCCTTTGCCTTTCCGTAGAAATTGTATATCAGCTTGTCAATTTTCACCACAAAGAAACCTGCTGGGATTTTGATTGGGATTGCACTGAGTTTGGATATTAATTGGGGGAAATACGTATTTACAGTATTGCAGTTTTCCATTTCATGAACGTGTTATATTCCTCTACAGGCAGGCCACGGAGATAACTATAGGTTCGGATCCAGACCACAACAAAGCGGGTATCGCAATTAATTGAGTCACACGAATATTTTGAATTCCCAGTGCTTATAAAAGGTATGTTTACCCTGTCCTGTAGTCTATTAAATGTGCGATAGCATTTTATCTAAAGAAACAATGTACTACCTGAATTAAAAACCACCTTACTGCTAAAAAACGCTCACCATCATGAGCCTTGACAAAGATCCCTGATCACAGATCACCGTAACAAATATAATAATAACGGAAAAGTTTTAAACACTGTGAGAGTAAAATACCAACATGGGACACAGACACGAAGTGGGCAAGTGCTGTTGCAAAATGGGCGGTGACAGACTTGCTGGACGCAGGGCTGCCACAGGCCTGCAACTTGTAAAACACGCAAAGCACAGTGAAGGAGGTCTGCCTGTGCTTGTTTAGACCCCGCCCGCCCCTCAGTAACATGCTGTGGTTTTCAGGGTGGAGGTCTTGCGTGTCCTCACTAGACTTCTCCCTGCTTCCAAATCCACGGCTAACTCACAGGAATAGCACGACGACCGTCCCAGCCCTACCCAGCCGGGTAAGCATGCAGCTAGCTGTTCCGCCCCTCAGTGGGCCTGTGGAGCGGGGCCCACGGGGCCAAGTAGTAGGCATTGTTGTTTTAACTCTTGGACTTTTCAAATCCTGGACGTTGGTGTGTGTGTGTGCAGAAGAGTTACCGCAGCCGGCCTGAGACAACTGGCCTCTGAAAGGCTTGCTGCAAGGTGGGCCTTGGATTGGCATTGGAACTCGGATTTGGGGGAGCTCCCACCATTCCCTAAAGGATAAGTAAAGCTCGCTGTGCCAAAACCGTTGGCAGACCGCATGGTTTATGCCGAACACCTGCTTTCCGTTGGGGAGTCTGGGTTTTTGGCACGTGCTAGGCAGGGGCGCCTATATGACCAGCCTCCAATAAACACCTGGGCACTGGTGCCCATGAAACTCCCCGGGTGGATGACACTTCACATGTGTTGTCACAGCACGTTTTGGGAGTTAAGCGCGTCCTATGTGAAGCTCGCGTCTGGCTTCCTCTGGATTTTGTCCTGGCCACTTTTCCCCTTGCCGATTTTGCTTTGTGTCCTTTCGCTGTAATAAACGATATGCTGAGTCCTGTCAGCCTTTCTAGTGAGTCACCGATCCTGGGGGTGGTCTTGGGGACCAACATAGAACGGGGCTTCATGCTCCCAAGGCAGGGCTGTTTCCAGGAGTGTGTAACGGTGTGTGTGTCGGGGGTGGGATGGGGAAAGAAGGAAGGTACGTGTCAGTTTCTGATGGGAGAATGTAATGTGTGAAAATAAGTGGGTACAGCGCAGTCGGTACCACACAGCGCCATTTTATTTCCTAAGTAGGAGATGTCTCTTGACCTTAAAATGGAAGGAAATCCTGACGCCTGCTATGACATGGATGAACCCTGAGGACACTGCTGAGTGAAATAAGCCAGACACAGAAGGGCAAACACCACATGATCCCACTTATGTGGGCTCCCTAGAGTGGTCAAGTTCATATGACAGGAAGTAGAATGGAGGGTGCCGGGGGCTGGGGAGCGGGCTGGGAAGTTCATGTTTAATGGAGACAGAGTTTCAGTTTGGAAAGATGAGAAAGTTCTGGATGGACGGTGGTGGTGGCTGCACAAGTGTGAATGGATATAATGCCCCTGAACTGTGCATCTAAAAATGGTTCGAATGGTAAATTGTGTTATGCAGATTTTACCACAGTAAACACATAACACAATAAAATAGGGTGTCTGTTCAGTCAGCACAGTCCTGGGAAGGCCAGATCAACTCACTCTCTCACGGCCATACCTCTGGATGGAGGGACTGATGGATGGTTTTCTTTCTGCTTTTCTATTTTCCACGTCTTTTTTGGCATGAGATCTATATTACTTTTTTTAATGTTAAAAAATTTTAAGTACAGAAAAGCACAAAGAAAACAAACATTTATATGTATTATTTGCGCAATTTGAAATACCATGAGGGGGAGAAAAATCAATATCCTCCAACCAAATAGAAATACTGGGAAAACAAGGACAATCTAATTGTTTTTGCAAAAACGCCTCAAGCCAGACTCTAGTAGGAACGTCCTCTGTAGAGAATCTGGCGGTGGCCTCTGAAGAAGCCATTTCTGGCCAGGCAGCGGCCACTTGGGTCATGATTGGGAAGACTGCATGGATTCCCGGCCACCCCGACCCCGAGGAGGAATCCCTGGGAGGCCCGGGGCTCTCCTGATAAAGTCCAAGGTGGTTTGGAGGGCGCTGGGCTTGGGAACCCATCACCAGACTCCGTGAGACTGAAAGGCTTTTTCCACCTGCTGGTGGGTCTGTTCCTGTTTAGTTTGGATTCTGGTTTGTGCATCCAGTCCCGGCGTGAAGTAGCTCCTGAGATCCTGCCTGTGGCCACACCCCAACAAGTGGGGCAGCCCCCCCAGGGTGCCAAGTGGAAACTACAGTGAGATTCGCTAGAAGAATCACCTCCAACAGTGACAGCCAACAGCCGACATGCTCGCCTGTAGGGGGAAGCGCCTTTTCGGAATAGCCTGTTAACACTGTGCTTCTACAGGGGCAGGGCGTGGCCCAGGCAGGCTGAGCGAGCTGCCCAAGGTCAGCCAGCTGGTCGTGTGTGCAGGACTGTGGCCTGAGGGGCCCCTCAGGGGTGCAGCCCCTACGCTGCAGGCCATCTGGAAGAACGCTCAGCCTGATGGGAGGGGACAATGGGGCATACACCCCATCGTCCTTATCTCTGAGAGGGCAGACCGTGGACAGGTGCTCAGCACCCCAGCCCCCCGTTAGCATCTCCTGGAGGTGGCAGCAGTGGGGGACAGAAGAGGAACAAGCCCCCAACTCCCACACCCAGTTCCCCAAACCCTTCTCTGCAGACCAGCTTGGTCTGCACTGGGGAAACGTCCTGCTCGGAATTCACAGCTGCCCGGGGGCTCATGAATTATGGATGGTGCCAGATCAATCCGTCAGCACCCGGTCAGGGACGAATCAAAGGTCCCAGTGGCCAGTCCACAGCCCTTTCTGGGTACAGATACCAGGCCATGGGGCCGCGCTGGGAGCCCGTGGCCGGGAGCGGGCAGAGCCCCGTGGGAACTCTGCTCCCTGCCCTCCCCAGATGCCCGTCTCTGTTTCTCTGCCAGGCGCAGATTTGACACGTGTCTTTAAAGGCAGGGGAGGGGGAAACAACAAAAAGCACTGGCCTGTGTGTTTTGAGCACCTTCCAAGATGCTCTTCGTGAATAATTGATGCCAGCACCGTGTTTGTCATGAGAAGGACACCTTGGGTTGGGTCTGTTTCGGCCACAACATCACAAGCTTCCTGTGGAGCTGACGAGATGGTCTTCCCTGCCCAGGCCCCCATCCCGGTCCAGGCAAGTGGGCCACGGGGGACAGCGGCCTGGCCTCTGAACAAGGAGGCCCCAACAGCTGGACGAGTGGAGGAGGCCAGGGCAGGAGAGGGCAAAGCCCAGGGCAGTGGTGGTGGGGGGTGGCCGCTGGGCACCACTGCCCCTGGGAGAGGCTGGAAGGCTGGGGCATGGACCCGGAGGGCGCTCAGGAGTGTCCTATGGCTGCCATGACAAATGACCACAACTGCATGGCTTATGGCAACAGGTCGATTCACAGTATCAGAGACCAGAGCTGGTCCTTGCGGAGGCTCTGAGGGTAGGTCTGCTCCGTGCCCCTCTCCTGGCTCCTGGTGGCCACCAGCACTCCCAGGATGCATCGCTTCAGTCTGTGTCTGTCTTCACACGGCCGTCTCCCCTTTGTGTCCCTGTACCTGGTCTCTCCTCTTTTTATAAGGACACCTGTCACTGGATTTAGGCCCTACCCTCCTTCAAGAAGACCTTGTGGTCCTTCTTTACTATGTCTGCAAAGATTCTTATTCCAAATAAGGCTGACTCTGAGATTCCGGGTGGACACATCTTTCAGGGGCCACCACTTAACCCCCTTCAGCAGGAGACACAGCAGCGCGAGGTACAGTAGGGACAGGACTGCCCGGGTCTGACGGCTATCATGACCTCCTCCTCTCAGGGCACAGCTGGGCCCTTGGACTCTCTCATAGGACACCGGAAGAGCACCACTGGTGGCTCACGTGGCTCGCTGCGGCAGCCCACGGTCCCCACGTTCCAACTGCTCTGGGTTGGACGGGATGTTCCTGTTTAGCAGATGAGGAAAGTAAAACTCAGAGGAAGTGACCTTCCCAGGGTCCCACACGAGGGAGTGGCCAGCTGGGTCCAGATCAGCATCTGGGTCACTGGGTGACTCAGAGACCACCTTCTTCCATGCCAGGCTGCCCAGCTGTGCTCTGGCCCCTCGGCGCTCCATCCCTCTGGGGGGCACTGTCTGCGAGGCCACTTTCAGCTGCTTCACCTCCCTGGCTACAGTGTGGATTTCACTATGGGAGGAACCAGGTCTAAATCTGTACCCTTATCACCCCAGTGCCTGGCAAGACCCTCGTGCTCACCAAATGTGGGCTGAATCACTTTCCTGGCACACAGCTGCTTCTCCAAATAGCCTTGTGCTCCTTTAGAACAGGGGTCTTCTGAGCATGTGCGTAGCCCCCACTCCTCCTCTGGGGCCCTGCACACAAGAGGGGCTGCCGCTGCTAAGAGTGCCATCTCCCATGAATTCCTTACGGTCCTGTGGTTGAGACGCATGTGACAGTCTCCCCTCCTGATCAGGCAGGGGTATTGGGTTCTAAGCAACAGAAAGCAACTCGGGCGACGATCAGGAAGAATAAAAAAGAATTTGTGGGAGGAAATGGGGGCTCACAGAATCAAAAGCAATGGTGAACATCTCACCCCCACTAGGATGGCAATTATTTAAAAAAAAAACACTAGTAAGTGTTGGTGAGGATGTGGAGAAATTGGAACCCTTGTGCATTGCCGATGGGAATGTAAATTGGTCCAGCTGTTGTGGAAAACAATATGGTGGTTCCTCAAAAAATTAAACACAATTCCCATATGACCCAGCAATTCCACTCCTGGGAACACACCCAAAACAACTGAAAGCAGGGACTCAAACAGACATTTATATACCCATGTCCACAGCAGCGTCATTCATAATGGCCAAAAGGCAGAAGCAACCCACGTGTCCACTGACAGATGATGGATAAACAAACTGTGGTCCATCTACACCATGGAATGTTATTCAGCCCTAAAGAGGAAGCAAATCCTGACTCTTGCTATCTCATGGATGGACCATGAGAACATTACGCTGAGTGAAATAAGCCAGACACAATAGGGCAAATATTGTGTAATCCCACTTATATGAGGTCCCTAGAGTAGACAAATCCATGGAGACAGAAAGTAGAACAGTGGGTGCCATGGGCTGGGGTGCTGATGGGGAGTGTTTAGTGGGGACAGAGTTTCAGTTTGGGAAAATGAAGAGTTTTGTGGATGGACAGTGGGGATGGCTGCACAGCGTGTAAATATACCTAACGCCCCTGAACTATACACTTAAAGATGGTTATAATGGTAAATCGTATGTTATGCATATTTTGCCACAATAACAAAATTAAATTGAGAAACAGACAAACAAAAAAGCTAAAGTGAAGAAGCTGGTGGTGGAAGGGGGTGGTGGGAGGCAGCTGCAGGGGCCCTGGGCCAGGAGAGGGGGTGCCTCCAATGACAGCCCCAAGACGGCATAAATGTGTCTGTGCCTGGGAGGGCCCCAAAGCAACCTCAGGTGCTGCCTGCAAAGAAGGTGGGATGGATGCTGGCGAGCAGGCATGACTGGGACCTCCATGTCCTCCACGTGACCCCTGGCCTCCACCAACCACTGCGGCCTCTGTTGCAGGGTCCTCGTCCCCTTTGGAGCTACCTTCAGGCGTGTGGGGGCCTCTGTAGCACGTCTGGGCCAGCCGGGAGCTGCAGGTGACCAAGGAAAGCTCACTAGGTCCTTCCCAGCCACACCATGCTGCTCGGTTTCCTCTGACGGGGTTACCCAGGGTGGCAGGTGATCTCCTTCCAGAACACCAAACGTGAACCTTGGCAGAAACCTTCCTGCTCCCAGCTCCCTCCCGCCCTACCCAATGCAGCATGTCTCTGGGCCAAAGTCTGGACAGGGGCCCTAGGGAAATGCGTGCTCACCTCCTCTGCCCCTCCCCGACTACTTGGAACTTCCTCTGGTTTACGTGGGCAGGAAGGGCTGAGTTCACCATCACGAGAACATGCAGGAATGGATTAGCAATGTCTGCTATGGACACAGCAATGGGAGGGAGCTCTGTGTGCTACTCATTTGCTACCTGAGGTGTATCTGACTTCTGGCTCAGAGACATGTCTGGCCACGTCTAGCAAACTTGTTGGGTGGCACTGAAGACACCCTGAGTTCTTCCCAGAAGTTGTCGTCTGGGAAGAGGACGTTGGATGACTTCCCTGACCCAGCAACAAATCTCAGTGGCCCCAGGCAGAGATACCATTCTGGATTGCACGGTTACTTGAGTTTACTGCAGGCCTGATTCCTCAAAGATTCATACCATGTCCAGGGGACAGAGGGGATATAAGTGACACTGAAAGAAAGTTTCATTAGGAGCTTTCCAAGATCCCCAAGGGTTTGGACAAGATTCTGCTGGGA
Source organism: Rhinolophus sinicus (assembly GCF_057876585.1). NCBI lineage: Eukaryota > Metazoa > Chordata > Mammalia > Chiroptera > Rhinolophidae > Rhinolophus > Rhinolophus sinicus. The sequence goes on along the minus strand of NC_142516.1, from coordinate 4,235,530 downwards.
TCTCTAACAGAACAGAACAAAAGGGCGGAGGGGAATCCTGCTCAGAACCTGGGGGGTAGACAACTCGGAAAGTGCCGCCGAGAAGCTCACCCTGATGATGTTTCTCCACCAGGTTCTAAGACTCTCCCTTTGGTTGGGAAGACAACAGTCATTAATTTCTACTTGCTTCTTTTGATGGCTGCTCCGAGGAAGTCAGTTTCAGCATTCCAGCCCCTCCCAGGGAGGCCTCAGCAATGCTGGCTTCCAGACATGGCGCTTGCTCCTGCCAGCAAAGCCATCCATCATCGCGTGCGGACGGCTTGCTTCCTAAAGGCCGCATTATGAGGAGATGCCAATGAGGGTATTTGCATCTGCCGTGCTGTGTCAGGGCCGCCACGCAGAGGCACTGCTGAATCTGGACTTTCCTTCCACACCCCCACCTGCTTCTCGTTCCCTCTGCATCGATTGCAAATTGAGTCCGTCTTGTGAAACCAATCGCCGGTGGCTTGGTCGGCATTTTTTTCCTTTTAATTATCTGTATCAGGTTTAATTAAACCAAGGTGTGCCTGACCCTGTCAAATTATATCAAAACAGGCCTCCCTGCTGCATGAGGAAAAACATCAGCATAAATTATTGATTAATCTTCATTCAAACTAATCTATCAATGACTTTCTCTGGCTGGGTGGACCTGGGGAGGCCTTAGGTACTTCAATGCGAACAGCACTGGGAAGCTTCGTTTCAAAGAGATCCGAGACTCATTCAATAGCAGTCAGTCGCGTCGGCAGCCAGTGGGGGGCTGCCCATGAAATCCTGAAGTTCAACCATTCACTTTGGCTCCAGTTCAGCAGTGCCTATGATGGGTCCCATCTAGTTAGTGAGCTCCATCTGGTCCCTGCTATGGGAGGGGGCGGGGGGGTGCACAGCTCAGTGGGGGGCAGGGGAGGTGACAAAGACAGACACATACGCGAATACATGACATGCAGATATAATTTGCCAAGTGCCATGGCAGAGATACTATGCAGTAATATTGATAATCATACAGAAACCTATGGAATCATATGGAGGGAGGTCTAATGTTTTAACTGAGTTGGAGAAGACATCAGGAAGAGCTTCATGCTGATAAATTTGAAAGTTAACTGAGACAGGCAAATATTTTTAAAACACAAGTTATCAGAACTGTCACAAGAAAAAACAGTTATCTATTAAAGAAACTGAATCAAAAATTAAAACTATCTGACAAAATAATTTCCAGATGGCTTCACTGGTGAATTCTACTAACCATTTAACGAAAAAATAGCCCCAAACTTACACAAAATCTCCAAGAGAATACAGAAGGAAGGGACACCTCCCCAGTTATTTAATGAGGCTAGCATAACCTTAATACTAAATCTTGACACGGACATTACAGTGAAGGAATATTATGGATTAATTGTTCTCATGAAAATAGATACAAAAATACTTAACACAATATTAGCAAACCAAAGAAAACAATATCACAACTAAGTGGGATTTATTTCAGGAATGCAAGGTTGGCTTGACATTCAAAAATCAATCATAACATAACAAAGGGGGAAAAAATATGATCAACTTCATGGATGCGGAAAAATTATTTGCTGGAATTCAATACCATCCATGAAAAAGAGCTTCTAGAAAACCAGAACTAGAAGGGAACATCCTTAACTCAATAAAAGATAGATACTAAAAACCTACAGCACACGTCTACTTAATGGTAGATTACAGGAAACTTCCCTTCCCCAAGCCTGAGACTGGAAGTGAAACCAGGTTTCACACTATCGTCACTTTTCTTCTAACACTGTCCTGGTACCACTAACCAATGCAATAAAGCAAGAAAAAAAGTATAAAGACAGAAGGGAGAAAAAAACTCATTAGTTATAGATGATACCATCATATACATTGGAATTCCAATAGAATCTACAACAAACCACCAGAATTAATAAATGAATTTAGCATGATTGCTGGAAACAAAGTCTGTATACTCAGTTGCCTTATGTCAGAAACAAACAAAATGGAAACAAAATAGAAAATAACATTTGCAATAGCATAAGCAAATCAAATACTGAGGGATTCATCTATGGAAAGATATACAAGACCTACCACTGTACTGAATAAAGCCTGTCGCGTATTCACAGCATTGTACCAGTGCCAATTTCCTGGTTTGGGTATTGCACTGTAGTTATGCAAGATGCCACCACTGGGGGAAGCTGGCAGAAGGCTACACAGGACTCTATACTATTTCTGCAACTTCCTGTAAGTCTATCATTATTTTGAAATTAAAAGTCTTTAAAGTGTGCATATGCTTTGATTGAATAATCCCATATTCGTGATTCTAGCCTAAGGAAAAGTTGAAAATGTACTCAAAGTTTTGGCTAAAAGCATACTGTATTCACTTGCTAGGGTTGCCATAACAAAGTCCCAGAGACTGGGCAGCTTTAACAGAAATTGATGTTCTCAGTTCTGGGGGCGGGAACTCCAATACCAAGGGGTCAGCAGTTTTGGTATCACCTGAGGCCTCTCTCCTTGGCTTGCCAACGGCCACCTTCATGCTGTGTCCTCATGTAGTTCTCCATCGGTATGTCTGCCTGTGCCCTAATCTCCTCCTTATAAGGACACCGATCCTATCGGATTAAGGCCCACCCATCTGACCTGACCTATTTTACCATAATCACTTCTGTAAAGACCCATCTCCCAGTAGTCACATCCTGAGACAACGGAGGTTAGGACTTCAACATATGAATTTTGGGGGTGTGGGACACAATTCAGTCTGTAATATTATCTCATCCAAGCACTGTTTCTAGTAATGAAAAACTGAAAACAACCTACATGTCCCCTAATGGGGGACTGGTGGGGTGAGCTGGGGTACACGTATATGATAAAACACTAGGCAGTTATTTAAAAAGATATAAACATAAGCTTATTAACATTCAAAGATGCTCACAGGATGCTGGTGAGTAAAACAGCCAGTTACAACAAGGTATATAATAATATAACCTGATATTTGGGAAGCAAAAGATCCGTCTCTATCTGGAAGGCTTTCTATCAAAATGGAAACTATGCTTCTGAGTGCTGTGATGATGAGGGAATTTTATTTCTTCTTTGTGGTATTTTTTATTTGTTGCCTTTTAAAATAATGAACATGTATTATTTAATACAATGCCTTTTAAAAATCTTATTAAAAAAAGAACTTTATAGCACATTTTATTGCCCTGGGAATTCACTAGAGAAGGCCATGAAGAGAAATTCCAACAACTGACAGGGTTCTTATTTACAAGCAACAGAAATTGTTTCTTGCTGATTTAAGCAGAATGAGTTCATTAGAAGGGTCTCTCTAGGAGCTTGGAAGAACCACAGAGAGGAGCACTGGTTTACTGAAGACACTGAAGGCGCTAAGCATGTGATGTGGGTGCCCCTCACTACCACTGCCATCTGGGCACCATCACACCTGCCTCTGGAGTGTCATCACCCATCACCCATCATCAGGTCCTCACTTCTCATCAATTGCCCCGGTCGAGGTCGGGGTGGGTGCTGCCAATGGCTGAGTCTGGGGCACATCTGCTATGTTTAGCTTTGAAGGTGGAAGGTAGGCTCTGCCTCCTAAGGGGGAGGCCTCTGCAGACTCAGGAAGGGGGTTCAGGTGCCTTGACCAAACAAAATGGCACCCTCGGCCCTTAGGAACTAACAGCAGGGGCCAGGCAACTACAGGCAGAATCTGGCCCAATGCCTGCTTTTGTACAGCCCATGAACTAAGAATGGTTTCGCATTTTAAAACAGTAGTAAACACCAACCAAAAGAAAATTAATATTTCTAGGCCTGTGAAACTTTTATGATATGAAAATTTCAGTGTCCATAAGCTTTATTGGCACACAGCCATGTCCGTTTGTTTATACATTGTCTATGGCTGCTTTTGCATGATGATTGCAGGTGAGCAGTTTCGACAAAAGTGTGCAAAACTGTAAACATTTACTATCAGGCTCTTTACAGAAAGTTTGCCAAGGCCTGAGCAAGGGCGAGGACCCCCTCCAGCCACAACCACACCCAGTTCATTGCTCTTGGTTCATAAGGACCAAGTGACCTTGCAGGGTTCATGCCCAGGGTGGGATGTAAGATGGCTTCTCAGACAGTGGCCAGGTCTTCACATTCTTGGGGTGCCATGAGCATGTCTCCACTGTCTCTTGGTCTCCTTATCAGAACTGCTACCACCTGTGTCTTTACCATCTTCTCTAGAGCTTTTGTCTGTAGCTCAGTTTCTGCTTTGTTGCAGTTTCTGATTCCTTGTTGCTCAAGCTTGCTCCTGGCCTTTCCCGGTCCCACACTCCACCTCATGGCCACCTTTCTCTGCCTCTTTTCAGCTTTTCTCTCTCTGGTTGTTCTAGTCAATCTAGGCAAAGCTTCTCATACCAGGTCACTTTGCGGGTCAGTGACCAGCAGGGGCCTGGCCACTCTGTCCCCTCAGCTGTGACCAAGGGGGGGGGGCTGTGAGATACAAAGGGGGGGCATGCACAGGGAGATGCTCCCCTTTGAAGATGCCAGGGGTGGGCAGATACCCCCAGGTCCCAACAAACCATGGAGTGATGCGGACCATGATGCATGGCCTGTGCGTATGCAGATGCGTTTAGAGGTGTGGAGGAGGGCCACGCAGGGCTGCGGACAGTGTGCCAGGCACCCTTTTCATGTATTCAGCCATTTACTCCTCACACAACCTTGGGAGGAGACTGGTGGACTGGCCAAGTCTCTCCGTTTCCTCTCAGCACATAGCTGGATGACATTTCCTAGCCTCTCTTGCAGATCCATGGAGTCATGTGCTGAATTAGTCATGGAATGTGTGTGAAAGTGATATATGTCACTACTGGGTCTGGCTCATGAAACCCTCCTTGTGAACTCCCTGCTTTCTCTTTCCAGCATTTGCCAGCTGGATGTTGACACCAGGGCAATGTTGGAAGCTACATATAGAAAATAGCAGAGTACCTTTTAGCCTGGGTCTCTGAGTCACTGTATGGAGCCCCTCGTGGCTGGGTCCCTGAGTCACTGTGTGGAGCAGAGCTGGCTGCTGACTGCACTTTGATGAGTGTAGTTGATTAAAGATGGTCACAAATTCTGACAACTTCTCCCACCGAAAGGAGTGGCTATATCCCCTCCCCTTAAGTGAGTGGCTTGTTACTGCTTCAACCACTAGAAAATGGTGGAAATGATACCAGTGCATCTCTGGGCCCACTCCACTTCCTGTCTCTTACAGCGCACACCCTTGAAGCTCTGAACCACTGTGTGAACAGTGTCCACCATGCTCAAGGGATCACACGGAGACTATAAGGAAAGAACCCGAGACCACATGGGGAGGCCCACAGACCCCATGGAGAGGGAGAAGGCCAGTAGAGGCCAGCCTTCCAGGCATCTATACTAAGGAAGGCTGGTGAGTAAAGCCATCTTGAACCCTCCAGACAAGCTCTGTCACCAGATGAATACCATGAGTAATGTCAATCAATGCCACATAGAACATAGATCACCCAGCCAAACTCTGCCTGCTCCCTGGCCCACAAAACCATGAGATTTAATAAATGGTTGCTGTTTTAAGCCACAGTTTTCAAAATAGTTTTTTTTTAAAATAAAGCAATAGATACCCAGAACAATAAATGAGAAATAAATTTCTATTATGTTATGTCATTAATATTTTGGCATTTGTCTGGGTGCTGGTGTTACCTTAGCTAATTTGTGAGATGCTATTATAATATCAGGCACATATTATAGGTGAGGCCGAGGACATCTAAGTAGCTGGCCTGATATAACGGACAGGTGGTAAGTGGTACAGTGAGGAGTCTCCTCCAGGCAGGCTGACCTGGGTTATCTCACTCATCTGACTCTGCTTCTGGCTGTCTGGCTGGGTGGATCCAGGTCCGCTTTACTGCGTTTATTCTGGGAGCAGCTCTTCTCAAGGTAGATCACCCAAGCCCAAGAGGCGAGCCCCACTGTGTAAGCACAATTCAAGCCTGTGCTCACGGTGGGTCTGCTAATATCCACGGGCCGAAGCCAGTCCCATGGCCATGTCCAAGGTCAGAAGGTGGAGGAAGTCCACTGCACCCACCACGCGGCCATGGCCTGGGTGAGGACACACAGTACTGCTGCCAGGAGGGGAGGAATCGGGACCAATAGTTCAATGCATCACCAGAAGCTGAGGGCAACACTGGACAGGAAGATGAAAACAAGGTGGCTTCAGGCAGAAGGAAAAACATTTGCAGACCTCCTACTCTTCTTAATACTTTAGTTCTTGTGTGATGGCCACATCCCATCTTGAGTATTTTGTCCATTCTTTGACATCAAGGGTTCTCATCCCTTGATGAGAGGTGAGCTGTGAGTCCCCTGTCTGGCCCCAGGGGATCCTCGCTCACCCTGACCACTGCTGCCCAGGGTGCATCTCCCATCTCCCCCACGACACTGGCTGCCTCCCTCTCTTCCAGGCCTCCTCTGGCTGCCACCTTCTTCTCACTGCCCCCCTCGCAAGCATGAGCCACCTTTGATCACCTAAAGATTTCCAGTCCTGTCTGAATGCCGCAAGCCCAGTGGCCCCAGGGCAGATGAAAGGTGTCACCCGGCCCTCCTCCAGCCAGAGGGGGATCAATATACCAGTTAGCAGACTTGTCAGAAGAAGCTTTGAGAGAAACGCAGGCTCCAGAGGGAAAGGCAGTCCTTACAAACGAAGGTATTTTTAGCTGAAGACTTCACTAGAAGAAAGGCTGTGTCAGGCTGGAGAGGGCCCGTCATCTGTCAAGGGCTGAGGTTTCTCCAGAAAGGGGCGGAAACCCCAGAAAGGCCTGAAGAGAAACCAGCTGGGGCTTCTGAAGAACGTGTGAAAGTGTGTTCAAGACTAAAGGATTCGCACTTCTCGACCTTCAGCTTTTCAAAGTGTAAAAGCGAACCTTTCTGTTTGGAACAGCCATGTTTTCCCGTTAGAGAAGATGCAGCTCTTCTCTCATCCCAGGGGTGTGGAACCTTCTGGGTCCTGGACCCCTTTGATGGAGGATGTAGACCTTCCCCCCATATCACACAAGTTTGCTGACAATGCCATCTTGTTTGTAACAGAGCCTTGGAGCTGAGAGAGACCCTTGGGGTCCATGGACCCCTGATTCAGATGGTCCCCTCTATCCCCAGGGCTCGTTCTGGCTGTCACCTTCTCGAGGTCACCCAAGATTTAAAGATTTCCAGTCCTGTCCACTCCGTAAGGCAGGCACAGTGGGGACTCCGGGCTGATTTTGCCATATGCCCCGCTCCTCTTTCCCTCTGAAGGACGACCCCTCTTCAGCCTGGAAACCAAAACTGGGTTGGGCTAACAGTGGGGGTGCTTTGCTTTACACTGATACCCAATTACTGTCAGAGCCGCAACCAATAGCAACACTAAAACAATAGCAGCTAACGCGTATCAAACACGTTTGTTCAATCTGCACAAAATCTAGGTCTCAAACCTGTCCAGGAGTCTCCCAGCCTGCGCTGGCGTGCCTCTCTCGACAGGGAACTTCTGGCCCGAGCAGCTGATTTAGGTAAGAAAGTCCAGGCGTGTGTGTCCGGCGTCCCCCAAGGAGTGCCTGCTTTCAGACGGCTGGTGCTCCTGGTTGTAACTGCCGAAACTGACTTTGGCATCTTACACAGAAAAGGGTGGGATTGGAGGGGTGTGGGAAGCTCCCAGAACCCACAGGCATAGAGAATGGCAGGAGCCGAGGCTGGTGGGGCAGCTGGAACCACAGCCCGGCCGCCCCAGGAACAGCTGGGCAGGCTGCTGCCTCCGACACCCTGGACTGACGCTGGGGCTGCCAGATGCCCGCTCTCAATTCGCCCTGAATCTTTGCTCCATTTCACCCCACGTCCAGAACCTCCAATTGGCTGAGTCAGGCACAAGCCCTGCCCTAGCTGTTAGAGTGGCAGAGGTGGGGAAGAGCGGGGCAGGAGGTGAGAGGAAGGGCCGAGTCCTTCCAGGACTCACAGCCTGGGGTCCCTGAGCCGGGTAGTGAACCCCCGCTCCCACGCAACCCACAAAGCACCCATTCTCCCCGTTTACTGCGCTCGCCAGGGCCCAGGCCAGAGCATCAAGTTCGCACAGATTTATGTACACTGTTTTTCCCAGGCACAGCCTCCTCCCATCACCGTAACAACTCACATCCTGTAATAAACAGCGGGTGGCTGGAGGGGCAGGAAATGAGCCTACAGATGCGATGCCCACCCCAGTGGTGGCTGGTGGCCCCGGGGACAGCCTCGGGATCATTTCTCGTGGTTTGGCCTCTTCAGTCGTGTTTCCTGATGGTCTCAGCAAACCCCACATCTTGGTACCTAGGGGCCCTGAATGACTGGTCCTTCCCTCCTTCCCAAGGTCTGACAGCTAGAGGCAAGATGAAGACCCACGTGACACCTGTCCCAGAAGCGGCAGCAGAGAGGGACCTAGGATCCCAGCTTTTGTAGCAGAACGAAGACGTGACCCAGGAAGGAAGGGGGTGTCACTGGCTGGCCTGTTCTGTGGGAAGGGAAACTCAGGACACTGAAACTGCTCTCCCGGGGGAGCCAGGAGCTCACAGAGCACAGTGTCTGCTTCTAAGGATGATGCACGGCAAGCACCTCAATCGCATCCTCAAAATCCCACGTATTCAGTCTGAGAGGCAACATGGTGGTGGTTATGAACCTGGGCCCTGCAGCCAGGAAGATATGCAGCAGCCCCAGAGCTGTGTGACCTTGGCCAGTGACAACCTCTCTGAGCTTGCTGTGTCATTTGCAGAAGCACCTCAGGGCACCATGCAGACAAAGGGCCTGGAGTGAACATGGAGAGGTGCTGCCCACATCATCTGCAGCAAGGACCTGCCCCCGGCTGCAGGAGTGTGGTCAGCAGACAGGCGCCAGCTCTCAGCTCCTCCAGGGTGGGCCTGTGCTGCAGGGACCCTCCTCACCCAGGCCATGTCCTTCAGGGAGAGTCAGCATCCAGTGAGTGAGAGAAGCAGGGGCATCAAGGTCCCGCCGCTTGGACCAACGTGGGACACATGGACAGAGTGCTCGTCCCGAGCTCCCCGCTGGGCTGGCTGAGACCCCATCAGTATCAGGGTTCAGCTACTCCCTTTGCCCAGTCCTGCTTCCTCCTGCGCCCCTTCACACATGCTGATCGCTAACCAACATCTTGCAGCTCATCTCAGCACCTGCTTCCAGAGAAGTCAGCCTGCAGCAAGGCTTCACATAGTGCCAGGTACACGGCAAGCCCTCCAAGAATGTCCTATTACACCACCGCCACCGCCACCGCCACCACCACCGCCACCATCGCCACTGCCACCATCGCCACCGCCATCACCGCCACCGCCACCACCGCCAGCATCACCACCACCACCACCGCCACCGCCACCACCGCCACCGCCACCGCCGCCACCGCCACCGCCACCGCCGCCACCGCCACCACCGCTACCGCCACCACCGCCGCCGCCGCCGCCGCCACCGCCGCCGCCGCCACCACTGCCACCGCCACCACCATCACCGCCACCGCCACCACCACCACCATCATCACCATCACCATCACCATCATCAAGCCCTCCTCAACTCAAATATCAGGCTGGAAGACAAGTAGATGAATTCAAAATTGGGTGGAAATGAAACACCAAAGGCCAAAACAAGGTGACATGTCCAAAAAGCGGGTAAAAAATCTGGGAGGGGGAGGGCCTGGGCAGCTGCCTAAAAATGGCTGAGACCCTAATAGCCCAGGAGCCAGAATGGGCAGTTAGAAATGTACATACATTGAGGTAAGAAAATAAAAAAAAGAAATGGTTTAAATGGGAGGTGATGTCATTGGTCACACGTGTGGCATTTGATGTCTCACTTTGGGTGATGGCGATGTTTGCAGAGCCAAATTTTCCCTGAGCTCAAATGCCAGCTTCTCGCCTGGCGCTCCTGTCGCTGATGCCGCCCATCCAAGTTCACGGGTGGCAGCTCATACTCCCCGGCTCACACAACTGCATGAATCAGGGCTTGGGGGAGTTGGAACTGGGACCAGAATATCTTGGTATTTAGTAATGGTGAGAAAGGCCGCGAATGCAAAAATCAAAGAACTTTGCTGCTAAGCGCCTGGCGGAAGCTATGTTAAGTGGACCTGGTGCTTTAAGTAAATTCCACTCAGCCCTCCCTTGAAATTGGCTGTGAACGATCTTGCTGGGTGATGGTCGGAGAACCATCCGTGGTTGCTCAGGGGGCTGGAGGGCAGGGACTGCTCCGGGCTGCACGCACCTGGGAGAGAAGAGCCACAGACGCAGACGTGGTTACGGGACGCATCTGTGTGGGTTTGGGGGAACCGCCTCAGGGTAGGAAAAGATGCTTCCGGTGAGACCCCGGGGAGCAGCCGCTGGTCATGGGCAGACCCATGGCAAAGCCCCGTTGCTATTTTTCTGTAGGAAAACGTGGGTGGTCCAGAACACGCCGGCGGCCTCGGGGACGGCAGGAGGCCTGCACAGGATACCCCCCGTCTCTGGCTCCATTTCCGGAACAGGAGCGCCCTCCCTTCACGCGGACCTCAGGAGGGCCTCAGAGAGGGCAAGCGGCAGCCGGGCTGTGCCGTCCATGGGGCAGGGAGCGGCAGAAATCCACCAAGTCCAACTCCTCTGGCAGCACAGGCGTCTCCCTGTTCCAGCCTGAATCGGCCCCTCCGGGGAGTTGGGGGACAGCTGGTGGGGTCTAATCCACACACACTGACCTCACTCCGGGGCATGCTCAGCAGCAAGCTCCTCCCCTGGTGACTTACTCCCTCCACACCTGGCACCCATCTCCCTTTCCTGCTCCCAGGCCACCGGAGGAGCGAAGGGACAACTGGGTGGGTTTTACAGGGTGGACATAAGGCCACACTACTGTGCTCTTACAGGTCTTCAGGTAGAGGCACAGCCCTCAAGGAGCGGCACCTAAGGAACCACCTCGGGGGGGCCTCAGCCTCACCTAGACGACGAGATCAGGACTTTGAGCTGATGCTGTGATGGGATGACTTTTGGGGGTGTCGGGAGAGGGTGAATATATTTTGCACGTCCATTTGCGTCCGGAAGTAGAGTGTGATATGTGACTATGTCCCCAAGTTCCTGACGTGCCCTTCCCACTGTGGGGTGTAATTCCCTCCCCGACTCAGTGACTCCTTCTAATGACGAGAAAAAGAGCAGAAGAGATGGCATGTGAGACCAGGTCGGAAAAGGCACTGTGGGGTCCTGTTGTTCTCTGGGACCCCTCACCCTAGGGGGGCACGCTGCCATGCCAGCCAGACACGAGAAGTCTTGTGGAAGCGCCCATTTCGGGAGCCACGCGGGTGTGGAAGCATGTCCCCCACCTCAGTCGTCTTCTGATGATGGCATCTGCCATCTGACTGCAACTTCCAGACTCTGAGGTGGAACCATTCGGCGAAAACAGATACTCCTGAATCTCCGACCCCCAGAAACTGTGAGACGGTAAAAGTCTGTTCCTCAAACCCCCAAGATTCGGGGGATCTGTTCCATAGCAATAGATAACGAATACAGAGTTTGGTTTTAAACAGGTCCTTGAAAGAGGAGACCTTTAGGGCTTGATAACAAAACCCCCCAAAACCCCAAGGTAGTCTACTCAGGGGAAGTTGCATCTAAATCGAGGACCTGGTTTCTTGTAAGTTCATCTTCCGATTATCCGAAACCCACAGAAGAAAGGTTAGTGGTGGGTAGGATGTGGAGAAACCCTCTGCCAGTTAACAGGTAAGAGAGGAACACGTGGTACAAGGAAAGGCAGAGAAGCGGGGCCCGGAGTTAAAAAGTTAAGGCTGTTTGCTGCGACTTGACGGCTTACTCAGCCAATCAATACCGTTCACACGGCAGAAGGAGTTTCGGGAGTGCTGTGCTGAGATGAAAAATGTATGAGGGGACAGGGAGGAGACAATGAGAAAGCGAGCCTGTTCTATTTGTCCCGCACAGGCCCAGAAATTAAATCGGCCGGGAGGAGACGGGGCGCCACGGGGCTGACTACAACTTAGAGCACGTGAGCCGCCACTTTCTCTGCACGAGGCAGGAACACGCTAATTAAATTGCTTTTCTTGACTAAAGATGGATTCAATAACCTTCAGCAGTGTTAAACAGCAGCAGAAACGGAGATCACGTGGGTCTCCGAGGAGGCTGGTGAAACTGGGGTGTTAATGATCTTGGGGAAGGCGGCCAACCTGACACAGGCAGGGAGCGCGCTAAGCATCGCGGGGCCGTGGGTGTCACCAAGGCAAACACCGCACCCAAGAACAGAAAACGACAATTAACTGGAACTCCCAATTAGCTCCTCAGCAAGGTGAGAGAAAGGAACAGGAACACAAGCTCAGATGGAGGATTGTTGTACAAACCCAACTTCCATCGGGTATCCTTGTGCCCATTAGGGTCAAATTCAGCTGTATGTGACAGAAAACCCAGAACAGTGGTGGCTTAAATGAGATAGCCTAGTCTTCTTGCACATATACAAAGACCAGGGATGGATATCCAAGTGACCAGAGAGCCAGAGCTCTACCTCGCTGCCCCGCCACGCTCAGCCTGTGGCCTCTGCCTCATGGTCCAGGAGGGCTGCGTGAGGCCAGCCGTCAAACCCACACTTCGGCCAGCAGGAAGGAGGCAGGGGCAGAAGAGAACTCCCTCCTCTCACCACCCCCTTAAGAACACCACCCAGCAGCTGTACATAACCTGAGTCATATGTCAACAGCCACTCCCAATTGTGAAGGAGTTGGGATATGAAGTCTTTATCCCAGGCTCAAACAAGGAGCTCTCTGAGGAAGGCGGAACGGAAGTGTGGCTATTGGAAGGCAGACAGCAGACTCTGCAAGTCCTGAAGTCAGGATACGTTCAGCCAGAATAAAAAACGATGTCTCAGGTCAAAATAAGACATTGACCTTGAGTACAGGGTGGGGGAGGGGGAGATGACGACGACAGCGCACAACAGGAGTTAAATCACGTGGAATGAGCCACGTAAACTGTGACATTCAAGTCACGATGCTATTCATGCTAGACAGTGTGAAAACGGTAAACTTCAGCCGGACAGAAAACAAAAAACTTCCCCTGACCATGGCCCAGCAGTGAGCTCTCCAGGGCCTCTCACCCACCCGAAGTTTTAGTCACACTGAAGGGAGCAAGGGAGGAGGGAGAGGGAGGAGAGAGGGAGGAGGGAGAAAGAGAGGACGGAGAAGGAGGGAAGGAGGGGAGAGAGAGAGGAGAGAGTGAGAGGGAGGGAGGAGGGAGAGGGAGGGAGGGGATAATACACATGCACACAATGCTTTACCAGCAGGGCAGAGTTCATCTAAAACCCAACAGTTAGATGGAACAACAGAAGCACAATCCATAAATGAAAAAGGTGATAAACACATCCACTCTGAGAAAGACCCCATTAAGAAGATGAAAAGACAAGCTACAATCGGGAGAAAATATGTGCACATCACCTGCCTGACAAAGGATTTATATGCAGAATATACAAAGAACTCTAGGACTCAGCATTAAAAATACAATCCAATTAGAAAATGGACAAAAGACACGCACAGACATTTCACCTAAAACAACACACAAATGATAACCAAGCACATGAAAAGATCATTAGCCATTAGAGAAATAGAAACAAAAACCAAAATGAGCTGTCACTCCACACCTACCAGAATGGCTAAAATCAGAAACAGTGACAGAACCAAATGCTGGTAAAGACGTGGAGAAGCTGGACCCCTCATACACTGCAGGCATGACTGTAAAACGACAGCTTGGCATTTCCTTGTAAAACTACCAATGGACTTACTATATGAGCCAGCAAGTACACTCACGGGCATATATATCCCACAGAAGTGAAAACTTATTTTCACGTAGAAACATGTACATGAGTGCTCCTAACGGCTTTGCCACAAATCACAAACAACCAAACATCCTCCAACGGATAAGTGATTAAACAGAGTGAGGGGATACATACCATGGAATATTACTCAGCAACGAAAAGGAATGGATTACTGATACACGCAATGACTTGGAAGAACCTCGAGGAAATCACGCTGAGCGATAGAAGCCAACCTCAAAAGGATGCACACCGTGTGATTCGTGAAATAAAATGACTGTGGAGATGGAGGACAGATTAGCAGTTGCAGGAGTGAGGGGTGGGGAGAGGATGTGTGTCGCTACACAGAGGTAGTGTGAGGGGGCCTTGCAGTGACGGTACAGCTGGATATCTTGCTGGTGGTGGTGGTTCCACGAAGCTACACCCGTGATATTGAGCCACACGCAGACACACACACACAGGCACATAAATGAGAGCGTGCGTAGCTGATGAAGTCTGCATTAGCTCTGTTCATTGTACCGGTGTCAGCTTCCCAGTTTGGGGATTGTGCTAAAGCTGTGCAAAGCTGGTGAAGGGCTCCCAGGCCCTCCCTCTACATGTCTTCGCAACTTCCTATGAATCTGTAATTATTTAAAAATAAACACCTAAAACACCTAAAAAATCCAAGACGAGATTCATTGCCTAAGTTATGGTCATCAAACAGTGGAAGGCCATGGTAACACAAAACCCAAGGACGGACGGAATAAAGAAACAGAAGCCTGAGGGCTGCGTCACTGCCACACCCTCCCGAGGAAGGAGTTCGCGCCACGTCGTGTGGTGGAGGCTCTCGGTCATCCATCAGAACACGTTCTCGTCTCCTCCACAGTGGATTTCCATTAGACCCACAGCTGCCCGGTTGGAGACCACATTCCCCAGCAGCCCTTGCAGCTAGGCCTGCCATGTGACTAAGGTCTTGCTAAGGAAGATCAAGTGGAACTGACACGTGCCCGTGTGGGGTCTGGTCGTAAAACACCCGTGCATGTTTCCCTTTTAAAAACTCGGAAGGTGCCTGTGACTCAGCTTCCATAGTGCAGATCACACCTCGGTCACATGGCGGTGCAATGGGATAGAAGGAACAGATCCCTGCATGACCGCATGGAGCAGAGCAGGCCTCTGATCTGAACCACTCCCTCTGGAGCTCTTAAGTGGAAGAGAAGTAAGTGTCTATATCCTTTAAGCCACTGTATTTTGGGGCCTCTGTGTTAGAGCAGCTTAATCTTTGCCCAGTGGGGGAGGGGGAAAAAAGCAGTTTTTAAAACAGTACACAGTCTGACCTTTTTTATAAGCAATGTATGCACACAAACACGTCCATATGAAGGTCTGGAAGGACACACACCAAAGCTCTCTGGTAATTATCTCTTGCTAGTGGGAATTATGGATGTTATTTTCTTTGCTCTGCTTATCCACATTACCCAATTTTCTATAAAGGGAACACATGTATTCCTTTTGTAATGAAGAGAACAAGCCTCTGATTGAGATGAGAGCCGAGAATCAGATGACCATGAGCTACGCATTCGGTAACAATGCACACGAGTGTACTCTGCAAAGTGGGGGCTGACAAAGCTTGCAGGCGTCCCAGGCTGGCTCCCAAGCTCGTGGCCTCTGACTGTCCTCCCCGCTCCCCCATACCTTCTTGCCCTGAGGGACACTCCACTGTTTTGTCACTATGGGATGCGGGAAGCGTGACACAGACGGAGCCTGCTGCCGGCAGAACCTGCCTGTTCAGTTGGCGCCAAACCACAGCTCACGCCGTCACTGTCCCCGAGGATGGCTGATCTCCAGCTGAAATTTCAGACTCAATTAGCACCGAGACAGGCAGGAGGTGTTCCTGAGCAACTAATCATCTTAGAGCTGCCAGGATGGTGCTTTACCTGGGATGTGCCCACGAACTTTAAGGTTTCTCTCTCCAAGTATTAATAATAGGGAGCAGCCAACTTGCAATTTGAAATTTAACTCAAAAGTGATTCTTTGAGCTTCTTTTCCACTAATTTAAGGAGCTGGGTTGGGGATGAGGGCAGGGGGGTGGGGCGGTGGGGGAAGGCTGGCAGAGACGGGGAAAGAAACCTGCCTGTTCTAGAAAGTGAAGCCTAATTATTCCTGAGCAGACTCACTGGAGGGCTGGAGGCTGGCAGACTTGTTCACAGACCTCTGCCTGGGCTCACCTCTGAGGCACATGTCACGCAGTGGGCAAGTGGCACGGAAGTGGCCCACCCTTTTCCTGCCCAACGCAGGACAATGAAAGCTCACCGAGTCTCGTTCAGCATGCCAGCGAGGATACAGAAGCAAGGGGGGCACAGAGAAGCAAGGGGCGTCATCACACTGTGTCCTCTGCTCTGGACCAGAACGCCCAGCGATGCCTCCCGCCCTTCAAGCTGGCGGAGGCTCCAGCCCTGGCGAGCAGCCTGGTGGCTGAAGTTGACGTCCCTCCCCCTCCTAGCTGGGGTGACCTTAAAAGGCTCTCGACTTAGGATCAGGCCCACACTCTGACACTCTAAATGTGACGCCAACTTTGCACATTAACACGCAAAGGTCATCATTTCATGCCTGCAGCTTTCCGTCAGTGGTGTGAATTGTAAAAGCATCACTCGGTACCTAAAGGCCACTTCCCAGTTTAGTTCAGGAAAGAAATGTGGACAGCCTTTCACGGACTTCCTCATTCCCTTCTGTTGGTTCCGACCAGTTGTCCTGCTAAGTCACAGTCACCTGGCCAGCAGAAGGGACAGGGCAAATGCATCACTGCTTTCCGGGGCAGAGACGCATTGGCAGGACAGAGCTGCCAAGTCTGGGCCGAGAGGGCGGCTCGGGCAGTTCTGGGTGTGAACACCTTGGCAGAGCGGGCATGAGTCCCTCTGCTCTGGGGACGAGGCAGCCCCTGGGTTTACGGCTGTGTGTCCCCCTCCAGGTGCCTCTTCAGGTACAACAGGGAAAACACCATGTGCCCATCTGGGATGGAATGCGACACATGTGAAGTGCCTGGCACAGAGCAGGTGCTGAGTGGCAGGGTAATGAGTTACACAGAACCTCATCGTCTGGCCCTGAGATGACGTTTGGATGGCACATGCATGGCCGGCCACGGCCCTTTCTGCGGGAGGCACCAAACAATGATTCCGGGGCTTGGCAACCGTGCTCACAGCATAGCAGGCCTCCGGCGTCCCTTACAGTGTCCCCTTGGGACTGAGCCCAGCCTACCTGCAGTTTCTGTTTCTGCCCACTTCAGGTCAATACATTCTCTGGACTTTAGTGGTGGGCACACAAAGCCAGTCTCCCTCACGTCTGCCCCTTTCAGCACCAAACATTTGGAGATTCGGCAAACCAGTCCATCACCCCTCACGCCCTCTCACCTTTCCAGACCTCAGAGCATTCCCTCTCGGCTTTCTCCTCTCAGGACTGAAGAATGAGGTTGTCGGCGATGGGAAGGCCTGAAGGCTGACCGGCCCAACCCTTGTATTTTTACCCGCCTTTTTAGGGCAAGTTAAAAAAACAGAACAGGACGCATCACCCACATACTCAGTGTCCAGCCTCAGTGCCTCGCATCTCACAGACAATCCTGTTTCACCTGTAAGCCCCACCGCCCTCCTCCCTCACCATCACTGGACTATCAGCCTCGCATCTTACAGAAGACGGAATGGGGTTCCAAAGAGGGAGAGGGGCTTGTCTCCTGCAACTGGGAACAGGGGCCAGAGTTCAGGCCTTGGCCCGCGCGTCCCCACCAGTCACTGGCCTACCCAGGTCACACTTTTTGCTACGGCCACACTCTACCTGCACTATTCTTTATTTAATAGTTTTCTTCCATGGGCTCACCTTTTTGCCTCAATACATTTGTTTAAAATGGAAACTTTGTATCACCGCCATAAACAGGGAACAGGTGTCATTTGCCACAAATAGAAGGTTATCACTAAAGATGACACACAAAAAGAAAGCCATTAAATTCTAAGTAGATGCTACTGCCTGCCCAAGGCTCTGAACTCTACTGAAAACAAGAGTCAGAGAAACCGCTGGTACCGGGGGACCCTCTTAGATTTGCGGCAATCAGGGTTCAAACAGTTAACAATCCAAGTAGCTTTCTTACAACGTGGTTTACCATTAGCATGGTTTCATCAACTGACAGAGGGCTATTTTTTCACATGTGAACATCTCTTATGTGTGCTGACAGCCAGCTGGCAGTCACAACTTCCTTGTCATTTACACATGCTCCGCTTGGTCACTGCTGGTCATACTGTTGTCACTTTGCATGAGCTATGTGCACCTGCAGTCCTGCCCAGGTCAGTCCATTTGCCATTTAAATGTCTTCACAAAGGTGTGCAGCAATGAGACAAAATGTTATTATGGTCGCCCCCCCCCCATCCGTGGGGGACGTGTTCCAAGATCCCCAGGGGATGCCTGAAACAGCAGATAGTAATGAACCCTATATACACTACGTTTGTTCCTATACATACACACCTATGATAAAGTTTAACTTATAAATGAGGCACAGTAAGAGGTTAATAACATAAAATAGAAAATTATAAGAATATACTGCAACAAAAGTTACGTGAACAGCTTTGGGGCCGTTCTTCAGTAAAAGGAGGGTGGCTTGGACACAAGCTTGGTGACATGGTGACAGTTGATCTGGTGACCCAGTTAGTTGTACAGCGTAGATAGTCTGGACAATGGGGAGATTCATGTCCTGGGTGGGATGCAGTTGGACAATTCTTCATCACGTGTGCAATTTAAAACTTATGGTTTCTTTCTGGAATTTTCCATTTAATATTTTTGGACTACAGTTGACCACGGGAAACTTAAACCACAGAAAGCGAAACCACAGACAAGGGGGATCTCCTGTATCTACTCCATGTCCTCAATTCTGTGTTTTCTCACAAAGCGACACATAAGCGCCTTAGAAGATACCCTAAGTCAGTGAAGCTGTGTTCTGCTCTGTTGCTGGAACCCTGAAGGGACTGCCTGTCACGTGACACAGTGAGGCTTAGGGCAAGAGAAATTGCCAACCCCCTTGGAACAGATGAAAGACATCCAGAGCGATGAAAGGCTGGTGTGACTGACTCATGTGTCACACAGACTAGTCATTAAGCCTGTGCCATCGTTTAATTGGCAGTGTGTTTTTCTTTTTTAGTGGTTCATAAAATAATGGTGCATCTTACAAGCGAAGGCATCTTAAATGTGATGAACCATGGTATTTAACCTACACTCACCCGCTGTGTGGAGACGTTCCTGCATTACACCTCACTGGCTCGCATCATACTTCTCCAGGCCGGGCACTGCACTGGGAGCATGTGGTCCTCAGAGTCGGGGCTCCTCAGAGTCCCCTGGGAGGCTGCTTCCTGACCAGGTTGCTGGGTGCTGCCCTCAGAGCATCATGACTCGGCGGGTCTGGGGTGGGGCCCGAGAATCTGTTTCTAATCAGCTCCCGTGACGCGTCGCTGCTGGGCCACCCTTGGAGTGGCACTGTCCTATCGTTTTGCCCATCATTTAATCCCTTCATCCTCTGGCTCCTTTCAGCCTGGTGGGAGTCAGCGGGGAGTGTCTGGGTGGTTCCAGAATCCTGGTAGGAACCACTCACTCTTTTGGACACCTCAGAAGGTGGCGTCTCTCTGGCATCATTCATGGCAAAGAGAGCGCAATTTGTAGGGTGGGCTGGGCCGGGAAGGCTCTGGGTCTTCCCAGGACATCCTTCTCAAGAACTTCACCAGGTCAGTGCGGCCTCCTATAAACTTAGGCTTTAAACGTGGGGTCGAGGCCCTGGATGAACTCAGTAGACTGGGCTGGAATCTGTTCATAGTAATATTTAGGTCAAAACTTGGCACAAACAAGCCAGGCACACCTGTCACGCCTGCTCACACGTGTTTTAGCTGGTGACACGGGCAGGTCCCTTTCCCTTTGGGGGATGTATGCTACTGGTTTAGCAAAAAGAAACATCTAGGCACTTTTTTCCTCAAATAGGACAATCCATTTTCAAGTCACCAGAACGTTTTTCAAATGGAGTATTTGGCAACACTGCCCTCTCTCCTGAAAGCAAGAAGCAGGGGACGTATCCTTAGAAAGAACTGTTTTATATGCAGACAGTACTAAGTTTTTGTTTTCTTCAGAAGACCCAGATCTACTCACATGTTCACCGAACTGAACGTAAGAAATGCTTTAAGAAAGAGGAGACGAAGCCTTGTCCTGGGTACAAAAGGTTTATTGTTTTTAAAAATAAGTTACAAAACCAAACACCCCACATGGGAGCAACATGTGTGAACAGGGGCTCATACCAACCACAGCGGCTCATGGAAAGGACTTAGCACAGGGTCCAGGAGGGTGAATTCCCGCATCGCTGACACACACGGAAGGTCATGCTCCCCAACTTGCTCATCCTGAGCTCTAAGGCGGTCTTCCTGGCCTTCCATAACCAAGCTAACGTGCCCAATCAGTGCCCTGCATACAGAGGTGGACTGCTATTCCAGGGGCTCGGTCTTAACCAACGACATGCTGTGTTACAAAAGGGGGGTGCTGCACTAATACGGGGCAGTGAGGAAATGCCTGAGCATGCGTATAGTTGGGGCTTGTCCGGGAAAGTGCTGCCCGGGGGTCTGCACCGGCGGGGCGGGCGGAGCTACTGCCGGCAGGTGTCGTGGAAGGCTTCGAGGGTTCGGAAATCCCTCCATGTGGGGGGAAGGCCGTCCTGCAGAAACTTCCCACAGCGTTGGCACGGGGCCTGGAACAGCTTTATGTAACTTCTTAACCAGGTCTAAAAAGAGAGTGAGGAGAGAAATGAAATAAATCGAATCCACGTGCTTCCAATGTCATCGTTCCTGTCAAGCCTAATGATGTCGAGGACAGGGAACGAAAGTGCCCTGGGACTCCCAAAGGTGCCCTGGGACTTTACGGAACGCTGCACGTGGGATCCACAAGGTCATAACAGCTGAGTTTCAGTCCTGCCGCTCCCTGGCCCCTCCTGACAGAGGCCGTTTTTAAAATAGCAATTTCTGCTCTCAAAGGCAGGAAGTGCTCCCAGAGGAGTGGCCGTGAACTCCGCCCCAGGCCTGTGGCTCCGGGCGGCATGTAACCATGTTTCATTTGCGAGTCCCGGGTCTTCTGAATATTAGTATTGATCGTCTGCTGCTCACGGCCAAGCGGAGGCCATGCACACGTGAGGGGAGGCTTCGCGTCCTGTCGACTTTAGAATTCTCCACTGAGGTCAACGTGCCTCTTTCTAATCCGATTTCAGAGGTCATTACTCACTGTCACACTGTGGCCCAACACACCTGGGGGGAGGGTGGGGACAACCTGGGGCCACCAAATAACACAATAAGCGGCAAATAACACCTTTGAGTGGTTCAGAGTGCAGACTTCTCTCGGGCATCATACATAAGGATGAGATGCACATAACTCAATTCTCACACTCAAGGAGATTCGCTACCAAAGAAAAAAACACAAACAAACAAACACAAAAACACCACACACACACAACCCAAAACCAACAGCAATAGATAAGAAGTTGTCACTGTGACAGGCCACACGAATCTCATCACTTAATGTCCTCCTGACCTACATCGATAAGAGAAAATTGTTCTCTACAGAGGTTGGTGGAGTTTATTGATACAAATCCTTCTGTCTTCATTGCAGCTGCCCTCATGGTGGCAGACCGCCCCCGCGGTACTGTCCGTTCCAAAGGCTAGTGTGGGAGGTTCGGGCAATAAACATGAGGTCAACAGATCATTCGGTTAAACAATTTATCCTTCGGTGCTAATTCAATTCAAATCCTCCCCAAATCCCAAAGTCAGTCACGGAAGGGAAAGAGGGCATTACAACACATAAGTTTGAAAAACGAGCCTTTGCATCTATTTAGAAATGAAGAGCTCGATGCAGACGGTCAGCTGAATTGTTCTCTGGACACACAAATGAAGCGCAACATGGACGGCTGTGCCAACCACCTGGGTTTACGCGGGGGGGGGGGGGGGGGCACAGAAATGAGGAACGCATGCAGGCCTGGCGGCAAGTGGAGTGTGGAATGTTCCAGAATTGGAAAACCCCAGGGGGGAGCACCAGAGAGAGGAGGGGCCTGCCAGCGCCGTGAAGTCAGCTGTGCGTCTCCCAAGAAATGAAGCAGAGGCTCTGCATGCAGCTCAGTGGTTGAGGCAAACGTGATGGGACGAATCGCACGAGCAACACTTCACCCAGCTGTCAACACTGATTTGGACTTGCTAACAGGTATAAGTCTTTCCAGTAGGTTCTCCAACTGGCTGCCTTTCTGGCATGAATTAAAAAGGGAGTTTTAGCAGCAGTGGAAGATGGAGACTACTGAGGTGAGCCTGAAGCCGTGTCAGCGTGATGTTCAAACAGCTGGCCCGCTCTGTCAGGATGGGCTGGAGCCAGTTGTCGGCCCTGCGTGGGTCAGCTGGTGGGCATGGGAGAAACTTGGGCAGCAGCGTGCTGATGAACTGGCTTTGGGGCTGGTGGGGCTTTGCTGATTTCCATGGTGCAAATATCTGGGTTCGATTCCAAGCTACCAATGGTCAAACAACTGGCTGGCAAAATTCTGAGCGCCTAACAAGAGCTGGCAGGAGCTGACTCCAGCACGCCAGTGGAAAGGCTGCTTGGGGGCCATTCTCCATCCTGAGCACCAACTCTGAAAACCTAAGGATTAAGTGTCTTGGGCGAACTGCAAGATTTGTCTTAGTCACTGCAAGATGCTCAGAGCCGAGCAGAGAGCCTGGCACAGATTAGCACTCAATAAATATCTACTGACGAAATCAATGCTGGAAACTGTTGGAAGATCAGTTCTGAAACCACCAATTGTTCAGCAACGATAGACGACAGCAGGTAAGTAAGCGGAAGCGGCTTCTCGGAGATCCCGTCCCAGTTTGAGAAAGTATCAGCTCCAAACCGGCCCACCTCCCACTGCAAGGCCCTTGTAACCTGAAGACGCAGCATCTACGGACCTGCCGAGTTGCCCGTTCTCACGGGTTTAAATTAAATGGGAGTCTGAGCTCTTAAAAGCCACTTACCATAAAGGATCTGACCACGACGTCTGGCATCTGGGGCAGTTGGTAGTGGAGCAGGGCGGTGGTGGCATGGTCTGTCACCTGGGAACCAAGGACAACGGTGGGGTTAGAGGCACAGAGAAAACAAGACGAATGCAGTCCTTTGAGATGACAAAAATCTGCTTTTGGATGTCTCCTGGAGGAAAGGACATCTAAAATCAAATCTGAAGTACCACAATCAGTTAGCAAAGTTGGGGGCGGGGCACAGAAAGGAGGAACGTATGCAGGCCGACAGGCAAGTGGAGTATGGAATGTTCCAGAAATGGAGAACCCCACGGCGGGAACACCTGAGAGAGGAGGGGCATGCCAGGGGCGTGGGGAGGCAGAGACATCTGATCTCAGAGGGGGGACTGCAAAGGAGCTTTCGCGTCCGTCCACATCTACTTCACCTTGACACGGGAACACTTCTGGCAGGGTGACTGGTCTTTCTGCTTCCTTCCATTCTCATTCTGTCTCCTAATTTGTAGCCACGTAGGCTCTGTGATTAGGAATCTGTAATTTCTGATGATCCTTCCTTTGGGCCTCACTATTACTTTCCTGAGGCGCTTCCCCACTCACAGGGGGCCTCAACCAGCTCTCCTGAAGAAGGGTCTATTTTCAGCACCCTTCTGGGCTGCACCCCATCCCGTAACTCCAAGCAGAGGCTTCAGCAGCAGAGCCAAGGAAACGACTGCCTCGGGGACCAGATGGGACGCACCCTGGGTTCAGCCCCAGGACTGTCCGCTCACCCTGGTCCAACCCCCTAACCTCTCTGGGTCCCAGTGTCCCTTCTGAAGAACCAAGGGCTGATCTAAGATGCCCTGCAGTTTGGAAATTTGATGACACCACGACTGCTAATGTCTGCCATCAATCAGCAAGTTAATAGGTTTAATCTAATTTGATGGTTATGCTCAAACACATGGCTTATTTGATTGTCCTCATTAGGGATTCTTGCCACTACAAGTGCTGTGGTTAAATAACAAACTGAAACTTTGTGCACAAGAACCAACACGGGTCTACCCTGTGTTGATGTACCAGCTTCCAGCCCCCCGCCCCAGAACACTACGTGACGAGCTAAGGGGCAGTTAAGCTCACCCGTCGGGGAAACCGGAAGGGCAGGACTAGGTCCCACATGCTGGGCTGCAGCCGATCAGAAATGAGTCGCCCTGTGGGTCCACACCCAAGGCCAGCAAGGGCACACCCCCAAGAGTGAGGACACAGGCACCTCAGCGTCCAGAAGCCTTACAGACCCTCTCTAAGCCTCACTTTGCCCCTGGATATAATCGCCGTGCATGTGAAGCCCTTACCCTCCAGCCTGTCTCCCCACCTCTTTTGCTCCCCCCGGCCTCTGGACTTGCCCTCTGCGCCCCAAACCTTGACGGCCGGCAAACCCCACAAGATGATCAGCTCTGTGGGGGCAGGGATCACACTGTGTCCTCAAGACCTGGGACATCGCC